>NC_139044.1:42025299-43402861 GCF_965140915.1 Aythya marila
GGTGTTTGTCTCCACATGAAGCACTCTCTCCAGGAACAAATACATGCTTCAAACCCCCCAACAGCACCGCAGGTTTTATTTTTCCCAGGTAGTCCTCTTCTGACGCGAGCACTTGTAAAGGTTGGATTTCTTCAGGATCTCTCACTGAAGCTGCGTTACTTACTCTGGATCCCATATACCCCTGGAATGAGGCATGGATGCTCCCTTGTCCCTGGTTGATCCGCTGAGCATGGTATACAGTGGGAATACAGTGGGACAGTGGCAGTGCTGCCGCAGGGACTTCAGGGCGATGTAACCTGGGGAGCTGTGCACAGCAGTGGCCAGGCACTCTTCTGAAAGTTAGGAGGCACTTGCCCAAGGCCCTGGCCTCATGCAGCCAAAGGGGGTGACCATGTTAAAGGTACTTCTCATCACTCCATGAGACCTCTGATTTCCTGAGGGCATACTTAGTAGCTTGATCTTTGCCAAACCTTGAATAGGCCCTCAAATTGTGAGGGGCTATTAGATTGGAAAACTGGCCAGGACTGAAACATGAGGCAGGTTTTGAGACTCTGAATTTGGGTTGCAGGTGCTGGAAACATTAATGAGATATCTAAACCCTGCTTGGGAGCCTAGTCTCAAACCTTGCAAGAGTACACCAGGGTGTTGAACTATAGTCATATAATACCTTTCTTGGAGGCAAAGAATCTCAGCCTTGTTTTCTGCCTCTTTCCAGGGGCTGGAAGGACATTGGCAATCAATGGAGAGTTTACTGCTGCTGTACATGGCTTTTCAATCAGGGCCTTTCAAGAGACCTGGTAGAAAATTTCAGATGTGAAAATGTGCTGACGGGAGCAAACCAAGCAGTTAGACACAGACATGCACATCTCCTTATCTGTTGTGAGCGGTCAGTTATTCTGTGTACCTAGGAATACGAACTTTATTTGAATGTCTGTGTGTGCTTCTGTCTGTGTGGTGTTTGACCACAGTCAGCGTGACTGAAATGATCTGATATGTTTGGAGAAAAAAAGAATCTGCTAAGAGCAGAGGGCCCAGGACAACCAACAAAAGTTTGGGACTCTGCTGTGAACCATTAATAGCCTGTGCAGTCAGACAGAATTAGGAAGTCTTGCCCAATTTCCAATATAGAAGGGAGGAAGGCAGATGAATAAAAATGGTACTAAATACAGGAAATATTTTTAGGCTTTAAGGACTGCATCTTATTGCAGAGGGTGAAGTATGTGAACATTGACTCAGTACAGGGTGGAAGTCTTCTTTGTGGTTTCTAATTGTTCTGTTAGTTACTACAAGAAAAAATGGCACTTGTGCATGTTCTCATGAGACTATTGCATGTTCTCATTATGGCTGTAGTGTTTATTCCTGGTTTGCTTGGTTGATTGCAAGGGCTAGGAAGCAACAGGGAAAAGAAAAAAAGAAAAGAAAAAAAAAAAGTGCTATTTATATGCTCCTAAGACTGCTGTCTATAAATTAGTTTGACTGCTTCCTTCCATACCATTTCCACTGGGTTTGAAGATGGTTCAAGCAGTGTATTTCATCACTGTGGGTATACCCTGTCAGGACCCCTGTGATAGCTCCTGCTCTCCCAGTCCAAGGTGCTCACCCTGCCCTGCCTCTGTGTCAGGAAGCACCCAGGGGAGCACCAGCTCACATGTCCCCACAAAAGAAAACCAGAGTCACTTGGGCTGTAATGCATGCTGCTGATGTCTGTTGGATAGCATTTTAAGGAATAAATATAAGAAGATCATTAAGTTAGTAAGTTACACATTTAATTCTCACACCCTTACCTGTATAAAGCAGCACAAGAAGTCTCAGGGTAGATTTCTGTGGAATGAGGTGCTTGTCAGTATAAGACAAGACAGCAGATCTTCCTATGCAAATTATATTTATCTTCTTTCAGGGTGCACTTACAGGATCAACATCTGGTCCTCAGGGAAATCCATCTGGTAAAAGAACACGTCGCTCTGTAGTAATGCGATTGTAAAGTTATGATATGTGGCTAAACAAACACAAATAGAGTTATTTAGAAATCTTTTACTCCAATTGTAGCCATTTTATCTTCAGCTTTTCTTTAAATTCACTTCACATTTTTCAGGTAGGAGTCAGTTTGAATTGGAAACAAAGCAGAATATTTTCTTTAAAAGCGACACAATGCCATATTTCATATTTCAGCGTTTTGAATTCTCCCCACTCCCAAGTATTTTGTCATGCATTTCTGTATATATTTTAGAAGAAAGGCTCAGGAACAAGTTGGAAATTCAAGGAATCAGCCTTTTCAGTGATTAACATTTCATTCTCAACTAAAATTTTAAACAAGTATTAAAAAATACAATGATTAAAAGCCCAGAAGATGTCAAGCAAATACTTACACGTGATGTTGAGGATATCAGATCCATTGCAATTTCTTCTGTGCAATGTGTCTAACCATTTATAGGATACAGAATTTGGGTAGTCTCTCTCTGTGGTTAATGCAGAAGTCTAGCTATTCTCTAATTATTATAATATACAATAATGAAACAATAATTTCATTCCTGCTACGTAATGCACTCTACCGGCTTTAATTAAACCTAACAACCTCATTAGTGAATATCATTACATTGGCTTTAGGGAGGCAATACTATCTAGTGAATAAAGGATTATTACATGATTTTGGAGATCTGGCATACCAGATGCGCCACTGGGCTTCTGTTTGACCTTGGACAATTCATTTCAAGTCTCTGGGCCTTTTTTTTTACTCACTGGCCAAGTGAGGTAGAGTTTTAGAGTCCTTTGTTAAATGCTGTGAATTACACAGATTCCAAATATTCTGTCTGAGCTGTGTATTTTCACAAACAAACTAATAGAGACACAGGGAACTGCTGCCTGAAACCGCAAAAATAAGATGTTGTCAGTTCCTAGAAGTCCCCAGGTGCTCAGTAACTTCAGCAAAAATACATTTTCTGTGGATTAAAACAACGTTCATTCTGCAACATCTTTCTTATTTCATGCTGGTTGGGAGTGTTCCACGCAGACACCTAGAGCACCCCCAGTGCTCAGGTGCCCACGTGGAAGAGTGTGACTGTGCCCCACCACTTCATATGGATTTGTAAAAGGGATTAGATCGAGCTTTGTGTCCTCTTGCAATTTGACTTTGTGAGGCTTGCCCAGGCTGCAGAAGAGTGTTCTGCCTGGGTGGATGGGTGCACTGAAAAGCAGGGAGGTTCAACGAGAAGATGTTGGTAGGACTTCAGAGCTGGAATTAGAGCAACCTCCCTGATGTTAGCAGCTCCTAAGTTATTGCTAGCCAACAGATAAGGGATGTATTTTCGAAAAGGGAAGGCAAATAGGGCAGGAGAGGGTCACAGCAGGCTGTCAGCAGGTGCCATGGACAGCATCAAGCCACCAGAAGGTGAGAGGGCCTGGAGAAGGGCAGCAGCAGCTGGACACAGCAACAGGGGCTGATAATGCTTTAGCTACTGGAACTCGCTTTTCCCTCAAATGTCACATATTTCGTATTGTTACCAACAGCAGGGAGCCTATTTTAACATAAATGATTTTTCTATTCACCTTTTTTTTCTTCTCTCCATGCACGCTGCCAAGTTTATAGCTGGAGAGTCCCAGTCTCGTCATGCTCTTTCTGAGGTGGAAGATGCTTCAAATCTGGCCTCACAGGGCACAAAGCATTTAGCTCCACTGAGCACAGGCTCTGGCAAAGCAGGCTGTCAAGGTAGGCAGGCAGAACAGTGCTCCTGAAGGTCCAGTGGGTGACTGAGGTGCAGTGTGTTTGAGGACACTTATACTTCCTCCCCCTTTTCTGGTAGCTTTAAACTGAGATGAAGAACCAGCTGAGGTGTAAGGATCATGGACATCCTTGGTGCACACTAAGAGGACACTACATGGTTAGTGGTTGCAGCAGGCAAGTCAGTCATTACTACTAACTGGTGGTAATGGCAGGAGTGCAGCATGGAAATGTGAATTTGTCTGAAATGCAAAGCCATAAGCTACAAATTATGGAAAAAAAAAAAAAAATCCTGTTGTGTGTGACATGTTTCCTGAAAAAAATAACATAGTTTATTTGTAGATCAGTATATTTAAGATGTCATGTGTTTGACTTTCTCCTCTCATTTTCAGTAGCTTAAATCTCAAATATCTATTAAAGTTGAAGTCATAGCACCAGTGTGAAACTGCAGTGAACTTAAAGTATCTCAGGTGGTTTAGCAGTGGAAAAGTGTGGATGACTGCAAGCTGCAACATGAAGTTGCAATCTTTTCAGCTTTGTCCTCTAATGATTTGGAGTGATTCATTCATCTTGTTGGCTCAGTCCCTGGTTTATTCTAAAGGAAGTGCATGCCAAAACAGACGGTCATGTGAACGTCTGCCTACTTTCCAACACTGACTGCCACATTTTTCTAGTAAGTCAGAAACCCAAGCAAGCTTAATCCAGTTCTGACTTTGATACCTGCACTAGTTATCTGTGCTCCTAAATGAATCTATGAAATGCAGCTAGAAATATCATTGCTGTTTTTATTAGATGCTATTAATGCTCATATTTTGCATAAAGCAGTGGTGATCCATCAGGGCTTGCTGAAGATGCTGAGCTCAGACACTAGGGAATCCCAGTGCCCAACCCTTTGGTTTTACCCCTTACTGGACTTCATACAAATAGGTTCGTACTATAAGATGTATGTCGAGCAGACCATTAACCACAGCACAAGCTGTGAGCACCGTGGTTCACTGCAACATGCAGCACAGTACTCTGGGTGCAGAAAGCAACATTTCTGCAGTTCCAACGAATGAGAGAATTATCTAAACTTCCTTCTGTCTCTATTTCATCCACAGACTGAGCTGGCAACACAGAAGCATGTATTCGCAACAATTATCTGTGGCAACCTTTGACATGTTAATGGGAAATCTGAGGGAGCTAACTCAAGGAAAACCTCAAGAATTCATGGATCACCTAATATCTACCTGCATTTGCCATACAGATATGGTGATGTATCTCCACACAGCACTGCCATCTGCTTCTTAGGACAAGTCATGAGTTCATTGCTACCACAACCACTGGGGGTATCTGCTAGCCTTTGCAGAGTTAAGCTTTACAGTGAAGGATTTTGAATCTCCTACTTAGAAGTAAGTATTCATTTGCTAACATGGACATTTGACTAGTGTTAATGAAAGGCATCTCATCTTTAGTTTGGTTTCCTAAGAAAATAGATAAAGAATTTTACAGTATCCATCCACCCATCTGTATGTCCAATCAGCTGTCCATTTGTACAGATGTCTGTTATTTACCCTCCAAAAATACCTGTAAGACCATTAGGCTTTTTTTCAGTCCCATTGGATAAAGCATTAGAGAGAGCTCTGAGGCATTAAATGCCCAAATGCATTGTGAAAATCAGTAGGAGAGTGCAAGAGCGAGGTGAACAAAAGCCACCAACATCACACAGCTGAAACCAAGGATCCCATCCTTCTGGAGGAAATGGTGGCACCTGCAGCATTAGCATCAGCAGCACCATTGTCACCACTGTGTGCTGGTTTTCATCCACTGAGGACCTCAGGCTGGGAGGAGGAAACCCTAGGAACAGTGGAGGGCAATATAAAAAAAGGTGAAATTTAAGGAAAAGTAGGATAAAGTCTCTAGGAACTCAGGGAGGCTTCTCTTGTTCCTCTGTGAAGAAGGCAATCTGCACAGTTGTTAATTTTACCACATATTTCACTTGAAAGTAATAGAATAAATTGAATTAGCCTGTGAGATAGCAAGCTGATTTGTCTAATGGTTTCTATATAGCACTGAAATCCAGATGGCTTTTCCTGGTAATGCTGTCATTGCTGCTGCACGTGTATGTAAAAGATGCCCAGGTACATTATGTATAATTAAAGGTGAACTCCATTACTTATCTTCCTAGAACATAAACTTTGCTTTTCACTGAGATACAGGGTTGATCCACAGATGCCTCGCATATCAATACCATTCTAGCAAATGGAAATACATTCACAGACTCAGTTTGGGCAATGTCATGAGCAGGTCATCAGCAAATTATAAAATAGGCATTTTCACTTAATGGATCCTGGATCAGGAGATAGTGTGTAGGTGCTGAGACAGCCCTCCAGTTTCCAACATGTCCCAAAGCACTGGAAACATTAAAAAAAATCATATTCATATCTGCATTATTATTTATTTCTTTTGGGAGAAAACTAAGGCGCACACACACACGCACACACAAAAAAGAAAAAAAAAAAAAAGAGCAAGACAACATATAATGAACCTGGACATCAAAATTCACTTGTCAAGACCTTACTGTTTACTTTTAACTCTGAGATCATCCTTCCATGATATAGGAGCAATTTCATCACAGATAGGAAGAGGATGAGAGAGAAACAGCCCTATACTAAGATCGCAGCTGTAACTGCAGCCCGAGCTGGCCGCAGCTTCTCGTGCTAGAGGTCATGAGTTTGACAGGTTCCTGCTGTACAAATCCCACAGCAGTACAGAAGCAAAACCCAGATGATTTCCATCAACTTCTTATAATTGTAAACAAAAGACAATGAGAAACATCAGGGAGTCACATTTCACTGGAGCATAGAGACAGTGGGGGGCATAATTAGCATTGGAATCACATCTGCATCAAATTGAAAATTAGTAAAAATAAAGGAAACTCTTCACTTTGCCACTTTTCAGATGAAAAACAGCAATTCTTCTACACATAGCATTTTCTTTTTTCTTTTTTTCTTTTTTTTTGGGGGGGGGGGGGTTAAAATTGCTTTCTTACTACTTACAGGATTTAAATAAAAGATTCATAAAAATAGACGATGCATTTATCCACCCATCTGAGGGCATGTTCCCCACATGTGCTATTCATGCTTTTAACAAAGAAGAGTGGATAGATACCTAATTGTTGCTGGATGATCATTTTTCAGCAGCAGTCGGATCAGCTCTTTTTGCTCCTTCCTATTAGATTATGATCACTTTAAGAAAGCTGATGCAGGCACAAGTCACACCTCAAAGAGACAAGACAGAAGGCAGAAATTTGCAGCTCCCCTGCTCTTTTTCTGCCCTTTGCCACCCAGACATTGAGCAATGCCTGGATGTCTGCACTGAATCAGGTTAGCTGGGAGGTGTGTTCTCCTGCACGGGCATCACTCTGGGACTCAGAGGACAGAGAGCCTCTTCTGCCTCTGACACTGTCTCACTGGTAACCTTGGGGAAAAGCTCATCTAATTCTCAGACCTTGATTGCCCTCAGTTGTAAAATGAGGTCATTGCTGTCCGATTCCCATGTGAAAATTATGTATGAAAAGGTGTTGTAAGAGCTACCAAAGCACTACTTCTCCCCAAGGTGACAGGTGGTTGAAGGAAGCACAGAAGGGAGTGAAGCCCATATAGAGACGCAGGTCTCCTTTGTCAAAGCTATCTTTGGACCTGAGTAAGGTGCAGTGTGCCTGTTTAGCAGCACCCATCTTAGACAAAGCAATACCTAAATTGTTGGTCCCCATCCCTATAGGGACAAGTAGCTGGCTGGGAGATTTATCTCAGTAGGACAACCCAAAAGCCCTCTTCTCAGCAGGGACGTAAGGCTCAGGGATGTCCCTGGACACCACTTTCATGTTCATTCTGGTTGTCTGAGTCAAGGCAGCGCATTTCTTTCCTCGCTCCGTCAATACTGAGGAGCACAAAGCACTCCCTTAAACCCAGGGACTGAGCTCACATCCAGTGCTCAGATGTGAATTGTAATTTAAGGCTTTTACCTAAGCACTCTTTGCTAGCACAGATCAAATGGTGGAAGCTGAGCTGACAGGTTAATCCCATTGTCAGGGGATTTCAGTATTTCCAAAGCAGGTTTTGTCTGGATTTGGAGTGAAAACCCCGAGGCTGCTGTTCCTCCTGAGAGGGAGCAGAGTCCCTGTCCAGAGAGCTGGGTCAGCCCTGGGCTGAGGAGCTAGTAGGAAACAGGACAGGGCTCAGCCAAGCTTGCACCCTGCCACAGTTGTTTCTAAAACTAACCTTTTGTGGAACATTTTGACCTTGTCAGCTGGCATTTCCAACAATAAAAATGCTTAGTCATTTTATTTTTTTCTTTTCTGAGCAGCTCTATTCTGACAATATGCAATATGCATTTGTCCAAAAAGATATCTACAAACCACTAAGCTTGCAAATTTGCGTCTGAAGACTCAAAAGCTTCACGACCTCATTGAATATTTGGGCTCTTTCTTTCTGCTGCTGTTTTGACAATGTAGATAAAGGCCCAGATGAGAACAGCTGCTCTGTGACAGTTTTCCAGGCAGACAGAAAGATCTAAATGCTGCAGTGTAGCACCCACCCTGCATACATCCCTTTGATTACACATATCTGATCTGTACCCATATAAGTAAGAGCCCAACCTCTGGCTAAGGTTTGAATGCCTCTGAAATTATTGTTCTTATTGAAACAACTCGCCCCAGCTAGTGGAAATCATTTCAAAAAAAAAACTTGTAAAACTATATTTTTTAACTACGCAAGGCCCAGCAATACAATAAGGTAATAAATCTCACCAAAGAGTGATGTGTGGTGCAGCTGATGGGAGTACGTAGACAGACAGTACAGATCTAAGAGTACATCTGGAGCATCTGAACAGGTGACATGCACAGTGAAGGGGACAGACCCAGGCATATTGCACTTGGCACCTCTAAAATATTTTTGTCCAGCTTCATTATAAACATAAAATCTAATCTCAGTTTTCCATCGTTCATTTGAACGTAACCTGATGATTCCAGTACAGCTGATGATGATTTTTGTGGCTGAAAAGTAACAATAGGTCACAACCCTTCTTCCTCAGTTTGGTGCAAACATGAACAGCATCTCTAGATCATCACTGTATCACTCCAGAAATAACTATATATGTGACGCTGCAGTAAGTCTGTGTTATCTCTCTGACACCTATACAGGCACAACTCAGCTCAGATATCATTTCACCAATTTGTACATGGTCATCTGGAAAAATGTTGCTTTCCCTCCTGGTCACCAAAAGAGTGAGTTGTTTTAAGGAAACGGATTTTAAAGTGGGTTGAGGAAAGTAACAAAACTCTGCTTGCAATCAACAGTGAATTGTTTTTGGCAAATGCCAAAGCACTTGATAATATTAGCACACAAATAAATCATTACAAAGAATAGGCTTTCCATTGCAGAAAATGTTCTAAATCTCCCGGGTATTGAAGAATAATGTGCATTTTAGCATATTTTCTTGTTTCAGAGCACATTATTAATAATTTCTTACCAAAATATTATGTAAAAAAGCCATCATTTGTATCTGTAAATGAATGGCAAATCACAACTTAAATGAGACGGAAAACCAATCTGCTGTCTTTGTGAATCTGTCTCTGAATATTACTTTCTGATTTTATAAAAGGAAATCTCTTCCATCCAATAGAAGTGTTTTTCAGTTAGTTAGGTAAATTTACATATCATGGAATGAGGAAAAAAAAAAACAATCTCATCTCCCTTGGTGGAAGGAGATGTCTGGAGGTTGAATTCCATAGTAACACCAATCCTTCCCTGCTCTTGCTTTCTGTCTTCAGGTCTTTTCTGTTTTTTGATGTTTCCCACCCAGCCAGGCGAAAACTGTCTCTTGCGTTAGTTAGAATATTCTGCTTGTCCTTCAGTCTCATCCTCCCCTGAGCTAGAGGTTGAATTTAATACAGAGAGAAGGAAGGACTGTGATTTGCCATAATGTCTCAGAGACTGAGGCACATGGGCCCACAGAAATGTCACTGATTTCTGCTTTTTGCCTTCCCCAGGCAATTCAGAAAACTGTTCAGTCATGCGTAGTCCTACCAGCACTGGACAACTCATGGTAGAGCTTTAAAGCACTTTGCTGTTCAGTCTTCTTAGTAGGAAAAGTTGAAAATGTGGCCACAGATGTCTCGCCATTTGAGAAAGTAAAGATTAAGATCTTTAAGCCTTTGGCTTAATTGTCTCCTGTGATGTCATTTCTATGGCAGATTCCTGAGGGATTCCTGAGTTTTCTTCCTATAGCTGCATGCCATTTTTCCTTACTTGAAGCTATATGCTGGGCAAACACATCATCAGCCTGTGGTTTAACAGCTAGGCCTCAAAATAATTAATCATGCTAAGATAAAATAATTACTTCATTTATTTGAAATGAAAGAAAAATAGGTTTATATATATCATGCTGTGTTTGTACGAGGAAAAATCTTATAATCAATCATGGCACATAAATTGCTTTAGGTATATTGTTTAAGTGCTCTTTGAAGGTGAACTTGTTATCATGCTTTCAAGACTAACAGAGCTTATAGGCTCTCACAGATGTGAAAATCATGTTTCTATGCATGTATCCTTTGGTTTCCCAGTTTACTTTTTCTTTGCTTTACAAACATCTGCATTCAAAGAGTCCATATTGCAGCATCAAGTTGTGGAGAATGAGTTTACAAATTGAGGTTGGTTTTCAAGGAGTGCTTGCATGCTTAGTATTTCTGTTGATGTTTTTCATAGTTTTTTTTTTTTTTAATATTATTTTTTAGATAAAAAGAGACCATGCGGTTGGGATAAAAAAAACACATAATCAGATATTCTAAGGGTGTTTTGGTTTCTGGAGAAGGGAAGCTCTGGCAGAACATTAGAACTTGCTCTGGAAGCTGCAGAGGACGTCAGGCAGGGGAGGAAGGAAGGTTGCTGTACATAAGCAAGCACGAGCACTCAGTTCCTGTGGCTGGACTGTAACAGCACCGTAACACTCAGCCCTGCTGCCTGCAGCACTGATGGCTGACTTCTGTGGGACATGGTGAATTATGGAGGGGAAGTTCCTATAAACAAGTGAGCAGCACTATTTACTGATTTATGACTTACTTGAAAGAAAGGGAAGAAGTGGAAAGAACAAAAGTGAAGGCTCGAATGAGAGAGCACAGTGTGTCTCCACTGTGCGAGGCTTCAGCATCTCCAAGGACAAAATGGGTTATTTGTGTGCAGCATGGCAGAGATCTTAGCAACACACAAGAAACAAAAGCATCCCAGTTTGAAGCTAGTACTCCACTCAGAATCACAGGAAAGGCTTCTCACCTGGTGTATGTCATAGCACTGCATCTAATTAGATGTGTCAAAAAAGTAAAACTTGCAAAAATCACTTCACAACTGTTCTATTCTTTGATGGGAAGAAATTCTGCCTTCTAAGGATGCACACACAAACACAAATAAATTGCCCTGCTGGGAATTTTGAATCTTGAGCATTGTTATTTCTCATTTGTATTATTCCTCTGTGGGTGTAGCTGAAAGGAGGGCAGGAAAGGCAAGCCCTAGCACTGGAAAGTAAAAAAAATAAATAAATAGGAACTGTTGACCCTCTAGCCAGGTAGCAAATAGAAACCAAAGAGATTGATCCCCCTTGGGCATAGCAGGGAAACGCATCCTTCGCCCAGACTTCATTTCTTCAGGGGCATTAATGCAGGCTGATTTTCATGCAGTAACAGTTTCTTCTTGCCAGTGCATGTCTAACAGCTCGCCCTGTGGCTCTGCTCTATTAGCAGTGATGAATTCCAGTCAAGGGAGGCAAGTCAAGCTGCAGTATCTCTGGAACTTTAAAACAAGAGAGAGCATTAATGAGGGAGATCACTGGCTTATCTCTGTAGAGTGTTGCCTGACACTTCCTTTGTTTTCCTGCTCCTTACAAGTAGTGATTTGCTACTGTTTCTCTAGAAATCAACCCCTCCTTTCCATGATGTTGCCTACATGTTGCAATAGATCTTGCATGTTGCTGGGAATGACTTTTTGTCAGCTGTACCTGTACTGGGAGCCATTCTGAGGAGAGTGTAGAGCGTGAGAGCATGTAGAACATGGAAGCCCACAAGGACTGGCCATTAATTCAGTAGCATGTGCTGATTTAACTGCAAGCAACCCACTTGCTTTCTGCTTTGAATGCCTCTGGGACTGCACTGGAGATCTCCTGTTTCTATTCCCAGTCCTCCCAAGAAATGTTTGAATACATTCTCTGTTTGGAGGATGAGCTGCAGTATACACTTGTGTGTGTGTGTGTAGAGCTGACAAGGAACAAAGACACTGAAAACTCATTAGATTAAAAAAGAACTCTGACATACTCAACATAAAAGCTAGCAGGAAAGGTTTAAACCCACCACAAAGGCTGAGAAGCTGCGTGCTAAGACACAGCATGCTGTGCTTACCCCACATCACCCTGCCTTGGGGCTGCACTTGGCAGTGCACCAGAGCCGCAGCAGCCTGTGGGAACAAACCAGGGTGGGTGACATGATCCTCCAGGTCCCCTGGAGGGCTCGTGCTTTCTCCCATGCTTCCCCTCACAGGGGAGACGCTCCCTGCAAACACCTGCAAAGTCACCTCAGTTCTCGTCCTTGCAGTCTGCGTTCTCACTCCTCTGCAGGCTGGAGGCGAGCCTGGGGGGCTGATCTGCAGAGGTGCAGCCTTTCCTCACCAGTCTTAGGTAGCTGCTGCTTCTTGCCTGCCGGCTGGGGCTGTCTGCTGAACTGGGTTTGTGCAGTAGCTGGCACAGCATGGTCCAGGCACAACGTATTTAAATGTGTTCATCAGGCAAATGGGAAGACACATCTCCACTTGCCTTCCAACACAGCAGCTGGTTTTAAGCTGCCTCCACAGTAGAGTGGATTGAATTTTCACATTTTTTGTATTTAGGCATTTGCTAAGCCACTGGACACCCCTGTGCAACTATCACACCTGCCAGAAGATTGCACCACCTTCACCCAGGGCAGGAAAACACATGAAGTTGGCAGGTTGTGCTCATGAGGAGAAGCAGGTATGTAACATCAGACTTATTTGAGATGATTGAACCAGTACAATGAATGCTGGCAAGGTCATTTCTCAGATCTTAACTGTAGCCATCTGGAGTGCTGGAAGCATTGGGCTACCCTTTAATCTTTTATGTTTTTTAATCCTTTGGGAGCTAGAGTTTTTAAAGCCTAGCTAAATGTGATTTCCAGGTGAGCCAGGAGCGGTGGGTGCATTTCCTGACCATGTCTAGTAGAAGGGCTCCTAATGGTGCTGTGGTGCTTGGCATGAGTAGCAGTGGATGAACTCCTTACTCTACAGGGGTCTATCTTTTGCACTAATACCCGTGTTAGTATGCCTTTCATTCCTACTGGGCCTAAGACTTGAAGAGATTTATGAATAGGAAGATGTCTGTCATCCAAAGTCACTCGTTCTCTTAGTTGAAGTTTTTTTCCTTCTAACATTGGCTGTGTCCCCCCCAAATTGGTCTTTGTTCAAAATTCATGTGAATTAGCCTGATTCCAATGAGCTTTGCATTCCTTCCTGGAGAACAGGAAATATGGGAGGGGAAGAGAATGAATTTCATCTAATGTTAGCTATGTAAATGTCAGGCAAGGCATCTCCACTGAACCAGTCATTCAGGCCCTGCAGTCATCAGTAGAATACCACCGGTGGAGATGGCTTTAGATCAACACCACAATAGATGCCCAAAGCTCATGGATGCATCATCTGCATGTGCTCGTCTCACTCTGTGCACTGTGGAGAGAGCCTGGCTGACCTTATTGAGCTAAACTACTCACTTTTAGGTCACTGAGGTCCTTCTTAGGGTCACTAAATCCCACTCCCAGTGCCTATAGCAGAGCCAGAAATGGCTGTTGGGTCAGTTGACTGATGTTAGTTGTCTCAAATAAGGATGTCTGGACAAGAAAAGGTGTATTAGGGTTTGTTCAATGCATGCACACTGTGCCAGTCAGATCCAACAGAGTCTGTGTACAGGGCCTGGGTTGAACATGTCCCTACAGACTGGTGGGGTCAGGGCTCTACTGTATTCCCACAAAGTGCAGCTCTGTTTAGCTCCTATTGTTTGCCTTTCAGCAAACAGTTGTGCTCTGAACTGGGCAAATACCTGCTGCTAGTATTTGACCAGCTCCTGGGGAGGTGCTTGACTCTCACTGAAGTGCACACATGGAGCAGAATATGCTCACTGTGTCCATGGGGCAGCAGTAGGACAGATGAGTGAGCCTGATGCAAAGGCAGGATTAATGCAAGGACTCGGCTCAGCTCTGCAGCAGCACTGCTGCTGATGGAGTATCCAGCAGAAAGAGCAAAGTACTGCTGGGCAGCCCATTTGCCCCCATGGCAGCTACAAACCACTCTGAAAATCCTGCATTTTAATCAGCAGCAAGGTGTTACTGCCATGGATGGAAAATCACCTCGTGCCTTGCTTGCATTGTTACTGCCTCTGACAGCGCCAGGGCATCAGGCTCAGTGAGCGCTCGTGCTGACTGATCCTTCTCCCAGCTGCCTCGTTCCACATGTAGCAGAAGTTAACAGTGCAAAAAATCAGATATCCTACTCCTCATGACACAGAGGCATGATCATTCCTCCTTGCAATGTATGCATTTGGCCCCTCAACCACCAAAGAATCAAGTAATATTGCTTTTGCAGCTCCCTGAGCAAGCATTCAATGATTTAATAGGTCTCTCCATTCCTACATCTTCACCGATGTCTTCCCTGCATTCTTTTCACTCCAGTGGCTTACTTGTTTGTTGACATTTTATTAATTTATTTTATTTTATGCCTTGGTTTTAGTATAATTTTTGACAATAACAGTTTGTAATGGACATCATGAGAGATGTGAGGCTCTTAAAACCTTCCTTTACAGTGGAAGGAATGCACTAATAAATTTTTCTTCCCATGCCAAAGCCTAAATTGGCATAAATCAGCATGGTTTCATTGCCAGGCATGAAGTCTGCACTCATGTACATCAGCAAAGGATATGTCCCTGAGAACTTCAATCCACCATATAACAAGGTTAATTTTTTTTGTTCTTGTTTCTAAAACCACACTGAATTTAAAGCTTTCTGAAATCCAGCTCAGTAATTCTCATTTCTTTTAGTCAGAGTTATTGACAATCAAATTAATCTAAACTGAATGAGACGAGAGCTCGAAGAGAGTTTTTCTATTTTGCATGGGTTTTATTGTGTTTGTCCTTTTTAGTGTCCTTCCTCAGTCCTAAATCCCTCCCTCTTTCCTTCCCTCCTTTCCCTGAAATCCTTCATGCTGATGCCTCTGAAAAAAATTGGAAATCAGAGTATGTTCTTTTGCTTTGGTATTTTTTCCCCAGCCGTATTAGCTAGCACTGTATACATCATCATAATTGTGGTAAGATGCTGTCAGCATCACTGGATAGTTTCATAGATTGCTCTGCCTGCTTTCCAAGCATCACTAAGAATAACTAGAGACAGTGATGTATGAGGCTGAGTGGAAATCTGTCACTGTTATGGCTCCTCTCTTCCCATGGACCTCTATCAGGTATTGCAAAAAGAACAGACTGCAGAATTTTCTGCGGAAGTTTGGTGAGGAAGAGGTGGGCGAAAAGCAGCTGAGGTGCATGTTCTGTGTTCCCTATATCCTCTGACTCTGAGCAGCACCGTATGCAGATACCATCTGAAGGGGGTTATTGGTGCACTGTTTGTTCATTCTGAGCAGGGAGTTTGTTTATAATTGTTAATCTGTACGGTTGTGTTGCTTGAAAATCAACACAAATGGCATTTCCTAGAGTAATGTCCTTGCAAAGAAAAGCAGCACATTAAAGTTGTTTATTGCGAAGGGTTCAAAAATGCTTATTCCATAAAATATGCTTGTGTCTTGCACTTCTTACAGAGACAGATGCAGCGATAAGTTCTGCCTGGCTAGAAACCACACATGCAGATGTGCACACTCTTCAAGGTCTGCTGTCGACCAATTCATATTTCAGAGCCACAGAGACTTCTTAATATGTGTGCAAACGCTTGCTTTGCTTCCTTTTGTTTGACTTTTATGCCTATTAGTAAGGACACAGCTAATTAACCGTGGACCAGCCATTCCACTGATGAAATCTGTAAACCTGCCACACAGCTGTAGTGAAAGATAGTGCCTTTGGGGACAAGGAAAATGCAGATTTATTTTTTTTTTTTCCCTCAGACTTCTGTAAGAGCAAACGGCCTTCTACCAATGTTTGTCAGCCTCTACTGACCTGTCTAAAGCTTCTGTTTCTGACAACAGGCTGAGACATTCATGACAGCATTTGGATGACAAATTTTTTCACAATATTTCTCTTTCCTTCTGTGCACACAGCGCACAGCTACAGGGAAGGTGACGGAGCAATGATCGGTGCTAGATGAAGGCTACCTGGGCTCTGTTCCCAGTTTGCCATGCTGTCTTTATGGATCACACATGTCTCTTCCACCATTTTCCTCAGAATGTGGGTTCAGCTTTAGAACCAGGCTGATCACAGAGGGCGATACCTCTTGTGTTTCAGGCCAGCTCTGGCATGCATTTTGGGGCAATAAGAAGAGAACCTGCAAGCAGCTGGGTCAATATTAAGAAGCCAATGTCCACTCTGCAGCAGGGGTTAACCCCCTTTAGCAACTGAGACACATCTTCTGGTTTCATTTCATCCCCGAACACTCCAGGTTGTGTGCTCACAGCCTCCTTCATAATGCAAACCGAAGCAGAACTAAGCAGAGAAAATGGATACAGCTGATAGCTGCAAGCCAGAGCTGGGCTGGGAGTCCCATCAAGCAGCTGTGCAAGTAGGACGGGGATGTTTACCTGCTGCTAATTAAAGTATTGTCTGTAATACTGCCCATGACCCCTGTGTCAAACCACCCCCTGTCACTCGGAAGATTGTGAGAGGGGACCAGGAAGGCAGGGGAGCCTCCTGAGGTTGCTATCACACTGTTGCCATTCAGGAGCTTGCTGTAAGTAGTAGAAGGGGAGAAGACTTCCAGCCCACACATCCTGCAGTGAGGAAGGCTCATCTCCACCAGATCCCCAGAGACAGCCGCAGCCTGCTGCTTTTCTGGAATGAAACTTACAATTTTCCCAAGTAAGTACTCCCAGTTGTAGCAGCAATTCTTCAGTCACGTCATGTTTTACTAACTTTGCATGCCTTTTATGCTGGGTTGTCATCAAAGGCATACATATGCCTGGATTCAAAGTTATTCAAGATGTGGAACCTATAGATTTTATCAACGGAAAGGGGTATGTTTACCTACAGAACTTTTTAAAAAGTCCATGTCTTAAAATGCTGCTACAAAGGCACAGAGATGCTCCGATATGCTTCTATCAAGCACCTGGTCTGAACAACTGCAGCTTTAAAAATGCTGAATTCCACTCTCTTCAGAATTAGCTTTTGCCATCTATAAATCTACAAGCAAAAACAAATCCAAACAAGCTTGAAATATCTAGTACACCAGCCATTCCCAATTTATTGCCCACTGTTTTCAATCTGAACCTGTGTGAGGGAAGAAACTTCCTCCTCCACCCCAGACTGGCATGGCTTGAGGGCAGCCTGAGCTGATTTGGCTTACCTTCTCTATACTGAACTCTTTTTCAAAGGAAAAATCCCTCCTAAAATATTTTCTTTGATAAAAATGTGACCATAGGGAGCCCATTGGCCTTTGCTAGTGCCATCAGGGTTCAAACCAATGCCCTTCAGAGGTAGGTGTCATTAGGCAGCATCAGACTGTGGCTTCAAGGAGGAGGGGGTGTGAGGAAACACAGCTGCCCCAGCCTTTCTGGGTGTCCTGGGCAGCAGCAGCCCGGGGTCTTGGGGGTCTGGAAGGAAGCCCACCATGAGGGGCCAGTGATGGTGGGTGGCAAGGCTGCGGCTGTGACTTCAGGGAGGCAGCAGCCATGCAGCACAGTCCGGCGTACCCATTGATGTGGCTCCTGGCACCACATCTGAGGACAAGAATGCTGCACGGCTATTATTTCACCTCAGGCATTTTGCACTTGAAAGAGTCCAAATTTCAGCTGGTGTTGAACTAAAAATACCCTATTTCTGTAAGACTGTAGCCCCTCTCAGAGATCCCTCCACCCCACAGCAGTGATGAAAAAGCACTCAGAAGAAATTATTATCTCTAGTCTAGGAACATGCAGCAGGTGAACTTTGCAGCCTGAGTACATCCTTCATTTCTCTAATTTATCTAAGATCCACCCTGCAAATCTGATGGAAGAATATAGCCCTAAGAAACGAAGCCAAGTGAATAAACATGAAATGAAGGATTACCTTCATTTGATACCATTTAATGGTAGACCTGTGTGCAAAAATGTACTTTTGAGATAATCCCTTTTTTCCTCCCTATCCTATTTCTACTTTGGAATATTTCATATGTCTTGTCCAAGCTTATGGTATTTTTAAGAGATAAGCATGTCATCATCCAGCATGCAGCAAATGGTATGGAAGGACGAACAGCCAATATGTTTAACACAGTCTCCCTAAAATGGATCCATTTTATTCTTGATGATAACAATGTGTTTAATATCCTTATACAGTGAGGCTTTTTGTTTACGGCCATCAGAAGCTTAGTTAATGTGAAACAGAAGCTTAGACCCAGAGCTGTAAGTGTGTAAAACAATCTTCCTGCTGGCCAGCTCCTCAGTCACACACTGAAAGCTTGCCCAAGACTTCACCCTGAAGCTTACCTCAAAATGGCATAACAAAATGGTAGAGATAGCACAGGAAAGAGTAAAAACTGAGAAGTCTTCAATTATTCCACTCTAATAAGTGTGTATTTAGTACTTGTTTTTGCCAGGCAGTAGTTCTCCAAAGGCTTCCAAATCAGCTGGCTTGCACTATTTAACTCCTTACATTACCCAATTATCGTGGAGACCCCAAGATTGGGTCTCCATTAGAGGTAAGCAGCCTGGGTAGCTGCACTGAGAGGAGACCACCAGACCCTCAGAAAAGCCTGTCATTTTCCACCACTACACCCTCCACCTTTACTCTTTCTCCAGGCTCCATCATGGAACTGTGAGCTATTTAGGATGGAAGCAAAGGAAATGCTGGTTATAAATGGAACAGCATGTCTTTCTTCCTCTACATGTTCACAGTCCTAGAAACAAGCAAGATGTGAAGATGCAGTTATTGAAGCAGACGAGCAGACATCCTCATCTTTCAAGTTCTGCACATGAATATGGAGGAGGAATTAAATCATGGGCAGTGTGTAATATTTTAACCACAAACCATAAAGTGTCCAAAATATTTTCTTACAAGTTTGTACTCAAGGAGGTTCCTAAACCACCATACATTAGAATATTTGGATTTCTTCTTCAAGAAATCCAGAATAACAGCTTGAACTTGGCAGGGCAACCTTCTTAATGTTTGCTCTCAGTCACGCTGTGGCCTGCTGCATAATGGGAATTTCATTTTAGTGGCAGGCTGTTCTGTTATCCATCACTAGGCATGATGGAGCTTCCTTAAAGGAATCCTGATCATTTTATAATCATCACTCGCAGTAATCAACTGTCTCCTTTTAGAAGTTTCTGTTATTGGTAGCAGCTTACTTTTATTTCCAATCAGCAAGATTTACAGGCATGAACAGCAAAATGAGGACAGAGCACTTACAGCTTTTGTTTCTAGCTTCATACCTGTCTGGAGGTTGAAAATGTGCCACAAAGAAAATACAGAGGCTACAGACTAATCAGACCAGGTCTTGAGATAGCACGATTGGGGTGGTAACATATACTCAGTATGACTTTCTGAGTTGACAAAAGCTGGACAGGGAAAAAAAGAAAAAGAAAAAGAAAAGAAAAGAAAAAAAAAAAAAAAAAAAAAAAAAAAAGGATACTTCATACTCCAGCACCCTAACTTTCAGATATAAATCAAAGGCAAATCCAAAACCAATTTTATTCATCACTGGTACTCCTGGAAACTAAAATGGGGATATGTTACCCATCAATTTCCAGGGAGTTTTGTCACTGGCTTCAGCAAAACCAGATTTTCTCCAAAGCTTTTTGAAAATCTACAATTTGGCAAAACAAGTGAGTCAATATGAATACCAAACTCAACCTCAGACATCTCTGATCACCTTGTTTGATGCAGAAATCTATATGCATCGCTGTTCTTGGCTGGCAAATATGTTCTCCAGTAAGTCTGCACCTAGCTGGGATTACTATTTATTATCACTATAGGATCTGGGGCATGCAGTTACAACCAAAGCCCCAACACGTGTGAGCTAATACTGCCACTGTGGGAGTGGAGGAGGGAGATGCCATGGCCAAGGTCTACCTGTTGAAGAGCTGGGGCTATGCTGCAGCACCCGTCTCCCCAGGGAGTATCCGCTGCCCACTGGGAGATGGCAGAGCCTGGACATTTTCTGAGAATAACTATAATTCAAGTTGATGGGATTTCTGAAAAAATGTTTTGCTACCTCATCCATCAAGGTCTGATTTGATTCCATTGACAAAGTAGCTGAGTTATCTTTTTTCTGTTTGTTCCTCCCCCGCCAACACAAATGCAAAATCTGTAAGTTGCAGGTGTCAGGAGATCTGAACATAATGTAGCAATAGGATGGAAAGGAAAATACATAGTTCCTCAGTTCCTGTGCATTTAATAATAATAAAAATAGCACAAGGCAGGGCAGATAATACTGCCTTACTGCAACCTCATCTGCATGTGTACATGAATATAAATATTTATACTTTTATTTGGACTTTATGATTTATTCATTGTATACATAAAGAGATAATGAACAACACATCTGCATACTATGCATCTAGGTTTCACTGAGGGGTTTCTATTGACAAAGTAAACCCCCGAGGATGAATCTTCTGTTTTTTTGTTTTTTTTTTTTTTTTTTTTTTTTGTTTGTTTGTTTTTGTTTGTTTGTTTGTTTGTTTGTTTTTCCTTTTTTTTTCTTTTTTCTTTTTTTTTTTTTTTTTTCTAAGGTAATGTATTTGGGACACCAGGAGTTTTTTAAGTTAGGCTTTTATTTCAAACAGATACACAGGTATTATGAGAGAAATAATACTATCATACAGATAAAATAATACTATCACACAGATAGACTATAGTCAAGCAAAGAATACTTTTTTTTTTTTTAAACATGAATTATGCACCTGCTTTATTTTTTCCTATTACTGAGAAAACCAGACAAAACAGGAATTCACTAATCACAAGTGACTGAAGCTATAGCTTTGCAGGCATGACAATGGCTCAGTACAGCTCAGTTAAATTCAGCACAACTGCTCTAAACTTTCTCACAGAATTCTGTGATGATATATAGCTGTTGGACAACACAATTTTCACATTACTTTTCAGTTTTAATTGTTTTTAATCTTTTTGTTGTTCAAGCTTGTTGGGATTTGAGGGAAAAACAGCAAACACACCTTCCCCATCCATCACCGTCTGACTTTCTAAGACATGAAATTGTAAAAAAATTACCTTAATTTCTTTTCAGCAGGAATTTACAGTATCAAAACCAGGTGTAAAATCAGTTCTTCTGGAGAAATAACAACACAAAAATGCAAGCCACTGTCGTATAACCCAGGTTTGTGAAAAAAAAAATCCATCCCATGAAAATTTTAAACTTTTCCAGAGATCTCAGCTCAGCTTTGAACTCTAGTGAATATAACATCTGGTTGTCCAATACCCTCAGCCACAAAGTTCCAGTAAGTTATTGGTTCTGATGCCTTCAGCAATGGATGTTATAATTTCCATGCACCATCTGAATATGTGTGCAGAAGCTGTAGCTCCCAAAATTATGCTTTCTCACCTTGTAACTTATACAAAATGCAGAAGAGGAAATGCTGCTACGGCTTCAACGAACATCTTTGCCCTATCCCTTTTCTCTGTAATTTGAGAGGCAAAGAAGATACTTTCCCTATTAAATTTTGTAATTTAGCCACAGATTCTACATCAAAAAGTTGTAAATGTTCAGCATATTCTGCATGCTTATTTGGAAACATGAATATGGTGCCTAGAAACTTGTGGCCTTTGCATCTGAAGAAGCCTTTGACCCATCCTTTGTGGAAGGTTTCCATTAATTTATGCAAAAGAAGATCTCGGTATATTAAACATCATCCCATTGGTCATGTTCCAGTTTGCAGTAAAACAAGGCTGCTGCAGTCTGCTCGAGGGGCTCATGTAAAGTTGGTGGAGTAAGGAAAAAGTACCTCTGTTATCCTAACAGGTCTCTGTCAGCCCCTGTTCTTTTGTTGTGGCCCTGGACACTCAGAAAATAAAGTGTGAAAGGTGCATAGCTTAGGAGAAACATTAGAGAATTTAAAATATATTTTATATATGTTGAAATTCTTCATCAAATTTGCACAGGGCTAAAAAGTCCCCATTCATTAGAAAGAATGTATTAACCGTCTGCCTTGGCTGATGATATAAACTCAACAGCAGGTCAGGTTCAGCATTTCCCACATTACTGCAGGTGGCTGGGAAATTTTCTTCAGGATAGCCTTTGCTTGCACAGCCACAGAAGCACAGGACCCTAGAACTGCTCAGGATACCTACCCAAGCGATCACTGCTGCCTCCATTTTTTTCCCCCTAAACTCCTTCCTCCATTCCTGCTCCCAGGAGCTTCCACAGATTTGTCTGTCTGCACTGGCTCCTCTCATTATGTATATTATTTCTTCTACATAAGGCCTTTTAATCAACAGCAGACAGTTTCTGCTCTTGGAAGAACATATCGGCCCCAGAAAACATGCCCAGGAAGCCAAGGGAGAGCACAGGCCCTTGTAGGGTGTTTCTGTTCATTTCCTGGACCTTTACATCTCCTTCAGGGACAGCAATCCCACAGACTTTGGGAGGAAAAGAAAAAAAGCTCCAAGAGATTTCGCACCTCTCATCTGGCTTCTCTTCTTGCAATATTTCCCAGTTGTAATGCTAAGGTAATTTTCATGCAAGGGGGCTGGGGTGAAGGAACAGATGCTGCTCCTGCGTCCTCCCTGTTATCATCCCACTCCCAGCGATGCTCCCATAATCATTCCATTGTACCCTTGCATTTCCTATAAAGCTGAACAATGAATAATGGATGCAAAAACTAAGTGGCGTTTCAGGTTCATTAGTATGCATATTGTTATAAATTCGTTTCAGTAGGTGCTGTGAAGCCACTCTCCTCTCTTTTGTATTTTGGTGTCGCTGCTTCAGGCTCTGCTAATGTTCATTTTGCATTCATTCATTTGTGTCTGTAGTTTTACCTGGATTGTAGGCTATTGTTCTTATTCGCAAAGCTTAGGTTTAATTTCCTGTAGGAAGCTTTTCTTTTGTCTCCAAGGCTCATTCTCCTATTATCATCTACCTGGAGAGTACTAACACACTGTCCTGCTGGTAAAATAGAATTTATTTTGTAGGGTTCTAATGAAAATTTTGCTACTTCTGTCCTCAAAAAAATAAAGATCAAGATTTTCCCAATTTCTTATTCTAGCTGTCAGTAGCCAGGGCTTCCTTTCCATTCATTTTTATTCCTGAACGCTGGATAGCCCATGAGCTCCTCAAACACAGTACTGCAAATTCTTGTTACACACGTTGTTGCACCTGTCCATCCACTGTCAGAGGCTTTTCTGGTAACATTAGATGTCTGAAAAGAATTTCTGCCAGCCGTGCAGAAAGCAAGTTGTGTAAGAGCATATTCTTACAAAGTTGAACAGACTCTACTTTCTATTCTGTTTCAAGCCCCCAGTCTCTATTACTACATCTTGCAGTTAATCTCTTTGTTTATATGACTATACATATTTTATTAATTCTCATTAGGCTGCTCAATAACAGCCCATTGCCTTTCAGCAGATTCATAGCAAATAAAACTTTCACTTTATTTCCCCTATTTTTATTTCTGCTTTATGATATTCTCCCTCACACATTCAGATTTGTGCTTCCTAACAACAGCACATCATAAGGCCTTGCCTTTAGCTATTGTTAACAATGAACTGATAAAATGCAGTAGGATGCTACAAAAAGTAGAGCATATCCTAGTCTTTTTTTTCTCTCTGGCCTATCTGTATTAGACTGATGGTCGTACAGAGCTATCAGCTCAAGAAAGTACCAAATGAACTCCAGTGACAACGGAAGAAAGAGACAATAGTGAGCTATAGCTGTGCTCTCCCATGACACTTTGCACAAAAGAACAGTCACCCACAGCAGTCTCACTAAAATGGAATTTGCAGTGATAATATTCGATGTATGCACGGTGCATATAAAGTAATACCATAGTAGCTGATAGCAGTTTCTCTGTGCATGAAGAGTATCTCTTACCAAAACCATTTCATGTTTTTGAAGGTCTATCTAAAGCCTTCTTAACATTGCAAGCAGCACTGTGTGTTAAGGATAAAATATTCAGACCAAGCTGCCAAAGATAGGTGTCGAAACCCAGTACAGAAATGAGCTGTCCTACATTTGGAACCAGGAACCAGTAGCCACGTTTTGAAAATGCTGGCGTCAGTGACTCTCTGAAGATGAAAAGGAGAGCCTGCAGCAGAGAAAAGGGTAAGTCCTCATTGCCTGGATCGTTATTACCTTTGTTCTCCTTTTTTCTTCCCACAGCAGTAAAAAAGTCCAGCTCTCTAGTTCTTTGGTCATATGAAACCAAAGATGAAAAGATCTACTAATGCTAGTAAAGGCCACAAGACCAGGTGAGGTCAGGGTGTACGAAGCCAGGCTTTCACCAGGAAGCTCACAATCTTGTCAACATCCAGGATGCCTGTTCTGTTCATGGTGACTGCAGATGTTTGTGCTCTGGAGTGCCCTTGATAAGAGAACTGAACAGCACATCCCTAAACAGAGTACAAGTGCCCATAGATAACTAGACAACATGGACAACTGGCAGATCTAAGAGGTACAAGAGCATGAAATTGAGACATGTCACATGAGGAGACAGAGATCTGTCATAAGCAGCTCATTTCCACTTTTTTATGGTAAGTTGCCAGCTAATGGTAAATTGAACAGATGCTGGTCTCTGAAGTTTGAAATACAGAAAATTCAAATTTCACAAAATATCATCTGTGTGCAGTTCCACTACAGAGATTATCATGACCACAGGAACAGGCATCTTCATAAATATCATAGCCTCATGCATCATGTGTGCATGGTTATATATGGATATATACAAATACGCTTAAGAAAACCCGTACATATACACTGCAATATTACTCATATATAAATATATACTCACATATCTCTCTATATATAAACAGGCTGGTCTCTTTACATATAGATGTAGACAAGCACAAACACACATATGTGTGTAGATACCCTAACAGATACGAATATTTAATGTAGTGGGTTTTTTTTTTGTTTTTTTTTTTTTTTTTTTTTTTAATTAGGTTTGCTCTTAGATATATAAATACCCTCTCTTGCATTTGTATTTAAGGCACTGTACTCAGACGCTTTTCTGTTTGCAAGGGACATTTCCAATGACACTTGCAGATAGCCTGCTTCCTTTCACTTTTCTAAATAAGGTTTTACTGTATATTCCATAGGGAACTTGACTCTGCACAGTAGAAGATAATCAGCTCTTGTATAAACTACATAACCTCTGTTGAACTGAGTGTTATGTGTGTTACTTAAAATCAGGGCTAGGTTTGTCCATTGGGCTGAAACTATGCCACCGTTTACCTCAGCAGAGGCAAAACTGAGTAACAGAACAGAATTTGTACCCAAAATGAACATGATCCTCTTTATAATCATAACCAAGGCCAAATAACAGACAGTGGAAACTCAGCTTTCAGGTGTCTAGCTTCAGATTGCAAAACTGGAAATGAGCATGGTAGCGCGTTCACTTTTCTTTCTTTTCTCTCTTGGCAACTTGGTCTTTGTTCTTGCAGTCTACTTGAATCTAAGGATTTCTATTTTTTTTTCCAGTGAAACATTTAATTTTTCTTTTTAATACAAGACCTGGCACTGAGCACCTGCTGCAATTAAAGCGCTGGTATTTGGCTCCTGTGAGGTCTATTCTATTATGAAGTCTTATCCATTGATTGTAGACTAATGAACCCATCAATTCATCACAGCACTTCTATTACCCTACTGCTGTTGTGGGATATTGTATTGCTGAGCATGGGTAAGAGGACTGACTCTCTTGCTACTGCCCCAACCATTGTTAAGGATGTAAAAAAGGTAAAGTAATCAGAATTTCAATGCAGTTCAACTTTGTGGCCCTTCTGTGGCATGTCAGTTTCTCCTATAGCAAGACTTTCTCATTTAAAGCAAATCAATTTCAGCAATACTTGCTGTTCAGAAACAGTGGGTCATGAGTGGTACTGAAGAGGGGAGGAGACTTGATATTTTCCTGGGAAACAGTGGGGGACAGACAAACTACCATTTTTTCACACGTAGAAATTGTCTGGAATGGGACATCAGCAAAGTCTAGATAAAGGCAAGTTAAGTTAAATAGAAACAGCATGAAATGGCTTCAGCAACAATGTTTTTCTCCCTCTGCATCAGATGCTGTTTGTTGTTGCTGTTTTTGTTTTTCAAAGCCAAGTATCAGATCATATGTGCCAGATTTATTTATCATTCCATAGATTTATTTTTATTTTTATTTTCAGATTGTCTGGCATTGTATTGATGCAGCACAAAAATGCAGAAATGCACAAAAGGAATTGGGAAGAAAATAAAAACCAGGACCAAAACAGGAACTGCCTGCAAGCTATCACTTTAAAGTTTGAGCTGTCAAGAATTAAATGTAATAATGTAAAATAAAAATAATTTCTGTCAGTCTTCACATCTTTTTTGAGAAGATAGTTTGGTGTTGAATTTGGAGGGTGAAGACTTATAAAGAAACATACTGAAAAATAAAAGAAACCAGATTGTTCTTTGTAATTGTGTCACAGAAATGACAATGCCTATATAAGAACTGTGTAAAGAAAGGGTCTGCAGATACAAACTAGAGGAATGGAGCTGGCTGAAAAAACAAGAATCCTACAGAGAAATCACTAACAGATAGCAAAGAATACAATCTTTTCAAATTGTATTCCTTGCTGAAAGCCATTTAAAATTGCCAATATTGGCAAGCAACTGAAGCCAAAAAAAAAAAAAAAAAAAAAAAAAAGTTTATAAATTCCACATATCTTTCCATCTAACACAACCCCCATTTGAATTTAACCACCAACTCATTCACTTCTTGTTTTTTCAGCCAGCTGTTACAACACATAGAGCATCCTGATTTTCCAAGCATCTCAGTTCTGGGACTAGCTTGTGTTTCTAAAGTGCATCATCTGGTTCCACAGTGCAGACATGAGATTTGGGAAACATGGGCATTTTAATGCCATATCCATCTGCTGCATGTGTCCTGACACAGGTTGTTCTGGATGTGGGAGACAGAGCATCTAGAGCAGTCAGAAAATAATGTTCTTTAAAAACAAGGCAAAGGATTAGCTCGTAAATAGTGGTGCTGCAAGTGTAATTAATTAATGTTTGCAAAATGTTCTGAGATTCCCCAGAAAGAATGTGTTACAGAAGTGAAAAATATTACAAGTAATCTTCACTGATGTATTAACAATATAGAAGTTAGGAATGTGATCTTGTTATAAAAAGTCTCATAATGGATTTCTCTTGCAGCGGTTTGCTAACAGGAGCAATCAGCTGCAAAGCAAGTACAAAGCTCTGCTCCAAGCTCTGGTGCCTCAGCGCAGAACAGGGGAAGGGATGTGCATGACACAGGAGAACTCACTTCATGCTGCTAATAAGAAGCAGAGCATTGGTAACGGAAGAAGGGGCAGGATCTTCAAATGGAAACTCAGCCACAGGACCAGCAAGCGCACCAGTGTGGAATCACTGGGCTCTTTCTGCAGACCGCTTTCCTTGGAGTGACATGCTGTGAAGTGACAGCTTTGCACAGCAGAGTCCTGGGTGGCTGCAACACACCCTCTATGCTCACTGCACCTGTGAACAGGCTTTGTTGCAGACTGCATGTCATGTTTGATTACTTCATTATTGTGGTTGCCACTGGTATGAATGAATACCCACACCCAGTTTCTTCCTGAGATCTTCTGATAAGATACACTTATCAGAAGTTACTCCTTTAATGAAGGTTTGTGGGAAAGGCTGCAGGCATCCCTGAACAAAACTCGTTCACACTGAATGCAAGATGTGCAGGTTTTACACCTGAACTCTAACCTCTTTAACTGTGTCTACAGCAATTGGATATTTATTTTCCAGCAAGTCCCTTAAAGCCTTCAGAGAGATCAATAAGGCTAAGCAACTGCAGAAGCAGCACATAAGGTCAATGAACAAACTCCACTCTCCCCCAGCATGAGACAGGAAGGTATAAGTGATTTATAAACAGGAGTCAGAGGTGATTGCAGTCCTCAGGACTAATTACACAATTTCATTATCCTATCACTTTTTCCACATTTGTCACAGATTTAACAAAATTAACTATGGATTCTCAAAAAAAAAAAAAAAAAACACAAACAAAAAACCAACAACAACCAAAAAAACATACCTTTACTCACTGCCATGGAGGAAAGGAATTAAAATCTTGGATTAAGATCTGCAAGCTGCAAAGTTATGGGCAATGACTGCTAAATGTGAACAGCAGGGAGCAAGTGAGAAATACTCTTCTTTGGTCCATCTCTGACATTTGTGGGAAAGCTTGTTTTGTGCTCAGCATAGCAGACCAGCCTTGCTCCTGAAGCCATCATCTAGCTCCATATCTTACTACCAGCTCAGATCATTACGTCTCTCCCTTTAGGAAATGAAACCATTGAGTGGTGTTGAATCTCGTCCAACCTCTTACCACTCTTCAACTTCAGTAGGGCTACCACTGGCTTAAAAAAGTGAAGTCACAATGGCCAGTCTGTTCCTGGGGACAAATATGTTTCCCCCTTCAGAAAACAGAATCATTTTGATTTCTTTTCTCCCTGCGCTTGTGCAAAAGGGCGTCCCTTCCATCCCTGCGAGACATTGCTCTTCCACTGTGTTCCTAGGAGCACTTAAATCCATCATCACCACCACAGCGAGACAGTCTGCTCCTGGACTGATCTCATCCGCTCCCACACAGCATTTCCTCTCCACATTTTATGCAGAGAGCTTGGAAGCAGTGTGTGGCTTTAGGGCTTTGCAGCCAGTTTTTTGGGTGGAGCAGCTGATGACCTCATTGGGGCTGCACTGGCCCCGCTGGGGTATGGTGTTCCCGCTCAGAGGGAACAGCTGAGACACTTTAACCTTTATGCACATTTAGAGCCAGACGAGTGCTCAGCCGCTTTGGAAACCATGCGTAATTAAACTAATTGTTCTGTTCAAAAATAGCAAGTGCTGTAACATCTACAGAAGTAATTAGAATTGCCACACCATTACTATTAAGAAGCAATACCATATCCCTTATATAGTCATCAATCTGATAATTACCTACATTAAAAGAAATCAAATATGAGGGTATTTTTGATCCCAGATATGTAGAGTCCAGAATCAGGGCTACGAGCCCCAGAGGAGTCTTTTATAGTGGGGCTTTTGGAGGACACCAGTCTTTTGAAGGGGTGAGGTTCCCTTTCCATTCCCTGCACAAAATCTCCCTTGTTCCCTCCATATATAGATAGAAGATATACATATCCACATGTACCTATACATATGTCTCTCTGTGCGTATCTATATCCATATCTGTATCTATGTGTATATCTATGCATTACTGTGTAACCAGGGCTCTCGGGGAAGCCGCTAGGTTCCTAGGGGTAAAGGACTTGTGTTTCATTCCGTGCTCAACCTGAGCTGCTCCCCCATTATGTACAGTCAATGATAGGTCTACAGAGTCACCACTTCAACCTCCCAGTTAATTCCTCCAGGTCAGGTAATAAAAACTCTGGGCCTACAATTTTTGGAGGATTCTTAGTTCTCATTATAATTTTTGAAAAGTGACCAAGTTGTCTTACTCAAAGGACCAAAGATCAACCCAATATTCTAAAACCTGGATGAACAGCACAAGAAAATGAGGATGGGAATAAATGTGCTCAAAATGGAGGTGGGTGGAGTGTTAATAACCAGTCAATGTTCTTCAGATGAAATCAGCAAATGCAGGTGTGCCTTAATTTTAAAATGTTATACCCAGGTGACTGATTATACTGGTCTTGGAAAGCTCTCAGGTGAGTGGGTTTACATAAAATGAAACTAATGACTGCTGTTCAAGAAAAGACTCAGAGATTAACTCGTGGCTCTGTTGTCTGAGGTGCATCATACTGGTGAATGGATGCAGAAGAGAGAGAATGCATGGTAAGTGTTGACAAAAAAGATTTTCTTAGCATAACATTGCTGCCTACACCACATTCACATTTCCATACAAAAACAAAACAAAAAAAACTGACTTTAGGTATTGTGATTTTGGAGGCAGCAGTCTTTTTGACCAGTGAAAGGGAAATGAACTTTCTTTCTTCTTTAGAAGCAGAGTTTTAACAACGTGTCAACAGATATCTTTTTGGAGCACGTACTCTGTGTTTAACAAAAAATAATTACCTATTCTTTGTCATCATCTTGTATTATCACACATTGAAAGGTTAGCTCTGGCATGCTTTTGTGAAGCTGTTCACCTTCATGTAAACTTTATGTATTTATTGGAAATAACTGAGCTTCATTTTATGAGGACTGTGCTTTCTGATCTTTGTGTAGAAAGTTTTTCAGATGTACTTTTCCCTCAGAAAATACTGCTTCTATTGTTGTTTTTGTTGTTGTTTTTCTCTTTCTTCAGTCATCCCCTTACAGCTTTCTTGAATTGGGGTTTTCACAGTGCCTAAAAATGCAACTCCAAACTCTGCAATGCAGAAGAATAATCAAAAAATCCTCAGAATCTTCACTGCCTCTTCTGTTCTCTGGAGCCAAGACCTTGTACTGAGAACATACTTACCCCTAAAGTGCAAACTTAGATTTGTATCTCCCCCCATGCTTTTTGTTACAGTATTAATGAAGATTAACTCAGATCCTTTAAACTGAAAACAAATGTTTTCCACAGTTTGGTTATGACCATGTAAAGCTGAGTCCACCCCTTGTGGCCCCCTGTTGGATCCAGAAGTGGTGGGGAGGGTGAGGCTTGCGAAGGGACAGGCCTTGGGGAGTAGGTCATGTTGTTTTTCAGCATAGAGCTGGATGCAGCTGCAGCTTAAGAAAAACAGAACAGAAAAGCCCCAGTGGTTTGCACAAGACTTCCACCCAAGGTGCAGGAATTCTCACAAGACTGTCTGGGTTTTCTGTTGTTTGGTACTTTCTTTCTTTTTTTTTTTTTTAACCATGGATTTCTGCCTCTTAAGTTGCTCGTTTTGATGTGACCTAAAATTCAGGCCGAAGATGTTTACAAAAGAAAAACAGCTTAATAATTCAAATCTAGCCAAAGCCATTAGCAACTGAAAACTGTTTCTCTGGAGTATCCTTGATACAGCCTATGTGAAATGAGTTCATCATCTTCATCCAGCCCTTAAATTCTGGCACAACTGAAATCAGTCTAATTTGGAAAACACTGAAGGCAAGAATATAGTATTGCCTACCCCAGAGAAAGGTCTTCACTGGAGAAAAGGACAGAAAAGAGTAATTCACATCATCCAGAGAAAAAGACAAAAGCTTCAAGAGCTTGCCTTGGTTAGCCTGGCAAAGTGAAAACTGAAAGGGAAAGACCAGCAAGTAAAGACCAAATAGCAAAGTAATAGGTCAGCATCTACTGCTGGTCATAAATTTAGGAGGGAAATAAGAGAGTTGCTGATGATCACCACAGCAGTAGAACAGCCATGTAGAAATGAAAGAGCTTAAGTAGTTTTAAGGCAGTGCTCGATCTATTCCTGGAGGAGAGTCTGTGATGCATCTCCAGAGCAAGCAACATTCCCAGTGCAGTAGGTATGATTAGCTGGAAGTCACTCTCATCCTTACTTTGGAAGTAGTCACAAATTAACACTTCTCATCTGCTATAAAATAGATAAAAGGCAGATCCTAGTGTTTTGCCTGCAGGATATCCTTACAGCTGGTGCTTTTTTCAACTCTGATCATGGGGCTGACTACTGGTGGAGCAGAGGGGAATGGACCACAGAAAGTGGCCAGTCTCACATAGTCTTCCAAAATAGTACCTCCTACTGCCACCATCTTAAACAGAGTGCCGGGTAAGAGGGACCTTTGCTTTCACCCTCTGCATCATTTCTTACTTTCTTTCATGTTCTTAATTGCTCTCTCACCCAATGAAGTGAATCCTGAAACTTAGTTTTGTGATCATGTCTGTAGAGCAGTATCAGGATGACTGAAGTCAAATTCTCTGGGTACCCTGCAGCTTTTCTATGCTGCTGGCCGTACTTCAGCAGAAGAACCTAGATGAGGAAATATCATGAGAACGAAGATGGTGAATCCCAAAAATGCAGTGGCACACAAAAAATGAAGACAGTGGGAAGCATGAGCTAAATCACAAGTAGACACACTTATGTGTGAGGTCAGAGGGATTATTGAGGATAATGAGGCCTCTGCAAAGGGTGAGAGATGCAAGCCTTTTTTCAACAGGGTTATTCAAGGAAGAAGGAATAGCCTAGGAATGTCTGGAGGCCCTTCCAGCTCTATTTTTTACAACTCAGTGATTTCTATGACTGTGGTTTGAAAGAGTAGCTGATGTCAGACAAGTCAGACTGCAGGGGAGTAAAGGATTTGGATACCAGTCATACTACTCCCAGGAATAGAAGGCGAAGCACAGTCATGCTCAGACACAGGGGTCTGTGGCTGCCGAGGTGTCTGTGCAGATGAGGGCAAACAGACTAAATTAGTTTTGACTGGAACAAAGAGAAGCAGTACAAGGGGTGGAAAGGGAAAAAAATGTCAAGGATAGAAATGCTGGCAGAAGACTATTAGGAACCACCATTGTCTCTGGACAAAGACATGGGGTGACTAGTCATGGCAAACCACAATGCATGGATTGGAGCACTTGAGTCCAGTGAGCACAGTAACTCACCCTGCTGTTCCCATGACCCATAAACACTGAGCTGATGAATGTGACAGACAGGAACAAGAGGGGGATGCTGCAGTCACTGCTGTGTCTCAGTTCAGGCAGAAACATGTTTACAAAGGGTGCAGCCCAGTCACGAACTCAGAAGCATGTTTGCACCCGCACTCATTTATTCATCATCATCAGCGTGTTGCAAACAATCATAGGAATGCCAGTTACTTGCCAAGGCACTGACATTTCTCACATCTGTCACTTGAGCTGGGCACAGCAATAGCACTACCAGATTCCAGCTGTGTGCTCCATATAGCTTAGTATTTATGAGCTTTGCGTTGTGGAAACATTTGTTGTGGCCCCATTCATCTGGGCACAGCAGCAGCATGCCAGGCCCTGGAACTGCTCACACTGGCTTGGCACTGGACTTACTGGTGGCAAACAGAGCCTTGCTGCCTCCATCACAATGTGACACCTAAAGATGAGTACGGGCACTGAAAAGGGTTGATTGGCTTTTGTGCTAAAGGCACCCAAGAAGCGGTGGTACAATCCACGATGCAGAGTTGTCATCTAAATGCACTCATGCAGTTAATAGGAAACCCTACAACCAGCTCCTCCTGCTGTGCTTTTTGTTACTCATTTGTAGCACAGCAGCACTTTGCCAACTGCAGCAAAAGCCTAAGATTTCGCTGTGTTAGGTGACGTGCAAACACAGAGTGAAAAAGATGGCTCCTGTCCACAAATACTTAGCATCTAGCTGCCTGGTGAAGTGTCACCACCCATACATAGCCATTCACTGAGCAACCTGCCTGTCATCCCAACGGTCTGCTAGGCAACATGACCATCAGCTCTGCAGCACCCAAGTGCTTGCACAGTTAACGACAATATCCAGTCAAGCTCTTCGTCACGAGCACTGCTCTCTGCCAAGCCTGTGTGGTTCCAACTTAAAAAGTTTGTTGTATACTCATATTTCCATATAACATTGTGTATTAAAGTTGATGCTTGATTGAAGCAGCCACTACAGATATTTTGCAGAACAAGCCCTACAAGTGGTCTCTCTGTTTCCAGCTGCTAAAGACTCACTAAGAAACTTGTATTATTCAGCACCCCTCAGACAGGGTGGAAGTCTCCGTTTGGTTTGGAAGAGCTGAGTATTATGGTATCAAAACTGCTATAAGCCTTCTGATCATTCTGCATTTCTCTTTTTCTTCTCCCAGATCTCCACTTGATTCTCTGCTCTCCCTCATCATCCATATTTTCCATATTTCCTTCCTTTTCTCTGACTTCTGTCAGAAGTGCCTAAGGCAAAAAGGTAAATCCCAAGGCAGGAAGCAGGAGCCCAGGCGGTGTTTCAAGATCTCCCTGGAGGAGCCAGCCCCAACAAGAGGAGCCAGGAGCCACAGCTGGTTTCCTGCCTGCAGGGATAAACAGGCAGCCTGAGAAAAGTTGTTCCAGGAGATCTGCTAAAAGTTATGAGACGTTAATCTGGGGAAGGGGGAAGAGGAAGATGAAGCACTGAAAGGATCATGGTATGGCATCAAAGGCTTCATTAGCATAGATGCAGAGCTTAGCTCACTTTGTCACTCTGGCTATCCCCAGCATGACCTTGAGCTTCACTGGTGCAACAGCAATAGTTTAAGGAGAGAAGAAAGAGGGGCTGGGCAGGGAGGTGCCCTTCCAAGTAGGAAGTCAGGAACTGCAAGAAAAGCATGAGAGCAAGTTCCCACTGAAGGCACAAGCACACTGCAAAAGAAAAGATGCAGCAAAGCATGTATGAATATGTATTGTATGAAATAAAGAACAGGGAACAGGAAGGTACATCTAGCCAGGGCCACAGGAAAATCTACCAAGGGGTGCTTCCCCGCCCATCTGCAGGCCAGGACAGCTTTGACAGTGCCTGCATTTTTTTCCTATCCTGGACAGATTCCTAATTGTGTACCAAACACACTGTACCAAAAGTAGCACTAGTAAATTAATTAGAATTAAATGCACTCAACACTGCAGTAGCAGAAAATATGGGTTCAGCAGGGGAAGGCAGCACTCTGGGGTTTGTATGGAGGACTTTGACCCTCCACCCATTCAATTCAGGGTGGCTCCTGTCACCCTTATTAACACTGAATAATGCTTTCCTGCAAGAGGTGTCCCATTGCAGCCAGCGGTGCTAAGACACAACACTTACCGCAAGCACTGCAAAAGCTGGCCAATAAGGATGATATTCTTTGTTAATGCAAACGCCAAAAAATCTCTTCTGAAGTGAGTGGTACTATACCCCTGTGGTTTTGTATAATGACGCCAGACTGCTTTTTAAAACCCTAACTTGCCCCAGAGGTGTTTTGGCCATTCATCCCTGGAATAGGGATCTGGACATTTCCTGGACAATGTAGCCCAGAGGCAGAGGCTGGCCCCCAAAGCTGCATTTGATGAAGCAGTGAAACAGCCAAATCGAACATATCCAAATCTGTGCAATAAAAATCTTCCATCTCATCTTTTTTCTCATGCTGAAAGCTATGCAATTATCCTTTTTAATAGTTCCCCATACTTTCAATAAAAATAACCATTAAAAAAATAAGCAAAGCAGAAGAAATGCTTTGGAAAACACCTTAACTGATATTCAGAAGTCAATTTTCATAGTTTAATAATAAACTTGGTATGAAGAAATTACCTCCTGTGGTCAGTCAGGGGGATTGGTATGTTTTCACATTATTTTTCCCTTTTCAAAAGACAGAATTTTGAGCTTGGATTCCATGTAGTTCTCCAGATAATTGTTGGACTGGGTAGCCATTCCAGCCAGTAAACATGCATAAAGTGTAATTGATATTTTATAATTAAAGTCCAACCTGAGAAGGAATAATAATAATTAGTGGGGAAAGCACATAATAAGATAAGGAACAACAATATAGCCAAGAGATTTCCTTTAGGTAAAGGAAGCAAATCACCCTGGAGCTTTGTTAAAGCAAAATCAGTTTCTTGCTTTTTGGGAGGTTTTTTTGTTTTTTCATTTGAAGTACACTTCAGACTCCAATAGCCACTAAAGGGATGATGCATTTGTTTGAGGCAGAGTTAATAGTCTCATTTACATTGCTTTATTCCCAGATGTCCCAAATAGGAGCTGTTCATCCTCACTGCTAAGTGTTGGGCAAATACAAAACAGGAGAGAGCATCTGCTCCTATGGGCTTCCTAGACAATGTGATGTCTCCAAACACAGAGCAGCCTGCAAGTGCTAATAAGAATTTTTCAACTTCCTCCTCTATAGGTTTCACCTTTCATTCATTCACAATAACTTGCTGATATGCAGTGTGACAAAGGGAAAATATGACTGAAGAAGTCTCTCAAGAACACTTCTCAGAAATGTCCCCGCTTCATTCTTCTCTTCTTTTGTTTTTAATCAAAGTCATGCAGAACGGTAACAAAGAAATTAAAAAATGGAGGAGAATGTAATATAAGAAAAAGATTTTATTAAAGGATTTTTGAAAATTTTTCTTAGTTTCGATTTTCTGGAGGCTGTTTTCTTGTACCTTGTAACTCTCTTTAGGAAACCCTACCTAACAGACTTCTTTCCATCACTTGAGGTTCAATGTCCAAATAGATTTTGTTCTTTTGATTGAGGAAATTCTATGCTTCTCCAATGCTCAGTTCCTTGGGCTAACCAACAGTCCAATGCAAATCCAATCCACTTCAGCAATTACTTCCTTTAATTTATCAAAGTTTGCCTTTTAGAAATATCAGTAATTCATTTAGAAAAGTACTTAGACATTTTTGTAACCTATCTAGTTACAGAGACTGGTTAAACATAATGAAATCATGAGCAACATTACAGTAATAATAACATTAGTATTATCTGGGAACAACGTAGGATTATGAGTCACATGCAATCTAAGGCCAGACTGAAGAAGCTGTAGTCATCCCATTGCACTGTACTATATTACTAAAATGTCTGACAGTATTTCTAATAATACAGAAATTGCTGTTCATTTCTATGTGTTTCCATTCGCCAGAGACCTGTATCATGATTCTACTAAAAACTCTTCAGCTGTCCTTCTCTGAACTGAGTATGACTTAAACATTTTTTCCATATTTTCTCTTCAAAATTTTAAGTCGTATTTCTTGCATTATCATAGTGCTTCCTCATGACATTTTTCTTCATTTCTACTGTTCCTCAGCAATGTATACTTTTCAAGGTCTGTGTTACAATTTGTATGACAAGTAGGACATGTTTCTATCATCTTCACACTGCCTGGTTTCATAACCTACAGTTTTAGGCCTTTCTATTAGTTTCTGGAGCAGTTTCTTGGTGTTCTGCCCACCAACACTGTTTTCTACATTAACTTAGGCTACAGGCCCGCCATCTCTTTTGACAAAGTCCTCAGTCACATGTACCTGCTTCTTCAAGGCGCTGCGTTTTGCAGGTTCATTCTACTCTGCTTCTTCTGATTTCTGCCCGCAGGTCACACTGATTTTTAATTAGTTTATAATTTAGCTAGGCACATGAGCAGTTAGAGTTTTCCTATTCAGTGTCCATACAGGCACGTATAGACAATGAGGGTGGGATTTCACAACTGCATTCACAATCAGTTGCCTGTATATGACCTAGTCTTGCAAGCTTCTCTCACATCCAGTGGCAATTAAGTCACACTCTGCACCAGGGAATGGTTCAGTTCATCCTAAACTAGCCATCTAAATATTTATTCAGTTCATTTGGTATAGACATCCAGCACCATTTTAGATGCTCTGTGGTACATAGTGTGACACCCAGTGTCTCAGAAGGGTGCATGTCTCCCATGGGTCCTGTGCCACATCAACCCAACATCTTGTGTGCCAGTGGGCTGGATGTGTTTCATCAGCTGAAAGTGTCTGACACATCCTTAGTGTCTGGTCAGCTGATTCACCTTCCAGCATCACTGTCTGTAAGGGGATTTGAGACCATCAAAGGCAGGAGAGTCGTCTGTGGGAAGCCAAGACTTATTCCATAAGTTTTAATTTATTTCTCTACTTGTTTTCTTAGTACTGGAATCAGTGAACTAAGGTTTATGTTAATTGGTAATAAATTAAAGTGATTGAAATTGTCTCATTGAAAACTATTTTTTCCCCACAACAGCTGGGTTCCTCTAAAACTTTGAGAGTTTAAACTAATTGAAGTAATTTTGATAGCTCAGAAGTTTTTTCTTACTCTTCACCTCCTTCTTTCTTATATTTTTATTTATTCTTTTTAGGAATACTAAAAAAGGCTCTTATCATACCTCACATCATTAAATACACAGAAAAATCCCAACAGCATGAAAGCGACTATTTCTAAAGGAAGTCAGCCTCCTGTAGCAGAGCCAAAGGGGCACCTTGCACACAAATGTGGTTACACAAGGGCAACAGCCAACTTCTCCAACGTTTAAAGAAGGGCCACAAACAGCTTTTGCCAAACACATGGCACCAGTCAGCAAACAATAAACCATCCAGAGGAAGCAAAGGCTTTGTGTGACCTATCTGTATTTTAGGAGTAGACATGTATTTCTGTGTGACTTTCCACGTGTTTGAGGCAGAGAGAAAGCAGAACACTTCTTGTAATATCAGGTGGAAGCTGTCTGGGTGACCTCCACCATCACAATCACAATGGTTGGCACTCTGACACCACTCACCAGGGAGGTCTATCCCCTGTTCCCCCATATCAGCTGAGGTATCTGCTGCACCCCCATCACTTTGGTCCCCTGGACAGTCACTGCAGACCCCTTGGCAGCCACAGTCAGTCACCTCCATCAACTGTGAAGAAACAAATAAACTATGCAAAATAGACAGACCATGCACTAACATCTCTGTGTGCAGAGAAACATTTCAGATGCTTCAAATATTCTGCACAAAACTAAAATGATGATTTACTATGAAAGTGGTTCTTAAGAATGTCTTTTTTGCCCAAGTTGAACTTTATCAAGAAAGTTTTGCAGATGTGTGCTAATTTGTATGCAACCCCATCTGCCTTCATTTAATTCTTGTTTTAAAAAAAAAAAATAAATCATCTAATTAGAGAGAAGAAATAATGCTACGTGACCACTGTGCAATGAAAATAATAAGTAATTTATGGTCTAATGAAAGAATTCTAAAAATACCACTGACTGAAATAAACAAATCTAAACTGCTAAGAATATTTGGAAATAATGAAAGTTGTTTTAGATGTAAGTTCTGCACTGAAGTATTGATGAGAAAGCTGACCTTACCTGATAGTTCATTTGCAGTGAATAATTTCACTGCCTCTACTAATTGAACACTTCTACACAGTCAACAAGTTTCATTAGATAGAAAAAAAGGGAAAGTGATGGGCAAGTATGTTAATCCAAATATCAGCTAAAGAAAAATGTTAAGATCCTAAGCTGTGCTTGAAAAAATGAAAGGCATATTCAAAGTAACATGCTAGTATATGTCTAATATCAGAAAGGAGGGGAAAACGACTATGTGAATTGATGGGGACTTCAAAATTGAAGAAGCTCAGCCAAAAGTCAACATATATTTCTGATGCTAGCTGAGGGGCAAGACCTATTTTGTAAACACTGACATCAGCACACCAAAATTGCATGAAGAGAAACTGGGCTTTTACTGAGATAGTGAGGTCTATACCTTCAAAATACCTAGGCACCCAATTACCACTGAATACCACTGAGGTCACTGTAAGAAGTAACTGGCAAAAGTATAAACTCCCTAGAGCCAAATTTTAATCTGATTACAATTGAATTTTGAGAGACTGGATAATAAACTCCCTAGAGCCAAATTTTAATCTGATTACAATTGAATTTTGAGAGACTGGGTACCTAATTCCCTATAAAAATGGCCCTAAAGCTTTAATCCTACTCTCAACTACAACATTTTAAACTGACTTCAGAGTAGCTATTTTGGATTTAAATTAGTGCAAGTGCGATTAACATCAGAGCCAGAGGCAGTTCACATTCTGTGCAGGTCTCAACAGCAGAAAGACAGGGGCTGCGGCACAATGTAGCTATAAGGGAATGTAGGAAGCTTGGATTTTTCATGGATTTTCATCCTACATGTCTTAAACTACAAGGTATTTTGAATGTATGCTCCGTAACACTTGCTCACCAACATAAATAAAATATTAGTAACCACCCAGAGCATGACTTAACTTTGTACTCTGCTCTCTCTCTCTCTCTTTTTTTTTTTTTAATGTAATAGCGACTTTAATTACTTGATAGTATGATCTAATCAATGTTTCTTTAAGTTATCTATAGAAATTACAGGCTGGCGCTTTAAAAAAAGAGGAAAGCCACTGAAAGAAGTAAACAAAGGTGAATGTGACAGTGTTTGCGTAGAAGCTATAGGACAAAGAAGTTGTAGGCGTGTGAAGAATGCCATGGTATATCGAAGGCTCACAAGGGAATTAATCAAGCAACAGAAAGTCTATAAGATGCTATTGAATCTATCTTCCCAGTTCACGGTGGGATCAATTATTTCTCTGTGCTCTCTGCTAGGTGTTCCTCTCATCTACTCTTCAAAACATCCTCCATGGCAAGTATTCCAGAGGTGCTTTCTTTTCCACAGTATATTTCCACTTGCCTATGGCATTTGTCACACAATTCCTCGGAGATTTTCTAACTGCATAATAAGGTTCACTTAAATGTTTAGTTAGCAATATACTTGATACCTTATATGCTGACTGAATCACGCATCTCTACAGAGCTAGAAAATCACAATAAACCATCCCCTGTTTTCCATTTAGATTCATCTGAAATAAGTGGCTTAATTTAGAGCTGGAAAACCACATAGATTAATGAGATTGTCTTTACTGGATTATCCGCCTCGAAAATTGTCCTTTAAGTTGTTTTCTGTTATTTTACAAGTGAGGTTCTCTCCTAAAGATAGAGGACTGCAGTCTCTCATATACATGTACCACAGCTACCTGAAGTAGGGCTCCAAACTACTCACGTGAAAGCAATGGGAACCTCCTGAGGTGATGCAGCCTGTCTGAAATTTGAAGCATCAGGGTGACTGCCATCTGTGGGCTACGAAGGAGGGCTGGCATCCCGGCAGAGCTCAGGCAGGGGGGTGCCACCAAACACACACACCCCCTGCCACTGGAAATGACTCAGGCACCCTGCCAGGCCTCTGGCACTGCCAAGGAGGATGCAGGTCTCCCAGGGGTTCTTCAGTATCGTGTCTGTCTGGTCAGGGAGAGTGTCTCAGGTACCACATAATATTTCAGAAGACACCAGAAATCTATGCCAAGGTCAGCTGCTGGTAGCAAAATGCAGTGAATCATGCAGGGCATCTTTTGGCCATGTGCTGTGTTGGCTATTTTTCTTTCTTTCTAAAACTGTGGCTGTCCCTTTCATTTGATGCTGACCACAGATTTAAAATGGCAATTTTCTTAGATGAAAATAACCCATCACCCTCCTGCATTGATTGGCAGCATTTTTCTCCAGAGCTTTTGCTTGGTACACGACAGAGGGTGGAGAGCTGAGGCTCAGCAGAAGAATTGAGACCCTCTGTGCTCCCTGACTCACCAATTCCAGCAGGGTTTGGGTCAGGCACTAATTTTGCTTCTCCTCCTTAATCTTCATGCCCATTACCAGGCAGGGTGACTTGATTGTTGTGTGCCTATTTAATAAATGGTTGCTGCATTTAATACGTGGCTCCCTGCTTTGCTTTTATTGTAACATGTGCTTGCAGAAGCCACGCATGTTCTGGGAAGAATCATGTACCAAATGACTACTTCCTTGAGGCAGAAAAACAATCTGAAAAGACTTTAAATTAACTGAGAAAAAGCCACTAACAAAAAAAATATTGATTGCATCTGTTTTTCTCACTTGACTCACCAACATCTATCTCTGGGTTTTATGTTTGTAGAAGTCATTGAGTTTGACAGATGTACTCCAATGTGAAATGAGAGCAAAACAGTGAGGAATCAGGCCCTTGATTTATCAGTTACTCTGTCTAAATCTCACTGTTTGGGATTTCCCCATCTTCTGCATGTCTCATTAAATGGGAATTTTGCTATCACATTGATGTTGTAGAGTAGTCTTTGCTTTCCCCCATTAATTGGTTAAGTTAGTATATTGACAATTTTCCCAGAGGCACTGGTAAAATATGCTGTATAGTGTACATCAAAAAGTTTGTATTGTATAGATAAAGAGGTCATTACTATTTTCTCTGTTACTTTTCCCATATGTTTTGTATTTTATTTCTCAATATTGTGTTCTTCCTTGTTTTCTGTAGAGATATTTTTGCTAGTAGTAATATAAGGGCAATTTGGGAAGCTATTGGAAGAATTTGGGAACATTTAGCTGAAACAGGAAAGTGTTGTCCCCAAACAACTATAGAAACAGACAAAATGTCATTTGTACACACGTTTTCTATTATATAAAATTGCACACATCATATCCTTACAATTGAAGAAAACACAGTTTGAAAAATGAGTCTGTGATGGATAACAGAGCTTTTTATCTGTGCCTCTGACTAAGTGCACTTAGCAAACCTATTGTATGATCCCAAAGCAGCTGAAAGTCTTCTGAAGTTCTTGGACATGGAAACAATGTCATTCTGATATCATTCTGTCATGCAATTATACCACTATAAGCACACTTGCTAATAACAAAACAAAAGAGAACAGATAAGCTAAGCAACAATGAAATATAATGGATATTTAGGTTTGAAAAAACAGTACTGGAAAAATGCTGCAGTTTCAGTGATAAAACTACTTCAGATTGAATCTTTCTTTCTGCTCAGTGACCTTCAGCTTCCTCTTTACTGCACCTCCTAAGGTAAGGAGCATGTCAAAGAAACATGGCGATAATTCCTATTTTCCCAATAACTTAGTTTGTCCATAATTGAGATTTATTTATTTAAGCTCATAGGTTATTTTCGGGAAAGACTTCTCAGCTAATTCTGCATAGCATTTAGCCTGCCAAGCCTGAAAGCCAGTGGTTCATGAAGGCAACCTCTGTCCAGCCCACCAGCTCTTGGAAATCTTCTGGGACACACGTCAGTCCCCACAGATGGTTTAGAGCCTATGTCTGCTACAGATTCACACCAGGTAGCTATCGCCTCTGAAACTGCTCTCTCTTACCTCCATACACCATAAAGGAAATGACCTTTTCTGCACAAGCAGAAAACTTTCTGCCTGGTTTCTTGCTTAAAACAGAAATGTTTCTTTCATTTACCTAGGGAAAAAAAAAAAAAAAAAAAAAAAAAAAAGGTGCACGTTGTGTTCATTGCATATGTGCAATAAGCCTTCTTAAGTGTATATAGTTCATCTAGCATCTCTTCAGACATCAGTCCCTTTCATCCTGCTGAGGAATGGAGGTTACAAAGTCATCTTTAAGAAGGGCATAATAATGTGAACCTGAATAATCTACTGCCTTACGACTCCAAAATCCACAATCAGGGTACTTGATATTCACTCAGAAAAGAAGCAGCCTTACGATCCCAGCTTGTTTAACTGACACCATCTGCATTTTTTAGCCTCATTCTCTTGCTGACACCAACAGGTTTTCACCTTCTGGTTCGTGAACATGTTGCCAGAATAATCTCCATCCCTGGCTGGAAATCAGCTGCCTTGTTCCTCATTTTGCCATGCCTCAGGCAAAGCTTTCCCAGGAGCTGGACTGGAAGACAGGACTCCCTTCCCCATCTCGGAGTGGGTGTGAACATCCCTGGCACTGCTGTGTCACACACCCTTTGTGTCTGGGGATCAGAGCAGAGGGTTGGCTGAAGCAGGGAGATGGATCTTCAGACTGCTCGTAAGCTCCTACCTACAACCCTGCAACTGGTTGGGCACCTTCCAGACTGAAGATCCTCACTCAGGAGAGAATTGGGAAACTTGGATCTTTATAAAATAGGGCTTTTAAAAGTCTGAGGAGAGGGAACAGTGTCAATCCCGAAACTTAAGCCTTGCACCAGCATTTTTTACTGCTCCCATCGCAAAGGTTTACATTCCACGCACAAGAGGCAAAATATTATTTTTTCATCCAATTTGGGCACATCTGTGAACATCATATTTCACTAATAAGAACCAGGCAAAAGGAAAACTGATTATTTCACACAGTGCTGCCTCGGTGTACCATCTCTCCCTGTACCAGTTATCTGAACCTGTCTTCAGTTGTCTCACGAGCTGTTGCTGATTACATCTAATACGTTATCTTTTAAACCCAGCATGAAACTAATTACTGCCACCCATATCTCCAGGCACCTTGGCTGCAGCTCTGATTATTCCTAGCTTTATATCAAGAAACCCCACCGACCCCTTATTGTATGAGTTCTTCGTGTATAGATTTTCTCTGTGCTGTGCCTGTACTTGAGGCACCTTTTACACATGGAAATGCAGTCAAGGACAGCTGTTTGCCCTGAGCACAAGCCTCCATTTCCTGCTTTCCCAAAATGCTTTTTAATGCCAGTGACCTCAGCAGATTACCAGAAGATGAATCTCATGTCAGTAAGGAAAGGGCATTTTTTGCCTCTTTTTGGAGACTCATTTTTTCCACCACAGAGATGGCTTTGACGTCCCATTTTGGGGTACCATACCTTATTATTTGGTCAACATCCATGCATGAAACTCCCTGAGTGCAAAGTGTGCCTGTCTTTGCATTGTAACAGCAGGCTGGCCATAATTGAGGGTGCATTATCCCACCCTAACAGTCCCATGAAGGAGGGTCCTCCCACACTGTGACACCTCCCTGGCAGCATTAGGGGCTAGGGATGCGCCAGAGTTCTCTGCTTAGGTTTATAAAGTTTAGCAGGGGTTATTCTCAAAGGCTTCCTTGAAAGAGTGAAAAGATAAAATACTCGTCAAGACAGAAAGCTTCTTTTCTTTGTTCCTGTGTTGTTGTTGTTGTTGATGTTGTTACTTTGTTTTGGTGGTTGTGTTTTTTTAAAAACTAGATTTGTGGTGGTCTTTAATACTATGAACCTCTAAGAATCATATTTCCACATTTTGGGGGTCCACCTTCAACCTACACCTTTTAAGTTCCTGTCTAATTAAATTTGCTGTTAACCACTCCTTTTTTTTTTTTTTTTTTTTTTTTATATAGAAATAGAAGAGTCCAAAATAGAAGAGTCTCTAAGACATTTAAAGTCTCCTCTACGCAGCACTGTAGGGCTAACCTGTAATACAGAGTCCCGTTTGTGGCTTAGCAAGTCAGGGGGGAGATGAGCTTGTAGTGACAGACCAGAAGCCATGAGCTCCAAAGCCATGAGCTATGGGGGATAACTGAAGAACTGAGTTCAGCTAGCATAAGCAGCAGTGTTAGAGAAAGCATGCTAAGCGTCATTGACTCTGTAGAAGACTACTGCAAGTTGGGATGAAATAATGAATCTGGAAATGCAGCAGGATTAGAACAAGAAACAATGTGTTTAAGGTGGAGGCAGCCTAGAAAGAACTGCAGGAGTGGGCATAGTGACACTGTGGAAGAACTTCTTCTGCAAGAGAAGTTTTACCAACAAACAAACAAACAAACTTTATGTGGGCTTATTGTTCCTCCTTCTTTTCTCTTCTCTCCTTCATTTTATTTTCCTTTTCTTTCCCTCTCCTCCCTCCCACCTTGCAGAGGATGGCAGCTTACGGTCTGTTCCAGCCTAGTGACAGTATACAAGCCCAGAGGTGATGAAGATAACTATTACTTTAAAGAGTGGGAGGAAGTGAGAGATATTTGAGTGCAAGTTATGGATACATCTGACAGGTATTGTCACCCTGAGGGAACTAGCAAAAGACATTTAATTTTCACTTATCAACAACAGCCTTACCCTACAGGCAAACACACAAACCCATCTCAAAACCCACCATTTAATTGCTTCAAGCTACCCATGTAGTGCTGCCTTTCACCTCCAAAGTCTCTGAGGGTGCCCATGCCTTGCACATGTTTTCAGGCTCCCAAATTTTACATACAGAGGTGAAATACAATGCCAAAATGACTTAAAAAGACCTCTCTTCTGATGTCCCAATGAAGACAGGGCCCCTGGGACTTCTCTATGGAAGTAGCAGGAGGGAGATGAATTCCCCCCAAAATTTGGCATTGGGTATGATTTAAGTTACAGGTTGGTATCAACACTGTAACTTAACAACAAGCAAAGGTCCCAAATATACTGCCCTTAGGAAATTCATGTGGAAGGAGTCTGAACAATTTTCTTCTAACAAATCCCTTCTAGCTACAAAGCACATTTCTTTAAAGGGTTGTATGGTCTTCCCACCCCCTTCCCCCTTCCTTCTTTTTCATTTTATTTTCCTCCTTCCCTCTTTGCTTCCTCCCAGCTGCATCAACCTCCACTGACCTTGACTGTGGAAAGGTAACACCCAGACAGACACATTCCCCAGCCCTTGGGAAGTCTCCATCTGGAGGTCCTCAGAGCTGCCATCCCTCTGTGTGTCACAGGGACCCTGGGGTCCCCCACCCACCTCCATCCACTGCAGCCTGGGAGCATAGGACCACAGGACATGCACCACACTTCTCCTCTCACACGAAGAACAAGGGGAGGTTTGGCCAATCAGAAAGTGTTTTCTTTTTGCAAATGTTCTACTTCGTTGATGGTGATTGCCAGCTCCTTTGGGATTGTCACCAATCCCACAGCAGAAGAGGTAACAACTTGCTTCCAGCCATTCTTTGGTGTGGTTCATTTCCAGAGGATCCTGGGAAGCTTCAGGATCACCCTGACAATAGCTGCTATGACTCCTGAACCATAGGATTTGGTTATATTTATTTTGATTAAATATTTTGTAGTCTCATCCTCCTGAGTCTCAGCACAGGAAGGCTGACTTGGGGGTCTTAAAGGATCGTCAGAAACAGATTTGTTTCTTACTCTTCAGAGAAGACTTAAGCCACCTAGCTGAACTGCATTTTACACCACAATGGAAAAAAAAAAAAAAATCAATGCAAAACTCATAAAAACATATTTAAATCTGGCTTTGATTTTTCTCTCCATTATTTCCAAGGGATGAAATCACATTTTTAGTGCTCCAGGTGGAGATGGTTCTGAGGTATATGAGCCCCAGGGATGCTCAGGAAAGAAATTTTGCTTCCTGAAGTGCAGAGTGCAAGGACACTCTAGAGTAAATGGCCAGGGCACAAGTTCAATTTGCTGATCTACTATAGGTCAAAGAGAAGCTAACTGGGTGACACCGTGCAGGATGTATCATCACCATTACTCATGTTTATTGTGCTAGTGTCTTAAGACCAACCATGGATGGATCTTTGTAGCACAAGATTAGCTGGCAGTTTCTGACCCATGGAAGTTACAGTTCAGTAGCCAGAAAGTTGGGAAAAGCATACAACACACACACATGGAAAGACTCATGCATCATATTGATCTCAAAGTGCTTAATTTTCTTTCTGTCTGTGTGTGTAGGTTAAATAAGCATGGATAAGATAAATGGAATTGCGAATGCAGGAGAGATGAGAAAGAGCAGATGAGACAAAAGGGACAAAATACACATTTTTAAAAACTGAATTTCTCTTTGACCCAGAAACTCTGCATTTCTGCGAGGTGTAGGATGCAACCCACATGTTTGCACACACATTCTGCACCCACAGCCCCATCCACCTGGGGAGGGACTGAGGAATTTGTTGCGTGAGAGATGCAGGTTGTCTGTCAGCCATGCAGGTTTAGAAGTTGTTATGCCTGTTTATGTCTTTCATCCAGCCACAGGAACACAGCTCTAGTTTGATCTCTGTTACTGGCAAGTATCCATCCGTCAGTCCCATCTGTTATGCTTAGCCTGCCTGACACATGCAGCAGATTGAGTCCTGAGGGCAGACTGACAAGGGGCTGGTGCACACTTGCATTTCCTACCAGTGACTGAAATGTATATACCGGCATTTTCTGCAGATGGAAAACGGGAGAGCACCCAAATGTCAGGGAGAGGTTTGACGTCAATACTTCTAATACTTCTAAATACTTCACAGACAAGATGGCAGCCCCATTTAGACCTTTTTATATTTCTGCTCCCAGTTCTATCTCCAAATCAGGTCTTGTACCATCATGCCTAGGAGCTGCTAGGGTATTTCCAAATTCTCTCCCGTGTCATCTAGGGATGTTCAACAAGTTTCCTCCCCTCTACTTTCTGGGTGCAAAGGATGTGATGTCAATCCACACAGGTGTTCAGCAGCTTTTGGTTTCACTGCATTTCAGATTCCCTCTGTTTGGACAAGGCAGTTTTTCATGGGCCTTCCTTCCACATCAGCTACCAGTATCATCTACAGGGTGATTTGTTTGTATAGATTTATTTCTGACCTTTAAATTGCTTAGGTAGAGGTAGTGCCTGCTCTTCCCATACTGTCTTTAAGTACTGCATAAGCAACTGTGTCTTGAAGTGCTGCAAATGACCTGAATTCACCCTGGGAGGTGAAAGCACTGCTACGACTAAGAAAGGTAACATCTAACTGCTGCAGTTGTATAAGGGAGAAATAGGGAGTAATAGAGAGCCTGAAAACACAACCGATAATAGACCAAACAAGTAGAAAGCTCACGTCTGTCATCAGTTGAGTTCTGCACAAGATACACAAAGCATTGTGTGGAGGAAATTGTGTGTGTGAATGAGGCACTATCCAAAAGTAATATCCAGTGATCTGACTCTGAATAAAGGTATGGCTAGTGACTGGAACTCCCATACACACTAAATGTATGGATATTTTTAGCCAATTAAAACAACTTAAAGTAGGTTTATGGTAGGAGATGGCAACCAAGAACACATGAGGCAATGTAGGGAAGAAAGATAAGTATATACATAAGTGAAAGACATCCTCACTTTGAGCATAGGTTTTTGGACAGTCAGACCCCACCCTATGTTACCTGGTCTCATAAATAAATGCGCAAACTATATGTGTAGCTGCTTCTCACTGATATGGAAACCTGCCTGATGAACCTGATGTGCAGCTGAATGGTGCAGTTTATGAGTCCTAGTCCTGGGCTGACACCGGGGACATCATTTGCAATAGCTGGCAGTGGCAAGGATGGAGCAGCCCCAGCACAGAGTGCCGTGCAAAGGTATTGCTGCACTGCCCTCATGTCGCTGACCCTCACACTATGGAAAAGGCTACCCAGAGCCCAGAGGCTATCAGAACCTCCAGCCAAAACCTTTCCAGAACCAGCTTCAGAGATCCATCTGCTGCCTTCCCTGTCCTCACAAGCAGACCATGACGTTCTGTTATTAAACCAGCTGCAAACTGATTTCCACACTGGAGTGTAACATACCTGCATGCAGCTTCTAGAAGGGCTGCAGCTAAATGAAACTCTCAATCCATGTGGACATTTTTCCTTCCAAAAATCAGTGTAATGCAGTTTCCTTAAAGGAGTGGGCTACATTAAGGTATCAGTCTGGTTATAAAGTAACAGGTATAAAATTGTATAAAAAACAAGCAGTTTTCCTAGTAAGAATTGGAATCAAATACCAGCTCTAAACAGCAATTACCCTCTGTGGCAGACAAGCAGGGCAATATCCCTGGGTTCCACATCAAAATTTCCACAGCTTATTGTATTCATCACTTTTCTGCAGGTCATAGCTCTTTCCACACCTTTTCACTAGTCACACAGGGAAACATATGGCTCTTACTCATAATTGCTTTGTATTTCCAAATTCATGTATGGATCCCATTGCCACACCACTTGCAAGCTGTTGTTTATTAGAGCTGTGAGACCCAGGTGTTTCTTCCCCTGTTGTGCCAGAGGAATAACCAAAGGAGAACAAGCTATGATCCATTAGAATACCAAGAAGAAGCACCCACTTTGCTTTGTCACATCTCTTTTTTACGGATCACTGGGTTTAGTAGGTTTTCAAGACCACAGATATTCTTGTTTTTGCACCAGGGGAAATATCCTCTTTGCTGAGGGAAATATGTGACAGTGCTCGTTCAGGATGATATCCATGGGGTTTAATGAGCTTTACCATGAAAGTCTGCAGTGCTCCATCAAAAATGCCAATTAAGCAGTGTAGAGAGAAAGAAGAGGGAATGGACTTGGGAAAAAGGCTGTTGAGAAAAATGCAAGATGAACTGGGTTACATCTCTACTTGCTTTTAGTAGTTCCAACATGAGTGTCACATTTTGTCCATTCTGGTCTGGATGTACTGCAGAGAAGGAAACCCAGCTCTAATGGCTGATACATATTTTCTACAGTTTCACAAGGTATTTTGCCTCAGTTGGTCTGTTTTTTGTACAATAGCTTGTCTAATGGAGTCATTCTGTTGTCCTTTCCAACAATTCTGAAGTACAGCATGTGTTGATTATCTCAGTTGAATGAATCTGAGTTCATTTATAAGTTGCTTTGTTTTGACATATTTTTTTCTTTGTTCCTCCCTTCTCTGTCTAAAGCACACAAAATTGTTTGTAGAGAGAAAAACATATAAACACTGTGATTCAATACAATAAAGAACAGCTTGTTAAAAATGTGCTTTTAGTATATGTGGAACCCAAGCTTTTCCTCTTTTTGTCATGCCTTGGTACAGAAAGTTTTTTGCTGAGGTTGTTCTGGGACTTCCATTAGAAAACATTTTCTTCTGCTTATAAAAGCCTGAAAATGTCTCCTTCTCAGTTGAAATGGTCTGTGTTTTCCTTTAAGCCAAAGGCAATATTTTAAAAAGTCTGAATCAAGCTCACACACCTATTTTTTAGTTTTATGAAAGTAATGAAACTTATCAGAAAATAATCTTTTTGCAATGATTAGTAATGGTAGGAAAAATCTCTTTATTCCTTTCTTTTCTTTTTATCCAGTTCGAAGGAAGCTGAAAGCTGTGCTGTCTTTCCACTGAAACGGAATCAGATTCCACTCCTTCAGCTGAAAATGTGCCAGTGCCAAATGTGGGCTGCCGTTAAAGCTGACTTTAACTAGTGAAGAGTTGAAGTGACTGAACACCTACTTAGTGCACGCACAGTCGTATGCATTCACTTAACATCAGCCTACATGTCTGGGGCTACTCACTGACATAAATGCATCTAATGAATGTTAATTATGTGGTAGTGTTTCATTCTGGAGATCTATTGCTGCATAAGCTTCCTTGAAAGAGTAAAACTGTCTCACTATTGAGGCTGATGTGTTTGGGCCTGCTTCTAAGGTTTTGCTTGCCCAGGCAAACAAGAGAAGCAAGAATGCTCTGAAAAAAAAATGCAAAGCCCACATGCTTTGAATAACAAATAAATAATGGCATACAGGTAGGGATGCAGTTGTAATGAGTAGCAGGATGAAGAGAAAGGTATTTGCCTTGAGCCACAGGGACAGAATGTGGGGAACAAGGGTGCTCTCCTCATGGATGGAGGTGGATGGACAGAGGTGGAAGGAATGACCAAGGGCTCAGAGACAGGGTTACATTTGCTGCAGAGGGGGCATCACTGATCTTCTCCAGGGCTAAAGATATGTTAAATTGTCAGGTCTTGGTGCAGAGGCTAGAGACTGGGATGCAGAGCACGAGGACAGGACAGGGTGGGCAGCAGATGTGGGGGGAGGGATGAATGAATACAGAAAAGAAAGGGGAATATGAGCTAAAAATATTATGAACCACTGGTACAGAGGAAGTATTTCAGGGCCTTCTGTTCTTTCTTTTTATAGCAAAAGGGAAAAGGGGACAGACTCTGGAAATAACAGGCCACATATTCCTGATGAGGGAATCCATTTCCAGCTGCAGCCTCACAAAACTGAAAGTGCTGCTGCAGGAGCTCCTGCAGGCCAGGGTTCAGAGAGGGGCTAGACTTTTGTGCAGCAGTCAAGGTGGTTCATGGGGAACTTCTGGCCCATTCAGGAGCAGGTGTTTTGGAAACTTTCATAGGAGAGCTTGATATCATGAGATTTTCATCTTAATTTGCAAACACGAGAGGCTGAGGCACTTTATAGATACGTTTTTGAAGAATGATTAAGGAGGTATTGGGGAGGCATTGGGGAGGCAAGGACAATCCCCAGACATGGACTGTATATCTCGAAACAAGACACTGGAACTCATGATAAGGAAGCGGCAGACGGACAGAGAAACAAACGTAAGGACTATAAATCTCAAAACTGGACATTGGAATTCATTATAAAGATACAACAAATGGAAGAATTAGCAACAACCAGCTCTTGCAATTAAGAAACCTGCCAATTCAGCAGATTCCTGACCAAAGGTGAAAAGTACACTGTGAGGAAGACTCGGGGTCTTCCTCCCAAAGACCCCTGCCCACGTCCCAAAGACCCCTGCCCACAATTCTTGGGAGGCTCTACGCAGGCGCAAGGTGCCAAAAGGCTAATTAGCATAAGAAGCGAGGGAAGGCGGGGATAGGTAATGCATATGTATAGGTGCTTGTAGAATATTGATAGATTGATTGTATAAATTCAAGACTGCTTTCCGCTTTAGGTATGCACGATAGGTGGAGAGATCCCCCGTGCATCCAGCGCTGCAATAAAGAATATACCACTTAAAGGAATTTCGGCTTCGATCTTTGAATCAAGAACAAATTTTTGGATGCTTATGTGTATATAGAACCCTCCAGCCAGGGCTTTTCTGGTCTCTGGCAGAGCCATTAGGAAGAAGAAAAGTTTTTACCACTGTAGATACTCAAAGAAAGCAAACACGATCAGGTTCATCAAGCTGCTCCCTCAGCACGGCATGAACTTTAGCTTCAGAGTTTCTGAGAAGAGAATTGATCAAATAGCCTCTTGAAGACAGAAACCCTTAGGTAATTAGGAAGATGTCATTATTCAGGAACCTTTGCTTTTTAGTACCCTTTCCTGAACAGTTGGGTTTGGGTAATTATAGTCCCTTGGGGATAGGTTTCTGTGAGTGACAGCTCCCAGCCAGGCATAGGCCCCATGCTCCCAGCTGCACAGAGAAGTGAAACTGCACACAGAAGCAGGTTTTGTTTGAATTCACAGCAGCAGGACTTGTGTGTGTGTGTGTGTGGTTTATTTTTTAGTTTTATTTATTTATTTATTTATTTCAGGTTTATCAATCCCAGCTCTAAGAGAGAGGTTGTATGCACATTTCCCTTGCATCAGCACCAACACCACTCTGGAAGCCTATAAGCAATTAATGTATTGAGATGTTTTTAACTCCTTGCTTGCTCCTCACCAAGCCAAGTGCAAAATCCATTCACCTCTATGTACCATGAGTACAGAACATGAACAAAAGGATAGTATTTTACTGACCTGTTTAAATAAAATAATAAAATAAAATAAAATAAAATAAAATAAAATTAAATTAAATTAAATTAAATTAAATTAAATTAAATTAAATTAAATTAAAATAAAGCATTTGCCATTATCAGTGGATGTATGCAATTACGTAAGACTCCTATATATGAGAAAACTTAAAACCTTTTAGCAGTTACATCTTTCTTAGCACAGCATGTACATTTAGAAAACAAAAGTACTAGTGGATGCCACTGCTCTCCAGTTTGCTACAAAGAATTTTTCTTTGGAGCAGAATGAGCTACATTCCTTGTTCTGAATAGCCCAAGGTATTTCAGTATTTTTAGAATTTTGCACATCCTTTTTCAGTAACAGAGCTAGGAATTTCAACATATTTTCTGTTCAGTTATTAGGTGTTCTTCTTTTTCTTATTAATTCAATCTGAATTCTGCATTGTCTAGATTCCAAATATCTTTCTGATGTAAGATATTACCTGTTGGGTTACTGGTGAATACACCTAACCTCAACACCAGATTAGGTAAGGAGTTTGATTGGATTAGCAGCTGTTCATTAGACTTGCTTTTCTCATTTTTAATTAACATCTGTGCTTTCTTATTTAAGATTTTATAATACCAAACAAAGCACAGGGTAATTTCTTACCATAAAAAAAAAAAAAAAAAAAAAAAAAAATTTTAGATGCATAGATTACAATTAATTGTGAGCTACCTCTGGAGCTATTTTGAGAGTTTAGGTTTTAGGATAAACTATGTGATTAAACAGTCATCAAAGTGGGAACCAAGGACTCAGATTTATGAAAACAAAGGCCAGAAATGCCTCAGAAATGAAGTCTCTGGAGATGTAGAAATTTACTCATGGAGGTGCCTTGCAGGCTCTCATTATGTATGGACATGGACCAGGATGCATAAGGCAGAGGTAACTGATCAAATGAGCTTAAACCCTGGGAAAAAAATGAGCCATGTGAGTAATCTGTATTAGCTCTGGCAAAGAAACTGTCTGCAAAGACAGTCTCATGTTGTATAAATGCACCCTGAAGATATGCCCTGTGACAGCATGGGAATAGGAAAGGTGAGGCTGAACATTTGAACAGAGTGAGGAATTTGATCCAGAGACGAGCATTTAGGGTGAAATACTCTTTCAGTAATAAGAGTGAAAGTCTGCAGTCCAACCACAGGGCCATGTGCAAGTTGCTCTCTCTCTGATCTCCCTCCTTCGCTCATGCAGCCTTCCTGTCCCTGCATTGCAGAACAAAAACTCTTACCACCCAAGGCAATTTTGTCAGATTAGCAGCAACCGGTACAGAGCTGTCCGTCTGAGCTCACCCTCACTGTTACATACATTGTACTGCCTAGTCAAACACTTTGGTGCTCCCTGCAGCACCTCCTGACCATGTAACATAGAAATGGCTTTCTCATCACAGAAGGCTGCCAGTGGGCCTGGGGACTTCCATATGGTCACAGCTTAGCTTCCTACCATTCTATTTTCTGTGCACCCTTTTATCCCTTAATTTGTGTGACACCACATGAAAGCCCAGAAGTTCCCATACTTTCTCTCCTTCCTGAAGATGTTCCCACTATATTTAAGTTCTTGCAAGCACAACACAGGGATGCATGTTTACATTTGCTCCACTTGAATGGTAAAAGCATGTACAAGGGATGCTGGTTTGAGTCCAGGACAACAAAGGAGCAGAAATGGATGCTGCAGCAAACGATCACTAGCCCGCAGGCTCACAAACATGTGGCAGTTATTTGAACCTGATGGTTTCCTACTTTTCAAGTCCATCAAAGACTGGGATCATATTGTGATGCAGGGCTGGCCACAGTAATTTTGTATGCATACAGTGATGTGTATGATGATGGTTACTGTGGTGCTCAGAGGGCATAATTGTGGCCATCAGAAGCACCAGAATTGGAAAAAAAGATGAGGAAAGCAGCAAGCAAAGCAAGCAGAAAGCACTGTGTGGGTGGAGGGTAGGTTACACATATAGCCCCTCATGGGCAGTAGTCCTTGAAACAGAGCAGTAAGTACCTGTGCAGATGCTACATTCTCCATCTGTTTACAACATCTGTATCTTCTTTAAGAGCTTTATGATATCCTCTGATGCCATAACTTCAGTAAGATTATGAGACTGCATTGCCTTTACTTACCTGTTTTCCTCTCCATCTCTTTTTACTCTTTTATTATTATTTTCCTCTAAAAAAACAACCTTTCTGGTGAGAAAACATAAAAGACCTGCAAGGTTTGGAGAAGTAGCACACAAAGGGAACTGTGAACACTCTAGCGGTGGTGCTCTGCTGTAATAATCAAAGCTGTGCTGAGGCCAGGGTTTGTAGGAAAGACTGCTGCAGGAGGCTGTTCCCACTGCTGTAGGGCAGCTGAATGAGGCAAGACTGCCAAAAACTGGGTAATGGGTAGCCAGAAGAAGGACTTGCATAACAGGAATGCTGGTATGTGCCTGCCACGGGCCGTCAAGGTCCTGAGGTACATGTGGAGACGTGAGATTCCTAGATCACTGTATGGCTTGGCTATTAACAGGAACAGGACCCACAGAAGTGGCCACAGGCCAGAGCAGAATGATATCCTCCTGTGGTGGAGGAACTGTTGGCTACATAGAAATGAGAAGAGGGAACCTACCAGAGCACTTCTTGGAGACTGGCCCAGAAAATTAAAGGGAACTAGATTATCCTTAAAGGTCACTGGCTGCGCATTCACCATAGCTGCCAAATAATGATTTAGATCCCAGGGCTGGCCTGCAAACAGCCGATTTTGCTCACAGAACAATTGAAGGCTCTGAGCCTGGCTTTCTCATGGCTATGTAAGACTTAGATATCTGCCTGTTGTCTGTTCTAGACAACAAATGAGGCTCACACATGGCTTCTATGCAATGGCCTCAACATCAGTCCAAGAAAACTTCATACTTTGCTCTGTGCAAGAAAGACCCTGAGGCCTGCCATGCAGAGAAGAAAGATTTTCTTTCCTTTTTTCTTTCTGTGACAAGTGGCTAATGATAAGATCCCTGCTTGCAAAGATGTGAAGCTCCTATTTTCTGGTCACATTGCCAGGCATCTCTTGACATTTCTTTTGGAGGGTGGCTCTTCACTAGAGCTGGTGTTGGCTTGGCTCAGAAATACTTCTCAGTCTGCTCATGCTCCTTTCCGTTCTTCCTCTTTGAGTATGATGGGTTTGCACCACTCTTTCCCCAGAGGCTGGGGACTACCAGCACCTCCCTTCCAGCCAAGTAGAATCACGAGGTTTCCAAACATGCTGCTCTTGATGGGATGCCACAGCCTGGCTGTTCACAAGCTTGAACAAGCAGAGAGAAACATATTTCCAAAATGAAGAGTGACTTGAAGCAGCATTCTGGGTTTCAGTCAGCTCAACCTTGCCCACTGACACTCACAGCCACAACTGGAACAGACTCTGAAGCACATCATGGAATAAGAGCAAAGATGTGCTCTTTTTGGCTTTGTGTCACCAGTTAGATGGTGTGGGGAAGCTTGTACCATTGAGGAAGGCAGCAGTGTTTAGCCAAACAAGTCTTGAGTGTTAGTGGCCCACAGCCACTTTATGTGTAAAATGAGGTTTCTTTTGGCAAGACTTCTTAGTGCAGGGGAGGCTGCAGAGGAAGCAAACAGTGAGGTAAGAGGGATGGGAGAGAAAAAGAAAAAGAGGGCAGGAGAGAAACAAATAAACCAAAACCTTAGGTAATCATCCAGGCTACACACGGAGGGGGCTGGAGAGAGAGGTGGTCCCAGAAGTAGTCTCACCAGGTCTGACTGGTGTCTTAGCTGCAATCTGAACCCACAGCTTGATTATATCTTCCCTAAGAGAAAAAGATGAGCTCCACCTCCATACCTGCATTTTTCTCTAGGCAAGGAGAAAAGAAGGATTCATTATTTGGCTGTAAGGCTGAGTTTCTCAGCTTCTCTGATTGCCAAGTGGGAGGCAATGGAGACAAGTGCTCAAGACTGCTCCTGTTCCAGGGAATGCTGAGATGACCCATACCTATATGATGCATAAGTTTTGAGGAAGCCCAGTGGATCTCCCTAATGAGTAATTTTGTTCATTTGTTTGTACAGATACTAACTAGCAAACACCTTAAAACCTCAGTGTGGGATCTCTGGTTGCTGCTCTGTGTCATTAAAGAGGATTGCACATAGATCTGGTTGTTTGCTTCTGGTTTTCTTTAACCTTCCCTTTAGCTGGTTACACACCTGCAACAAACAACCAGCACCAGACCAGTGAAAGTGGAGTTCCTAAAAATGTTGTACGCTTTTTGGGAAATGCATTGTCCCACAGGAGTTTGAGGTCCCACTCCAGAACCCAAACAAATGCTGAAATGCAGGAATCCCCTTCTGAACAATTATTCCAATCATACCTGATTACTATGGGCTGTGTGTCTGCAGTGTAGACCACCTAAAAATACATGTTATCCATCCCACTACGCTGACAGACAGCACAAGAGGTACACTCAGAGCACTCACATATACTGAGCAATAGAGCACGTGCAGCCTCCTGGCTTGGTCCCTGGTCTCTCTCTGTAGCAGAGGTCATTCAGGTTGCTCTTAACAAGTTCACTGAGCTCATTTCTCTGCAGGACCACATTTTAATCTGGGTCATTCAGAAGGATGAGCGCACCACATGAAGAACAGAAGTCTTTAACACTTAGAGGCATGAAGAACAATGGGCAGGACCAATACCTCTCCATCCAAAGTAGGCAAGCTTGTTTCACCTGTAAGAAGATAGACCAGAAATTTATCCCATAACACTGATTCTTCCCTAAGCTATTGAATTTTTGTGTCTACATACTCTAGTGAATGGTGGGTTAACAATCTTATAAAATCAATAAATACAGTGATTTAAACTGACATGAAGACATGGGTTGTGTTGAAGGGATTTTGAAGGAAAAATATCTACATACTGAAAAAATATTGGGTAAGAAAAACAAAGATTTTAGTGTTACTGACTGGACTCTGACTGTTGTTGCTGTATTTTCAACAGATGATGGGAACTGTGAAATTAATTTAAAAGAGAGTATTTTCCCTGTTTGGATTAAAGCCACACTATCTCTGTCAACTTCCTTCATCAGCCTTTTGAGAAGCAAGGAGTTTCTTGTTAATCAGACCCTAGAGGAGTGAGTTTCCAAGAACCACATATGCAATTATCTTGAGCATGCTACACTGCATATCCTAGCCCCCAGCCAACTCATTGGCATATATAAATGCCATTTTATGCCACCTTCCTCCCCCTCACCTAAAAACAGGCCTGGACAGGCAGAAACAGGAGAGGAAGGGTGCTGCTACAATGATCTCTTGCAGCCCATCCATATGGTGTGGGTGCTGGTGGTAGAGGAGGTGAACACACATCACTGGGGCTGGCCTGCAAGCTACAGGGCTCACAGAGGGAACTTGTTTTTGCAGATGGTGGGCTGTGGCACAGCACCAGCAACTCCTGGCAGCACTCCAAGGAGCAGTAAGGTGGCTGGCAAAAGCCCCTGGGGGGTTCCCGTGGGGCCTGGTGCTCTTCCAGGGCAGCAGTGCTGCTGTAAGCCACAAGGCACAGGGATCCCGTGACAGAGGAGTGGCCAGCCATGTACTGGAGGCAATTTCCAGTAGCTGTGAGCAATATACAGGCACGCCTGTGCCTGCTAATATGCCAGCAGTGCTTGCTGGTGGCTCCTCCATTGCCAGCCCTACTTTCACCTCCTTGAATCATTTTCCCATCTCCTACCATTGCCAGCTGATGGGAAATCCGCTGGAGCCAAACCCCAATTCTATGGAGGGTCCTGGTGTCCCGTGATGACTGTGGGAGCAGCTGCACCTCCTGCCTCATAAATGTTGCCCTTTTCCTCTTCAAGAATAGATGTTTTCCCCAAAAGCCTCATCTTACTCTCTTTGCTACTAGTTATTCCCTGTTTGGAGGAAGAGATGGCACAGGAATACAAGTGCACCTGAAAGTCTAGAGTGTTATGGACTAGGGTCAAAGCATACAAGAAATGTCCTCATTGCTTTCCATCATGTCCTGAAATCTCCACTAATATTTTTAGGAAGCATTTAGTACTTCTCATTTGAGTATTTTAACGTAGTATAAAGACCTTAATTACATTTTAATTAGAAAAAAAATAAAATGAATTAAGCTCTATGGGAACCATCTTTCTCTGCCTTGTTTTTCCTATCTCCTTGAGTTTCTACAACATAAAATAGCCTCCCTTGCTAACCTTCAGATTCCACAGACCAGTTTCCCTCCACCCTTCAGATATTAGGTAGGATTCTGAATTATAAGTTTAAAACCTAAAATACTCTCTTGAGCACAAAGTTGTCATTCTGGTTTTTGCTATATGAAATTGTAATTAAATGTGGTTATGCATAAACAGTTCCTGTGTTGCTGTTAGGCAGCACTTCAGCATAAAAGTTTTACTCTTCTTTTTTTTTTTTTCAATTTTCAACTCTACACTAACACCTAAATTGATGAAAAGCCTGATTTGATTCAGATAAGATAGACTTGAGTTGAGATCAATATTATTAACACTATTGTGTATCTTCAAGACTTAAAGAAGGTTTCATTTATCTTAGGATCAGTCTGAAGAATAATTTCATTATCATTGTTTCTTTTGATCTTGCTGCTTCTCTGCCTGGGTCCTATTATAACTCCTCTGGTCTAGGCTACAGGAAAGTACAAAATCCCTTCACCTTTTGCAATACTGTCAGTCACTCACCATTACTACTTCTCTGTGCAGACTCCCACAGTTCTGGTCTTTAATATAAGGGTGCCTTATTAGATACTGTGCACATAGGGCTCTGTACACATTGTCAGGAATAGGGATATATCTGACCACTGACTTGATAAAACCCCAGAAGAGAACAGTGCATGATGTTTAAATAAAACTGTGCTGCAGCGGAGCGGTTCCAGCAAGGCATGGCTGTCTTCTGGCCTTGCATCTGTATGTGCTTGTATACATTGCCAGCTCCAGCTACCGAAGTGAGTAGTGATAAGATTTATTCTGAGACAGTACATTACCTTGAATAGCATCACAGTCCTGGGTACCAGTGACAAATGAATAATGGAAGTATTTCTTCTGCCAATAGCTTGTATATTTGTCTATTGCAGCTTCTGCCAACAAGTTTCTGAACTAGTTAGTGTTTGTGTATCTAGGGCATGAATTTACATAGAGTGTGAATAGATATTATTTACTGTGGGTTGTTTTGCAGATGCAATGCATTTTTATACTTTTATATCTTAAACTGTATTTCTCAGAAACTAGCAAGTAAGCAAGCAGTTTTTATATGTTTTTTAAACTAATGAATGCAAAGTGGAAAAGCATAAGATCAGTCCTATATCTCCACAGTAAGCCTTCTTTTCAGTTTAGAATTTAATATCCTTATGCAAGTAAGTGGTCTGCCCCTTTTGTATGCAAACTGGCTACATTGTACACAAGAAGGAAGTAACTGCTGTTTCAGGGTGAGGGTGTGCATGTTACATTTACAGTTTTGTAGATAAATTTTAATATTGAACTTTCATCACTCAGTCTATGCACCAAATGAAGATTAAAACCTAAATGACTGTTTAATTAAATACCACACATTGACATTCTGGGGTGCTGTAGGAGTCCAATTTTCCCCACACACAATACTGACCAGTATGAGAGCAATGTGTGCAGTATCTGCACCCTCTGCCACAAAAGCTGGCTGTGGTTGCATGAAAGAGGCTGGGACTACATGCCACCCTGAGACCTGGATCATAACGCTGAGGCAGAAGGGAAAGGACTGACTGAACCTTGGCCTCCTTCCCGCTCCTTTCTGAAGAGATTTCTGCCTTGGAGGAAAGAAGGGACAAGTGGTCCTTACTTATGCTGATGGACCTTGGCATGTCCAAAGAACAGGTTTAGAAAGCTACTGTGCACCCATGCACCATCCTGTGCAGTCTGCGCTAGAACTGCTGGCACTTCAGTCCTCATTAATTGAGACAGACAGAGACAGGACTTTTAGAAATGAGTCTGACATATCACACTCCCTCGGCGATGGCCAGTGCCAAGTTACATTGACTTCTGCTGTTTCCTTCCCAGTCTGGATCTCACCCCAAGGTTATCTCAAGGTTGGAAGGGACCACGCTCCTCACTTCTCCTAGCCTGAAGAGCTGATCTCTGCTCGTGTTTGTTTGTGAAATGATTTTCTCCCTGGTTATAGCTGTCCCCTTGGCAGAATGCCACATTTATTTTCATAGAAAATTATTTGAAAAAAAAAAAAAAAAAAACCATCATGTAGTTTGGGCTTTTGCATTTATTGCTAGCTATTTGTTTGTGTTATACATCCCTTGATGACTTCACCTCTGATTTCCAGACCTGCAATGCTTCCTATCTTCTTCCCCTGGACCATCACCTTCTAGTTTATGGTCCATTTCAATCACTCTCTGTCCCTTTACAAGGCATTCACCCTGAGTCACCATCATTATCGCTCCGACCAAGTCCCCAAAACCAACCAGAAGTCCCTTTACAGGAGGCCATGGGTAACCCAACAGGGGTGGAGGAGGCAAGTGGCTGTCACTGAGCAGAAATCTTACCCTGCATGGTCAGGCAGTTCTGGATCTGGTGAGGAAAAGCTACATGAAATTTCATGTTAAAATCCAAGTCTCACCAAGGCTGTCTGTAGCACAAAAGCCTTGCCTCCTCTCAAAAGCTTTTATTACACACTTCTTGGGAATTGGGAGAGTTGCTAATCGGGCGATCATAAGACTTTACTTGCCCAGGTCTGCAGAGCTTTCCAGGATGCTGAGCAGCTCTATTGTCTCACTCACTTCCCTGAGAATTTTTACACATAAAACAGCACACTATTTAAAAGAAAAATATTGATGAAAAAGAAAGAAATCAGTGCATCAGTGGAACTGACTATACCTCACACTGATTTCAAAATCAAATTTTATAGGACGGCAGATTTGTGCAAGTCTCTTGTTCCAATTATACTTTCAGTTACAGCAAGCAATGTCGGCTGAAAGGAAATGTGATAATAGTTCTGCAAATGCTGAATCACAGTGGACACCTTATAACTAGCCTATCTCATTCCAACATATATAAATTGGCTATTGTCATTTTCCCTGTAGTGATAGGTGACATAATACACTAACGTCAAGACGGAATGGTAAGAAAGACCAACTCAAAAGAACACAGTCTTAGTATGTGTTAGGTTTGAAGAGGGATTTATAAAGCTGCCACAGCCAATTCATTCACGGTCTTCATTCAATTATTGTGCGCAGAGAAAAGAATGTCACAGAGCAGAGCAGTGCTTCAGCCTCCGCAGCCATGCCTGATGGCAGAGAATAGCCCAGTCCCCAGGCCAACATTATGTATTAGTCACCCAACGCCTTATATATTTGAGCTATGGATCTATGCTCCATTTTTAACAGCAAAGGAAAGGAACAGGAGCTGAAAATGAACAATGATGCATGTGCTTCAATCTGCCTGGCGCCAAAGGCCTCAGCCCAACTGGAGACTGTCAAAAAAAACACCAGTGTATTTGCTGCCTAAGTGAGCTCAATTAGCAGTGCCACCCACTGCAAAAGAGAGATGCTGTATGTCTGTCTCAGACCTTCAACACAGCTATCATCACAGGATTTCCATTTGCAGATAGAGAAGTAAGGCACAGAGCAATTAAGTGTTGAGAACTTGTCTGATCTGAGGCAAGCCTCGGCTCCAAATTTTGTGCTGGCCAGAAAAGGAGCACAGCTGATATCCAGACTGCCTTCCTTAGGTCTCCGACTTAAACTTTGACCCCCTTCACTAGCAATGGAGAAGAGTTATGTTTAATGGCTCTCCTTGCCCTGTGTGAAAGGCCAGGCAAAGTGTTTTACCTCCTGTACGAGACTGTTTCTTTCAGAAAATTTCTGTTGTGCATAGTGGTGTGACCTGTCCTGACCCTGAGCCTGGTGAAGGACGAGATGGCTGCACCGTCAGCCCTGGAGAGGCTGGTGCACCCAGGCACAGGGCAGCCAAGGGCTGCTGCAGCCTATCAAGCTGTGTCCCCCTCCTCATGGGTCATCATACCACATGAGGCCTCCTAAGTTCCATTTTAAACCAGCTCAGTGAGGTCTTCCTATTTTTAAAAGCCAACCACAGAACTCACTGCTCTCGTTTCACAGAAACTTTCTCGTTTCCCAACCAGATATATTCCTGTCCCACCTTGACCAGCAGGCAATGGCCAGGCTCACATTCTTCTCCTGCCAGGTGCCTCCTCCTACCCTGCCACATGCAGAGCACTGGGCTGGGTGGACCTGAGAGTGTTCTTCTGGTATTTCCCATGCATGGGAAATGACATGTCATCCCAGCATCTGAATGTGTCATCCCAGCATCTGAACAGCTCCTACACACAGCTGACATCTCCACCACAGGGTGGTACTGTGGGGGTGTTTCTTCAAAAGCAGAGATGCTTTGGCACAGGGAAGATGGCAAAGCTCATGTTGGATGCCTCAGTACTGCTAGAAGAGCACAGACCTCAGAAACTGAGCAATGTCACCAAGCTGTCCAGGAAAACTCTTTTCCTTCATGTGAAATATTAGGATGGGTGGGTGCTGGTAATGTTGCTGTGATGCCCTACAACAGGAGTGCTTACAGACCTCTGGTGTCCCTTTGACAGGGCTCAGGGGGTGCTCCTGCCCTGCCCAGCACTAGGTCCTGTGAGGCAGCAGGGAAGGTAGCATGGATACCCTGGGGGTTAGGACAGGCTTTGCCATGTTCTGGAGAGGACAAGGGAAAGCTCTTTGCGCCCTTATCTTCTTTGCACATTCATTCAGCGACCTGGCTACAAAGCTGTGGATCTGTGTATCTATCTGTTAACACATCTGGAAAGAAGAAAAAGATACATTAAATTCCCATTAAACTGACAGAAAAACAGCAGAGGGTCTGCCTCTACTGAGCCTGCAACAGAACTGGAAGCTGTCCTCTCCTCTGTGCAAGTGGTAAAGCAATGGGCAGGATCCTGATGACCTCTCCCCATGGATTTACCCGTGGGGAGTTAACTTCAAGGCAACTGAGATCTGCACAAGATCCAGGGTGTTTTGAAAGGCTTAAAGTAGGCCACAGCTTGGCCAAAAATTCTAAATTAAAAATCTGCTTCCAAGGTTTTGGCCAGCAGCTCCAGCCGTCACAGCGGCAGGCTGGAAAGCCGGGCGCACAGCTGTGCATGGCTTCCTGCATCCAGGGCCGGAACTTTTTAATTGGGGAAGCATGGGGAAAGCTGAAGGGACAGAAACCCTCTCAGAAAGAGGGATATAGCTGGAAGGGTTTGGGGATTACATTTGTGGAAACAGGGCTGTGGGCTGTTGAGCCCCCCAGCCCTCTCACTGATGGAGGGAAGCATCCCAAGGAAACAGCCCTGGCGTAGCAGACACTGGGCCATCATTTTACTTGCTGCAGCATTGTCCCCTTTAAAACATATATAAATAGAATAGAGGATGTATAAATCCTGTCTGAGCACTGACCCTTCATCATTTACTCCCTCCTTCCCAGTGTTGTGCCCATAGCTGATCTTGCCATCAGCACCGATTACTAAGTTCTGCCCTGTTCCTGGAGCAGTGAGTTTGGCACGTTTGTTGTTCCCATCCTCTCCAAAACTTGAATTCACTCTTCCAGGCAAATATTTCAGGCTTCAATATAATACTGGCTGACTTCAGCTAGGAAAATTGATGGAAAAAAATGTTATGATAAAGGAGTAAAGTACACAGAGGGACCAATTTTTGAGCACCTGTTTTTGTTTTGCTTTTTGCTCTGAAGTCAGCTGCTGTGTTTCAGACGTTTCAAAGGTGCTATGTGCTAGATACCTTGTCTAATCTTTTCCAGCCATGCCCATTCAATCTAATAAAAGACAGCCTGCAGGGGAAAGTCTGAGAGTTACAGAGAGTGGTGAGGCACCCAGCTCCCACCACTCCAAAATATCCCTGCACTGTGGCAAGGTGGCTCTGATAAAAAAGCTCAGGGGGAAGACACGAGCCTAAAACAGAGGTGCTTATTTATGACGGCAGATCTAAACAAACAGCTTGTCTTACCCATGTCCTTGTGGTTACAGCAACACTCTCACTGATATATTTCAGTCATGTTATCCACTTGTCATTATTCTGTTGGAAAAGAAAGAGAGGACTCACATTTCCACTGCATGGCTGCAGTCTGTACAAGCAGAAATAGCTGCAGTATCAGTGGAAATTTCCAAGGGCAAAACACAAGGTGCTTCCTTTTTTCATTCATAACAAATGTCTGTCTGTCAGCTTCCAGGTACACAGATCTGTGTTTAGAAAAAGAAAAAAAAAAAAAAAAAAAAGACAGTTTTTAACTCTTGTATGTTTTCCTTCAATGTTCTCAAAAATAAATAAATAAATAAATAAATAAAATAAATAAAATAAAAAGGCAAAAGGAACCACAAAAATCTTCAGTGGGACTAGACAACCTTCATGGCGTACTCTTGGGAGAGCAGCTCTTTAAAAGTGTAGAACTGTTACAACTAATCTGCTTGTACAAGAAGAATCCCTGAAAAGCAATAGAAGTCTGTAAAATGAGCATTAGTGCTGAAAAGTAGATCAGTTCAAAATCTGTGATGTGTTTGCTGGAGAATTTCATCCATGTCGGTCCAAATACACAGGGACACATGCATGCACTCACACACACACTTCTAAATGCTTTTGTTGCAACAACATTTTTATGACTGAGTATTTTTCACGAAATATCCTGGACTGCTCCACCAAAGAGCTCTTTTTTTAATCAAAGGAAATTGCAGAGATCCTCAACAGAATGAAATGTGTTTGTAACAATCCCTCGTTATTAACTCCTGATGGTGCATCTGTTTCATCCTATCCAATAAAGGCTTTCGCAGATTTTGATTCTTTCCTTTCTTGTAGCAGACTAACGTTTCTTGCTGCACACTCTGAACACGCACCCTTTTGTTTCCATTTCCTCCCACGTGCTGTTGTTGTCCTGGACTCTGCCATCCAGGGATTGTTCTTGTTCCCTGCCACTTTGGTGAAGATTGGACAACCTGCTTTCTTTGTTGTTTTGTTTTGTTTTCCTTAACTTTGCCCTTGACTTAGTTTGTGCCCTTAAAAGTGTATTTAATTTTTCACTTTGTACAAACAGCACGCTTTCATAAAACCTGCAAAGGCCAGTGGGGTTTTCAGCAGTCACACCTCAGAGCTCGACATGTTTGTGACTGCGCTTCCCTCTTCTCTGGAACAAAACACTTCTTTTCAGCCTTCCACCACTTGACACCATCTATTTCTTTTGCTTCTTTCACGTTATTATTTTTTCATTATCTTTAGGAAATCCTCAGGAGAAAGATCATAAAAATCACTATTAGTTGTACAGCACCTTTGAAAGCCTGCTTGTTAGCATCGCACCCCAGAAAACTAGATGTTGGAGATAAACTGAGAGATAAATTCTCCCCATATTATACTCTGTCCACATATGTGTAAACTCAAGCTGCAATCATTGAATATCCAGAATATGCACAGGGTGGATTGTCAAGCGATCTTGGTGATAAAGTCCACGTTTAAAAGGACCATTAATCCCATCCCTGAAAATCCTTGAACATTTAAAGGCTCCTCACTCATAAACATTTCTTCCTCCAGGAGGGCAAACTCCCTGCGGAAAACACATATGATCTTTCTTTCTGCTTGCTGCATTACTGTTAAAGGTTATGACCCTGCTAATTACTCTGAAAGGAAAACATGGCCACACAGTTTGCATAAGGGCAGATCTTGCTGATACAGAAAGGTTCACACTTACTCTATCCCTCTTTGATTTTGTGAAAGAGTCATTCAGATGTGGCAGAGGTGTCTAAGCCTTACCTGTGGCTAAGCACAAATATTCTTCCTGAACTATCCTACTTTGCCACCAGGGTTATAACCAAATGTTTGAACTAGTCTGGGCCTCTTAACCAGACCCAGTCTAGTTTTCCTTTCCCCCACCTGGGCTACTGTCCAGACATCCCACATAGGCTCTTGGCATAGACGCAAGCCTGCTGAGCTATCAACTTTCAACATAATCATGAATCTTTACTGTAATTGAAAGGATGATTCGTACTGTGAGCTACAGTAAAGGCCTTTGCTACCAGAAAGTAGATGAGCTCATATTTACCTAGTTCACTGACAGCTACATCACTTGAAAGATGCTCAGTATCTCCACTGAAGAAGGTTATGTGCAAATCAAAGGAGCCGTTTACAAAGCATTTACAACTGTTCCAAGAGGCTGATATAAATCCTACATCTCTTGCCTAGACAGAGCTGTGCTGGAGATGATTTAGTCTGGTCTGATAGAAGTGGCTGTCAAGATCACAGCCAAATTGGCTGTTAAAAATGCTTTTGGCAAACTCCATTCCCTGACACTGATCTCCAGTCTCCCAGAGGCAGTGCTGCTGGAAAACTGTGTCTTCCTAGCCCACCCACTAAATGTCCAGACTGAAATCCTCTAGGCCAACTGCACCAAAAGTGTGGGAGCCTCATGGCACAGCCTCATCTCACTGTGCCATGGTCCCTTACTTGCTCCCAGAACAGCTCCTCTGGGTGCTGCTGGCATCCTTTGAATCGAGGCAAGCAGTGGGAACACCCCTTCAGCTAACAGGAAAAACACAGCCATAACTGCATATTTATATGTTAAAAAAAAAAAAAAAAAAAAAAAAAAAAGTTTTGCAGTATTACCAATGCTGATATCAAGTAATGTGTCATCTTATGACCTCTTTTCTATGGCCCTTTTTTTACATTTGTTTGATGATGTGTTTTATCTCCTAAATGCCATCTTACCTCAGGAAATTATTCCTCAGCAATTCTTCTAAGAACCATCAGTGCCATTCACAGATGACCTTCCTTCCAGAGGTCAGTAAAAAGCCTCATGTACAGACAATGACTGTTTCATCTCCAGTCCAGAAACTCCTGGTCTTAGTGCCTCCTGTCTTTCTGCAGCACTCAAAGCCAGCGGTCTGTGTTCAGATGGAAAGGGGACCAAGGATGGGATGCTTCTGATGGTGCAGTCTCAGCCCCACAGATCACCCACGTTTGGTAACACTTGCGGTTGCTGCCCAAACACATCTGCTTTTCAAGTACATTCCATTCAGCTTTCTGAAGATTAAAATGTCTACACTGAGGTTTCAGCTTACCCTAGCAAACTCCCCCTGCAAAGAGAGGCTGCAGTTCTGTGTCTGTGCATGTCAGTCTTTGCCTCTCCTGTGTAAATGCATCCCGCTGGCCATGACCCCAAGGTTCAGCTGCAGCAGCACCAGGCAATCTTTTCTGGGCAGTTCCACAAAGAAGCTGTGCTTAAGTATTCCTGCTGGCAGCTGATGAATTTGGGGGTGTCGTGTGCTGAAAACGGTTGTGTTTTACAAAGAGCACAAAGAAGCCTTAAGGAATATCCTCACAGGAATTTTTGCTGATGCAGTTTGTTTTGTTGCTTCCTAATTGGAAGGAGGCCTTGTTATCAGCATTTGTGCCCAATTGCACAGATTGTTTACCTGCTGTGAGGGAGCCACATCTCTCTGTATTTTAGTCAGAGCTGCTAATACCATTATTTTCTGAGGACACAGCCAATAAAAATATCACAGCTGCCCGAGGTTAACATGGTGGTACCTCCCTTCAGCTTTCTCCTCAAGCTATAAGAAGCTTTGTGGTTATTCAGAGAAAATCTCCCAGTTCTTGAGAGTTTAAACTTTAGCTTAAGTGGATATAAAGGAGAACAGATTTACACTGCTAAGGGATATTTCAAGAAAGATGACAGTTTCAAGAGCAGGGCCACAGCCTTGCTTCCCTAGCCCTTCTGAGAACCTGTCCATAAATCCCAGGTAACTATATCTGAAAAGCAGCTGCAAGGGGCTTGGGAAACACCCACCAATACAAACCAGTAGAATCAGATAATCAGGACTGACAAGAACAGGATTCTGTTTCTGGATGTTCCCTGACATCTTCAGCAGGGTACAGCAAGGTGAGGAGCCCTCTGGCCTGAGGTGGCATGCAGCATGGTCAAAAAAAGGAGTCCCTGCCCTGCATGACACATGGGTCTCAGACCACTCTGTGGTAAGGATCCAGTGCCAGTCAATAACTGCATTTATTAAGAAAGTCCTTTTATAGGGATGAAAGAAGCTATTTTTTTGGTATGGAAAGACAATTAAGAATGAAACTGATACTCGTAGAAACTGAAACTGTAAGAGAAATTGGAAAATCTCTTTTTTAAAGAGTAATCTTCAGAAATCTTTGCTTAATTTCATGTCAATGAAATCATTAGTCTTTTTTTTTTTTTTTATGGACTATTCTCAATAAACTGATAACATTTTCCCTGAAGCCAAGATAAATACGTGCCTGTATTTATATATTCAGTGCTTCTCCATAAAACAGTGACTATGTGTTTACCAACCCATTACATTACACTTGCACAGTGAGGGGATTTTTTTATTCCTTTATCAGGCTGATTGCATCCTTTCTGGTTTAACTGAGTACGTGTGTTTTCTACATCTGTGATGGCAGAGCCCCAGAACGGGATGTGAAACAGGGAAGTGATGGGAATTCACCGAAGAGCACTGCTTATTCATGTGCTTCTGTCTGAAACAGGTGGATCTGGAGGGAGCATTCTGAGCTGAAGTCAATGCTGACCTCAGCTGAAATAATTTGCCCTCTCTCTCTTCCTCCGATACAGAGTCAAGAGGGAGTTGTCTGGCTGCTGCTCACGATTGTACACATCTGTCAACAGCATCGGAGATCCAAATGCAAAATGTAGCACTCGGGAACACTGTGTGGGTTTCTGACACTCCCTGAAGGACACGAGGACCATAAACCAGTGAATGGATTACAATGAGGCATAAATAGAGCATTTTTATCTGTGACAGATGTAATCCTGCTCCAGCACTTCCTATGTTATTTAAAGGAAAGCCATATATATTTCCCTCAGACCAGCTTTCTGAATTTCAAGTGAGAAACTAAGTCATAAGTGTTTTTCCACACAGAAAACCTGGGAACCCCATTTGGAATTGATTTGGCAGCATTGTTTTGCAGGGGGGGCTCTCGCAGCATGCCACTTCCCTACCTGCACAAGACCACAGAAATAATTCCAACCGTGAAATGAAAAGAGACGAGGGCTTTTGGACAGCTTGACATCCCAAGCAGGAAAAGGCCCACTTTGCTGCCCCAGCTTGCCATTTGAAACATGCTGCCCCACGAGCCAGAGAGGTTGTAAGAGAGTTATGAGGAGTAATGTCCCAAAGCCAAGAAGCAGGTGTGAGACATGCTTCTTGCTTGCGCAGACATATGCTACAAAATGTTGCAACCTTTCCTGCATAATATCTTAATGTATAGTCATTAGGCAGGACAGAGTGGAGAGCGCACATATGGAAAATGTCTCTTCTTTGGAGACAGGAGCACGTACTCCCTTTGATGCTCATATGTGTAAGGAGATAGTGAGATGCCAGCTACAAACTGCTGATCGCAACCTGATAAGGAGACAATCTTAAAGATGGCAGGAATTTCACCACATTTTAGCCTAGTAAAATTTTTATATGAATTGTTCACAGAAATGGCACAGCTGGAGACTGGATGACTGTATCTGAATTTCAGCAAACTGGTAAGTCCTACCGGGGAAATGAATCAAAAGATGAAGACTGAGAGTTAAGGCTGTACTACGTTCACATAGCATGGGCATACAGCATTGAGCTGGCTCAAACCTTTAGACATCTTCTGATGTGCTCACAGCTTTTGAGTCAGGAAGGAAAACGTGCATTTCAAGCAGCTGAGCAAGGGGATGTAGCTGAGGAGAATAGTCATATCAATAAATGGATTTTCTCAAGGCTGCGTTCTGGCATCTTTGCAGAAATGCTTGATTAGATTAGTTTTCCTTAAAAGTAGATCTTGATGAATTCCAGTGAACTCTAAGATGATGGCTCTTTAGCCAGCCAAGTGACACTCACAAATGCTGACTTGCCATGCGAAACAAATCTGCAGGGGGGCTGGGGTGTCAGGAACTGTTGCATTGTCTCACTAGGCAAAAACTGATACAACTCATGCAGAACAAAAAATTCTGCCACTGGAAGGACTAATTAAAAGAACTATAATGTAAAGAGCTAATTATCTGAAGAATTATGAAATATTCAGACATTAACAGAGATTAAGAGTGATGTGTCTATTAGCACTGAGATGAAATTAGGAAATTTTAAATTTTGGCAGAACTTAGAAAAAAATAATCCAGGCAGAGAGGTCTGGAAATAACTTCATGGGAAGGGGGAAAGCTCCATTTCTTGCGACATTAAAAGATCAGCCAAAAACTAGGAAATGAGGTGCAGAAAATGGACATAGAGTGTTGTGGAGATGAACTAGATGAACTGCTTGGAACAACAGGCAATTTTTCACCTCTCTCTTTTCATCTTTAGCTACAGAGACATATCATACTGGTGTAACAATGCAGAGATTCTGTAGACTTGATCTTTTGACACAGGCACATAAATGCACCTCGCCAAATTCCTCTTTTTCTCTTGCCCATTGTAGCTTAGATTTTTACAGAGATCACACCACACACTGCTGTTCTGTTCCCAGCTGGGGAGATGATCGGTGACTTCCAGGTTAAATAAATTCAGCAGGGTCCAACTGCAAAAATAACATGCTGACGCAAATCCGTGTGCATGTATTCGGCTGCTGTTGAGTCCGTGCTCAGGCTCAGTCCCATTGTTTGCTCTGCCCTTTCTGGATGCTCTGTGTGCAAGTAGAGACAGAGACACAGGCACTGTAGCCTTGCTGCCTCAGACTCCTATATTTCTCCCCCCACTTTCTTAGCCTCTCACAGCCACTGCTCACCTACTGGACAGGTAAAATCCTGGGCATTCCCCCAGTGGTAGCTCATGGAGCTGATCAGGAAGCCGATGGAGACAGATGTGGATAGTCTCTTCCCTTTGCATATTCCAGAGTAAGAGGACAACTTGCAAAACAGGGAGTTTTCCTCATGCTACTTTTCAGAGGGTATCTGTAGCATGAGACACCCCGGTGACTTGTAGGACAAGAAATTTGCTGAAAAAAATTGAGAATGACACCAAAAAACAGAGAAATACAAGGGTATTCTTATTCGTTCAAAGTTGGCTCCCAAGCAGACTGTAAAGGAAGGTAAGTGACACATACTGGTCGCCAAGAACAACATCTTCCTATCCCCTGTCACCCAGCCTTTTACTGGAACGAGTTGCCCAAAGAAGCTGTGGGTGCCCCATCCCTGAAAGTGTTCCAGGCCAGGCTGGACGGGGCTTGGAGTAACCTGTTCTGGTGGGAGGTGTCCCTGCCCATGGCAGGGGGTTGGAAGCAGGTGGTCTTTAAAGTCCCTTCCAACCCAAACCACTCTGATTTTACGATCCAGAGCATAGCACGCTTGCATATCTGCCCGTATAAAGTGAGCCCATACCTCATTTTCTCTACTGTGAGTATCAACCCACTGAACTCAGCCCATAGCTCTCCATTGTTTATGGCTGGTGCATCTCTTCAGTCCCTTCCAGGTTGGAAAGGCTCCCTGGACTTGCCACAGTTTGTCAGTGGTACAGAGTATTTGATTTGTTCCAAGCGTGAGGGCATACTCGGTACAGCCAAGACAAGCTGCAAAATTCTTCTGCTTCTCCCATGACCTGTCATCACCTACCTTCTAGCCAAGACGTGGTTTGGAAGAATCAGGATAAACAGCATGTGGAGCAAATTATATCTGGAAAGAGGAGTAGTGTTGCACTCTTCATTGTCCCTTGTGCAGGGATGTTCTTGCTGTTTGCCACTGGCAGTTAGTGGAGAGGTGACAAGGACTTGTCTTATATTGATATTACTCCGTGCTCTTTAATTTTATCTTGCAACTGTACCTGTTAGTAAGCAAGTGAGGATTTTAGCATGCATGGCATGAAATCAGGTTTTGCAGGTGGAATAAAAATTCACCTCTGAGAAGGAAAACCCGTGCCAGATGCTGTTTAGTTTGTTTTCTGTTTGTTGCAACACAGTTATATGCAACCTAGAGGAACACAGCAGGCATCAAATTGTGTTCAGTGGCATGGATGGAAACTGTATGACCTAAACTCATATATGTAAGTAAATTATTTACCTCTGTTACAAATGATACTGACAAGCTTCTAAAATCAAGTCTCTTTTCCTCTGTTTGAGGATGTTTCTTTCTTTTATTTGATGGGTGTTGGGTGGTATTTTTAGCTTGGACAGTAAAGACAAAGTTGTTTTGTTTCCTGTTTATTGAACATTTCGTTGTTTTTTTTCTAGTTCCTGTATGCCACAGAAAAGAGCTGGCTTTGATTTCAAACACTGTAGAGGAACATTTCAGTTCAGAATTACAGCAACAGAATTTTAATTGAAATAGTTTTGTTAAATGTTATACATTAAGATCAGAGCCTAGTGTATTAAATCTATTTTAAAGAACACTTAAACTGCTCAGCAGTGGCAGTAAGACAGGAAAGAGGAAAAGAATATGTATTAACTGTGTGTGATTCCTCCTGCCCTCCCTGTAGGGAAACGCAGTCATGAAGTTTCCCATCACCCTCCCAGTATCGGACAGCATTTGGTTTTCCCCTCCATGATGGGTGGAAAGGATGGGATGGAGGGCAGGGGGCATGAAGGGAAGTGCCCAGCTCCACACAGCACAATCATGAGGACAAGGCTGGTGGGAAGCTGGTGTAGCCCTGGCCCCACACCCAAAGGTCTGTGTGTGGGGATGGGGGGAAGCATGATGGGTGTGTGAGGAAGGAAGGGGCTGGGGACAGGGCTCCTCTCCACCACCCCACTGGTGTGGCACCTCCTGCTTCTCATTTTCTATATGGTTCTTTGGGGCCAAATCCTGATCTATCCACACAGCACCCAGTGATGTGAATGTCTGCTGTGTTTTTCCACAGAGCTGGGATGGGAGTTTGGCCCCTTGAGCTACTGATTCTCCAGGCCACACTTTTGCGCTGTCCTCACCATGTGCAGGGGAAGTCCATAAAGTCACTCAGGAAAGGTGAAGTTGCTCAGCTAAGATGAAGCTCTGGGGTTTCTCAACATCCAGCTTCTTCCTTGCCCAGTTAGGATTGCGGCAGGCCGAGTGACTTGCTCAGCCATGCAACAGCTCAGCAGTATGTCTGCAGCCATTCCTTAACCTCCCTCTACCTCCAGGACCATACAATCAACTAATATTGCATCCCTGGGGAGAACTTGCTCTGTGCAGCTTTGGCCTTTTAACCTTTTAATGCTCTTCCAGTTTAAGCTGTTTGTGGCAAGACCCAGACTTAAATTGCTGAATGCAGATGTCACAAATTGCTTTTCAATATGCTCTGGTGATGCCTGGAGCTGCTGACAAGACCTGAAAGAGCTGGATTTTAAAAGAAGGATTTTGTTTAGACAAGCTTTAAAGTGCCTTCGCCTTAGTTCAGCATCTGGTCCCACATGAGTGATGAACTGACTAGTACAAGGGGAAAACCAAAGTGCTTTTCCCTCAGAATGGGCTCAGCCTACAAAGCTCTCTGCCAAAAGATGAAAGTAAATACTATAAAGAACTGGAGAATTCTGAAGAAGGTGGAAAGCCTCCTTCCATGGCCATTTTTGAAGAGAATTTAAGAGGAAACGTTGAGCAGCGCAGTTTGTAAGTGCCTTCCACAGGAATACTGATGTATCTCTGTGTGGAGGGACAAGACCTCCCATTTGCTATGACAAATCCTGCATCCCGGGGGACCACTGACTCCTTAACCAGGACAAAAGCAGCTTCCCAAATGTCACCTGGAAGAATGCACTGTTCCCTCAGAGCTGCCTTCACCAGAACTAGCGAACCAAAATCACATTTAGGAATAAATAGTGTCTTTTGGTGCTCGCCTTTGGAGTGGTGGAGAACTGAATGGAAAAGTCCTCCTTCCAGCTCTGTGACACATTCCTCACAAGCACTGCCACAAAAATTCCCCATCAAATCCTCTGAGCTTTAATGCAATAAAGACATGCAAAAATTGCTTTGGGCAACCACATACTTATTTGTTTATAATTTTCTTTATAAGTGTGTTCATCTGAGAGTTAATGTCCACAGCTGGAAATTCAGGTTGTATTCTTCTTTCAACTACTGGAATATCAAAATCTTATTTCACAAATAATAGTTCTTTCTTCTTCTTCCCCCACCTTATTCTCCATTCACCCTAATCTCTGAAGATGCCTCAGGTTTCTGGTCCACAGTTAATGACCAGAAGTTTTTACTGTGCTAATTACATGTATATTTGGCAGTTAATTTTGATGTTGATATTTGATCAATCTGCTAAGCCTGATTCTCTTAGTGTAGATGTCTAATTATATGCCAGTTTTTGCTTAAAGTGCACTAATATTAGTAAAAATCTTATTGATTCCCTCACTGTCCATCCCAGACCAGCCCAGACTGGGAACACTTACATGTAGGTGGCAGTGCTGGGTGGGAAGGTATAAGTTTTTCTCTCTGGCTGCTGCCAGATCATCAAGACTCTGGCTGTGCCACCAGATCCCAGTTTGTCTTAAGCACGATGGAGATGTGGGGAAGGAGAGTGCAGCCACCTGCCTGTCACATCCCGGTGCCTCTACAGCCTCTGCCGAGTTGTCCCTGATGAACCACCAGATCTCTACCACGATCGGACACAGATCTGCACCTACTTCCTCACTGCTCACAGGCTGTGTGTTTATTTATCTTTTAAATCCAAAATCCCTATGATAAACACTGGGTAGCACACAATACCATGTTTACCCTCACTTCTCTTGTGAGCAGATTTCTTAATTGTCTCTCGTGATGACTGCGTATTGCACTAGTGCTCCCAGTCCCCGGGAGACCTCACGCTTGCCTGGCTTTCCTGCAGGGGTTTTCTCAGAGCAGATGGTTTTGCTCTCAGAGGCTGAATTTTCCCTAGCAGGAGGAAGTTACGGCCCAGCAGCTGAGCAGTCCCCAAGGCAGGTGCGGGACCATGGCTAGAAAGAGCCTTCTGTTGGGATTGGGGATGGGTCATAGTCAGGGCCGTGCCTGCTGGCAGGGTGAAGGCCCACCAGACAGAAAGAGAGCCCGTGAGGCTGGACACCACCCCTTCCTGCAATAAAACATCTGAACCTCCAGCTTGTTTTAAGCAATTTTTTGCAATAACAAAAAAACTTGATGAGCTCTCACTCTGCCTTCCTATCTTTCACAAGAGCACAAGCTAATCAGGCAATTTTATGTATGACGATGAACAACCCTTCCCTGCGATGATTTCTCCGCTTCTGGTGCACTTGTCTTTATTATACCAGACAGCACTTCAAGAGACGATTATCCCCACTCTGCAAATGAGGAAGATGAGATACAGAAAAGGTGCATGACCAGATCAAGACCCAGTAGCATTCACTGAAATAGGTATGGAAGGCCTTAAAATCCAGGCAATTTTGTAAGGTTGCTTGTTCTTCTCTCATGGCATCAACATTAATTCATTTCCTGGCACACTGCGCGGGACAGGGGTACTCATTACTGGTGGGGTTCACCTTCCGTCCTTAATTATTCCTTACAAGCCAAGCACTAACAGAGATCTGCCAGTCTCGAGAAGGCAGTGTGCAAATAATTATCTAACCTATTACCATCGGCTATGGTCATTTGGGCATATACACGTTTGTACATCTGACATTAACTCTGCATATGGAAACCTCTTTGTGAACACAAAGCAGCTGCTTTTGAAGTGTTGTATTTTAAGGCAGTTTTTTAAAAAAAGCAAATGTCAAAGGAATGCCCGCTCAAGCCCCTAAAAAAATTCAAGCACACATATTTTGACTAATCGCTTGCCAAAGTTTGTTTTTAATTGACATTTTTTACATTTAATTACCATATATAAGTGCAGAAATGCAAGTCAAGCCACAAAAATTCCCCTATTTTACTTCACACTCACAATAAGATACAGTAAAATTGTCAAATGCATGTATTTTTTAACAAATTTGGAAACCCTCCATCCTGTGAAGGGACAGTTTCATTTTTGCATCAAGGCCACTCTGCAATAAAGCCATTTCTCTGAAGAATTACTATTCTTAGACTAGGGAAGAACTTAGCGAGACACTATTTTTCAAAAATAGTAACAATGTGTGCTTAGTAAAGCAGTGGGGGTAACCATGAGGGCTTCCAGCAGGAAGATCTGACTTACACGCAGCAAAGCATCTCCACCACCATTTCAGAACCAAATGGGTTCAACCTCTGAGCTCCACGGACTCTAAACTTGAAATGTCTTCAGGTGCTGATCCTTAGGGTACTCCCGTGATCCACTTCAGGAGTGCCAAACACACCTCTTCCTCGCTGGTACCCTGGGGATTAGGGATGCTTTCTGAAGGCTGGGCTGGCAACATCTCAAAAATCAGTTGCCAGCTAATGAGTTGCCACCTCTGATGAATTGATCGTGAATTTTTTAAGCCCTTTCAATTATGAAGCCATTGCCCACCTGATCCAGTCACCGCCCACAGTGTGCCTTTCCACCAACTTTAATGGCCTTTGGGAGACCATTCTGGGCCTTAATACAAACCTGCCCTCAGGGATGTACATGCACATCCAGCCTGTGAGCACATTAGGGGTTTAACACTTCGATGGCCTGAAGGCAAAACTCACTACTGCAGACTGTCACATCCTCTGTGGTAAAGCGCATATGGAGCAGAGGGCAGTATGATGCCAACCAGGGTGAAACCAATCTCCTGGGAAACAAGGCTGAGAATTGTGAGACAAGGGTGTGAAAGAAACACTCATATACAGCAACCTAAATCCACTCAAGTCAACAGCCAACAAAGATGCTGTGAAGTGGCTTTTCTTTGTCTCCTCCACAGCCCCCCACCCTTTCTGTTCGGCAGGCAGAGGGAAAGCCTCACACAAAGGTGGGCTTTAACCTGGCTGCAATGCCTGCAATACACCCACAGCATCCCACCACAAGGAGGAAAACCACCACTGTCGGAGGCACCACAGCTGTAACAGGGATGGAGAGTACCATGAGCAGATGGGAAGGTGGCGTGCCTCCAAGCAGTGGCTTGGCCTCCCGCCTGAGACATGGGTACAAAAATAGACATCTCTTCCTCGGGGCCTCACTAGCAATGGACCAAAACATGCTCCAAACACCAGTGCATTTGTTATTTTTCCCCCACAGCTTTCAATGTTTGTTTATTGTCATGTTATGTTGCATAAGAAAAAGCATAGTCCTCTGGCAACAGGACAGAAACATCCTGGATAACAAATAAGGAAGTTTGTCCATTCCATTCTCCCCGTCCTTTCTGGACAGATGAGTGTTTCTAAATTGTCTCCCTCTCCCCACACTTGCAGGAGATGGGACCAATGCAGCTTTGATGAAGTCTGGGGGGAGAGAGAATTTCCCCTCTTGCTCTGCAGCAGCCCGGCTGAGGTTGGTGAGAGGTTGTTTGGAGCCACAGGGTCTGGTGGAGTTTGCAGCTGTTCCTTCCCTTCCTTCCCTTGCATGTAACGCAACGCGTGAACAGCAAGCAGATCCACCCCAGGGTGCGAGCCCTTGAAAGACCTGCTTGAAGCCCTGCTCCCTTGGCTGTGATTTGAAGTGACATCTTGATGTTGCCAGCTCTTATGCTTTATCTATAGCCTTGTGATAGCTGAAGATTTAATGAGAGCATAGCTGTGGAAACAAATGGTTACCTGAATATTAGTGGGTCTTCTCTTCCTTTCCTTCTTTCCTTCTTTCCTTCTTTCTCTCCTTCTTTCTTTCTTTCTTTCTTTCTTTCTTTCTTTCTTTCTTTCTTTCTTTCTTTCTTTCTTTCTTTCTTTCTTTCTTTCTTTCTTTCTTTCTTTTACTTTCTCTCTTTCTTTCTCTCTCTCCTTCCTTCCTTCCTTCCTTCCTTCCTTCCTTCCTTCCTTCCTTCCTTCCTTCCTTCCTTCCTTCCTTCCTTCCTTCCTTCCTTCCTTCCTTCTCAAACATATTTCTGATTTTCAAAGTGGGAAAAAAAAATCAGTTCAAAAAGAACGCAGCCTTCTGTTTTGTTTTGTAGTTTTGAAGACAATCTGATTGTCTGGGGAGAGCAAAGGCTGGGTGCTGAGATGGTTTTAGGGACAGGAGAAGTACAGCTACAGTGAAAGACCCTTCAGGTTTCTGGGGGGAGTTTCATGGATTTTTGAGAAACAAGCACGTTTCTCATTAACTGCCTTTGCACGCTGATGTTGTTTATGCTACAGCTATGTTTGTTGATGTGTTGGCTATCTTGTCTGGCCAACTGCTTAATCACAGCCTATCAAATGTGGGTTTGTAGAGATGTAGGACCTGATGGATACCATTGTTCCAGTTTTTTGTTGTTTTTTTTTTTTTTTTTTTTACAATGTTTGCCTTTGTTTATAGTGTGAAGGAAGGGACACTGAAGGAATCTGGAAAGGCTGAGATTTCAAAGAATTTGCAGATTACTCATGCAGTGCACTCACCACAAATCTGGCCGAAGCCACTGGGTTCCCCATCCTAGCTCCTGCAGCAGCTCATCTGGAGAGGTGTGCCACAGACAGAGGTTTGTGCTGCTGCACTGCCTGACATCTGTGTTGCATCAGAAGGGCTGAAGGAAAACAAGCACAGCACAGACAGGTAGTCCAGACTATCAGCTCTGTTTGATCCAGGACTTTGTCATTAGATCAAAACCAGCTTGCTTATAATTGATATTTTTTCCTCTAATCCTTTTTAGGGTCTGGCTGGAGGAATTCACTCACTGCCCGGCATACAACATCCATTTCTTTGAGATCTACGTAAAAGGAGACATCGCTGAATAGATAAAGATATAGAGAATATATAGAGAAATCAGAGCTCATTGCAATTGCTTTAGTATATATACATATATATACATTACATATATATATTCAGGCTTTTTGAAAAAGGATTTTTAAAAACTAGGAAAATAAATTTAACTCTGCAGGGGATCAGAAATCTCAAGGTAGAAGCTAAGGCAGAAGCTGAAGTCAGGCTTAGCTTTAACAAAACATTCTGTAACAGCTCCCAGAGAAGCCAGAGGACAAGAGATGGATACCCATCTCCACCCACCACCTTGTACCCATATTGTGTGGCTTAAAAATGTCAGTTAGAGAAAGATAAACACAATTTATGAATGGGGTACATATGATCCTAACTCCTATTAGTATACATACAGGGAATGAACTTATCTCTCTCAATATGAAATCCTGAGTTTGCATGGCCAAAGCAAAAACACTGCTCCTCTCATGGATAGGCAGTAACAGTCCACAGGCACCTCTGTTAGGCACTGGGACATCTCTCTGTGCAGGCTGGCACATCCACAGCGCAGGACCTTCAAGGCTGGATCCCAAAAGTGGGGTAAGCTGTTAGGTGCTCCCCTGGTCAGCGGCAACATGAGCACTTCTGCTTCAGCATGGCCTGGCCACTCAGAGCCAAAAAGCTCCCAGAAGCTGTACAGACTGTGCCTGCTGTATGAGGTGGGCTTGGGGAAGGCCCTTTCCACACAGCAGAAGTTGTTCAGAGGCCAAACACCATTTCTAAGTCAGTTTTCTGCTTATAGGCAGGTCACCCAGATTCCACCTCAACACGCCCTCCTCCCAGGAAGCCGGGAGGCTCATTTTACAGAGATTAATGAGTGCTTTTACAATTTGCTGAACTTGTCTAAGTGTGTCCTCGAGCTGGCCAAGTCCTTTTACCTTGCTGGGACTGAGGCAGGTTACTTCCTCCACCTGTGCTTGCTGAGGGCATCTGAGAGTTGTCTGACAGTACCACCGCCGGGCTGCGTTTGTCATTCCCTAATGCAGCTGACACTGTGATACATTTTCTGTCAGGTGAAATTTAGAGGCACATTTTCCTGCTTGGTAGGAACAGTGAGTCACGAACAGCTCCTGAGGAGAAATGACCAAACTGTGCAAAGTGCTTTTTTCAGGGTTTTTTAAGCTGCAGTTTGATCTATCTGCTAATTACATCTGCAGTCTCACAGATACTCACCCAAAATACAAAGCATGAAAACATAGTCTTCTTAGAAACACAGCTGCCCTTGCTGCCTGACTAGAAATTTCCCTCTTCTTTAAATAGGCAAAAGCAAAATCAGCCATGCAACTCCCTCTTCATGCCCCCTGTTCTGCTACTAATTTAAGAGTTTTTCGGTCTACATCTTGATGGTTGGCAGTGGCCAGTACTTCTGCTCCAAACCTGGAGTCAAGAAGCAATGACCTTGTCTCCACTTGCGTTTGCTTGTTTGTCCCACAGTGTTTCCAGTGGTGTTGGCACTGATGATGGAGATGTGAGTGTTGCGGTCCTGGGTTGGACAGACTGAGTTTTACTCTTAGCAGCACAGCAGAGAGGTAGAGGAGAGGACACACTGCCCTGGGGCCCTGGCTGTGGCATAGTGCAGGGACTCCTGTATGGGTTTTCATCGGAGACCAGCTCTTTCCCTGTTACACAAGTGAGCTATCAATGCTCAGCTGGTTTCTGGCAGGCTTCCCTGGAGAGGGGCCACCTCCAGTGAGATCCAGAGTGACAGAGCCTACCAGGCAGCTGGGAGAGAGTGACTGGGACTGGTTATCTCTGGTCATTTGCTTTAGGGGTAGCCGTCATTCTCAGCTGGTGGCCACGGTTATTGCCACAGATGTTTGAAACCAGGGTTAATAGTGCTGATGGTATCTTAAACTTGAAAGTTACCATAGTTGGAGTGGAATGTTTCTGTCAAAATGTTGGTTTTGCCGGTTCAGTTTCATCTCCCAGCAAGCAGTGTAGCCCAGCTGCATTAATCACTCCTTTCCTCCACTTGCACTCTCTCTCTCTATGTACTTGTATGGCTCTCATCACACTTGTATCTGAGTGCCTCTCCCCCTAAGGAATTTAAGAGTAAAAATAACTCTCTATCTCCTTTCCCAGGCAGTAGAGCTGTCTCCAGTTTATAGTTTCCTAAAAGAGTGTTACATGCACTTTATCCCAAAAGGGCTCTTACTTTTCCTTGGTAGGAGTATGTGATGGGAAAGTCACTTCAAACAGCAATTTGAGGTAAACAGAACAGGGAGAAATTGCTAGCTGTTCCTCTGTGACTGTGCTTATTTCAGCATTGCCCGTGCCTGTGCTGCACAGCCCTTGCCACTGGTGGCTTGTGGTGGGAGTGAGGGACAAGAGGCAGGAGGTAGATGGGGTAGGCAACGGAGGCACAAAACCCCTCTGAATGAAAGTCCGTAGTCCCAGCCAGCTGCCCAGCCTCCCCAAGGGGTTTTGTAGCCATGATGGAAAAGGCAGCCTCAAGGGACAAAGCAGAGCAGCTCTAGGAACGTTTCCTCCCTGAAGGGAAAATGCTGCTCTGCAGAAGTCAACCGCTGCTCTGTGCTTAACAAATTCCCAGAGGATCAGCGCAGTGACAGAGGGGGAAGCAATGGGAAAAACCTTTGTCCTGGGTGCTGTCCTAGGAAGCCGAGAAATCACAGCACCTGGGTCTGGCCCTAGAAATAGAACAGGAATGTGATTTCTCATGTGTGTGTGTGTGTCTGTAAATGTAAATTATATCAGATAAGTTGCAAAGGAAATGGTAATTTACCTGCAGTAGTGGGCTTATTTAATTCAAGTGCAGAATGTTTTTGGGATGCAGTAGTTAATGCTGTAGGCCATTATGAGGATGTAAAATGCCCTGTATGTTCTAATTATTATTACTATTATTATTATTGAAGCTGAATTGAATAATGTAGTAAACATGCAGCAGAATAATTAAAAAGAAGCTTAATTTCTTCCAGTTGTTTTGGGGGGAATGAGCACAAAATAAATAAATAAATAAATAATAATAAAAAAAAATGCTTCCCATAATGAATTAGCAAAGCATGAGCTGCATTTGCTGTAGGGAGATAAGTGCTTATTTCCTTTTAAACAGGTTAAAAATAAATAAATAAATAAATAAATAAATAAATAAATAAATAAATAAATAAAAATGCTTCTTCCAGATAACCCCATTAGATACTTTCAATTAAATTAAGCAACTTGATTCTTTTTGCAGATGCTTTATTGCTTGGTAGGGATGCTAACAGTTTATATTAAAAGAATTGCCAATCCTAATTACCTGAAGAATGCAGTGAAACTATAAAGGAAGATATTTGGCTATAAAACACACCTGATAAGATCTGGCAGGGAGATCAGGAGGCATTCCTGGCTACACTTCCAATGTAAGGGAGAGTGCTTTGATGAATGTACACCACTGCCATGTTTTTACAGCCATTTCTGCCCCACCACTCTGGCTTCCCAGGGAGTAATGCAGGCCTCAATGCTGATCATGTGTATGAGCCCACGTATCCCAAAATGGCAAGCTTCCATTGCCATCAGCAGCATACACGGGAGGAAAAACATGAGAAAAGCACCATCTATGTAAACATTATCCTGTACTAACAATGGCACATTCTTTGGAGAATGATGCAAAGATCTGTAGGTGGTGTATATAAAATGGTGTTTTCAGAGTGGCTGAAGAGGTGAGCTTCTACCTTGCATTTTCAAATACTCCACTGACTTCAGCAAGTGGTGAGAAGTTAACATAACAACTAACAAATGCTTTTGATTATCCATACACAAGAAGGGCCAAAGGACCTTAGAATACATATTTAAAGCAGGCCTAAAGTAAAACATAGCTGGGCTGTTGCTTACTGTTTTATCTATAGTAGAAATCGTATTTTAAAAAATATGTGCCTTTGTATACACTCATACTTGTTAAAAGAAGCCTTACAGCACATGGAAGAAGAATTTCCCTTAGACTTCTCTGGTATGTAAATGCCTGGCAAGTGGCAATATGTGTTGTTTATAAGACAGCCAAATCCCCAGGTGATTCAGATTTGAAGGGAGCATCTGAGCTGACTGATGTGTGTAAGAGTGAATCTGAAATCAAAGCGCTCATTGCGGAGAGCTTTGTGACGGATCCCTTTCAGGGAAGTCAGGGAGGCCCCTGTGTTGTTCCCTGGGAGCTCACAGCAAGCTGGCTGAAATTGAATTAAGACTTTGAAAGCAATCTTTAGCCTGTTAAAGCTGAGTGGCTGAACTCTGTGCCAGGTCACACACAGAAAGAGGTTATTTTGCATTAGCAAAGCAGATTAGATTTTCATATTTTACTTTTTGTTGTGACCTTGGCTGTGCATGAAATGACAGTCAGGTGAGACCTCATGAGGACTTGCTCTTTAGGGGGAAATGGAAAGAAGTGTGTGACAAAACCCTTGATTTTGCCATTATCTGAGGGAGCACCCTCAGAGCCAGCACACCCCTGCTCCCACCCTGCTGCACATTGTGGCTGAGGCCACAGCTCTCCTCATCCCTTTCTGTGCTTAGATCACTTGTAAAATCAGCACAGCAGCTCATGTTCCAGGGTGGGCTTGAGCCTTAATTATGTTGGTTCAGGGCCCTCGATAAAATGAGGTTTTGCTATTTGGCACCGCTGGAGTGGCTTGACTCAACAAACAATAGAAATACATTCAAGAGTAAGGTATCACCTGGAAACTCTCCTCAGGCCTTGTTTTCAATAAAAAGCATTAACATTTTATTGCACCAGCAGACAAAGCTAAGCAACCCCAGAGCATGGGGACAGTTAGATAGGTGTGAAACTGTTACCATACATATTCCTTGACAGCATCTTTTACTGAGGCTCTTGAAGCCACGCATCTTGTGGAGAACTGCACCACTCTGTCAGCTCCAGCCATGCTCCGGATGGCCCAAGCCAGCTAAGGGGGCCCTGGCAGCCAGCCTGATACATCTGCAGGCACCTGGGCTGTGAGGAGTCCTGGCCTGCTGCTGTGGTGTCCATCACACCTCAGAGCTGTAATACCAGCTGCTTTGCAGCCCTTCACTGCTTCTTTTCTCCAGCCCTGTCTTCTTGGGTGCAGAACGCCTTCCCAAAGATCGCTGCTTTCTACCTTCTTGCAAGGCAGCTGAGCAGCACTAGGAATCCAAGGCCATTTCTACAGCAAATGTAGCATTAAATAAGCCCTTGTGCAATTTATACAGATGTACTGATAAGAGTGCAACTTCTACCACATGAACAGCCATTGCCAGTTTAGACCATTTATTTAGATAGTATTTTACACTGGTATGCATTAAACCGTATGACTATCTCTGTTAAGCTAAAATCAGATACAGATTTTACAAACCATAATTAATCCATTATTTTCTTTTTCAATTCTTAGCCTATTTTTTGATTTTGTATCAGTCCATCTACTCCCCTAGACCTATTGTTTCAATTCTGTCTTCTCCACTAGCGTCTCATGCAGCTACGAGGAATGAAGGGCACATAAAGGACTTCTTGGCTTAGGGTATGCAGGCAGCATGTGTTTATTTGGAAGTAACGGGACTTAAAACATCACTCACAGAGTTTCCCCAGAGAGGTCTAAATGTGAATAGTTGGACCTGCTTTGAGTCAGAAGTCATATGGTCATGACTTGCTGGTTTAAACTGGTGCTAAGTGGCTGTTCTCAGCAGTTTTGCCTGCCCATTTTCAGTGTACTCCTGTGTGCATTCTAAAATGTTTCTGTTTCATTTTCATGGAGTCATTACAGCTAGTTATAGCCAGCTGTCATTCATGAATTTAGCATACAAGTATTTCCATTTTAGATACCATTTGAGAAGGTGCTTCTCTTCTCTAAAGCCTTCAGAAGAGCCAACTACACAATACAATGGGAACTGAGACAGGTGTATCGTACCAGGCATGTCTAAAACCAGACTGTCTGCTTCTTCCAACCACCTTGAGCTTTTATGCTACCTCAGACACAACACGTACAAACCTGCTGCTTTTTGGTATCCATTCCATTATGCAACTTTATGCTAAATAGCAGAGAGCTGTATTGTGTGGAATCTTCTCAGATAGGATACAATGCCAATTTTGCAAGCTGATCTTTATCTCCCATTAATTTTAGTCTTAATGCTGCTTTTGTGAAGTAAACATTACCTTTCCTACTGGTTTGGTGATGCCAAGGTCAGTGTTTTGGTATGTTTTCTTCTTTTCCTTTGTGATCTCCTCTATACCCTCTGCTTCACTGGTGTGGGTGGGAAGCCCTCTGAAGAGGGTCTAGCAGCTCTCCCCTCACTCCCCATGTGCCCAACTAGTCCCTGAGCCACATGCTATGACATATTTGCTGACAGTTCCAAACCCTCTCCCTTGCAGAAAAACAACTCGTGGACTGTAGGAGAGCCCAAAAGGTCACCTAGTCACTCCTCCTGCCTTAGGGCAGTATCAGCTCTACCTAAATCCTTCCTGAGGGATATTTGTTGCATCAGTCTTTAGACACCCCCACAAGCAGAGGCTGCACAGCCTCCTCAGGCAATCCTTTCCATTGCTTAAATTATTCAAGCTGTTAAAAAGACTTTCCTATTATCTAACTTAAATTTCCTTTTCTGCATTACCTCTTGATCTGGCCCCAGTACACACAAAGAACAGATTACAACTTGCTATTTTACACTATTTGTTTGTTTGTTTGTTTTTTCAATTTTTGAGACAATTATCATGGTATCTTCACCTTCATGTCAGCTTGAATCCAGGCCTTTTCATCCATCTTTAGCCATGCTTCTTAGATATTAAGCTGTCTGCATTTCATCTCTACCTCTCCTGAAGTGTGATGTGCCAGACTGGACACACTTAGAGCTCTCTTGAAGAGGCTCTAAGAAAATAGAGAAGGAAGTAAAGGTGATTTTATGTGTCCTACAGATGACATTTCTGCCCATTTCAAGGTGTTTGCACTGTTGATTCATGTTCTCATTATGATCAATTCTAACCACTGGTTCCTTTACAGCAGGATGGCTGCCCTGTCATAATTTCTTTATCTTTTAACATTTGCTTATTTAAAAAGCAGTACTTCACATTTGCACTTCTTGAATTGCATCCCCTTTACTTCAGGTCATCTTCCAATCTGCCAAGATCATTCTAAACCAGTTCTCCTGAGCTTTCCAACTAATGCTTTGGCATTGCTTATATTTTTATTTATTTTATAATATTTATAATATTCCCTTATCCAAATAATTAATGAGAATATTGAATAGTACCAACTCCAGTGGAGGAATGGATGGTAATTGCTCTTTTCATGTATCTTCATATTGCAAGTAGCCCATGCATTTGTTTCTGCACCACTGATAATGACAAAATTCCCACTAGGATCAGAAATAATTTTGCTTTAGCAGGAACGCGTAGTTGTCTAGTGTACAGCGTATGAGAGTTCCTTAAATGCATTGCTACTTGTCTCCATACATTTAAGCACACTTGTCAGTTAATAAAAATGGACTCCCCGAACCATACACTTCTTCAGTTCAGGAATGCTATGGTATCATTAAGGGGTGGGGAACTTGGCCGACATCCAATGTCTCTCATTTGGAGTGAACTCTTAAAAGAAGCACACAATTTAAAGTGAAGCTGACTGAATGGGTTCAGCATATTTCAGTGGGCAATCAAGGTGGGGTTCATCTCACCTGGCATTAAATAATGAAGAGACATGATATCCACTAAGCTGAGTGCCTAAGGCAGGTCAAGAGAGTGCAGGACCTATGTGTCTCCATTGACAAGAGGTTTCTGCTTTTTAAACAGGTTAAGTAACCATATGCATGATATAAGAAAAATACTTTCAAAAAATATGTGGTTTCAGTCAGCTGATGTCAGTCTAAACCCTGTTAGATGGAGGCAAGCTGCCATCTCTCGCTCCCCAGCCAGGTCAATCCTTACCCAAAAGGCAAGAGAAGAACCCAGCTTCCTTTTTATTTTGTTTCCTCTCCTTTTTCTTTTTCTCAGTTATTTATTTTTAAGATTACTTTAAAAGCACCCAATCTACCTGATGTACAGCCCCTGAAACATTACTGCCATAACTAAGGGCAGTGGCTGCAAGAATTTAGGGCCAATTAGACCTATCATGAAACTGTATTATCTGTTTGAAGCAAAGTAGCATTTTCCCTAAAGTTTGTTTATTGAAGAAAATTTTATAGTTACACTGATATAAAGATTCGGTTAGAGTTAAATAATATAGCTTACATCCGACTGGACTTTCTTGTATGAATATTATTATTTAAGAATAATAGGAACAGTTTTAAATTTTTCTTACATTAGTTCCAAAGCATCATTGATTAAACTGCAGGAGGAAAAAGAAGGGGAAAAGAAAACCAAACACCCCCCAAAAAAAAAAAAAAAAGTTCTTCTGTTCTTCTTTCCAAATAAATAAATTCACACCAGGAATTATTCCAGTAAAACTAAATCAGTATGAATTCATACCTTTGTTTATGCCACTATAAGTTTTCCATGTGGACAACCCCATATAGGGAAGTTACATTTTACATTATAATGAGGTTACAATGTGCTAATCCCCTTGGACTGAAGCAATTATCACCTGCCTGCTAGGTGTTAAATGCTGCATTACAAGGGGATTATTTTCTCTTTTGTTCTGACTGAGGCTTGGTCTACCCGCAAATTCATACTGGTTAAACTAATTCAGGAGGGAGTTTGCATTTTGCCTCCTCTGAATCAGTTATGTATTGCATTAATAAAACTGGACTCAATGACAATTCCCTTGGTAAGTTGTAATTCAAAGTAGTAAAATGATCATTTCTGTGCTACCTGGCTATTTACCATTATTCTCTAGCCTGAGTTACTCGATTTTATTTGTAGCACATTTTATTGCATAGTGATGTGTTTTCTCTTCCACTGCCCAGCTGTGAACTTTGCAGTGAAGCACAGCTAAATATCATAAATGAGGTGAGCTGGGTACTTTTTCAGACCCTGGACATAAAGCAGATGTAGGTGCCATGAGAAGTAGGTCAGCAGTTGGCTTTTTTCCTTCTCGCTCAGTGCAATAAAACAGTGCCAGGGGACAGTCTGCTGACAGAGATGTGGTCTTCCTACCCAGCTATAAACATCTAGCCTTTTGTAGAGCTCTTCCAGCTCCCACGTCAGTGTCCACAGGCATTTTGGGAGGTTGTTGCCTTGAGTGTCCTGGGTGAGTTCCACTTCCATTATTACAGTTTACGTGTCTCATATTCTTTCTTTCTTTTTTGGATGGAGTACCGATCACAAACATTTTGTGTAGACATGCATCCAGTTTAGAGGCATCTGTCTACCACTTCAGAGCAGACTGTGGTTTAGTGGTGGCTGAGCGAGCTGTACCCATGCACACACAAACACACCTTGCTTCTCATTTACAGTCTCATTGAATGCAGTCAGACAAAGAGAGAACAAACTCTAGAGTGTGCCTCAGATCTCATACCCTGAGCTGGCCCTTTACCAGTTACTTCAAAGCTGGAAGATGTTTTTTTGGCATGAGCCATTTCTCCCTGTTTCACTGGGTGTGCTCACAAAGCTGCCAGGCATGGCCCAGACCCACTGCTTCAGGACATGGCCTCTTACCTTCTTCTCCACGCTTCCTCATGGGCTGCAGGACAGATGATGTTTCTGTGGCCAGGCAACCCATGACTGTACAGCTGTACTAGACTTGCCCAACATTTTGAGAACATTGGCTTATTTGGATGAAAGGCACCACATAGTACCAACATTCCCATCAGTCTATGGGAATTCCCATAGTTAGTTAGTTGTAATGCATCCAGAGATTCCTTGAAGGATGATTATATTGTGCCTATTGTTTCAAGCACTTGGAAGAATTTATGCAAATTATCCCTTAAATAAAAATAGAACTTACTGTGGCTTTGTAAATGTTCTTCATGATTCTGAGTCCTGCAGACACTGTCAAGAAGAAAGTTAATGCCAGAGTTAATGCCAAGTTAATTAGTTATCTGTTGCAAGCTCCCAACATTCTTGAGATGGGTATGGTTCGATCCCTGCCTCCTATGGGGGCAAAAGTAGTCTATATTCTGCTCCTGAGGAGAAACTTAAGCTATCTCTGGTTCAAGGGGAAGAGCAAAGGGGAAAGCTTCATCTAAACTAGGCATTGTCTGAGATGAAGTGAAGGTATGTGACAGCACACAACTGAGCACTAGAAATCCATTTGGATACATCTTCCACCTGCACACTTCACAATCGTTATTATTTCATTAGAAGCTGAATATTTTCAGGTTTCTCACTTACACAACAAGAAGGAATGATTATTATTTTTTTCCACAACTGTCACGTTGCTTGAGTCACATCTGGTCTAAATCTAGTGGGAAGCCAAAACTGGAACTGCCGGCACTGCTGAAAGATTTTTCTCCTACTGATTTATGATGGCAAATGTAACACTGATGAGATCCCTGCCTTTTGTCTCACAATAAAACCCAGAGTCCTACATACCATGTGTGTGTTCCCTTAAGTGCTGCTGACTTCTGACATTTCAATGAGGAATCCTTTAGGGATGTTCTCCTTTGGCAACCAAGCACTAAACAAGATCTATAATTCCAACAGATGGGAGGGAAGGGTGAGACAAGAGAAGGGAAGACACAGAGCCAGCAGTGGCCAAGGTGGGAGAGAAGGGCATCACCGAGTGATTCACACCTTGCTAGTTCAGGTCTTTTCTAGTTTCCTTTCTGCCTGCTCTACTGATGCCACCCCTCTGGGAAACCGGGCTGGCTCCTGGCACTCCTGCCAGCAAGAGAAGATCAGAGGGTATGAGGCTATTGATGGGGCAGCCCTTATGGCCAGCAGAGTCATTGTCCCCATCTGGCCTATTTTCTAGAAGTAAAAGGAGGAGAAGTAAAACTGATTTTATAGATTCCTACATGCCTGGAAAGTCGTTGGCCAGCACTGATTGTGCTCCCTCCCTCTTCCCTCAGCTATGTTTTACAGCTTTTCTTAGATTCAGTGGAGAACATCAACAGAGAAAATTCTCCTGCTGACCATGACCTGTAGTTAAGCTCATTTCCCTCTGTTTGGGAGCAAGGCAGCTCACTAGCACACTGATTTTCTAAAAAGTCCTTTAGAAGGCTGGGATTCCTGGCTGAACAACAATAAATTCATGTCAGTCTTCACATGACAAGATCTCCCCAAAGGTCATAATTTTAAAAATGTTTTTGGTTGTGTCTGAATGCCTGGCCTGTGGCACCCATGCTCTGATTTGCCGGAGCAATCTTTAGCTTCAGTTCCTGTAAACTTCATGCAGACCACTGAGCCTCCAGCACTACTCAGAGACAGGCCCTCATGCTGGAAACTGGGACTGCACAGCTGACTGTACTCTTAAGGAAAGAGCGGGTATTTAGGGAAAAGTGACTATAAAGGGAAAAGTGATCGTAAATGTGCAACAAACCTTTGCACAGTCACATAAGAACAATGATACAGGACTCCTTGAATGTACACGTTCTGCCTCTGCAGTGAAGTCTTAGCTCCTGCATGCTAATCATCAGCTCATACCAAAAGGTATTTGAACATCACAGGTTTATTTATTGTTCAGGAAAAACATGTCCTTGCCCTTTTTCCTTCAGAGCTGGTAATGATTCAGTGGTCTTTGACTGTAAGCCTCCATCTTTTCAGGGTCATAAACTCTCTGCTGCTGCAATATTATTGAAAGAAGTAGTTTTCCCAGCTCATGTCATCTCTTGTGCACTTAGGCCTGGATGAGGTGGCTTGCAGTTGGATAGCAAGGTAAATGATACAGCCCTAAAACAGGAAGATCGCATTTAGCCGCTGAGGTAGAATATGATTGTTTTCAGACTGAAAATGTTTCTTTTTCTTCAATGCTGGCTGCTACAAAACAAGACACACTGGGGCAGAGCCATAATTGCAGTTCATACAAACCTCTGCAGTGATGAAATTCCCCTCAGTCAGACAGCAAAGAAGAAAGATGAAATCCTAGGCTACAGGTACCCCCAAATATTAGTTGAACTGGTTTACTTTACATTCCAAAGGCCTGTCACCCAACTGTAGACTTGAATTTAGGTCTTTTTTCCTGTGTTGTTATTCCTCCTGAAGTACCACCCAAGTGCCTATACCTATGCAGAACGGCTTTCTGCAAGAAGACAGCCCCCAGTCAGAAGGAGGCAGATAGTCTCCATGAACCCAGTTTCTCAGATGTGTAGGCTCTCCTGCACTTGTAACAGCAGCAATGCCATGGACCCTCCCCAATTTTTTCTGCACTAACTGGGAGCTGTGTTGTGGTGGCAAGAATTGATCTTCTTAGGCTCTAGTTCATCAGTGTCTACGCTGTGCCATTGCACAGCATTTCGGGCTGCTGGGATTAAAATCACAAAAACCCAAAGAATGAATAGGGAAATGGCAAATGGGCAATGTAGAAGAGACAAAACTTACTGGATTTGAGCTTTTCATAGCAACAGGGCCAGAAAGAGATTGTAAATTATTGGAGGGAAGCAGACTGTCAGCCCTGAGATCTCACTGTGGCTTCCTGAAATGACTGCAGAAGGATTAAGATGTCTAGATTCAACCTGTCAGTGACATTTGGGCATGCACACTCTAAACCCTCTTTACAGTAGAGCACCCACCGCAGTGTCAGACCAGTAGGCTTCAGCAGAGAGATACTGAACTGTTGTCATTACCACCTTCTGAAGGCTCAGGAGTGCTCCCTTTAGACATGCCTGGAGGCATTCTTAGCTGTGCTGGCTTTCCAGGAGGTTCTTCTTCCCTGGTGAGCTCTGAGAAAGCAGATCCTGGAGGGGCCAGCACAGATTGTGGTCCTGATGCATCCCCTCTTCCTGAAAGGGCTGTGTTGGGAAGGAGGGCACGTGTACCAGGACCCTTGCTCTATGGCTCAGCAAAACTTGGCAGAGGAACATGTCACACATCACTTAGCTCTGAGTTAGTTTTACTAGTAGGTGAAATTCAAGAAAAAAGTACTTGCAATAAGTTGCAAATAGATAAAATAATAAAATCCCACTGTTAGTATTATACATACCAGTAAAGATCTTTTGTGGATTTCAGTCATTTTATGTTTTTCTTTTGTCTTTGATGTAAGATGGAATTTATTTGTCATACAACCACTGCTGTCTTCCCTTTCACTCCCCATTCTCCAAAGAGAGGGAAAGGTAGAAGGAAAAAGCTAAACTTATTCTTCTGACATCTAAAGTTCAAATACTCAATATGAAAAACTCATATAGTTTGCATTGAGAGACTTTTCTTCTCAAACCTGCAATTGTTTCCTGGACACCAGGTATCACAGGAAGCATTACCTTACTTCTACTTCTGTCTTCCCTGCTCCAACAAGACCCTTTTATGAACATATTCATATTCTAATGAGCAAAATCCTAGCTTTAGAGTACCTGCTTTTGTCACAGTCTCTTGCAGACAGGCAAAACACCATCCCTTTGTAATGAGAAATACTAAATGCCCACTAGACTTGCAACTGTTGTTTTGTTGTGCATATCTTGTAAAAAAACAAATGTGCTACTACAGATGCTGTTGAGCAATACCAAACACTACTCGGTACCTTTCACAGAAACAGAAAAGCCATCTCAGCTTATGCCATATGTAGGAAAGAAGCTCTCTCATTGTCTGCAAATAGCTTTGCAAGCAAGATGTTGCACCTGACATTGCATTTAGGAAAGAAGAGGTTTTTAAGTGAATGAGTGCCACTAACAAGATGGCAGAAACAAAAACCTATTCATATTTTTTCAAGAGTGAAATGTGCAGTCACTGCAGTTCGCCATTCCATGCTCTGGCACCTTCTCTCCTTCTCTTGAATAATCTAATAATAACCAAAGTTTCCACTCCAAAAAGCCCTCTCCATTAATCATTTGGTCTGTCGAGATCTCAGCGCAATTATCTTCAGCCTGCATCTCTGTAACTAGGAAATTACATTAGAAGTTACTCCAAAGTAATGTCAGAGTGCAAGAACTGAACAGAGAAGGGGTAGAGGGGCTTCACTGTGTAACAGCACAGAGTCCCCTTCAGGACACTGCTGAGCTAGTATGCAGTAGTGATCCCAAGGAAAAAAAAAATTAATGCAATCAATTTACTTCACGTTTTGCCTTGTCTCAAAAATTATTGAGTCATTAATCTTAGCAATGTCATGGTGTTGTCATTCAATGAATTCAATTAAATAGGAGCTCACCATTAGGAATGTGTGTGTTCTTCACACGCAATAATACCCTTCTTGACCATAATGAGTGCAGCCTGCCTTGTCGAATTAGGGGAAATGTAAAGGAAAGGAGCTAATGAAGATAAATAGGGTAAACTTCTTCAGTGTACTGCATCATGTACACACCTAGCCCTGATAGTATGGGACCATATTCTTACCCATATAAGCATTAAATGGAAAAGAAGTCCATAAGCCTCACTTCATGGTCCCCAGTTGTTGTGCTCTTCCCTTCTCTAATTGCCATTTTCAGTGAAAAATGCAGATTTTTTGGATCAAAAAGCCAGAGTCTTTCATGTACCAGGGCACTCAGCTGCCATCCTTAGAAAAAGGTACTGTAAAGCAGCTTTGTACCCTGGTGTTGTATCAGCCTCTGCTGAACCAGCACAATACTGCAGGTAGGGAAGTGTTCACCAGAGAAGGCAGTGCTGATGGTCTTGAAGGAAAGCTAGCAGGTCTGAAGAGAAATTGGAAAAAACAACATATGTCAAAAGGTTAATTGAGCTGAAGCCAATTTACACTGCATGAGCAAGCAAAACTTTCTGTGATACCAGACAAGAGTGGAATTAACATGGGAACGTCAATGAAACTGCAGTACATTCGATCGATAGACTGTCAGGGAAAAAAAAAAAAAAAAAAAAAAAAAAAAAAAAGAGAGAGAGAGAGAGAGAAAGAGAGAAAGAAAGAACTCTGATCATGTCTAAGGGAATTGCCAGAACAAAAAGTTAAGAAGTATACTTGTTTTCAGCCAGTAGGTTAAAATTATCTCTCTGGGAATGCTACAAAAGATTGCACCTGGACTCTAATGAAGAAGAAGTGTTGCTGCTGCCTATTTCTTCCCTGACCACTAGGAAAAGCCACTGGGGATCTCAAGGTTACCTTGGGGTTCACATGGGAGCATGGTGCCAGGGAAACAAGGCTACCATTGACTGGTCTCATGCCACCTCATGACATGGGCTGCAAGTTATTAGCCATAACGAATGCTAGGTTCATTCCCTAAAGATACATAGCTGCAAGATAGCATGACTGCACCTAAGTTAATTAGTCTGGCGTGTCAGCAGAATTAATTAGCTATAGAAATAGTGGTAGCATAATGATATGATGACACAGCTTCCAGTTTTGGAAGGAGCAGGGGTGGGTGTCTCTGTCCTGCTTGCCATTATGCAGTGCTCGTGTCATCTCACACATGCCAAACTCAGTCTGACCTCCAGTCCTTATACTTAGAGCTGCTCTATACAAAACATGTGCTGGGTACCATAATGGGATGCTTTCTGACTTGTTTCCAGGAGATACTAATACGAAACACTGTCACTGCATGTACTCGTTGTACTATGGCAGTGTGATGGGGCTATATATAGTCAGTGGTAGGCAGTGTACTCACCGTACACGCTACAAGGGTTCTGGCATTGACTGTGAAGACCTTCCTTCGAAAGAGGCAAGAGTGGAGGAAGGGATGGAGCACAAAGACAGGAGTTGTCACACCGTGACCATGCAAACATGAGTCACAGTCAATGACTATGAAGTGATTTGCCTCAATGCGTGGTGCTAGTACACAAAGTAAATTACAGGTTGTATGTTGTGTTAAATCCCCAGGTGAGTAGCTTCATTCAGACATATTATATTTTCACCATAGCATAATCCTTTAGAGGATAACTTTATTCCCAAATTAAGGCATCTGTATAGAGTTTTAATGCGCTTTACCTTATGCTCATTGACTTCGTGCCATTAGCTGACTTGCTTTCCTTATCCTGAATGCACTTTTCACAGGTCAAAGTTTGTATCACTGCAATTCTAATCTTCCTAGCATACCCACCTGCCTTTGGTGATACGGGTCAAAAAGATGAAGGCAGGTTATTGGTAACATTGTGCTCCTGTGAACAGGAGGTATCATCACTTCACAGTCACAAAGGCAGTGTTGTCATTGTCACTAATGCTGCCCCTGTCTGGTGTTGGAAAGGGAGCACCAACATTTGATGAGCTTTGTAGCTGGTCAGGTGCAGCGGTCAGAGGGGTGCCTGAGGAGCAATGTGTGCTTCTCCATCTCCATTCATTTCCTGGCCTCTCAGGCCAGACAGAGCTTCTTTCAGATGGCATATTAGGCTCTGGTCTAACCTTGTATTGACTGCTCAATGCAGGCTCTGCATATTCAAAAATTTTCAGTGTGTTTTGTAGTGACACTGATTACTGTTCATACAGTATACAGCTCTTGACAATTCCTATCCTGTGATTAATGATCTTGGAGATAGCTCCTTCAGCAGAAGAGAATAGGTGTTTGCCTTTGCATTGTATCAGGTCACACCATTTTTCTAAGCATAATCCAGCCTTCAGTAGAAACCTCACTGACTTTTGAAAGTTATAAGGCAAGCAGGTGTCCCAGCAGCAGCTTGCAGCGCAGCCCACTGAGTCTTGACTGTCTTAGGACTACCCACTAGGACTCCTCACTGCAGTCCTGATCTAGCAATCTGTGGCTGGCATTCACCAGGTAGTCTTGGAGGGAGCTCTGGGCTCCAAAGTCTTCACTTTATTAAAGGCAGTTTTTGCCTTGTGAAGCACAAATAAGCTTTAAGAGCATGTGGAGCTAATATTGTTCCATGAAATTAAGGTCAAATTGGAAGTCAGTGAAAACACAAACCATTCCCTCAGCACCCGTGCTCTTATATCAACTTCTTCCTCATTCTTTCCATGTGTTCATGGTAATTACATTACCTTTCCCACTTCTTGTTCACTATTTATGGGGACTCTTTCAAAAGTGGTAACTGGTAACTAATGCTTGCAAAGTCTTCTGCTTACAGATTCTATTTGCTCTTGGGTGACTCATTGGTTGACAGTCTTTTTCTATTTGAACATGAAGGGGAAAAAAGTATTTACATAGAGAATAGCAGGGGAAAAGTGAGAGAAGCACATGTTTTCTTTTATCCATAAAACTGCAGTATCACTATGCAAGTGCCAGGGAATGATTCTGAGGCAAGAGCAGAAAAAGAAAAAATAAACACTGAACGTAGCTAAGAAACTGCATCCATAACTTGCAGTGCAAATTATAGGGAGATGAAAGGAATAGATGACAATTTAATGAAGGAAAAAATAGTATTTATTCACATAGATGTGCACATGTTCACATCCTTTTGAGCAGATTTTTCAAGGAATTGTAATTACTAAGTGCTGTGGCAATTTTGGTTGGTCAATTTAGTTTAACTATTAAGGTGTTAGCAGCAGTGGGGAGCTATAGTGCTACCTCTGTCCCCCTGGATCTTCTGCAGCACTTCAGATGTTGAAACCAGCACTCCTTGCTCAACTATCATGGGAAGCAGCTGGTGCGATGGCTGCTGCCCATCTCCCTGCAGGACTCTGGGAGGAGCTGGGGATGGAGTGGGCAACCAGGGAGGGGAGAAGGAGGAAGGGAAGCTGGTGCTGAGCAGGGGAAAACAGAGCAGAGATGGGGCGATGAGAGAGGCTGGGTTGGGAAAGAGGAGTTCAAGACTCGGAGAAAGGGCACTGGCACAAGGAGAAACCCAAGGAGCAGAAACTGAGATGGAAAAATGGATTTGATGGAGGGGGGAAGACTGGGGAAGAGAAAGAAACCTCATCTGCTACAGAAATTAGGAGGTACAGGGTGAATTAGGCATTGAAGTACAGGAAATTAAAAGCTTATCTCATGGCTAAAGCAACTGATCACTGCTCTGAAAAATCCAATTCTGTTTCTACAGTCATCAAAGAGTTCCTGGGTCATGCCTGACACACCACTTAAACCAAATTTGGCACAGATGATGACTGATACTGTGTTTCTTTTCTTTACTTTTTTGTGCCTGACTTAAGACACTGGAGCACGCTCAGCTGCAGAAGCTGACAGCGGACAATGCCCATAGGGGCATTTCATGCTGTAAATTGCCAAAAATGCCCAAATCATCACACCCTCATCACTTCAGATGAGATTCAGAGATCACCTTGCTCTTTCTATGCCTCAGCTGGGAAATGGGGATGAGACTCCCTGCACCCCACCCAGGGCTGCTCTGCCAAGACCCCCGTGAGTGCAGCCTGTCCCTAGGAGTGGGCCAGCCCATGGGAGTCCGGCCACAGCACAGTTTTCAAATGTGATGCATTCCTAATTACCTAGCTTTTGAGCATGTAACTTGGCTATTTTAACATGCTCTTCAGGGCTGTTTTTCCCTGTAATGGTTGGCATTTGGGAAATTTTCTACACCCTAACTATGACAGGAGCAGAATATTTTCAGCCTCACCCAGCAGGACTCCTGTAAGCAGTGAGATTTCAGACCAACAACACCTATGCTGAGAACAATAAGGCATATATCTCCTTTGGGGAAGACTGAGGTTGAAATCACCAGTGTTGCCGAATTCCATGCTAAAAGATCTAATCTCCTAAAGCAATTCTTCATTTTAATGACTCCACAACACGCTTTAAGCTGCAAAGAGTGCTGATGGAAAACAGAGTGCAAAGCTGACATCTTCGGTGACAAAGCAAACACCAATTCAAAACATTGTCTTATAGGAAAGCAAACAACTCTCTATACAGATTCTTTTCTCCTGTGACCTTTTGTACTTTATATTAGACAAGATATATCTTCCAAAAGTACCCCCTGCCTGACAGTAGGGAGAAAATAACAATAATTAAAAAAAAAGATCACTAGAAAGTAAACTTCTACTAAGCAATGAATAAAGAAATATAGTTGGAATATTGTAAATTCAGATAACTTTAGAGAGAAAAAAAAAAAAAAAGGAAAAAAAAAAGTTGGTCAGATATTTTAAACCATTTATATTTATTATTTATGAATAACAGGACAGAAAAGGAGTGTTGCCATGCCAAACAAAGAAATCAAAACCCTCTGCTCATCCTTCCAGCCTAGAGCAAAATAAGTATCAAGGCATTTCATGAAGAAGCAACACAATTGTAATAATTAAGTACTTCTTTTTTAAGGCAGTGATTGAAAATAACAAGTTCACAAGCAAAATAGGTGGGACCAAACACATTAGGCACGCAAACCCAGTAACAGTAATTAAGGTTACGTTCTTGGGAAGAAGAGTGGGACTAATACAAATGACATGTGATTTTTTTTTCAAACAATAGCAAATTGTTAACAGGCCCTTAAGTGGAGTAATACAGCATAGGAGTGATCCCATCTCTTATTCATTGCCTGGCAAACTAGATTAAGTTTACGAGATATGAAAGGCTGCAAGCAGCTACATGATCTTCCTCTGTGGTTATGTAAGCAGATTTTGACTTTGCAGTAGCCTGTGTGCTTCAGCAGAGAATAACCATAACTCAGTTTCAATTCCTGTTAGAAAGAAGGGGGAAAAAAATAAACCCTTCAAAACTGATGAGGAATGTTTTCTGTATTAGCTGCCTTTGAAACACAGAAGCCTGGGGCCAGATCCTGAGCTGTTTCCAAGGGAGATGGCTCCACTGGCTGGAGTTGAACTGCCAGTTTGCTAAAGGTTGTAGACCTGTCTGGGAGTTTTGCAGCCCATGCCTTTCTTTTCAAACTGCCTTTGAAGCTCTAAATAAAAGCAAAAGCAGCAGGCATACAACCCTTCTCCCTGCCTTTTTAGGTGCTCCATTTTCAGAATTAGCAGTCCAACGCTTGAATACTGAAGGTCAAAGAATTTTTTTTTTTTTTTAAGTCATTGGAAGGCTGCTAGGGGCTCATGAGAGGTCTCGTGTCAGGAAACTCAGTCTTGGAAGCTGTGGCAAAGGGGAATATTTTATTTTTGAAGGGCATATTTTTAGTGAGGCTGAGTCAGACTGTGACTTGCTCTTGGAAAAAAATGAGATGGAAAAGTGGAGAGATGCTCCTGCATTAGTTGCTAATACATTTGGTGCTCCTGCTGCAGCTGTATGGCTGCCTGAACTGGCACCTGCATCTGAACAGTGCCTGCAAGTTGCTCCCAGGAGCAGTCCTTCTGGGGATCAGCTTTACTCAGTGTTCTGGTGACCAGCTGCCCCTCAATAAATTGGCAGGGGAGCTTTAGGGTAAATTTTCCCCCCACAGATTGTTCAGGAAAGCTTCCCCTGTTTATCCTCTCATTCAGAGGAATCAAGCTAGAAAGGCCTAAGCTATGGGGACAATATATATTCCTTCCTTAGAGAAACAAAACCAAAAGTTTGTTTTAATCCTAAGTGCTTCTGACTTACGCATTTGTATGCTGTGCACAGGCTCTTGACATATGAAGAGCTATTCTATGAAGTAATATCTGAGAGAGATTTGACTGCTCCCATTTTTTTCCTAGCTATTTTCTAACAAAATGTCCTAAAGTCATGGGCCATAGAACTTCTGATTAATGTGTATGGATTAGTTTGCCTCACTACCAGAAAGAAACACAAATAAATTACCAAATAACTAAATTAACATATTAGCTCTTAGCTACATAAGAAAAGACGATTCTTGATTAATATGGGAACTTCAGCATCTCCTCACACCTGTGATAACAATCATCAGCACCTGCAATGCCGTTGTGTCTCCTTCCTGCAGCAGGGGCCCACTCTGTGACCTGGCTAAGGAAAATCTCCCAGTGGAAAAGAAAAAATAAAAATGACAATTGACAAACAAAAAAAGGCTTTCTCTCTCCTTAACAGCCCTGGAGGAGAGGGGAAGCTAGTGACAGGCTGGCTGCTGTCATGAGTGAGCATCATGTAAATACCTCGACAGTCAGAACTGGAGATTTTGACAGATGTAACATAGCTGCAAAGCAAGCCACAACCTGGTGTTAAACCCTGCAGCAAGGGCGCAGCCCCATCCCTGCTGCCTTTCTCCCCATCCCTTCTTCCCCACCCCTCTGCTGTGAGATCTTCTTTGTGTTATTTTCTCTCTTTCTTCCACCTCCTCTCCCCTTTCTTCCTTTTGTGCCTTCCCTCCCCCTTCCTCCCTCGTGGGATGGAGTGGTTTGGGCCCTGCAATTCTTTGCGGTTCATTGGTTTTGCTTTGCTGGGCTTCATTCCTCAGCACCGCACAAAGCTCGGGAGGAGGAGAGCAGGGGCTAGAGAAGGGAGGTTACATCAGGCATGTGGCAGACAGTGCTGAAACGTGTTTGTAACCTTGCCAGATGGATGGGCAGCCCCTGCGCTGCGGGGGCTCTTGAAAGCAGATTCAAAGTCATGCATACCAGAGGGCGGGGAGGGGCACGGAGAGGCGGGATGTCAAATTTCCATATATTTCCATCATCCTACTGTCATTTCTGCCTAGCATGTCACTAGTCACACATTACAAGGCTTTCCCGCGCTAGTCCTACCTATTAAAAGTGTGCCCTGACCGAGATGGTTCATTTCCCCCCCAAAACAAACACATGATTTGGGAAGACTGTGGGAGCTGCCTGTAGCTGGTAAGAGGCATCCTCTTGTCACGGTTTGCCTGTTTGAGCTTGTTGCTGCTCAATGCCATGCCAAACGATGAAGTAACTATGAAGAGGGATATCCCAGGCAGGGTTTGAGTGATCCAAGTGTTTGATTCAACATCTTCTAGGTGAAAAACAAGGTGATATGACTGGGCAGATGCTCGTTGTGCTGGTGTTACCTACCACCTGCATTGCTGCAGCACCTGCAGCCACAGGCCTGGGTGGAAAGCCCCTTGCCATGTGTCATCCAGACAGAAAGTGGCACCAAAGGGCCCAGGCTGGGGAGCCTGTGCCACAAAAACATCTGAAAATGGGGTGCCCTTAAAAATAGCAAAGAGGGGCTTACAACAATAGACAGTCTTTGATGCTTTCCTACTGTCAAGGCCCCTGGGAAGAGAAAGCCTCACAGATACTTCACCCCAGGCAAGGTTTGTCACGGGCATGACAGGCAGCTGTCCCTCCTTCCCACTGCCACCATCAGCAATGCTCAGGTGACAGCCAAAGGGACAGCTCTGTGCAGGGAGCCCCGAAGACTGTTCAAGGCAGGACCTACTGTATTTCATGCGTGTTTCCATATTTCAGGTCATAAATCCTGAATCCTGGGCTGCCAGCTGGCTCCTCAGCAGCCTGTGCCAAAGGCTGAGCGATGCCCTGCCTGCCTGGCTTGCAGAGGACAGACAGAAACCTGCAAACCTCCTTTTCCTCCTTCCAAACCCGCAATGCCCGTCCTCACTGAGAGGACAGGCCTCCGTCCCCAGGAGCTGACTCCAGCAAAGCTTCGTGTTGCCGCTGTGACTCATGGCTCTGTCACTGGCCTTTCAGGATTGAAATCTGGGAACCGGTTTTTCTAACTCCAATCCCCCAGAACAACATAAGGCGTGTCTTAAATTATGCCTACCAATGTTGGGCCCTACAGGCTCCTATGTCGTTCCCAGGGGAGGTGGTTTAGCCCGTCAGCCAAAGGCTCAGAGAGGCTTGGCCAGGCCCTTAGCCCCCAGGTGTTATTCTGCTTCTGGAAGGGTTTGTGGCTTAGAAGGGCTGTAACAATTTTTAAGCATCCAAAAATAGACAGTATTATATCGTGCCTGTCTAGTATCCACTGTAACTTCAATCTCTAGCCCAATTCCCTTAATTTAGCTATTTACAGAAGTTAAACAACTTTTGAGATAATTTTCCTGTATTTTGTCTCATGCCAGTGACAAGCATATGTGAGTGCATGTGTAAGTTTGTAGTTTCGCCAAAGTCAGCCAATTCTTCATTTCAGAGGGAAATAAATCATTTCTTTCCTCCCCCTTCCACTGTCTATCTTTCTGTCCTTACCACCACTCCTCACTCCCACAGATGAAGGTCAGAAAGCTTCCACCTAACTGCAGAATCCTCAGAAATTAACAAAATGAATCCACAGACAGCAGGTCCTGAACTTGAGAAGGGTCAGCACAGTCTTCAGCCCACTTTGTTTCTGTGTGCAGTGCTGTAGTCTTCAGCATGACTACTTAGCTGTTCAACTGCTCCAGAGCTTAAAATAGGAGAGCAGGAGCATTTGTCCCGAAGGGTCATGATGAGCCCTGTTTTGCTCTTACACATGGTGTATTCTCATTTCTTTTCTAAAGATTTCTTCTCTCCTCGGCACTCTGTAAAACAAGGAGCACCAGGCTCCTCAAATGCCTTCAGATGCTGCTGAGACTTCTGTCGCTGAACCTTAAAGCTGTTGTTTAATCACTTCACTCACAGCCAGATGCAACCTTTTGCTTAGAGAAACTTCTTCAGTCTGGTATGTGCTTTCAGTCAAGATCAAGCTGTTTTCCAAAGGTCTTTTCAAATCTGCAGTCATGTCTTATTTGAGCTCCAGCTGCGCTCCTTTCTGAGTGCAGTGTGTCCTGGTTTACAGCACAGTGTCTTTTTCTGCGGCTGTTGTTTTACCCTCAGTGTTGGAAGCTGACTCCAAGCCTTTGCCATCCTGTGCCCATGTCGTCTTCTGTTAAGGAAGAGCCAGGAAAAAAGGGTTTCCACCATGCTGTGCCCAGTATGGTGTAATGAGGGAAATACGTGAAGCGAAGGTGTTTTAAGGGGAAGACTCCAGCTGTCTGTGCAGAGCTACATCCAGCAATCACAAAGCACTGTGCCTGATAGACGGCTGGTTCGTCCAAATGTCTGGTGAACACTTGACAGTCTACTAAGATAAGTTACTGTCTAACCACTGCTTCATACTATATTAATTTATTCACTGGTTTCATGCCAATAATGAATAATGGTGCAGTTCAGGGAATTACATTTTTTTTTTTTTTTTTTTTTTTTTACCTGGCAGCTAAATGTTGTCTGATTTTGCAAGTTAAATTATCAGCTCAGGATACCTCTTAACCTACTGTCACAAATGTGACAGACCTAATCTTTTTTTTCTTTTTTTTTTTTTTTTTCCCTTGCCACCTAAAATAAGAAAATTCATCTGAAATTACTGCCTTGGAAAGGTTAAGTTAAGAATCCTTCAAGAATAGTTTAAATGATCATTTTTTCCCCATTTTTGAAATTTCTAGATAATAATAAAAACAAACAAACAAACAAACAACAACAACAACAACAAAAACATACTCACTCTACACCATTGTGTGTCAAGTGTAGAAGTAAACAGTCATATTAATTCTTACAAGAAATTTTGCCTAGGAAATGACAGTACTCTCTAGCATGTCTTGTGTGTGAACATGATAATGTTCATAGTAAGCAAATGTAGACATAGTTTAAGTACATTCCAAATGCAAATACAACAGAAGTAGCAACTGGTCTTGTGTTTTGGGACTCTGCACAGCCTGTTTTCACTGAACACAGAAATAGTTTGCTGAAAACTATTTGGTCAATTATCTACTATTTTCCTGTTTGGCTACATGTATAAGGAGGAACAAACCAGAATATATAAACCAGTTAGATATCAATGCAGTAATATGAAGTGTAAGATGACTGCTAACAGTAGCTAATTTTGGAGCTCACAGATAGCACGATTTGTTTATTTGCTTATGGCTGCTATCCAGCAATAGTGGTGTGGCTGGATGGAAAAGGACGTGATAGAAAAAAAAATCTACAAAGTTGACACTGTTTGGCAGTGCCAGCCAAAGAAAGGGATCTAGCGGAGAGGCCATGGGTGGGTTAGCTGCAGGGTACACAGAGGGCCAAACACCCTGCCACTGCTGCCTCCCTCTGCCCAGGCTACTCTGCTCATCCAGGGGATGCCAATGCAGGGGGCAATGTCTTCTTCTATCCACCAGCAAATCCACAGCCCAGGAGAGGATTTTTCCACAAATTTCACTGAATTCTACTTGAAAAAAAGTCATGGAATCTACCACATTGTACCTTAGGTAAAGATGTAAACCTCATATTTAGTTATGTGCGCAGACTAACTGGTCACTGGAGAGGGAAATTAAATGGGGTACAAAGTCACAAACTTCAATAATCGTAACTCTACTGAAGTCACTGGGATTTAGGCATCTCTTTTCCTTTGAGGTGATGAACCAAATACTTCCCACAACTCCATCAGTGAAATGAATTCCAAAACAACAACAGGGATGGAAGCTTAATTTCTAAAAACAGCAGTGTACCCCATTAAAAAAAAGGGTGTTATATTTCATTTGGTGACTGCTCCAATAATACCCTTAGCAGCTGTTGCAGCATCTTGGTTGGGATTCCTCTCACCTAACTTTAGTCATCCTAAATTAGGTCTCCAGTCTAAATCTGATCCTTTGACATCCTCCAAAGCCAGGCGGCTCCACCAGATGGCTATTCAGAGCTTCAAAAATTTAGTAAGGGGAATTTCTGTGGTTCCATAGTTGAGTTTACTTTAAACAATCAACTGTTTTATAAGGCCCTGCTCTGAGAAAACAACCTTTAACCCATTAAAAAATCTCTGCATTCTGTTAAATAGAGCATGAGACACACCAAAAGCTCGATGTAAAATAAAACAATTGTGTTTACTTTTAGAGGTTTCAACCGTCCCTGTAAATCACCAGCTGTAAAGCAGCAGGAAGCTGGATGTGGATGGCCCCTGAGAGCAGGACACACAGCTCCAGAGAGCTCCTGAGGACCACAGAAAATAAAGGATGCTTTGGCCTCATTTGTATCTCCAGTAGGTGATAGGGAAGCATGCTTTTATTTCAACAGTGCTACTTTTGAACTGAGGGTGACAAAACCTGAGGTATCAACCTAGGAAGAGCTGCAGCTTTCAGTGTTACAGCAAAAAGGCCTTCCCCAGGCAGAGGGGACAAAAGGAGGATGAGGAGATTGCTCTCTGGAGTGCACGGTGCTCCAGAAGCATCTCTGGGGCAGCCATTAGAGCTGACACAAATTCCAATGAGGCACTTCCCAGAGGAGCTCTGCTGAAGACCTCAGTGCTACAGCTTAGTCATATTAGCAGGCTCTACTTAAAAGCAGTTCATCCCTCCAGGTAAAATATAGACCTCCCCAAAAAGTGGGCTCTTTCAACTCCAGGTAAAAAGCAGTGAGTAGTATCTAGGACGTAGAGAGCTAGATGCTACTCTGAAGTTTCTCAGAAGCATTGGAAAAAAAAAATAAATGAGATTATGACAAGCACCAAGCTTTTTGGCAGAGTAGAAAATTGAACTAATATTCTAGCATCCTGATCTGCTATTGTTTTCCTCTTTCTAGAAGGGTTTCTTTTGTTTTAATTCCCTGTGCATGGGGAACATATCTGCTCATTCAGACCATCTGAAGGAGGTAATTTAATTTCCCAGTATGTGGTAACCGAAGTTGTAATTAATCTCAGGACCTGTAAGTACTGGAGCCTCCCCCTGTGATGACTGGCTGCTCACCAGCTGTGGTGAGTGATGAGGTGCTTCAGTAGGGGCCCTTTTGCCATGCTGCCCAGAGCAAGATCAGTCCTGTTGACCAGCAAGGTGGGTCCTTACCACTTTTATATGGCTGATGGTGTTGTGAAGCTATATCCACCATGGATGCTGAGAAGGACAGAAACAGTTTTGTGGATGGAGCTTCATGGATCTTGGCTAAAAATTACTGGTAAGTACATTGATTTCTACCCGTAAGGCCCTCTTGGAGCAGCCTGGCTGCAATCAGCAGAACAGAAGATGGTGAGAGCTGACTGCTGAAAGCCTTTGTGTTCTTTTTCATTATGTCCAAACACCCCTTTAACTGCCTGATTGACAGAGCCCTTTGAAAAATGTTGCTTTCTGAAGGACTAATTGTATTTCTGGATGTTGAGGTTCTGTTGTTCTTGTGTTTGAAGCTTGTAGTAGAGTTAAATATGAGGGTCATCTTTCCTGATTGGGCTTTTCTTTACTCTCCTGAGGTCCAGCCCCCCATCCCCTTTGCTTGGAAGGACTGGTCTGAGTTGTGCTGAAATAGGTCTGTGGGAAGAGCTGTTCTTGGTCTGGCCTGAGGTGACTTCTCCTTTCTCCTCTGAAAAGAGAAGTGCTCCTTTTAAACTGTCTTTAATTTTAGCTCTTACTTCTGTTTCATGTGAAGAGTCCATGTCCCCTGGGGACGTAGTATTTGCCTTTCCTTGAACCCTGCTCCTATGGTCTCTCAGGCTGCCTCTGCTTACAGAAACTGGCTTTGTCTTTGATCCCTGTGTGTCGATTCATTTATCTAAAGATGAAAATGCCCCCCTTGCACTTAGAGAAGAGACTGTGTAAGCCATGTGTACCCCCGTGTGTTGGCCCAGCAGCAGAAAGGTGGTGTGGTAGAGGAGCATTTCCAGAGAGACTTTAATTTGGGGAAGGGGAGGCACAGGGTTTCTGGTGTGCGACCACTGCTGCAGCTGTGCTGAGCACATCTCAGCCCTGTGCTGTGGATTCCACTCTGCTGGTAATTGAATTGAAATCAAAACATAACCGAATTGCTCTCACACTCTGGCTGCTAAATAGCAGTATTGTGAATGAATCAGAGTTACTTCAGAAAACCACTTTAATGTGGCAGAATTGCAGCAATCAGAGGACAAAGTTAGATTTAGGAGTATCTGGTAAAGGAGCTGATTAGAGTTCAAAGGAAAGCTGCTTTTGTTCAGCCTTTCTGCAAGCAGGGGTATGCATGGCCCAGAGGAATTAGCAGTGCTTGAGGGACAGAGTAACACCTGATTCCTGTTCTGCCCTGATCTTTACCTCCTGGCTTTGTGTGGACATTTTTCTTTTTTCCTGCAGTTTTTCCCAGGTTAAAGAATACTTAATTCCTTGGCTCTTAGTGCTCTGTAAGACTATTCATTTCACTGTATAAAGAGTTACATGGGCAATAAAGTATCTCTCCCCCACCCCCAAATGCCAAACCAGCCAAGCTGAAGGGCAGGAAATGGAATTGCTTGGTATCAGAAGCTGCAGGTTGATGGTTGGAAAGAGCTAGTGGGATTTTAAACAATTAATCCCTTGAGATAACCTTATGTCTTGCCTTCTACAATGATAAATGATGCCATAGCTTGGTGTTGCTGCTATTCAGCACTCCTCCATGTTGATCTCATGTGCATCCTGCTGTCTTTGCTGTCATTGCCATAATGCGTCTTCACCATCTGCTGCAGCCTTGAACGGGACCGTGCTCTTTGAGCCTTGCACAAAAGGATTAGCCTAGTGAGAGAGGGAGGTGAGTGGGAAAAAATAGACAAGCCTTAGAAAGGAGAACCACCCAAGACAATATTGTTACTGGTTGGCGTGAGAGATGCAAAGGAGACTTGTGCTACAGGCATGGTATGTTAAAGTGGGCAGGGAGGGGTGCTGGCTCTCCTTGCTTCCCGCAATGATGGTGGGTAACAGTGAGTATTTAGTCAGTCAGTCTGTGTTTCAGGGGGCTTATGTCTGGGCAAACCAAACTTCCTGGTGTCAGACTGCCACAGTCATGAAAATGGGGAAATGAAGGCTGTCTGGAGGGGTACACTTCACTATAAGTTAGTAAGTCAAAACACTTTTCTTTATTTAAACCCATTGGTTTATTTTTTTTTTTTTTCCAGCTTGAAATAGATACAAAGACTTTCCATGTACCATGGATTGGTGGAAGGAAAGATGTTAAGCCTCAGTCATGCTAATATGGGCACTCACATTTTAATGAGCTCTAGTAAATAGCCCTGTAAACAGAATAAAAATACTATCCATTTTTCCAACCTTTTTCATGCTGATAGGAAAAACAACCATCAACTTGCTCACATGGAAGTTTTTCTCAGCTGAACATATGAAAATTGGAAACTTGCAACTTCTATCAAGAGCTATTCTAGCTTTACCTGCAACTACCTTTAAGTACTTTACAGTCACTTAATTAGACCAAGTAAAAGAGGGGGGAAATCTGTGGCTAGATATACCCATCAAGATATCATGTCATGATGTTTTTTTAAGTAGGGATGCTAGATAGCAGAGAAACTGACTTACACATTCATCGACAAGCATATGGAAAGACTAATATCTGGTTTCATTTCTGATGCCATCTTAGCTGCATCTATTTAAGTTGTATAAAAGAATGTTTCCATGTGTGCATTTGTAGGTGTATCTCCTCCTTGTGGGAGAAAGAAGAGTCTGTAGCCAGAGTTCTTGCTGTGATATATTGCCACTTATCTAACTCAGTCTAGACCAGAACAAATGAATCTATTGTTTCTGATCTGCAGGTCAATTCTATTGCCTCTTATAATTACCTGTATGACAACTTGTGTAAAAGGGCTTTATGCTTCACAGGCTGGCTAAGAGAACAGATTTCTAACTGAGAACAGATTTTCTTTCTTTCTTAAACCAAGAACTTCAATTTGCTCTTGGGATGTAGCAATAAGTAATGATAAGGCATTTTTATTGCTGGCAAAGATGTTATTAACCTGTTTGTGCTAGAGTCTTACATACTTTGAGGTGTGCACTGTTGACCCTGTTCCTTGAAGAATAGTATTGAGGACTGGGCAAAGGTGGCACTGTTATTCCAGCACTGTTTGGGACCACCTGGAGAAGTCATCAGGCCAGGATATACCAGGCATTCCCTTGGTGTGAGTAAAGGAGGAGAAAAAAGTGTATAGGGAAGTAAAGCTTTGCCTTACCAGGTTTCCTGCGCAGAACTACAAAGCAATATGACAAATAATTTCCAGCACTTTTCTTCAAGGTCAGCAGTTTGAGAAGTCTTTCCAAAACACCTAAGTTATGATTGCAGCTGCCTGCCTTTGCTGTTTCAAAAGCTCCTACCTATCAACACAAGTGTTTCCCCGTGCAAAGCTGCTGAACTGGTTTCATCCTGCCTGCAGAGTTGGCTTATTCCAGCTTATGAAGTCAGATGTTTCTGGAAGAAACTCTGAATTTGTGTGGTGTATGTAACTCCCTCTCAAGTTTCATAAGCCAGATGAATACATTTGGACTGAAATACAGTAGGAATAACAGGCCGGGGCACTCTCTTACCTGTTGATAAGTGGTTTCCTCATGAGATGCAATGTATTTTGCATAAGTCTGGAGATCTCTCACATCTTGTTACCTAGGAGGTGGTTTACAAGTGATCTGGATTAGTCTCATCAGCACCACAGAAAGCTTTTTGGCTTTTTTTTTCTTTTTTTTTTTTTTTTTCAGTTTCCATAGCCCCTCTGAGTACTCTTGAGAGATGCTCTGAGACTGTCCACACACAGCTTGATAGCACGTGTCAGGCTCCAGGCAGGCCGCCTTCCTGTGGGGTATTTCTGGTTGTCCAAAACTCTCAAATATCTTCTGTGAATAGACAGAAAGGCACAGCTCATGAGTTACCCTAGCTGACTTGTTGCTCTCAGTAGAAGAGTGTCTTCAATTGCATCAAGGAGTCAAAATACAACTGTATTTTCGAATTTCTCTTCCTTGGCTTGAAAACACAATCAGTCAGCGATGACACAACTTTAGTTTTTCACGTAAAACAAACATAAGTGTCTGCAGAAAAGTGAGATTGGAAAAAAATGTTCTCAAGTTTTGTTGTGGGACACTGATTGATTAGATGGTTATAAAATGATGCTATTTGTCAGAAGTTCTTCATTTGTTGGTGGTAAGGGTCTTATGCTTGTGAAAGCAGAATAACATAGAGAAGAATAAGGGAAATGTCATTTGAAAGCTGTTTCATTGGCTACTTGTTAAGGTTCAGATCTAGGGGAGAGCACTGAGGGACAGAGGAGTTGTAGTAAGTAGTTCAGGTTCCTGTATTCAAGAAAGAAAACTTCCAGAGAACTGTATCTATTCTGGTTTCTGTGGAAATAGCAGTACTTCTTTGGTTTTGAATCCAAAACCAAATTTCAGTTTGGAGGAGTATCAACACCATGGAGACTTTAGGAGTACAAAGGGTGTAGAAAGACCAAGACTGAAGTCACCCTGATTTGGGAAGATCAGAAATCTGAATCTGATTCTCCTGTATTGCAGGGAGGTGCACAACTGCTTGTCTGCTGGCTGTGGTGAGTAGCACAGGTGGTTTCTTAATTAATGATCTTTTTCTATTGCTTTCCTTTCCTTAAGAAGACTGACAAAAGCATGATTTCCCCAGGAGGAAAAACTGAGGAAGGGGGAGAAAAGAGGTTTCTTAGGATAGGAGCAGTATTTCCTGCCTAGCTCTAGCACTGATACTCCATTAATTTAGATGCTATTCAGGTAAGCAGTGTCTTTGGTTGATTGGGAAACTTCTAGGAAAAAAAATACTTCCCCTCAGAAACATCTGTTTCCAGTACTTTCTGGCTGCTGCTCAAGTCTAGAGCTCCTCAAGGATGGTCTCTCACCTACTCCCCCTTCTTCCCCCCCATTCCCAGCACCCAGGGGATGCAGAAGGTGCACAGCACAGGAAGGGAAGGCTTTGTCATTCATAATTGTGGTTAACCAGGCTTGAAAGCTGGCTTAGCCTCAGTCTGAGCTGAACTTTGTTTTGGCTGATAGTTCTTAGTTAATGCCAATTCCCTTGTCCAAATTCATCAAAGAGATTTATAGGAGCCTGTACATAGGTGCTCTTCTCAGAGGAGAAGGGGGGGAAAAAAACAAAACATCAGTACTCAAAGATGAGAGGAACTTGGCTCTCCTCCCTGGGGAGGAGAACAACAAGTACTAGCAAAGCAGAAAGCTCTCCGGAAGGGCAGTGAGTAACAGGGAGGAGCAGGGATGACTTAGCACTAGGAGCATGTCATTGCCTCTGTCCTAGCCTCCTCTGTAGCTTCCAAACCTGCTGTTTTGCCACTTGGTGCTACTGTGCCACTGTATGGACAACCTACTACTGGGCAGGGTGTGCTCTGGTGCATGTTGGATTGCTCCAGCTGGGCAGGAATTGTTTTTGTAGGTGTTGATGTGTACAAGTTGGTTCAAGCAGGCATTGGCATGTTATCAGCCAGCAAACAAATCCTGTGCATCAGTGCTTAGCTACTGGGGATCCTAGAAAGAAATATAAAGTCCTGTTGCTCACAGTATTGCTCCAAGGAAATGTTTTGAAGCAGAATATCTTTTTCCCCTCTTGGAGCTCAGCCCTAGTGTCTCTCCTGCAGACATTGTTTCCTAGTGCATAGCAAAGATGAATATGGAATAAAATAAATGACATTAAAAAAGTCAGAGCCTTTGCTGATCTAAGCTGAAGCATTAGATGACATATGAAAGCCGTTAAAGCTAGGCCAATTTACATCTGTATTACCAGTGAAATTCAAAATGCTATCTGCCTCTCTTTCAGTGTAAGCTGTCACATGCATGTACCTTGTAAATGGCAATACTGCTGGTGTTGTGTCTTTCTGCTATTGTTTTTGCTATTGTTGTTTATTCTTAAGTACTTACCATGTGACGCTGTGCATCATAAGATCATGAATAGGTGCACAGGGCCAGACCTCTTGGCCTGTTGGTCCTGGCAAAGGAGGGGGAAACTGCTTTCTTCCTCATCTAGCAAAGTCTTATATTTACTGTGAGATGCTGGGTGAGAAGGAAGTCCCAGGTTATGCAAGACTGCTGGAGAAATGGCCAGGAAGCACAAGAGCATGGAGGAAACATATGGATAGCATTTGGATTTTTAACTGTGGAAGCTGAGAATCTGCACGTGCTAAAGAAGCAAAATGATTTTCAGTTGTTGTTTTTTTGTTTTTTTTTTTTTTTTTTTTTTGAGGAAAATCCATGATAGATACCCCAAACATTTTCCTTAATGTTTGGGCTTTCCTGTACAGGCTGCTTCATTCTTATTTCAGGCTAAAGTAAATGGAAAAAACATAAGGGGTCCTGCAGCCACCACCTGGAGCTAACTTTGATCCTCCAGAGCAGCAAGTCTAGTGGTGAGAATTGAACCTGTGGCCAGAAGCAGAGGTGAGGGTAAGTGCTGTAGGCCACCCTATCACCCTGTGGGTGGCACATGGGGGGACAAGACTACAACAAAGGGTTCTAGCAGGCAGGTTCTGGAGGCTGGCTGCTGTGACTAATGCCTTGGTGTGCAGCCAGGTGCTAGAGGCAGACCTTCCTGTCCATGGGTGTGGGCTCATGTTCCTAGTCTCCAAAGGGCCACAACCTTCTGGCAAATGAACCCTTTAGGTTTAGCTTTTGTTTCTCCTCCTCTGTCATTCCCTAGCTGCCTTAAGGCCTCTCTAGTTGCCTTCCAGTGAGGATGGCACAGTGAGGATCCCAGCGACCCATCCCCTGGAGAAGAGAGTCTCATCCTACTGGCAAGTGGTGCTGGATGAGTTAAAGCCTAGCTGAGGCATGTTTGTGGGCTGTCCTTGGGTGTTCCTCTGAGCTGGCGACAAAGGAAACCAAACAGGAGGTGCTAACAAGGAAGGAAGGGCCTGTCTGCTGCAGAAAGCTTTGAAAATTAGGAATTTAAGGGATGAAAAAACAGCTCTGGTTAACTTTCTGTAAGACACGTCAATCTCTGTGCTTGTAGATCTAATCCCTCTCCCTGTCATTGTTTGCATCAGGTTCATCTGAGTTGTGCATCTTCCATGTGAAAGGATCTTCAAGGGTTGATACCTTCTCTGAAACTCATGCCTTAAGCTATTCTTCTAATAATAAATCTACACAACAGCATTTCTGGTGTGTTGTTTCAAAACCGTTGCTCCTTCACTACTCACAGCTGCTGCTCTATGGCTGTTAAAGCATTGAAATTGTTTACATCTTACCTTGCTTTTGAAATAGTAGAGAAAAGTATGTTCAATCAAACAATGCTTCACAGTAGGACTTGACCAGCCAAGCTCCTTAGGAAGGTATAGTGCTATGTCTTTTGAAGGTATATGGGTCCTCTGAAGTTTTGTGCCCAGCTTTTCTTGCAAGAAGAGCCAGGTTCAATCTTCCGTTTGGGCAATGTATGAAAAGTAACATATTGGTTTTGTCTCGACTCTCCATCTTGTATCCAGTTGTAGAAAGCCTTTGAAAGTCTGCAGTTGTAGGAGCTTTGACAACTGGCTGAAAGCATCCTGTGAACTTGTGAGGAAAGGCAGCAGATGCTGAATGCGCAGCCTGTGTGCGGCCAAGGGGGCTGCAATGCACCAGGGGAAATTAATTTGTTGCAGATGCTCTTGCTGTGACTGAGCCAGAGGAGGAAGGGGAAGGGGGCCACATTGCTTCTGACCTGCATATTGCTAAAGAACGTTGTTCCCCTCAATAGCTGAATTTGCTGTGTACAGTTGGGATGGATGGGAGCCCCCATTTGAAAACTAGTTGCTGTGTTCTGTGGTGAAGAATTAGGCATCCCCTGCACCATTTCTGCCTCCCCATATCCACATCAATGTCTGCGAGTAGTCAGTCACTCTCTTAATATCTGAGAGATGCTTATAGCATCTAATAAGGGAGAAGCTTGCTGCAGTCCTTGAAACCATATAGCAAACAACTACTTTGCTAATCTTAGATGGGCTTTGAAGTCAGCATTTCTAAAAGCTCTGCAAGCTCCCTTTTCACTGTAACCACAATAAGAGAGAATATTGGAGATGACTTTTGAGATGGAACAAAAGCCAGAAATTGAATTTCCAGGTATTGTTGCACTTGCACATGGCACCAGGAAAAGAACCTCAATGTGAGGGGACTCAATCAGATTAAAAGGTTGCAGGCACTTGCAGGATTTTGCTATCATTAATTCATTGAGCATCTTCTGTGGGAAAAAAAGCTCTTAAATTGAGGTGTTTTCAGTGTGATATTGGATGGTCAAAAATGGGAGCTTGCACTCTGTTTGGCTTTGCTCTTTTTTTTACAGCCCTTCTTAGGGATGGCACTTCATGGGACTGCCCAGCCTTTGTCTGCCCCACAGTCATCTTTTTCCATCCCTCTGCTATTCCCCTCCTGAGCCCTGATCCAGCCTGTTGCTGAAATGAACAGACTTGAGCATGCACAAGGCAGACTGGGTAGAGTGAGACCTAAAATATGCATGTAAGGTCCTGATCTTCACAGGCCATAGCACCTGCAGCTTCCACAGACCAGTAGGAAAACCAAACATTGCTCTCCTTGGAACACCAGCACGGCTCCTCTGGCTCCCTGAAGGCAACATGGGAGAAATGTAACTCATCCATTTGAGAGACAGGATCTCATCTTAGTGAGATGTAGCTGTGGAAAACTACTCACAGGCTTTTAGTGCTGTTTTGAGAAGGAGGTGGGGGTAACTCTTGTATTTTGGCTGTGCTGTCCCACTGTCAAAATTAAAAGATGAGCAGAGCCTTCACTTGGGCTTCAGCCTCTGGTCATGCTGTTACATTCTGTATGTTTGGCTGCCAGGGCTGTGGAGGGTAAAGAGCTGCCATGTAGGACAAAAGATGTCCTCTTTTATGTATGTATTTTCCTCAAATGCCACTGTACAAGTGAGTTTGTGCCTGTGTTCTTCTGTTATTCAGACAATTTCAGAGGTGGTAGCAGCACAATTTCAGTGCACTATCTGATGCTCCTGGGTCTCTATATATGCTACCTGCTTCTCTCTGCTGTTGGCAGAAGTGTTAGGCTCATCATGGGGGAAAAAAAATAATCTTGTTCTGACTTAACTGGAGTGATACGATTGTCCCAACCTGGCTACCTGGAAAACTGGCACTTGAAACCTGCTTTATCTAAACAAAAAAGCAAATGTTTCAGGTGTTGGAAGACAGCGAATGGGGATGAGTCTTGAGCTGGAAAAGGCCCAGTTCCTCAGAGACCAGAAGTGTTTTCTGTTTGGTTTGTGCTGAATAGCTCAGAGGTCTGGTAACTAATGAGCCACTCAAATGTGGTCCTCGCTAGTAATGTAGCATCAGCTGTTTTGGAGCTGGCTGCTCAGTGAAGTAAGCCAGACCATTTGATTTCTGTCCCAAACGCATGTGTTCGCATCAGGAAGCAAAACTGGGGCCTGTGCTAACTGGCACCATGGCTGGCCATCTGTGCACAAAGGGAGTGTTGGCCAGCCCTGAGCACATGATGGGCTGGAGAGAAGGTGCCCTGGGCTGGGGAAGCTGCCTCTGCTGCTGACAGGGCTGGAAGTGGTGGAGAACCTGGGCTGGAGATGAATTTGCTTTAATGGTGCTTGAGGCTCACTGGAGATGTGGCTTGTCCTGTGAGAAGTGAAGCCCTTGCTTGGCTGGGAGACACTGGGAAGGGTCGAGCACCCTCCTGCTAGGACAGTACGTAACTGCTGACTGAAACCCATACCCCTCCACCTGCAGGAAACGCTGGCTGTTCAGGAGATACTTGGTCCTGTCCAGTGTGCCTTGAGAGCCCTGGTCCGAGATGAGGTTTTTGGGCTAATGGTATCTGTTCAAGAGGGCTACAGCTCTGGTTCATCTGCCAGGGCAGCTCTGCTGTCCCCACCTGAGTCTGTGCTAAAGAATCACTTGTATCACATAAGGTGGTAGGGAATAAGGCTGGTCATTATTCTCTCCTTACCTTCATTTCAGGTGAAGTTAATTGCAAATGAGGTGTTTACTAACAGGAGGTGAGAACACCATCTGCAATTACATCTATCAAGTACAGAGAGGAGCTTTAGAGCTGAGCAAATAATGTTTGTGGCTTACCTATTCCCAGGGAATACATGGCGCTGCTTCTGTATGTGCAACTCTGCCTGCTCTCCTGAAATCCATTTGGGAAGATAAGTGAATCATTTCTCATCAGGCTACAAGAATTTCAAAACTTCTCTCCAGGGTTCCTTCGACGCTCCTCTGCGCACATCTTAATTTCCTGTAACTGTCCTAATCCACTTCCCATAGGTACCCATGGGAGCCTTGTTATCGACCTCAACTGGAAAAAGGATTGCTTCTCTCCCTCATTATAACTGCTATTAACTGGCACAGTTCTTCTCTGCCTCCATCACAGGGGCCATTAACATAATAGGTCAGAGAAAGCTAGCTCTGCCTGTGCCCCTCAAAGGGGTCCCTGCAGAGCTGGGAAGAAGAGCGCTGGCTGTGTGAGAGGAGCTGCTCTTGCCACCTGGGTGTGCTGAGACTGGGGGCTGCCAGCCAGGGTGCCCTTTGCCAGTGTTTACACCTGCATGCCTTGAAGAGTGATATGGGTGATAGCCTGGAAACCTCCCCAGATTGAAGCTCTCTAGTTGCCTGTTCCTAGAGCAGCCTCTGGGCTGAAGCAGTGTTTGGCTGCTTGTTACCTGCCTGGCCCCTGTAGGCTCCCCGCAGAGCTGGTGGTCAATGGAGATGCTGAATTGTCCTTCGAGCTCACCTTTCTCTGTTCCTTTCCCAGAGTAATGAGATCTGGAGAGAGATGCCAGTTTAAACAGCACGCTCCCTTCTGCAGTGGTGTGGCAGAGCACACTGATGGCTTATCTTCTGCTGCAGCTCTGGGAATGCCCGGATTTCAGGCTGGAGTTCAAGCAGAGGGCCTGGGAGCAGATTTAGTGAAGAACATACAAGGACAGTGGAGTCCCATGTGCTTGTTCCAGGAGTTCCAACACTCCCTTTGTGCACAGATGGCCAGCCATGGTGCCAGTTAGCACAGGCCCCAGTTTTGCTTCCTGATTCGAACACATGCGTTTGGGACAGAAATCAAGTTCCAGTTCAGGTTCTGTAGGAAGATCCTGGGATAGCTGGGGCACCTGAAAACCCCATAGAAGTTTAAGCTACCTCAACTAGATGCATATAGGGCAAGAGGTTGGTGTAGCACAAGACTGCCAGGGCCTTGGACTGACCACTGGAAGGTGTTTCCATGGAGGGCACGATCATCTGAGACCCTTTCCTCTGTGACCGCAGAGGCAGGATGATGCTGGTTCATCTGTGCCCAGGCTCTCATGGTTGCAATACCTCGAGCTAGTTCTTGCATGAAGCATTTGGGGTGGGAGGGCAGGGCAAAGACATGGTCCTTCTGCCCTGTGTAGCCTGCCAGCTACAGCTGCTTGTGTAACAGCAGTGATGCCAGCATCCCAGTCTTGCTGGGGTGTCCAAAGGTGGTGCTCAGCCTGAGAGGAGCACGGTGCCTCTGCTAGGTATGGGACAGGCCTGCAGTTAAAATCTGGCTGGTGTTACAGATCTCTTGGCCTGACATCTGCCCTAAATGTCTTCCTGAGGCCATGCAGACTCAAGGGGGTGTGGAGGGAGAGATAAGCAAAGTAATCTTCTACACTGGGCTGCATGTAGTCTTCAATCCCAACAGATCAAAAGCATCAAAATTCAGTCTGGATAAAGGAGGGCTTGGTGATGCTCTTTGAGGGGAGGGGAACCATAAAACGGGATTAGGAAAGAACTTGTACTTCAGCATATGGCCAATATGCAGAGCTTGCTAAGAGTCATAAAGATCTGTAATTATATTTGTATGGATTATACTAATCCATGAACTTGTAACCCATGGGACATGGCCATGTTGGGCTAGAGAAACACAGAATTATCAGGCACTGCTTTGTGATGTGCTAGTACATGTCTCAGGGCTGGCTTACTTACTGGAAAGATCCTACCAGGGCTACGGTGCTGGCTGGTAGTGTGACTTTTTTTTTTTTTGAGCATAGCCTCAAATGTATATTTGGGAGGCAGAAAAACCCTACCACCTCTTAAATTTGCCTTAAGGAACAGAATAATCAGACATACATTTGAATACGATCCAGGAAATCACTTGTGTGTTTTCACTTCCTTGCTTGTGTTTACAGAACCAACAGCCCAGCGATCTTAAAATTGCAGATCATGGCTTGCTTTGCTCACCTCTTGAGAATAAACTCACCCCAGCTTCATTTGTTTAACTTCAATATTTCTCATTCTCTGGCTTAACTGGAGCTTCAGGTTCCTGGTCCCCACAGAGAGCGGCTCTGTTCAGGCAGCTCGCTGGTGTTTCACTGTCTGAATCCTAGCTTCCCTCTTCGCTTTGGCAATTGCTCAGATATCTCTGACAGCAGCCTTTTAAAATGTTTTATCTGGTGTTGTTTGCTAATGCCTCTCCTGTGACAGGGGGAACATGATTTCACATGCTCATCCAAGACTTTAAACACCACAGAGATTAGTGAGGGATGTGGGTACTCAAACACTCACCTGCAGCCTGTACTCAGAGGAGGCTGTGGCCACATTGGAATACCTCACAGGCTCTTAAATAAGACTGAAAGGTAAACTATTGACATCACAGAATCAGGACATTGATTAAATTAATTGACCTCTTCCATTAAGTTGTTGAGCATCCTCTGTATTTCCTGAAATTGGGGGTGTTGGAAGAGCTTGTGGTATGGACATCTCACACCTGTAGCACTGAACACTTTATGCCTACTTGGGTAACAGCAGGGAGATTACAACAGCTGATAGTCCAGCCAGATAGAGCTGATGTTATGTCTTGTGTTGCAGAGCTTGCCTTACTAATGTTGATTGAAGCCAACCTGGGAAGGCAGCAGGTTCTGCGACTATAACTTTTTGGGCTCTGGACCTATTCCGTGTGCTTTCCTTAAAGATGTGCAAAACCACGCAAGGCAGATGAGTTTTGCTGTGGAGAAACCCACCTTCTGGAGTCTTTCTAAAAAAAATCTTTGTAGGAATCCAGGTTGGGGGGAAGAAAATATGTAAAATGTACCTTCCAGCTACCAGGGCAGGGAGATAGTAATACACTCAGGGAGAGGGAGCAGGTCTCCCAGATGTCATTTGGGAAGAGTTAGAACAGCAACGAGTGAACTTCTGAACTTCAGTGTTCTTGGAAACTGCTAACCTGATGTGAATCTGCTTCCTGGCATGTAAAGCAAACTAACCTAAAAAATGCTTCAGCCTGTGGTGTCACCATCTGCTATGGGATGGAAGCATCTTCATAGTGGATAATAAAGTATTTTTTCTGTGCTAGCTTCATGTATTCCTCTGGAAATGTGGATGGGCCCTCAGTACTTTTCCCAATTTTCCCAAAGGTCTTTCATGAAGCCAAAAGACAGGGGACAACCCCAATCAAGTTTGCCCAACCCCTAGGTGGAGCAAACTGCTGTTCATTTAAGAGGTGGGGGGTGCAAAGCCTTTAGTTAGAGGTATGCAAGGAGGGCAGAGACAGTTGTACTTGCACTGCAGCACGCATACCAGACACCCAGCACAGGGACACAGGCAGACCCCCTTGCCCTGCTTGGCTTAACAAAGCCATTGCTGGACACATCTAGTGCCTAATGGTCTCTAGCAGCAACACTTGCTAATTCAGAGTATGTGGATGGGTATAGCAATGGATACCAGTTCATGGGTCTCGGCTTGCCCTAAGATGTTAAAAAAAAATTAGCTATCCTGTCAACTCTTAGTGATCCTGAAACTAGCCATTCCCTCAGTTTCAGTCTCAGAGTGCATTTCAGTGGGGTGGAAGACTGTGGCTGTTCTTCAATATTATCTGCCCTCCACTGCCCAGATTGTTAAGAGAGGTACTGAGGCTTCATTTAGAAGTCAGCGAACTGGAAATATGAGGGAAATATGGCCCTGAGGCTGGGGAGTGGGAGAAAAAGGAAGTACCATGTTCATGCAGAGCATTTGGTATTTAAGACTCCGTAATGCTTGCGGAGTAGCCCGATCTCTGGTTCAAAATGGCATGAGAAACACTGCTTTGCCAGCACTCCCAGGGCTGCACGTCCTGTTCCCTGGTTCAGTGGGGTTGGATGGAGCTGCCTTTCCTCATCCACAGACTGCTTGGCACCACCACCTGTGATATGTCTACTGAGTCAAGATGGGCTCTGCGACTCCTGCAGAGCTACTTTGAAACTGGTTAGGCATCATCTGACAGATACGGATGTGCTGGAGCTCTCATACACAACACATCTTATGCCTTGAAGTGTGATCCGGCTCGATAGGATGATTTGTCCCGTGTGCCGTGTGCTCATCACGCAAGCATGCCCGTAGGGCACATGATGCAGTTTGGGATGGGTTGGCAGTGGCGACAGCTCTCCCAGTGGGCAGCTTGGATACTGTGGGCTGTAGGAATGGATGCTGAGCCTCAGGAACAGCCAAGGACGTGAGAGGTACTGTCTGTGCCCTGGCTGCTCTCCACCCAGCCTGGCTGAGGAGTAATGAACTGCCTGCCTAGCAGAAGAGACCCTTGTGAGAGGGCTACATCTTGTTTCTTGTCCTGACTGCAGGTGTTTTCTGAGCAGATCAGTTCTTGCTGGTCCAAAGGGTACAGTGAAGGAGGTCAATTGAGGGAAGATGTCAGGGAGCTCCATTTCACCACTGTGCTTCCACGTGATGTGCAGAGGAAGAGCAAGGCAATGTCTGGGATGCACTGGGGGGTGATTTCTGAGGCAGATGTGGTCTCTCCCTTGCTCCTGCTGAGCATCCTCATTTCTCCTGATGCGCACAGCAGCTCCTCAGCACCACCCAGCACTCCAAATTGGCTGCTGAGTTTTGCCCAGCTGTGTGTTAAATAGCAAAACATAGACCTATGGAGGGTTTATTTGCTGCATTGGAGTGGGCTTCTGCTTGGCAAGTGCATGTTATTCACGTTATCTACTGGGCTGGAGGACATGCAGGGGTTGAGAAGGGTGTCCTCCTTGTGGGGTCCAGTGTGGGAAACAAGCAGAAGGCGGAGGGAAACCTTCTGACAGGAGCTCCCTGCAGACCAGGCAAATGGTGGGGGGCCCCTTGCTTCTTCAGATTAGCTCTGCATGTGGGCACTGCCTTTTACATCCTGTTCCCTGAATGTGGGTGAAGGAGGCCTTTTGCCTATTTATACCAGATTTGTAAGAGTCTACAAATCCTGTCAGGGAAAAAGAAGTTACTGTCCCTGTTTTGACATAAAGTACAAAATTTGTTCCATATAAAATCTGCTGTCATGAGTAATATTGCTGCTGTCTCCAGGTGAGCAATTAGATGATGTTTGAACTCCTTACCTCACCAACTCTTTTAACCAAGAAGGCATTTTTTTCTCCTAATTTTATTAACCCACACAATGCAAGGAACAGCACATACACATCCTTCTGTAACGTCACGCTGTTCGCACAGCGATAGCAGTGACTCATGTTCTGGACCAGTGTGGCAGGTATTACGTGTGAATATGTGGCCACTTCTGTCCTTGTAAGGCTGCTGAGCACATAGGTTGGCATCGATACCTAATGAGAGAGGGGGCTAAAGACAGAGCCTGTTTTGGAAACCTTGTTCTTCCCAAATGATCTTCAGCATTGCTGGCTAATGTTTCATCCTTTCAGTATAGATAAAAATGAGGACAAAATATTTCATTTGTCTTTTTAAAACAGCCCTGCAGTGTCATTACCCTACAATGACTCCCACACTTTTTACAAATAGAGACTTTGTTTTAGCTGGAGGAAAAATGTTTGCAACATTTTTGGATGAGAGTTGAAGCAGAAATCTAAGTAAGGTATTATTTCCCTTAATGAATGCAGTGATGGCAATGCTGCTGCCACTTTTTAATGTATATTGGCCTCTGGGGTCTTTCTGGCCCTTACAGAGAGGGACCCATGAAGTAAGCTGCCCTAACTTGTGCCCTTTGAAGGGACCTGCCCCATGTCTCCTGCCTCACCAGACAAAAAGTGTCAGGCTCGTGAGTAATTTGTAGAAACTCAGCAGTGTCTGGCCTGGGTCTGAAAAGCTGTTTTCTCTTTATTGCAAGAAGAGCAAGTTGCTATCGCACTCTGAAAGCTTCACATCTGTTTCTGGGCTGGAAGAGCCAGGCTTGTAGTTTACTTCTGCAATGCCTAGCCCCTGTTGCAAACCTTCATTGACAAATGTCATCATTTTGGGGTTTTATGAGTGAGAAAGGAAGAACTAAGAGGGGCTGTCTTATACCAGTTCCAGGAGAGAGATGCACAAGGAGCCCTAGCATAGTTCAGATGCTGTAGGGATGTGGTGGGCATCTGTGGTTGCAGACATCAGAGCTCCTTATCTCCTTGTCACCTTAGGCCAAGCTTTCCTTAAGCAGCTCAGCTGTTACTCCCCAAAGGGCAGGAAATTGTTCCTTGTGCTTAACTCTTATGTTCAGGTCAGTGCTGCTTGTATAGATGCAGCTCAGGAATTAAATGCTCATACTGATTGCCATTACAAGCATCTTATGTGAATATCTGTCTCATCTCAGGTTTCCCTAGCATCTTAAGAGCAGAATTTGGGAGCCATATCAGTGGCATGCCTCTTGCCTCAGTTTTTCTCCCAGTATCACTGTGTGACTCCCCTCAGAGAAGTCAGTGTGATGCTGAACACTGAAATGTTCCCTCCAGCAAAACCTCTTAAAGGATTACTTTGACTTGTGATTAAAAGTGGCAGGGAATATTTGGCAGATCTGAGACTCTCAACAAAGCTGTGCAATTTGCTTTCTGGGCTTTTTTTTTTTTTTTTTTTTTTTTTTTTTGCCTTTTATTTAGTTACTTATGTTTGAAAGCTAACAGGCTGCCTACCGGGCTTCGGAGGGCAGGTGAGTTTCGGTTTGTTCAAGACTTGATGTTTAGCCTGGGAGAGGATGAGGTTGGAAATTGTGTACTGAGGTTTAAGAGAAGCTTTCCTTTCAACTCTCGTTGGTATAAATTCTGATACCATGTCCCCTGCTAGAGGGGCTGTGTATCTGCAGGGGGAGGCTCTGAAGAAGGAGTGCAGTTTGTGCAGTCACAGAGCACGCACCCTTTCTGTGGCATGTGCTTCACAGAGGATGTCTTATGAGCCTGATCCATCTGCATCAGCCCAGGGTTACACAAATCCCTGCCTAGCTGCAGGTGACCGTGATGATTTTTCTTCTACTTCAAGCATTTTCAAAAAATTTTTTACTGCAAGCATTTTCAAAATCAAGCGATGTCGCTGCTCAGGAGAGGTGTAGACCAGAAAAAAGCACCTGATGCACACCCCTTGCCAGATGCACAGTGCGTTGTTGCAGAGGGGTTCCCACAGACTGGCCAGGGCACCTGATTGCCTGCAGGGGAGAGGTGAGTTTGGCTGAGGCTAAAAAGGACAGAGAGGCACTTGGATTTCACTCTAGCAGTGGTGAAGCAAGACGGACTAGAGAGCTCCGTGTGGACAGCGTTGTCAACATGAGATGTTTCTATATAAGAGCATTGGTAAAATTTATGGGGATTTGGGCTCATATTCTCAAAATCATTGATGTGCTTAAAAACCCTGAAGGATAGAGACTTCTGCCCTTCCTTGACTCTTGAATTTGTCTTTGTTGTACATGTATGTTGAGGCAGAGGAGTTAGCCTTGTCCTTGCACAGACAGGAGAGGAGGGATGTGAGCATATTACTGCAGTGTCTCAGGGTTCAGCTGGTGAGGGACAGTGAGTTCAGTGGCTCAGGTCTGTGCCATGGGTCCCGCAGCTTTTCCTCCTCTTGGGGAGTGACTGGGGCAAGGCCACGCCTGCCCAAAATGTGCTTTTTGCCTCCTGCTCCAGCTGCTGCAACTAAACTTTCTTGCCTATCAGGTTGTTCTTCATCCGTGTTGCTGCAGTGATAGGGAGAAGACTTGCAGATGCTTTGGCATGCAGATGCTTTGGGCATGCAGTTGGAGGCAAGTGGTTCTGCTCCATGCCCAGCTGGCCTCCTCTGCATGAGGCAGATGTGCGCAAGATATGGCTGGAGCTGACCTATGGGGATGCTCACTCCCTGTGGGGCTTGCCTGCCTCCTCCAAGCATCGTGCCCTCAGCAGGCATTGACCCGCGCTGGTGCGGCCTCACCTCGAGTACTGTGTGCAGTTCTGGGCACCACAGTATAAAAAGGACATGAAACTGTTGGAGAGTGTCCAGAGGAGGGCTACGAAGATGGTGAAAGGCCTGGAGGGGAAGACGTACGAAGAACGGCTGAGGTCACTGGGCCTGTTCAGCCTGGAGAAGAGGAGGCTGAGGGGAGACCTCATCACAGTCTACAACTTCCTCGTAAGGGGGTGTTGAGAGGCAGGAGACCTTTTCTCCATTAACACCAGTGACAGGACCCGCGGGAACGGGGTTAAGCTGAGGCAGGGGAAATTTAGGCTTGACATCAGGAGGGGGTTCTTCACAGAGAGGGTGGTTGCACACTGGAACAGGCTCCCCAGGGAAGTGGTCGCTGCACCGAGCCTGTCTGAATTTAAGAAGAGATTGGACTGTGCACTTAGGCACATGGTCTGAACTTTTGGGTAGACCTGTGCGGTGTCAAGAGTTGGACTTGATGATCCTTAAGGGTCCCTTCCAACTCAGGATATTCTATGATTCTATGACCCAGGGGAGGTGGGGAGGTCACTCAGGCTCTGCCTCGGCGCCAGGGTGCAAGCCCATGGCCAGGGGAGGATGCTGTGCGGATAGCAAAGAGGGGAGCTGGAAGCACAAGGAGATTGGCAGTGGGGAAAAGTCCTTGAGTTCCGGGATGAAGCTTGCTCCTTTCTTTTGAATCTGAGTACCATTTAGGACATGCATAAGCTGTGTATTAAAGGGATGAATATGGAGCATATGTGTCTGCCTGAGCTGTTACCTGTGTGGATTGATGGGAAGAAGCAGCACCCTGGGTGCTCCTGGACATGAGACACCAGCTGACTTTGCTCAGGCCGCTGCAGAGGACTGCCCATTTGCAGGAGTCATCGTTATTTTTTCCTACTGATCTATCTCCTAGAGCTTAAAAACACCTCCCACAATAAATAGCCCAGTAACCATTAATAGTTGTAGAGGCAAAACCTGATCCTTACCAACATCCTTTGCTAAAGATGAGCAGGCTCTGTTACCAATTTATAGGGAAAGTGAGTAAAGAAATCCCTGAGTGATCATCCCCCTGACCTCAATATTTCATCTGGGAAGAACTTTCCAAAGATTGAGGACTAAGGCTACAGAAGGGGAGACATTAACCAGGCCCAGTGATTTATTTGTCTTTCAGGAGATAACATTGCTGTTTCAATTTTTTCTTTCTACTGCAGAAGTTCTTTTTTATTTTAATAGAATTATTAAGCATTGACATTTAAGCAGACCCAATCAATATTACATTTCCAATTCAGGATAATAAAAAAAAAAAACACACAGTAGAATGAAAGAGAGGGAGTTGGTGATGCCTTACTGTTCCCATGTCATAGCCAGGGAGTATTTCTGTGCTGGGAGAGCTGCTGTGGGTTGCTGCCTGCCACTCAGTGCTGGGAGAGATTTCAAGCAGAGCTGGGGGTTCGGTACAGCTGCTGCACATATTCACTCAAAGAGTTTGGGGCACTTGATGGGAAGACAAGGAAGAAATGTTTCCCGTCAGGATTAATGGAGAGAGACTGGCTTCATTTGCTACAGCTCATTACAGAAAATTAGCAATGACAAATCACGTATGGCTGTGAGAGACAGGGTGCTCTTTTCACCTTTTCCTTCTCATTTAATGAAAATAAGCGGCAGCGGATTGATCACACGCCAGCACCCTGAGCCAAGATAGGCACTGCCTGATGGGTGCAGTGCTGGTTGGGTTTCTTTGGGCTTTCTTCCTTTGCAGAGGATGTAGCGTGGTGCTGCAAACAGTACAGTTGGGGCTGTCTCTCTGAATCGCTCCCTAGAGAAAGCTGGAGAGTCCCTGGAGGATTTTTTGAATATATCGCCAAGTGCTTGAGAGAACTCCTTTGCAAAAGCAGGGTGAAAAAGAGACAGGTACAGCAGCACACTGACCCTCAGTTTGAGCAGAGCTCAGGGTCTCCCTGAGTGAATGGTGGACTTTACACAATGTGTGAATGATGATGGCGTTGGATGTTGTGTACATATCTATCTTTTGAAAATGTATAGTGCAAGGACAAGTTCTAGAGAGAAGAGAGGTGGGAGGAGTAAGAGTGGCATTTTCACCCTCACAGAGCCTACCAACAGTTACCACATGCTTCCCCCCCCCCCCCCCCCCCCCCCAATTTTTTGTTATTTTGCTTCATTTCCATGAATAGTTGCTTTTCAGCCATGGAGAATTCTGTTCATGGTTTGTGTCCCTTCTCACCCTCCGAAACAGCAGCCCAGGCCATGGATGGGGTGTCTGTAACCCTGAGCAGCAAGTCCAAGCCAAGTGCCACCCTCAGGGAGTGACCCCGCACTCCCTGACTTCTCGGAGGCACAGACACACCTTGCAGCCCCAAGGAAACTGTTTGTGTTAGACAGGCTGCAGCCTGGTCCCCCTGTGCTGTAACTAGCCCCAGCCACCAGCTGGGTCCACCTCGGCCACTGGAGAGAGGAGCAGCTTTCCTCAGTGTGCTGGCAGGGTGACACGGGGCCTGTGGGGCAGCCATGTTGAGGAGGGCTGGGTGGGAGGCAAGGACAAGGCAGTGCTGTCGGCCTGCCCCTCAAGAGGTGCCCTCGGGTGGCCTGCTGGGATCATTGGGACTTATGATAAGCCCTTCCTTAACTTTCGGTTGCTCTTACTGCCACTTGCTTCACTTGCTTTCCTTTTTGAGTTAAGGTCAAAATCAGGGAGTAGGTAAATAGGGCAGCCACCCATCTGCTATGTCCACCTCCGCAGGTAAACAACAGCTTATCAAAGCATCTCTGCTGTCTGTGATCTGTTTTTCTGTTTTTGTTTTAAAGCCATTAAGGAAAATGTCTATGTTTAAGGCAAATGTGGCCCTTCCTTAGTCGCATACATATAACGCAGGCTGGAAAGACCTGAGTTGTGGTGGTTTCTGTGCTGTATCTAGGATGCAGGAGGACTTATTTGCATACTTTCTGAAAAACAATAAATAAATCCCAGGTTTGCTTTAACTTCCAGTGATGGAGTTTCTTGCTCCAATAGTCATTAACTCTGCCTGATAGAAATGTCTTGGTTTTTCATTGTGAAGGATTCTGCTAGATGCAATAGCCAGCAGGAAATGGAAAGCCTTCCCCATGTAAATACTAAAGAATGAGTGGGTCACCTCTTGATCTTTAGCTGGTTGTTATTCATTGTGAGAGCTTTATGGTCTTTTGTTGTAAGGAAATTTTCCTAACCTCCAACCATGTTGCACCTCCTTTTGTGAATTTGCATCTGCCATTACTTTGTGGGGACAGCAGAACTGGCCGTGCTTGTAAAGTCCTGTCAGTGCCTTGTGCTGGTGGCAGCGCCATGTTCCAGCTCTTCACCTCAGTGCTGTCCACCTAAGTGGGGAAATAGTCTGGGCAGCCACTTAGCTGCTGCTCCAGGAATTCATGTTTCTGAAAACTTCCATTTCAGCAGCAGAGTAAAGAAGCACCTAGGTCCATACGTGCAGAGGTGCGCGTGGCTCCAGGTCACCGCTCGTGAGTCCTGCACTGGGGATGTTTGTACTGGGAAGCAGGCACAAAGCTCTAGGTTTTTGGGAGTGAGCTGATACGCTCAAAATTTTGCGCCTGCTTGGCAAGACAACCCAGAGGGGTGTCCTTTATCATTTCACAGCCTCGTTGTTGGAAAAGTAATAAATCTGACATTGTTTTCTTCCCCTTGTAAATTGGGTTGTCATTGTGGAAAGGTCTTTTAATTTTCCATTTCTACAGTGAGATCTATCATGTGTCTCCTAGCTGCGACCCTGATTATTTGCCTATTAACTCTCTTTTTCCACTTAGTATTCCTGTGTTGCTGCTTATTATTATAAACTATTTGTTCAACTTTGCAGGCTATTATAAGAACAAATAGCCTAGTGATGTATTGATTTTACCTGTGTCTTTGACAATGCCCCAACAGCCCCTTCCCTAAAATACTATTCTTCCAGACCAGAAACCAAGGAGAGAGGGACTGAATGCTGTGCATGCTAAGAAGACAGACATTTCTTTACTCACCCAACCCCAGATGCTCTTTTCCCAGGCCTCATATTCAAAACTTCATTAGAAATTTGAGAGAAATGCTTTACTGTGGCTGCTGGCTTGGCTGCTTTTCAGGTTCAGAAAGAACCTCTTGCATTCACAGGCGCTTTTTTCTTTTATTTTCTTTCTCTCTCTTTTTTTTAAATATCTCTCCAGAAACTTGTATTATCCTCCTTAGCAGTATAGAAAAATATCCACATGTGCATAATATTTTAGAGCTTCTTTGTAGCATATGTTAATCTCCGAGACTAAAAAATCTCTTGGTCCCAGTCTCATTTTTAATAGGATAGTAAACTAAGAGGATACACAAGGATTATTCTAATCTCACCCTGGAGCTCCCTCCAGCATGACTGCCTATCTGGGTGCTATTATTTAACTGTCTTCTCCAGCTCTCTAGAAAAGATGTGCTTATCTTGATTTAACAAGTAATGATAGGAAAAGCAAAAGACTGAGATGTCAAGCTTTAAAAAGAATGGATTAACTAATTGAGTGAAAAAAATATTAGGGTAGAGCTAAACACCCCTTTGGGGTGCTGTTCCCCTCGCATCCTTTCTGCCCCTGGGAACGTTTGTGCGGGGGGGGGGTGTTAAACACAGCCCACTCCTCCTCCTCCAAAGCAAATGCAGTGGTGTGCCTGAGGTGAGCTGCTCTCTTCTTGCAGCTCGATGCTGTGGCAGGGATTTCTGTGCACGGAGCCTCTATGGCTCTTCATGTACTCCTCAAGCCTCTTGAGGGCTGGAATCTTAGATAGGGAGAATGCATGTGCCAGGCAGAAAAGGGGCTTATTTCTGCTGACACGTGTCTGCAGGTGATGGGAGACCAGTGGCTACCTGGAGGTGACAACGCCCTCTGCCAAACTGATCCTTGGGGCACTACAGCTGCTCTCCTACCTCTCATCATTCCACCATGGCAATGAAGGTGTGTGAGCGTGATGTTGACCTCAGGTAGTGTTGGAGCCAAAGCAAAGACACAGTCCCTTCCCTCAACCCTTCTCCACAGGTGAGGAAAGAGCTTTCCTCCCTTGGGTGAGAGAGGCAGCCAGGTTGAGCCAAGCCAGGACGCAAGCACAAGTTTTACCTGCCTGTATAGCTCACTGGATATTTCTCTCCTTTTCACACTGCAAATAGCTTCCTTTTGCTGTGATAATCTAGTTTTGGATGTGTTTTTAGACTGTTTCCAGAAGGCATCACAGAATTTTCCAAGCAGAGGAATCACTGCTGTCAACAGCTTAGTAATAGTCATGCACGTTTTCTCCTTTTTTCTCCTCCCTCTTCACCCCGCCTCCCCTCTCCCGAGAATGAAATTTGTAAAACCTTATGCACTGCTCAGAATCCAAACAGACATTTGGTTAGTTAAAAACATATTTCTCTTTATTCGGAAGTTTTCTATCCACAGATAAAAGGCAGCCGATACATTGCATAGTATACCTTCTATTTTTTTTAGTATGCTTATTATTCAGTACATTGAGAAGGAATGATTACTGGCTCTAACTTCCCACAACAAACAGTGAAGTTAATGGAATAATAAATTAAAGTAGTAGTAGTCCATATTATGTATAAAATAAATGTTAATACATACAAATATGATATGAATGATTGATTCAGTTTCCCTCCTCCTCAGGAGCTCAGTGTCTCATCAGAGTGGTTGCATGAGCTGAGTTTTTATTAAAATGCATCAGCACTCTGAAGCTGCAAAACAAAAAAGCCACGCAGGTTTGTTAAGTGAATGAGAACGCTGTCAAGAAATGATGCTAGGGAGAATGAGAATGCTTTTGTCCCGTCCCTATGAGGGTAACCGTGCCTGTTGTTGCTGCTGCATGGAGGAAGGCTTCACACTTGACCCGTGGCTGGTCTTGGCTCTAAGGCACTTGGAAAGGAGAGCCATCAGGCCTTACTTAGTGTGTTGTTTATCTCTGGGCTGTTCTTGCAGCAGGCTTGTCATCCTATAAATGCTCATTGCTGGATATTTATGGTGGTAGTGCACAAGCAGCTTGTAGTGGTCTTTAGGATACCGCTGTAAGGGAGCTCTCTCCTGTCAGTGTGCGTTGGTTTTTTGTTGACCTGAACTCTTGTGGGTTCCCATCAGTGCTTTCTGGCTGACCGCTGTCCCCAGGCAGCCATGGGATGTGTGCCCAGCCAGGGTTTCCCAAGTGGGCCAGTCCTTTTGTGGGCTGAATGTCAGCAAACTGCAGGCTGCCACCTGCACTCATCGATTTCAGAAAGTGCCAGATCTAGCAGGGGAGGGAGCTATCAAACAGGGTCAGTCCAGCAACGCTGGAGAAACAAACCTAGCAGGGTGGCAAGAGACCTCCATCCACAACTGGGGGTGGGAACAGAGAGCTGGAGTCCATGGAAGGTAAGGATCCAAGAGTCTTTACCACAACACAGATGCTGATCCATACATAGTACAATGATAAAAGTCAACCACATTCTGAATTACAGGGGTGTAATTCCATCCCAAGGATCTGGTGACAACAGAAAGCACCTGAGCTCTGCTGCCCTGGTTTGACAACCGTATACACCTGGATGCAATTATAACCCTGTTGTATGGCTCAGCTGCCTGGCACTTTTTTCCTCCCTATGTATTAAACATTGAGGTAGAAGTTTCAACTGGCATTAAAACACATGGAAGAAAATGAACACAATCTTAGTGGGCTAGTAGTCCAATGACCTTCCAATTTAAAAAAAAAAAAAATCATAAAGTGGCTATAAAACAAGTAATTGAAGTAACAGAAGCAAAATAATTCTAAAAATATCATACAAATAGTATTAAAAAGTACAGTAATGAGTTGCAAGACACTTGCTTGATCTACTGGCTTAAAATAAATGAACCAGAGACATTTTGTTTTTAAATTCTCCCTCTGCAACCCAATGGCAGAAGCAGAAGTTTGTGGTATCAGATACATTCTGGTATCCAAGAGTACATTATGAATTCCTAAAGGTATTAACCGTTTTGAACAATGATCTAAATATAGGTCATTTGTTCTAGTTGGCTTCAATGGAACATTGCTTTTCTTTCCTATTAAAAATACATGTTTAAGTATGTGTATATACATACGTGTCTATTGCAAAAAAAAAAAAATGCATTCCTTCTTAAGTTTATAAGGAAGCTGAAAATAATATAGCAGTAATAATAAACTTTACAAGGAGACCTAAATGATTTACTGTTCATATGATACTTAAATACAAGGAGCACAAATCAGCAACATAGTATTTTTGTGCACTTTACAACCCCTGTAATACTAAAACAAGTTTATATTAATACCTAAATGAAAATAGTTAAACTACTGCTGTAGGGGCTGCTGTTAGTTACCTCTACTGTACTCAAAACCACTGAGTAAACAAGCTCCAAATTTCAGTTAAAAGAACTTGGTTAGCTTGAATTTCATCCTATTGATTTAATTATTGGCAGGAATGTGCAAATACATTCAGTGTAAGAGAGCTGTTAAAGCCAAAGGGAAAAAAAAAATTCTTATATTCTTACAGCTATTTTACAAGAAATACTAGATGTTCCAGCTTTAACACTACATTTTTAAATCAGGGAAAAAAATCCATGAGTAAGGAAGACAGATACTGTTTACGAGTCTTCAAGGAGAACATTTCACTGACATTAAAGGCAACTTTGCAGACTCACTTGAAATGTATCAATTTGTAATCTACACATTTACAGGGGATGCTCTGCTCCGAAAGCTGTTTCCCAATCTGTGCCAAAGCATGTGAGGCTGCGTGGAATACTTCTGATGATAGACCTCCAGGCTCTGTTTCTCCATAATTGATTTAGTTATTAGTTATGCAGGCAGAGAAGAGATCCCTGAGGCTTGGTAAAACAGTATTCAGTTACTAAAAGCCACCCTTTGTGAATTAATGTCATCCTACCAGTTCTTTCTGCTCATTATTCCTCCAAGTCTTGTTTTCCTGGACACCAGCTGTCACAGAGGAAGTCTCCAGCCTTTTCTTCTCCTGCCTCCCTGGCTGGCTGAAGTTGCACCAGCACGGTCTGGAGTGTCTCCTTCACCACCTGGATCTCCCTCTGCAGAGACTGTGCAAGCTTTATTAAGGAATAAATCGATAGGTGATTGGCAGCCCCTTTTCTCTTTCCAAGTTATTAAATAAATTGTTGTTCCGTTGCTCACACCAGATGGTCATGGCTATCTAATTGTAGCTTCAAATTCTTCCAAATTGTTCGGATTAAATATTAATACATTTCTCTCACTTGCTTTAAAAAAAAAAAAAAATCCAGGAAAAGTTCTCAAGTAGCATTATTTAGCACTCAAAAAAAAAAAAAAAAAAAAAAAAAACAGAAAGAAAAGAGGGGATAGGGGATATTGCTCCGATGCTGTTCTCATGGGAAGGAGGGAGATGAAGAAATTGTATTGTGGATGCAGCAGACCTAGCCCCTGGTTTTCCGCTGGATGGTGATTTTTTGAGCACCAGACATAGGGTGGCTCAGACCCAACAGCAACAGGAGTGGTCTGAGACATAAGAAAATTGACCAGAGCTAGTGTGGAGTTGGTGAGCTAGGCACTGTGTGCCAGGACAAGGGAGGGAAGTAGGGGGGTCTAGGCAAGGTGGCAAAATTAATCCTCTCTACTGTAAAGCAGAGAAAGTGTTTATGCCCTACTTATTTTCCATTGTCTAGTTCAGGTTTCCTGCCAGGCACTTAGAATGGCTAATGTCTTTGCCTCTTACGAGGTGCTGACCTTCCCCTTCCCTCTTTCCCCAGCTCCAAAATGACAGGGGGAAGGAATTGGGGATGGTAACCAACCTGTGAATGGGTGCAGCAGTGAGCAGACACCAGCAGGTAGGACCAGAGATACGTAGAGACAGGAGGCAGTAGCAACAGCTGAGACATGCACAAGATTTCAGGTGGCTGGTCTTCCTGGGGCAGTAGAGCTTTCTGTTTTGTTCACTAGTCTCTCCTGGGAATAAACACAGCTTGTACTATCAATAGATCACCCTTTCTGCAGATAAACTTACTCTTATGTCAGTGAGACTATCCACCTCTGAATCTAAGTACAAGGGCTGGACATAGCACACTAAGACAAACAACTTTATCCCCTCTCCCCTAGCTTACACAATGCAGAGAGCAAATCAAGAGGGAGCCAAATCAGAGAGAGAAACCAAGAACCAAGTCTATGTGAACAAAACTTAAGGCCCATCTTCAACCACGCTGAGAACAGCATTCCTTCCTGTACAGATACAGCTACAGGGCAAAGACCCCAAAAGGGGTTCAAGGGAAAGAGAAATAAGTTCATCCCTAGCAGTAAGTCACCATCAGGATTTCTGAGAAAACCAGAATGTGCTTCTTCATGGGAAATGAAACAGGTTGACATTGAAACAACTCGCTTTCAAAACCACACTGCACAGGGAGAATAATGCACAAGGACAGGCTTTATCCTTTACACAGCCCATCCATTATGAAATGTTGTTTTACCCGACCCTGATGTCAATGCAATGTCAAGAGAAAAAAGACACCCTCAGGTTATGCGACTGCAAAAAGTGAGCTTCTACTTTTGAAAAATTGTGACTACAGTGAACCAGAGGAAAGCCACACAAAACACTGCTTTTCCAGGCAGTCACAGTTATGCCTTTGAGAAGACTTTTGGCTGCTTCTGATTCTGCTGTCACTTCCTCCAAAATTCATCTTTATGCGTTTATGTAACATTTGCTATGATGTTTTACTTTTAATTCATTCACCAGGAGTATTCATGCATACTTTCAATTTCTGGACAGCTCTAATGTAAAGGGATTCTGTCCCTGACTACTCAGTATCAGCACTAATGACTAATCAGTAACAGCAGCACACGCTCAACTTCTCCTATCCTAGGATCTCAAAGCACTGTACAAGGACAAATTAATTATGCCTTACAGCTTCTCTGAGGTAAGAAACATTATTATTCTCTTATAAGTGGTCCTGGACTGTCCACAACTCTGCAATTTAATCAAGAGACTCTGTTGAAAACCTGACTGTGAAAAGAGAAATTCTTCAGTTTATGAACACCATGAAGCCTCTGAAATTTAATTACTTCTGATGCGCAGTCTCTGACTACATGCTGTTATTTGTAATATCCCAAGAGATGACAAAATTCTTTTCAGGTATTAAAAAAAATGCAAAATTGAAACATTTCACTGCCAGTGGATCAGAAATCTTGAAGCATGAAGGAAAAGGAAGGAGACAAGGAAAGAAACTCTTAACCAACAGAAAGACAGAGCAACAAGAAAGATGACTGTGTAGTCTTACCTACAGTGAGTTTCAGTAAACTCACGAATAATACCACAGTCAGGTGTAGACCTGCAACTGTCAAACAAACCTTTATGGCTAGGCAAAATACATGACATAAGGCTGAGAATGGAATCTCTATCTGTATACAGACGTTACGTCTGGATAACCGGCTTTATCCATTTTAAAAACAAAAAAAAATTTAAATGTGTATGGGTCCACATGCAAATGTTGAGCCAGTATCAAAGGCCAGAGCCAAACCAAGTTTCAACAAGGAATGTTTTCTGGTTCTGCTATCTTCCAGTAAAAAAAAAAAAAAGGCAAAATCTCTCTGATGTCTAACAAGCAGTAAGTTAAAGTAATTGGAAACAGCGTCACACAAACCCAATCCATTTTCTGCAACAATGGTGCAACACAAACATACTCTTATTTGAAGCTTTTCACCTGTTTGACTTCCTCTGTCTTTAAAAAGTCTTGAGGAAGATCGGTCAGTATTTGGAGCATGTCTGGCACAGGACTGATTTAACGGACTGGAGCATCCTTCATATGAGGAGAGGCTGAGAGAGCTGGGACTGTTCAACCTGGAGAAGAGAAGGCTCGGGGGAACTTATTGATGTGTATAAATACCTGAAAGGCAGTAATACAGAAGAGGGAGCCAGACTCCTCTTCTCAATGGTAAGAAGCAACAGGCACAAATTTAAAAATAGGAAATTCTATCTGAACACAAGAAAGCATTTCTTTACTGTGAGGGTGGTCAGCTACTCACATAGTAGCATAAATAGCATAAAAGTTGTGGAGTCTCCATCCTTGGAGATATTCAAAACCTTACTTGACATGATCCTGGACAACCAGCTCTAGGTGTCCCTGCTTGAGCAAGCAGATTGGACCAGATTACCTCCACAGGTCCCTTCCGACCTAAATGACTGTGATCCTACACAGCATGTGCCAAAAGACCTGCAAAGGGGTAAGTCATTTCAGTGTTTAATTGGAAAGACCCATGTTTCAGACTGAAGGCAAAGATGCACACGGGTGGAAAAGCACTGACCTACCTCACGGCACGAACAAGAAAGGTGGAACCACATTCTCTCAATGTGACACACACTGGGAAGGAACCACCACCCTGTCACCCAAAATTAAAATCAAAGAGGACACCATTGCTAATTCTTACTCTTGTGGGATCCCAAAATTTCCTACAGGTGAGGTACAGTCAGGGCCTGAACTCTACTCTCCTGATTCTGTGGAAAACCTACACTAGTGTAAAGCAAGAGGTACATGAAAGCCTACCATATCATAAACGTGAAGGATTAGCAATGTGACCTGCAATGCTTAATAAATGTTTAGGCACAAAATTCTGTTTTCAAAACAACTTTAAAATGTCCATTTTATGGCATGGGGGGGAGGATTGTATGCTTTTAAAATAATAGTATAGCCAGGTTTTCTTCCAACAAAAGCATTTGCACCAGGAGGAACTATTACATGCATTCAAATTGTCTATCAAAACGCAACTGCTAATTAAGAACAAAAATGACTGTGAAATTGCAATATAGGCTCCATTTAATTTTACTGGGAATTCCAGGCCTTTACTGTCAGGAAAGTAACACCTCTCATCAGTTCTGCAGACACCAGAATGAGTCACCTCTCCTCCTTTGGTTTTTCCAATTAATGATGTGGACTGTTTTCATACACTTTCCAATGATTAACTTTAATTGAACGTTTTGTGGGTTTATTTGGTTATACCACACTGAAGTTAGCAAATATGTCATAGTGCTCCAGATGAGCTCTTCTCCACACTCCCCCATTGTTTGATGCTTTTTATACAAAAGTACAGTTTAATATTTACTGTGGAAAGCTTCAATATTAAATGAGAATCCCAAGTGGGTCTGTGCAAATACTCAGGACCAAGAAATATCACTGGATTTCTCCTTTGTTCAGGTTGTGCTGACAATTACAACTAGCAGCACAGTTGATTTAAGTGTTCTGTGCCATCAAAATGTAGAATGAAAAACAGTGACATCTGGGATTTTTCTTCTAATACAAACTTAATTATTAATCAAAGCTATGACACACACTAAACATTGGCAAATGGCTCAAGAGCATCAGGAATTTATTTTTCTCAGTGGGGTCTTTAAAAGTATTCTAATAATAAGACAACAGTACTAATCTACATATGTGCAGCCCCCAGTCAGATTTTTGACCTAACACAGTTTGTAGGATTTATATATAAGACAGTTTTTAGGGGGGTGAGGAGAAGGGCAAAAATAACCAAAAACCAGGAGTTTGAAAACATAGCCTGCCTTCATTACAATTTCAGATCTTTAAAGATGCTACTCACAGAGTGCTACAGATTTTTAACGAAGACTGCATAATTGCCCAACATTTACGATAAAAAGTAATTTCATTTAAAATCAAATGAACTACAGTGCAAACAGTATCTCCATCTATTAATAATTGGTTCTTCTACTGAGGCTAATTATTGGCACCAGTCTCAGTCCTGGTTCCTGCAATACAGACTAGTTACCTATAAGCAAAAGTTTACTTTATAGGCACTGGGCAGTTTTTAATTGAAAACAAACAAACAAAAAAACTATCTACAGGTCTGTAGCACTGTAGTAGTTATTCTCATTCCTTTTTTGAAGCACAGCACAGTGATTACATGTACCAGATGGTAACATTTTATGCACATTGATCTGGACTACCTCTGAAATAGCAACTGAATGTTAATGAGTGGTAGCTGAACTGCTGAAGTGCTTCTCTCTATGTCCCTATGTTTTAAACATGGTTTCTTATTTTGTAACTGATGATCTTGCTAGGAGGACCGGGATATCACAGGGTGTGCATTTCTGCATTTAGATAATGTGAACTGAATTTCACCGATAGGGGAAATCAGATCTGTATCAGACAACTGTGGCTAGGAATGAGATTAATCTACAACTCTCCTCAACTTCTAGTGATTAGATCTTTATCTTTGCAGCTTTCTCATCCAGTTTCAGCAGCTACAAAGAAACGTACATGGTCCATAGAAAATACAACTAAATACTATTATACATGCAGTGTGTTTTCTTCAGGAATCAAAAAATCTTTCTTTCAGTTTTTTGCACCTTGCATAGCAAATAATAACTATGATAGGACCTGTCTTAGTGAACAGGTCTGAATATGAACTTAAGTCTACTGCAAAGATGGGAACAGAACCCATAAATCCAAGCCTCAGTGTTTTTCTACTAGAGTTAATGTGTAAAGTTCATTTGAGAGCAAACATACCTATGGGAGGAAGGACTCTGCACATATGCAAGACACATATGTGCACGTAGTTCTGAAAAGAATGGAGTCGAGGGAACTAAAACTGCAACTAAGCATGTATGCTGCAAATATGATCTACAGAATATTGCAGACTGTCCTGTGGCAAATACAAGAAAATATTTTTTTTTTGTACATTGAAATGCTTAGAAAAGATTTGAAGTAGTGACAAATTAGTGACACTTTTTTTTTTTTTTTTTCCTTAAAGCTTTTCATGCCAATAACTTTAAAGAAATCGGGTTTCTAGAAAACAAACTTTGGAATAGTTGGCAATAGATGCCTAATTACCTAAAACAAGGTAGTAGTTCCACGTGCTCTATTGATTCTTGTTTCTAGTTTTGCGCTACAGCTCTCTACACTCTTTCCTGGAGGACTGTACACTTCTGTTTGGGAGAAACCGAATCCTTCTTGGTTTCATTATCACCTCAGCTCACCTTCAGGTGCCTGCTAATCTCTCCAAACCTGAATGCATTCATCTTTCTTCCTTATCTGCTTGTCTACTATCTCTTTTCCATTACAAACTAATGAACTAAGTACTCTCATCTTCTTTAGTCTCATTGGTTCTTATTCTCTTTTCCCTTTCTTAGAAGAATAAAATCTCTTGTGTGTAGTATTTTTTTTTGTTTGTTTTGTTTGTTTGTTTTTTATGAAAATCATAAATGAAAAAATACTCTGTGCTCTTAAATTTTGAAAAATTTCCACAGATGAAGGCCCAACAAATGCCTCTGTAAAGGTTAAGCAATCTTCAATCAGATACTGAATGACAGATGAAGCACAGAAAGAGATAAGAGTGCTTTATAAGACATCTCATCTGGTCACTTGCACTGGAGTGTCAGAGGCAGATTAGATTGCATAGGATACCATATGATGCCTCTGATGGTCATTTTTTTTCAAAAGGTAAAGAAAGCCAAATTACATGTGACAGTATACACTGTCTGAGTCAATGATGTAGCATTTAATTTAACTAAATCATGCTGAGAAATGCATGTGTGTCGATGCTTAATTTTGGTGCACTAGTTATTCACTTTTGTGTGCATTACCAACAAAAGGACTGTAACAGTAGAATAAAAGTGTTTCAGTGCCTAATTTCACTTTACAAAGAACTAACTATATTGTGCTGAAATCAATTAAGGCTGGATCAGACCACAGTGCAAATGCACTGTAGGGAAACTTGCTACAACAAATACTCCCACTTCAGCAAGACAATCAATTCTTCTTGTCTTAATATATTTAATCTGCCTTAAGAACTAGTACTCTATGTGAATCTGAAAGGCAAATATTTCACATACATACTTACTTAGATATATATCTACAGATACATCAAAAAGGATATGAATAACTCCTTCATCAACTCTGCAGACTGAAGTTTGCAGTTGGTCTTCCAGATGCACCAATTTCTCACTTATTGCTTCACATTTTTCATCCAACTCTGTGGAAAATATGAAGAACTCCTAAAGGAAGTTGAAAAAGAAAATAAAGCATGTTTGCTGATGATTATACATTTCTACATATTTCCATCAAATTAAGGGCAAAATAAAATATTAGTGATGGGATATGATATTTTGCAGTGCTAAGATATTGCCTGAAACCAAATTCCGGTTAAAGAGATAAAAAGTTGTTACTATATAATAATTTGGTGATTCATATGGAATGGAATGTGCTTGTGGTCGCAGTCTATTTCCCAGCAGAAAAAAAGTCATGATCTCACTTTCAGCAGAGGATTAAAGGGGTGTGAAGACTGAACTGCTCTCCCTCTCCCCTGTTGTCTCACCACAGCAGGGGAGGGAAAACTCATGCTGACTACACCATTTAGGTTCCTAAATTTCAAGTTGTTTTTGTAAATATGATTTACACATTTAGGCCATTTCAACATTTCAAGAAGCATCATTTTTAGCATCTCACATAAATACAAAAACGCACTTGCCTTTTGAAGAAAAATCTGGCTAGAATACTCGGGGACTGTTCAACTGATCAGAGAAAACACATCGAAGTCTTACAGAATACAACATGAAACTACACTTTGTTACTATGTTATGGTGAAATAAGTATAAATTTTCAAAAATAATGGTTGTCTACCTAGACCTTTATATAGGCAAAGGCTTTTTCTATTTTAAATCAAGTATTCTAAACCCATTACAAAGGCTGTTCCTATAGATTTGCTTGCTGTCAGATATACTGCAGAAGGATAATTTGTATCTTTTATATTTTGTATTGACTTCCTCTTTGAGAAATGACTCAAATAAACAGCATAACTGAGTGGGGAAAAAAATCAACCAATTTGTGCAGCACTGAGATTAGCCTTTCACCCTCCAAGGCATCATAGTGCTGTCTACAGTGAAATACAGGGGACATCTGTAAAGAAAAGATTATGGTGTCAGGATGAAGTTTGGCTGGAGCTACATTGAAAAAAACAGATCATTCATCAGCTGGAATACAGACGACTGAATTTTCTCTAGACCTAGAGTATGTACTCATCTACAGCCTGCTACATATGTGTCCATATACAAATATCAGAAAATTTTTGCTCCTTTGAAGAAGTATTGGAGTCCTTTGCACTGATCCATAATATCATGCATCGGTGGTTGTTTGAGCGAAATCAAGTCTTCAGTCAATGAAATTGTGCCAAAAACTGTTGGAATGCTGCCCATTGGGAAAATCTGATTTTTGGTAAACACATTTACCAGACCTCAAGTTTGTGCTACCCTTAGTGTTTGCGTCACGCAGTGCGTACGTAGAGTCAAATGTCAGAAGAGGTCTGCTTGCTGGTACATCCTCTGTTACAGCACAGAGCTTTGACCTTTTGCCTTCCTATGTCTTCTGCCAGACACAGCTATTCAACAGATCGTATGGGTATGCAACAAGCTCAAAGCCTGGACAAGTGAGCTGGAAACAGGTTATATTGCAAATGCCCACAGCTTAGAGGCAGAGAAGCACAACGTGAGAACCAGCCAGCTGAGTCCCTGGCTCTGTACGTGATACCTGAGCAGCCAAATTCAGAGTTATCGAGTATCAGAATCTACAACAGAATTCAACAGAGTTTATAGGTGTAAAATTGACCCATTGTTTTCAAAATAAGAACAAGGTAGGAGAACATGCACATTCTCCCTACATCGACTAGGAATGTCCTTGTCTCTAGACTGAGGATGAAAGATGAGGAACAAGTCTTCCATCCAGCTGTTCAATCGTTACTCAATAAAACAGCAGGACTCCATATGCTTCTAGGGAGTGGGATAACCCAGGCAATTTATATCAACAGAAAGCTTTTCATGAATCACTCTATGACACTGACACACATGCAAGAACAGATGACAGTTGTCTAAAAGAACTTAGGTCTCATGCTAGGAAGAAGAGAATCAGTAAATTGTAAGTAAAACTTGCCTGTTCTGAAAGAACATCTAAAGTGATGGCCATTCTGGAGAAAGCTCAACTTCTGAACACTTTTCCATGGCAGTTCGTTACCCATGGAAAATCAGATCTTCACTTAATCATCATCTCAAATGCAAGAAAAACAGGACAAAAAACATGCAGTGCCACCCCATCATCAGTTAATTTAGGAACTTATATTTAGGAAGAACAGCTTTTATTAACACACAAGCTCTTCAGGACTGCTCTGACAGACAAAAGCCACAAACAAAGTTTTCAAATCAGACTCTTCCTACAGCTTGTGTACTTAGGCAAAATGAGTTAGTCCTGTACAGATCCCAAAGAAGTGGTATCTTATAGAAACTTGTAAAAAGCAGGCTTTAGCTCTTGTAACATCAATATATTGTATACTTTTGTCTGATCCACTTACTGCTTTTATCAAGGGGATATTGTTGACAGTAGGACAGTGTATCCAGAGAACTGGTTAACAAACTAGCACTGCCACTGGTGGCTGTAAGAGATCTATTTCTTACACTTTAAAATGGCCCTGTTTCCCAGCTAGTAGATGCAAACACAAGGAGTTCACTGAGCAGCTAATCCAAATGATAAGTGCACTGTCTGCATTTGTTTAGACCTGCTGTGAACATCCACAGTGGAAATTTTTCCCTAATCAGTGCCAGTGAGCATACAGGGCAAATCGGATCTCCTAGACCTACCCCTTCTCTGCACTTCAGATGGGATGAGAGATGCTGACAAGGGACAGTGCTTAGAGACATGGTTGGCAAAGAAGGCTCCAAGTTGCAAGTATGGCCTAGTTCTAAGGTGGTCAGGCCCTTAAAACTCAAGATAGAATATAATTACAGCCTCAAATTCACATTGAAATTCACCAGTAAATGTGTGCAGCTACCTAATCTGATTTCACATTTGACATTTTCTTTTCCTTTTAAAATAAAACTTTACAGTCAAGTAAAGAAAGGTCCCAGGAATGACAGAAGGAAGCCATGATCCAGCCCTCAAGCCCCTGGGACTTCAGGTGAATGCTAATTCTGTATCAAAGGCATCTCACAGTGCTTTGCATCAGTACTCACCCATATTTGGGGCTTCCACCCTGCTGCAGTTTCTGACAAGGAGTCTACTGGTGAGCTAAACATGCTCAGAAATAAGATTCTGTACTTCTTACAGCCATTCACATTAATTCCTCCGTCAACTAAATACTTAGATTCTCCCTTGGAGTAAAATTTCCGTTCTAGCTCACATGTAACAAATACAGTAAATCTTCCTGATTTATTACATTTTGAATACACAATGAATTACCTAAAATGTAACAGAAATCGTGTTTACTTTGGAAACTAAGATAAATGAAAAATGAGTACTAGGAATAATTGTGTGCTCAATGAAGAATTGTTCCATTAATACAGAGAAGCAGGGAAATCTAAATAAGTAGAAATCCAATCAAACTTATTTAGGTCTTTGCACACTTGTACCCAATTTAATCGTAACTGTATGGTTATGGCTGCTCTGCGGTGTAACTAAAATATCTCCATAAGGTAGATGTTACATTTTGTTAATCTTAAAAACTTAATGTGCATTCTGCAGCTTTAATCTAGCAATAATAGTGTATGGATGAACTATTTTTGCATCTGTATGACACAGAACTGCCTTTTCAGCTGAAATGAGAAGATCCTCCATAGTTTAGACAAGCATCGTCTCTCAAGGACGTACTCACAAACATTAAGGGAAAAATGCAGGAGAGTTATCATATAGACTGTATATAATCATACATGGATTATATACTGAACACTTATATAATGGCCATTCTTATTTTGGATTGGAAGGATGTGGTGGTGCAGACGTTTATAACTTTGGTTTAGGTACCCTAGTTTAATATCAAGAGCTATACATGTGATGGTAAAAACATGCACTGCTCTCAAAAACATACAGGAAGAATTCTAAATATTCAATCAATTCCACAGCTCCTGTCCCTGGACCCTCATATGAAAAAAAGTATGCTAACCCAGAGAACTAGACAGGAAAGGTCCCTCTCAGAGCCTTCCATGCCTACTAACATAACCGGTATCATTTTTATTTGGCATTTGTCTATATAAACAGGAAACCACTGTCAGTGACACACAAACTATTCAGAACAGCTCCTGGTTGGAAAGTGGCACTTCACACTGATCAACATCTTTGAGAGGAAAGAGGACTCTGCCTCCAGCTCAGCATATTAATAAAACACAATTCATCCAAGCTCATAGGTTATGTCAATGCTACAAGCTGCTCTAAATCTTAAGACTTCTTTGGTTATTTCTGCACTAACAGTGCTTTTAGAAAGCAGCTAGCAGGGACTGCAGCAGTCAGGAAAGAGCTGAGATGCAATTTTGCTTTATGGATTTTTCTGTGAATGGGTATATAGCTGGTTGGGATTTATTTTTTATTTCTAAATCCTTAAACAGGTTAAAATGGTACAAACGTGGGTCTGACTTGTTATTTGTTATGGTGGTAACTGAAGAAATTCTTCTGCCTTCTCATGCAAAATAAAAATTCTTATTCTGTCCCAGACGCTGCATAGCATCAGTGCATCGAATTAAGAGCAGAGGAAATGGCTTCCACTTTAGTCTTCTGCATTTCATTTTACCCTTTTACAAGCCATTTTAGTCACCTATGAGCAACAGCTCCTCGACAGCATTACTCGAGTAAAATGTTTGGTCAGCTTTTCCAGTGTAAACTCCTTCTGTGCTCTCTTGGATCCAATTCAGCAATTTTATACGGAAGAATCAGTATTCTAGTAGCTAGATTAATCTAACTCTATTAGGGATTAGAGCCTCTATTAGTCTGGTTGTTGTGCTGAGAAGCAGGATTCCCAGATAAATCCTTAAAATTTGTTCTTAATACACAGGAACTTTTTAGGAGTTGCCTTGCTTTAAACTAGCAGTATCATAACCCTAACAAAATAAGAAAAATAGAAGCCTTAAAAGACCTTATGCAAAACATCACAGCCAGATTTTTTTCACCTCTACTAAATCCTCTAAGAGTTAAAATCATTCAAAGCAATATAAGTAACAACTACAAAAAGCTGCCCTTGCAGACAGATACTTTTTGTTACGGCACAAGGCTTAGAACAGTGACTTATTGTTTGCAGAAGTGCTGCATGCTTGCCCTCACCCCTAGCAGAAGTTAATGGAAATTGTGAGCACTTGAAACTCCAAAAAGCCAGGCTAGGGCATCTCTTAAATCATTTCTAGAAACAAAATGGAAATGTCCATATGCTTGTCCTGCTTGAGCAGATGCTTCAGTCACATGCTGGCTACATGTGTGTGCCCTTGGTTAGTGAGCTGCGTAGCCACAAAGTGTCTGAAGTGAAGGAAGCCTTTGCCTCTGCCCTGCATCCCAGAATTGCTGTCCTGTGTGCACTGTCCTGGGCAGGTGCTGTAGGTGAGAAGGGCAAAGCAGCCACTGACAGCAGGCCTAATCTCATACTCTGAAAATAATGCTCCTTACTCCCAACCACCGCCATCCTAGAATCATGGCAAGAGCAATCAGGGCACAACAAAGGGCCACAAAAGCCCCCTCCGTGGTTTGTGGTGAGATCAAGCACACCGTTACTGCCCTCAACTGATGCCTGTCCATACAGCTCTCAGCAGCTGACAGGGATTTTGTAGTTCCAGCTGTCAGGGCAGAGCTTGCTCCAGGGCTCAACCATCCTTACAGCGAGCAAGTTTTCCTAATCCAAACTTCCCTTGCTTGTTTTCATTTCATTTTATCCTCACGCAGCACACAATGACTGATCGTTACCCTCTTTACTATTATTTTTTCTGTGACGGAAGATTTTGACTTTGACCAGACCAAGATTTCTAAACATTTTGTTTGTATTCATTTCTTTCTTTTCTTCAGCATGTCCCTATCTTCCACACAGGGATACCCAGACCAGTGCCATACTCCTGTGGAGGCTTTGACATTCTCAGCTAAGCACAGTAATTATTTCTTACAACTGACATTCCCATTAATGAAGCTGCAAATGACTTTTGCCCTCCTTTGCAACAGGATCAAGGTAACGAATCCCACTCTGTTTGCAATCCACTATAACCCCAGATTCTCATTCCGCAGTATTGTCATCTTAGCTGCTATTTACCATCTGTATACGTAAACACAACTTTTTTTCTGCCCTGAGTGCAATTTGCACCTGTCTTTTAACATATCACATCTTATTGATTTCAGGCTAGTCTTTCAATCTATCAGGAACATTTGGAATTCTAATCCTAATTGAAATTACATTGGCTGGCACGTAGACTCCTGGCCTATCTCCTTTTTAAAGGCAAATACCAACTCTGCCTTTTACTGATCCCTTGGGACTTCAACTTTCCTTTAGGAGTTCTCATAGAAGCTTGTTAATGGTTTGGAGATTGTTTTTCTTGGCTCCTATGCACTTCAGAAGGAATTTCATCAGTCTAGCCCGACTTCAGTGCATCTCACTTACCTTCAGACCCTTCACCATGTTCTTCTCTTGCTACCTTGTGGTGAATACTAACAGCATTACATTTATAATGGTTTATTATTTTTAGAAAGACCTCAAACTAAGAAAATAAAGGAAAGAAAAAGTTCTGCACTCTGCCCTCATTTTATCTTCTCACTTAACTTTCTTATTCAAGGACATACCGATGCTTTCTTTCAGCTCTCCCTTACAGACAGCTTACCATTGAAGTCTCCTGCCAGTATGCATCTCTTGCTTACTGAAACTTAGTGTGTACTGTGGTCTTCCTGGTTCGCTCTTATAGTGTGCACTACTCTTTCACAGGGTTATCGTTAGCAATACCTTTTCCTTTTCTTTCAGAATTCTTATGGGCCACTGAAGAGTCTCTGACATGGATGGATACATGGTCTGTAACTGCTTGCTCTTTTCTGCACCAAAAGAACATGTTGCCTTATTAGAAATATGGTGTCTTCTGGAGGGTACTGAAGATCATCTGCTGTTTCCTCCTACCTGTTGTTTCCCTGATTTTCTTTCATGGAGGTGGATCTCTGACTTTCCACAGAACTAGGATCAAGGATGTTCCCCAGTTATTTCTGCTCTTATCATCTTCCACTTACAGACTGCTAGCTTGTTCCATCAGCCTGTTTATGCACATTTAGGAGACTTCAGCACTACAACATGCTCCTGTTTCTCATATGCAACAACTCAGGCATGAAGCTTTCCAGACAGCTGTTTTGCAACTGTGAGCTACCTCCCCCACCATCACGTGCTTTTCCCACATTCCCTTTGCTTGCACCAATCCTTTTCCCTCCTCTGCAGGGATACAACAACACATGGGAGTGTTAAATGACTCATCAAAATTACAGCCTGATGCTGGCAATCCTTCCCTTCGCATATCTTCCATTACAGCTATGGAGGAGCATCCTTGGAAAATCATCTCTGCGAGAATAGAGTTCTCCATTGCCTTCCAGCACCCTGCTGCAGTCTGTGTGACAGCAGTCTTCCCATTCTCATCTCTAGTAGATTCAAGATCTTCCCTGAGTGCAGGCTTCCTAAAATCAGTACAGACTACTGCATCGACTCATTTAATTAAACTGGGACAATTCCAGTTCCTGCTGTGGGAGGATAAGGCTATTTACCGACTTACAAATAAAAACTCACAGTGGGCCAGGACTTGGAAGAGAAACAAAAGCACCAAATTGTTTTCTAGTGTCCACGTCCCGCTGTGCTAGGAGTCAGCATAGCTGGGTATCATTTATAGGTGGTTGGTAGTATTGTTCGCTCTGCTCCTGAGTCACTAAAATGCAACAATGTGGAATGAGTAACGGAGCTCTCCTGCAGGCAACGGGGAGACTGACAAGGATTAAGGGACCAGAGCGTTAAAGGAACATTTAGGCAAAGCCTTGACAGGGCAGAGAGTGCTGACAGTTTCATAGATCCTTTATAAAGCTGTCTACAAGTCTACCTCAATCCAGCTGTGGCAGCGTGGTAGAGCCTGGCTTTCTAACTGATTTCCATTTCCTTTATTTATATTATTGCTCTTGATTCTCTTTATTTATTTTTTCCCCTCAAAACTTCAAAAGGGTAAGGTTCCTCTGCCTGCGTAAGATATTAAGCTCTTGCTGAAGACTTCCCTAGCAGTACCCCTGCACGCCTGGCTGCTCTGGCACATACATAAGCCCAGCATGCATGACACTCTCATGTCCTGGGCACATCTCCTGCTAAGCAAAGGACAACTTCTTTACTGAGGGTCTGGGTGTTCAGTGCATCTCACTGCTGCACACAAGCACACAGTAGAGCTTTCATAAGTAATTTTTAGTCTCAAGCAAATATTTTGTCACCTTGGCATCTATCACTACCAGCGTTCCTCTATGCTGCCTTTTTGGCAGTAGGGCTTTTTGATACCTTTATTCTGTGGGACTACTCACTTCATGTCATCCATGGACATAAGCACCTGCAGCTTTGCTTTAATTCAAAGCAAAATTCACAGTTGAGAGAGTTTTTTTGCATTTTGTGGTGAACATTTTTTTGCACAGTTCACATCCACTGTCAAGGATTTCCATTTTCATTTATGCTGAATTCACACAAAGCTAAGCAGTCCATCCGAGGCATGTTCTCATGTCAGTCCCCTTGTATACAAGGTCAACATCCGAGGTTGGTCTTGCAGTAGATTATCTTTCCTGGAGCATTCCAGCTGCTCCACAGCCTTTGGATTCATTGGTGAGGATCCAAAGAAATATCTCATATGAATAGTTATCCCAAATTGCAACTTTCTTCTGGTTTTGTGTGTGTTGTTTTTTTTTTTTTCATTTGCTTGGCTAACTCCTTGTCCCTTGTACTTGTCAGGTGGCATGCATACTAATATGGGAGGTGAACTGGGGGTTACTTACTCATGTAATTAATTTGTTGGCTGGACAAAATGCATGGATACTAAATTTCCTTAATATGTAGGCTTCAACCCAAGGCATACTGATCACACTGAATCCGTACAGCTCCTTTAACCACTGTCAATCTCCTTACACATATATTACCTAAACTCTTAGTTTGTATGTAGACAGTAACAAGCAGATTTTTCTCATCACTTTCATAGGGCATCTTATATTACTCAATTATCCTGGACTTTGCTCAAATAGATAGACTATGATCTGACATCTTTTTATTTATGAAAATAGAGTAAAATGACAAATATCAGTTATTTTTATTCAGACAAAAATCTTATTGATATGTGTTCTGTTCTATGCTACTATACTTTCCAAATAAATTCAAGAGGATTTATAAAGGCATTTTTAGTGGTACACAAGAAGCCAAGTAAAACATCATGATTTTGTTCCATTCTTAAGCATTATTATGGTACTACAGTGAGGTTGGCTAACTATAATTGGTTCTACATTTCCCCAACATATCCTTTCTGTTGTTCATTTGAATTAAAAGCACTGGCAAAGTGAAATTTAACTATAAACTTTCTGAAATATGCAGCAATTTTGCCATTATCTTCAATGGAAAAAAAAGAATGAGCCAACTCTGATTGTGCCTGTGTTGTTTTTCTAAATGCTTACATACTACATAGTGATTTTGCTCTCAAATTTTTACCAAAAGGTAACACTATAAGAACAGGTATCATTAGTTCTAATTCAACCCCAGAAAAGTCTGTACAATGTCACCACTTTATACTGCCTAGAAAACACTTACCTCAGATAAATGACCCTCTGCTCCAAATGAAATGTCTTCCACAACCTGTTGCAGATAAGTTATTAAGTATATGGTACATACATGTGTAAACATTAATATTTCAATGGAACTTACAAAAACAGCATAGCACATAAAAAGTTATATAAGCTGAACAATTACATCATTTTGCTACAGATGTATGAAACATTTCAATTGCTTTTCAAATGGGGCCGTGGCAGCCACCCAATATTTAAAGCTAAATTTGAATACATTTTATTAAAGCCTGAATTTTGGCTTCCCTGTTAAAACCCACATGGAACACTGCCTCTAAAACTGAAAGACTAAATATAGATTGAGACAAACTTCTCTACCAAGCTCTTACTGATCTAAACACCATTCAGAAGTCTACAGAAATTTTCTGGCACAAACCCTCTAAATGATTTTGGGCAGGAGATTCTGCCCCCACTGATGGTTTTTATTAGTAACATGTGGTAACTACAGTTCCTCTTTCAAAACTTACTTTGTATGTAAAGTCTGTAAGAAATTGGGCAATTTTTCACTGATTGAGGAGCAGTCTAAAAATTTCATGTTAACGTTCCTGGAAAATCATTAATACTTATCTCAAACAACAATATTGGTAATATCTAAATAAACAGCTATAGGGATAGTGCTTTGATAGGGCAATACTTAGTATCACAGGTATGTATGTATATGTATAATACAGTAGAAAATCATTACTCTTGCATAAGACCATTACAATTTCTGCATATTTCAACAGTCTATATGAAGAGAAGCTGTTTAGATGTATTTTACCTACCATACTCATTTTCTTATTCTATTTTTACTGCAACATACTTGTAAGCATTAAACTTACTGAGATACTGTTATCTCTGTCTAAAGAGTTAGCGTGTTTACCAATAGATATGACAGTATCACTCGCAGCTAAGGGGCATCTTACTGCACAACCACATGTGTAACTGTACAACAATGATCTGATCATTGTATACAAGCCAGCTTCCTGTTTTTATAGCAACCCTTTCCAGCTTGGATTAATACAGAAAACATTCAAACACTGACTTCCACTGATGCTTAATGCTGACATTCAAAAAGATGATTAAATTTTAAGTTTCCAAATTACATTTGAAGCTCCACAAATACAATATTTAATTAAAACTCAAATGAATGCACAGTTTATTTAGCTTTCTAAAGGCTTTGTCCTTTACACATTGCACATTTGCCTCCTGGATCACAGGCTATCTCAATGCACAGTAATGAGCTGCAGCCCGCTAACTGAGGCTTTCTTGTTCCTTGCTATTGCTAAATTCTGAAAAATGTTGTGTCATATGCTGTGATGACTTCTTTTTAATGACTGACAGTACATTAAATATTATAAATATTTCATAGCTGCTCAATTAATATTACTTAAAACATTTAATATCTTAAAAACAGTGAATAAAATGAATGCTTTACAATGATAGAACCTTCCCAACATTAATGCTTTCAAAAAGACTTCTAAACATCTTCCCAGATGGCAAAACTGAAGTATGCAGAGGTGAGGAAAGAAAACCAACCCTTGCTCTTACCTCTTTTCTCGCTTCAGTAACAAGTGAAAATATGAGAAATGATCTACAAAGAATTCTGATGGGAAAACTACCAAAAATGCTGACTTACAAGAAAGGTAACACTACTGAATTTTGGTTTTTACCTTGTAACTTTAATCACCTCAATTTTCTTGAAATCTAGTAGGTGTTTCTTTCCTTCATAGTGATTAAGAGGGAACACTGCACAGCATGCCAGATAGCAGAAGAAGAAAAAAGGATAGGTCAGGAACTCAAGCCTGCGGGTACACACATACTCATGTTCATCAAGATACTTGGTGTTAGGGAGGTCCCAGCACACACACATCTCTATGTTTATTAGTTATCATCGATGCTGCTAGCATTATTAAAAGGCGTTGATTACACATACATTATCGACAAACAAAAAATAAAGCAAGATTTCATAAGTAGTGGAATAAGCAGGCATTAATGTCTGAAGAGAAATGAAACGCTACTGCATACTTTAGAAATCGCTCACATATTCATATATATGCATCTAACTACATATTATCGACCACAGCAACTTCACTCACGTGCAACCTGAGCAATATTACTTGCAGTTTAAAAGTATGGATCATTTCTGGGATGAAAACTAGAACCCATCTTGAATTCCTCAGAGACTCGGGAGAAAAATCAATCTCAGTTAGCAAAAGACAAACTAGAACTGCACTGGCAGGGCACCTCATTTTCAGCAAAACAGCCACTACCTGGAGAACACACGCTTACATGAAAAATCAAGAATCTATTTTAACTTCATTAGAAAACAAGCTGACTTTGACAAGACTGAGACTAAAAGTACTGTCTACAAGTCTGCGTCAGCACTTTTAAAAATACTATATTCTAATAAATTATCTGTAGCTGACAAGGGTACACCTTAATTTTAAGTAACTCAGATTGTTTCAGGATTAATTTTACTGGCCTCACTTTATTTAATTTTGACCAAAAAATTAGTCATGATGTTTCAGTAACCTGAGCTGCCAAACCATGTGATTGTCTTCCTTGCTTAACAGTCAGTTTTACAAAGGAAGCCTGACTTGCAGGACTATTTGGGGTATGCCATAGTCTGCTGCATAAACAAACTGAGAAAAATTTCTCTACTGTCTTAGAAAACACAGTTATGAGAACTATAAAGTAACTGTTGACAGTTAATAAACCTGTGCTCACACATGACAGTAAAATATCTGAACTTTCAAAGAATTTATACCTTGCATATTTTATATGAGAACATTCATATCTTGTGATCTAGTGAGGATATTTAATTAAAAATGAAAAATGTCCCTTCTGCAAAGCAGTATCTGAGGATCTAAGTGAGAGGTTATTTCTGTTCTTCTATTCTTTTTTTTTTTTTTTTTTTTTTTTTTTTAATTCTTGTGTTTATTTGTTTCTTTGTTTTCTGATTAAACCTACACAGAAGGATAATTATATGCAGAAAAACTGCATTTATAATATACATCAATAAAAACAAATCCACTGCTCAGTAATATTTAGCCAGGTAGAACATGATAAATAATTGGGATGCTTTATTTATAGCCTTTCACCATCAGGAGAATTAATTACCTGGGAAGGCAATGCACCTTCAAAAGCATATACTCATGAGCTATGAGTACTTGCAGTACTTGCAGTACTGTTTTGAACCTAGCAATTCAGTAATCTCTCAATACAAAGAATGCCACTCTTTCCTTCTGCTTCAGTGACCAACAGCTGTCTGTTTAGAAATTCCCTAATGGAGAACAGAGATGACCCAGCTGAAGAGAAGGGTTGTTCTAAAAATGTGGCAACCACATCAGGCTACCCCTCTCACAGGGAGGGGACAGACTCGTTAAATAATATCTAACTAAGTATATTTGACAAATGCGTGTTTTTCCGGTAGGTACCTCCACTTGATAAATGCTATCTCTTGACAAATGGTTGTAAGACTACTAAAGCACAACAGTAAGACTTTCTGAATGAAAGTGACAGACACGGCCAAGGTAGACATTAAAATCCACATCACTACAATTTTTTTGTTTTGCTGCTGTACCTGGTCTGGCTGGGATGGAGTTAACTTTCCCTGCAGCAGCCCACACAGTGCTGTGCTCTGCACGTGTAGCTAGAACAGCCCTGGTATCACACCAGTGTTACCTCTCTTGCTGAGCAGTGCTGGCACAGCAGCAGGACTCCCTCCAAACCACCCCAATGCCAGTGGGCAGGAGGTGGAGAAGAGGTGCGGAGGGGACATCACCAGGGCAGCTGACCCAAACCAACCAAAGAGATATTCCATATGGTATGGAGTCACACTCAGTAATAAAAACTGGGAAAGGGAGTGGAGAGGAGGGGCTCTCATTATGAAGACATCTGTCCTCCCAAACAACCACTACATGTATTGAGGCCCTGCTTCCCAGGACACGGCTGAACACAGCTCATTGATGGGAAGCAGAGAATTTTATTTTTTTCTCTCCCTGTGTTTCTGTGTGGCCTTTGCTTTTTCTTGTTTTGTTTTGTTTGTTTGTTTTTCCCTCTTCCTTTTCCCTTTAATTAAATTATCCTTATCTCAACCCATGAGCCTTTTTTTTTTTTCCCCAGCATACTTTCTTCTCCCTCTCTTCTTCTGCAGAGGGGGAGTGAGAAAGCGGTTGTGGTGAAGTCCATCTGCCCAGCAAGGTAAAACCACCACAGCCACAAGTATAAACCACTTTTGAAATGAAAACATTACAATACCATATAACAGAGCATTTAATGCTGCAAAAGTGGATTGCCTTTCATAGAATCACAGAATATCCCAAGCTGGAAAGGACCCATAAGGATCACTGAGTCCAACTCTTGGCCCCACACAGGACCACCCAAAAATCAACCCACGTGTCTGAGAGCATTGCCCAGATGCTTCTTGAACTCCAGCAGGCTTGGTGCCCTGACCACTGCCCTGGGGAGCCTGTCCCAGTGCCCAGCTACCCTTTCAGTGAAGAACCTTTTCCTAATATCCAATCTGAAAACATAACTTTCAACTAAGTCTATTTACAAATCAAGACATTTTCTGCCTTTTAACATCTTCTCCACTTCAAAGCACTAAAAAGGAGGTTAGCACGATTTTTAAGAAATGTGTCAGGTTCACTTGTTTGCTTTTATATTCTGCCTTGTGATGAACTGCTGGGGGATGGCAGGAAGCAGTATGCTACAGCTAGCTCTTCTCTGAGAGGTTAGATACTGCCTGTCACACCTACTGAGATCCAACCAGCATTACTACCTAAACTGTAAGATGCACTTGATTGTGTAAATCTTCTATATCCCATAAGGAAAAAAAAAATCAGATCCTTAAAATACAAAAACTATTGACCAGCCCAAATTCCAGAACCAGAAAACAGTCTATGTGTTTTGTTCAGTTTTTATGGTTGTAGTGGGTTGCAGTTGTCACTGATGCATAACTTATACTCAATGGTTTTAGCTGCAGGTAGCACTGAAGCAGAGGAAGGCTAGTCAACTAAGCTGTGGTAAAACACTGCTCTGTTGCTCAACCCCTTCTAAAAGCTGGAAAGTGAATGAATGTTCTTATAATAACATAACTGCTGCTTTTTTTTCCCTTCAATTTTCCCAGTCCTAGGAGCACTGTGAGAACAGAAGGACCTCCATAGGTCCTTCACTGATGGGCATTTTAGTGTTTGTATTTACACATCAGCTTCTATATAAATTATGGCACATTCTCAAAGTGGTGTTTAATCAGGATGCCTGGACAGACCAGATTGCAAGCAAAGGCATTTATCCTACGAAGTTTAAAAGCAGCTAGATGAAGAGCTGAAGTTAGGTGGATAGTGTCCCTAAGTTCCCTCTGTAGTTGATAAGAGACAGAGAAGAAATTATCAAAAATTGTGTAAATATACTTTCCCCTTCCACTAAACATATGGGGAACCCATCTTTCTGATTCCTGCACCTCTATCCAGAACCCAAAGTCACCTCACTTCAGTTGCCTTTATGTCATTCTAATGCCACTTTCCAGGGAAATGATACTTGCAGAGATGAAATGGCTGATATCTCCTGCATGAATCTCAAGAGTGCTACAGAAACAGTAATAAAGCCCCAAACCTTCCAGAGCTTCCCAGCTGCTTTTTTAAAAGGGAATCACGGCTTTCCATGACCAACAGAATGGCTCATATTACTTCAACCAACTCATCAGGGATATGATGAGAGAAAAAAAAAAAAAATCACAGAGGAAAAAAATCAAATCCACAGTTGACCATTTACAGTGTTAACCCTCTCTATGTGGATTCAGTCTGTAAATTGTCTTTCCTAGGCTGAAAGTACTTTTGAAGCCCAATTTAAAAACAGAATTTTACTAAAAAGAAGAGACTTTACAGTAAGGTAACACCCTGCTTTCTGCTAAGTCTCAGCCAGTATGAATGCAAAATATGGTATCAGCTTTCAATGTAATGCACAGTTCAATGGCTCCTAGCACCACGTGGGATTAAGCACACTTTTAATTTTTGTCAGTCAACTGAAAAAATAACTCCCGTTGGAGGGTCTCTTTGTCACAGTGCAGCTATTGGGTCACAAAGCTTTTCAATAGCTTTATTTATTTATTTATTGCCTTGACAGTGCAGTTAAATTATTTTTAGGTAGTTGTAAATATTTAAGCAAGGATGGCATTCCAGAGCAGAACACAAAAACTTAAAAGAAATTTCTCAGACCCTTTAAATCTCATGATTTTTTTTCTTCTTTTAGTATTTTCTATATGCTGGAAGCCTACCTGCATCTGAGTTAGGAAGCCTTTGACCGTTTCACTAGGGAAGGAAAAATTATCCCCTCCCCACTACAGCTAACACAGATCCAGGGCTAACTAGTCAGTAGAACTAACTCAGAGTGAAACTCATCAGTGAGATGAGGAGTAGCTGGTAATCTGAGTTAAATACTTAAAGAATCTTAAGAGAAATGCTTTTCCTTTAAATCCAGATGTAGAATCTGGATTCACTGCCTCATTAATTTCTAAATTTTAAGAAGACTGATGGTTAAAGGAAAAAGGGTTGAAGGGCTTCGGAGAAACTAATAAGCTTTTTTATTCATGTCCCATATTGGAGGCCAGATGTTAAGTTCATTCTTAACCTGCCCTGCTGACCCATCACCCAGATTTAACTCCTCCTCTCAAAATAAAAACCAGCAGTATCACTTCAAATCCAGCTGTAGAGTATTTCAGATACCTGTTTCAGCTCACTGTGCTTGGAGCAGGGAACACTGCCCCACTCTGTGCCCTTCGAAAAGTGACCTTCTTTTCTTTTCTCAGAATCAGAAGGGCCATCAGCAGCCATCTCCAGCTCATCCATTTGGTTGTCCTCTTCCTCCAAACCACAGCAACTGGTTTCTTTCAGTTGAAAGCCTCGGATCAACAGCTGACAGGCCTCCAAGTCAGCTTCCCACACTCTTTGGAGCAGCTGGCTCCCGCAGCTGAAATAAAAGCCAAAATAAAATAATGCAGATCAGGGAGAATGGTTGCTATTTCAAGTGGGGTGACTACTTGCGATCGGATAGAAAAATATAAAAACAACGGAAAAACAACAGCAACTCAAATACTTCCACAGAGATAGCACATGCTATTTCGAACTGAAAAGCAGCAATACGATGGCCTGATGCAGAAGTCACTTTAAAAAATTTTGTGTTAAGGTGTTGCTTCCAACAGTAGGGCATACACTGGCTACGTGTGACCTTCTCCTGATCTGATACAAGTCCAGGAATCTTGTGATCAATCACAAGGAGTCTTTGCTCTGTCAGGTATACAGACCTGTCAGCAATCATGTGGCTTTCCTGAATTTCTTATAAAACATCAAGTATGAGCAATCACACTATTTACTGAATTAAATCAGCTCTAGTTTTTGGAAAATAGATACAGTGACTGCTCATTTTCTCGTTACACTGAAATGTACATGCTTTGACTTTAGTGAATCAATTAGATAAAGCTGGTAATACTCTCCTGTCCTTCAGTTTTCTACCTTTGAATGTTGTCCTTATCTCTCCATAAAATGTTTTTGTTTTATTTATTTATAATTTTGTTATACCACTAAAGAAAAACAATTTATTAGGCATTTCAAAATACCAAATTTTTTCACACTTTCAATCTATTGATCATCTCTGAGATGGCCATATAAGTTACAAATACTAATCCTGAGATATGTCCAAGTAGGTATTTTTATCTGAAGTAAATGGCAATTTTATGTATAGCCAGTTTTTCAGAACAAGGTACTGAATACTAACATCACACTGCTCTTAAGAGATGTGGTCACATCTCCATTTAATACATCTTGTCTCTAAGGAGCCAAAGGATTAGGTTGCCTGCTAAAATATAGCTGATCATTGGCAGAGCCTGGAATAGGACTCAGAAGCGCTAATTCCCATGGCAATACACACTTCTAGACAGATTTGAATACTATTATCTAATAACCACAATACTTCTTCTCAGTGCTGTTCAAATCATATCACTTGCTATATAATAGTAGGCAATTATAAGTGATTAAAAGAAGGAAAATAACTATCAGATTTTAACTTTTCTGACCAAGTTAAATGCTAGCTTATCTTTTATTCTGAATGAAGGATAAAGGAGATGCACTGCTCACAATGAATTCATTAATCCAACAGAGGTATATTTTTAAACTCTACAAACACAAGACGCCAAGATGGAAAATTCACAAAGCAGTATTTTGAAACTAAGTGCAAAACCAGGCTCCAGAAGCTGTGGTACTTGATCTGAGCTTAGCATCAGTATCAGCGGTTACTGAGGGTAGGATGCAGCATGAAGTCCTTAAATCAGTCCCCAACAAGAAGTTCAGAGTGTCACTAATTAGAAAGGGAAAAAAATCTTCACTGGATTGCAACTCTATGCTCCATCAAGGTAGCATTTTACTTACCAAGCCAGAAACATAAAATAACCCCCACTGTTTCTCTATTTGTCAGTCACACCATCACGGTTACACAGTCAAAACATCTCCCTGCAGATATACACATGCCCATTTACTTGCTTTTTGCAAAAGTTTGCTTGCAGCTATATATGACATATTATAAAAGACTCAAAACACACCAGAGACCTGAGTGATAATTTCCAGTGGATTGCTTGTTTTGGTTATTCATTTTAATGAAGAACTCTATTGACAAAACTGGGACAGAGATAGTGATATATGTAGTATTCACAGCAGAGAAGATGAACAGCATATATAAAAGCAGAGGGTAATAGTGCCTGGGCTGCAATTATTCACCCATGACTCAGCAATTCGGTCAACATGCTTTTGATTATGTCTTACTCCCACTTTACTAATCAGCAATTACTGAATGTGCCTCTAATAGCTTGCTCTTATTTTAAAGACATCTTTGTTTTATCATTGTATCAGTAAAACTCTGATATATCTTGACCTAAGATACCAAGTAAGAATGTTAAATGATGTTACGCTGAACTTTTCAACTGCAACCAGTAAATGCAAATATACTGGGATAATCTAGGCCTACTTAAGTCCAAGGACTCTGAATCTTTTAGTCTATATTTTGAAATTCAGCATTTAGAAGCATTTTTCAAACACGCTTTTAAAGTGAAAATTATTTGAAGGCTGCAAATAGCTGACAGAAGCACAGACCAAATAAGCATTAAAAATTATGTTGTCCCCAACATGCAAAATCTTTACATGTTATGACAGGTATAAAAGTAAGCTCAAGTGGATTTCAGAGTTTGGTTTGTGTTTAATCCACTGTAAAAGTGCATTTGCAGTCTCTATGAAGTGAAAAGTATGTGGGTGCCTGTATTGAACACAGTGAGTTTCTCAGGTACACAACTTTTCAAAATGATGCAACAAGATTGGGTGAGATTTTATATTATTCCTGTATTTATAAATCCTTTATGATGTATTAATCTCTAGATGTTATATGCCTGTTTGTACAATACCAACAAAGTATAGTGTGGGAAGTTCAACAGAGGTGGGAGGAACAATTTGCTGGAATCCACAACACATTGCCATCCATCATTCATTTATACAGACCCAGCAACAACAAAGCATACCTTAATCACCCAAAGATTCTGCATTTCCAAGTGCCAGAGGGCTCACAAGTCCCAGGTGCTAGCTTTTGTACAAATAGCAGTAAGATTGCAAAGAGCTAGATACAGACAAGGATGTTCAAAGAAACATTGAGACAACAGTGGACTGAACACAGCACATTAGTTACAGTACAACAGTTTAATTAGATACATCAGCAAGTAATTAGTCTAATCATCATCAAGCACACCGAGATATCATCGTGAATGAGAATTCTAAGGATTTGCAGGAGGCCAATGAAACAGGTCTATGGTTATCTAAGATCTCTATCCCTCCATACAGGAAACACATAGGAAAGGCAAAAGATGTTGCTGTAAAAATATAATGGGATGCCACACTGGGATACTGGTGTCTTTTATTATCTTTAGATGGAAGTCAGTCTTTTGATACAAAAAGAAAAAAAAAAAAAAAGAAAAAAAAAGACTGAATAGGTGGAAAAAGATTGTGAACAGCCTTGACATTGAAGACTAGCAGTTATGTTTAATGTAAAAGAACAGAGGGAACCAATGGAGAAAACCAAATAAAGTGAAACGATCAGAAAGACAGAATTTAAAAAGCGGAGGGAAGGAGGTAGGGAGGGAGAGAGGGAGAGCAGTCATTGCAGTAGCAATAGCATTTGGGCTGGTTGAGGGTAGGGCAAGACTGCTTTTGTCAAGTAGATGCCAGAGAAATGAGTGTTGAAGTAACTGAGATGCGAGACTCAGTACAAGTGATTTTTTAGCTGGATGGATAGCTTAGACAGGTCTTATCTCCAGGATATCATGCAAAAAGAATCCAAATGAGCAGGCCTACATTGACTTAAAGAATGGCTGAGACATCCACAGGAACTCAAACAGAAGAAGCAGGAGAGAGAATTCTGGATTAGGTCAAGTTGATGAAGATAAAAGAGCTGTCAGAGAAAACAGAGCTGTTTATAGACAGGAGGAAATGAATGTGGAATGGAGAGGCTTATCTGCAAGTTCTCTTTGTAACGTGGCAGTTGAAATTATAGTTACAGATGCCTTTACAAAGTCTCAAGTAGGAAGCGGCAGCCACAAGGAGTTTTCTAGGGAATGACACCACAGACAAGGGGGTGCAGGAATATGGAGGGTATCTTCAATTTACATGTAACACTGGGTGAAAATCATGTTGAGAGTCACATCCAACAAGGATCCTCTCTTTCCTCCTTCAAGTCCAAAGAACATTGCTCCTCGGTCTTTGCACAAGATTCCCAGAGACACCAGTGGGGGCTCTTTATGTGACTCTCAGCACAACATTACTCTAAAACTATTTATAGTGCTAACTGGAACACTGAGAACACAACTTTTCTATTGAAGGCTCTGCAGACATACAAAAGGCACATTCAGTCCTGGAACATTATAGCCTAAATGAAAACATGCCCATGTAAAAATAGCCAAAAGACTTTATATTAAATATGATAATAAATAAATAATAATTTTTAAAAGCCAACACCACAAAAAATGTCCCCCCAAAAGCCTCCTGGAAAGCAAATTGGAATCAACACGCGGAGATGTCACTACTTGTAAATCTCACCATCTCTCGTTTTTAGGAATGCCCCTTGGTGAGTGAATCGTTAAAAGTGGTTTATAACACCCTGAGGTCAACACTGTGTGTTGATACAAGATATTGCTTATTTTAAGGACAGCAAAGGGAAATCCCTCTAAGAAGCCACTGCGAGTGAGACTGAAGCTAAAAGGCTGCATAGCAAGATGTCTATTTGGAAACTGCATAAACAAAAGCTAATTTACCAGGTGAGATTAACTAAGAAGAAACACTCCAGACAACTTCCTTCTAACAGGCTAGCCCCACTAAGGTACAGAGTCAGGAACATACATACATACCTTTTTCTAGTACCAGGCACATTTGTTCACACACTGCATTCACTGACGCTAAAGGTAGCTTTCTCTGACAAGACAGCAAATGAAGTGCAACAAAAATACTCTGGCAGAGACAAAAGGGATTTTCACTAGGACAGTTAAAATGACTGGAAAATTGTGAAGCTTACAGAAAATGGCAATGCGAATCAGAAGACTTCACTCCATATCCCCCTCCTTTGTTGATCTAGGGAAAGTTGCTCTGTATTTTGGTCACTCAATTCTATTTATATTTTGCACCACAGGGAAAGAACGAGCTCTTCCTACTCTCCGTTTAGTTGTCTTTGCTGCTTTTTCTTAAGGCAACAGTCATTCAATGAACAAAGGAGGCAACCAAAAGAAAGAAAGTATGGAGCAATAATATTTAATTGACCAGGGACTAGAGGAAGAAAGCTGTGGTGCATTACTCTTTGCAGAAACCCATCCCTCTGATTTGGTTTATCGTATTAATTCAGTCATGCATGAATAGCTCAACTTATATTTGACAAATATTTACAACTTCAGGAATATATTTTGTTTTTCTCCTTTTTAAAACAAGGTTACCAGCCTGATCTTTTCTTCATCTTCCACGTTCACTCTTACATTTAAAGATGCCTGCAACCAATCTGTTGAACAAATCAAGAACTGCAATGTTCTTATCAGTGGGTCATGTGAGGCTCTGGTGAACGGGAGTCACATAACCCTGTTTTCCCCGTCTGGCTGGTGTTCAACAGCAGTCTGATAAGGGAGAAGGTACAGCTAGGGCTCATCAGATCGCAACTTGCAGCTGGCAAACATGAAAGTGAGAAGAGAAAAGGGTCAGGAAAAGAGAGGAAGAAAACCTGGACTCTCGTCTGAACAGCAAAACTTATTTTCTCCTTGCCTGCACACTAGAAAGTCACCTTTTATAAACATCTGAAATAAAAAAAACTTCTGTTTTTTTCTTCCTGCAACTTTCTCTAATCCTATAAAACCCCTCTATACACACCAGTTATAGAATCTCAATTTCACAATTCAATTCCTTGCATTGTGTTTCTTCCCCGCAATCTCCTCAGGAGCTGAAAATCTCATGAATTCACTTTGTATTGTTTTGATCATGTGTTTCTCCCCCAGTGCGCGAGACTTATTTTTCCTACTCCCTTATTTCAAAGCTCAGTGACAACATTTATTTGCTGTTCAGCGTTATTATTGCACTTCTCCGTGTAAAAACAAGACTCACTCCAAAGAGGTTAGGGGTCTCCATTCTCCCTCGTCAGATAATAACCTACTTTAACTCCTACCTTAGAGACTAACTAGAGCTCCTTGGCAAAGTCTGAAGCTTGCAGTATGTTTCTCTGGCACGAGTGATTTGCTTCTTTAACCTTGCCTTCTCCCTTATAAAACATACAATAACATCTAGCAGACTACACAACATAATATTTTACTGAAAGCATGAAGAAAATAACAAGTAGGTGCCCCTCTGTAGATGTGTGGTGTAATGACCTACTGGAGAATGCTCTGAACCAGAACCACATAGCCCAAGAAATCAGTCCTCAGAATCCCAGTCTAACTTCTGGATTCTTACATTTCCAACACCCAAAAAATATGCTCTGGGCTGACTTTTCTAACATATATATTTTCTAACATCTAGATCTTATAAGCCGCAGACGTGCTGTCTGCACAACAGTCCTACCCAGAAGACATCCAGCTCATCCAGCCAGGACGTCATGGCACAGCACAGAGACATAGACACTGCTTTCCTGCAGCTTGGAGAATGGATGGTAGCGGTGGCTCTGCTTTCTATAGGATGCCAGAAATGTGCACAGGAACAGATTTGAAGAAAGAGGTGAGCGGAGTCCTCAGCCCAGCCCAGCCCAGCCCTCATCATGGTGAGAGCTCTTTGTGGCATTCTTCTCTCTATTACTCAGGGATGTAGCAGGGCAGAATATACCTGCAGATGCAGTACTTTATAATATGTGAGGGTATGAAGATGTATGTATGTATGTGAAGAGGTACACATCTAAAGAAAATAAGCCTTTTTAACTTACATAAATAACTTCCTTTTAACACAATGGTAGTGACACTGAAGTCAAAATCAGTGTACTGTGTCTATTATGTATTTCACAGTGATACAAAAGTAGGTACTGAAGTAGGTGCTGAAGGATCAGAATCTAAACTAAAATCTAAAAATAATCTGCTAATAATCATGACCTCTTTCCCTTGTCCACAGAAGAAAAAAAAATGATATAAGGTGTTAAATCTGTCCTATGCTAATATTTTATGTGAAATGTATGTTTTATGACTGCTCTTCCTTTCGTGAAAGGACTGTTCAAAATAAGGAGGAAGAACCATTTTTCTAGTGCTCAAAACCAATAATGGAAACTTGATTAGGGTTATTAAAAAACAAGACACCATACAATGCTGAACAACATTTTTGTTGTTTTCTCTTCAATCCTCTAGCCATTTATTTTACCCAGCACAAAACTTTAACCACGGCCTGTCATTTTTCTATCAATATTCAATGTCACTGTGTTATAGTTAAATTATCTCCACTGGAAACACAAAATGATAGACTGCTGCAGCTGATGCTTTTCACTTTGGTTCTTAATGCAAGGTGGATACTGGAATGGAAACTGACATGTCAAACGCAGGAAATCAACTAATTTACAAGGGAAGGAGGGAGGCACCTTGTAGGAAGAATTTACTACTCAATTTAGTCCCTACATTTACTGTACAGTTTATTTTTACTATATTACCTAATCCATAATGTAAAAATTTACTGCATGCTTTTAGGACTATTTATTTCTCTTAAAAAAAAAAAAAAAAAAAGGTATAGAGTAACGGACCTCTATCCCCACCTCCACTGAAGCATCAATTATAAATAGTCTATTCTAACAGTGAAAAACTTAACTTTGATAGATGAGGAGAAAATGATCAGGGGATTCTTCTTATTAAGCAGGCCATAAAGCCGTCTTCTCAACCATAGTTTATCATTCACCTCATTCATAATCTGATAAAGCACCTTCAAGTTTGGTACTAACACTGATAACTCAGTCTGCATCCTGCTTGCCTTTGGCCTCTGCAATAACAGCAAAGCCCCTCAATGTCATTAAACAGTTGGATTTTTTTTTTTTTGACTGGATGGGAATTGCTGGAATTAGATTTTTTTTCTGCTCCATTTAGTATCTGATCTCAAATGAGAATCCAAGGAGGTGCGTGAATTAGCCCCAGTTTTGAAATGCTTGCATCTCAGGATCCATGCATTCATCTAAGGTCTGTTCAAACCACTGAGCTGCTGCACAAGCCTAAATACTATCACAAGCTTGAACCTCACAATATTCAAATTCTAAGTGACTTCCACTGAAATTCAGTGGCTTTCAAAGCCACAACTGGTTCTAATTCAAGAAAATACATTTGTTTCCAAAGGCATACAATGGGAAGAAAGCACAACATTTGAATTGAGGCCACATTCTCAGCTGTCATAAATCCATGCTGTTGCAATAGCAGCGATGTCTATTTATACCCCCAGAAGAATGCATCCTTATCGCAAACCAATTAGAAGAATGAGCCTGATCTCTTCTTGTTTGTTACAGCCTCTGACCACAAGTGGTAGGAAGCATATTAAATGAATTTACAATTCTCCTATGTTTAGTTTTTATTCACCTCTGTTCTCGATTATAAAAAGCCACAGTTTATAATATATTCCCTCTCTGAAAGGGCAACAGATTTAGAATTTCAGTGTCAAGTGAATTTGGGAACGTGAATCATCTTGTGTACTGCTGACTGAGCAGGAATTAGGCATGTGTGATGATAAAAAAAAAAAAAAAAAAAAAAAAAAAAAGAGGGCAAAGAAATGCCCTTTTAGAAGAGATATAATCAGGGGAGATAACATCCTCACCATGTAGGAATGTACCTTGAAATTCAAACTTTGTAACCAGGAAGACACACCTGGAAAAACGAGAGTTGGCCAAATACTGATGTCAAGAGTCGTGTGCTTCCGGAGCTCCCCTGGAAGGTCTGAGGGCACGGTACAAGCTGCTGTAGCTGCAGGGTTGAGTAAGGTCAAAGAGCTAAATCCTGTTCTGGCTCAAAAAGAGCAAGGCAGAAAGAGCAGGGCCTGCAGACCCTCCCTGGCTGGACCCTGTGAGCTATGAGGCACCCTGGGTGCTGTGTGGTGCTGCTGGCTGCGGCCTGCACCTCCTCCCAGACTGTGTGCTCACTCCCAGTATTAAGCAATTGAAGGAATGAATGCTCCCAAATGCTAGTGGGAAAGGCTGTTAGAGCTGCATGCAAGACAGAGCTACACTACATCTTCACACTCAGGCTATGCAGGTGGTGATACTTGTTTTCTACTGGTTTAATTACCATGACACTTGTATCTAAAGGGCCAGTCAGGACTTTGTGCTAAGTCTTGTCCAAACATGGGATAGGATCATTTGGCTGTATCCCTGGACAGCAGGCAGACGATATCAGATGTCCATCCTCATCTTCCTTGGGCTCTCTATACTCATTATTACTGTTGATGGCAACCCTGCTTGAGAGATGACAAAGCTTTTGAGAAATGCACAAACTGGTTTTGAGTCTTGCCTGCAGGGATGCACTCAAATCCAGTAGCAGTAGGAAAATACACGTCCACCTCTGAACAATTTTCTCACCAAGTTAGAAGGGATCAGGTCTTTCTCACCATGTATATTCACCTATATGCAACCACCAGGGGACTTGGTAAGAGAGCACAAGCTGAATGTCACAGACACAGAGGCGACAAACAGCTTTGCACATCCCTCCCTCCCTCACCACATAATCATGTATCCGCAGCTGAGAAAGGTTTGCATGAAAAGAGCTCAAAGAGAAGGCAACATCTGGGTGGGCAGAGTTGGGCAAGGGACAGGTGATGGTGGTGGGCACTTTGAAGATGGGTACTTTGAAGAGTTTGAGGCCATGATATACTCACCTTCATCTCAGTAAAAATAGACAGACTGAGGAAAAGTCTCACAAGATTACTGAAAACAGTATCCTGCTTAACTGGATGTTTTCCATTGATTTATCAAACATAATCCCTAGTTTGTGGAGTGCCTCTCAACTGACATTATGCTCTGGCTAAACATCTGCAGATAATGCTAGCATTTCCTGTTGTACACTTTCTCCGTTAACTGGATGGGAAGATTAAACCTCTGTCCTTTAGCTTGGCAGAGCTTCCAAAGCTAACTCCTCAGCAGCTACAGCACACAGCAAATATACCCTAATCTTCCTAGAGAACGCATAGTCAAGCTCATGGTCTTGGACCTTATCTTCAAACACCCTCCCTAAATCGGAAGATGAGATCAGTCGTTGAACATACTCTCTTTTTGAAGCAGGTGGAGCTTTCTGTCTCATAGCCAAAGCCTCTTTGCGAAGGAAATGGTAAACTATTAAAAGCAAATCAACAAAGCTCATTGCTTCAACCTTCCCTTCATTGATGCAAATATATGTTAGCACAGATATCTACAAGGAAAACTACAGGCTTCCAGGTCAAAATGCCAACACAGCCTACTCTTAGGGATGAGGAAGCCAGTGTGGCTGATGTTAGTCATGTCAGACATTCAGCATTCACAGAACAGGATCCTCCCACATTCATTAGAATCGACGATTATCAAACAAATAAAAAAGGAAAACATTACTTCTGCTCCAAAACGAGTAAGTCTTAGCACAGCAAAGCAGCAAAGTGGTGCAGAATTTCTTATTCTTGATGATGCATGAGTTTTCAGCCCAGAGGACTGTCATAATATTAATGAGTTTCAGCAGATTGTTGAACCGTGGCTTTGTAGAAATGACTGACCAGCACCAGAACAATGCAGCACAGGAAAAAGGCATACTGAAGAAGACAAGATCCTAACAAAATACACAATTACTAACCATCTAGAGAGGCTGCGAACTTTCAGCACATTTTCTTTTTAAGCAAGAGCAATACTTCATGTTTTTCTAAGGGGAGACCCAGCCTTGCCCTCTGATGATTTCTGCTATGCTAAGGATAAAATGAATGGAAGACAAAGAGCCTGGAGGGAAGGAGCGGGGTGGGGGTGGGAGCTGAGGGAAGCTTTCTCATGAATAGGCTGCAAAATCCTCTGTCACCTTGTCTTTGCCAATGCTGCACACTAACTACGGAAGTTAATTCAGTTACTTAAACAAAACAAAACAAAAACCTAGCCTGGATAAAATCTGAATTAATATGGACAGTGAGTTACTAAAGGCTATGTGACTGTGTGCTCTGTGTGCTTTTTTTTCCTAAAGCTTTAAGAGATGTTAGAAACTGACCCCAAATCTGAGCTCCTTTTTTCCCCAAAAAAGATCTATTTTCAATGCTGAGATTAAATTTAAAAGGAACAGAGTTCTCCCCTACTTATCATAAACCAGTACCATCACGTACCAGTTTCCATATCTCCCAATTAAGAAGATAAAAAGAAATCAATATTTGTAACCCAGAATTCCTGAATTAGGAAAATAAAACTAAACTAAACAAAATAAATAAAAGGAAAGAAGAAAAGGCAACAAAAATTGGAAAGTCTGCCATTCTTCTGTTGTTCTTCCATTTATGGTTTTATATAGAAGCCAAACATTACTTTAAAAATGTTCTGGGCACAATGTATATTAAATAAACATTGGTGCGATATTAATTCCCCACTAGGACTTAAAGTGGAAAAATAAAATTTGTGTACGTCCTTTTTCCCGCAGACAAATGCTGGACCTGGGCCTTCTCATCACACCCCTCCTCTTCTGCAAAGAGCTCTTTCCACACATCAGCCAGCATATGCTTATTTGGGAATTGAAACAAAGCCCTTCTCCACTAGCAGCAAGCCCTCTCTTTACCTCTGCAGAACCAGAAGATGATCCTTGCTGCCACAAAAAACATAGTGGGCTCCACAAGTGCAATTATCTCCTATCTTGTGAAGGCTGCAGACAGGAGCAATGGTCTTCTGCCAGCAAGTGAGAAGATAAAGAAGTAGATTACATCCTTTGCCCTCATTTTTACTGCCCAGGCAACTTGTATTCATCTACAGATGGGTGCAAATATTGGTTCTGCTGCTGCTGAAAGACACAACTGAGAGGTTGGGGACCAAGAGCTGCATCCTGGCAGAAGACATGAGTTTGTCTACCAAGGATCTCCACCATGGGACCAGATCACCATGAAGATGAAGAGAACATTATGCCAGAGAGACATGATTACAAGTTCTAATCTGCTGCACTTTCAGAAAGATCATTTCAGTTTCCACCCTCTGTGGGTTTTAGCTATGGTTTCCACACCCAGAAACAAAAAGAACAGCAAAGATTCTCGACTTTCCTCCAGCCCCAGTTAATCTAGGCTAATCCATTTCCATGAAGCAATGCCATCAAATTTCTCACGAGGTTATTTAAATTCAAATTTACTAAGCATTTCCAAGATACTACATGCTGGGAGGACATTGCAGACATTTTCAAATATATTGCAAATGATTGTAAAGACAGATAGAACATTTAATGAGAATCTGTGCTGTGGTCATGCAGTCTAAGATATCCTGAAAAATAATCTGCTCTGTTTTAAGGGTGAGAATGGGTTTTCCGTGAATTAAGTTAATTTTTATATTTCTACTTTCTGATACTTTTTTGCCCTCAGTGACATACAGAGAGGAGATACACAACAACAATAGTTCTAAGGAATGAAACTGGAAACAAAATAAAGAAGGTAAGAATAAATTTTTAGAAGTGGAAATGAGACAAGTAGAAGGAAAGGGGTAAGAAAAATATAAATAGAGACCAGGGAAAGAATTGGAAAGCCCTCTCTCCAAGAATACTAACTTCAAGAACAGCAAACAAAAGAGCTTACAAATGCTTAAAGTAGAGGAGGGAATAAAAATGAGTTAGAAAGGATATGTAAGTTTTTATTTTTTGTTAATTGGATTCGCCATTGTGCAAACTAAATTTTCACAGCTACCCAAAAAAAAAGGACATATCTCCTAAATAAGGCTGGGCTAGTACAGCAAGCAAAAATTACCTGTCATTTATTAGCTAACACACTTAGCTGTTTGCTTTTCAATATTCACAGCCCATTTTATTCATGAATATTTTGGGTGAGCAAACTTCCCCTCACCAGAATACTTCCAATACAAAAGATCAGTGGGGTAATAAAGCAGCTTGAATATTGTTTCCGAATACTGAGTGGGAGCAACTCTGCATATGTACACTATCTTTGCTAATTCCTTCCTCCCCTACAGAAATCTATTCAAAATGCTATTTTTGTTCATGAGTTCCTAAGTTCTTGTTACCAGTTACACAGCTGAAGTGATAATCCTGCAATTCGTGATATTATGACCTTTCCACAGCAAGTAAGCACAATGACATAAGTTGCTGTTTTCAGGCTGGAAAAGAATATCAGGAAAACATAAGCCTTTAAGAAACAATAACCCTGTTTTCATGACAGCGTCTCTCATGTAAACTGAAAAATAAGGTGACTGAAACAAAGAGTATCGTATTGTTCCGAACAAGGAGAATTGATTCTCCAAAGAGAAGTGTTCGATTATCCCTACGCATGTTTGGTGACACTGCAATGTTCTTTAAATGTTTCTGAACCCAGACAAGTGTTTTGCTGCTGGTGGTGGCTGAGAGCTTTTTGTGAACCTATCAGTACGATAAAACACCACAATATGTTAAAACAAGATGGTTTTACTTTAAAGAACAGCAAAACAGATTTGAGGCAGAATCCCTTCAGATGTCACAGAAGTGTGTAATTTCCTTCCAATTTTGCAAATCTGATAACGTATGTACTATGTTCGCTTCCAGTGGCACCAACATCTAACCACGTTCCCAATTTTCAACACGTAAGATAGCCACACAGGGCCTAGTCCTACAGTCCTTTGTTACAAAGGGAGGCAACACAAGTGATTGCATTGACATGCACAAGCACTTTGTCAGGTAGGTAAGAATAAGCAACACCTTAAAGCCATTGGCAAACAACATTTTGGGAAACTAAACGCATATATTAAATGTTATATAAATATATATACATATTATAAATACAATATAAATATATAAATATATTACATATTATATGTATTATATTACATATTTATATCCTATACGGACATGACCAGTAGAGAAATTTAACCAGATGACAGAGAAACATCCATCCACAAGGACATCTGGCCCTTTTCGTGTTCTCTGAGCTCTCAGACCATGAGCCTGTCCCCTCAGTGTGCTATTGAGAGTATTCATACCCAGCTCTGCTCCCAAAATCATTTTGGAGACTTAGCGTGTTATAAAGGAGACCCAAGACACATGGTATCTAAACTAATGAGATGAATAACAGGCGACAAAAATGACTTGTAAGATCATTCATTTTCAAGTAAACTGGAATGTGATGTGTTAGCAATTAATGCTGAGTTGCTCTGTTATGGTTTGGGACCCTCAGGACATTGGAGGTCTTGTCTGAAAGATGCAGCTCAATGTAGTTGACATTCAAACGCATTAAAAATATTGCCTGCATGAGAAAACCACAAATTTCCTTTACAGGAATGCAAGTCTTGCTAAACAGACACAATCCCCTTCACATTTCAGTGAACAGGGAGCTGCAAGGTGTGCAAATGAGCACACCTTACAGGAGGATACGACTCTGCTACACTGCATGTCCTGAGCACCCAGGAGTTGAAAAAAGCCATTAAAATGAAAACAAACACTGCTGATTAGAAAACAAACCAGCACAAATAGCAAAAGACAATCAATTGAAGAAAAAAGGTTTTACATACATTTACAAAGTTACAAGGTGCTGTATCATTTAAAAATCAATAATGGCAAAGCACCATCACTGCAATATTACATCTTACTAGAAGGCATTTCCTACTAGCTTTATTTCCACATTCTTGCAGATTAACACAGAAAATAGCTCAATAAAACACCTTTGTGTAATTGTCACCAGTTATTCCTGAAAAATATTATTCCCCCAAAATAATTTCATGATTCCTATCTGGGAATTAGAAACAGCAACTAAAAAGCCACCGTTTTGTGATGAATGGAAGCCACAGGATAATCTTTGAGGCCTGCGGAAGAGTACAATCACATTAAATTCCCTCAGCTCAAGAAATGTCATCTTTACATCGGCTGGTACAAAAAATTGTTTCCAGCCTGAGGCAGTTATGATAAGGGATTTAGAAGCCATCACCATGTGGGCCACGAGATACAAAGGAATGCATCACTGCATATAAAGCGTCTCTTGCTCCCAATTTCGGAGCTAATGTTTTCACAGCTGTGTATGACTTAGAGCAGCTGGGAAGAAGAAAGGGACTAAATGAGTCACTGGAAGTATCCAGCATTTTGTCTAACCTGTGTTTAACACTACCGCAGCAGAACTGTTGGTAAGCAAAATAAGATCAGACAATGATACTGCACGGGCTGGGGCTGTGTCCTCTTGGAAGCAACATACAAAACGCCTAATCTTTAAGGGGAGGTAGGCAAAGATGGCATTTCAGTCATATCCGTGCACTGCTACAATGCTACTGCCAGCTGAAACAGCCCTCAGTGCAACTGAGGTGGGTCACGGGTTACACAAAATTACCGCAGGCCATCTGGCACTCCCCAACACGCTTGTGCCGCTGTGTATACGAGGGGGGGAAGCTTTTGGAAAGCCTTACTAGCAGCCTTTGCACAGCAACTCTGCTCTAGCAGCTGCCAGACTTTGTGCACAATGACATGCAGGACACTAACAGCCCAAGATGAAATCTCACCCCTGCAGAAGATAAGAGGCTGCAGACCGCCATAGAGGGGTTTTGTCACCAAAATGCTCAATATTTGCAAGCTTGCACTTGTAGACTTGGATACCACAGCCTGCACAACCAAAAGCATGGTGCTGAACTTCAGACAGGGCTCCGAGTGTGTGCACTTGGACATGAGGACCTCACCTGACTGCAGAAAATCATGACTGTCTTGAGAAATCTTTAAAAGCCTAATTATTTAATTAGTGATGAAACCAGCTCCTCCTGGGGTTTCTGCTGCCTCAGGGTTCAATTTTCCATGGCAGGTCTGGCTCTTGGATTTTGAGTGTCAGCAAAGGGATAAATGATAGTCTCAAGCTCTTTCGTTTCTCCTGATGTTTCATTTTCTCTCTGCCTCCTTCCCCTACAAAATGCATTTTTCACTTGTTAGATGTCCCTTCATCACGTAGCTTATCTATCATTAATTGTTCAGGCTATGGTTCAGGCATAACTCGTATATTAACATGCAATGCCACCCAGGAAATATTTGGTATGTTAAAAGAAGTTCTTAAAGCAAATGTCAAATGATCCACAGCATATAAAAAAGAAATATTCAGCTGCCACTCTCTTGTAACAATTCTGCCACATTTATTCCATCTGCTCCAGGGAGCAAATTTCACAGATTATCAGTTTCTAATAAATTTCACAAGGGCAATGTATTCCAAATATGTTTCTACAAATATCTAGCAGATGGACACATGAAAAATAAAGCATTGTTATCTCATCCTATATCTCATGAAGCTGCTTTGCATGCATACTAATGATACTTAGTTTTCTTTGGTATAAAAGCCTCATATATTTTCCTCTGTATTTTCCTCTACTACTGCTAGAACATCAGCAGTGTCTCCAAAGGTAAGAAAGAAATAAATCCATTTGCTGCCTATTTTGTTGATATAACCGAATTCCTGTTTTTTACACAGCACTTTGTAAGATAACCATATTTGCCATGGAACATTTACTAGCTTCTGCAAGGGCAATGGTCTGAAAGATATATTTTTTTTTAATTCTACATTCTTCCACACGTTTTGGGGGGTTTCTCCAGCTATCAAATACAGATCACACAGAGATTGATCTTGATATGCACATGCATTCACACAGCCCCCTCTGTGATAGAAGTGAAATAGACTGAAGCTAGGACAGAGATTTAATGAGACATAGGGCACACGTAAAATGTGACAGACGTACAACTGGTCACCTAGCATGACTTTCATTGTGATATGTAAGCTATCAGATAACTCAGATGATGACTTTTCAGACAGAAATATAGATCAGAGGTTTCTTACCAATTTAAAAGGCAGGTGATTTTATGGATAACTTCAAAACCAGGTGAGTAACTGCAAATGCCAAATCGAGACTTAGATTCCAACATCTAAGCACCTAAACAAATGTGAGTAGGTACTTACTCTCGGTTTCCACTGGTCTCAGAGGTGTTTATTAGTACCCCACACATTTTGCAAAACGTGGTCACTTTCATTAAGTGCTTAAGTGTTGATCAAGGAGAGCATTCAGCACTAGTGGTGAGCAGAAGTTGTCCATGTAGGACTTCTTACATGTGATATACCCATAGAAATGTCTTCACTGAACACAGTCTCATTGTCTTGACTCTGACTACTTATGTATTTATCTTGTTTAACAGCAAAAAAGTAAAGCAATTTGCAGTGCCATTAGTACATGGAAGCAATGGCAATGGTATTTGATTAATACCATTATTTTAAAGAAGAGCTAGTGACTATAAAAAATAACAATGAGAGGTTTGAAGTATATTGGTGATTGGAAAAGAGACAGCCTGAAGGATTATTAAACCTGCTACTTATTTATTTTTTCTTGAAGGATACTGTCCTAAGCAATCGTCAGTCCATTGTTCAGAATGCAAGCCGTATTTTAAATGGAAAAACAATATTAAAAAATCAGTGTAGCTAATTGGCAGTTAGCTTCTTTTACATGAAATTATTAAATACTGAATATATTTGCTTTTTCGTCAAGGCATTGACAAAAAGTTCTTCCTTCTGTAAATGCAAGACTATTAAGGAGTACTGTTGTTAATCAATCATTAACACTGTATTAAACTATCTGAGAACAAACCCATTTTTGGACTGCAGTCAAAAATGCTATACTTCTTCCTTGTTTTTTGTTGTTGTTTTTTTTTTTTTTCCAGAGAGAGAGAGAGAGAGAAAGGTACTCCAGTGGATAAGCTAGGTACTCCACATCCCCAAAAAAAGAAAACACAAGATGAAAACAAAACCAAAATGAGAATTTATTCCAAACTACGCTTTCCTTAAGAAAATAAGCAAAAGAGAGAAAATAAATAAATAATATTGATATATTTTTTTAAAAAACTTATTATTTTAACTCATTAAAGTTGTTTTGGTCTGAATTTTCTTCATTAATTCTCTTTTATTACAGTATCAGTCAAAAAAAAAAAAAAAAAAAAAAAAAAAAAAAAAAAACATATTACTAAGAGCTCTACCTTGTTTTGAAGCCATATACCTTAATTTGAATCTAGGTTGCTTCGATGTGAAGTGATGTTTCATCTGCAGAAAAATTTAAAAAGTTTGTTTGAATTCTCGTTACACATGCTTGATCCTCTACTGGTCTCAAAGACACCAAAAAAGTGCATCCATAAGCCAGATGTAAATTTCACCTCCGAAGACGAGGTAAAATGCAATCTTAAAAATGTAATCTTAAACCATATTCTTTAAACTTTCCTTAGAGAGTAGGTTTTTAGCTTATGATTTTTAAGGAGTAATATGAGCACCTACATAAAGACCAAAAAAGAGAAACAGTCTCTCAACTAACTTCGCTAAGCAGGGGGAAAAAAGCCTCTTGGGCTTATGTTTACTTCTTTTGCTTACTCACGCTATACAGCAGGTGGAATTAATTATTTAGAGACCAAATAACCTTTAAAAAAAGTAACTATAACCACTTAATTTGCATAAATATAAAACTATTTTAAAGATGTAGTATCCTACTTTCTGGTAAAAACGACATACATTTTCTCTTCCCACCAATATATAAAGAAATTCTTAGCCCTTAATTACATGAGATTAACTATTTTTAGAATAGCACCGTTTTTACATATTGAAAAACTGTCACTGGTTCAGGACTGAATCTTCCCTGCCTGGGGGCTTTGCCAACACTGTTGGATTATTATTATTATCATTATTAGGAAGGGAAATTTCAGAAGTTTGGCACTACCACAACAGTCTGGAGGGTTGGAGCATCCAGGTGGCCAGTTAGGACAGAGAAGCTGATGGCAAGCTCTGAAGTGAATAAAGTGAATATTAAAACTGCATTTACAGCTGCACTGACACACACACAGCACTTGGACTTCATGTATTTGTGTCCCCAGCAAAGGCTGGGGAGGACACTCATCTCTCAACAGCACAACTATTAAGCCTGCAGCCTTGTAATAGAAAACCTAGACTGAAACAGGCTCAGGCTTGTATGGTACTAAGGAAGGCAATCCTTGTATTAAATAATTAAATAATTAAATAAATTTACAACACTTGAAAACTCTTAGATCTGCAAAATAAGGTTTGAAATGGTCAACTACTATCCATAACGAAACATACTAGCTTCCAAAATACAAAGTAGTGCGTCAAGAAAGGGTTTTAGCTTTTAATCCTTGCCCTGAAATAATACTTCTCACAGAAGCAAGATGAATACCAACAGTTCAGCATCAGATTTTCATCCACAAATGCTAGGAATAGGGGAAAAAGCATGCTGAAAGCTCATAAACACTTATCAAGACACCTAAAATTGTATTACAAGTTAAAGTATGGATGCTGTAAAGAAAATTCCAGTTTCCAGACAACCCAAACGTTACATAAACAGATGTTAACAAGTAAAAACAAACCACTACTGCAAACCTATCTGATGAATTCTTCTGAAAGCAGAAAAAAAGAAGTCTGTACAGCTTCTCCAAGTATTTAATAGTTAAAGAGAGATTTATGTCATTCTAGGAGCCTGATATATCATTTGAGTCCTCACAGGCTAAAAGCATCAATATATGTTGCTATACTTTATGTTTTATTTTTTAATAAAGAGTAGGGTGTTGGGTTTTTTTTGCCCCCTTCCTTTTTTTTTAAAAAAAAAATAAAAAAAAAATCACAGGAGGCTCTTAAGACTTGTGTTAAACTTAAGTATTTGAGACTTCTCTAGCTAAGTTGAAATCAGAGTTCTGAAATCAGTTATGAAGTATCAAAGTTATGGGGGATAGGCAAGACAGACACAGCTTGATCTTTGAAGTCCACTTCCATCATTTTTCACTCAGCTCAGACTTAGTTTAAAGCATGAAAGTTATGCAAAATAAGTACCTCTATATTCAACAATGTGAGTGAGCAACTTTTAAAATCTGGAAACATTTCTACCAATGCAACAACAAAATGAAGGCAAACAGATTATTAATTATACCTGCTCAAAGACAGAAATAGGAGTGGCATTAATTTGGGGTTGGGGGGGTGTTGCATTTTTATTAAGGCATAAACTCCAAATACAGCCTATGAAAGCTTTTTCTAGTATAAATACTTGTGGGAGACAAAGTCCATTTTTTCTATCACAACAGCAGTGCAACATTTACTAACAATCCTTCAAGGAGCAGCCTAAACCTTGCGGACTAGTCTAGAGCCCCCTTCACACAGCAAGAGGAAGAAATATAAATGCTAGCATTCCTTTAAAAAAACAACGCAACCATAAGTATAAGTGCATTCTGCATTAGGATTCAGTTCCCAAAATATCTCCATTGTTGTCTTGGTTTCCATTTGCTTTCTAATTCCCCAAAATAGCATTCTTTCAAAACTGTTATATAAAGGGTCATTACTTGTTAAGGACGCCCAGAATTACAGCAAGGGACTCTGGCTCTGCTCAGAGCTCAATTCTGCATAGGAACAGAGGAGTGCCTTTTCAATCAGCTGCAGCATCCCCAGTACTCCACAACTTCTGGATGTTCAGTGGTTCACACCACAGATCACAGCACCTGCAGGCAGAGTTGGAGCAATGTGCATCAACTGCATGCATGCTCCCTTGTCACTGGCTGTACCAGCTCTGCTTAAGAGCAGTCCTGTGTACTGGAGAATCCCCCACACAGTACTTATTTCTTTTACCTGCATCCATTGGCGGGCTGCTGGCAAAGCTCCTGAACGTGGCGAGGAACAGAGGTCATAACAATAACATTTTGGGGATTTCCAACCTTGAACAATTCTGGTATTATTCTAACACAAGTTCAAAAACATTCCCTAACACTTTTATGTATGTCAATGATGCATTAAGAAACATTTTTAATATTTCAGAGGTTTCCATGATATCATTCTTACCTATGTAGTTTATCTTCCAGCATCTCCATATACTTTTCAGCATTTTCTTTTACACTGGTCACTGCAAGACAAAATTCAACAATTAGGTAATGGTATAACTGAACAGTTTTTATTTTTAAAACCAACTCATCTCTTACCCACATATTTTTATACACATCAGTTGAAAATGAGAATTCCAATAATCTTTCCACAATTAAATTACAGTATGTCTTCCCCCTTTTTTCTTGAAAGTCTATTGTATTGTATGTGTACTAAATTAATATATCTACTGATCAAAGCATCACTAAATTAACCACTCAGTTGCACCAGAAAAATGGTGAGACTAATGAAGGCACGTATCATAGTATGTATCTTGTCAAAACAAACCAAAAACCCCACACAACAGAGCTAGATCTTCATCTTTACCTTCAGGAGAAGTAGGCAAGCCTAATTCATCAATCCCTGAGCAAGAGTCCTTTAAAATCCTATGAAACCTTTATCAAACAACTTAGGACCTAGGTATCATCTCCACACACAAGTCCCTATAACTTCTTCACTGAGAACGAACTCCAATGAATTACTTACTCAATGTAACACAAAATAACAAGGCTATGTAGGTCCTTGGTACTCCACCCTGGGTATGAATGAGGGAAAAGGCAAATCCCCTCTAGGAAAATGGAGGCTCTTTGTGGATCATCACATTATTACTATCATCATCTTTACCTGGCAGCTGCTCCAAGTCTAGTAGGACTGTTAATTGGTTAGTCATTTTGAAACCCTTAACTCACTGCACATCGATTCTATGTTCAGTTTATGTGAAGACACATTCTACAGAGTATGGCTTTTTCTACAGGCAAAGCTTGCTGCATGGATCATCTACCCTCTGAATTTACCCATCCATCTCCTCCTCCCATCTCCCCTACAATACAATGCTTCCAGATTGAGCTAACATAAATCAAGTGCTGCATGTATTTATCACTTTCCCTCTTTTTTTTTTTCTTTTTTTTTTTTTTTCATATTTCCCCCCCATAACATAGAATTTCACACACTAATGTCTAGTTTGAACACTTGGTTTTAAACAGGTCGGTTGTTCTAAAGTTGCACAAACCTACTCAGGCAATACCATTTGCAGCAAACATCAGGGTCAATGTGACATTGACTATCTGCAGAAGGTGTTCACCTGGTCAGACAGAAGTCACACATAGCTGAAGCAGTCTCCACCTCAATAGCAAACATGGGACATATTTCATGAAGCTGATTCATGTTTTTTTGTTTGTTTGTTTGCTTCTTTAAAGTGAGAGGTTATCAGATTATATATATATATATATACACATATACACACACACACACACCCTAATTCTCTATTAAAGCATCAGTGTCACCCATGGTATCATTAATCCAGAATCACTGTCAGAACAGGTTTTGCAACACAACACCTTGAGCCAGCAGGATTATGGAAGATTATACTGTATATAGACAACTGAATTCGTTTCTACATTCACAGATCTATCTCACCATTAGAGGAGTGCTGGCAAACGTTAAGCAAAAGGTTATATGAGGATTTTTGCAATAGCACTGGAAACTAAACAAGTTCCTTTATCTTGTAGCAGAGTTTTCTAACAAGTACAGGGCTCAGTAAAAGTTCTTGCTTTCATTACCATCCTTTTATTCCCCTGTTTCCTGTGGAAGTGCAGAGAGCCTGCAAGTCTTCTTTTAATGACACGCTACAGTTTTATATAAACTACAACCAGCTTTTCAAAACTCCCTATCTGTCAATTTGCAATGCGTTGACCTGAGGTTCAGCACACACTTTGATAACAGATAGCTTCAAGGTATGTGGCTGCTGTACTTCCCATTCTCTTGCCATTGTCGTAATATCCTTGAACATGAGCTGTTACAATTCAGGGGCTTATTCGTTCCAATAATAAAGTCAGCAGATATTAATAATTTTTGGAGAGGGATGAGAAGAGGTGGAGAATCTGTTTCACACTCACTTTGTTTCTAACCGATATAGTGACTTCTTATGTTACATGAAAGATAAACCTTGCTTTCAATTTCTCCTGCTGTGCTTGTCACTTTTTAATTGGGTATGATCTGATAGAGTAATTCGCACTTTCACAGTTCAGTCCTGCCCCTACATGCAATTTTACAATGCCCTTGAAGCACGCAGCTTAATATATCAGCATTATTCAATGACAAAAAGTAATGGACAAGAATACACCGCCAGTCGAAAGTAGGTCAGTAAAAAGCTAACACTCATTTGGAAATCACCTCACATCACTAAACCACACTCCCTCCCGTCAAATGTTTTAACTACATTAAAAGAAATGCAAACTTTGCTGCTAAAAGAGAAAGCTATCCAGACTAGCTTTGTCTCCTTGCCTTCTTGTGCATGTAATTGAAAGAGCCGTGACCTGGAGATTTTGCTTGAAGGAAAATACTGCTTAAAAATTCGGTGGGGGTTGCTTCCGTCGTAACAAATTGCAAGCAGCACCACAACAAATACACAAATACTTTCAGCCTTTTAGATCATCCATTTGAAATAGAAGACAAGCAACAAATTAGCAGGTTTTTTGTTCTAGCTTAATGAATCTGTTCACCATCACTTCAAAGCACACAAAGTGCAAACTGGAAGCCATGCATGCCTTAAATCTAGCTAGGAAAGTACTAGATGACAGACCAAAAAAAAAAAGTAGTAATAATTTATGAGACTCTTTTCTATATAAACATGCCAAATGGTTTATTTTTATATTTAAGTGAATGAGATTGCCTTTTTTTCATCAGTTCTCCAGCGATTTACATGCTTAGCTCATATTGGCCTTAAGGGGAGTTATTAGAATAAAAACATATAAATACCCATGGAAGATCAGGCACCAGGGTATTTGCTAAGGTTAAAAATATACTTTTCTTGTGAAGCCTTAATTGAAGAAAAGTGATTCAGCATTTCTCTCTCTTGTTGCATCCTTCCTGCCTACAGCAGCAAAGCCCAGTCTTAGGATCAGTCCTGGTGCGATGGGGCTGAGGGGCAGCAGTGAGCTCCTGTGGTAGCCTTTTAGTTGTCACAAAGTGCAAATCTACCATTTTTAAAGCTGCATAAACATCTTACAATAATTAACTTACATAGTCTTTCAAAATATCACGTGTGTTTCTTATCTGAAAACAGCACCCCAGGGGTAATGTTACTTCACTTAATTATCAGTATTATTTGAGCCTACATGTGAAACTATATAATTATTTTTATCCCCAATCTTGGCTCTCACTAAGTGAGCTTTCAAAGACCATTACATCTGCTTTAGATTCCATCATCAATATTTTCCAAAATTTTCAAAAAATGAGTATCTGACTTGATACACCTTGAACCCAGTGGAAATTCCAGATGTGGCTGCTTGGCACCTCAGAAGAAAAGGTTCTTAAAACTGAAGTAAGTGCCTCAATACTATACTTAATATCATAGCCATTTTAAGTGCTACCCTACAGGTCTTTAATACTCCATCAGACTATTGGACTTTTTTTTTCTTTTTTCCTTTTTTTTTTTTTTTTTTTTTTGTTAGTGAATGGTGACACATTTTGACACATTAAAGGTTCGAAGAGCTGCAACAGCTGCCAGCAGACCTAGACCCAGCAGAAAAAGAACTGCCACACATTGCCTGCCTGCCTGCATGACAAGCCCGAAGCCGATTCAATTAGCCTCTCCTTTCCCCAAGCATTACTTTCCTTCTCAAGTACTTCATTAGTCAGGCAAAGTGAAACTCCCACTGACTTCAATGTGATTTTTGCCCAACTTAAGGAAGCGGGATGAGATTTGGCTCTTTAGAATGATATAAAAAATAAAATTAACTGCAAGGACATGCAGTGATCCAGCTGCAGTAAATACTGAGGGCAGAATTAGTTGCAAACAAGGTTGACAGATGTCCTGTCATTATTCTATCTTTGAAGTGTATAAATGATTACTAATGCTAAGAGGAATGCAAAAGCAGAACATGATCAGTTGAAACCATCTGATCTTTGCTGTAGTGGAATATGTGCCATATTAATGTGTGAAGTTTTGGTCTGAAAAACTGTGGAAAAGCTTCGATATATTTAAAGGTTAACTTGAAAAGCCAGTCAAACTTCAGAGAAGACATGTCAGCTGCTCAACTGCATGTCAAGATGATTTATCAAGCCACAGTAACAAGATTTTGGATTACAGAATAGTAAGGAATTTTGCAACTTGCAGACAGACATGGGAAAAACCCAAAGAACAAGCTTTGAATAAAGAAAAACTGCCTCTCTCCAGTGCGTTATTCCCAGGGAACTCAAAAAGAACAAAAAAGGCCAGAATTAAAGAGAGGAAAATAGGTGGTTCAATAAAGACGTGAAAATACTCTAAAAGAGCTGTTATTCTGGGTCAACTCAATAAACCAAATTCTATTCTGGTTCACTGATTATTTTTCAGTAACAAAATAAATATTGAGATATGTAGTTACTACCTGTCTCTTCAAGTGATTGTGTTTTGTTTTAAAGAATCTGCTAATCCTTTAAATATCATTACAGAACAGCACAAAATTAGCCTAAGGAAATTACTGCCACTGGCGACAAGGTGGTCAAAATTTTGGAGTAGTCTAAATGGTTTGGCTGTTCCACAAATAAGAAGGTGAGTTGTGAAGACAAAAAAAGGGGCTCAGCACCTATGATGTTAAAGCCCCACAAGTAAAGACATAACCTGGTATTGATGGAGTTGAAGGTAACGTTGATTTATCATAATCCCATCCCACAAGAGGAAAGAGGGCTTTTAGCAACCTATACTCAAATGCCACTCCACTGCCTTCACAACAATGATGGATGCAGTATGTTGCATCTTGCCCATATGAAAATTTCCAGCATCATCTTCAGGTGCCTTTCCAGCACCAGACGGTCAACTCCTCTGATACAGTAGGGCAACTCTTTCAATATATAGGAATAACCTATTAGAGGATCCAGCTTGAGTATCACTTTTTTACAATACTTTGATCGCTGACCTTAAAAACCCTACAGTATACTGCCAGCTTCCATTTCATACCCTCATATTTTCACAAAGATTGAGAAGCAATAAAAATACATGAAAAGTAATAATGAAATGCAAAATTGGCAGAGCACAGGACAGCACAGCTTTTTCTGACTTGTGCTGCACTGAAATAGGAAAAGAAGAAAAGAACAAAGTGAACGATTTCTTTTCCTTAGGATGTTTCTCGTGGGGTTGATGATACAGTAGGTCTGCTGTTAACGTTCTCCAAAACACGTAGGTACATCCTGAACAGCAGTCTAACCTCTAGACATGTCTGGAGTGGGTGGACACTGCAGTACCCAAGACAACCCAGCCTTCTCTCTTTGGGAGACCCCAGAAAGGCTAAGTACCAGCTCATTTGGAGAGATGGCAGTGTTTCATTCACATGTAGCAGAAACAGGCAATGAACACGCGCTTTGGTTTTTCAGAGAAGGATCTCCATCTGCTTGTCTCTCTGCATACAAGGCTCTCATCTTATTTATAGCTAGCTTAATTTGTAGCCTTGATGCAACTTAATGAAACTGAGCCTGCAATGAGTTAAGTTGATACCTTGACTTTGATGTGAAAAATTGCAGCTAAACATATACAGTAAGTAGAAATTACTGACTTGAGCAGGGAGGCCACATCCTGCCCTCAGGCTGTATGTCAGGTCAGATGTAAGGCACAGAAAAACTCAGCATGAACTGAAGTTTGACAAAGAAATAAATAAAGTTAAAAAACAAAACAAAACACTAGATCTTATAAAGCGAAATGACAGGAGATGATAGCAACTCTGCCTGTAACAACTTGTATTTCTATCTTTCTGGGTGAGGCATCAAAGGTTTGCAGAGCTGAAAAGAGGAGGGGGGAAGCTGTGCCTCATAAAAAGGCGCATTTGAAAACCAGACATTCCTAGAATTTACCTCCTAAACCTTCTGCTTTGTATGTGGCACTTTTCATCCAAAGAGACAGGTGACCCTTCCAGTTCTGTGATGATTAAATTGCCTAAATTGAAGGGAATTACCATAGCTTCATATGGATGCTAAGCTTCTTTCAGATTTCTGTAAAATCTAGTGAGCCAGACACAGAGGTTCCTCCTGTGCTACATGTGGGAGAGAGCAGCAGGGGAAAGGCAAATTACCTTCTGAATACTTTCAGTAAATACTCTAAATGGTCTAGTGTCAAAAAAGAAAAATTAAAGAATTGTTTTATTATTCAATATCAAAGCAAGCAAAGCCTTCAAATTAAAGGGACTGTAGGTGAAATACTGAATCGGCAGTGACCAGAGCACTGAAGTTACATGACAATTACCTTGATACTTTAAGAGGCTATAAAAAGTGCAGGGAAGGAGATTAAGGCCCAGGGTCACACAGCGATAATGCAAGACCACCCACCCGTCCAGCCTCCAGGCCTCCCAGCTTAGTCCCCTCCTGCACGTACCACCTCTCGGTAATCACAGGCCGGGAACAGAGCCCCTAACCACAGGTGTGGACACTTTTCCACACACAACTTAAAAGCTATGAATGTTGCATTTGGTGTGCACTGAAGGGAGCGTTAAACTGGCTGCAAACTTGGAGAAAAATGCTCCTGCCTTTCCATGCACATGGCACTGGATGGCAACGTCCTCGCTTCTGGGAAGCCCGAACTGAGCCCTGCATCCAGGCATCTCTCTGCTTTGCATTTCTGACATAAGCCAATGTTTCCCAGAAAGGCCTTCTTCATTACGGATAGGTTTTACATTACTTAAAATTAGTTGAGAAGTGGAACCACGTGCATTTTTCAGCTACAGCATGACTGCAGGGCACCACTTTGGGAAGCATGCTGGAGATCCCCACTGCAAACGTGCTCAGGCAACTGAGGCTCTTCACTTCTACAGAAAAGGCAAGGTTTGAGTTTTACTCTTCCAACCCATCACACCGATAGGACCATTATACAATCATTTATCAACATACCTTAGCATAGGAAGTATCTTTCCAAAAGCCATAAGGAAAATTTCCCTTCACTTTCCATTCCTATTTCCCTTCTGTTCTTCACTAAGCACTGGGGGAGAAATGAAGCAGAGGGCAGGGGGAGGGAGAGCAATCTGCCTATATTTTCTTTGTATTTTCCCTTACCCGTTTTCATTCCTCTGTTGACCATCTGTTCAGATTCCCTCCCCACTCAAAAAAAAAAAAAAAAAAAAAAAAAAAAAAAGATCTCTCTCTTTTTTCTCATTTCTCCTCACAAAGCAGAGCCTGAGCATCAAGGAGAGCCATGTGTCCAGTTTGCTCTCTGTGGATTGTCAGCAGTCACAAGAGATCATCTGGAAACCATTACACAAGCTAACAAGACAGCCAGACTCGACATGTATGAAGGCACTAAAAGAGTTCAAACTTGTTACTTGAATTACCACAAGTTTTTTCCTGAAAGTAAGATTTATTTTAACACAGTTATATAAAACAAAAAGACCCAGAATGAGCCATTTATATAGCTATCCAAGACAAACAACAGAGAACATAAGCTATATTCAGAGGCTAAGCTCCCTGCCAATAACTGAGAACACCTAATACCTATATCATGAAAAGAAGGAACAATTTAAACTTTTTTTTTCTTTTTTTTTTTTTTGGCTGAGGAGACAAACTACAAGACAAGTGAAATCTTGATTCAATTACTGGCCCATTATTATCTCATTGCTACTAGGGATGATCAAGTAGACCGTCAGATGTATGTCACAGCAGTTCAGTAATGTCAAGACTTCTAAAACATACAGTAGCTGTTTTAAATACTCTTCTCACAGTGGTTGTTTTGCTGAACTTTCATATATTCAGTCCTACGCCTAATATTTTAGTCCCTGAATTACAACCAAAAATTATATTAAATGAGTAACCCACTTCGCCTTTTAATTTAAGGTCACAAAGGAAACACAGTCCAAGATTTCTTTCAACCATTCTAACCCCTCCAGAAACTCTTCCAAAATAAAAGGGCTCTGCAAAATCTCCTGCTAGTCTTAATGTTACTGATTAGCTTTTCACCAGCTCAACAAGTATAGCTAGTCAGGCTATACAATCCACTAAGAATCCAGGCACCCACACAGAGACAGCCTTCAGCCAGAAGATAAAACGTATTTTATACTGCAACAAATACAGTTATTTAATGCAGAAGTTGTCTAAAACTTCTTTATGGAGTAAACCCACAACAAAATGGCACAGGCCCAAAAGAAAAAAAAAAAAAAGAAAAACAAACCCACACCAAACCCACATTTGACTCCAAATGCTGCCATAGAATCTGGCTACTAAAAGAGATGAAAGGGAGAGATGAGTACAGACATAAGTGCTTTGAAAAGCACGAGAAAAAAGTGTGTTAAAAAAGGCCAATGTTACCACTGAGAATGGAAAATGACACTTATCTTCACTTCAGTAGAACAAATGGCTGCTAAGACATCAGTCCTTCAGATGATTTGAAAGAAAGGAAAGTAGAGCTCAAAGGTATATACTGAATGTTAGAAGTAATACATATTGCAGTAGCTATGAGAAAAAGGAATATTCACAGCATTGCAAGCTATTTTTAACAACCTTGAAATGACATCAAATAAAGCAGAGACTTCCTGTACCAACACTTCCAAATGATAACTGCAAATAGCGCTAACTTGCATTTTTGCACTGCTGTTTTCTCCAAGGAGCTAGAACAGGTCTTCAAACCGCAGAACACCTGTGGAAAAGCATCAATTTCTTTTTTGAAAAATAGCTGACAATGAATAGCAGTGTAGAAAACAAAAGTGTCCCACATAGTCTGATACAATGCGGTTTTCAGAAACCCTCTGTAAACCACTTGGCCACCGTTGGCTGTAACAGGCATGTTTGCTGCATTGCGACTGCAGGGCTTCCAAAGAAGAAAAAATTGTGGAGCTGCTCAGCAGAGCCTGTTCTGCACTCATTCCAGGCAGGAGGACTAAAGCAGATGAACTTAATACACTGTCTTTCTTAATCCCTAATAATCTTTGTCTTGACCTCCTCCTCCTCGCACGACGCAACCTGCTCACAGGCTTCATGAAGCTCATCAGTAATATTTAGATCCACTTGACATACCAAGTAAACACGATGCTTTTGACCACAGACATGCAGTGTCCACTTAAAAGCTTCTCACCTACTAACCTTTAAAGCTGGACCAGAGATTTACAGAGATTTGGGAAAATTCCAGCAGTTGAGCAAAACAGATGTAGCTACAAGAATAGATGTGCACCGAGTGCCCATGCTAACCCTAAGCACCACAAAGGGCACTCACAGATACAAGTGCACGCTGAACTGCGTTCAAGACAGGATTATTAATTTAATTAGCTGGCTTATAAAACAATGCTTAGCGTACAAAATCATTATTTGCTTTCTTACTTCCTAGCACAAAACTCTAATACACTAGTGCTATTGAAAAAGACCACTTTAATGTCTCTAAAGTGAAGACATTTCCTAAAAGATGATAAAGTACATTTCACAAATGGGTTACACATACCCCTTTCAAATGCACTGTAACAAAAGATTCCAATGAAAAAAACAAACTATCACATTGCACATTACCACATAATTTCCACCTATGCTACTGTGTATTTTAAATCTTTTTTCCTTGATGCCCTCTTCTGTCACAAGAGCAACAGATACATTTGCATCTTCCCCTTAACCAGACAAACTATAAAATATTAGGGTTTCCTGATAACCTTTTGGGCAAAAAAAGGGACGTAATTCATACTTTGCTTAGAGAGATTATGAAAAAAGCAGCCCTATTACAAGTTGAGAATGTATTTCTCAATAGAAGTGAACAGTTTCAGCATTGATAGAAAGTCTTCTACTTGAATTAAACTGTAAGACCTCTGAGTAATGGCCATAAAGGAAGGGAATTAAAGACCTTGCCCTTCACATGGACTCTCAACATTGCTACATTATAAGTAGGATGAGTGGATTCATTCTTCAAAGCAGCACAATGCTTTAATACTGTAGCTTATTTTATATATATATATTTTTCTAATGAAAATAGCCAATTCTGGTGGAGCTAACCACCAGAGCTAACTCTTGAATTTTCCCTACAATATTTTTCTCTACATTTTGTCTGTCGTACCATCCCCAGCTGTCTTCCTTCCTGACTCCTGAATCTACATGGTTTGTGTCCCCTTTTCTCTTCCATTCTTTTTTTTTTTTTTTTTTTTTGTCCCCTCTGCCTTTCAAATTCCTCTCTCCCCTAAGGTGTAAAACATTTCTTATCACAGGGAATTTTACTTCTGGTTTGGTCCACATAACAAACTTGCAGTACTTAAGTTACTGCCAGGAAGGAAAATTTCTAATGGTCTAATAAAATAAGAACTCTCAAGCCAGTAGTTTGAGGACACTTTCCTGGTTATTCTGTTGACTTTGAAATAAATTCCCAATGGCTGGTGTAGACTCTTCCTATGGTAGCTTAGTTTAATACGTTCTAATACCAAATGTCCTTTAGGTACGAATTAGTTGACTTAATCTTCATGGCACAAATTATTTTTCAAGTGTCATCTGGAAAATTTTAATTTCTGAAGAAGTTTTGAAGGGATAAGCTTGAAGTCAAACTGCGGTAAAGTCAGGTTCCTAATCTTCAGGACATCCCCAAACCCATAGCAACAGCAGTACTATGAAGCTGCTCCAAAATATGCAAAATGAGGATTTTATGCCTCTGCCCTCAACCTTCTCTTTTCACTAAGGTGAGAAAGCAGTAGTAACTCCCACTTCTGAGCTGGCCACTCTCAGAAGCCACTCTCAGAATGTTGCCCTTCAGGCAACATTCACCCATTACTTATCACTTCTTCACAGCTAAGATGGCTAGTTAGATAGGCCACCAGCTGGACCATACCTTATTACAGCTTTGAGACCTCAGGAGTGAAATTTTCCATCAGTCCCACAGCCTAAACACAGGGGAGGATGACTTGGGTTTCCTGCTTAGGTGGGCAGTTAGCAGTTCAGGAGAGGCAGTCTGCCCAGGCGGCAGTAGTGCCAGAAAGAGAAGTGGATCGAGTCAAGTAGGAAAACAGTCACAACAAAGAACAAGTTGGAAAGTGATTGCTGGAAGAACTGAGCCCAAGAGAAAACTCTGCTGGTCTGAGCTGGTCTGGCAGCCGATGGGCACATTACAGCCTGCTTTCCAGGGCACTTACTTGAGGTCTGAGTATAGACAAGTGCTACAGGGCACCATACTGTACGCTATTTTCTCAGCTGAGCTGCTGCCTCTTTGCTTGGCTGACTAACTGATATGTCAATTGAACAGCTGAATACCTGTCTTTTTCTTTTTTCTTTTTTTTTTTCCTTCTCCTTTTTCCCACTTGTATTTTAAAGGCTGGGCCAGAATGCCCATTGTTTAATGCAAGTGGACGTGTATCAGCCTGTACCTTTATGTGAAGTTGAAGAATGTGCAACAGCGTTCTCAACTTCAAGGCCTCTCACAGATTTTGCTGCTTACACCTGGCCAACCTGTGGAAATGAGAAATGCTCACACAGCAATGCTTCCACAGGGTTAGACTGCAAGAAGCCTTTTCAAAGCTGTGATTGTGCATTTTAGCTGTGAAACTTCCAGTGATATCAGCAGGAGTCACACAGCTAAATCCCCAAGCAACGCTTTCGGAGGATGACTTATATTTAAAGGAGGATTAGAAGAAAATACTTCTTACACCATTTTCCATGTAATATTATCAGTCTTAAATTCAGAGAAGTATGGAATCATTTGGGGGGAATAAATGATTCACTGGGTATCAATTTTTCCATCCAATTAGGTTGGGCAACTACGCTGAGTGTTTAACACATACCCCTGCTGCCCCTCCCTTTCCACAGAGTGTATATATTAAACACAAGTTAAGACTTCTGGGTTTTCAACTTTGTTGATTTTATATTCCTTTCGGGATTTAAAGTACTGTTTTGTTTAATTATTTTTCCTCTACTCATCCACAGTATTGAATGACAGTAATAATGAGCTCAGAATCATTGTACAAATCCCAGTAGGAACCATTCATAGTTTGTTAATAGGACATTATATTTGCATTACCAAGTGCAGTTCAAAGCACATTGTGTAAATTAGCTCCGAGGGTTACTACCACGAATCTAAAACCAGAACATCAGGTCAATTAGCACAGCTCTAAAGCACATTAGTTTGGTTGAAAACATAAAGGGTATGATTAAAATTCTAGGAAATCCTCTCCTGCCCTGGCTAAGAGCCTCTCAGAAGAAGGCTGGTTTTGCCTCCGGGAGACACCAGAACGCCTCAGCTCACACCAGTACGGCCTGATCCCAGTGACCCCAATGCCTGATAAGCAATACTGGCCTCTTCTGAAGCAGGGGAAAATTAACTTGCAGGTGGTGTGGAAATCCTCAGAACTCCACAGAGACGCTTTCTTCCCCGTTCAAATTAAAAGAACAGGTGAGAATGAGGAAAACTTGGAGGGCCTGGGAGTTCAGCATAGAATATATTTCTTACATGAAAATGCAATTAACAAAGAAAAGCATATTTAGTTTCTACCACTGAAAGAAACACTACCACTACGTAGCACAACCAATCCCACATGCAACAGGCCAAAAAAATCAGTTTAATAATGACAAGAGGAAACATACAACAAACTAAGGCAGGAAGTTCCCAGTAACAATATAATGTATATTACTGTTCCCAGTGCTATACTGTAGGATTATGTGTCTTTTGGGCAAACAGCATGTGCACATGCACACACACAACTATGCAAGTAGCTAATGAACTTCAGAGATCACATAGAGCATTCTTTGGATGAAACTGTTGGAAGAGAAGCACACAGACATAGCAGGAGAAGGCACATCACAACGAAATTCTGCGTCAGGACTATAACTCTGATGAAGCCAAGGGATGTCCCAGATAAATAAAAGAAAAAGCCAAAGGGTATTACTATCTGGTCAAATCAGTTGATTGGTCTAAGCCCTCTAGTCAATTCAAGTCAGTCTTACCAAGCTATCAAGTCAATGTATTACATGGGCTATACACCTCTGCTAAGCCAGAGGATTGATTTTAAGATTCAATCCTGTGGGTAGGAGGCAGCTTATTCTCTAAATGCCAACCCATTTGTTACTCTCTGCAGAGACTATTTTACTCTCTCATTACTCTTTGCAGAAACATACTTGAAGCAGTGGCTAGATAACTTCAAAAATTACATAATCTTGAACCAAATAATAAGATTTCAGATTACACAAAAGAAAACATTGAATGGCAGGGTTCACAGTCCACTGCATAAAAATGGTCATTCCTTATACACTGAGATGGCTGTATCTATGACGCAGAGGAAGATTTCATCGTTAGTATTTATTTCTTTGTACCATGTACATAACTGTTTGGTAACTGCCTAATAGATCTGTATGAGCAGAACATGCTAAAGCTTCTGGCAAGTCCTGGAAGAAATGACTGAGATATATGCAGAACAAGGTACAAAAGTATAAAAGAGAAGATACTGGAAAATGAATTTGGATGTTTGAGTCAAGTACCCCTGTGAAATGCTTCTTGTTCCATGACCACTACCAGCTAAAGAGCTGGAACCTCCTTGTGGATGAAGTTGTGAGAATGAAACAATTTGCCTGTATGAGATACTGGGCATGCTTTTCATGAGAAAACAGCACATAGATACATAACAGATTCGACCCTACCTGCAATGCAAACTGATGGGCCAAACAGAAAGAGGTATTTAGTGAATCATAAATTGAATATTCAGCTGGGAAAAAAATGCTTTATACAGAGGACAGCAAGCAACACAAGAAAGATCAGCAACTACACACAAATTGAAAGAAAATGAATATACAGACAAAAGGCATATTTCAAAAGTAAGCATTTTAAGATGCCTACTATTACATGAAAACCCAACAGTAAAAACAGATGAGCTAGAGTGACCAGCAAAGTAAAAGCTATTTGGTGTAAGTGCTTCTGAAATCAGGTAGAGTAACACAAATCAATGGACTGCTTATTGTATCTACTTATTTAGTAGTTCAGGAAGGCTTAGATTAGCTTTAGAAGGATTAGATTGCAAGGAGAAATGAATTTACAAAGGCAGAGAAGCAACATATTACCGCAAGATTCAATAGGATCTACTGTAATGAAAAATCTGCCTTTTCAGGCCTATTCAGCTGAATTTGAATTCTACAAACTTTGTATGATCAACTCCTGAGGTATTTTCTTTCCTTATTTCAATTACAGATATTGGGTTCCTGATGGCTAATGCACCTTCCATCACGTTTTATATCCATTAAAGAGGTAGAGAAATTGCCAAATATTTTATTCTGTGGAAATAAAAGATTTTCTGTCATTCTGCACTTCTACATCCCCACAGCAAGATGAATTAGAATTTTCTCTTTGACATACACAGACACAAATATATGGGAATTTGTGTCAGACTTTTCTTCAAGATATATCTACTCAGGGTCAGAACAAACAGAGGAGAAAAAAGCTGCTCTCTTTGCTCTCTTTTTTTCAGATGAGACTGTCAGTCTGCTATCACTTCCCTAATGAGAGAGTGATGTAACTATTATTCCTAATTGTGCATTATTTCAATTTTCAGCACTTTTAAGACTAAATTGCCCAAAGAGAAAGGGGCTGTCCAAAGGGGACCCATTCCCTAAGAAAATGCATGTGAGAAGGAGCAATTAAATACTCACATTCTAAAAAGTTGTGAAGCACAATTGCTTAATAATGATTCATTTCAAATGATCCCAGAGAACCTCAGATTTTTTAATAGCTTCATTCTCAGTGGTCTTCCCCAGAAGATACTTAAAAAGGGCACGACACAGCAATCGGCAGCAGGAAGCAAATACTGTTGCACTAATACTGAAAGTGGAGTATGTCAGCAAAGAAAAATACAATTGCCTAAATTTGATTTCTGCCATTGCATCCTTGCTCAGAGATGTATTCCTGTGGGAAGTGCTGTGATATTTGGACAGCTACAACTCTTTGAAAAACATTAACATGTTGACGTTCTCTCTCTCTCTCTTTGTGTGTGTGTGTTTTAACGCATGTTCTCCCACTAAAATGGAAGAGTTATTGGCCAGCCGACCTGGTCAAATGGACAACAAGGGGCCAGGCATGGTCATTTCAGAAAACTGACACCTCACCTCTTTCTGCCTTAAGTTACCACCTCTTCCTCCTGAGCTTCTTAGCATTTTCTTAAAATCTACTCTCTGCAGTTCAAGGAGCTCTCCTCAAAACTACTTCCATCCTGCCATTAGGTGCATTGTAGCCGTCCATTTTCTACTTGGGAAGTAGGAGCTTCTCATTCATGAACGTTCAGGACCAGGAGGATGCTGGGCAGCAGACACCCCAGGGGCTGTTCTCCAGCCCAGCGCTCCAGAACACCCTAGCAGCACACCAGCCCTACAGAAAGGGAACAGTGCCACCTTCTGATCCCCTGCCCTGAGCTCCTGGGGCATGCCAGCCTTCTGCAGCCAGCCAGGCATGTAATGACTTACCCAGATTCAGATGGCAAAGCAGACCTGCCGAGCTTGCAGTGTGCAAAGAAGAGCAGAGGCAAAGAAAACGAAGGAGGAAAAAAAAAAAAAAAAAAAAAAAAAAAAAAAACTCGCATAACTGCTTCTATCACCCCGCCAGAAAAATCGCCTTGTATTCTAGTAGGAATCATCTTCGATTAACCTTTTATCTTTTGGCTTCCTTAGCCAAGAAATTAGCAACCAAGGCATTAAATGAAATTGGATTTCCTATATTTGATTTGCAATGTTTTGAGATTTCATCAGTTCTGAAAGGTGTTAATGCAATCTGCTTTCTAGCAGGGCATGGGAAGCACAACACAGACAGAACTCACCCCATCTATAACAAAAATAAAACTCATTATCCTTCCTTGTCAATTATTTGAAGAACTTTTTGTTTTGTTTTGACCTGAACTGAACAAGAAACATACTGTAGTTTCAGTGTTTGCTTCAATTTTCCTTGAGGGCAGTTTCATCCTTAGAAACAGCACAATAACGCAAAGGCTCCTTAGATAGAGCAAAAACATACAGACACCCTAATAGGCTCTAAAGCCTTTCCACAAACTTCTGCTGGTTTTTTATGACTCTTAAATTATCTCTGGTGCTGCGGATCGGATAATCATGGCATTCCAGATGTGAAGTAAGGGACCAGATGGACAATAGAGAAAAAAGAAACCTTCCCTGTTCGAAAAAAATCTATTTTAGGAAAAAGCTTCTTACAAAAAGCATGGAAGCAGCAATGTTCTTTGGCTACAATGATGGGAATCCTAGCTGATGGGAACCACAACTATTTCAGATCAAGGAGCTCCATGGTAAAGGCACAGCTTGTATGTCTGGACTGCATTTAAGCACAAATCTCAGCCCCTTGAAAATGTGCTTTGTGCCACTGCAACAGCTGAAATGAAGTGAGGATTCCCACTTTTGTCCTACACAGTGAGTGCATGAGATGTCCTCTGGATGCAGATAGCAGGCTCGCCCTGGCTATGACAGCTAATAGAAGTCCCATTTGGGACTTCCTGGCAAAAATCACAGCAGCTCTCAGGCTGCTCACACTTCTGCCCAGGATCAGATCCCTGCCAGCAGCCTCCAGATGATGGCTGTATGTTACCTCCTCCACAAGGAAACCCCTGTGCCAAGGACCTGCTTAGTACCCTGCCTTTAAAAGAGCACTGCTGGATTTCCAAAACTGAGGAAAGTTCTTCAAGGAGAGAAATTGTTTCACCATTCAGCAGTTGCATGAGCAGACCTGGAAAGGCAGGGGCACTGCATCAGTACCAGAGACAATTTGATGCAGAGACAGGAGCTGAATCCAACAGTCCAACAGTCCAGACCAGAGTGATTCGGAAGGTCTGTGGGAATACATCCTTGATGCCAGAAGTAGTCGGTGTTGCAGATTGCTTTCCAGCCTCCTGCACAGGAATACACCGCCCCTCACCAAAGGAGACCTGAGGCAGGCCAACTGTTCGTGTAGGGCATCCAGGGTGGCAGATCTGCAGACTGATGATGACTGACAATTCATACCAAGGGGGTCATCAAGCGTGCCTCAAAGGAGTGTAACTTGGAGAGGTCAAAGCAAAAAGTTAATAGGCTGGTACATAAAACAGCAACACACTCTCACCCCTCTCATCCTCTCAGCAGGGCTCTGTTTTTGACCTCCTTTTTTCCTCATTTTTCCACTTCCACTTACCCTTCTTGAAAAGGCTGTTAACAAAGGCGTCTCACCTATCTGCAGTCACAGTGTTAAATACTGGCATCAACTACCCATGTTCCTATAGCATTAGCGTGAGCATTCACCTAAGCCCAGAAACCACATGCAGAATATTTGCAGCTGAAGTGGGCTGCGAACCCACCAGGAAAGCATATCACGGCACAGGAACTGCTGCAGAGAGAGGGCTAGGAGGTACCAGGGCAGTTCATTTAAAGTCTGATACATAACAGTATGATTTTTCTTTTTATTTTTTAAGACAAGGGAAGGAAAACAGTAAATGAGATATGAGAAAATCTCCTGGCCCAAAACAAAAAAACTTTCCCTGTCTGTTCCACACGAACATTAGGGTTTCTGCATCTTTGAAAGAACAGTCAATATAAAACAGCATTTTGCTGAAATTGCTTATCTGTATTATTTAATATGCTGTTGTGGTTTAAGCTGGCAGGCAGCTGAGCACCCCAAAGCTGTTCACACACTCTGGCCCCTGCCCACCAGCAATAAGGAATCAGGGGGAAAAGGGTTAAAAAAAAAAAAAAAAAAAAGGTAATACACAGACCAGTTTCGTTGTTCCACGTGAAGTATGTGGGACATACCTTTGGTCAATGTTGGTTAGCTGGCCTCGATCAGCCTTACCCAGCTCCTGGTGCACCCCCAGCCTCCCTGCTGGCAGGGCAGTGTGAGAAGCTGAGAAGTCCTTGGCTTAGTGTAAGCACTGCTCTGCAACAGCTACAAGCATTATTCTCATCCTAAATCCAAAACACAGCACCATAACCACAATTTTTCAGACTTTCTAGCAGAACTAATTGAAAAAAACAATAATAATAATTTTAAAAAATCTTCAAAAATCCCCCTGGAAAAAAAGTATATATTTCTGCTATGGTGAGCTTTAGCTAAGTTGAAGTATTTATTGATTTATCAGTGAAAGAAAAAGATAAAAAGAAAAACAGAATGGCCTCAAGTATCAATGTAGTACAAAAAGCAGAAGCCTCTGTAACTGGCTTATCTTAAAAACACTTAGCAAAAGCTTTCAAAAAACTCACACACCAACTCTGAGATACGAGTTTGAAGCACTTGTACGTTATCTAGGTGTGATAATACCTCCTAACTGAGGGAATGCCCTCACCTTCCAGAGATGGCATGTACGCACTTGGAGAAGTGAAGAAAGAAGAAATAACCTATCCTGTCACTCATCCTAAAGTTCATTTTTAATAAATACCGTTACTAATTCTCTCACTGACCGTATTCCACTTTGAATCCTTTTTCTTGGTGATCCGCTGAGATCAGCACCTCTCAGCACTTCCAGTTCTTGGGGAGCAAAACTACCGCACCAAGACCTGTCTTTAATTGCTTCTCCTGAGCAATTAAACCTTCTCCAATAGTAACGGATTTTGAGTTCAACAGTCTCCCAGAGCATTCAGGGATGTCACTAAAGCTCTGCTTCAGAATAGCCCCAAAACATCAGCATACTCCATAAAAAAACAATGGCAATTAATGACAGCATCCTCTTCAAATTTTGTGAGGAAAAAAAGCAAAACTCTGAATTTCTAAAGAAATAAAGCCTTTTCTTTCCAGGATTGAAAGGGACTATCTCATCTTTTCCATGGAGATTGTATTAAATTCATCACAGAGAATGCTGGAACAAATTACTGATGGGGTGAGGCATTGCAGATTGAATCAAAGAGTTCAAATAGATAGTGCTCACAACACTTCCACTGGAAAAAGAAGCAAAAATCTCTTTGCTTCAATCACAGTTCCTTTGTCCACCTGCATAAAACTCACAGAGCCTGGAGGACTACTGCTTCCACTTCTGATGAGCACTGATGGTTCACAGTAGGTAACCAGCACAAGAAGATGCAACAAGGATAGAGCAAGGGGTCAGAGGCTTGAACTCCTCTTAATGACAACCTGTATGGAAGAGGAAGTCAAATACAAAATGTTCTGAGGCTCAACCAGAATACACAGAATTGAAATGAGATAGCAAAGCTATGGCAATAGTTTTCATGGTGAAAACCCTTAATGCTATGCTTATATAAGTAAACAGAGATGAATTTATAATTTGAAGAAGTAGAAAGTCACAATTTTCTTTACTAAGTAACACTGCCCTCTGATGAAACTTATAAATATGTGAGTCTCAGTAGCATTGACCTGTTTTGTTGTTTGTTTTTTCCCAAAAGAACAGCACTATTTTATTAATATTACCTTTAGTTCCCACAGTTTTGGCTTAATATAAATAACACAGAACAAAAAATAAAATTATGCTAGTGCAGATCAAATGTATTTTTTTTCTCCATTTAAATACTTTAGAAGCATCCAGAATAAAGCACAAAACAAAGATAAAAATGCAGGTCAAGTGAGGATAACTTCACTTTATCCTTCTTGCTAATAAACAAGCGTTTGCACATATTGCCTCAGAATACTTTTTATCTAGTTAGCACAAACAGCTTTGATATGGGAATTAGGGACAAAAATCATTGCTTGCTAATCTCTTGCTTGTTTTCAGTTGAGATAAACTAGAAAAATAGGCAGATTAAAAAACACTACTGTTTACTTGTACAAAACATATCCATTTGTGTCTCAAAATATTCTTGAAGTTGCACTTAAGTGAAGAGTATTTGATGGTACCTCTTAGAGAACCCGTATTAAAAAAAAACAGGCTTTCGAGTACAGGCACAAACCAATAATATCATGGCAAAGATTCAAAAGCAATGATACTTCAAAGATACCAGATTATTCTGCAAGGAAATAAAAAGTTTATCAATCAGTTTTTGTCCTCGTACATCAATCCGACTTAAATATTTGTCTTGAATTCAAATAATCTCATCTGGACTCGAAACAGCAGAAAGAGCTTCCATACAAGAAACTTCAGAAAAGCAACAGGAATCTTGCTTTGACTGGACCAGCTGCTGAACAGCAGGTGGTCAGCTCACCATGCACCTGTGTGAGAGGTGGTATACCCCTGCAGCACTTCCTACCTGTAAACACAAGAAACCTCCAACTCTTGGGCTTGCTTTAGTACCATATGCCCTGAAGTGTCAAAGTAGTGGAAGAGGCCTTGGGCATTAGGGCCATAAGGCCGTCAAGGCTGGACAAGCTCCTACCTGCAACAATAATGATGGAGACCAAAGATGGCACCTTTGGGGATTTCAGGTTTTAAGGACATGACAACCTCCTCTATATTGTCCTAGAGCCATGAGCATGGAGTGAACCTATGTGCTTCCTGACTCTACATGTGATGCTGACTCCATCTGGCCTCAAGGCTTCCATCTGGAGACAGGGATCAGAAAATGGAAATTGCATCTTTGTAGAGACTGACCATGACAACAAGGCAGTTTGAAAGACAGTGTATTTCTCTCATTGAGATGAATGCTTCACTTGACTGCAAGCAGTGGCTGAGGTGAGCTGCTTGGCTTTGCTGACCTCAGATGTACAAACTGCTTGGAGCACTCTGTAGCAGTCAGTAGCTGCTGTCCTCAGTTCACCAGCAGAAGACTAATGGATCGCCATGGTGTGCTCACACCTAGGGCCCAGGAAAAAGAAAAGGCGAGGTCTAACTTGAGATTTATATACCTCTGGAAAGGAGAGTGTGAATGAAATGTGACAACTGCTATACCCAGTGAGGAATTGCCTTACTTCACATAGGCTTTTACAGCATGTCAGAGATTGTCCCTGCACTGCTGGACATTATTTAGCATTCCACAGCTGGATCTCTTTACACTGTTTCCTTACTTTTTTCCTTCTTTTTACTTTTTTTTTTTTTCCTTTTAAAGCCAATATTGATACTAGAACAAACCTGAGACACAAGAACCATTTCTGAGACATATGGACATCTTAAGGATTGACCTACTCCTTCTATTTGCCCAACCACCCCTTCAGTAGGAGCTAGCTCTGTAGGATGCCTACAGCTGATTAATAGAGAGAGCCCTATACGGCCTTATAGAAAAAACCTTACAGGGAGGCTTTTCTTTTTGGGGTGCAGCTGAACCTCAGGTATTTTCCTTCACTGTCTGCCAGCTTTTCCCCAGAACTCACCATGCTCTCGGAGAACCTAACATCCAACAAAGTCACCAGAAAAATGCTGACACGTGCAAGTGGTGCAGCATCAGTAGGTACAGAGCAGGAGAACAGAGAATGAACCTGGAGAAATGCAGTGAAGCCATAGAAAGTTTGTGAGTTTATTAGTAGCATGTGCTAAAGGAAATCTGGGCAGAAAAGGATCCTGCCACAAAGAAAACCAAGCTGGCTGTGAGATGAGGGCAAACAGTAAGGAATGACTACCTGATGGAACAGAAGGAGAAAGAAAACCAAAGAGAAGATTAATAAGAGCTTTATTCTTGCAGTCACAGTTGTGACTGTAAATGTATAGGCCTGCACAGTGCTTTGAATGGGAAACACAATATTGTCTAACAAGTCTTCTCCAATCATACCATTTGGAGATGAAGCAGGGTTCATTTTAATGCTGCCCTGTAATGCCTGCAAGAAAATGCTACATTTTTTGCAATGTGAAAAATGGGTCCTGCCAGAATAAAAGATGGACTTAACCAAGAAAGGCAGCACATAAATGAAGTCGTTTTGTTGTAAAACACTGTCTGCCCCTAAAACTGTACCACTGTATTTTTGAAATCAGTGTACAAGAAAATCTGAGCTTGCAGTTCACTGTTTTATAATCCTCAGAATCCTCTGGTCCCAGGCAAGATTTACATTTTTAGTTCCTACCCAAAATCAATAAATAGTTTGGGACCATTCATTGTATACTATAAGAACCTAAGTAGAAAGTAAATTGAGCAACAACAATCAAAAAATAACCATCGACATTAGCATGTGACACCTCAGAGCTAAGTAAAGACCTTCCTTCTGCAACTGAAATCAAACAATAATAAAAAACAAACAATACTTCTCCTTTACTGGTGATCATCACACTAAAAAAGAATCATCTCAGCTTATTGGGATGTAAGGGTGTGGGAGAGGTTTTTACGTACACTCCACACTTTTCAATTAGTTATTTCTTCTAGACGCTAATATTGGCCGAAGGAGATCCAATTAGTATAAAATTCAAATTTATTTCCTTGTAATTATACAGCCCATAAATTCCGTTGCTTTCAGGCACACTTTTACTCATGCCTGAGTGGAGTGCCATCACTTCATCTTCCTTATAGCTGTTTTTCCTTAGTTACTGTTGTGGTATCACTGGCCAAGCTACAACAACTGAATTTTCCATAAATGCTAAGACAATTTCATTTCTTCTGGAAAAGAGCTCTACAGCTCTACACTTTTAGTCCAGTTATAATAATTATTATGCAAATCCCTCAACTCCGCATGGTTACCCAGCCTTAAAACTCATTACAGATTCATTAGAAACACAGTTGCTCCATCTTCTTTTTCAGATACTTTGAAATTTAATAATTACCATAAACTAGGGGAACATGCTGCATTGTGAACATTATATTCATCACAAAGCTTTGTGCTAGTGCATAGGATTCTTTCATGCTTAATTTGTTATTAATCATACTTTAGATTGTAGTCTCTTTGTGTTTTGTAAGTTTGTTTCTCTTTTTTTTTCTTTTTTTTTTTTTTAACACTGAAAAAAGTCCTTACTTTTATTTAAATAATTCCCACTCTGGCTCACGTATTTTACCTAAAATATTGAAAAAGGCGTGTAAAACTGACAGACTACATTATTTTTAATAGAACATGGAATCATTCAGAAGAGACTAATGCAACCAAGAGTAAGGGTGAGAGGGCAGATAGCTTGAAAGAGGGGGCAACATCAGCATCTGTGCTAGTTTTTTCTCCCAGGTGCACAGATGCTGAGGTGAGGGAAGCAACCAGTGAGCCAGGATGCAGGACTGATAGGATCAAATAATGTAACATCGTGTCTCAATTTATGAAGGCAAAAATTATGTACTAACCTAAAAAAGCAGGAAATTCCTCCAACACATTGATGCACAAAAGTAAACTGCAAAGGTATCTCAAAATTATAAAAAGTTATAGACAGGTGGTTTGGTGCTTTTAAACCTCAGGAAGTTCCAAGTTTCACTAATTTTGAGATTATTACTGATTTATTATTGCAGACAGCAATAGTTAAAGTCAAAGGTAAATACAGAGTGAATGATTCAAAAAAATGTTCATCATAAAATTGGTGCCTTCATAAAGTCTTTCAAAATGGAGGGGATTTTAATTAGTTGAAATTGATGGTGATGAACAACAAAGATGGAAAACAGATTCCTACTGTGGACATGAATTCTGCTTAACTAATCAATGTAATCAAATGCATAAAGAGTCTTCACACTGGAGCTGCTCCCAGCCACTTCCCACGGGAGGAGAAGGGAAATTTTCCTTTAACATTCAGGAAGCAGCAAAAGGGGGAGAAAAAAAAGTGTGTTACTATCCTTCACTGTCACTGGGGCAGGCAAATACGATGATGGTCTTCAGCTAAGGCACACTTTGAACCCCCCAAAACCGCTTCATCTGTTACAATACCTCTTGCTGTTCCAGATAAACAAAGAAGATACCTCAAAAGGTACCAAAACCCATTATCACAGCAAACTGGAGAAGAATAAAAGCAACCACGGCAAGTTCACTGCAGAATGCTGACAGCAACCCAAGCTTGGAAATTATGTAATGAACTTCTGCAAAATTTCACAGCAAAGCTGTTTTTCAGGCAATACAAATATGCTGAAGACTGGGAAAAAATGGAAAAGGGAGGAAAGCAGGATGATTCATTCAGCACTTTTTGCGTGAAATAAGTGGCCTCTACTTGTTCACTGAAGGATAACTCAAATCTATGCCAAGCTGTGCAAACAGGGAGTGGGGCTAAAAAAAAAAAAAAAAAAAAAAAAAAAAACCCACCCTACAACTGTTGTTTAATAGTGATAGAATTAAGGATGAAAATAAATTATTCAAAAAGAAAGAGAATATATGCATACATACATATGCATATTCTTTTAATTTTTTTTTGTGGAAAAAGGTGGGGAGGGTCTGCAAAAAAAATGCTTGGTGCATACGTTCATATCCATACATGCTGCAGTAAAAACAGGTCTCAAAAGTAGTTCCTTAGTAACTTAATGAAGCATGTTTTTGCATTAACAATTCAATTCTAATCCCCTACTCTTCTTCCTCCTCCTCTAATTTCCCCAGAGAGAATCAATAAAGTAACTTCATCTGAAATATGCCATCTAGAACAATGACTAAATAGGGCGCACTAAAACCAAACTAAAATTCCAGGGCAGAGACTGAACTGACCATTAAATATAAAGCATGAGGAGATAATTGATACATCTAACACAAAGGTGATAGCAAAGCAGTAACCAGCTTATTAGAAGTCACTCGACTGCCCGGCTACTATAGTAGCAGAAGACCTTTTGGATGCGAAAAAAACATTTCCCTGACATTGTTTCTCTTCAGGAGTCACTGACTTCAACACGCATCCCTAAATTACATATTACGTAGTTAAAATCAGTGGCGCAAGGCTTTAACTTATAGTTTGGGGAAAAAAAAATCAAGAATTAATCCCTCATTGATAAAATTTAATGCTAGACTTCAATACTTCACAGAATGCTTGATCTGTTTAGAAACAATCTGCTAGAGATGATAATGACAGCCACTCTTTTAAGAAACCATTTATCTTTTAAGAAAGTGTTATCAAAAAATCAAGTCCTGTTTTTTTCCTTTCTTACGAAACTGACTGACTGCAGTAGGTCATTTACTTTCTGAGATGTTCATCCTTCACTGTTAACAGCATTAATATTTCCACCACACCACTGTTAGCCTCACAGAAGATGAAAAATTCACAGCAAGAGGATAAACATTACGGATCAGCAAACCAGTAGAACCCTAAGATTCACTTTGCTGCAAATCTCATTTAAGCAATCAAAACTAAAAATATACTACAGAGCTAGAATCATCTCCGTAGAAAGGTATTTCAAGACATTTTTCATGAGGATTTATTGGACTAAAAAGACTAAAATAGTAAACACAATAGTTATTTAATTTAGTAAACTGGTACAAAATGTGCCAGACTGCATACGGTAAATAAAATGCTCCCAAAAGGCAACACTTGATAATATACATGGGAGAGATCACATTTCACAGGTACAATATGCCTGAACAAACACCAGACAACATCATCAACATAATATGATGAATAAATAAAAGAAAGAAAGAAAAAAAAAAGTATGTTACAATATTTTTCCTGTGAGGTTTTTAAATAATTTCATTTTTTTCATTTCTTCTTAGACACTGTTCTTCACACTGTCCATCAAAATTCTTTAAAATGCCAGTTACATAGTTTAAGATTCTCAAAAACTTCAAAAACTTTTACAGAGATGTTTGTTTGTTCAGAATTATACATTCTTCATAACTAGCCAAAAGTATTTGAGACATGAATGATGTACAGAAAAGGACTTCTTTGTGTTACTTGAAACAATTGTACTGTTCTCCTCTTCAGGAACATTACAAAACCATTATGTGACAATTTAAATGGCACAGTAACAAGGTAGGATGGGAAAAAATCTTTAGATGTTGTTTTCTGATACAGTGCTAGCAACCTTTTCAGATTTAGAAAACTTCTGGATGACAAGAACTGATACTTCAGAATAGTGAAGTAGTCCAAAGTCCCCATTTCCTAATTACATGAAATTTCCTAATTACAAGAAATTACATTCCTCCTGCTTGCTCAGAGGAACAAATGGGAAAGCAGTGAGAGAATAGATTGATACTGGAAGTAATCTTTGAAGTTATTCCAGAGTGTTTTAAAAAGTCACTCAAAGGCATATGAGTGAAATGTAGCAACTAAAGGAATGAAAACCAAGTTTAAGATCTTCCAAAGGAGGCTTTTTCTCCTTTTCAGTAATGTAGGTACTAAGGAGCTTAATCCCCACTAAGTTCCAAAGAGATGCTCAGAAGTGCCAAAATTGTTCTGAGTATATGACTTAAGTTTCCAAATCATACTGGACCTTTTGAAAGCTGTGACCTCTTTGCTCAGTCACTAAAACAGGCTTTTGTAAGAAATCCCTAACTAGAAAAAAAAACTGTCTTCAGGATAGATGTGGTTGTGGTTAAGACAAACCTCCCTCTCTCCCACTTTTCCTTCTGCTTTCATCACTAAAGGTTTTGTTTTGTTTTGTTTTAGTGCAGTTTAACTGGTTTTATTGAGAATACTGGAACTTAAATTCCCAAGAGGGGTGAAGAAGAGCGTTGTGCAGTTTGTCCAGATATCAAAGTCCTGTGTCTTATTTTAAAAGCGTCCTCCTTACAGGGAGTGTTTTTTTCCATTATAATTTAAATTTATTCCGTAATTTTTGCAGTTATTTGTAGGTGGGAAGTCAGGGTAGTTGCATAAGAAATACAATGCTTCCTTAGCAAAAATGATAGACAGCACTGACTTAGAGTTGGCAAGAATGGAACAGATTCAAAAGTAATTTACCAGTTCTTTGTAGTGTAAGTTTTGATGATGTTTCACTAGAGATTAATGGGGAAAGGCTTCACTTTAAAAACAAACTTGAAAAATATTTTAAAGAAAAAGTCTGGGGGAAAAATAACTTTTTGCAAATCTATTCTGTATGTCATTACTTTTTGTTTCTACTAGTTGTTTGATGTTTTAAGAACATGTGAGTGTTAAACTGGAAATAATTAAGGACTTCAGAAACCTGTAGACTTGAAACATTCCAGAAAGCCTTCTATGGAAATGACTTGGCACAATACGCTGTTAGGTCTTTTTAACCAAGAGGCAATATATATATATATTTAGTTCACAGCAAAATACAAAGAAGTCATTTCAAACATTTTCTTCTCTACTAAAAAGTAACCTACTCCACAAGCTCGCTGAGGACACACAATATATATCATCCTAGTACTTTGGCAGGGGTCTAAACCACTCAACATGCCTCCTCCGTTTTCCCCAAACTCTGATTTCCACCATCACCTAAAGCATCCCAAGGTCAGTACCCCTGTTTTGACAGCAGCATAATGCTCGATATCTTTATTTCAGGGATCAGTTTATTCAAATTGTTCCACTGATTGTTAGAGAGGAAAGAGAGATCACCACGAAATATCACTGTCTGTTGTCTTGGTTAGAGACAAAGAGAAGTAAACCTTCCCTGGCAGTCTGGATTTTTCTCCGTGAAGTCAAATCTGTCAGTCTATCCCTCCAGGTAATAAGAGAAATGAAATGCTGCCTATAAAAGAGAACCAGGCCTGCCTGGGTCTTTGGAAAACAGGCCTTTGACCTGTTTCAGGAGAGGGCTGCAGGCTGTGAACTCAAGTGGAAAGAAACATTTCCCTGAAGTTCAGAGCAAAATACTTAGCTCTGGAGAGACACGAGGCTGTGAATACATCTCTCACCTTAGCCTTTCTTACCAGCTCGCTCCAAGTAGCTGCTGCAGATCTCCTTCCAAGGCACTAGTTCTCCCCAGGTACAGCACACAAGGCCCATACACGTGACACGGTGGTAGTCTATGTCCAGAAGTCAGCTATCAGCACTGCAGCATCCAGTGCTTTCAGGTCAAGTCTTCTAAAACTCTTTAAGGACCGGTAGGAAAAGCCACATGAGGCTGTCTGTGAGAGACGCTGAAAAAGCGTTTGCCTGGCACACGCTGAGGAGACAGGCAGCACTGGCCTCAGCCCTGTGTAAAAGGATCTTTATCTCAGAGGGGCTGAGAGCCTAATTAATTTGTGCTTTAAAAATCCTGCAGAAACTTGGAAGAATGATGATGCTCTGCTCACAAAGCATTAATTCTTCTCAGTTTAGTTTAATTCAGGCTCCTCTTCCCTTACCTACATCAGCGTGTCCCACAGCAGATGCACCAAATCAAGCCTGGAAGTAGAACACACCTTGCAGTTTGAGACTTAATGATACTGTACATTGCTTCAATGCATTGCTTTTAAATTCTGTATATGCCAGGCTGACTAAAAAGCTAAAAAGTAAATTAAAACCTTAGACTGTAACAAGGCAAGTGGTTTTGCTCTTTGTTCATCTCAGTTGTCCTCAACCTGTCAGGAGGTTGGGAAAGATACATGCCTACACATCTGTGGCAGACTGTGATTGCCCACAGGAAAACAAGGACTAGGGACAGCTGAGAGGTTTAATTCCCTGCTGTATTTATCTGGAGATGCGCTTTGAAGGTAGACTTACTCCTAATTAGAGAAAAATAAAATACTAGGGACCTCCTACCATTCCTCCTGTTCACAATCAGAATCTGCTTCCAAGTAGGTACTTCACAGAGTACTAAATGCTGAAGAACAACTATGCCAGATTCTGGGATTCTACCCCAGACACTGGGAACATGCTGTCTTAAAGCCATGACAACAAAGACCACAGTCTGTCAGTCTGGGGACTGGTCAGACGCTTTCCACTGACACTCAGGTACCAAAGCTAGCGGTACAGGAACAATTCCTCCTGCCGGTTACCTTAGACAACAGGCCTTGCTGCACAGGATTGCAGAGGCTAAACACACAAATCCCACTGCATCAAATACACAACTGAAGAGCAAGCCAATCTCCTACATTGTTCTGTAAGACAGTTTTAATCTTGCATTTTAACTAAAACAAAGCCTGGCTTTTAGTCAGTCCTAATCTGCACTTCCACTTTTTAGCTAATCTTTAAAAGAAAGAAGTGATTTTCTTTGGATAGCAATGAGTAAAACATGCTTATTTGCATCCAAATGATGCTTTATGTGAGAATACATACTGTGGATTCTGAAAGCATATGACATAAACATTATTTAAGAAGTTACAACCTACCAGAGTTGTACCTTTGTATTTCTTTTATTAGGAAATGGTAAGCTGTCTTCATAGTAATTTTAATATGGTATTTATACCAAAGCTCAGCTCGAATGAAAGCAAGTCCTTTTAAAAAAGCACAAAAGAACACTGCAAAATGGTATTAATTCACTAAACAAGCAACTTCTAATGAGTTGTGTATATATGGGGGAAGATAGGTTTACCCAAAGTTGGATACAAAAGGAAACGCTGCTTTAAATTAAGCAGTGGATGCAACCAGTTACGGGTCCAAAATCCTTCCAAGGTTACAGCCCTGGCAGGTCTGTGTGTCCAAACACGGGTTTGATTTGCAGATTGGAAAAGGGAAAACAAGCTCCTTACTAATTTAACTTGGTCAGTTCCTCAGTGTTCAATAAACCAGCTGCTAAACTGAATCAGTCAAACAAACAGAAAATGATTTCACAGCTCCTGCAGGAGAAGCAACAAAGATAAGGTGCTGTCAAAAGTCCAGTGTTTGAAACAAATTGGATCCCAGGTGCCTGGAGTTCAAACTCCCCCTCAGATCAGCAGCTGCACTTTTCTGTTAAAATTTTAACTGGACTGAGTTCAGTTCTGTTCACAGGCAGCTAGAAATGAAAAAAGTAATGAATATCTCATAGCAAGCTTAGTTCTTTACTGCTTCATAATAATACCAAACCCAATTTCAGATCATTTGCTGTCACCTTGAGTTGTAAATGTCCCCCAACGTGTTTGTTGTTTCATAATCCTCCCCAATGCCTTTTCCTGGCTGCAACCCCCGACCTTTTCCAAGTGGGAGGATTTATTTATTTTTAATCACAAGAAAATCAGGCACACCTACAGAGCACCGGTTCCTCTAGCTGCCACGTCCCCAGGGACCTCTTCACTGCCAACATATCCAATTTGGTGCTAATAAACCATAATGAGTAAGCAAAACACACTCCTAACCCAACCATGTGCCCCCTGAGGGTGCCAGCAGATGGAAAAAGGAGAGATCACCAGCAGGGCACTGCCAGTCACCTCGGTGCCATTTTCACCTCCTTTGTGTGTTCAGCCTTAAATATGTGTTATAAAGAGGGGATAAAAGAAACAAATCTTTCATGTGAATACAGTTCACTCGTGGAGATATAAAATCCAGATGATTCCATTCACGCTTGCATGGAGAAACATATCTAATACCGCTTTAGCACCTGAAATGATACAAAGCCATTGTAATCTGAATCAATTGGTTTCCTGTTTGCTACACAAAGCAACACAATAAAGCTCAAGGGGTTTTGTCTGCATTTGCAAATGCATCAATTCCCAGAGCAGAGAGCTGAAAGTCCCTCTCCACAGAGCCCTGGTGCAGCCACATGAAATATTGCATTCAACTCTGGACACCTCATTACCAGAAAGATAACACATTAAAGAGAGTTATTAGAGAAGCAACAAAAATGATAAGTGGAGATTGAAGAGATTAATTACACGCAGACATTAAAAGTTAACTACATAAAGGTTGGCTAAGGAACAACTTTCCAGGGGACACACTAGCAGCCTGTAAATATTTGAAGGATATATATGCCAATAAGGAAAATGAATTATTTAGGACGGCAAAAACTAGATACAATTAGGAAAAACAAAATGAAATTAAGAAAGGTCTGAAGCTCAAGGAAAAAAAGAAGCGTAATAGAAGCCAGGCTTTGCAAAGTCTATCGCCTGGATGACTTAATAGGCCTTTTGTATCTCTACCTCCTGTAACTCTATGATAATAATGATGGAGCGAAAGGAAGGACTCCAAGTATGAAATCCAATTAATTCTTTGCCAGTAGGCAAACCAACTTATCAGATATTTTGGCTTAGCAATAAGCTTAAGCTTGGCATGATAGATCCTACCTGTCAGTTATTCAGATGTAGCTTTTTGTAAAGTCTTCAGGGAAGCCAAGAGTATTTTTATACTTTCATTAAAACAGAGGCTACATCCATCAAAGGAGGAAGTTATATTAAAAAGATCTGTGGCATTTTCAGACTAATCTGTGCATCTGACCGGTGCCATATTTAGCATTATCTAATCTGTTTTGTGCATCTAACAGACTGCAAACCCTTTGGGGCAGAAATCCTTTCCTACTCTTTCTTTATATTACACAGTGCTGGGTGTGTTGACAGTGCTCAACAAACAATAGCCAATTCCAAGGCAGGAAAGAAGTCTGTGTTAGCACGCTGCAGTGTTATTTTCAAGGGATGAACCCTTACATTAGTAATGGTTCTGGGAGACTTTGTGTATATTCCAGCAGAAAAAATAACTCTTCTCTCAGGAAGAAAAAGAACTTTAGAAACACAGAAAATGCATCAGAATGCTCAAAAAAAAAGTAGACAGGTATGGAAATTGGCAGGAAGCAGAGAGGCAGAGGGTAGAAATGATTTATAAAAGGAGAAAAGTAAATACTGAGACTAAAATTTAGCAGTAAGTGAGGAGTGACCCTGTTTAACAATATGTAGAGGCAATTTGTATGCACTGTGATACCACCTTTAAGTGCATGTTCAGACATCACTTCTCAAACTCTAACCATTCATCACCAGGGGTACTTTTACAACAGCCTGTATTAGTGTACTTCTCTGTTTTCCAAGAGCTTCCTCCAGAGCTCTCACTATTTATTGACACTCGTTTGGCACATACAAAACTCGATGCAGAAGCGGGTTCTGTCAGAGGAGCCAACGAGTCTGCTTTCCATTTTAGCATCTGCCAAAGTTAGTTTCTGAAAGAGCATATAGGGACATACATAGTTATATATTGATACGTTGCCCTTTAAAGTATTCTGAATTAAAACAGAACAAGTCACAGACTATTTATAAGATCAGTGGGAGCAAGTTATAGCTGGCAGCCCACGTGGCACACCTGGATACTCTTTCCCTGACAAAGTCCCCCTTATAATATTAAGTATTTTGTCTGCATATTAATATACTTAAGACTCCTCTTGGTTATAAGCTTGGAATCACATACGACGAACAGCTATACGCTTATTATCCTGACTGTCTGGTTTAGGGCTGGGATAGTGCCTGCCTGCCTTGCTGTTGGATGAACTTCCTTGGAGAGGCGATACCAGTGCCAAACGAAATACTGGTGGCCAAGGAAGGGACAGGTTTTTCAGAGACACTTTGTTTTTTAAATGATCCTAGTTAAGCGTATGAAGCATCTGTTGTGTACTGCTCTGTGTATGCAAAAAGTATATTCAGGAAAGTAATTTACATTAAAGAAGTAAAATGAGGGAGATAAACACGCCTACCTCATTTACCACATACCTCAAACAGTGTGCATTTACACAGTTGCTAACTTCAGAAACATTTGCAATGCAGCTTCTCTTTCCAAGGACAACATTAGCAAGAATTTAAAAGACATTCAGAAAATTGCATGTTTCTGGTTCTGTTTCATAATCCTCACTATTTGGTCAAATGAAACCCAGGCGCTGATGGAAAACTGGAAAACTTGGACATTTTTATTCATAGAAATTTATTATTACTGTCAATTTTCAAATTTGTGTGGGAACTGGTTTTGTTTTTTAAATATTGCAAAACACAGATGGAAAACTGTATTTTTACTCATTGTTAATTAAACAATTAGTGATCCAAGATTAAATATATATATATATACATGAAGTAATATATTTAAAGTAGGACATAAATCTTCATTTTATAATCACTTATGTCATAAAATAGCCTCAAATCCAGTCCAAGTTAACAGGACTTCAGCACTTTGGATAATTCACTCCACGGGAAAAGCCAAGTCATTCCAGAGCCACATTTATCCTGAGAGCTCGCTGCCAGCTTCACCATCTCAGTTGTCAAGTAGCACTTTCCGGCAGATACATTTTTTGGAACTCATAAAAACCAGGGGCAAGACAACCACAATGACAAATAGTTTTGTATCACTGGTGGGAAACAAGCTCTAAATAAAGAAGGATAGCAGAATTCTTGCCATCTCAAGTGATGTTAAGTATTTTTTAATAATATTTTCCAATATTAGCTAGAAATCCCATTTGCAGTGGTTATATGGCTGCCAGAAAAAAATAGAAACCCCAGCAGAAGATGAACAACTTCTAACCTTGCATTCAGTTTTGATGAACCCAATTAAACCTTTCATGTTGCCCTTCAGCTGACCTAGATATTTGTCATAGCAACCACTCAAAGCTATACAGTAGATGATTTTCTAAATAATTTAGACAAAAAAGGAAATGTAAAGCCACCCTTCCGACATTATTTTAAATATTTATTCAGACTGCTGTTATCTTTACAAGGCTTTTTTTTGGATTTCTTTTCCAAGCATTTAAAAATACTTTATTTTAGGATGCCTTAACTATATGCCACTTGCACTGAAGCCAAGAACTTTTAGCTTACTGCTATCACAGCACCAAGCAAAGGCTGCAATGAATCCTATCAACCAGATCTGACACTGGAATTGCATTGGAAAGCCTATCCTTGTGAGATTCCCAAAGCAATCTCTTGTTTCCTTCTTTAGAAGTCAGTTAAAGACCCAAAAAGGAAGATGGGTCTGAATGGGTTGATTACCAGGGGGAAAAAGGGCCCCATAAAACAACCAAAAAAAGGCCAAGGAGGAGGATGGGTGAGGGAAAAGCAAAGGATAAGTGGCAGCAGCTGTGTAAGGTGTTTGATGCCACGGACAACTGAGCACTTTCTCCCTGCAAAGGCCAATATTATTTTGTTGCTTTCAATTCATGGACTGTTAGAATTACACATGGAAACCAAACACTGCTCCAAGCTCAAGCATCCCGTGGTAGAAGGATGCAGTGACCAGCAGCGTAGAAAGAAGAGATGCTATCAGTTCTGTTGTTAGTATGTACATGTTCTTGCAAAAAACAGAAGACAATTTGAAGACGGAGTACAACCAATGAGCCCTGTGCAGTGGCCTACAAACCCTCTATTAACATTATTATCTTGATAACCCCAGAGACCCTCCACACATGATTTAGCCTGTCCAAGCTCTGAGCTAACACACTGACTTCATGATTAAAATGACAAAAAGCCAAAAACTACTTAATGTTTCAAGGGAGTCTTCTGGGCAAAACCCATGAATACTAATAAGCATTTTCCACAAGATTTTACAGCCCTTCAAACTTATCATGAAAATCAAACCATCATTTTTCGCTTGAATATAACTTTGCAGTTTAGTGTCTTGTATGTATATATTACATTACGTGCTAAGATAGTTTATAAGACACATTAGTCACTGGGAATAAGCACTGGGCACTTCATAAACTTCACAACAAACATTTTTGCTATAAAATCTTTCAAGAGGAGAACTTTAATTATATTCTGAAATCCAGAGATCTCTGTAAACAGATCACAGCTTTAATCTCATCCGTATCAGACAGCAAAAGTAGTAACATAACTCCTAGAATGACTTCTATAAATCTGAACACAAAACTTAGCATCCATGGGAACTTTGCTTTGAATCACCATCCTGATGAATGAAACTCAGCTGTAACCATGACCATAATACAGTAACCTGTTTACTAAGTGTTTTCACAAGAGACTACCACCTTCTTTTCATAACACCTTCTAAAGCTTCCATCCCATTCATATCCAACTCCCTCATTTCACCCCAACACCAGAAGCTCCCATCATCTCCATACAAATCCAAAGTCAAATCTTTGGGGGTCACAATGTAACTGAGGGTTGATTTTTTCTTAAAGCTGATTTTCAAAAATCCTTTTTGGCCATGTTCACATCACAACATTAACAATTATTTGACATACAGAGGGCCAAACTCCGTTTTCTACAATGATGATAGAAATCTTGCTGTTCATCACAGGTCCATAAGTACACCTACAGAAACTGCTGCCCATTTCCCATTGGGAAAAATGAATTAGAAACAACAGCAAAATTTGTAGAAGCACATTCCGAAAACAAACAGTTTTGCATTGTATTGCTGCATCCATAGTTGCACTCTGACCAGACAAAACTGTTTTCACATATGCAGTCAAGGATGCAGACACATCTTTTCCAGTAGCTATATATAATTATACAATTATGTATATACAATAATTATTTGGCTGCATATACCTATCCTTGTCCAGTGCCAGAGCATGCTAGACTCATGAGGACACAGCAGGTAGGCATTTTGGACACACTAGATTAGCTGCATGTGTGCATACAAATCAAACAAGCACACTTGTCAGGGCCTTCTAAGGATACCTGCGTAAATTAATTTCTCTCCACCTTGATTAGCTTTCTTGACGGAAGACATGGACATGTCCCCAGCATACACAGCCTGAACAAACTGTACAAAGCAAAACAGAGTTGTACTCAAAACTCAACAGATGAAAGAACTGATGAGAGGTCCTTTATGCAAGAGATAAATAATTCATGACATGTCAACAAACCAGTGGGAAGAGCAACTTCTGACTGCTAAGCCTTGGGTTCGAAAGACATTGACATTCTAGATCCTGCCCATCATTTTGAAATTCTCTTACACAGTATTTCCAGGTATAATTGGGTGATGACAACGTAGCATTTAACAGCCATTTTCATTCTTTTGTTAGTTGTTATTTTAATTGTGCATAAAAGGTGTCCAGAAACCTGCATTCACTAAAACTGTTCGCATTCCATCTTACATCAGTTCTTCTCTGAAGAAAAACAAGAAAGAAATCCAGAGAGCAATGCAATCCAACTGCAAGAAAAAATGACAGGTTTTCCTTGCTCCCTTACAATAGCAATAGTAAGGTGAACATATTACAAATAAAAAAAAAAAAATAGGAAAAATCATCATCTCAATAAGGCCAACCATGAAATCCACATTTCCCTCTTATTGCTAAACAAATGGCTAAATGATAGCAGTGAAAGGAAAATGGCTGCATAACTCAACATAACAAATCATATTCTGAAACAGTAACTCGCCTGCAACATTTGTATTGATTCTAACAGATAATAATATCTCCCCTTAAAACATATTTCATGTCATCTTCACTCCATTGATCAGGAGTGTTTTATAAATGTTTCAATCAGCCTGATGAGGCTTTTAGCTACACATATGCATCCTGCAATTCCATTGAGCTCCAAAAATGCTCAGGTAGTGCATGCTAAGTAAAACGAATCTATATTTTTGTTACGGGTTGTTTCCTTCTATATACCCAGTGCCTTGCTAAGAACATGCTACACTAGACTTACCAGCAACAATCAGCTCCTTGTATCTTCTGTAAGAGAGCAATTGTAACAAAAAGGAAGGCTTTTTCCAACATATATTTTATATTTGGCTGATTATTAATATTTTTAAGTTCCCTCTTGATACAGGTCCAGATATTTTTTCATCTTAGCACACTGTCACTGAATTCTAGTTTACACTGAAGAATAATATGTTAAGTCTTACACATAAAATAAGTTTGCTGTTACACTAGAAGGATGTATTACATATGCATATCAAGATACAGATGAGCAATGACATTCATGAAAACTGTTATTGCATTTATAACACAGATCCTAAATCACAAGTTTGTATTTAAGATAAGTAGTCAAGAGACAGACACTGGGGGCTATTAAAATCATTAACAATGTATGTCTTCTTTATGGACTGCAAAGATGTTAAATCTGACACAGTGAAGTCAAAATCTCCCATGCACACACCATGACATGAGCATTAGTACTCACTGTTAAAGCACCTCCCCTTCCATTTCACTATTCCAATGAAATTAAATCCTAACTTCCAGGGAAGAACTCTAAGAGGAAATTCAAGTACCATGCTTATAACGCAGTGCTAGTCCTTGTGCTATTTCCATCAAGGTGTAAAATACCATGAGATATGTTGAGCTGTTGCATTATCTACTCATACTCTTAGGAAAATGGATAGCGATCAGCAATTCATTCTATACAGACTAGCACCAGCTCAGAAATTTTCCCATGAGTGGATCCATCCCAGAGCAAAATGGAAACCAGGATAGAGAAGGGCTAGTCTTTCACTGTCAGTTACTTCAAGTATTCAGTTATCCTTCTGAAACTAGGCAAGGTTGTTACAAACCAAATAAACCTTCTTACACACAAACTAAAATCCCACAAGCAACAAAGGAAAATGGCATTTCTACCTTCCTATCTCTATCAGTAAAACTCATCATGGACAGAAGGCTAGTTTTATGCACACACTGTGTGTAAAACATGCACACAGTGTGCATCAAACAGAAACAAATCTACAGCACCATCAATGCACCCCCTTGTTTCCTCCCTGTGCTGACATTTGAAGAGATTCATCTACTATGAAAAAAAAAAAACATTTTATGCAGCCCAATCACTCATTACCATACTGACATTTTAAAATCTGGCTTCACTATATGTCGCAGCATCACCAGCACTGACCAGGGATAACAAATCAGTTTCTAAGAAGCACTCTGATATTTTGAAGTTAGGTCAAACAATGCCCAGACTCATCTGGTCTCGAGAAACATAATTCTCTCATAGCGTCTTTTTTTCAAGCAAAGAAGTGAGAATGTGGTCCCATCCAGCTCAGGAAATATCTGGTGCACAGGCAAGAAGGGTTAGAGGTACAGCGTGACCTCTCCACTCCTCCATCGCTTCATTCTGTGAGGAGATTGGTGTCCAAGATCGTTTTGAATCAAGCCAAGCACAGACCTGCATGAGGATATTCTGCTTCCCAGATCCCTCTATTTGCCATCTGTTTTGCATCCTTTGCTTTAGGAAACGTTAGACAGAAATCACAAGCCTAAGCAAAACATTCTGTGATGCTTCGACAAATCAAAAAACTTAGCAAAAGTTTTACAGCTTCTTTTCTCGCCAGCTCTACCTATTACGCAGCTGGTAATGTGCACTTTCCTGTTCAGCATCTAAAAGGCAAAGCCACTCACTTACTAGTACTCTTTTTGAACAGACTTAAAGGAAATGCAGAATATCATTATTCCATTATGCAGCAGTAGAAGTAGCATGAAATACACGTGGTAATGCTCCCTCTGTGTTCCTATGATAATTTTAAGAGAGTTTATTATTAGTGTGATTAACAAGGTTCAGCTCAGTCGTATCACTTTAGCAGCAAACATGAGGTCTGTGAGCATACTTCCTTGTGACATTTACCCACTGAATTACATAAGTTAGTCTTTTTCTCTTCTGGAATTAACTCTTAGCCCATTAGGAACCTGAGTAAAATTCATATGGAGGCATCCTCCTCCATATGAAACAGCTCCAGCTCTTTTGTAATGCACTATTACTTTAAAAATTTACCATTAGGAAAGGTGCTGACATAATATCCTAATTTTAAATGGTTATTTTTCCCCCTGTTAAATCCTCAAGTGTTTTGAATACTGCACCAGGGTATAATAGAATGTGAATAAGTAATGAAAGATAAAGAAGTGGATTTAAATAAAATATCCCCTATTACCATTCTTAATTCTTATCTATTGTTAAGACGACAGCCATCTGGAATATTATAGCAAGGTGGATATTCTAGAACAACCCGGACAGAACAAAATGTAATTCAAAACCAAGAAAAACAATCTTAAATCAGGTTTTAGGAGGGTGCCTTGCTATCAAGAAACAGCGTCATTTCGTTGATTTATCATGTTTTGACCTGCCTTTTTCTGGCATGGAGGCTGGCGATCCGGAGTTGATGAATAAGGCTGTGCAAAGATGCTCCTGCTGAAGTTGTCCGGCCAGCCCCTCGGCAGCCCAGGAATAACCGCAGCGCTCGGGTCTGTCGCGGCAACATCGCCCTCTCGTGCTGCGAGCACGGCAAAGGAGTCTCCTGGCCTCTGGAAGGCTATCATTACTTTAATTGCAGATTAATTACAGCCCTTCGCCAAGGTCAAAAGGAACATTCAGAGGCAGCAGAAGGGGTATTATGTGGAAAATACGTTATGTTAGAAAGCCTATTTTAAAGTTAGATTTGACATTTGCAGCTTTAATGAGCACAGGGATTGCCTCTCGCATTGTAAAACCATACAGTAAGGCATCTCTCTTGTGTACCAAAACAGTGACCCTCCAGCCCCCACGCCAAACGAAATTCAGCAAACATGAGGCTTTTCTCTAAATTAGATCATTCCTGAAAATACTTTCTACTGAAAATAATTCTTTTCCAAATGAGCCTGGCCAATACTTTTATGTGATCTGTAATTATATTTACATGATATTTGTGAGGACATCAAACTTTTAGATGGATCCAATTCAGAAGGAATGAAAACAGCAGTGCAGAGTGGCTGCTGAGTGCAAGTGGTAAATCATATAAATTGCATAATTACAACTTCCCGTGGCTCCAGAGATGGTTTGCACTGAGTGATAAAGTAGGATGCGTGTTATAATGCCCAGGAAAAGAAAACTCAGCTACAGTAGACAGGACACAGAGGTGATAACACAGTCCCTTCTCCACAGCACGTTCAACTTCTTGCCTGGAACACAGCATTCAGCAACAGGGACCACCATCCCCTCCAGCCTTGCCCTGCCCTGCAGGTCAGGGGACCCAGACAGGTGGATCCAGATCCTAGATGAAGAAGAATCCAGATAATGCACACTGAGGTAGAACCCTAAACTCTGGATCACTGATCTCCCACCTCTTAATTAAGAAAAAAAAAAAAAAAAAAAAAAAAAAAAAAAAAAAAAAAAAAAAAAAAGTTTTAGTTCCAGAACTCCTCGTTCTGGAGTTTTGCAGGAGGAAGAGATGTAAGATTTGATTTTGGCTGAAAGAAATATTTCATGCATTACTTAACCATGAGCTTCCTCCAATCTACAACAGTGTCTTCAAATTTATCCTTGGTTTTGGTAGGAATCCCCCTCTTCTCCCCACCATCCATTAAATTCTTCCGCTGAAGCATTACTTTTCTCTCTCAATTTTCCGTTTCATTAAACAAAATGAAAAATAAATTATTTGCAGTAGACAAATCACAACTGCCCTCTCAGGACAAGGGAGGAAGAGCCACTTCTCTTTCCTCCTTTACGGGTCTGCTTTCCTGCAGTTACACTGAACTGAGTCTGTATCACACCCTGCCAGGGCAGGGCCGTGCCTCACCAGTGCTCTCTGATAACGAAGGCCACTGCCTTGGGAAGCTGAGATCAACCTAAAATATCCAACAGGCAGGCAGGCACAAGGCAAGTGGCAGAGCAAGAACTGGCATAAGGCTTCTTGTGATACTTAAGCCTCCATAGCTGATGACACAGGCTCTAATGCATGCTACAACAGTTTAATTCAATGGTACTTTCTCTCTACCAGCAAACCTCACCTGTTTTCCAACCAATTTATGGCCCACATACCTACTCTTCTGTTGTAACTGCTCACAGTAAATCAGATTGTCCCATTAGTGTTGAAGCAATAACTCACAGCAAAGGGGGTAGCTAGAACGTATTTCAATCTAATAAGATAAACGATAGTAGACTTTGAGATATTTTAAATAATGCCTTACTTAAACCTACAGGCTGTCATTTGGGGAGGTGAGAAGGTTGCCAAACATAGGAAGAGTTAAAGAGTTTGCTGTCATTTGCACAGTTTCACAAAATAATGAAAATAACGTGTGTTGTGTGAAGAAAGCAATAATCTACAATATGAACAGGGAACAAAAGCTAAATGAGTTTTGCCTTGTGCTAGTGGCCTTTTACTGTTAGAGTCAAATAACTTCCCAATTTCTTATACAGTTATTCTTGGACAACAACACTTCCATTATCATATTTTTTACCTACTTTTTAACATAAAAAGCTCACAATACTCTGACTCAAACTGTTCCCCGAAGAACCTCTATGTACGCAAGCAGAATCCTTCATTAAACAATCATCTTAGGTAGGCTGTTTCCAGAAATGTCTCTGCCTTTTTAAACTTTACAGCTAATATAATTTCCAGAAACATCTTGGGTATACAAGTTTATCACCAGTTTTACTGTTCAGTAGCAAAACACCGCAGAGGAAATAAAGACAGAGAAAGAAAGAATAGTCCCAAAGCCAAGTCAGCTTGGGCTCCCTGATGCTTAACGTAGCAGAACTACTCCTCTGCGGAATCATCACACGCTGCCTGAAGAGCTTAGTACTTCATCACAGCTCAACATGGTCCTTCTCCTAACATGCAACTGAAAGAACAGATGGGAACTTGGAAAACACTGCTGGAGGAAAGATGTTTCTGATGTGTGATGATACAGCTACGCCAGGGTTACCCAGCCACGAACATTTTAAGCAATACACTTACGCTTAATAGGCAAGGTTAAAAAAAAAAAAAAAAAAAAAAAAAAAAAAAAAAAAAAAAAAGGTTAATAAGGAAACTGTCCAACAATGTTATGTTTACCTGAGAGCTGTGCAGAGTGTTGTCTCTAGACCAGTTCTCATTCACAAGAGCAGACCACCTTATAAGCAGTGGAGACCAATATTTTAAGAGAAGGCACTTCACCACAGCATCCATCTATTCTGGGACAGGAAGAAGAGCTGGCAGCATAAAACACTACTCAACTTGCCTACCACTGAAAGAGAGACGGGTCTCCTACTGCCGTGACAATTTCAGATACATTGCTGCTGAGGGGGGTGAGTGATATACTGTAGGTTAGTCCCTGCTGGGGACTCCACAAATAGTAAAATACAACCTAAAGAAATTTATTGGGATAAAAAGAAGATGTGTACAAAGGAGAAAGAAGTAGAAATATCTGCTGATTTAGCTTATTACCCTCCAGTGAACTTGTAGGCTGGAAAAATACTCATCATCAAGTACTGGTCATTTTTAGTGCAGTCACCTAATTAGCAAGTTCACAAATCATGCAAATAGAATGAAGGATTTTTCTGTAACTCAAGTTTGCTACATGTGGATTGCAACAAGAAATCAGCTTGTCGTCTTTACTAAAAATAAATAATGTTAAGCAGCAGATATGGAATGCTCCGTTAAACTGGGGACAAATATAGTTAAAAGTAATTAACAGAAAATGAAGTCAACAACAGAAGTCTGTCTGTGCAGCTTACTTTAGGAACCATTTGCATCAGAAGAAGAACTCTCAGAAATGAGAGAACAGCATAATTAATTAATTTGCGCACTCAAGATACAAAGATTACAGAAAATCCAAATGGTGTGAATAGAGAAGAGGAAAGATAAAAAATAAATGAAGGAAGAATACGTGTTAACTGGACTTAGAAAAGATGAAGGATCACAATGAAAGTGAGCATATAAATAAGATAGAAAGAACAATTAAGAAGAAAAAGAAGAAAAAAATGTTAACAGATTTGGGCAGCTGAATTCTTTTTTCTGCTGCAAAGATGCATGGCATTTATCAAAGATATTACAATACACCCTTCACAGGAAGGTTAACGCTAGAAAGAGGTTATAAAATAAACACTGGAATGCTGAAGATGGTGGACTGGGGGTTCAGAACTTTTAAAACAACTCCCAAAACCTAAGAGAGTTTTAAACGATGGTTTCTTACTTTTTTATATTCCTTTGAAAGGCATAAAAGGATGCCTTGTATCCTACTTAAGGCGATGCTATAGAAGCAGAACTAACTAATAAATGTACCCTAATGGTTCTCAGCTGCGTTTCAGCGTTTTAGAGATGTGACAAAGTATTCTAACACAGGAAAAGATCTTGGTGCACTGGTACTTTATCCTGCAGAACGGTGACTGCGTGTTCCACTTAGACCAGCAAATACTGGTTTTCAAGGTCAAGCAGACAGCTTGTAAAATGCTATGCACTTTTACAGTGTTCTCTGTTTCCCCGCAGTCTCCACTTCCCTAACCAATCCACTCATATGCTGCATAAGTACCCTCAGCAGGGGTCACCATGAGAGGCAAAATGCAAGCAGCATAAGAATGAGATAACACCTACACACTGCGCCTTTGAGGAATTAAACAAGTCAGAGAAGACTTGGACGTGGCAGCTTCTTTCAAGAATAAATAAATCAGGTAGAGAGAGACGGAGACTGTGATCTTGGTGAATTGTGCATTGCCCTGGAAAAGGTGTGAAATTGTGTTCTGTGTGATTAGGAGCTCAGATGAACAGAACTTCAATGAATTATTGAATTGTACAAAAACAATTTCATATAGCATAAGCTGGACAAGCAAATAAACCATGCAAAGACCAAAAAAAAAAGTATCAGGAGCTAGTAAATAAAAAATGAAAGAGAAACAGGGGGAAGGAAGAGAACCAGGAGTTACTGCAGAACACATTGAACTATAATAATAACAGAAAATGTTAATAACATTCTGCATTGGACATTATTCATCTAGAAAAAATATCAGAATAGGAATAGCTTCTCTATTTATCATTATATTGATCGTAGAACCATTCCAGCATGCAAGTGTATTGCAGCCTATTGCATTCACCCATGCTGGCCATGCACAAAATACGGGCTTTGAGATTACTCTGAATTAACTCCAGTTGGAAGTATAAAATATGCACTATTTCTGGGAATTTACAACAATCTTTGATGAACTCTGACAAAAGTTAATTGTTCTTTCTGTTAAAAGATAAAGGATTCATTTTGAAATTGAAGTTGTCAGCTCCGATTGCTGGCCATAAGAAGTGATCACTTATACATTTGCCTACCACCATCAAAATCTCCCCACTATCAAGTTTTGGTCTCTGAGTAGGCAGTTCCAGACTGCCATCAAGCGATCTCAGCCTTCTGCTTGTTAAACTGAGCAGACACGCTATGTACCTTGAGCTTACCCTAACTAGGCTTGTCTCCCAAACCTTTAATCTCCCGTGACTCCTCTACAAATTCTACTCAATTTTCGTAACTATTGACTTCATTCCATCACAGAGAGCCATCTGTGACATTCAGAAAGATATGAAACAGGCAAAAAAAAAAAAAAAATCACTAGTTCTATCTTTTGTCAACATTAGGGAAACAACTACTCACAATGCAGATTTATTTTCTTTAACAAAAGTGAAAAAGACTACTGCAAATGACAATCTCAGATGTTCATAATCATTTCCAACTGCTGTCCAAACTAATTCAGTGGTCACTGCAAACACACAGTTCATTCAAATAAGGACTACTCAAGTCAGCAGAGAATGTTTTTCACTGCCTGAACTTTAATAAAGGTATGATACAGTTTCAGGCTACCTGGGATGGGAAAGTAAAGGCATATCATATTTGAAGCCAGTGTTAACCAGCTTCATTGGCAAAAAAAAAAAAATAATATTTAGATACATAGACTTTACTGCAACCTATATTTCATCAGGTTGTATACAAAGCTTTTCAACTGCTGGCCAATTTGAACACGCAGCATCTTCAGGCTATGACACTGACATGCAATCCACGTGGTTTGGGGTTGGTAAAAGACTTTGGGCTTGGTGTAAGCCAAGTACTTAAAGCTTATTTTTAAGTTTTCCCAAGATTTTCATTATGTAGAACGTAAACAGAAAACACATGGCAAAAGTAGAGCTAGGGTAACAACTATTTTCACCTACAGCATTACAATTCCATCCAAAGTGCTAAATTTTGGATTTTGGTCCATGTTGATGACTTATTTAAAGGGCATCTTTCCTATCAAAAGATGCAGCTGATCACATCCTGACCTAATAAATGATGCTAGCTTTTTTCATAGGTACTGAACAGAAAGAACCAACTTCATACCAGGGGTTTAACATTTTTCTGCTGATATAGGCACGTTTTTATTTTGATAACTACTTGAGAATTAATGAGAACATCTATATAACCTTAAGGTTGTATACTGGAAACATGAAAACGAGAGCAATACATTTCATTCAGGTCATTCTTCTACTGCAAAACCAAGAATAATGCTACAGGTGATTTTGTTTGGAAATGCCACATTCTGAATGCTCTGACTTGAAAAGAAAATGATTTCTTCCCAACTACAGAGAAACAATGTCCTAAATAAATAACTCATTGCAGGAATCAAAGGGCTATAAGTTCACTGAACTAAAATCAAGTAACTAGCTTTTATCTTAAAAACTACAAAATAAAAGCTGTTTCTTCTTTAACAGGAAAGGCCTTCCAACTGACTTGATTTCTGATCAAGTTCTGCTCTTTTTTTATGCAGCCAGCACCTCCAGCAAGGCAACAGAACCTGCATCCAAGCAGCTGCCATCATAGATACTGTAGTTCAATACAGCAGAACGCCAGAGGTGAAACCCTCAGCTCTGCTGAAACTGCAGACAAACCTATAACTGATATCAATGCATCAGAATTTCTGCCTCTGTGTATTTTTGAAATTCTCTTTCAAATCAATCTTTGAATATCACGAATACAAGAAATCTGCAATTCCTGTTGTTTTCTACGGGACTTAACATTTTTCAAAGGTTCTTAATGTCAAGTCTACAAGAGAAATGGCTGTTGCTTATTTGCTTTTTTTTCTGGCATGGAACACAGATAACCTTTTCCCATACCATGTTTTAAAATACAGAAACTGGAAAAAAAATATATCAGAGAAAATGTGGCTAGTACTTCCAATCTAGATATAGGATTATCTGCACAAAAAAACACATAGTTTCAGTCTGTCGTTTCCAGCTCTCGTTGTTAATTATATTTCAGTGCAGCTCACTAGATAAGAGACATAATCCAGCCAAAAGTGTATAAAGGTTGTAGTCCAAATTATACAATGTGTCTTCCAGCTGATAATTCCAACAGGTAATGAACTGTTTAATCTTATGCAGCCTGGCAAACACTGTCTGTTTATCTTTACCCAAGCCTTCAGCATGCACATCAAACCAAACATACCTTCTGCAAATATGATGACTGAATTGTCTTTTCAGTTAGAATATAATTAAAACTTTAAATGAAGCCATCTACTACAATATTTTTGTATAAAAAAATTAAGCAAGGTTTGAATACAAGGGAAAAACAGAGAGTAAACTCTTGAAACTTCAGTTCGATGCACTTCTTACCTGAAGAATTAACTGGTTTCTGCATTCTCAGCTGACCATTTGAAATCTGGGAGGTAATGAGAAATAATGCTAAGCACTCTAGCACTTGCTGCACGTGGACCACAGGTCCTCTGCAACTATAGGTGGCAAAACCCCTGGTCTTACACCGCAAACAATCTGCTACTACAGCCTCCTGTGCTTAAGCTTTGAGCCCATGGATCACAGACTTCACAACATAATTAACTGTAAAAGCAGCAGCCATCACCTCCACTCCCTATACATGGAAACCATGGCAGAAAACAACTGAAACAGGAGCAAACCCTCTGTTCCTGCACCAGTGAGAACAGATATCAAATTGATGGATGGAGAGTTCCATCTCCTGGCCCCAGGCATTAGCAGCTCCTTGTTTGTCTGCCTTCTACTCCAGTTTATATGTCCAAGAAAAGAGGGAGGAAGGAAATTCTTGGATGAAAATTTTCAATTCCTGAATAGGAGACACAGGACACTTAACTCTGCTTTGAGTAACAGGGTTTACATTACCTCGGAGTGATCAGTTAGGATTTAATGGAAGAGCACAAGAAAAAAAAAGGCAAGAAATGTAAACACATTTCCTCAGTGGAATAATACTGAGAACAAACAGTCTCTCTCTCTCTCTTTCTCTCTCTTTTTTTTTTTTTTTTTTTTTCCTCCATTTAAAACCTCTTTATTTCCACTCTTTTATCTTGGTAAAAGGTATGAAGTGAAAAGGCTTTTCTATTGTATAGCATTCTTTAGTATAATACAGGCAACATTAAAATAATGTTGGGGACAAAACCAGCTGTTCTAGAGAGGATTACAATTTCAGTGTTTTATTCCGTTTTCACAATCAAAATCATACCTCCCTTGCTTTTCAGTAAATACTTTCCATCACTCTAGATTTGGTTATATTTTTGGTACCTATGGGTGGATCTATGGACCTTGGAAACCTGTATGATTCAATTAACACACTAGCAGCAGACAGTCATCTCATTCTTTTTAAGTATGTAGGTATTAAGTGAGAAGTCAGTCAAGGATTATAACATTTCAGAATATCACAATTACAGAAACTTTCATTTAGCTTTTACCTTCACCACTGTATTTGCAAACACGTCAAAGAAAACTGTAAAACCATAGTAATAAGAAAGAACGAAGCAGAAAAAATTAGCTACTCTGAATGTGACAATGAATGGGAGCAGAAACTGGGAAAAAAAAGGAGTATTTCATAAGAGTGACACCCTGAATTCAATTTTAATGGAATGCCAACCCAAGGGTTTCTTTTGACTAGAAGTTCATACTCCTAGGTTCTGTATCTGAGTATTATCAGTCAGTAACAAAGCAAAGAAATTTTCAGATATAAGAAAATTATCCAACTTTCCATGTAGTTACTGAGGCGAATACCATCAGTTATAAATCTTTAGATTTAGGCACAAATTGCACACATTAATGTTGGCATGGAATTAGATTTGTACACTGTAACTCAAAAACACTGCCAAAACTGTATCTGTAGATATCTATGCAAAACAGCCAACTCAACAGAAACCACCAAACCAAGCACCTGGGTGTCTCAGTTTCCTCATATGTGAGGCAGGGATAGTAATATTTACCTTTCTTTGAAGGGTAATTCTGTCCTACCTGGTAATTGTAACTACAAGTGCTGGCAGTTGTCTTGGCCCTCTTCTGCGCATAGCAGCATCCTCAGGCCTGCTCCACCTTTCTGAACGCTGCTCAGCAGCTCCCGACAGACTCTAAAAGTGGAATTTTCTCAAAGCATCTAGAAATAGCAGCCGTATACCACAGGTACACAGTGGAATTAGACAACATACAGTAGTGTGCAAAATACTATCAGCCCAAACTCTGGAAGAAGTAGCAAAAACCTTAAAGAGTGGTTTTTGGTCATCACCAGTGCTATTTTCATGATAAAGTAGTTAGAATAGCATATGAAAACCTGTTCTATCTGTCCAATAAGCAGAAGACGCTATTTTTTGTTTATTTCTTAATCCTGGTATTCTGGCATCCTAGCACCTCATTGATTCTGAAAAGAGCTTTATTCATAAAAATAAATAAATAAATAAAATGTTGCCAGGTTTCAATATGAGCCCAATACTTCAGAAGATGTCGTTGCAGAACTGGAATCTAATGAAGTGTGGTTAGTACTGGTGGCATATACTTCCAAAATGACTCCAAATTCTCTCATCTGTGTTGCTTCAAATTCATCTTGCTGCAACTCAGTCAGCTGAAGCAGAACTAAACTAAAAAGTGGAGTAATGCAGAAACCTAGAACAGAGATGGCAAATCAAGAATAATTTAATATAACACACCCCCCAGAAGTTTAATGCAGTGAGCACACAGCTGCCATCAGCATTTCAGATGTTAAGAAGGCTATCAAAACTTTTTGCTTTTTTGTGACAGGGTTGAAAGTTACCTACCAAGTTTGGATGCCTAACTCCTAATACAGGAGGCTGTTCAGTAGCACTTTTCAGCATCAGATTATACTTCCACGATTCCAGCAGAACCACTCTGTATCTCTGTAGCACTGCAACTTGGAACCTTGTTATCTTTACTGCTTAACCTAGTTAAACACAAGATCATCGTTGCCAATGAAGAGAGCCAGCTTAAAACTTCAGACCAAGTTCAGTTTCTTAAACCTGGTCCATAATACCTCTGTGACCACAGAACCAATACTGGGTTACTTCAGTTATCTTTCTGTTGTGCAATCAAGTCATCCTGCTGTCTACAAATAGAGGGCATAACAGGAGTATATAAAACTTTTCAGTAAAGTTCACACTGTCAGATCTCAGAAGAAAGAAACAGAGGAGAAGTTCAACCTTTGAGCATCAACAAAGAAAAGGCCTGATCAAAAGACCCCTATAGATATCAGTAGGCTTTGAATCAAGCTACACTGTCAGTTCAGGTTGCATGAACAGACATGTTGTATTTTTTGCAATACAGGTATTTGCATTTAATTATGTAGAAGAGACATTAAAAAATCAAAAACCTTCATTGCAATTATATAAACCAAACCTATATATTGAAAATCATAAAATATTTTACATATTTAAGTGAATGCCATCAGACAAGATTAACTTCATAGTCACAATTATGAGCAACACAATTACAAGTGACTCAAGACATATGGCGAACAAATATGAAAAAAAAAAAAAAAAAAAAAAAAAACAGACTAGTTTCCAACCTTCTCAATCCTGACAAAACTTCATTTCTAGAATAAAAACATTTTACATTTTGGTTATAGGAAATGCTCGGCAGAATGCAGGTCTTTATCTGCTACTAAATTCTACAGTTAATATTTGCCAAAAACGTAGCTCCTTAACACACACAAAGAAAGCTCAACTATTTAAATATTATTTAACAGAGATATTAGTAGAAAACAAAATCACTTATTTTATATAGATTCTGTGGAAGGATGACATGGGTGAAAAACATCAGTCTAAATTTGATCCTCAAAACTTGATAACTTAGGGTCTATCGTAAAATTTTAAGTCCAAAGGTAGTATATGGCTATATTTAACCTGGAAAATTCCAAGTGCTTTAAAAATGACACAAGAAAATGAGAACCACACTCACAATCAATGACATGCAGACAAGCACACGATATGCATAACAGTACAAGTCCGAGCAAATGTAGCAATACCAATTTTTCAAATGAAACAGCAAAGAGAATACCACTGAGCAGAATGCAATTACTCGTGCTGTATTTGGTAAGGACAACACAAAAGGAGCCGTGCAAGGTTGGGCTTCTTGTTTTGTTTTTGTTTTTCTCTTTCCTCCATTTGTGTGTGTGTTTAACTGTGTGTGTTCTGTTGTTGTTGTTGTCTTGGTTTTTAGTTGTTTGGGTTGTTTTTTATTTTTGTTTTCCTTTTCTTAGGTGGACCTGGTCTTTATGTGCTGCCTAACAGAAGGCTGCTGCCTACTACTTTGGAGCATCAGATGAATGTCAGCTCAGAATAAAGGATGCTACCAACTGCACTGCCAATACCACTTCCTGCGCCACCAAGGGTTTTATACTTTCTGCAAAAGCTAAAGTGAACGCTGGCTAAATCTGACAAGCCATTCCATTCCACCACTCACACGAATGACGACAGGCATCTCATACAGTTATGACACGTGGAAGATAATGACCTTGCACAAATTAGAAGTGGACACACAATGAGACTCAGAACAGCTACTTTCTCAAGGTAGCCCATCTGTTACATGCTATGCGGTTTTCCTTTAAGGATTTATTTAAACAGAAGCAATCAAAAGGTTCATCTTTTCAGTTTAGAATCAGATAATCATTCAGATGCAGAATAAACTGTGGAAAGCCTATTTGGTGCAGGAAAAAAAAAATACTGTAAAGAAAAAAAAATTAAAAACACCACCTGAAAAATCAGTAAAGCAAAATGTGGTATGATTTTTGTCATGATATAGACGCATTGAATTGATATTTTTTGAAATCATTAAAAATGGTTTCATACCAGTCTTAATATTCTTTAGACATTTTCAAAAAGCATTAGAATCATTTAGGAAGAAAAAAATGGAAGCTTCTGTGTAATAATTATTACTGAAAGCAAATATTTAACCTGGAAAAAAAAAAAAGTTTCCTAGTGGGAAGTACATCATCCATGCTTCTCAGACTTTAATGCTGAATCTGTCAGAATAAAAATGTGTATTTAAAAAAGAATAAAAATGGTTTGCAGTAAACAGTCTTTAACAGTTTGGTAAATCACATCCCATACATTTGTATCTGAAGCACAGAACCTGCTTTTCATAAATAACTCAGGAAGAAAAGCCAATATAACTTTAAGCAACACGACTAGTAGTTTCTGCTGTCCACATGGTATTAAGTTTCAGACTAATTAACTACATCCTGTATAATGACCAAATATGCAGCTATTTGAATAATTGCTATAAAGTGACTAAGAGAATTTCTGTTATTCTTCAAAGTACATTCTGAATACCATATTTAATCCTTAAGTAGTAAGGACAAACCTGCATTTTTTTTTTAAAAAGCATACCAAAAATGGACCTGGATGGTCTCTCTTCCATTTTAGGACAAAAGCTAGGAGATACTCTGTGCAAGTGTTCAGAGTATGTGCAATGAGCATAAGTAAGAAAAACTGAGTGCAAAAGACAATTCCAGCTTCCTAGAAACCCTTCAACTACAGCCGATTGATTATTTAATAAGCTCATTTTCAGAAAACATCAGTCAGCCCACAAGCAGGCTGAGAAGAGCTTCAGGTCTTACACAAGAAATTTCTAAGACAATAAAACTCTCAGTGAGAGTTCAGCAGTAAAGACTGAAATATCACCTTCTAAACAATGGTTAAAAAAGGAGGGGGAGGTTGAAAAGCTATTTTGATGCGCATGATAGCCTTTATATTTTCTCTAGAAATTAATTCAGTATAGAAATTCTACTTAAGGCGACTTGGCAAGCATAACCTAGCAATTAGATCGTGAAATACAGTTTTGCGCAATACATACATTATTTACCAGAAGATGCTTTCCCAAAAAGTGTAATGGTGACAGAAAATGGCTAAGTGCAGTCAGAAAAGGAATTCAGAAAATGAGGTAGGAAAACCTGCCCTTCGGTACCAGTAATGAGGAAATTGAGACAACAGGGTAGGTTTCATTTCCAGCCCTAGGTTACAAATGCCAATCAGCACAAGCCAGGATTTTTAAGTGCAATCTAGCAGTTTGGCAGCCAGGCAAGTAATTAAGTTTCACTTGTCTGGAACAGGGTTTGGGTTGTTTTGGACTGCAAAGCAATTATCTTCCTTGCCATAACAAAACCTTTTGACTTGATGAGGCAGATCCGGTCAACAACAAAACGCAAAACCTTCAGTGATTTCCCCAGAACCATTATGCCTTAAGGTACAGGAATTCCTGCAGTCAAGAAAAATGTAAGCCTCACACAAAGCTATGTAATTTTAAATATTTTATTATTAAATATTATATTATTGAATATTTTACATTTTAAACATGTAATTTTTAATCTGTTTATTTGACGTGATTAATTCAGCTCACCAGAGCATCAATCGGGAAACTTGGTTTCACCACCATTTCAGGTAAAATGGCACAACCTCTGTGTCTCTGGCTTTCCTATCTGTAAAATGGCAATAATAGTTGATCCCTTTTATAGAAATGTTTTAATGCCCTCAGAAGAAAGTTACTATATAAAGGACAAATCAGTACTATTCATCTTAAAATACTAATCAATATGTTACTTTTTAATGCTTCTATTATCCAGCGGGAAAAACATTTTTGAGCATCTCTAAAAATATGAAAGGATTTTTGTCAAATCTCCTTTATAGGGAGCACTGACAGCTCTCAGCACAGTAAGCCAAGCCTGATTTTTGCACTGCATCTGCAATATCTTTTATACTTGGGCAGCTGGCACAAAGTGAGAAAATTCATTAACATGCTAATGATGTGTCCTATTTAAAATTCCAGCTCTGATTATTGTGTGATTAAGTCTCTTCCCTTGACGTCTGTTTCCTTATATCTGCATTACTGTGAGAAATCAACAATTACTAATGAAGTAAAAAACAGGTGACCAATTTATACACAAGAGAAAGACAAACATACACACAACATTTCTTTTTCAGCATTTCTTTTGTTGTTGTTGTTCAGTATTTCCCAGACAAAGTGGTATTGTCTTCAGTAAAATAAACATTTCAAAAAAAAAAAAAAAGTTTTTAAGTTGACAGGGACAAATGATAACAGTTCAAGGGCCTGAAAACATAGGAATAGCTCCGCATAGGAATACCTGTGCAGAAGGTTTTTAAGGCACTATAAAAGAAAAGAGGGAGAGATCATGATGCAGGGTATGTAGAAGATTATTGCCTGGAAACAATAAAAAAGCAAGAATGAGAGGTGACAGCAGCTCCAGTCAATTTAACTTCATTTCCAGGAGAAAAATGAAGCATCTCCTTTCTGCATTGAAAGACATTTAAACCAATTAGCTTATTTAAATTAGCACAAGCCTTCAAATAAGACGACGACTAAGGGACTAAGACATGGTCCTCATTAACTTGGGTGAAGGTGGCCCTGCTTGAGCAGTGGGGTTGGACCAGCTGACCTTCCAAAGTCCCTTCCAACCTCAACCACTCTGTGATCCTGTGACCTTACTTTCCCTGCAGTACTTTCAGTACCCTATGCTTAGTTTATGGACAGACAGCTATTTCATAAAGAGTTGAGCTGGGTCAAAGCGTAGCACAAACCCATGCAAGGAGGGATCACAGGTATGTCCCTACTGAGCAACAGGAACAGATCAGCCGGACTACTCCATATCATTTTTGCTATATAAAGTTAACATGGATAATTTTGCCTCCAGGGAATTATGAAGAGGACTCACATGCTCCCTTACAAACTCTGGACAGAAAGCTAATTAAAAAAGAAGAAGACAGAGGGCAGTAATGTCCTCAGCTAGTACTGATGGTTAGAGAAAGGATTTTTCTGCCTGGCTCATAGCTATAGATGGAAAAGTCAGACCAAGTACGAATAGTCTGTACCAAGCAGTGGTACCAAGCAGTTGTGCCAATTTTATCTACAGCATGGGCAAAACTGCTCTTCTCAGCAGCAACATGAGTTTCATTAATTTTATTTCATAAAGGTTGCATCTTAAAGAGGGCATCAATCTGTTTACTATTTTCTAGACTCTATCAGAATGCTGTTATCCAGTTAAATGTGGTGGTATCAATCTCATGCTACCATTCTCAAACCTAAAGGAGTTTCCATACCTTAGAGGAGAAAACAGTGTAGATTACATAGAAGGGGGACAGGGAAGAGAAAAAGGGAATTTACCAGCATGCGCTTGCTAGAGTTTTATTTTAATGTAGGAATAAATTTCTGCTTATGCCTACAGAATCACAATAAATTAAAAAAAAAATAAAATCTGAGTAATAAACATCTAGTGTTTTGCAATTTATTTTCACAAATTGTAGGACAGTAAAGGTCAGACCAAGAAGACACCTCATTACAGCTACAGAAATGCAAAGTTAAAAACAGTCTCTGAACTGCTAACAATTCTGTTACTTCAGCAATAGTCTTGCACAGGTTTTGTTTGAAATACTACTGAAGAAAAATACAAATGAGATGTGCATATGCATTATAGGAAGTTTAATTGTCCTAGAAACAAAAGAGCAACTAAACGGACAGATTGGAAGGTCAGAAACCTCTTCAACTCACTTGCAAATTCAAGCTATGAGGAAGTATTATTGACTGACGTGGTTCTCCTGAGTTTGCATCACATGGCTTAGGTAATTGCGCACTACTTGGAAGAACCGATTTTTTAATTTTTAGCCATTTTACTTCTAACAAAGCAAGTTCTAGTCTAGTTGTGTGTGTGTTTATTCTTCTATGCATTTTAAAAATACTGCCTTAGACACGTTCAGTTGCCTGAAAACTTTTTGCTTCTAAGATAGCTCTGCCTATCCACTTGCCTGTGAAGAGACATCATGGACTTTGAAAACAGGGGCACTGTCCACTTCTCAATCAACCTACCCATAAGATCCTGAAAAAGGAATGACATTTCAAACCCCGAGAGCTTTAGAGTAGCTCTCATATTTATCTTTAGCTATTTAGATGTAACTATAGTAACTGTATATTTGTAATCAAATAAATGTTATTCAGCCTTTCCATTTAATCCAGAAGCATGACCATCTTATCTAACTTCAGGAGAGGGTACAGAAGACAACAGGATAAACCAAGTCTAGGACTGACTCTTTTGTTAATTTGTCAGTAGCTTCCCCAGTAACTGGGGAGAACACCCCCAGTTCCACCATGACAGTGTGAACCCAGTACACTGCTTATGCTTGTATGTGAGCTGCATTTGGGAAACTTTTTAACCCCCATTCAAGCACAAATTTAAGAAAAGAACTCTTGCGTTCAGAACCATGCACACATTGTACCTCATTCATTCACAGCTATCACCAAAGCTTTACTAAATAGGTTGTTATTGTCACAACCAACAGCCACTGTTGACATGTAAGACTACATGTGCTTTTTCTGTACCCGAGTTCATGCATAGTATCATCATCACTATTACAATGATGGATTTAGAAAAGAAAGGTTTTGAGAACTGGGCTAAGATAGATCTCATAAAGCAGTATATTGCTAGGATATCCCTCCTCCCCACCCCATGTGCCTCCTCTCTAGTGAAAATAGCTGACAGATTATTCAGCATATTGCTATCTAGGTCCTCGACAAGCTTCCCTCAGAAAATTGGTTAGGTTTTTTGTTTGTTTCTTATTGTTGTTTTGTTTGTTTGTTTGTTTTTTAAATGCACAATGGTTTGTCAAAGCCAGTAGACTTCCAGATGCCTGTGACTGAGCAAAAGCAGTAACAGCCGGTGAACTACTTACCAAAGGCAGTCTCTCCTTGTTCAAGTTCTTGTTTCAGTCTGTTGTAATCGTCTTTAATTCTCTCTAATTTTCGGATGTTTCTGGCACTTAAAACCTGCAGCTCATTTAGAAGTCCTTCCAGCCCCTCCTTCTCAGATGTTAATGATCTTATTTCTTCTGTCAGATCCTTAGCAGTACCGAAATTACTTCCTGCATGTTTTGTGGGGGCAGGGGGAAGAGGGAGGAAAGAGACAATGAAGGAGACACTTGCAACATCAGTAGGTTACACAGCAAACAAGGGAAATGAAGCAACTACTCTTTTCCAACAGCAAACAAAAAACAAATCAGGAAAGAAAAAAAAAAAGACTTTTGCAAGTATCCATTTTATTAACATGCTACAGAGTCATAATTGCATCAGATTTAACCTCATGCACATAGAAATAGCTTTTTTGGAGGAAATTAACATTTTTGGAGAATATTTACTCCTAGGGTCTACACTTCAGAAAGTGTCATACTGAAATTCATTGATCACTGTGCTGTCACTTTTCTTACCATCTTTTGGTTTTGAAGACCTCAACTGACAATACTTCTATGATAGGTGCTATCAATCCACAAGACTCTGAAGCATTCCTCCTTGAACAACGAAGCACTATGCAGTTATTCACAAGCACCAGAAGGTTGTTTATAAATGACATCACATTTCTTAAACAACAAGCACCCACCAAAAAGATCATCAGGAGAAAATTCTGAGAAAACATATTTAAAAGTCACAACTCTCTGCTTCTGACTCTCCATGAACTGTGAAATCTCAGAGACAGGCAAAAAAAAAAAATCAAGAATTGCCAGCTCACTTCGCCCTGTAGTTTTCAAGAAGCGTTCAGGTCCTTTAGACAGGGATCCAGACTACAGTTCAATTCCCAACCAGTTTACAGCTTGGCCTAGTAAGATTTGCTACCTAACCTTTCTGAAACCTAGTGAGAACCAGGAGAGGAATGTTTCCTTACTTCACAGAGAGGTTGTACTTATAAATACACTAATGACAGCAAGATGCTCTGCTATTAAATGTTTTTTAAATAGCAGTAACTATTATAATGCTACATTTATACAGCCATACCTGTGTTTTTTCAGTGACTCAGCGACTTGATTTAATTTAAAAAAAAAATCTCAGAAGACTACCTGAGAAAAACAATCTCCATGTAGACTTGCCTACAAGACCTAACATTTATATAGTGCAAGAACTAAACTCCAGCATTATCCTGACTTAGGAAAAACATGGGATTATGATCTAGTAAGTAAAGGCATTTAGATTCATAAAACCATAGAACGGCTTGGGTTGGAAGGGACCTTAAAGATCATCTGGTTCCACCCCCTCCCCCCTGCCATGGGCAGGGATGCCACCCACGAAATTTATTATTTATAAAATTTGCTCTTGGAGCAAATACTAATGTGAAGCACAGCCAGTTATACACATAAGATGTCTCATCAGCTTCTATACTATGTGCATGATTTTAGGCTCATGAAATTTGAAGTCATGAAGTTTGTAGCGCTTATTCAGATATAAAAGCTTCCTTGGACTTTTCCTTTTTTTCAAGGATACAATAAACTATTTCTTATACATAACAATTTTATAATTCAAGATGAATTCCAAATCAAATCCACATCATCCTTTTTGCCTGTTGTCTCAAAATCACAAAGTCTTAAATGGGAACAGTTGCCTTCTGGTCATGTAAAAGGAGCATGAACAGAATGAAAGTATCTGGACTAATCAGAAGATGGCAAATCTTCTAGCTGCTGAGAGTGGCTCCATTCCTCCAGAGCAGAAGAACGAATGAAAACACTTCCACCAAATAACTACAACCAAATAACTGAAACAAAGGTTTCACCAAACCTTTTTTCCTTAAAGTAGTTTTTGTTTCTTTTTTTTTTGGTTTTTTTTTTGTTTCTACTTCTCAGCTAAAACCCTGTTTGCCAGTTCTATTTATCTTACAATTAATCATACAACTAAATAACTATAAATTATTTAGTTGTCTATTTACAAATAGTAGAATCTGATGTTTACCAATGCATTTATAGAGAAAAAAACAGGGCAAATTTTACTATCTTAACATGTCATGTTTCCAAATGGGCAGAACACAGCGGGAGATAAGCATGACCACTACATAAAATTGATGGGGAAATGGCAGATATTCAGATATTTCTAAAGCAAAAAGACCTACAATGAAACAGTGTACTTTTATTTCACCTGAACTCATCCCAAGCATCAGCACACACGAGTCTTAATAAAACATGAAGGCAAGAGATTCTTCATTAGAAACTGGAGCTTGCTGTTATGTTTCAGAAGACAGGAAGGAAAAAAAAAGTATGATATTATATATGAATGTTTTATACATAGTGAATGGATACAAATTCCCAGAGGGGAATTTTATATCAAAGCTAAGGCTACGAGGAAATGGCATCAGATACATGCCCAGAAGCCAAAACTGCCTGATGCATCTTCCCTGACTGCACAAATGTCTGAAAGTCTGCAGTGAAAATTCAGAAGAGCAATATGAACTCATGCACCACAGGCATCATCAGTGAGCTTCTGACCTCAATCACAGCAACAAAAATAACTCTTTCCGAAATGCTGTAAGAAGGTTGATTTAAAAATTAATATATAATCCCTAGCTGCCAGCATTAAAAAACTGTTGTTTTGTGTTTAACAAAGTCACTTTGGATGATGTAGAAACATTCTTCAGACACATGTTAAAACATTTTATTCTGCTAGTATCCATGAAAATGTTAAAATTCCTCTTTTTGGTTAATGATTTTGCTTAAGCAAACAGAGTAACTGTTGCTTTATCAACCAGAAAAAGCTGCATTTGATTGAGACATACCACTAGAAGAACTAGTTGGATGATACCAGATAAATAAAGCCAGACATAACTCTTCCCAAGAATCATGTGAAGTAAAGTTGGGATTATAATAAAATCTGTAGTCAGTCACCTGAGCTCGGCCAAACTCATATTTCTGCTAGCATAGAACTTCGAAGTCCTATTTTCATTTTCCCATTTGAAGTATACAGTGCTCTGAACAGGCTGAGTAGCATGCTTAAAGCATACTGTCATAAGAAGCTGAGTATGTGCACATTATAGTAAGGTTCAGCTCGTCAAAATTACCCAGAAGTCAGCAAAACAAAAATACAACCAAAACACCAAAGAGCAACAACAACAAAAAAAATTAACTTCCTCCTTAATCTTGCCCACTGGGGCCCTCTCCACTCATGTACATGTACCTCCTTCATCTCCTTCTCTCCAACCACTGACATCAGGTAAGCTCCAACAGCTTGATTTGAATGCCAAAGAAATACCAGCCAAATCAGACAAAGCAATCCACACTGGCAAAATAAAAAATATAAAATATTTATTCCCAGGCACAACATAGCTAAATAATTCCATTTATTCACCGTAAAAAATGAATAGTGTATTTAGATTATTTTCTCCTCTTCCCGAAAATTGTACTAGAATGGCTACATACTGCAGCTAAATGGTACTCTGCACATCAAGTATCTGTTCTTCATACATAATTACATGCTATTTAAACTCATGTCCACAGTAACCACTCATCGTCAGATTATACTGTATAAGGCAGACTGTTGCCCACTTACAAGCCTCAAATTAACATTACATTATTTTGATACCATTTACCAGCAACAAATTGACTAAAAATATCATTTGAAATCTATCCCATTTTGTAAAAACCAACAAATGGGTTATTACTTAAGCTTTGTTCAATAATTCCCTTGCAAAACATAAGACAAAGTTAATGGCCCAGAGCCTTTTTACGCTAAGTTTTTATCATATTTATGCCAGAAATTATGTGCACTCATAGTTTCCATTATTTATACTCAAAGCAGAGTGGTATGTCCCATCCCTACTGAAACTAAATTCATTACAGTACAAGCAAAGGAATGATTTTTGTGTAACACTAAAGCATACATACTAGACATCAGCCTGAATGCAAGGAAGAACAGACTGGTCAGTATTTATCATTACCTATAAGCTTTTTCTTCATAGACTAACACTACCTTTAATAATACATAGAAGAGAAAAATTCTGTTTTACCTTAGGGCATTTACCACCACGGTATTTATCAAAGGCGCTGGAATTCAAGGCTGAAAATCCTCCACCCCATGATTAATGAGAATACAAACCAATTCCAACACCAGAACAGAACTTGAAGAAAATAAATATCATTCAGCTTCTCACAAAGAGAAAAATCTAAAAACGTGAGGGGAATAAAATATTTTGGAAGCAGTAACTGTATAGCAGTAACAGCACCTTTGAAAATCACAAATAGCAAATGAGGGACAGTCTATCATCCCCTAAAATATTATTAAAGAATTCCAAGCATCTGAATCACAATTCCTGTTTTCAAGGTAAAATGGAATAATCCAGACCCATCCTCTTGACCCCTCCCCTTCAGATATTTGTATACATTGATCAGATCCCCTCTCAGTCTTCTCTTCTCCAAGCTAAACAGGCCCTTGTATGATAGATGCTCCAGTCTTATCATCTTTGTAGCCCTCGACTGGACTTGCTCCAAAAGCTCCATGTCCCCCTTGTACTGGGGAGCCCAGAACTGGACACAGTACTCCAGGTGAGGCCTCACCAGGGGAGTGAGGATTGCCTACAAGGATGTTATGTGAGACGGTGTCAAAAGCCCAACTGAAATCAAGGTAGACAACATGCGCTACTCTCCCCTCACCCACCCAGCTAGTCATTCCATCACAGAAGGCTACCAGGTTGGTCCCCTTGTTGAGCCCATGACTACTCCTGATCACCTTCTTCTCCTCCATGTGCTTGGAAGTATGCCTGACTCCTGAACTCAAGGACTACCCGAATGCACGGACACAAACATGTGCACACAAGCTTCCCCAGATAATTGGTTTCCCCTGCCAATCACATCCCCCAGCCACCTTACGCCTTTTAATCTCTTGTTCTTTTACATCTGTTCTCTCTCCTACCTCTGCCTCCCCTCACTACCAGCGAAGGGGAAGAAATGACATGCTCAGGGTAGGGAAATGGCCCAGACCTGATCTCCATTATTTTGAGGGCTTCATGAAATCAGATCATGCCACCTAGACTTAGGCACCAAAACCTCATGTGCTCAAGTTCAGGGGATTGTCACCTTGGCTTCCTGGACAGTCTGTGGAAAGAGGGAAAGCATTGACATGTCCTACGACTGCACAGGGGTTTTCTAGCATCCCCTCCAGACCACAGCACGGCCTTTCCGACTGGGTGAAAGCATCTTCACAGCTCTCCCCATCTAATGTTTCTCCTCTGAGCACAAATCTCCAGAAAAGGAACTGCCAAGAAGATTATTCTACCCTCTCTTCTCCTCCAGGGAGAGCAGGTTAGGTAACGGGAGAAACGGAGTAAGTTGCTACATGACTGACTGGCTGCTGTAACAGAAGCAATGATTTTCTGCTGTCTGGTCACATATCGTGTTAGAGCTTCAACTACTACAAATTGTCTTGGAACTTCACTGCAAGCCAGTAACACCCAGCATTCTCATTTGGAAGTAAGATAAAAAGACAAATTACATAGATGTCTGAGGTCTATGTGACTGTTTAGGAGTTGGCTTTAGGGGCTCACAGGCGTTATTTTTTAAATGGGTTCACAGGCTTGCAAAAAGTACATCACTCGTAGCAATATACAGCAGAAAACTTCAGTTCGTGAAGCATGAAGTGAGCATTGTGGGAACACATGCCAATAAGCAGCATTGTATGCTGGCACAGGACATTGTGATATGGGTGGGCATGAAGAAGAATTTATCTCAACATGCCACCGAGCCATCAATCCAAACTGCTGCTGGAAGCAAGATGCTGAAAGTGGAGAACCAATTTTGTCATCTGACAAGACACAGGTCCCTGTGAGACTCCAATTCACCAAAAAACTACGCCTTCACAAGAAGGCATAAAGAGGCATTGGTATTCTCGCCTCAAAGACAAGCTGGATTCCCCACCTGTACCCAACAGTACTTCTCAAATGTTAAATATACAAACGAGAGCACCATCCCCTTCCAGTAGAAGATATTAAAAGCTGTATCTAGCATGGCAGGGGAATGTATCAACATCTTGTTGACAACTTTATGACCATACCTAACCTGCACGAATTGACAGAAGGTAGCAAAGGAATGAAACCAAGACATCCACATTACCAAAACACACATATGCATGGTTGAGAAGTTCCTTCAGCCTCTACTGACATCTTCCAGTCTGACTGGTCCCCTCTCTAGCATACTCATTCCCAACCGAAATGCCTACTTCCAAAGCTGGAAGGCTGGTTTCTTTCTTTTTTTTTTTTTTTTTTTAATCCTTTCTTACAATTGCTGTTCGAGCCATGCAGAACTTAAATAAGCATCTGAGTAAGCAAAGAGGTAACAGCACCAGCATCAAATTTTGTGTTTAGCATTTATGTCACGTTATTTCTAAGCTACACTTCTATGCAGGAATAAGAGGGGGAAAAACCCTTTTTGGTTATATTACTCGAAATCATTCTACTGGAAATCAGTATTTCCAGTCACCTCCCATTTGCAGGTATTTAATGATATTGAGATAGTGCTAATTATTTGATGATGACACAAGATATCCTACTGGTATCAACCAGAGTATATATATTTCCAAATATATATTTTATATAGTATAATATAAATATAAATATGTATTTTATATATTTTTAAAAAACATATATATATTAACTACTTTAAAAATCACCTTACTAGCTTCTGTGTTTGGATCTAATTTGCATTTGCAGAGACATAGAGAAAGTTAATGACGTGCATCACACAGGCAACTACATAATGAATTCAGTTTTTCGTTCACATTTGCTTAGCTACCCAATAGCCACTCTGTGGCTATCTGGTCCTACACTTTAGGCACTCCCAAGAGAGGGAAAAAAAATCACAGAGCACATGAAAAAACTGCAATATTTATCAAACATAATGTATTTTATTCACATACAGGAAACAGACCAAATGATGGCTAAAAATACATTTTAGTTTACATCCCTCCTCCTATTCCCAAATTATTTTCTCTCTAAGGAAAAAAGAGAAATGTACCATTTCTCACATATGATTTGATTGCTTGCAGATCAGCCTACAGAAGGAAAATAAATTTTACTAATATTTTTACAGTTACATTCACACTTGCTTACAGACCATCCTGTTTGAATTTTCTTACTGGTTTAGGTTTATTTGATCTGCAATTTATTTCCCCAAAAAATTTTGTGCTACATATGCCCACCATGCTAACAGAAAGAACATAGTATCGTGTTCTGCCATATTCTTCCCACACCTGATGACAGAAATTTTATAAACATGTTAGGAGCTACTCTAAGAAGCAATTGTTATAATTATCACACACAGGTTTCTAAGCACTGACATTAAGCTACTTCTTTGTTTGTTTTTAATTTATACAAAATCTTTTAAATGGTAACCCAAAAGATTTCACCAATAAGTATTCACAAATATATATGTCAACAGTAAAATCTCATGCCATCAAGAGTACTTGTTAGTTATAATTAGCTAAAGCTACTGATTTAAAATCATGTACAATATAATACAATTCTGCTAATTATGTTTGGAGAAAAATTTTGGACTAGCATCTTGGGAGTATGAACTCTAAAGTTATTTATGACAATAGGCAAACGCCAACCAGAAGTGAAGGAGCTGCTGATATGAAGGACCTGAATTTTGACTGTTGATACAAATAGCTCTTAACTTTCAAGAATATTTTTTTCATATGAAATCTCAACATAATGTAATCAATCTACTATATTTATTCTACTACCTTCAGTAATCTGAATGCACCCACCCCCTTTTTCTTTGTCCTCCAAACTTAGTTTTACACTCCTTCCAAGGAAAAAATAACAGCAAAGAAGAACTTTTACATATGTGGCATCATCTCTAAAGTCTTTACTGCATCTTTTATTATACAATCTTAAAATTAAGGTATTAGACTGTCAGGAATAATAGAATTGCTATGCTTACATTGCATTTATTCTGGTATTTTTCTCTCAAAACAAGATCAGCTACATTTGCATATGTTTTGGTGCAAATACACCAATACTGTAAATCAGCGTGACAGCAACAGACAATGCAGTTCATACAGAACATTAATGCTGTATGAAGCTATCCAGGTAACCATTAAAGGCTGTGGTACACATCAAGCTTTCCAAATCATTACATCATGACACATGTAAGATCTGACAATGTATTAATAACTGTATTCTTACGTTCATCTAACTTTAGGGATACATGAACCAAGATACATGCAATTGCATTCAGACGCCTTTTAGCTTTGACACTGTTCCCAAACCCCCTAAAACTAACTGCTTCCTCACAGAAAATGCTATGTTGAATGAAAACAATGCAACATCTCTTCAGAGGAAAACAGTTGTTTTCAGTATCCATTAGCATTGTTATTTGAGGAAATTATTTGAATGACTGATCCAACTGCTACAGTAAAAACAGCAGAAATACCATTTATCTTTGCCTAAAGCTTCCAAGACTAAATGAAAACTCCTAAGTATGTCCACCAAAATTTATGTTTACTGCGTTTCATATACATATATACTATTAATAATTGCCTCTGTATCTCCTACTATTCCAAGGCTGCCTTTAAAGCTGCATATTACCCAACTGAAGATTCTCTCACCTTTTAACATTTTAGTATACCCGGGCTGTTGAGCAACCTTCTGTTAGCTGAATGTCAGTTCAGGGGATATGTACATGCAATATATTCTTAAATCTTGTCCAGTATTTTTAAGGTGGAGTCATATTTCTTAACTATGTCTTATTTAAGGGATGAGTATCCATGTGTTAGGCATAAATGAATGACAAGAACTGAACAACCTCAGCCTTCTCTATATTATCCACTGCTCATTGTCTTCACTTTAAGTTTTGTAAACAAAAAAAAAAAACAAACTCATTCTTACTCTTTCCTCTTCCACATTTACCAAATCGTTTCTTCCCAACTAGTTTCTCTACCAGCTGCAATTCATTCTGCATCCTGGCTTTTCTGTTTTTATCAATTCATGAGCTAAGACTAAAATATTTCTATTTATTTGCAGAATTTCTTTTCAACTTTCAGGTCTTTAAAACATCAATTTCTGTCATTCCTGTATCTTTTGCATACTACTCTACATTTAGCATTAATGAGTGCCATTACTACATCACAGTGTCTGCTGTTACAGAATTACTTTTCACCCTTGATATTCAACCAGTTCCCTCCAACGACAAAAATCACATCTAAAATACTTGCTCCCTTGTATGTTTTTCTACCTCCCCCACTGCCAAATTGCCTTCATCACCTTTCATTAATGCGTTTCATCATCTTCAGTGCTTCCTTCCCAACTTACAATCAGCTATCTGTTATAAACAACCAACCGTTATTATTAATTCCATGCTTTTGATGCTATTAGTTTACTCAGAAAGCCTCGGTTATCTTCCATTTGTGATGGTAGCAACGAGGAACTACTTGGGTATTTTCTCTTCACACTGGGATATTAAATTGCATTGTTTTGCATCTATGCCTGAGCTTCAGAAGACCCATTTTTGGTATACAATGCAATACCTTTCCCCTTCCTTGCCTATTTCAGTATAATTTGTTCCTCATTAAAGTTACACATCTCAGCTTTTTCCTCGCTTCTCCGCAATATCAATTCATGTTTGGTTATATGCCAGAAGTTCATGTTTTTCTTTTAAAATTTCAATACTTCTCTTTACACACACACACATCTAAGGCATCTAACACCCTACTTCATCATTCTTCTGTTTTGCAGTTCCAGACATTTTCATTCTCCAAAGCCTGTATTTTAAATTTTTCCCCCTTTAAAAGAAGAAAAAAAAAAGTAGCTCACTTATAGGCTTAAAGTCACCAGCTTCCTACAAAGCCAGACTTGAAAACCCCTAATTTTTACAACAAGAAAGAAACCCAGGAAGTGTGGTACAATGTGCTGCATGTCTATACAATTATGTTTCCTAGGGTACCCTAGGAATGGAAGCTAGCCAGCTATGGAAGCTAGCCAGATTCGGAGACATCAATAATTAAGTCTTGATAACCACACATTAAGTCACAAAGCCCTCTTACTGATGTCAATACACACAATTTTAGACAGGGATTATCTGGAACTTTTTTTGATCATAGACGTGTCTCTGTTGTTTTACAGTCCAGTATGCCTCAGACAAACTGCTCTTTGAATATGAGTCCAGACACATTCCTTATTAGCAAGGCAAGGATTGAAAACCAATTTCCAGATGTTCTTGAGAAGGCTTCCACCTACAACCTTATTCTAAGTAAACCACTTGAAGACAGAAAAACTTCTGGATGCTTATTTTCCTGAGAAAGCATTTACAGAAGTGAAGCATTCTCTCAATATCACTGGTGCTTTTCATCATCTATTACATGAGCTAAACAATTTTTGGATTTACTTTTACACGTACTATAGCTAAGAAAGAATTATTCTGTGTGAAAGTATAGGTTAAAATGGCATTACTATGAGATTTTCAGTTGTGAGAGACCCCACAATGTCTCTGGGCAACCTTGCTCCACTGTTCGATCACTCACACAGTAAAAAAAGCATTTGCTTAAGTTCAGGTGGACTTTGATGTGCTTCAATTTGTAGCACCAAATGCCAGGACGTGATAACAGTGGGTGCTTGTTTTTAACAGCTAACTAGTCACAAGATGGAAAGGGGGTGTCAGAGGTTTTCAAATATGTTCATGAAAGATGCTGTATATGAAATTATAAAATGAAAAAAAGCCTACAAATTCTGTTCAGGCAAAATTCCCAGAAAGATAATAAAAGATTTTTGCCTTAGCGACAATTTAAGATTGTACTGTTCACAGTCATTAAAATTCCCTGAAGTAAGAGTTTTTCAGAGTAAGGAAAAAAAAAAGAAATAGCGCTTCTTATCAGTACCAAGAAATAGTACCAACATTTCTTAAAAAGCATGAAAAGGCAATCATAGTCATAGTACTGAGAAAACAATTTATAGAAATACCAGCATTAAATTGTCTCTTGAATTCATCCCTGAAACAAGCAACCTCTTTTAAGAGCTAACAAGTATAAAATATTGTTACGAATGTTTTGGAAGTAGTCCTCCAGTTTTCATTAACTCTCCCAAAGTGTCATACTGAAGTATGTATTTTCTGGCCAACTGCTTCCTGCTGGCAGCATGAAGCAGTTGCATATCCAGTTTGGGGGCTATTTTGTTCTCAATAAAGCCATACAATGGCTGGGGAAAACTTTGACCCCATTTCTGAAAGCAAGAAAATTACCTACATTCAAATAGCCTAAGGGCAGAAAAGGGTGATTATTCAGCTTACCTTGTAGGTGGACACAGAGAATTAAATAGGGTTTCCATTCTAAAAAGAGTCATGAAGAACAAAGAAACTGACCATGCTCAGGACCACTACAAGATCTGGTCTTTAATTTCCTTTAGGATTTTGCTCAAATCTGACATTATCCACTTCTGTCAAACAAACCATGTGACACTGCACATGGTTTCAATTTAAAATCATTCTGTGCACAGTTACAAGATCCTAATATCTAGTTGAGAAGGTAAATGACCATCAGATAGATATAAGACGTCACTCTGACACATATTAAAAATCCCCTAGTTGTTCTTCTTTCTTTAGTGTAACACTGGAATATTTCTTATACCCAAGTCTACATTCCCTTCTCTTCAGCTTCCTCCGAGACGGGTGTCTGGTGGAGAAACATATACGTACACATTTGCAAACAGTTTGCTGAATTAGAAAAGTCACCTCTTCAAACTTAGAGAAAGAACTGCACTTTTTTTTTTCCTTAGTAAACGCGCACCAGTCCCAAGTAACTGGCATGTAAAACCGTTATGAATCAGACTGTAATCACATTTCAGTGTTTTACTGGTTGTAAATAACATGCACGAGTGCTCCAAGAACCAAATTGCTTTTTTGCTGCCAACATTAGTTGTTTAATGATCTGAATAGCAGTAGCAGCCAATTATTTTCCTCTGTTTTAAATGTCATTTACAGCCATATTTGCAATTATTACACCTTTATTATAAATTTATTATGACTCTTAGCTAGAGAGCTCAAACATTTAACTTGTAATGTCCAGGAAAAGCTATTGATAATTATTTACTAATTTCACTTACGGAAAAATATCATGTTCTTTGCCCATTTACTGCCTACCACACAGAATTCTCTTAGCCAGTAGTTTCCACCTGTGGAGAGAGGCCTGAAGCACCTTACAGAAGACGTGACACAGCCTGGTTCTGCCAGACTTGCCATGACTTCAAGGCACCTAGCTAGGTGCAGATCAATGACTTTTCCAAGAAGGCTCAGCTGCGTAAAGGCCTAACACACTACTCATCAGTGTAAGTCCTTCTCATCACTTCAAACTTACCTGATACAGCCAGCATTTTGGCTTCAAGTAGAGCGGGTAGTTGAGTCTCAATATCACTCACTTTCCTCCTCAAAGTACTGCAGAGCTTCTGACTTGTGCAAACCTAGATTGAGGAAGACAGCCATGATATATAATTCATTCATGTAAAAATACAAGGCAATTTAAACGGGGCTTCAAATGTTCTTGGTTTACAGACATGACATAACATCCTACAGCACAGTAAAGAAGCTTAATAAAAAGTGAAGTATTTACAGAAATATCAAAGATGAATCAAGATTTCCAGGCTTTGCCACACATTCTGTTATAAAAGTAGAGAACATTATTAGCATTAGCTACCTGGATGGCAAAGGACATGTTTCACCACTAGATACTGAGGTTTATTTAGAAGAAAGGCCAACTGACACGCTGTACATTTTCAGGTTAGCAGTGATGCCTAGAATGAGTGGAATGTAAATGAGACAGTGTTTGGAGTTTAAGACTTCATAATGCAGAATGCCCAGTGATTTTTATACAGAAGATAGCATGCTACACAACTGGGGAAAAAACAAAAAACAAAAAACAAAAAAAAAAAAACAGCTGTCATTCTCTAAACAAGCAGTAACAGCTAAACATTGTATTTCATTTCACCATCAGGAGACACAGCTGAATTCGGTTCAGGTTTCCGACTTTCCCTCTCTCTCTCTTTTGTCTGTTTACCTGGAAGTCCTTCGATCATAACTGCTATTAGAAACATGGAGAGATATAGGGGAGGAAAAAAAAAAAAGATAAAAAGAAAGGAAGTTCAACTGTTTCTATACTGTAAGTGTATATTACCACCTCAGAATGACCTTGTATATTGTACACAGATCATACAACTACACATTCAAAAGTGTTTGTTCTTACTCCATACTGCATCATTTGCAAAGGAAAGCAAAATGAACAGAGAAATCCATCTCACTAATGCCTATGCTCTTGTTCTGAAGGCAGATATCAAGTAGTTGCTTAGAATTGTAGCTGACACTTGAGAAAACATTGCATTCACTGGAAGCAAGGGCAAAGCAATACTCAGGAAAGAGACAGGCCAGTCGTGAAGAGATGAGATGTGAAATGAAATCTCCAGAGGAAAGTTTCCCTACTCTTCTTGATATTTTTTTCTCAAAAACAAGTGTATATACCATGCATATTAACAAAAGCACAGCTATCACGCTATTTTTTAAGAGCCCTACAGCGATAATGACTAATGTTTGCATAATTATAAGAATTCAGATATGACACTAACTGTAAATCTTAGTAAAAGGTTAATAACCTCTTGCTCTAGCTGACAGCACGTTATAATCATAGATACATCGTGATTTTTTCTTGAGTCAACTATCAACACAACTATCCTCCAAGCAGTAAAGACTTCAGTCTCCCTATTAATTTAAAAACATATTTCTCATCACTTCTTCACCTATTATAATTTTTCAGTTCCCAGATATTTCACTTTATTTTAGTACCGCCTTCTAAGTGACTTGCCTACTGATATATTTTAAATGTTAAAATAACCCAAACCTGTCAGAGGTGAAAAAACATACCCAAAGAACCCAAAGGCCATTTCTGTCGCACATCTCCAACATAAATCTTAAAGTTTTTAATGACTTCCTTCTAAGCAGTGTTCTCTCTTTAGGGGTACTGAATGGCTCAGTGAATTGCAATTAGATCAGGATCTTTCAGCTCTAGGAAATCTGCATGAATACAGCCCATGCTGGTGGTAACTCAGAGTCATTACCAGTAGACAGCTGTTTGGCAATTATGCAAAATTAGCTGGGAGGAGGTTTAATCAGTTTCTAGTGAACACTGCCCACTTTGTAAGCAGTACTGTCACAGAACGAAGCTTGCTGGCACTCTTTATTAATGGACCAAAGGTAGGGACCAGAGGCCGAAAGGACGTTCCTGTAACTCAGAGATGATTCTTCTGGAACATGAGATAAGCACATTACTGAGCCTCTGCATGTATCTATGTCACAAGCGTTCTGTGGATAAATGAAAAACATTAATCTTCAGAGCTATCACATGGCATAGTTCAACAAAACTAAATGAAACACTGGGCAAGGCAAAATAATTTAACATCCTCTAAACTAATAGCTCTGCTTCTACATTACATCAATTCTACCCTGTGAGCTCCAACTCCTTTAAATTTTTCTAAGTCTTTTATCCTAATAACAGCTACTATTATTCATTACAGTAGCTTATTCAGCCACTGAGGAAAGCTTATTTCTTACCTAACAAAGATGACAAATGCTCACGAACAGCACCCTCACTTGCTCCACTTCAACACGCTATCCTCATCTAACCATCTGCATGTCCAGCACTTAACGCTCGTAACCCCAGCAATGCCCTTGCCTTGTTCCCAGTGACCAGCTCTGCTGCACTCCATCAGACAAGGAGCTCCAGTTCTTTACAGACCAATATTACAGCATCTATTTTAAAAATCCTCTGCAGTGTTTTACTGGTTGGTTGGTTTTGTAGACTTCCAGAAAAAAATAAAAGAAAAAAAAGTCTCTTATTTAGGAATAAATCCTACAAACCTGCTGTTCAGATATATAAACACTCCTCAAGAAGGCAAACTATGTGAAAACAGTAGGATGCTGTTCAGCAAAGGTATGTGAAATCAAGCTGAAAAGAAGCAAAATATCAAATTTACCCATTGTCATCCTTTTCCATCTTGCCAGTGTATGATGTTAATCTAAAGTGGCAGAAACAGGCAGAAGGACACAGACTAAAACACTGAAATTAACTCTTCCTCCAACCATCTCAAGGAAAAAAAAAGAATTTTAAGTAGCCTTCACATTTCTTTATAGACGTAGTTTAGAAAAGACATGGAAATTCTCTTTGCACTGTCTGAAGAAAGGAAGAGTCCGCCTTGATTTCCCATACAGCACAATTTTGCCACGTGCAAAAGCACATATTAATTTCTGAAGAAAAAAATGTGGGTAAGGGGGATTATTCCCTTCACTAACAAAATAATATTAGCTTTTGCAGCCTCAACTGAAAATAACATAGTTAAGGCAGAAAAGGCCACATAAATACTTGCGGTACAGGGGGAATGAAGAAGCCTTTGACAAAGTAGCTTTTTCCCCATACAATAAAAAGGTTTTAAAGACCATCTCTATTCAGATTGAGAAGAAAACAATAAGATGAGATGATTTGAATAAATCAAATAAGAAATGATTTGTAGGAGTCTGATTATCTGCTTCTTATTTGCCTTCTCTAATAAATAAAAGCCATCACACAAGAATGGAATTAAATTAAAATAATATTTTACCTACTGAATATTTAAAGAAACAAATATGCTGTGGAATTCTACCACACAGACTTCTCACTTGCTACCCAATGTTTCAGCTCTTATTTAAAAACTCTTTAGATACTATGGTTATAAAATAAAAATTTAAAATGTACAGGCACACATTTTCAGGGGAAATGGCAAAATCTATAATTTATGTTTTACTTTGCATGTAGCTTGAAACAACAAATCACCCTGAGCTACCAAATCTCTCATTCATTTTATTCATTTCATTCATCTGTAGGTCAATTGCAATCTTTTCCTTGCCGCTTTATTTGTAGTCATTAAAATAAAGGGGGGAGTGTCATATTATAACATCTATACTAATATTTCCCAAGAGGTGTGAATATGCAAAGAATAGAGGAGAATGAACTCAAAATAAAGTAAGAGAGGAGGAAGAGGGAGAGGTATTCAGATGTAGTCAACAGCCTTTTTAACAGTGAATGCTAAAAGTGTTGGGCATAATGATTATGAAGAACAGAGTACAAAGGATAATTTTTCACTAATTTTGGAGAACTATTTGTATTAGAGAATTAGCATTAAAAAAAATATATATATTTCCAAGAATGAATTAATTAATGACTAAAAAATAGATATATTTTCCCTTTCCTGTTCCATACATATCTATCAGAATTAGCTAAAATAAATAAACCTCCTTCCTAGAGCACTCCAGAGCAAAGATGCTCTAAGGCACAATGAGCATTTTGTGATAAAAAGGAGAATTCTGTAGTCTTTCTTAGAAGGAGGACCATGAGAAATAAGAGAACTAAAAGAAGAGTGTAACATCTCTGATTAAAACAGAAGTATGACGAATACACCACAACAATTATTTTGGCGTTTTTATGACAGAGTGAGAAATAGATTACTGGTTTATTATTAGTGAAGGAGAGGGAAAAAGAGGAACTATATTAATATTCTTCCTTCACTCCAACCAAACCAGTCAGGTAGGAAAGTAAGAAGCAAGAGGGGGAACATCTATGACCAGAGTCAGCGCTTCATGAAAAGAAAGCAAAGGAGCCTCTTCCTAAATTGAGGCCAGCAACAAGACTGCTCCCTGGCAAACATAAGGCAAGAAACAATAGATTACTCCATCTGCTTCCTTGGAAATAATCTCTGTGGCCTGTCCAAATGTAAGTATCTTTTTATAGAGTGTCTGTTTAGAAACATTTAAATGCAAAATCTGTTCAGAAGAAACACAACAAAACAAACTTTCCAAAATACAGACAATTTATTAAAATGCAAGATATTATCTGCTTCTCTAAATATTTTGAAGAAAAATGAAAACTGATAACTGACGTGTACTTACTTTGGCAGTAGTTTCTTTAATGGACGTGCTGAACGATTGTTCTTTTTCCTGAAGGCTAGAAGGGATTAAAATAAAATAAAACAAAGTTGACCTTCTCTGCTCATCACGGTCTGCTTCACAAGACACATTTTCATATGGAAGCACATAGGCTTTCAGATGACTCATAACAGCACAAAAAGACAAAAATCAAGATAAAATCCATAAATTTCTATCCAACTTCTATCCACTTAATCCCATTTGTTTGCAAACTGATTTATAGAGTAGCTTTACAGTTCTTAATTATCAGGTTATAAAATAAACACATTTCGCCATCTAAACCACAGTGATGATTACTTGTGTAACTATTGTATCTTAGAAGTTCAAAGCAGGGTCCAGGGCTAGCTCTTCGCTAGGCTACCAACCAAACACCTAACAAAAAGGCAGTTCTAGCTGAGTTGGCACTCAACTATCCTCTTACAACCCAGTTTCTAACTCTGCCAGGAAAAAAAAAAGGCAGTCATTTGTTCTCATGGTAATTTTAAATATCACTACTCTTTTTCTTTAGTTTAATGAAAACCTGCAAAATATTTGTACCAAATTGATTCGAAATTCATCTGAGATTTTGAGCATAATCTATGCTTATGTTAGGAAATCCAAGATTCTCTTCCATAAACAAAACCACATAAGTTTAGCACTTTATTGAATTTATATTATTGAACATAAAATAACTCTGGGAATTTATTTACAAGCACTAAAGATACGAGTTACATTTTAACAAAGTTCAAAGATTCAAGCCAAATCAAAGGCCAGGAGTGAGTATAGACATTATTCTTGCCACAGTAATAGTTCCCTCCCTCCTATTTTGTAGGTGTACATTTTATACAGTGTTCAGTTACATTATCAGGCACCATTTTCTTTTCCGTATGACACCTCAATTCAGTGTACATGACAGTCAGCACTCCCCATCAGCAGCATTTCAATTCTTCCTTTTAGCTGCATTGTAAAAATTCTCCTCCTTTCACAGCCCAAGAGTGATATTCTTCCTGAATAAAGAACCTTTAATCTATTTCTCAGCCTTTCTTTAGTGTTCATCGCTGAAGTACCCAAACATTTCAGAAACATCACAGGATTTATTTCAATGATACCCTTGCAAGATAAGGCAGCTCTGTATTCATTTTCCAGGTGACAGAAACACAAAGGCGCCGCCATTCAGGATGCACATTAACACCCAGTGCCCACTTCGATGTGCACACAGGCCCTGCTGCCCACCTCTGTGCACTTCAGTTTTTCTTTCTAGAACTTGCTAATTCCTATTTTCCAGGCACAGCACTTACTGAGTTCCTCTTCAAAAGCCAGTACTCTTGTAAATCCTAATGCCAACTTACACCAGGTTGGAGCTGCATTCAGTTAGTGAGACCTACAGGAACTGGGCTGTAATACCCGGCCCAGCTTCACACGGGAAGCAAGACAGACTCAGAGGCAGAATCCAGCTGGCTCGTACATCATTTAATTGCGTTAATGAGGAAGCTATTTGTATTGCTTTCCCTAATGCCCTGCTTCACGGTGCGCACACCTTTTCGGCCTGCAGAACAGCAAGGCCAAGCACCTCATTAACACCACAGCACGCCGGGATCCCTCCAGCTCCAGATGAGGCAGGCCCCTCAGAAATAGCTTATAGCACTGTCAGCTAACGCCTGTGCAAAGCAACAAACACAAATACAGCTGGCCAGCCCCACACAAGTGGTTTAATAACATTTCCCACGTAGTATTCTCCAATTTCTCCCTTAACAACCTCCTCTCCAGCAATACAGGGGCAAAACGCGAAACACTACACGTGAAATTATGCCATTAACAGTGTCCTGCCTGCCTCTGGGCATGCCAGGGGAACAAACTCTTTCGCCATTTCTCTTCTCAGACTGGGGAGCTCCCAGGGACTTTCAGCATCAACCACAAGCAGCGTTGGAGCTGGCCAGGTTACGTAAAAAAGAACCGGGCTTTGTGTACAGATGTCAACTGGGAGCAGCAAGGCTGCAGTGTGTAATTGAATGAATAATGGGTGGCTGACCCAATTGTTCTGAAACTGGCTTATAAAATTCAACTCTAAAGATCCAAGACATAATAAAACGTAAAGTGCAGTTATAGCCAGAAGAACAACAGTATGAAGACGGCACCTCTATTTAACAGACCTCCTCAGTGTGCATTTCCTCTCATCTGTTTATTTTCCTCACAAAAAGCCCCCCTCGCTCCCCAGGTTCACATGATGGTACACTCCCCTGCAGAACTCACATAGCTAACAGCAAGTGAGATCAATTTTTAATTTCTTTTTAAACTATACACCCAAAAGAGCGTTACAAACTGTGATCTAGCTGTAGAGCCCTTATTGCTAACAAGGATGCACAAACCCATGTGGACTTTCAGGTGCAATGCTGAGTGGGAAAAAAATACCCTCTTTATACTCTTCTTTCTTTTTATTAGCATCTATCAAGTCACCGAAAAATAAATATGGAATCACACACTGCCATTTCAATGAGAGCAGCATTTTAAGAGATAAATTTATATTAATCTGAGCAATATCAGTAAAGAATAACAGCATCAAATAAATTATAGTTCTAACTCAAGCTAGTGATAGGCATTAACCACAGACTGTAATCAGTTACAGCATTCATGCAGGCTCTTACAACTGTATTTTTATTATTTACAGCATGAATTTCACAGTAGTATTTTATTTTGAATCCGTTAGCCTTCAGCATGCTACTGTAGGAATTCCATATCCCTTGTAGGGATTAGTCTATCATATAATTCACACGCAACAATCAAAACTGGGTACAAACCAGTCAGGGTTACCGACTACAAACTGTTTATAACCAAGTTTATTCCCAGGCTTTCTTCTTCTGCCACAAAACACTGTCACAGAGAAGCCCCTCACAAGCTTTCCAATTAACTGACAGGCTAATGCTCCAGCTGACCCGCAACAGAAACCATGCGGTCAATACCGATTCATTCTACCAACAAAGGGTTTTAACAGCCACGATCTGTTACATGTGACTTGAACCAGAAATACTATTTTCTTTTACCAGTACCCTGGAGCATTATATTTCATTTTAAGAGGGGTATGCTGTCTGCTTAGAAGTTGCTTTACTTACGACTATCCAGGGAAAACGGCTTTAAAAAGAGCTCCTTAGAATAACACTGAATTCTTGCCTGGGAAGAAGGCCGCAGTTTTGATTCATTGCTATTCTTCTCTGGCAGAACAGCTAATCAAGAATCTGACTGCTTGTCCTCACAGTCGCTGCAATCTATTATAAGGACCATTTGCAAGTTACTTCTCAAATTCAATATAAGCCAACTCCATCGCCGAGAATGTAAAGTTCTTGACCTGACTGATAGGAGGACTAGAATAAGACAGGAATTCAATTAACGCAAATTTAAATGACTAAATGTAGGAAAAGAAAGGTTATTAACACTTGCAGAACTGACAGCAATCTATACATCATATGCAATTTTCTCATTCATGCAGATAGCCATATAGGCTATTTAAATTGTTTGCAATGATTTACACACATTAGGATCCTAATGAGGAGAGAAGAAAAGCAATGTAGACTTGCTACATCATTGGGTCTCGTTGTATACATATCAGACCAGAATAGGAAAGCAGAAGCTAAGGAATTACCCTTTTTGGATGATAAATGAAGTAACACATTGGCAAAACATGGACTTCAGCTGAAGAACTGCAGGAGGATATGGGAATATTACACATACAGGACCTGAGGCTGACTTGGCATGTAATAACAGACTATGTGAAAAATTTTAAGACCCAACTACTTCAAGCAAGCCAGTGTCTTGTAAGTATCTCATTTTAGTGACCTTGAGGAACACAGATATTGAGTATGTCGAATTGTAATAATATAGTTGGAAACTGCTGAGATAATGCTCACAGTCAGAAATGGTGTGCAGGCAAAAAAAAAAAAAAAAAAGGCAATGATTCAGAGATTCAGAATAATAGGGGATAGCGAAGGCACACTGGGAATTGAGTGGTCTGGTCACTCTACCACATGCTTCCTACATGACCAGAGAAGACATTAAATGTTATTATATGACAGTAAGTATTTAAAAAGCCTTTTAAAGAATATTCTAAGAAGCTATGATTTACACGCAGGAACTGCAGATACTATGGAAGTAGCTTTGTTCAGAGGAAGGCTGAGTAGCACAATACTGGGAAGAATGGCTTTCTACTAAAGGAAGGCATGTTTCTGAATTTCTTTCCTTCCACTTTGCTAGTATACTTCCCTTCACATATGAGACTATTGTCTACTCATGTTTGGCTTCCTAAGAAAAAATTCAAAGAATGAAAATGGGCAAAGGCAAGTCATGCTGATCTCTACATTCAAGATATATAAATATATACAGAAACAGTTCCTGTATTAATGACAAAATATACGTACATTGACAAAAAATGTAGTCAGAATGCAGTCTCTATAACTGCACAAAAGAACGTGCTACATGTGGTATCAGTATAAATAAATAACTAAATTCTATACTGGAAATTCTTATTTTCATAAAGAAACTGAGCAAGCATCTCTGACCTAAGCCTGCAGAGACTGAAAGACAAAGGGTGCCCTTTACAGCAAGTATTCTTCCTTACATTACTGCCACCTAACAGACTATTCTAGGTCCTGCTATTTCACTTTCTAGCTCCATAGCATATTACAGTCAGCAAAAACCATATTTCAATTCCTTTAAATCCAGATACAAGTCATAACAATTTAAAATTACTTCTATTCAGGTCATATGTGTATGAGAAAGCATAATGGGCTGAATCTCAATTCATATGAATATGAATTCCCTCCTAAATAAAACAATTATTAAGGAGTATTTTCATGATTATCAGCAAATTCAAACAGTTTACAGTGTTGTTTGAATTTGGCCTTTGAGTAGTAAGACTGCCCGATAATCGATCAATAACCCAATACAGCCTGCAGAGAGCGTGACTTTTCTAACTTGAAGTTTCCTAACAGAATGCCTTCTCAGATTCTGAAGTAACAAAAAGCTGTGCTCTCTCAGAAGATCAAAATACACCAACCAAGCCCTATACTTGTAATCTTTATTCTAGCAGCAAACAGAAACTGACCTTCCAAAAAGCCTTTGTCCAGACCTTTGTAAAATCAGAAGTGTTACTCAAGGAACATTTGGTGTAAACATCTACCACAGCCTACATCAAGGCAAAAATCCAACAAAAATCCACCTGAAATTTTAAGTCTGGGTACATCAGTGGGCCTTTAAGGAATAAATCCACCATATAAAAATCAAATCAAATGATCAATAACTTTCTTGTACTTTTACGGTTCCCTTGATGTGCATATCTCAGACGGCTTTGAAGACAAGTCAGAAAAAAATAAAAAAGGGAGGTTTTGAGCAAAACTGTACTTAACAAGAGGCAGCTTTACCCTAGGCAGGTACAACTAGAATTGAAAGAAAGAATAAGAAAATGTACTGAAGTTTTCTTGAGAAAAATTAAGAAAAATTAACAGTCATTATTACAGAAACCACATGCAGATTTTTACCAGGACAAGACCTACAGGGGTGTTTCTGGTCCTGTGCTTCTGCCCAAGTAAGAAGTTTCAGAACTAGATTGCTTTAAGTATACTACAGTGAAACAGCACTATGTTATATATTTATCCTTCTTTTTTTTAAACACTCCACCACAAAGTTTGAGTCTACTCAATCAAGACACTGGATGACAAGTTCATCTTCATTCTGTGTGATCTGTTCGTAAACCTGACTTGCTACACATCTGGATGTTACCATAGGAGAAAAGCAATATGTCAGCCAAACATATAACTTCCTTTTCAACTTTGTGCAATGATCCACAGGCCTTTGAACAACAGGATATACACATAGCATATCTCGAGATTGGGAAACAGAATCCTCCCTGAAATGTAGGTCAGAGTTTTCCAAATAAACTCTGATTTTTCCTTAGATATACAGACCATGGAAAACTTCTATAAGAAGACAGAGCTGGTTAAACATTGATAAAAATGCAGAATTTCTGCTGGACTGAATAGTGAAAATCCAATTTCTCTATCTAAATCTGTTGGTGCTGTTGAGGTGTGGACTTTGACACGAAATAGAAGGAGAGAAAAGTGTTTAATTCATACTGAAGAGGAAATTTGTGGCAGTTACAAGGAATAGTCACCTGAATAAGAAGTAAAACACAAAGTGTCACCTTGGAAAGTTTCCAACCTCAAAAATTAATCTGATTTGAGACAAAAATTATCAAGAGATGTACTCCAAGGTATAGGAGCATTGGACCTTCTGCACATTTCAATCTGCAGAGTTCTCCAAGGCATATGGCATATGAATGAGAATCCAAAATTATTCACCTAGCTCTGAAACATCAGAGTTGGTTTTGCTCCAGCAATTTGCTGTTCTACCTACTATTTCGCAGAGAAGTATTTTTTTTGTTTTATGTCAAGGATGACCTCAATACATAAGCTCTTTTACTCAGTGTTCATCAAGAAGCAGTCCTAGAAGTACACTTTCCCAACATTTTTGTACAACCTCAGCTCAGCAGGAAGGCTTCCCACTGACTCATGGGGTGCTGGGTGACTGCACTTGCCTTTGTCTACTCTCAAAGACTAAGCCTTGGTCATATCTATGTGAAATGGACTATAATAACAACTCACCACCTTGCCCAAAAGCTCTTACTTACACGAGATTTCTAAACTGAGACCACCCTTATTTGCTGCCATGCTGCCAAACATTAGCTCCCATTATGGGAGACTTGCAGAAAACTCAGAGTGTTAGATGATACTTCGTGATCTTATGCAAGAAAGATTAATAAGGTTGGTTTTGTGTGGTTTTTTCTTTGTTTGTTTGTTTAACATAAAACCTCTCCAACAGAAACAGCTAGTCCACAGTCACTTGAAGATGCTGCTGGCATCTTCAATAAAGATTCCAACCTGAATTTTCATTGTTAGGTATTGAGAAATCTTCTGGCCTTACAAAACACCATTCAGACAGCTGAAGTGTCCGCCTGTTTCAAGCAAGCACTCACACGCTGCTGCGCCGCCCGCCACTCTCCTGTCAGCTGCTGCCGCAGCACAGCGTGGTTGTCTCAGTTGTTGTTCCAGCTGCTACCTGAAACAGGAGCATCAGACTGAAAACAAAGGCACAATCAAATTCTCTCTGCAGCAGCAGTTCAAAACATCACAACACTTTCCCCACATTTTCCGTTGTGTTAAGAAATCTCCATTCTTCTACTACATCTTTCTGTAGTGCGTGAGAGAACTGCACATAAGCCAGAGCCTGCCCAGGGCAGCTAAAATTATTCTCCTAAGAATAACATCCTCTGTACATCACTGACCAAAAGGGTCTATCCCTGGACATCGTTGTGAACTGTTTCTCTTTATTACATACAAATTCACTATCATACACTGACAGGGACAGCTGGTCATTTTTCCCCAAAGAGGAATAAATCTCTTTAAAATGCACACGTACCCAGAGGAATCAGCACATATGGGGCCCGGACGTTATGGGCTGCTGCATCCCACTGGATGCTGCTAAGGCAAGCAGGAAAAACCAGATGCTCAGCGGGGAAAAACAGATTCCTCATTACACTGCACACATGGGTACTCAGGCGGATGGTACTCACCTTTCTGCTGTGACTTTTTTCCTTCTACAATCCTGCTTTGAAAGGATAAAAACCTGCCTCCAAGATTGCTCCAAAATATTTCGGGCTGCTAGCAGTGATCTATTCTCAAGGTTTGAAGACTTATTTTCTCCTTTTCTTGCTGTGTTTCCAAGCCCTTCTGTTCCTCCCAAGGAAGGTCAGTGCCCGTGGTGCAGAAGCAGACTTTGTGGAAGCCCTTTGCCTCCCTACAACAGAGGTTCCCACTGCACCACTAGATCTGAGTCACGATGAACTGCAGAGCCATGGAACAAGGAACTGGGCTCAGAAACAGCAGCAACGCACAGGCAACTCTGTGAAGTTGCTCTTGCCACAACTTCTAACTCTGGCAGCTCCTACCTTGGAGGAAGCAAATTCATTTCATGTGCTGAAGCACAGACAGACATTGTCTGGCATGCCATTATTCGGTATAAAGTCGCTCTCACAAGCGAGAAAGAAGAAACAAAGCCACTTGCCCAACAGGTCTACCCTTCCATCTAGGCAGAGAACAAGAAAATGAAATTAATCCTAGGCAGACAAAGTGGAGAAGAAACCCCTTATCTGTCTAAAAAAAAAAAAAAAAAAAAAAAGAAAAAGAAAGTTGAGCTTTCTAACTAGTCAGATCACAAAACAAGAAGCAGGCTCCTTCTCTCACCTACAACTTGACCCTCACAAAAACTTGTAGCAAACTCCTTTGAGGAAGCTGAGGCAAAAGTCTCCTCAAAACACAAACCCAGCTGTGGGACACTGCTGAAAATGACACAATCACATTATCACAGCTTGGGCTGTGGTCTGACATTTGAGATGAAATTTGGAGTTTCCCTCAAAAAGCCCTTGTGGCAGAGGTAGCTGGCTGTGTGGTCAGTCACTCTCCCTGCAAATAGACTGGGGAATTTCCAAGGGCAGGGTCTTCCGCAGATGCCAAGAAGCATCTCTGCATCTGCTCCTCCACTGCAAACTGCTGCAGTTTTTGTGAAGGTGACTGAAGCCTAGCACAAAGAAAAAGAAAAATTAATGGATCATTAAACAAAAGAACTATGATTAAAAACACAGGACACCATGCTACCTTCATCACATCTAGCTATAGTAGCAGCAGTGGTGCCAGCACTGCTTTATTCCAAGAACCCCATAACTGTATTTTGGTTCTTCTCAGAATGTAGTCAGAGAAATTTCCTACCACAGAGTTTTAAAATTCTGCGTTAAGCTTTAGAAAAAAAAAATAAAATCAGAGCAGTTTGAAAGGGCCCTAAGTCAAGCCAGTAAGACTAATACTCAGGCTGACCTGTGCATCCTCTTCATGTCATGGGAAATGATTCTTCACTGATCCAAATAAAGTCAACATGAGCAGGCCTGAGGGGAAAACTAAAGCTGTCAGAAGTCTTGAAGACTCCCATGCCCAAAGCTTACGACTGGGACACAAGTGAACAACAGGAAGAGCAGTTTCTGGTGCTGAGCAGCACTTCTTCGCATGGCATATTCCATATGTAAAAAGTGGTTTTCAATTCCCACAGACCCACAAAGCGGAATTAACTGAACAACTGAGGTGACTGAGGGCTCAACTCTTCTTCACTTCTCTTACCTGATGATTAAGCCCTAGCTCTGGTGGTCACTACACAAGTTATCTGCTCTGTCTGTGCATCTGACAGCTCAAGATGCTCATTTCAATATGCACGTTTGTAAGAGGGAAACAAAGGGAAAGAATAGCTCTCTTCTCAGTCATCCGTTTTAACGTTATCCTTTCTGTGGACTTCCAATATTTTACAGCAATACGACATGTAGGTATGGGGGGTGGGGGAGAGAAAGAATTTCAAGAAGATCAAAAGGAGAAAGGTTGCCATACAAAGTAAGAGACAGTGCAGAGGAAGGAGACCAGAAGCTTTACCTTTTCACACAGCACAAGAGCAGAATTTCAGGATCAGACACATATGCCCACAAACACACGTGCTTATTACATCACTGGTGAAATACAGATTTATCTGGGAAGGCAAAGGACAGTTAGGATGTGACAATCTACACCAGGAGAGGTAAAGACTGGTCAGAAGAACAGAAAGCTTTTCTGTCAAGGAAGCACCAGAGGATTGCTGACACCCTCCAAGAGCAGCACGCAAAATCACCCACCAAGGGAAAGACACAGAAGTAAATTAAGTTGCATCAGAAGGATGCAACAGCAACTTCCAGAGAAGTTGCTGCATAATTATGCAGTGTGCTAAGAGGTCTACTAATCATCTGGTCTTCATGGTCTGATTCATAACACGGCATGGTAATCTCTCAAAATATTCAGGAAAAAATAAAAATTAAAAAAAAAAAAAAAGAGATTATTTTGCCTGTCTAACCAACATCACTTTCTATATGTAATCAAGCATGATCAGAATTGTGAAATCCTGAAAAAGTACAGACAACAAAAAAAGCTCAAAACATCCCCCCCAAACCAAAGTACTCCCTTAAGTAAGGACTTAGAGTATCAGGCATGCCAAGTACAACTCATTTCTCTGCTATCCTCCACACAGACCCATCAAATAGCCAGAAACATTAGCATTCTGTGCACTGTAGTAGAAACTTTTAGATGCTATAAACCCATTTCATCCCTTTGCTCTTTGTATTTGCATTACCCCTCTATTCCCAGAGGATATTTTTAATATGTATGCATTTGCTCAGAAATAGCCAAAGAAAATCTCAAATCATACATTTAAAAAGGACTTTCTCAGACAGCATGCACATTATCTAGCAAACAACAGGTACCTTTTTGGAAAGATAGGGTGCAATTTGTTTTGCTTCTCCTAAATGCAATTCTTTAAAGCTAAGACTTTTGTGGAAAGGCTGGTGCAAACACACATGGCTGTATCATTCAGGACTCTTCAGTAATTTTACAGAGCTTGCTAACCACTAATTTGACTAGGAATTTCAAGAGACATTACTTTGAAGAACAACAAAACGTGTACAAAGCCAACTCTCCTAATGAAAGTTGCCCATTCTGAACAGTGCTTCTACTTTTCCTAACCTAACAAAGGAAACTACATGTAAGTCTTGTTTTCTCCACTTTCCCGAAGAAAACCAACTTCTCTAAAAATAACACCTTCTTTGGCTTTACCAGGCTTTGGCCTCAACTGAAGTTGCTGAATGCTCTGAGTATATTCCAACTAATAAGGTTTTCAATCCCCTGAGCATTTGTATTTCACTTTGAATTAATCTTTGTCAGATGAGCTCCAGGCATCACTGAAGCAGAGTGAACTGGTTGCATAAAACTTCAAGTTCAGTTCCTTCTGCCACCAGCCCTGACAGTGCTATAACAACTAATACACAGTAGAAAATTTCCATAACTGCTGAAGATCCCACACATGCACTGTGGAACAAATTCTTACTAATTAAAAACTGCTCCATGGGAAGGGTGGAAGAAGAGGTGGAGTATTCAAATATTTTGAAAGATATTTAATTGAATTTCTTTCTTTCAAGCAACGTTCGGTGCCCAGACAATAGTCCATATGGAACTGTGCGATTTATTTTAAGGATGACATGCTGTAGAGTCACATACATCTGGAGATATGGGTAAAACCAAAAGAAAAAAATGCTAAATGAAACTAAATATGAACATAACGAACAGAAGCATAACAGTCTTCCCCAGTTTTCATTGTGATGTGAAAAGAAACAAAAGGAAAAAAAAAAAAAAAAAAGAGAAACTGAAGAGACACTGAAAAGAGTAAATCAAATAATTAAAATTGTCTTATTTTATAATTAGAAACTCCACAGTTTCAGAAATACATTTTAACTGTCCCCCTTTTCAGCAAAGTTTATGAAGAGGATTCATTTTGTTACCTTTGCAACCTCCAGGAGAAAGTACTTCACACTTAACACTTAGACCTATTTTTCTCTGATTTCAGTATGTCATCTTGAGTTAAAACACAAATGTGTCACGGCACACACAACACCAGCTGCTCCCACTTCTTGAACACATTTCTAGCACACAACCCCATGCAAGGGAGCTGATCTTTTATACTGCAATTTCCTTCTTTTAGAATAATGATCACACCCTTTAATTTACCAAGGGTAATTAGACCTGTCTTGAGCAAAATGATGATGTTGTATGGTCTCAACCTAGATAAGAATCCCTGTCAAAATGGAAGTTCACATATTTGATTGCACATTAACTGGCTATGTTTTCACTTAGGCCCCCAGTAGCCCTCACCAAAGAGCCCAGGGTAAAGTGTGTAACATTTGTCTTCAAACTCAAAGCATGTTATAGTTACTGACAAAGGCTTTTTGTTTTCAGAAAAAGTCCACCACAGAAAAAAGATAAACAAGACAAAACAAAGGATTATTAATCTTCCTGAAAATAATAATGCTTGACAAGAAAAAAAAAGCTTGAAACAACGCTCAACCTAATGTCACACTGACTTGCACTCCTCCTTCTGCACATTTTTATCTGGGTAATTATTCTTCATTTAAGATGTTCTCTCACATTCCCTGAAGTTTGCTTTAATAAGTTGCTGTTTAATAACATTAAGGCCAAGAAAAGCTAAATAATTTGTATTTTTATGGTGAGCTGCGAGCCACTCAATATGATTCATTATAGCACAGATTGTTTAAAGAGATGCTTCACATCAGCCCTGCGTTATTCCAGTGCTGAAAGCAATTCATGTACCCAACAAATAATTATGCAAAAGCACACTTTATATAGTACTTTACTGACTAGCACAATGCAGTTGGAATAAAAACACAATATTTTGCAACCCTATACCCAGGAGCTTGTCATTTATAGCCCATCAGTATTGAACGACTTTTGACATAAGCACTGTTCTTTAGTAAATGTGCATGAATAATAGGTTCATTTCTCACAAAGATAGCCCAAACTTTAGAAGACTTTCACGATTTTCCTTTGCAGTGACTCAAAATCATATGGACATTTCCAGATTTTTTTTCACATTATATATCCCAGGACTTAAGAATTTAAAACTAATATGCTGAACTGGCTTAGTCAAGTTTTTAACCTCTTACCTAACATACTGATTTAAGCCAATGCAAGTTGCAATAAGGGCAATTCTGGCTAGATATGGGACCAAAAAAAGAGTTCACAGCAATGGTGGTCAAACACAGGATGCCCAGTGAGGCAGCAAGATCTCAATGCTTGGAGATATTCTAAACTTAGACAGATGGGGCCCTAAGCAACCTGATCTAACTTTGAAATAGTGGTCCTGCTTTGAGCAGGAGTTGGACAAGATGACTTCCTAAATTATTCTATAATATTTTAATGGGCTGTAGCAGACCAAGAAGCCACATCATACACAGAAAACTCCTCCAATTTTATTTTATTCTTTTAATTCACAGGGAGCCACCATTTCCTGCAAGGGAAAGAACCTGTTGAACAGAGTGAAGGGTACACCTTGCTTCTTTGAAAGACCGCATCAGCCAGGTTGTGACATGTTCCTACCAGTTCACTTTTGCTTCTCATTTGAAAAAAACAGTACGCTAGTGCTTCACCAATGGACAGTTGCCAACTCCCTCAACAAATACAACCCACCATATGTCTTTCCCATCTCAGCTCAGTGCTATAACCATCAACACTCTCCACTCTTCCTCTTGCCAATTTGCTTTGTTGCCCTTTGCCAGATTTCTGCATTTTGCATTCCAGGATACATTATGGCCCAGAGTAAGAAATGTCACTGAGCAACTCCCTTCCAGGGTACTGAAGTTCTCAGCAGGTAAGAGCTGGCTTTGAAGCTGCAGGTTCAGATCAAGTCAGGTTGCAATGGACCTAAATGCAGAGATTTCCACTTTCTGAACCAAGGGCCCTAGGCTCCACGTGACTATGCAATAGGTGGGCATCTCCACCATTGCCATCAGGTCACATACAAAAAGCCTTTGTACTTGACAAGAGCACACAACTACCGCCTGAAGTAGGAGATTTAAACTGTTCCTGAAGGCTGTCAAAGATGCCTGACTAAGCATGCTTACTCATGCATGCCAATCTAGCATTTATTCATCCCAATCTACAACAGGGGAACAAAATCTGATTATGGTAAAAAGAGAAGAACCTGATGATCATTGGCCACCATGACACAAAATTTGATCAATACACAAAACTAAAACAGAACAAGGCCCATTCAAAGCATCATTCAAAAAAAAAAAAAAAAAAAAAAAAAAGAACGGAAATTATTTATCTTTATTAAAGTTCTGAACTCACTGCCAATAACGAATGCCTGCTTTCCCTGAAGTCATTGTGTTATTCATGGCACTGGGCACTGGCGAGCAAAGCACTCAGAGAAAGTTGTTCCTGAACCAGTACTAATTAAAGACATCTTTAAAGAATATTCTGAAGAGTTAAGTGCAACTCAAATGTTGCATCAGCAGCCTGAGAGAAAAAAAAAAAATCTGAATATTCTTTTGTAAGCAAATCCAAAACTAAGAGAAAACTCAAATCAAAGCATGGGTTTTCAGACAGACTGCTCGAGACCTTTTATTCCTCAATCTCAGGAACACAAGTATAAGCAACTATTAAAACAAACTAAACAAGTCAAGAAACTATTTCCCATAACCTAATTTAAAATTTTAAACAAACCTCAAAAGGTTTTGGGATGTGTCCTCTACGAGACGTTCTGCTGACTTAAAAAAAATCTGTATAAATTAGCACGCATGAGCAGCAATTCCTCATGAATGTTAATATAACTAAACTAAATCCAATAAACATGAAGAGAGCAAAAAATTGCAAGCAACATAGCTATTGCTTATCTGGAAGGAATGAAAGTTAGGATAAACAGGGATTTTGTTTTGTCCTGGTGACACAAAAGAAGTAACACTTTCAAAGTTCCATCACCAACATCCCATTGACTGTCAGTAAAGTTTAGGCCCTGAAGCACTTCTATTGCTTTTGTAAATAAAGATGAGGTTATTTCGAAAAGGTTAGCAAGAGTAGCAACTTTTCCATTTAAGAGAACCGTGTGCTGTGCATTTAACTGTAGGTGTCCCAGAAGTCTTCAAGCTCCTTTCCCTGCTACCTCAATTCCACTGTCTGAGCCTAACGCTTATCACAGCAGTGTTTATTACGACTGGAAGTTCACTGAAGCAAGAAACATCTCTAAGATTTATCTGGATGGTGCCTAGTGCATGTTTTCAGACTGCAAGAAACACATTGCAATTACTGCATTATCAAACCAGGGAAAAAAAAATCCAACGGTTAATGAAAATAGCTTAAATTGATGACAGGTATTAACAACTGATGGATTCAAATACTTTCTGTAGGTGGCTCTCTACCATAAAATAATATGAAGTACAAGACTTTCAAATCACTGCAATGTCTTCCTTCCTGTAGAAGCATATTAGTATCTGTTCTTAGAAATTTTCAAGTGTCTGAACCCAGCTAATTAGCTGGCACCATTACCAAGAAAACAACTGGCAGCCAACTCAACACCACACTGGGAAGGTACAAGACCCTTTACATCACTGACAACATATTGATATTTAAATACCTCTTTATTGTCCCCGGAAGATCCAAACTGAATGGAATTTGATAGGAGGATGCTAGCGTGTCATCCACAGCCTTGCTTATTTCCTGTAGTTCTCTCAAAGAAACACAGCCAAGTAAAGCAGTCAGTTCACAGTCCTGTGACTGAATAAGCCTATCTTGTTCCTCAATTTCTCTTCTTAGCTGTTGATCTTTTGCTTCCAATACAGCCAGCCTTGCTCGGAGGTCTTCAATTTCTTTCTGCATGGAACAGAAACCTCAGTTTACTATGGACAACATTAAGGACATTGGTATGTCCCTAAAATAATGTCTTAGAAGCATCTTGAATTAAGGTTGCCCGATTTAGCACAACACTAGATGAGAAGACAGCCTTTTGTTGACATGCAAAAATCCTTACATCTGTTGTGTTTAGAAACTAGCATTTCTACAGTCTGAAACTCCCCACCTGCATTTCAACACCGTATGGCAGGTTCCTCTGCCAAAATCAACTGCAACAGGCACCTTTTCCCTTTAAAATACACCAGTAATTCCTAAGTTAAATACTTCGTTTAAAAAAAAAAAAAAAAAAAAATCTTAGTTCAGCCATAATCACAGAATCAGACTGACAGCTAAGGTGAACAACCATCTATCCATCCTGCTGCAGGATATCCCTGCAAGGGTTCCTCCAGGCTTCCCATTCAGTATCTGGCACAGGACACAAGTGGTGAACCGCTATCTAGTCCTTTTTATTATTATTTACTTTTAATTGGAAACACAAAATCCCTCCCCCCAACTTAATAAATGACCGAAGCTTCACCTTAGTTGCACTAATCCTGCCAGAAGTTTAAACACCACATATTATGATAGTGATGTTTCCTGCAAAAGCGCGTTCTAATTTCTCCCTGGAAACCCAACAGATGGCTTGCACCCAAGGAACAAGCACTTCATAAAGGAATTTGGGTTTCTGAGTTAATAAAATTATTTAATATATCGTTTTTGGCTCATTTTTCCCAGAATTTGAAAAGGAAATTAAAAAAAAATACAAATAAAAATCGAACTACTCACAATCTAAATTGCTGAACGTCATGCTGGAGAATTTGATTCTATTCCTACATTTCTTACAGTCTTTGTAAAACTTTGCAAGCCATTTAGCCTATTATCTGCACACACAGTCACAGATTGAATGTTCACCATTTTCCATACAACCTAAAAGAGGGGTCTCTGAAGTACTATCTATAGACTCTCAACAGAAATCAAAGCTTATAATTTCATATGACCTTATTCAGTCCAGTTAAAAAAAAAAAATGGGGGGGGAGAGAAAAAAAAAAAAAAAAAAAGGAAAAAAGGACCTCTTTCAGGTAAGTAACTAGGCATTACAAAACTGACATTAAAAATTACCACAGAGCTTTTAATGATAATTCACTACTTGATTCTCTATCTGTAAAATTGGCATCTCTTCAACCAAAGACAGTTGCACAGAAAAAATTAAGTGGTTTTGAATCACTCAGATGCCATGCTGATTGATGGTGTAAAAAGAGCCAATTCACCAAAATTAATAAATCTGCATCCAAAAGAGGGTTTGAGCGGTGTACAGTAAGAAGATTTTGGGGCTGAATATCAAGTAATGAAGATAAAATGCTATTTTGAATATCTCAACAAGTACTTCTTCAGCAACGTATGAGAGATCCAGAAAAAAACAGCATGCTTTTATAATTAAAGACTCAAGACTTTCACAAAACATACATACCATGTGCAGGTAACTGATTTTTTTCTTTTTTTGTCTTTTTAAGTGCTTCACTTTGAAACCTTAACATTCTTCAAATGTTTTCAGTGAAATTTAAGCAAAGCTTAGTTCAGTAATGCTCATCTTATAAACAAACATATTTTATGCTTTGTTGCACTATAAAAAGCTCCCTGACTCTCCATGAGTATTACTTAAAACAAGAAACAGTCCCCTGCACATGAAAAGGTTGAAACGGCTCAAAAGAAATCAAGTTATATTAGTGCTGTGCAGTACATACATCAATTATTTTCCACCTTTGTTTTATTATTTACATTTCGCTATAAGAAAATAGAGTGGCCCATGTTTCAACCCACGGGTGTTTGTCAAGGACAGAAAGGTCAGCAGGCCAAAAACATCAGTGTTGTTTCTTTGAGTCTCAAATCAGGCTTTTAGTGTGCACAAAGGACAATTCTGTCTCTGTACTACTAGATTGGGAATACTGCCAAAATCTTAATAAGCCCTACTTAATACAAAGACCTTCATATTCTTTGCAAATGTCGTAATTGCAATCACTGCAATAAGCAACCTACAAGGGAACAGAAAAGGAGATGAACAGAATTTGGTTTTACAAACACACTTTTAGTACTGAAATATTTTTACAAGTTAGATAGCAGAAGCATACAATCTGCATTCACAAAGAAAAAGCTATTCTTCTTTGGAACAGTTCACGTTTACTCTTGAGAGAATGGAAATTTTAGCCAGTAAACTGGAATTTTCTCTCTTTTCCAGAAAGGCCAAGAAACCTTTAAAGTGTTCTTAGGGCAGCCTCCAGGAATGGATAAGAAGGACAACGCCTCAGCATGGAGCAACAGATGATATTTAGCTCACTAAACATAAGCTAGAGTTTTACTTTTTGCATTTGAGTTTAAAACTGGGATTTCTAACATGACCACTAACCGCTACTAATTGTGAACATCAAACTTCACTTAGGGCTTGTGTTGTCCACAAAGTACAGATTGCAGTAAAAACTTTACTGGGTAAATTTGAATATCATCACAAGCTGTATCAAAGCCTTGAATATAAATGCAGAACCAGCAGGACTGAGGCTAGAAGGATAGGGAAAATAGGGCTCAGAATATAATAATAATAATAATAATAATAATAATTTAAGTTATGTGAGACTTTGGGACAGATTAAAACCTTAACAGACGCTGGAAGCCACCAATCATCACAGGTCAGCCTCTTCTAGAACTTAAAAATCACAAACATTTTGATCAAAAATAGCATGCCTGTAAAGACTGTGGGTAATTTGTCCCTAGTGTCACTATACAGAAAAAAAAAATCACCTGGAGTAAGCATTAAAACATTACCTGGCATGAAATCTTAAGCACAGCAGTTTTCAGATGGATGATTTGATGCAGTTGGCTGGGTATCGAGATTACCAAAACTAGTTTTCCAGACACTGGTAACATTAAACTAGACTATATCTGTTCTTACATGTTTATGAAATAAATCCAAACAATGCAAAGATAATGACTAAGATGGAGCAGTAAATTATCTGAGTATGACTTTGCAATGGCCATCTAAGATTTTTTCACCATTTCTTTCTTCTTATATATATGTTTTTGTTTGTATACACACATATTATTTAACTATTAGATCAAAGGAAGAAAAGTATTAAAAATAATGAGATTTCAAAAAAAGAGCAGAGAAATAAAACTAAGATGTCACACTTCTGAATGTTACCACCAAGATTTAAAAGGAAATGGAGCAAAGACCTATACTAGACAGCAAACTGAGGTTTTTGAAAGGAAAAAACAGAGCTAAACTATGCTTAAACGGCTTGCAGATTTAAAATTGGACAGAAGCCATCTTAAAACATTCCATTTGCCAACACTACCACGTTGTGGCATCATGTATCAGTGTAAAGTTATGCTGGTAAATGCCAACTGCTCCGTGATGATTGCTTCATCCTAATGAAAGGTATCGATCATCTTCCAGGAACAAAAGCTGGTAAATCACATATTGATAATCAAATCTAACCAGAAATGGATCAAAGATTGTGTCTGTCTAAATTCTTTGTTTTCAAATAAAAATTTCTGAAGATCGATGAAAATTAAAAATGGCAAATTAGGACATAAAGAGCACACTTAAAAAAAGATAATGAGGAAAGTTAAAGCATACACACAAGCCACTGAGCCTTCCAGCTCTGCTTTTCTTTAATGAGATTAACACAGCTCCTGCGGCTGCCATCTCCAATCATCACTTAGATTATCAACTGGACTACAGCCAAGGCTCTAATTGCTGCATAGAACAAAGTCACTATTACAATAAGTTTATTTAATTCTGTGCGACAGCTTACAAGCTTTTTCCCACACAGCACTGGTTCACTGAGAGACAACTTGGCAGTTTTGTTACCTGTAGCCATTTCTTTTCTTGAAAAAGCTGCTTTCGTTTTGTGGCCGAAACCTGCATCCTCTCCTTGTACGTGGATCTCAAAAGTTTATGTTCGTTTTCATGCCAAAGCTGGGTTTCCTCATTTCTAACCCTTTGAGGGAGGTAAAGACAAAAGCTAAGAATTAGTGTTATCACTGGGTATTGACTGTTTCAAGATTAAAGAGGTAAGAATGCTGCACGTTACCTTCAGATTCATAACACTCTGCCACCAGAATGATTACATCTTAAACAGATACACAGTCAGTGAGCAAGACATTTCCCTTGGCATATCTTCCTTTATTATATCAAACATTTACACTGTTTTTACAACACGCAGAAGAAGGAAAAAGGAAAACTTGTATAGCTTCAGGCTTCCCCCAGCTACTTCATTTTTCAGAAATTTATCATTCACCGCCTTGAAATAGACAAAACTAAGGCATGTAATTTCCATCAATACAGAGAGAAATCTCTTTCAGACAGAAGTTTAGAAACTTGCCAAAGCCATTTTTTTGCAGCTTCTGTCAGCTTTTGGAACCCACGCTAGAGATCATCTGGAGCGTTTGCTCCACAATGCCAAGTTTTATTTCTCTCTTGCACAGCGAGCTCTTTCAAACTCGCAGTCAGTGGGATTCCTCACAGTGGTCGGTACAGCCCTCAGCTGTAAATCTTTGCATGATTGGACCCCAAGATAATCAGCGCGTTACATTAAGTGTCAAGTTTATAATCAGCCTCTCAAAATGCACCTGCAAACAACGCAAACCTATTTTGCCATGTATGTTTCTGCGTAAAGGCATGCACACTTGTAAGGCCAATGGTGCTTCCATGTCCATCTCCTGAGACAAGTATCTACATTTCCACATGAAGGGTACTGATGCATTTTAGTAGCGCGTTTAAAATAAATAAATAGATAAAACTTTGTCTCAAATGAAGGACATTTTTGAAGCATGATTTCCCACTGTAATCTTACAAAACAAAAACATAAACGCCACACAAAAAAAACATGCATCACAGGTGGTGTAAGCGTGATTAATCACAATTACAATCTCCATGCACAGCTGTTTAACAATGTAGAACATAAGATTCATGTCTCTTCTGCAGCATCATAAGAATACACGCTTTACTCCCTCTCCAAGTGCTGTACTCCCTCTCTGTGGGCTAAAATGTACTAAAAAGGGCAAAAAAAAAAAAAAAAAACACAGTTCCAAAATAAATGGCATTATTACTTAAAACAAAATTCATGTAATGATTGTGAATCTTCATTTCTGCAACAACACAGTAAATCAGGCACCCATGTGTGAGGTGCTAGGACATCTGTGTATCTGTGCCTTGCCTTACTGATTACAGGGGCTTCAACCAACCACATTTTCCAGCATTCTTTTTAAAAAAAAAATAATAATAATAAAAAAAAAAAAAAGAGGTAAGGATGCTACATGTTACCTTCAGATTTATAACACTGCACCACTAGAATGATTACATCTCAAGCAGGTATACAGTTAGTGTAGGGTTGTTTTTTTTTGTTTGGTTGTTTAAAGCAAGCTGCATCTTTCTGAAAATTGCATGCAACCGAAATTTCTAAGCAGCTGATCAAAATCTAGAAAATATTACACAACAACCAAGGTTTTCCTGAGAACCCCTTGGAAATCACATATACATCTGCCTGCTTGGTATTGAGGAAACAGAAACAAAATCTCCCTGATCTCACTGAGCCTGTGTCACCACACGAAGCCGGTATTGTTCCTAACCTAAATATAACCAGACTTGGCTTCTACCACATGCCCACAATATCCCACGTCAACTCTGAGTGCATTTACCTAAAAATTCATCTAATAATTCAATCATATAAAACAAAATCAGGGCATGAACGTCAGTCTCATATATTAAACAAATAAATTGCCATACACGCTCTTCATTTAAAAAGTTCTTCATTTGCAAGAAGATGAGACTGGCTTGATTACAGTAAAACTGCAATGTTCTGGTCTTCTGGGGCTAGTCATTTGTTTCATTTTCAAGTTGAAAAAGGACACTTTGGACATCACTGTTTTGTTCTGATTCAAAATGAAAGCAAAGACTGAAGTCTACAAATTTTCCTTGAAGAAGTGGTCCAGCTGTACTATATAAAAATGCTGCTGGAACAGAAAAAAAAATTAAACTATTACAACTCCCTACTGAAGACGAAGGGTATGCTCGCTCCCATCAACAAAGGAGCCAGACTGCAGACAAGTGGTGTGAAAGGCTATATGAATCAAGCAAGAAAAATAAAAGGTGCACAACAACACAGTCAAACTCAAGCTCAAAGAAAAGAGTGCATGCAAGACAGAAAAGTGAGGAGCAAGAGGATATTCATCTGACCCTGAAGAATGGCACTGCTCTCAGACCTGTGCAAAGAGAAGAGTTACAGATAAAATCATCAGAAAGAGAGCAGGAAAACTTTCGTAAACGTATACATTATTTGTATTATATACATATAAATATAATACATATATTTTATATAAAAATAAGCAGAGTACATATTTCAAGGAAGCTTTAGCAAATCAATTCCTGTAACACTGAAAACACTACCAGCTCTAAATCCAAAACCATTACAAACTAATGCATAGAGAGAACACATTTTAATGATAAAATACTTTAATCTTTAAGGAATGGTAAAACAGTTTCTTAGAGCCTCAAAAGGCAGGAGAAAATAAGGAGTGAAGTTAGTAATGAAACGTTTCAAACTAAGTTCTAAAAATATAGGCTAAAAATACACTTAAAATCCAATAGATAATTTCTCAATAAATCCTATTACTTGTACTGATTTTATCTAATTTTCACGTATATCAAAAAATACACCAAAATTTATTTTCTGACACGCCACAACCTTTATATATACAAGCTGCCACAATACAAAAGGTTTTTCTTCTTTCATTTGTGCTACAACATTTGAGAATAGCTTCCAACACCTATGAATAATCCTCTTACTTTTAACAACAGTAACCAGTAGCATAGCAGAAGAAAGACCCAGGAATAGAGGCAACTTTTTCTTCCTAAACTAACTATCTCCCTTGGGTTATCCAAGGCATCTCACATTCCCCCAATCTTTGAAGTTGTTCTCCCTTCAAGAGAAGACTGAGAAGTTATTTCTGTGACTTTGTACAGTGCAGAGCACATTACTGCCACCTAACAAGTGATGCATAAAAGGAAGCTCCTAAAGATCTATGCATCTCAAAGACGAATCTTTTTACTTTATATTTAAATGTCCTTTCATTGCGTGAAAAGGAGCGTCAGAATTAACTCCATTGGGAACCTTTGTTCAAGCTGCCTTGCTGTCATATACCTAAGCTGCTGGGTCAGGATTCAATCCCACTCCCACTCAACATCAGTCAGAAAAGTTCGATTCGATTCACCATTTCATCATAATCAATCTTTTTGAGGGCAATTCTGAAAGAACTGTGGGAAAAGAGGGGGAAGGCAAGTTTTCATAAATGTGCTCCATACTGATATACTAGAAGGTCCTTAAAAACCTGTATTAAAATTCTTCACAAACTGTATTCCATACTTTAAGAAAGACAGAAGTGTTATTTTACACAGTAAGGAGGCATCAAACTTACCGATCTGCAGCCCAGCGTAAAGTTGCTTGAACTTGGGTAACAAACCTATCCAAAAAATTGCTAATTGAAGGGTGTCTTGAAGGAAGCTGGAATTTTAAAGATTTTTTTTCTTTCTCCAGTTCTTCTAGTTTCCGTCTAAATTTATCAGCTAGACATTCAAAAAAAAAAAAAAATAAAAAGGTTACTGAACAGTGAAAAAAAGGTTCTGCTTTAACCGAAGAAGTATAAGGTTTGATCAACGAGAAGTAAAAGCCACATCACAAATGGTCCTTTACCTTTTGATAAAATACTGCAGTCCGTCTTGCTCCGGGATGAATTACTGAGACTACAACAGACAATATCAGATAACCAGGATGCTCAGCAACTTTATTCTATGACAAAGACAAAACTGCAGGCTTCCCAGCACTTTCACAGAGTTTTAATCTGGTAAGGCTCAAAGTTATCGACCATGCTCTTTTCCCAGAGTAACAGCTCAGAACTGAGTTCTCTGAAAACTTCCACTTTTCACTGCTCCAGTTTTAAAACAACCTTAAATGGCAGTCCAGCATCTAAGGTCTGATTTTGACAGTGGCCATTTAAAGAGTACTCTGACTCTCCTGTAGCTCTATAGACTTAGAGCAAACACTTCTCTATATAAGTTAGTCTTTACTTTGTCTTCTTCCTCCGTGTAGAAACCAAAGGAACATGGTTCTACATACAGATAGATATTTCTGGTATGTTTATTCTCTATTTCTATGGTGCACACATACTAGGCAAAAAAAAATCATGCACAGGATAGATAATAAGCCTGGCTGGTCCAAGCCAGAACACCTTTGATGATACATTAGTCAAATCAGAGAGTTTTGAGTTAGTCCACAAATGGAAAACCTTTACAATCCAGTACTTTCCTTGTGACCTTGCTGTCTGCAATCTTGTGTGATTAGCATTCCTTCCCTTCCAGCATTTTCAGTACATGTTACTATCAGAATAACATCCATCTGTGCATGCTTTTTACCGCTTATTTTCTTTCTTTCTCCTCAAAGGGGTTTTAAGAAGAAAGGTGGTTTACATTTGCTGTTTTAGTGAAATGATCCATTTTTACAATAATCTATCATTAGTATTGATCTCCCTTCCGCTTCTGTGGTGATGGGGTGGAAATAAAGACACAGACTGTACTAATGAGGCTAGATCTCCCTAGGCCTGCAGACTGTTCCAAGTAGTTAAACTCATGCTATTATTACTATTAGGGAGAAAAATGCTGCCAGAAGGCTCTAGATGAAATGTGTGTATACTTCTCCTGCAGAGGAGAAACCCCTCTTCAGCACTGGAGGTGAATCACATCTGTGGTGCACTTCTCAGGGGCCACAACTGAACAGATTCTTCCCGTCCCTATCTCCACAAGGAAACTGCACAACATAAACTACCAAAATACAGCAGACTTAACGACTGTGAAAAGATGAATGACAAACTAAAAAAAAAAAAAAAAAAGTAGATTGCTAATTTAGAGGGCAAATAATATAGCTGTATTGTCCACCTTCCTTGCAATATTTCATATAAAGTTGATCAGGAACTTGAATTTGAAGCTTGACTCTTTCCAAGGATCAAAACCACGTGCACCAAAAATAAAGCTCATCCACACAGAAACTTTGCAAGAAGTCCTACCCAGGTATACTCCCCTACCACGCTCAAGTTTGTGCAGGGAGAAAGCCACCAAAGGAACAAGATAAACAATGAGTTAAGTCTTTGTTTTCAGAAGAAGTCAAGTATTTGGCAACTCCAGGCTATCCCTGGGACTCTACAAGGCAGCCTGACATGGAACAACTCAGCTAAGGCCAGACTGTCACTGGGAAAGCACTGAGAGCTATGGTTATCCACAACCACTCTAAGAAAACAGCTATGTATCTGGCAATAATGATACTTCATTTCACATCAGCACGGATATCAATATAGCCATAGATCTGACATGCTCCAAGAGTTTTTTGTTTGTTGTTTTTTTCCCTGTTTAATAGTAGGGTGTTAGAGTGTGCAAACACCTCCTGGTACTCTCAGCCATAGGAGCAAAGGGCAGGCATGCCACAGTCATCACTAGATCTCTTGCAGTTTTTAAATGCATGGTAGATGAGCGCCCTCAAAAACGATGATGAACCACCATGGAACCTACTGCACCTATTGCTCCCTTGGGACTGGAGCTCTCCTGTGTGCACCTCATCGCAGCGGTGGGCAGATACAGCCAGTACAAACCATGGGCTCAGGGAGCACTATGAGCAAACACACAGCAGTCCTGCTTTCCTCTGTCTGCAAATTCATCTGACAGTTAATTCTGGTGCTAAACAGCGACAGAGCTCAGGGCAGCAACTTGAGGGCTGGCTGAAGTCTCAGTGAGGACAGATCAGAGCTGCCAGCAAAACTGCAGTGCTGCAGTAACTCGCATGCAGACTATAAAACATACACACCGCTGGGGCTATCAGCAGAGACATCTCATGTGCTCATGAACCTTGTAATACTGCAGTGGACAGAAACAGCAATTCTGCAAAGGTCCTCATCTGTTTTCCTCCACTCTACCCCAAATTGAGAAGGGACAGCCAGGCAGGACACTGCTGAATGCTTCTCTTTCAGGTTTGCTCTGGTCAGTTCAGGATTAAAGAAGCCCAATCCAAACACTCAGCCAGCTGTAGCTTGAACTAAAAACACAACAGGTTTACAAACCCTGATGAAGACTAGACATAGATTACCCAAAAGAATCTCTCCCTCCAAGTCAGAAAGGCATCAGTGGTACCCATGCTTGATGGGATCCAAGTTTGGCAATGGGGCAAAATGTTCCAAGCCCCATCGCTACAGCATGGCGCATATCAACTTTCTCCCTTTCTGCTCACCCACCCTTGCTGTTTGCTTTTTCAAGTAAGATTTATGGGAGGAGAAAAGTGAACATAAAATATGTTCACTTTAGAAAGATACAGATATAGAAAGAGATCTGAACAAGGCCTAGAGGGTGGGAAGGAGGTCTATATGTGTTCTGACATAGCAGTGCTGGCTTAGGTAGCTTGTTAGGCACTACCCCAACCATATTATGCAAACCAGAAATTAGGACAACTAACTGGAAATAGTCCTGAGCCTTGTGGAAATGCCTTCAGTTAACTTTCTTTCCCTAGGCCGCGCCATCACAGCAGATGAGGCAGCCAAGCAACTGACAGCAGACAACAGTAGGCAATGGTTATTATTAGCAGGAGAGACAGGTTTTGGACAAGCATGTATTAGCAGGCTCTTACAGATTTGTTTGTTTGTTTTGTTTTAAAAAAGAGCAGTAAGGGAACACCCAAGTTATTGCCAAATCAAACCAGGATCTCTCTCACAGAGCAGTATCATACAGATTTATTCGCTTCAGGTCAGAAGCGATATATATCTGGAGCTGTTCTGTGTATGTAATGTTGAAATAAAAGCTGGGTCATCTTGGATGACAAGGGGCAGGCAGGACCATTCCTTCTTGGGACACCTCTGCAACTCCATTCATCAGCAACTCCACAGGATATGAGGACACAGATGAGAATCACAAGTCCATATTTTGACCAGAAAAATGTATCAGCATTTGCATCTCATGTGGAATTTCAAACACTAATATCAAAAATATCGCTACTACAACCAGAAAAGTAAGAACTGAATTGTGGCCAATGACCACTGACGATCAAAACAAGCAGAAACACCTACTTTTACTCAAATCATTCACTTTTGGGCTTCCTTCGTTACCTGAACAGGATTTATGGCAACTCTCTACAGCTATTCAAAGAGTTTGGACACATGGCAGAACACACTTTCCCTTCCCAGCAGGTATGGCAGCAGCAGCATTTACTGTTGTAAAGCTTCCCAGGCATTCATCCATAACAGGGCATCGCCAAATGGCAGGCTTCAAGGAAGACATAAAGACTCAAGTGCAGAAATAAACTACAAAAAATGGCCTGGGGAGAAGAAACAACTAAATTGCATTTGGGATGGCAGGGCAGGAAAAGACAGGATCATTCTGAGAGATCCATGTGACAGGACTCAGAGGTACTACTACTGTGACTGAAAGATGGGGAATTAACAACGCAGGTTTATACTCGTGCTGTGCTCTCCAAAACCAGCTGCTGGGGGATGCGGAAGACTGGTGTTCTCTGTATCCAGGGCAAGCAGCTGGAAAATATGCACTGAAAAAGGAGCAAAAGGATAAAACCCATCCTACCATACTTCAATTTGTTCTTTGACATGATTATGCTTACGCAATGTTTTTGTGTCCAGTCGTTTCATCCTTCCCAGCCCTAGAAACTGGCTATTTTTGGAAGGAAAACAGATGAGGGACCCCACATGACACTTCATTCTCTCATTAATTCTTGGCTGCATCCTGCTTTATATATTCCAGTCTACACAGAATTCAATTAGCTTCCACTACGAGACATTTCTAAATCATTTGTTCCACTGGTATTTTAGAAGTATTATTACTGGACATATCTGCTTGTCACCTTTCAGATTAAAAGACTGGTTATCCTTACTAGTTATCCTATCGTCATCAGGGATTACACCCCAAGAAGCTCCACCACCACCGAGCTGAATACTGCAGCACTCAGCTTCTGGGCTCCTCTTGTATAAAAGAGCCCCCTCGGTTTGACCTGGCTGATGTCTTCAGTGCATGGAGAAACCAAGACACCTCAGTGCCAGCTGCCGAGCAGGGAGCCATGCAAATAAGGCTTATCTCAGTCCAGCTTTCCATGCTGCAACTCAGGAGAGAACTAGATGAAGCAGAAGTAATGGAAATGATAAAAAATCTAGCAAAGATGACACATGAAAGAGTTCAAAAAGATGGATTTTGTAATCTAGCAAAGATAAAGACTGAGGGGAGCAACTTTCAGTATACCAGGAAGCTGCAAAGAAAGAATTAATAAAATGTGTTTCACATCTACTCAAAACTAGAGTCCTCAGTAACAAACCTGAGTTGCAACAAAGGAGAACAGGAAAAACAGAGACAGTAAAGCATTAAAACTAGCTGCTTGGGAGAGCCAGGAAATCTCTATCAGTGTTAGTTTTCAGGTCAAACATATCTCAGGAGTAGCTCTGGCATAGTTTTTAAAGCTGAGGCCAGCAAAATCAAATGTATGCTCCTGAGACCCCTTTCCACCATATTCTCTAGGATTTTCTAGCCAGGAAGCAGACAGAAAACCTTTGCTATTCTTAAGCCATTAGGCTCAAGAACACCACTTTCTTTTACCCTCATTTTAGACTTTTAAGCATGCTATTTCAACACAGAAAAGACCTTCACAGAATTCTGGAGCTCACTGATGAACTGAGACATGTAAAGAAACCACATGAACTCAAACACATACATCACAAACACGTGCTTAATGCTTTGTTCCTCTATCCCATACTTCACAATAGGTCATCTAACACAGTTTACATGTAAAAAGCAATTCCCTTACTTGAGGAAGTAGCATGATAGACATTTGTTCTAAAATGAAGGAATTTTGGGGTATTCAATACAGACCATTTTACATGCAAGCACTTGGAATAAAGCGTAATTCCCTTTACCAGCCTTTTCACTGTGGTCTGCTACTAGCTTGCCGACTTGGAGCAATCCTATGGATACATTAGACAAAGCTCCTACTTCTGTGCAAAAGCCAACCTTTAAATTGCCTCCATCCCCACTGTTACTGCCTGATGCACTCCAAACATCCCACTCTGCTTGAAGCCAGCCCAGGGTGCAGGCGTGGAAGAGGCAGCCTACCTGCTGTTCTCAGATGAACAGACAGCAGCCTGAGAAATGCACGGTCTCCAAGGATCGTGCTTTGTAACAGCTTTGAGCAAAGGAAGCAATTTCCATAATTTTTAATTGACCATATGAGAACATCTGGCTACCTATCTAGTTTTTACATATTCTAATGTGGTTTTCTATTATTATTATTCCCATGAAGCGCAGTTTCACTTTATCAAAACTATTTATCATCATTTAAAAAACATTTAAGGAGATCATCACAGTGAGGGTAGAACTTCATTTACTACATCCTGCATATATTTACAGTTATTTATGTCTGCTCTTTGCTGATAGGTGGTAAGATGATCAATAGTTTTATTCTATGAGCTGTTGGAGGACATTAAGAAAGCATTTCTTCAGCTGGTTCAACTAGAGAAGACCATTTGATTCTGCCCCACCATTATGTAAACAACCACTTTCTTTCCCTCACTCCCCTCAAAAATCTGAAGGACTTAAAACTAGATTTGTGCACAGTTTGCACGTGAAAATCACACACTGCAATCCTAAAGTCTTTTTCCTAGCTGCTAGGTACTTCCAGAGCCAAGCAGCCTTCCCAGCGTTCGCTTTCTTAAAAACTTGAAAGCTTCCTAGATGACTTAAGTATTTTTATATACTCAGCATCAAAACTATTTTATAACCTATTTTGTACAAGCAGAACTCCCAAGATCCGCCCAGCATCCTGTGCCCAGCTGCACATAGGAACAGACTAAGAAGCAAAGCACAAAGCATCCCCTTACCTCGGTACTGCTTCCTGAGCCTACAGCGCTTGTTGCATGAAAGCCTTCCTAAGCAAGACACTACTCCTCAACCACTGCTTTGAGGGAGGGTAAAGTCACGAGTGGATCAACATTTATCCACTAGAAACTTCTCTTTTCTGTGGTCATGTATGGTTTTGGTCTCCAAAATACGCTATGACAGACAATTTCAAAACGTAATTATGAATTCTATCAACACACACCCCAGCTGATAATTTTAAATCTAAAGTCCAATGATGTTATTAGGTGTTTCTTTTTCTTTTACTGTGAATATGAGATAACATTCCATCTTTGCTTTCCCCATACATCAATAATTGAGGCATTTTTATTTTCAAACTGCACCATTCATTTTTCTGGACAGACACTTACATTAGCTAAAGCAATCCTACAAAGGCTAGGAAGTGAGGAGTCTAACTGGGATCTTGAATGTGACTAAAATGAAGCTAGATAAACAGACTATTAAAGCAAGGCATCCATAGCCCAATTACAAGCATTGGTCCCCTGCAAAATTACTTGCAGGAGAACATGCAGACCAATTAATGTCCAAATACAATATGCAAAGACATATCCTGTGATCAGAAATGAAGGCATTACAAGCAACTGGAGTCTGCATATGCTCTTCATTTAAGGATAAATTAACCATTTAACAGTGTTAAGCAGATGCATAGTAGAAAACATTAGATTCCTTCCAAGTCCCAGCTCTCTGGATGTGTGTAAACGGGAGCTTTAGATTACATGCGGAGAGTGTAAGCCACCAGACAAGGCCATAACCCCTTGGTACCACAGCCAAATGTTCCTGTTCCATGTTCTGTTCATAAAAGGATAGAGCACAATGCAGGTGAAAATATCCTGATTACCAACCACTTAATTTTTCCATTTCAATAATAAAAAAAAAAAGGTAACTTTGTAAAATTCAGCACACCGGGCATGCTCCCAAGGTATCAGCAAGGCCTTGAGGAGCAGCTGAGCAAACCGAACTCCTGGCTGCTGAACAGCCTTTGGAGTCTGAAGCAGCCCTGACAAAAGTCACCCTGAAGCAGGAGGGTCAAAATCTGTTCAAAGTGCTACATTTCACTATTCGTTGTTCTGTGTGTATTTCTCAGTTATTTGGCACTCATACTACGTGTGACAAACCCTTCTAATTCCCACTTCACCCTGTTGAGACGCTAGATGGATGTTTGCCTTTGACTCTGGTGCTATTTAAAGTTAAAAGCCCAGTAACCTCAAGAGTGCAAGAGAGTCACCCTCCTGAACTCCCAGCCAGACTTGAGGCACCGGAGTGGCCAAAACACCCAGCAAGGACCTGAAGTCACACTCGGTGCTCCTGGCTTCCCCTGCTGTGTGCTACATTACCTGCCTACAATTTCTCCACTCTCACCTTTCCTAGCAAGAGGAGACTGGCATATATAACACAGGAGAGGAGATAGGAAAGGAAACCTGGTTTTCCAAGCAGTCCCTCAGATAAAAGCAATGGAGAACAGCGTCTGAAGGACTTCTTACAAGTGCTTCTCAAGCTGACAGTCTCCCAGTGTTTTCCACCCTCAGTCCACACTAGTTACAACCCAAGGAAATTGCTGTGTCCTTAAAAGATACAGAACATTTCAGAATTTAATATAGCGAATGTCAGTGCTGCAGCAGAGTTGGAAGCCTGAAAGCTTTAAAAATACAAGAGCAGACACATTTCAGCTGTTATATTTCTTATGAAAAGAAGCTTGACACTTTGGCAGAAATTGATTTTCCCTCTCTAATTCATATTGGATTTGAGAATGTTCGTTTAGGTTTTGAACAGAAAGTGCAATTCTTCAAAATTTCACCAATGTGGAAACTTCCTCAAAACATACCATCAAATTTCCTTTCCATTAGGTTTTCCACCTACAGTCTACGCTTGAACATTGAAAAGTCTATGCTGTGTGTGAAACTTCTTGCCAGAAGGGCACCGGTGAAAGCCTAATGTAGACTCAGACTAAGTTTTGTCCAGTGCCCCTATTTCATATAATATCCCCAGCAGAAGCATTGGTGACAAATTCCCACTCAAATCTGTAACATGTTCTCCATATCCTAGCAATATGAGTTAAACAGAGCGGTGATTTATGGGCACAATCCATAGGAATTGGTGGGGCTTGTGAGGGTGTAGGTAAAGGTACTATCAACGTCAGCTGGAAGACCAGCAAAAAGCCCCAAAACCAGAAAGGTTCCTCCAGCTGCCTCTGGGAAAGGAAGAGGGGAGCATCCCATAGAAACATAGGAAAAGCAACATTTTCTAATGCTGGCCAAGTAACTTAAAAGGTTAACCACCCAAATCAGTATTCTGACATTTTCTTTCTCGTTATCACCTGACGGTGATGTAGGCTGACCTGTCCTTACAGCTGTTATTTCTAGGCTGAGCTTAAGGCACATCATGACGATCTGGATAAACTCACATCTCTTCTAACACGACTATCCTGCAAGCAAAGTAGTTATTATTTGCCCCTATCATCTCACAGAAAAGCCTCCAATGTAAGCCAAAACTCAATCATACAAGGCTCAGACAACAGGAAAAAAAAAATAAAAAAATCCTACTCCAATAAACCTACAATCGACAAAACAAACAACAGTCAAAAGACAAACGGAGAAGACAAAGCAGAAGAGAGCCAGAATGGATGAAAACGGTGCATAATATTTCCATCGTACCAGTAGCTAAATCTCCACTGCCCTTAATAGGAAACTTCTGAAAAACATTACATTTTGATAGTGTTTTTAACGACAACAGTTCTAATAGTGAGAATTTAATAAGTATTTTGCATCACAGCATAAACTAGCCACTTCCATAATTTGCTAAATGCTGGAGTAATTACATTTTTAAAAGTGCCTGACATGCCTAACAGTTACTGGAATAATGGACAATTTTCTGCATATGACAAGCCCTTACTCATCTTTGTAATTGCACTAAAATAATGGTACAATTCCACGCAGTGTCTGTCCCAGATAGTCATTATCTTTGGATTTGCTGCATTTGTAAATTCCTTCAAACACAACAAGGGTTTCAATGCATCGGCATTTTTTGGAGACATCATTTCTGTTTTAATCAATTCACCGTACAAAATAAACAATGCCCTGTTGACTGTTTGCTTTTGATATTCTTTTATAAGCATCAATTTCCAGTGGAACCACTGAGATGTCTGCATTTCCAATACGACTTTACAGTAAAAATAATATACGATAACACTGAAAGATACATTAAAGGGAAAAACAAGCTGATTGCTGGTGCACTTTATTTGGTATCAACATTATTTTGTAAGCAGTGCTGACAGTACTGTCACTACATATGAAATTGTACAGAAATAAAGAAAAACATGTACGGCTGATTCCAGGCTGAATCTGCATTTAAAAAAAAAAAAAAAGGAAAAAATGTAAGGAGGTAAGGCTATACAGCACGATGGCATAGATGCCTATTCTGAATTAAATTTTGCTCTGAAAAAGATCCCTCAAAACCAGGATGCTAGCAGAAATGAATACAAAACTCCTTGGCTTACAATATAGCCATAAGGATACTCCTTCCTTTTATTAGAATTGGTAGAGAAGGAACTTCGGTAATGGTTTCCGCATACGTGAATGACTGTCAGCTATATTTTAATGTGAATAGAGGATTCAGTCTTGTTCCGCTATATCCCTTTCCTCACTCCAAGAATGCCCAAGCCAATACCTGCCTTTTGTAACTGCCTCTGAATAAGTACAACTGGTCAATTAGAAGGTAGGCCTGTCAATTAGCAAAAAAGCAATGCAATCCCTGCAAAGAATTACATTATAATGTGTGATACTTGTTATTTCAACAAAGGGAGTTCTAAATACTCTACAAAAAATAAAGTCTGATGGACTATACCTTGGCTTTTATATCAAGGATTTTATGACTAGAGACAGACAGATTACATTGGGATTTTTTGTACCAAGCTCTATTTAGGCACACATCGTGGATCTAAATTTCTTTGTTCCAGCTGTCAGACAAAGAAAAGGATCCCTCATTATTGTCTCACCTGAACATACTGAGAACACCATCCTGAAATACAGTCTGAATGTTGGGAAGGTTTGTGGTTTTTTGTTCTTGTTTGTTGGTTTGTTTTTTTTGTTGTTGTTTGTTTGGTTTCTGGTTGGGTTTTGTGACAGAAGTACAAAACCAGTATAGATAATAAACGGAGTTTTCTGCAAGGTTTATTTTCATATTTTTAAAAACCTGTTTTACCTGTGCTGTAAAAATGCACACCAAAGCATCACAAGTGCTAGGCTAAAAACACCAGTGAGTAGGCATCGAGCTGCTTTACATTGAAGTTTGAAAGAAAATAGCACAGATTTTAAGATGTGGTGGATATTAAAATGTGCAATTGTAACATCTAAAGAAATTGGCTTGCAGTTTTGTTGAAGTTACCAGCTACAGGTCAGCATCACCAAAATGCAATTAGACGTTATCCTCCTTCTACAGTGAGACACAGTGTTGAAAGGATATCCAATATTCCGTCTTATAGAATGGATATTACATACAGCTAACTATAATGAGAATATAAATACGTGCACACAACCTCAAACTGATTGCTCTGAAAACTGCAGAGGGAAACTCTGCAAGGAAACTTGAAGCTTTGCTCTAGAAACAAAAAGAGAGAGTAGATAAAGGAAGTCTTTGTGGTAACTGGGCTGAAGAAAAAAAAAAAAAAGTGCATTAATTATGGATGAGTACTTGGATGACAGAATTTTGCTTTTAGTTAAACAAAATCTTTCTTTTTCCTCCCTCACTCCATGCATTCCCCTTCATGAGTTCTCCACAATAATGGTCAATGCTTTATCATATTCCAAGTCTCAGTTTTAGAAGTCTATACAGTCTCAAATACATACATCTAATTTCCTGTTTCAATGTTCCTTCTTTATCCCTGATGTCCTTCAACTTCACCTAGAATTAATCTGATACACTTTCTGATACACTCTGCATCAGTAGATGCAAAACCCAAAACTGTATTCAAACTATTAAAGATGCTGGTGTAGTTTAGCCTAGCCACATTTCCAATTTCACCATCCATCACTATTTTAGCACCCAGAACCCAGGAGTTGCACTGTTTTACATCATCCAGAAAAGGTCACATTCTAAAACAGAAAACAGTAAAAGAAAAGAGTTTACAACATTTGACATTTCTTCTCAGACTATTTTGTCTGCCATAAATCAGAATAAATTCACATATTTTTAAATGTTTTTGGATTTAATTAAATTCCACCAGCTGAAGAAACCTGAATTCAATGATAAAGGATATCATTTAAACACAGAATAGTTGCTGACAATAACTGGTGACTTATTTCCTTGCCTATCCTTTTGAACTTGGTTTCACAACCCAATTCCCTCTTCTCTGGGACATCCTTACCCCAGTTTCTCCCTCCTCTATTTCTCTGCCTCTTCATCGTCTTCCCTTCCCACACCCCCCATCTCAGCTAGCATCTCTTTCTTTAGTCTCTCTTCTTTCCCAGCAGTGATTTGGTTCCTCCTCAACTTCTGCTGGACATAGAAATTCACTCCCAAATTCACAAATAGGCCTCCATCAAAACTCCCCCTTTCCCCAACCACACTCTTGACTGTAATCAAAGGCTGGAATAAAGTTAAATTTTAAGATAGGACAACAGAGGAAATAAGGCTTTTTAGCGATCTGATCTTCACCTGCAGTTCGTTGGCTTGCATATACTGAACTCTTGACTCTTTCCTAAATACCGTCTTCAACAGCACCTTCTCAAAATTGTTTTTGGTACTAATGCATGCACGGGGTGAACATAAAATAACTGAAATCATTTTGGGCTGTGAAACACAACCGTAGTTTGATCACACAACTGTAAAGGGGAAAAAATAATAGAATGGTAAATGTAAAAGCTGTAATCCCTTTTTTTCCTGGAGGCTGTATCTCAAGCACACTTTGTCCAAGTTTTAAGTCATTAAAGTTGTCCAAATTTTAAGTCATTAAATATTATCTGACATAAGGGCACTAAATTCTGTAAAAAATACAGTAAGTTTAGGGGTTTCAAAGCAGTGTGAAATGTAAACATCTCTACTAAAACACGTTCTCAAACTGAGCTGTAGCACAGGCACATCTCACTGCAACATCTTATGGAAGACAAGCAGATATAACACACTTCCTTGAAATGGCAGCTGTGTGTTCTGCATGTTGGGAACAAACCTTGGAAAACCTGGGGTTTCCACCCCAACAGTCGTTTAAAAATGACACAGCCTTTATGTTAGGGCAACAGGGTGCAAAGCAGAGCTGGCAATTCTCTGTTTTCCCATCCTCACCCATCCACCAGATTTTCTGTAGTATTTCTTGTCAAGTTATCAGCAGCTTAAGAGTATGATAGGAAGAAAACAGTTAAAGAGTTGTTTGATTTCCCCATAGGAACCTCACAAAGCAGTCTATCAGCCTGCTTTGCACTGGAAAGGCTGAAGTGAACAAAGGAAAGCATTACCATACAAAACCTCTCCCACATGGGTGTGTTTTCCTTTTTGCTGCTTCCCATAAGGCTCTCAAAACACAGAATGCTAACCAAAATATTACAGGATCCTACAGATCTCCAGCATACCTTTAGACAAAATTAAAGAATAGTTACAGGCTTATATACATAATCAAGAAACACCATCTAGAAACTCTTTGCCCAGAGTTTCCCTTTATGCATCTACACGTATCTGCATCTTTATGGAAGGAAAAAAAAAAGAAAAGAGAAAGCAGTAGGGGTATACACCACAGTTTCATGGGAAGGGTTCAGCCCATGGCTGTTAGGCAGCTTGAAGTGGCGCTGTATTCTCTAACGAGCACCAATTCCCCAGTGCTGCTACAGGATCTCAAACAACCCCATTTCTTTCAGTTTCTAGGTCCTCTCTCTGTAAAAATGTAGACTGTAACAATTGCTCCACGGGGGCATCGTTAGGCTTAATTAACACCTGTGTGAGATCTTCAGATAAAAGGATTACTGTAATTACACAATATTAAGTGCTTCTTGCATAAGAAACCCTGTATTATCCCTTTCATAACTTGACCTTTTCGTAGAACTTAGTGCCTTTCTTGTTCTTTTAGAGGACTCTTCCCTATTAAGGACTGTCTTACCTCCTTAATCTTGTAATTCCAAAAGTAGGTAAAGCCCAGTCTCTCCTGTTTGATAAGAAGGGAGTCTGGAGTCCTTTTTTTAAAAAAACAAACAAACAAAAAAAAAAAACACAACAACAACAACAACAACAAAAAACATCGTCCTCTTGCCCCGTCTTCCTCCCTTTTACACACTTTTCACATTTATGACCTTTTCATCCTGGCTCTGCAGCTGTCCCTCCTGTCCCAGTCCCAGCACAGAACCTGTGGAGGTGTTTCTGGCACAAGAATTACTCTCCCCATACACAAAGCACCGGCAGGGCTGCATACAAGGATCACAGCACAGCAGTGTGGAGACGACCACAAGGCTGCTTATGTGCACCCCACAGACCTTTACCTGCTCTTAGGTCCCCGTTCAGCAGCAGGGTTAAGAACAAGAGAATATCCCACAGACCCCAAAAGCAAGACCCCAAAGCAGGACCTAAGGCCCAGGTGTGCCGAGCTCATGTGGCAGCAGCGGATTCTGCTCAAGCACAGCAGCTGCAAGGAAGCTCAGCTCCCTCCATCCTCTGCAGAAGAGCCCTCATATGTCCTACCCCAGAGGAGAAGAGCAATGAATGCCAGGGCAGTCTCAGTGCTCTCTGTGCTTAGCACAGCTAGATGTGAAAACTCTGAACCCAGGCTGACTGCCTTCTTTCAGCCTGAGCCTGCAGCATTTCACCAACTGCAGTAGCCTCTCCACCCACCTGCTCATCAGAGCCTCCCCGGGCTGGAAATTCAAGTTGCCAGTCAGGCGGATGCCTTGCCTGAGAGCCAGGTGAGAACCAGAGCCAGGAGGGAAGGGCAAAGAGGAGCAGAGTTTGATGGGACTTGGCCTGCAGAGGCAAGGGCAGGAGTGCCTGCCGGCTATTGCCACCCTCTCCTGAAGGGGTTCAGAAAAGCACATGCTCCAGAAAGGACATGGGATTTGCTATTTTTGTATGAACTCACCTAAAGAAGATGGGACATCTTTCATGCGTAGTGCTGTAGTGCCAGAAGGCGTGGGTTCTGCTTCAGCCCTGCAGCTGAGCTCTACACACATCTCCTACAAGCATGGAAAAGAAATGCACTAAAGCCTGCTTTTTCCTGTAGCATGTGGTAACTGCAAATGGAAGCGCTGCAAGAAATAAGTTTATTAGCATACAGCTTCCCAATAACTAATATTTGCCTTCTACATGAGCTACAATTAAATAGCACTGCTACAATAGTGAATTTGGTTATGAACTATGCCACTACATCCACAACACCTCAACAGTTTTCCACAACCACCAGACCGGCTGTTCTACCACAGCAAAATAAACACTGCCCTCCAGCATCCCACCTTGATTCTGTCCAGCAGCATCCTCTGCTATTGATATTGTTTGAGCACTGTCTTTAAAATAACAAGCAAGGATTAAATGGATGTGCCTAAACAGCAACTTCCATAAATATTTTTTTCAAATACCTCCGGCAAATGCAATAGAAGATATCTGCTTTCCCCTCCCACAGCCATTCAGCTCATTTTTACTTTACCTCAACTGGACAGCTTAGGAAGAACTGTGGTAAAATATGTAGATAAGACAGATGGTATTTGCTGCTCTTTTATCAGTCCTGCTGCTTAGTAGTTTTCCAAAGTCATCATAATTTATCACTTGAAAAGTCCCAGATAGATTCTGGGTTCCACTATAACTTCGCCTTCCCTATTTTGTGAGGGAAATTATTTCTGCTTACAGGAAACATCAAACCTTCAACTAAGTACCAGAACTACAAGAAGACACCTGAAACAACTGACTTCGTTTCTTTGCTTTTAAATTTCGCCTCAAAAAGCCTTATTTCAACAGGTCTGAATAGAAGCCATCCCCTGTACTTCACAGCTGGAGCAGTGGGGCAGGGACAGCTCAGCCCTCCTTTTACAGTTCTCTTCACAATATCCACCCTCACCCTAAAACATGCTCATTGCTCTCTCTTCTGCCCCACACAGAGATTCTCTCTCTTCCCAGATTATATGACAAATTATTTTTATATATATATATATATATATATATATAAATAAATAACCAACCTACTCAAACTATACGATCCTCTTAGGAGAAATGTCTTCTTCATCATATATTAAAAGCTGTTTGTCTGATGTTCCTTCTCCTTACTTTTAAAGACAGAGATTTTAAGACAAGAAACAAGGTTAAAAATATCACTACCTGGTTACAGACCAATGACAAGAGGAGAAAGAGTCAAAACGATAGGTTTGACTCTAAAATACCACTTTTTGAAGACTGCGTTGCTAGACTCTCGGTTAATCGGTGTTCAGATTGCAATTCTGGCAGTGGTCATTTCTAAGCAAGACATTCTTCGGTGACAGAGGACATGAAAATAACTTTTCTCATGTTATTTACTAGAGGCTTCACATTTCAACACATATCTGCTTCCAAACAATAAGCTCCTGTCAAGTTAGCGTTCCATCAAATCTGTCAATTGCAACTCATTTTGTGCTACAGGACAAGCCGACACATTGCATAAAGGTCAAGTGGAAAAATGTCCCTTCCACTACATCAATGTCAGAAGTTGGTAAAGGTCACTCCATCCAATAATTGCTAGTACAGAAAACAACTTTGTTGCAATCTACATGATTTAAAAAAATAATAATACTGTTCAAGTCCTTCATTTTTTTCCAAGATGTGACACGCTAACACCCCTGTCATTTTCCTGTGGCCCATATGCTCTAATGAGAACAGCTTGACCTACAGGCTCTATAGTACAGCAAATGTAACACAAAGTTACATTAAGGTAACGTTTCTGTAAAAGAATAAAAAATAAAATCCTGGTATACCTCAGTTATAACACCTTATAACTGTGAAGCTCCAATCAAAATAGGAGTTCAAAGGGCTTCAGTCTCATTAAAATTTGGAATGCTGTGCTAAGATGAGCGATGGTACACTCATTTTACGGACCACTTGTCTGTAGCAGAGTGAAGCAGCTTGCCTAGTTAAAAAATCCAAAAGCAAATATGATCACATATTCTAATACTTAAAAAAAAAAAATGAAAATATGCTGCACTTTTATTTTCTTATAGCTTCCTGTTCCTGCATAAGAATTCATTCTCTCTCTCATCTGCTTCTCCAGAAAGTATCCCTCTATTGTTTGGAACACCATAAGCTGTAACATGCAAAATTAACGTGTACAAATACAGAAGTTAGCTTTACATCAGTTTAACACTGGAGCTGCAGCCATAAGGCTGAACAACCCAACTAACGTAGCTGGATGTATGACCCTCATCATGAGGGTAAGCCTGGCTTGCATTGCAGAATAGCAGAAAAGAAGGGGAAGGAAAATGCTGAGGCTCACCTTGTCTCACTGCATCAATCAAAAACCAGCTCATTTATAACTCAGTATACTCTCAGTCTCCATTATTAATGAAAGATTTAAAAAGGAACACTGGCGCATAGGATTCAGATCCTGTACCAAGACAAGTTTGGAAGAAATTTTGCAATTACTGGGAAGAGTGGTAGAAAGATTTTACATATTGGACTCTAAAAGCAGAAGACCCCAAGGATCTCCCTCACCCTAGTGTTCAACCAATGCTCCGATTACAAATCTGGATGCCCAATACTTACAAATTTACCTTGGTCCTACCAGATTCCCCCTACAGCAACTGAATATAAGCTGTGTGCACCCTGCATGCCTTTCTTCTTCAATCAAACCAAGAAGAAACTTTTTGTTAAAGAAACAAAAAGTTAATCAGAGACAAATGCAAATCCATCTCTATGACATATGCCAAACATTGACCACCTGAACCAACTGAAATTTTGTTATCACCAACATTAACAGCAGGATCAGGCCATGCTCTGGGTATGTACTGTAAGATGTGCAGTACAGGTATCTGTAGCCACATACCTCTCTTTCAAAGCATTTTTGCTTCATTTAGGGGGGAAAGAAAAAAAAAATGATGTGGCATAGCATAGTAACTTGTAGCTCCTTTCCTAGGTTTTCATTTCCACAGTGAAGTGGAAGCTGGAAGCAAGCCAAGGGATGGGGTCACATTCTTCACAGACCTCTTCACTGCCACTTCAGCTGCCATACGAACGAATGGGAGTGATGTTTGTTTTACCCTCTGGCATGTTTCCTAAACGTGTCAAATTCAACTAGTTATTCAAAGATACTCGATAACAACACTATCAAGACCTTAGAAAGCCACAAAGGAATTGTAGGTTTCTTCAGCAACAAGCACAATGACTGACGGCAGCTCTTTAACAATAGGTTGTGAGCAGATGCAATAAAGCACATCCAGAAGAAAACAAAATTAGCCTCAACATTATCTGTTTTCCAGCTGTTCAGTAAAGAAAGTTAGGAAACACATTTTTAAAGCCTATTTTAGGTTAACAAAGTACTGTATTTAAAGACTCTCCCTTGAGATATGGATGCTTTACTGTAACTGCATTACCACAATTGAAAATACCCCCTCCTTTCTGGAGAACATTATTTATGTTTACCTGGAAACTTCATCATGAGTGCATTACCAAAAATTTATCCTTGCCGGCTTTCTCCTACCTGAAGACGTAATGGCTTAAAAATCCCTATCTAATAATCTAAACATGATGAATCTCACATCCTTCTGAAGCCTGTGGGATCTTCAGGTGCACAGCCCATTTGCAGACTGGAGTGGTTATAAGAGCCTGTATCAAGGAAGAAAACTATGATGTGTTTTTTGGTTGGTTGGTTGTGTGTTTTTTGTTTGTTTGTTTGTTTGTAATAAAGGAATGAAAAGTTAAGTTCACAAACCTTATCTTGCATCTTTCCAAGCACAGTCCAGCAGCATGAATGTACATGCAACACAACACGGGCATTTTACACCAGCAGAAGAATCAAAAGCAGTGTTGAAGTGACAAGAATTGCCAGACTACATCAGACTCAGGTCCAACTAGCACAAAATCCTGCCTGCAGCAGTGACAAGTGGATGTTTCAACATTTCAAAGGATGAAGAGAAAGGCCTGTAGGGGCAGCCTGCCAGTCTTTGGAACGCTGCGCACACTCCAAGTGCCAGGAAACCCTACCAAACTCTTCAGCAGTCTCCAGGAATTACAAGGCTGTAATATCCTGTACTTAATGCAATTATGCTGTGATGAGTCTCGAGAAACAAACCTTCAAATAAAATTCCTAGTGCTAAGTTTCCAAACCCTTTTTCAAAAGTACATTTTTAAAGAGAGCTAAGCAGAAGCCACAATCATGGCACAATAGGCGATGTGTCAAATACATGAAAAAACACACTGAAATGAAAAAAGTATTTGCATGAAGTTTCAAAGAAAATGAAGGTCTGAATATTATTCTTTCAGAAAGCTCCTATAGAATATTTCCCTCTGTACAACTACAGTATATCCCTGTTACTGAGCTTCCCTGATGATCAAAAGCCTTTTTTTTTTTCAAATAACTTCTGTAGAAGTTCTCCCTGATGACGCTAAATTTGCACTGTCATCATTCTAATTTGCATTCATCTTCTTTCCCTCTCTGTTACTAGACAGGAGAATTAACATAAAACTCCCAAACTTAGAAATAAAATATTTTGCAAGTAGCAAAAATGTCCCTTCTTCATTTCAGATGCTCCTGGTGACTCCATCCAATTTCACTAGTCTATCTTCGAAATCCAAACAACTCATCGTATGTACATATACATAACCTGACTTTAATTTACTCCTTTTTCTATGGCAAGAATTAAAGTATTTGATGTTAAGGTACCCTCTAGCACTACAGCTTCTTGCCCTTTCCTAGCTTGGCTCCATTTTTCTTCACATGTAAACACGACTTTGGCTTCCTCATTTAAATCCACTAAAGACAAGACCTATCTGTGAAACTAGAGTACACATTTCCTCAAATCTGGCAGAAAGGACTGGAATCTTGTTTTGCTCTATGGCAGCTGGCCACGAGGCTCTCACTGGGCCCAGGCATGGAGCTCACCCAAGGATGTTACAGCAAGGTGCAATTCCAGCTGAACCCCTGATGTGCAGGCTTGTCACCCCTCCTGCACTCACAGCAGGGCTAAGAAAGCAATCACAAGGCCAGCAGTTTTAGCTCCAGGCTGCAGGCTAGAAAGGAAGAAACAAAGACATCTGTGTAAGCTTTTGGAGCCAGGTCAAGGGAGAGGTGCAGCGATAGCTCAGTACAGCTGCTCTGCTCCCCATACCAGAGGCAGACTGGGAATTTCCTAGAGGTAATACAGGTAGGAAGGATGCAACTGTGTGGGACTGATAGAAACAGAGAAGGAAGGAAAAAAGGAACAGTGATGCCTGTGATTATGAAGGTGCAAAGGTAAAAGACATGGCAGAAAGCACAAAAGCAAAGTCTGAAGGAATGTGATCTGAAGTGAGAGGTGTGGCTAGGAAGTAAGAGAAAGGACAAGGAAAGCTAGAAGAGCATTTGAGGGTGGACATTTGATGCATCCTCCACCATTTGGAGGGAAAAACAACAAGCAAATAAATATATGATACAATTTAAATGTTTGCATTTAGGGAAGAAAAAGAAAAAAAAGAAAAAAAGAAAAAAACACCTACCAAAATCCCACTGTTCTTCCAAAAAGCCAGAGGTACAGTTCTGTTCTTTGACTCCCAGCAAAACTAGACAGCAATAAGTTCACACAGCTCTTTGTATTATACTTTCCTGCTAAAATACCTATCACTGTGATCACATGTAAAAGACTTACAACTTCAGGGACGGTGAACTTCATTAGGCACTGAAGATGGCCTGCAGAATCTGACCCAAAACATTCACAGCCAGCAGGAAAATATCATGCAAAAATATACACTGCCATCACCCAAATCTTTCTCACTAGTTTACAGAGGGATTCAAACCAGCAGGTATATATTTGATGCAAGCAGCTATACTGTGAGGCTCCCTCCCACATTAAAGAGCACAGTGGCTTGACCTCCAGCTCCATTCATACTGCACTATTGTTCCTCAGGTTCCTGGGTGCTTCTGCAAATAAAGGAATGCAGGGGAACATCACCTGGCAAGAAAAAAGTCAGTATCTTTCCACCCTATTGAAAATTAACTCATTGAGAGAAGGGGAGAAGTAAGATGTCTCTTGTCGTCATGCCTCCACCTTGATTTCAGATAACTCTGAGACAACAGAGTGACTATTTTGCAGCAGCTCTGCAGCCCAGAGGACTGCTGCCACCACAGGAGTGCAGCGCAGCAGCAGGCTGATAATATCCATCACCCCCAGGGGACCACAATTAGCAGGTGAGGAGCAAATTCAAGCCCTGCTCACCTGGTGACAGACAGAAATAGCAGCAGCACAGGCTAAGGAAGCCTGCTGAACGAATGCATAACAAGGTCATGGGAGAAGAAGATGCAGGATCTTGGGTTGGAGACAAAGGACATTTGCCAAGCACATTCCTGAAGTACAAAGGAAAGTTACAATATTAGGATATCTCTAGCAGTAAAACAAGGTCGTGGGAGCAGATGACATGACAGTGGGAGACACAGGAAAGTGAGTTTCTTGCCTTTCAATCACTGAAGTTCCTCACAGCATCCTGTGCATGCAGGTTGATCATGCACAGTCCTCATGCCTGAAAGACTGGAAATCTTCACTTTAAAACAGCATCTGCTGGGGCTTGATTGCAGAATGTGAGCCCTGGTAACTCCCCACAGTTAAAATTAAGGCAGTAAAGAAATAAACACCTGGTAACCCTTCACCAGAAAGGACCCCCAGGTAGGGTATTTCTGAACGAACACGTGCACAACCCCAGGCGAGAAAATCCATACGTGGATAGCAGTTCTGTCCCGCTGGGGTTACCCTGGTAATTAACACTCCCTTCTTCATTATGGTCACGCACACAGATTTCATTAGCAAGCAGCTGCCTATGCCTCGAAGTTACTGAGCGATAAGGAAGGCAGCAGCCATACAAGGCTCAATACAAAAAACACACGTGGCAAGAGCACCGCCTGCACAAAGACCGTGAACCGACAGTAAGGCACTGAGCACATCTTGCTACTCTTAAACACATCCCAAATCTACAGGATATTCTTCAAACAGGTACTAGAGGCCCAGCTGGCCTCCTCACTGATAGAAGGCAGGATAGTTATGAATATTGCAAGAGCTGGCAGTGATGAAGTACTCTTTAAACTTTTTGAACCTACCCTGAGCTCCCAAGGAGTATGTTCTCTGCCTAGAAATAAACATCACTACACCTTCATCCTAACCTTCAAAACACCTTCAAAAGAAATCTCCACAGCTAGTTAATCTCAGCTGAGCGAGATATGAACGCCAGCCTCTCTGGATCTCTCCTCTGTAGGTTTGTGCTGTTGCTTTGAACTCCTTTGCATAGGAGAGGCAATACATATATTTGGTGCCCTTTAGCTGGCCCCAATATCTTCCAGCTACTCACACAGGAGCTGAGAGGATAGGTCTGTGCACTATACACTACTTTAAAGACCTCCAACTGTCAAGCCAGCAGATGAGAATTAAATAAAAGTCTAGTACTTCATGTTGTTTTCTTGATTTTTCCGAAGGTTATGCAGTGTACTCTGGCACAGGTAGCCTTTCTGGTTGCCTACCAGGGCTGTGTAAATGCTTTCGTTACCTTCCCCAACATACTTCAAAGTATTCTGCACCACAAATAACATTCAGCAATATTTCTTTTAGGTATGTATAGGAAATAGTTGAAACAATGTGTACTGTTGCGTTACATGGCAGTTAAATCTTAAAAACACTTTGGTAAATTAAGGTCAACATACAGTGTGTCTTTGTGATGTTGGAGCGGAAGAAATTAAGATCTTACAAAAAGCATAAGAAGATGTGCCTTGGAACTAACGGGCATCAATCCTACAAACCTGAACCACCAACCACACAAACAATAATTCTTTAGGTCTTTCTAGACAAAGAAATATGAAACCCACGGGGATTTGCCTTACGTGAAGGGAATTGGGGGCAGAAAAAAAAAAAAAAAACCACTTATCTTGGTTAAGAACTCTCCAGCATCAAGGCGCCCTGCTCCAGCAATGGGGCAGGCACAGAAGCCAGTGACTTGGCACATCCGCTGTGGAAAGAAGTAGCTTGACTAGAAGCACAAAATGCCAGGAGTATGCAGAACTCTAAGAACTTAAAGTTTGTCTGATATAAATATAAGAAAGGCTGCCTCTTTGGAAAGGGAAATCAGGGAAAGCTTCTATGAGCAAATAAAGTAAGCATCTCAGAGGAACTAATTTTCCATCTCTTCAAACTTCTGAAATAAAAATTGATTTTGTAGACGACCACTTTGGTTCTTTATTAGTTCTTAACAGCATTCATTCTGAAGGACAATTAGAGGCACTTCACAAGGAAGCTTCTATTAAGCAATTATACCTATAAAGTTAAAGCAATGAAAAAGGGCATCTAGACAAATTAAAACAGGCACGGCAGACTCAGCCTCTAGCTCCAGAGAGGAGACATGATGCTGTTGCTTACACTCAAGGGAGGCAAGGGAACAATAGCTGACACCACTAACAATACAACCTCTACAGGAACATACATGGAGGTGAAAGAAACCTCTTACCACCCTCCCCATTGCACAGGTTTGTTAGAGCCAGAGCCCAGGTTTGCTTCCTTACAGCCATAGCTCAGGGGATGCTTGCCCAGCAGCACTAGGAATGCTGTGTAACCCCATGGACAACTCCAGCCTTTACATGCCCTGTGTCTCCAGTAGCCATCGCATAACTGAGCTCTGACTGTGATGGGAACAGAATTCCTTTTTTTCTCCTCATCTCAGCAAAAGCAGCATTTGTCCCAGTACCTATACACGTTAAAAAAAATAAAAAATCAGTTTCACATTTTTTTGACACGTAGAATAATTTTTCTTTTGCATTCAGCAAATAAGTATGCCACAGAAGAAGCAAGAGTCAAATGCAACTCACCTGTTTTTCTACCCAGACTGTTTCTGAGTAACTCTTGCCTGTTTACACTGGGGAGTCATTAGAGAGCCGTTCAGAGACATGCAGCCATATCTTCTCATTGCTGAATTTAAAAGGAAAGGGCTTTCTTCCTTCTTTTTTTTCCCAAGAGAAGTAATAGCAATCAAATAGTTTTGCTGAGCATATAAGACTGCACCAAAAAATCCAGACTGCGTAGGCCAGTCAGTACAACATCTATCCACAAGCATAGGCAAAGTATCTTGAAAGCATGAAGAGAGAAATATCTCTTGCATACAGTACCAAACAGGTCCACCCAACAAGAAGAGCTACACATAAATGACACAAGAAGGTGAGAAAGCAACAGTAACAGTAGAATAATATCAGAAAGCTATTCCAGTAGCGGTGCTTCTGTAGGCACAGTTCTCTAAAACACAACTAATTTTAATTCTTTAAAAATTCTGCTTTGAATTTAAATATTCCTCATTCTTTCTCCTCAGCATCTTCAGTGCTTCTTTTTCTTGAATATCTTATTTTACACATCATAAAAAATGTAAAGATATATACTTTTTTTTCTCTTTAAACACTCATACATCTTCACTCTTCTCCTCCTAGGTCCTGAGAGGCAGATGACCCTAGCACCCCTTCGCTCAGAACTCCTCACTGTTTCCATTCTTTTGGTTAGATGGCAGCAGCACAACCAACTCTCGGAGCGTGCCTGTGACTTGGGTAATATAGAACTTCTGTTCTTTCTCATAGAAGTTTTTTCCAGCAAGAAAAGATGATAATTTAAATATTTCAAACTTACACACCTGCACTAAGATATGAATTTGGGTGCTGTGCTTATGGGTATTATTTCACTTTGTTTTTAATTACTGCTGGGTGCTTTAAAAAGAGCTAAGATTTTTGTTTTATTCTTTCTTTTTTCCCCTCTAAAGGGCAGTTCATAGAGAACATGCTATCCCTGGACAACAAAACTATGACATTTGGCCTATGAATACAGAAGATACTGCTTGCATGCACTGGGAGAAGGTCAGAATAAGTGTAGCACCCTTAAGTCACCTCAGCTACTTAAACCTGTGAACGCCAGACTTCAGCAGAATTACTAACGTGCTCTTGTGCTTCTTGCTTCCAGTTTACCCGTTTGACTCTTGGTCGGATTAAGGATTGAGAACTTGTTCCCCTTGAACAGTAGTTGACAGAGGAGGATTTTTCAGTAATAAACCCCCCTAGTCGGCTTTCTGTTGCATTCTGGAGAGAGACCAGGGAGATCAGGGAGAGAGACCTTCTCTCCCTGAATTCCTACATGGTCATCATTAAAACAGGCATTTAATCTCAGCTGCCTCCTGCTGAGAAAGTTCTTGCTGTCACTCAAGCTTCAGACTGAAAAAAGCCAAGTGCAGAGCAGCAGGCAGAAATCATTCCCCCACTACCCGCGTATTTAACAGCATGAGCAGTCACCCATATCCTCAAGACTGAGTAGGTGATGGTCAAAATGCAGGGGAGAAAAAAACAAATGACCCTTTGTTGGTAAAATATTCAAATACCATTTTGGGGACAGAAAGCCACCGTCAGATATTTTAGTTCTAACAAATACGAATTCGCACACACTTCATAGTTTCTGCAGGTCTAATTTATTGCAGATAAAGCTCCTTGAAAAATTTTTTGTTTTCACAAAAATCCAGCCATTCTGGGAACTTCCTACAACCCATCTTCATTCCCTCCCTAAGGCCTTAAGGCCTACCTAGGTCAGTCCATAATTTAGACATCATTTGAAGATGGAAATAAGTTGCCATTTCCACCCAGTGCTCAGCTATAGATAGGACAGTACACAAGCCACAGCTTTAAGCTGACTGATTAAAACTTAAATCTACCCCAAGCTTGCTTGGTGCCAGGCTCAACCAAGGCACGATCAACCCAATCAATGCAGTACCGCATCCTGTAAATATAGGTTGACAAGACCGTGTATTGACAGAGAAATGGGGTGTAAGGTTATTCTGAAGAAACCAAACACATTTGATGGTGTACAGCAAGATCCTAAATGCCTCTGCCATTTTTCTCCCTTCGTGTTCCATCAGCAATCATTTACTGTCCTGCTCCAGTAGCTGCCATCAGTCTCACAGATGAAGTGGCTGTGGCAAGCAGACAGCAAAGCAATTTTTTCCCCATCAGAACTGATGCAATGGAGGGGAATGCATGCAGGGACTTGAATACACACAAATCAAGTTCACAGGGACTGTGTATACGATGTAAAAGAGGGAAACAGGAGCAAGGTCAGCTAAAAGAAATGCCACCTTTTTGGATAGAATAACCATTATTAAAGTGCTCAGCTGCTCCACCTGAGACTGAAGACCTTAAGTGAGTCTTCTCATGTAAGCACTCGTGCTGTTTCCTTCTGAATGGTGGTATTTTCAAAGACCTTTGCAAAATGATTCAAAATAAAGCTAAGTAAGGGTGAAGGACAGAAAAGGGCAGTGACTGAGCATGCAGGCTCACAGCTGAAGCAGGGAAGATCTCAGAGCTGCGCTCCCTTCCAGAAGGCCAGCTCTGCTTCCAGCTGACGATGCTCTTTTTGCATCTGCCATATCACCTACGTTGTTCCTCTAAATTCATACTGTAATGGGGAGTTTATGAATTACATTCATTTTTATGGGAAAAAAAAGTGTTTTGCTAAGTGACATACTTTTGGGAATGTATCAGGGGATAACAGAGTGTGCCTATATACATTTAGAGGTTGCCTTACTTTTTTTTTGAAATCTCAAACCATAAATAAAGGCAAACCACACCAGAAGAGATGAAAACTTCATTTGTGAAGTACAAAAATAGTGAACCACTTTAAAATTTACTTTATAAAAATTACAAGAGCTTTTTTATATGCATTTGACAACGAGAAAAATTTACTTACAAGTTCTTTGTTTTTAAACCACACCTTTTAAAGAATAAAATCTTTATGAAAAGAATTAAAAAAAGAATTACTCCAAAACCAGATAAAGCAGAATTAAATTTAAGAATGTGACTGATAGTCACACCCCTACTCATATACCTTTTTTCCAATGCCCCAATTCATTTCAAAACATGTACAGTTCTGCAAGTGCCAGGTTGCTGGTGAGACTGTATGGTTGACCTTCACCTTTATGATCAAAAGAAAAAGATGAAAGTCGCAGCACTGAGCATTACCATCTCTTCCACCTGTACTCTCCTTCAGAAGATATCCAGCAGCCTAAATGTACTCTTCATCTACAGATGTTTTAATTTTACTTTTTCAAAGTTAGATAGTATCAATTCTGAAGAATTACTTTATCTTAAAAAAAAGAAAATAATCCAAGACACCCAATAGCTGGAAAACAAAACTATACTATATTGTAAACTAGTTCCCCTGAATATTTCCCCAGCTTCTGGAATTTTTCCAGTTCAAGAAATCTCCTGAGCGTGTTATGGGGTGGGGCTTCTTTGTTGTTTCGCTTTCTTGCTTAGTCCAGTCTCCTGCAGTCACTGCACATCCACAATGTGCTTTAATGAAGAGCTCTTCATGCAACAGACAGCTGGCACATGGAACCATTTCCTTTGTTTTGGCTGGAACCTGGATCACCTTGTGCCCCCCCTTAGGCCTTGCACTTAAAAGTATGCATAGGTGCATTTCTTGCACCAGAAAAGCATGCATACAGTCCATATCTATGTTTAATTTTCCTTGACCAGTTCCCAGCCTACTCAATCATTCCATACAAAGCTGTTCCTTAGCTGAACATCTTTGCTGTCCTCTTCTGGACCTTTCACAGCTGATTACACCCCTTCTGAGAGGAGACGACCAGAACTGTACACCTGCATCAGGATTTGAATGTGGCACAGTGTCTTCTGTTTTGTCTCCTGGTACATTTGTAACCTAACTTTTATGACTTATTGCAAAGTAACAAGTTCCAGGTGCAGAAGCAACTTCTGCATTTTCACCCTGAATTTTCTAAAGTATAGTCTCTACCATTATGTAATGCAAAGCTAGAACTGTTTTTCCCCACATAAATCACAATCATAGAATAAAATCATAGAACACTTTGGGTTGGAAGGGACCTTGAAGACCATTTAATTCCAGCCCCCCTAGTGAAGCTGGAACAGTAAGACAAACATCCAGGCACACAAATTCTTCCTAAAGGTGGTGTGTCCATTGGTTTGTCAGGTTGTGGTCAGACACCTGAAGATAGTGAAAAATATTGTCTGAAAGGTGCCAAGATCCCTACAGAATGCCAGTCTAAGAAAGCAGTATATTTAACTCAGTCAACACTCTTGCTTACAGTCACAAACCCATCTTTCCTGGCTGTTTCACAACACAGGAGGAAGAACGTGAAGAAAAACTTCCCACATTACTGTTCACACAACTTAAACCCTAGATCTAGGCAAAAATGTTATTAAAAAACATTTATTCAAGACTGCATAGTAAGGATTAAAATTATATTGTTATGTATGTCAAATTCAAGCCTCTGTCCCCTGTGAGCTCTCACTTAGCATGCCTGCATACAGCAGCTTTTCAGCATACTTCGGTTTGTACTTCCTTGCAACACACCTTTCAAAAGCTTGTTCAGGCAGAGACAGAAGCTGAAAAAAAACCTCTTCAATTTAGATATTGTAATTTTAGATGTTAGATCAGCTGCTTCTGTTACAAGGCTAGGATTTTAGGGTTGAACATTAGGACAGCACAAATATTTCAGGTTCAGCATGCCATGAAAAAAAAAAAAAAAAAAAAAACCCTACAGTGAGCCACCTACTTCTAAGCAGGCCTTTTTGTTGAGATTTATCCCAGGTGCTCTATTCTACACCACCTTTGGTGCAGTGCAACAGATGCTTCATATAGTGCCACAGCACACTCAAATCCAGGCTTGTTTTGTTCTTTACTACCACCAATACAACTCCTCATGAAATTGAACGAACCCTGGATGGCTTCTAGCAATATAAAAGTTAAAGCTTTTTCTTCAAAACATTATTTCTCCAGCAAGCTGCTGATAGCAGAGAGACAGAGGGACTTGGGAATGCCAGAGGATGCATGAATTAACAGCCACCAGTAAGTCAGGGGGACAGGACATTCTGCAATGACCTAATTGGAAAGGATATAGAGCTTTATTTCTATTTGCTCCCAGATTATGTCTGCATTATGCTGATCCACAGCACCTCACTTTGCTTTTTGTTCAATTTGACACAGATCAAACCAACCCAATTCATTTAATTCATTGATTTTTTTTATTCCTTAGAAATCTCAGTGAGCATGAAGACGTCCCAATTACTTCCCACCTCTCTCACAAAAATCAAAACCAAACACAATGACTAGCATTCAACCAGTAGGATGGCAGCAGAAGCTTAAAACTGACATTGTATGGGATCAGCTTGTACACTCTCACCACCAGCATTTCCTGCAGTCTCTTAAATTTTTGTCCAAAGCCTGTTACTGTGTAAGAGTGCTACAAATTTCCTATCTTCATCTTTTTGATTGATATTTATTGCTACCGTGCTATCACCACCCTAAAAAGACTAAAGATGTCCATAAAACACGACTTTTTTTTTTTTTTTTTGCTGCTTTAACCATCCCTAACCTTCCATAGGCTAAAGAAAAGAAAACGTGCACAGCTCACACACGGTGGAAGCAGCACAAGGAAGCATCAGAGAGGGCTGACATACCTACAGAACCATGAATATACCCAAGTATGGGCAGTTGGGTCTGGGCACATAAGACAGTAGGGAAACCTCAGGAGAATGGAGAAGTTAATTGACTCAAGGCAATCCCGCTTTGCAGATGAGTTTGACAAGTGATGGAAGGTCCATTGAGATCTCCAGTAAAAGCATCTTAAAAAATTCACCCAGACACCGCCCAGTGACCAGCAACGAGTGTTGTCAGTTCCCCACAGAGAACTGGCATTGGAAGTCTTGTGTGTTTGCTTTCAAACAGTAGTTACAGCCTTTCAGCATCTTTTTAATCCCCAGTTGCACAGAAGTTATGCTGCCATGCCATCTTGGAGTTTCTGTCCGTGTCCAGCCATCTATTAAGCAGGCGGTAATTAAAAAGAGCAGGTGTCCCTCCACTCCTTTAAAAAGGGAAAGACAAGGGCAGCAAAATCAATTTCTAGTTGTTGGTTGAATTAATAGTCGTATTGCCTCCAGGGGTCACGTTGCAAATGGAAGACAATTTTCTTATTTGAAGTTAATATTTCTAAAGAGCAAGGGAAAGATAAGTCTGTCCTGAATATAAAAAAGGGCTGCATGTTTTTGCAAGTGAAAAGTAAGCAGATGGGCTGGGTAGCAAGAGAGCCATGTCACTCAGTCAGTGGGTACTGTCCAGAAAGCATATCAACACTTCTCGTGAGTTACACCCATCAGAGCTCCATGCCTCAAACTGCAATTCAGCAAGTACACGAGTCAATTATGCATAATTGCTTATTTTGTTCTGATTTTTTTGTTGCTTGTTTGTTTGTAAAAGACTAGCCAGGCTGTCTGGGAACAGCTTGGCTGCATCATGGACTGAGAAAGAGTCCTGCTATCATAGGAGGGGTAGCCTGTGGTGTCAGTTTTAGACAGCAGATGGCTGGGAGTAGAGAAAGCTTCCAAGCACATGGTATGCCAAAACTTCAGCAATTTTCTTTTTCTCAAGCAGCTTCCAGGAACACAAAATGTAGCTGAACCTCTTCCTGCTGGCCAAGATTAAAATATGAGAACGTAGTAGAATCCCGTAAGATACTACTGCTTCCTGAAAAAATATTTAGGCTGCAGAGTCCAAGCAAAGACACCGCATTACCAAAGCAACTTCCTCTTCAATATTAGCTAAGGAATTAAAGATATAGAAAATATGATGGCATTTTCAATGTGTGCGCATAAACAGACCTACAGCAAGATCCTGTTCTGCCTCAAAGATGCACCCTGACATGACAGAAACTGAACAACAGGGACAAAAAATGAGGGTCAATATCAAAAGCATTTCCAGAAGTTGCTGACTGTGCCTACCCTACACATGTAAAGAGTAAAAGATTATGGTAACGAGAGCTGTTAAGTATAAAAATCCAAGGTAGTAAAAGAGATAAGGTAAGTATTAGAGTCAAAGGAGTTTCAGACCTTTAAATTGTGACCAGCTCAACCCCTGTTCCTACTCTATGATTAAAAATCAATAACAATTTGATAAGCCTGGCTGCATAAAAAGAAACGGTTCCTCCTGCTAGTAGGCAGAAACCAAGACCAAGCATTTGAACTGCAGCGTCCTAGTCCACACACAGCTGGCACCAAGTTAATAAATGGATATGGATGAAAAGAGTTCCCCTTTTAAATTTCAGACTGGTGTCTTGATGAGAGTAAGCCAGATAAGATGGAAGAGTTGCGATGCTTTTGCTCTGTTTTGCTGCATGGGAAATTAAGTTTAATTTATACTTCACATAAGCACTTGCTTTCCATAACCACCCAAAACCTTTTTTTGGAGGTTATGTGAATTAGTCAGAGAAAGACAGGATAAACAAGATTCGTTCAAAGCAGATTAGGTTTTGATAATTTGCATGAGCCTGTCTTCCTATCCCCTTAAAACCTTTACTCTGGTAAGTTAAAAAAAAGAATAAATAAAAAATAAAGTAACCCAAGACAACATACCCACAGATTCCAGAAAGCTTCTACAAAATTCTGGCAGAAAAAGACTGAGAGTACAGCATAACAGAAAAGCCCTGTTTGTCCCATCCGCCCCAAGTTTTCAACTCCATGGCCTCCAACATTCCCAACAGGTCTCTGCAACACAGCAGCTCTACCCCTCCAGTGTCCACCACCTTTTATTTTATTTAAAAAGAAAACAAAACACACAAAGACTGTTTTTCTGCACTGGGTAATGCACAAGCCCACAAACATTCACCAGCACATCATCATGAGCCAAGACCTAATCCAAAACAACTGAAGGCTCACTTGATGGTAAATGTATTTACAGCATGAAGTTTCATTGCTGAGATGGGATAGACTATAAAGCCATTTATGCTTGTTATGACAGAACCTAGCTGCCACGTTGCACTGATGAGGAGTTGCTCTGATCTAAGTGGCCTAAGAGACACTAACTCCAAACGTGATCGTGCAGGGAAGTTACCATTCCCTACAAGCCAAGAGTCTGTATGCTCACATTCCTGTATACATTTAAAGAACCACGCCAGTAGTTCTGTAAAAACTTATTTCTGAAGAAACAACAGGGCATGTGGAGCCAATAGTGCAGTTCAGCAGCCAAACTCAGTCCCAACACTTCATTGCCGATCCATTTGCCACCTGCACCAAGCAAACTTGGGAAGTTCAAAAACCACAGGAAAGAACAGGAAAAGGATTCTAAAATGTTTGGGCAATAGATTGGTACTGAGCAAAATACATTTGCTTCTACTGCAAGCACAACTCCCACAGACACAAAAATATGCTGGCTTTTTTTTTTTTTTTTTGCCTCCTATATTCAGCAGTATGTTTAACCTTGGAGCTGTCAAGCTCCATCATGAATAATGAGCCATGACAACATTCCAAGTGATCCTTGGAGAACAGACCAATTTTTACTATATGCTACGCAAGGCAAAACGCCGTTACCATATTCCCATGGCATTGTACCTGCTCTGAAAATATACAGTAATGTGGCCATCAAGAGGAGACCACAAGTAAATACAGAAACAAATCAGCTACTTCCAGATATTTCATCACGCAGAGATGCAGAGTAAGCAATAAAACACAAAGTACCCTAATGTTTCCTATTTAAAATTAAATGAGGGCAGAGAAGGAGATTCATCTCTGTGAATATGCATTTTATACAAACACTTCCCAGCCTAGAAATACTCGTGTTTGAGGCAGCACAGTCACCACAGGAGGATGAGAGAGTGGCTTGGTGGCACCCTGCAGGTCTCACAGCAGTGTACTCACCTGGTGACCTCCAGCAGATGAACATGGGACAGAAGAACAACCTCTGCCCTGATGCACTCAGAGTGCAAATACCCCCCCAAGATACACACAGCACTCCCAGAAAGTATAGGAATAAACTGGGGTTATTTGAATGACTAGTTGAAGTTCCTCTACGCCAAGCCCCTACCACGCAATGGCAAGCCTTCAGGAAGGACAAAACACAAGTAATGGCAAAAGTCATTTCTGCTGGGCTCCTCCCAAGCTCAAAAGGAGGAGGAAGACAGAACAAATTGACTGGGGGGAACAGATAACTTGGAAGAAATAAGCTGAGGCTTACAGCATTTAAACATGGATTCACAACTCTCCCAACAACAACTAAGAGTTGTAGCTCAAAATATCCCTTAAATAAAACAGAGAAATTCATCATCTGTTCAGGAAACAAGTGCTATTCATTAACATGCACCTGAAAACACAGATGTTCTCTGACAGTCCCAAACAGCAAGCACCTGTTTTGTGTTTATGCAAAGGGGAAAAATCAAATGTATCCTTTCTCCTGACCTGTTTGCAGCGAGGTATTTGTTCATGCCTTTGGGAAGGGGGCAGCTTAGCCTTATTGTGTGTCATTTCTGGGTCTAGTACCAGAAGTAAAGATAAAGTATGGCACTTTCTCCTCTCTGCAGGGGCACCATTTTTCCTACACTTCAGTTTCAAAATTTGCTAGAAACTATGACAACTTTCAGAAAGCACTGGAGAGCATGGAGGCATCAATGTCATTTAGATGACGTGACTTTCTTCAAGCTGCTAAATTTGCAGGAGCAGAGAGCAGAAACCAGTTCTGAGTACTAAAAACTCCTTGAAATAACAGATCTCCTTCCTGTTGAAATGCTGTAGAAAGAAAAAAAAACAACAACAACAAACTTCCTGCAAGACTAGATGGCTTTTAAAAGAGTCAAAGTCAAAAAAACATACTGAAGTCTTGTCTACAGGTAAAGTTAGACCTGAGTCACTACCACTGAAGCAAGTGATACTGTATTTATTGACATTTTAGCTTCTGATCTGGAGGTATAACCACTGGTGTGCCCCACCTCCACCTGCTCTCCTCTCCTCACTTCCATGTACACAGCATTTCACAGCTAGCTATCTGCACCACCCAAGAGCTCTCCCCTTTCCTCCGAAGTATTCCCAAATCCATCAGTATTCTGATCTCCTATTCGAAACAGCTCTTTCCTTACCAGAGGACTCCCTATATCCAAAGAAATCCCCTAAGTTACAGGGACAACAGTTTTATCTGAGTAGTAAGAACATCCTAAGATCTCTGCATGCACCATGCTGGCTTCTCCCACTCCCTGATAACGTATTTCCATTTACAGAGCACATCATAGCTGTGTGCGTTTAGCAATTCCATTCCCTGCTAGCAATATTTGGCAAAAAGATCCCTTTAAAGAAGGCTAATTACAGATTTCAGCCAAACAGAAATTGGTACCAGGCCAATCTGCAAGCTCTTTAATAAGCTTTTAAACTTCACTTTACACCACACACGACTTTGTAACTCCTCCGAGAGCAGTGACCACTTAGTTCTAAAAGCAAAGGTGGAAAGCACGCCCCTGCAACAGGTGGAAAGAAATTTGTAGCTCTAATTCTTCTGGCAGCACCCATACCTGTCTTTCCCTGGAGATTACCAGCCTACATTTCACAAAAAAAAATAAATAAAAAAAATCAGGGAGCCAGTTCAGGATAAGTAGTCACACACAAGATGGCTGACAGTCGTATCAGAAGAGGAACAAAGACCAGTAAGACAGAAAGTAGGTCAAGGGCTCAAAAACTAGGAAGAGAAAACATTAAGGATGCACGGTCACGCACTGGAAAGGATTGCAGCATTTTGTGAGAACATCTGCATTGAGATGGAGTTCCACTTTTCAAAGGGATGCAAGAGTCCAACACAAAGTCTTTCACGTGCCTCAGTATCTAGTCCCATAACACAACAAATTCTTTCTGCCCATATGAGCCAGACTTGGCACAGAAAAGAGCAATCCCACCCACAGGTGCTCCTCAATACCCTCATCCTGGTCCAACTTTTGTTCTATATAAACTGTGCCCACAGCACCTGGTGAGATCAGTTTGCAGCCAGACCATTTTCCTAAGGGGAACTGATGGAAAGCTGCAACCTGCCCTCCATGCTACCTGTCCGAGAACTAAGGTAGAAACTGGAAAGTGTAATGGACAAGGTAAGTGTCAACAGAAAGGTGGTCCCGCTTAAAATTTACCAGACTAGCAACCAAGAAAACTAAGCAAGAACTTTCTGAGCAAGGTTAAGCAAGTCATCATTTTCCAAGGCGGTCAATGACTACATGGCATCAGATCAGGTGTCACACCTGATATACTCTTTTTTTTTTTTTTTCTCCTTTGTTTTTAATCAAAGTGGATGAGCACCCAGAGAATTCCAGCTAAAATCTGTGGGAAGCACATGCACTTCATACACGGCTGTCTCCTATTGGGAATTCAATCAACGGACACTTAAAAAAAAAGAGAGTAATAAGTGTTACATGTAAAACGTATCAATGTCTATTCTATTTGACAGAGATGAAACCCATGAATAGATAACAATGTGCTATGCTTATAGCATACCTAAAGGTTCTCCTCGTAGACTTGGAACAGTGGCAGATTTTTCTTCTGTATAGACTAAGCTTTGAGAGGCCAACAGAACCACCCTTCTGCAAGGGCTACACACCTTCTCCTGAGACACTGCTAAAATACGTTTGTCTTGTCTTCTTGGGGTTTGGGAGATGAAGGAGGGAACAGAACCATGATATGACTGCACAGCTTAACACTAACTCTGGCACAGACACAGGCAAACCACAAGTATGACTACTCAAAAAAAAAAGTGAGAGGAAAAAAGGGGGGGGTATCTTTTTCAAGCTTTATTATCTGAAGTGCCTTTGCAGGTCACTGAAATACTTGCAGTATTTCCCAAATGAAGACAAATTTATCAGGAAGAACTTCACCTAGAACTTCAAGACTGTTAAAATATGTTTTCTGTAACAGTAGTCTGCATTCAGAAAACCAAGAAGAAACCTGAGATGTATGTTAATAGATGCTCTAATTATTAATGCGCACACACACACACAGAGCTTATGAGAGGTGCCAATCCCTTTGAATGGGAAAGCACTATTCAAATACAGATACTTGCCAGCAGCTGTATCACCAGTCATATCCCCTAGTTGGTTTTGATTCAACTCAGTGGGCATCAAGTTAATCCCACAGGACAGTATCATTCACTTTTATCGCAGCTACTGACCTCATTTCTGTGTTTGAGCTCTGCTGTAGTGTCATGACTAAATGTGGCAAGCAACAAATCACACTCTGTCAGCAGCCAGTGCCTGTCCTTTCTCCTTTCGAAGCTTTCATTCATTTCTGTATTTTTTCAAGTCATGCTGCTTCAAAACAGCTGATCCAGATGGTGGATATTCGCATTTCAACCTTCCCACATGGTGATGTGGCTCAAGAAAATAAAAACTGTTGCTACCTGCTGCTGACCTACTTCTTTCTTTAATTTGTTTCCTGCCATACCACAGAATGAACAATAGAGTTCAATGAACTCATCTTCCATACCTAACCACAGCAGTGTAGCAAATATAAAATAAAATTAATTGGGAGGTGGTGGGGTGGTGGGGGAGGGGATATATGAGGAAGCAGCATGATTCAGTGGGAGGTAGGGGGGAGCAACTCTCACCTCTGTCATAATCATCTTCCTCTATTGCTTTTTCCTGAAGCCTCTGAAGCCGTAAGATCAAGGATTTTATCTACATACAGAAAAGAAATACTTATAAAGAAGTTGCATTTAAAAATCACTATTAACTTTTACATAATATAAATTTGCATGATTACTACTACATCATTAGAAATGTCCAATTTTGAGAGTTAAACTCAGCATTTGTTAACTGGACAGATCTATTCAGAAATCAGCTGAACGGCAGCCACTTGATCCAAGCATGGCTTTAGTCCAAGCATCTACAAAGAACAACAAACAGCATTTCTTGCAAAGCAAAAGAGCTTGTATGAGCATTGACTAACTGAAAGGGTAAGGATTATTATAGGATTCTGTCAGCGTAATATCTATTTTTGATCACATTCTACTCAATATTCTGTTCTTCAGTCCATTTAACAATTTTTTGCCTATCCAAGTTTTGCACAGAACAAATTCAGAATTCCATATGCAAACCACATTTCCTTCAGCATGTAAAAAGAGAAATACAGTATGAATATTTTGGGTCAAGTGTACTCACGATATGGCACAGAAAACTGTGTTCACATGCTGCCAATGAAGTTTCATTAAAATATAATTTAGGCTCATCTAGAAAGTGTTGACGTTTCCATTTTCTGAAATGTTCATATTACAAATGATAGATGGGAGAGGAAAAAAAAAACACATACAAAATGCCCTTACACACCCAAAAAGAACCTCCTATTAGGATACAGTTTTATTTCAAGAGCTAATGCTTCTTTGTACTGAAGCTTCATCTTTTACTAAAATATTACAGAAGGCCAGGTGTGTATTCAAAGGACATTAAAGGCTTTTACTCTTAGAAGAATTTGGTTAAAGTTATGCAGCTCTTTCCTTATTGCCATGCCAGCCACTGCCAAACATAGCTACAGTTATAAAACTGCAAAGCGTTTTCTTATTAAGTTTACATGTGACCTGTACCAACAAGCCATTAGCAGCACTGAGAAAGGTAAGCCTGGAAAAAGAATCAGCATATATACTGATAGCCCAAAGCCTGAAAAAGTGTTTGGGAAAGCATTTTCCACTGCAAGAAGATTCGTACTCGAGACATTCTACATCTACAAAAGACTTCACTCCTCCCTGGAACACTTTCATATTTAAATTTCTCTAGTTAAGCTGTAAATTGCATACAGAAAAATAAGTACAGTCAGTCAATAGCTTACCCGAAACATTTAGTTATCATGACTACACAATCAACATGCAAATTAGGCAAGACATTTAAATTAATGGTATCTCTTCTAAATACGTAAGTGAAAGAGGATTGGTCAGAAAACAGACATAAAAGGTAAAGCCAGAAAAAAAAAAATTGATTAACAATAGGCTACAGGATCCCCTGAAGGAAAAACAAAGAAAAAAAAGTCATTGCACACATTCCCTTTCCATCAAGGTTTTTGGTGTTGTTTTGTTTGGTTTTGTTCTTTTAATTTATTGTTTTTCACATACAGAAACACCATTTTTTTTTTCCTCTGAGACAGGCGAGGAACATGTAACATATTGAAGGGAGGCGCTCTGAATCCTCACCATAAATTATTTTCTGTATTTTATGCCACGCTTTTGATAGAGTTCTAAAGGAACCCACAATAGAAATGGTTCAAGTGACACTTTTTTCATATATATGATATATAACAACCATCTAGACCGAGAGTACAGCATTGCTGCTTTTTGCACCATTTATTCCTTCATGCACTCATAATGGCAGGTCATTTAAAACCTGCTTGGGTGCCACAGCGCAGGCATGCCCAGGGCTAACTGACTGATACCGTGACAATCAGTGCTTTCTGTTTGCAGGCTAGAAAGACGTTTGGAGCCCCAACTAATCAAAGGGCTGCTTCAGAGCAGCATGTCCTATACCTACCTGTACCATGTGATGACCACTTTTATTTTAGTACAAAAAAATTATAATTTTAACAACTTCGGCACTGGCTCCTTTGCTTGGCTAAAATAGTCTGTTCCCTTCTGAAAAAAAATTGAGACTTGCTCATTATTATTACAATTGGAAGATGCTACAAATTAAACACACAGGACCAAGGGCAAAGATGTCTAAAGGCACAAATTCCCAGTTCTCCACTCAAGGAATTAATGAACGCAGAAATTAAAGATAACAATGTTTCTTTTGTGCCTATCAGATAAGCATACCAAAAAGACAAAGTTTTGTATTTCTATTATGTTACATATTCCCAAATTTGTATTTTAAAATAGAGAATTAATTTCCCAAGCCACCCCAGACTGTGGGCACCTCATTACAGGCAAGACACCAAAGAAACCGCTCTGTGGTGATGTGTTTGAAGCCTGTAAACATACATAGGAGAACCTAGTTTGAGTCCTACTTGCATCCCTTATGAAAAATAAGTACCAGAGAGCATTGTAAGCCCAGGTCAGATGACATGGGCAGAAAAGCACAAATAATGTTTCTCAACCCACTGCCTTGCCCAGACAGAAGAGCTGTGCAGAGCCGCCTCAGAGGCTGACCCAGTACAGATTGTCTCCCCAGGCGTAAAGACAACACAGCGCATCTCAGCAGGTGTATTTGTGCTCAGAAGTCACAAAACCTGGGTTTCCCCCCGATCCTCAAAATACCCAAGACCAGAAAAAAATCCTGCTGTATGATAAGGAATAACCGATCCTTTCTAAGGTTTCCTCTCACACAAAGAATGTATCAGGTAAGACTGCTTGTATACATAATAAGTATGTATGTGGGTATATAGAGGTATATACACATGGGAGAGGGAGAGGACAGCTTCTGACTTGACAGCCCAAAATTCCTCTAAGGTAGAAGGAAAAAAAAAGGCAATATTCCCAGTCTGAATTAGAGCGGGGAACAGACCCCACTGTATCATCATGCAGAGAGAACACCGGTCTATTAGATTACAGGCTACCCTTACAGGTGCCTCTCCCCTAGACATCTTTAATTGGAAATGTGTAAGTTTAGCCAAAGTCCAGAGTTATTAAATCATGATGCTTCAAGGAAAAAGCTCTTACCACCCTCAAGTTTTGCACTATGTATACTCCAAACTGCACACAAAATAACCACCTGTGAAAGCAGCCCTTGCTGAATTCAGGAATTAATGTGCGGCATATGAGAAATACAAGCAAGGATCATGGTTTCAGTAGGTCATAGGAACAAAGTACTGCAACATCAATTTGTTGGGCTTGTTTTGCTTTTAAAAGACCCAAAAAGAAAATAGGTTCTTTCCCTTTTATCATGCAGACAGCTACTGTAAACTTCTATGAAGAAATACTGCAAAAGCTGTTAATATTCCAACTCCTACGTCAGGTTAATACTTCAACACTACCAACGTAGCTGTTTTGGGAACCAGGGGGAGGAATCAAAGATGAAATGTGATTACAAACCTTTAACGTACTCCGGTTGCCAAGCTGGCAGTCGAGTAGCACTGGTTCATACTTTTTCATCAAAGTATCCCAGTTATGGTCACTAACAGTGAAACTGCTTTCGTAGCCTGAGGTGACAGAAGAACCAGCAGATGCTGCATCTGAGGAATCTGTAGAATATGAAAACGTTGCATCTGTATCTGACAGAGAGACAGTCTCACAATCCTGTAGTTTATCATTCGCTGTGGTCTCATTTTCATGCTTCAAATTGTCACTGGGCCTAGAGAAGCAATGCAAAGCTCCTGAGTGCTCATGAGTTCTTGCTGTCTCTTCTAGCTCCTGTAGATTTCCTGCAATGCTGGCATGCAGAACACGCTCAGCTTCCTTGACGGTTGCCTTGCCTTCAGCACCACTTACTCCAGAGGCTGAGTTCAGGGAGAGCTGTATGAAGCTGAATCTTGAACTAAAGCTATCATGTGAACCAACAGAATGAGAAACAACTTCTCTGCTTGGATATTCACAGTTATTATTCACTTCTGTCTGATCCAAGGCATGCATCTTCTGGGGCTCACTCACTTTGGTGCTGTGGCCCATCTGCCGGGCACAGCATGCAGTAGAAGCATCTTTGCTTGTTGCTTCAGCAGGGTAAATCGGTATCATTGTGTTTTCTGATTGCGGATTCTTGTAACAAGAAAGATTTTTGCAGCTTCCCAGCATACTTCCAGTAGCACCCAACACCGTCACCCCATCAGCAGGGACTACAGCACTACTTGGAGTTGAATGGCAGTGTAAGAATTCAAAGTCCTTTTTGTATTGTCCACAGAGACAGCAGTTCTCAACGTCTTCGCAATGCTGCCTGCCATGTTTGAACTCTTCTGGGCTGAATGGCTTGCAGGCACCCAGGGACTGAAACTCGATCTGTCGCTGAGCTTCTGGCCTCATGTATCCAGGTCTTTTTGCCAGCTTCTTTTTACGAAGAGAGCCTGAAGGCATTGAGTACTCCGAACCATCTGCGGTGGGGGGATAAGAAAAAAAGTAATTAAGGCATTTCTGCAGTTTTCCAGAATTAACATATTGTAGCAGCTGAAAATAATTATTTCAGGAATTTCAGACAGCTCATCAGTTATCAGTTTCCATTTTGACTAAACAAAGACACAGACCATATTGCGGATAGAGGAGAAAAGGTGTTATCAGAGAACTCTGCGTGCATTCATTCGCTTTCTAAAGAGTCTGCACCAGCTTTTAAGTGAACTTCACTGACATAACTGTGCCCATCAGGATACAAGCCCATGTATGACGAGTCCCAGCCTCCCCTGCTTGAAGCAACGCTCTACAATTCTTCATTCTCAAATCGCAGAGACTTAATTAGTCGCAGCACAGAACTTCTTTAGTCTCTCTGATGCAGAACAATTTTCAGGCATACAAGCACATCTAGGATAGCACCGAACCTACATCAAAAACTTGAGAATGACTCACAATCTGTTGCTGTTCTCGTCCAGTTTCTTGATCATATTTGTTCTTCATTAACACAATCAAACATTTCAGATCCAGTTTATAGAATAGATGCAGCTCTTTAACAGTCTGTAGCTGCAAATCTGTTACTCTAAGATATTTTAGAAATCTTCATTTAGATTTACCATACTACCTGTTGTCCAAATAATAAGAATAGAAGTTTTGAGTGCAGGACCATCAGTCCTAGAAGACTAATACAACCATATGGTTGGAAGCATTATTGCAATATTAATGTCAATTAAAGAGGTCCCCTAAACAACGGCTCAATCTCCCCACATACACATTACGTGCACAGATGAAAAGATAAGACTGGCTGCTTTCAGAGTAGAATAGAAAGAACCAAGATTAAAAAAAAAAAAAAAAAAAAAAACAATACTAAAAGCAGAGGATTAAAATGTGGCATCTTATCTTTGTTTTCTGTATGTTTCTATACAAAAAATAGGTCATTTGAAAGAAGTCAGCTACATGAACAGGTTAAAAAAGAATTACAGGGTGACTACTTACAGTTTCTTATGGATTTACTGCTAGTCAAAAAGTATTCCATTCTTCTATCCTGCACACAATCAATGGGAATACAAGCTCTGCACCATCATCCATTTTGTATCACAAAAACATATTGAACTGGCTTATTTGCCAGAATCACACTTCAAAGGGACCTAGTGACTAGCTGAATTATGCCCTTGATTAGCTGCCTTCTATTCACTGAAACAGAATCAATTGCCAGAATCCCAGCTACTAGGATTATTCTGAGCACTGACACAGGGGCCTTCCAAAAGGCAACTTCTAGGATTTTTTTTTCCCCCTATACAGTATTAATATTCACCTCCAATCACAACCCTTTGTCAATTTTTCATTGACGGACTTGCACATCCTCTAAACACCTTGGCAACTCCTAACAGAAGCTTCATACATACCTCATTAGAACAACATGTCATACAAACATTTATACCTGAAACTTCTCAGTTGAATTTTTCCAATATTCGTGGCATCTTCTCTAAGTGAGCTTCAATGAAAGCAATCTGAACATTTTGCAGATATTACAATACTGGCATCTCACTATGGCACTGCAGTTAAGTTTTTGTATTTTGCTTCCTATCACCATAAATTAGGATACCCCAGCTGTCTCTCGTTGTCTCTTTTGTAAGAGGAAAAAAAAATTCACAGAAATCAGAGAGAAAAAAAGGTCATGGAGTCCATCAGCCTGTCTACTATAAAAAGACAGTGAAATGCTCTACTGGGAGTAGTTTAATAGAAATTGTAACAAACAGAAACCACTCTTGAAGGGAATAAAAATTGAACAAAATGTTCTTTAGAATTTAATTATTTTATTTTATATACAAAATACAGTCGAGATTTGCCTTCAGCAGAAGAAATCTGTCATGCAGAAAAAAAGTCACTCTAAGACTGGATATATTTTATCACAGTTTACAAAGGCTAGTCACAGGCTTTGTCTGAAAAAAAAAAAAGTAGAAAAGGTTCTTCAGTTTAATTAAAATCAGTTTAAAATTGATCTCAGTAAATTACTATGAATTTCTAAGGCAAACAGATAATTACAGCTCTTTAAACACCACATTTAAACTAATGTAAGTAAGGTTTAAATTGTTAAATATTTGCATCACATGAACTAGATGCAATTTCCTTTGAGTTAAATTGGTACAATTCCATTACTCTGAATTAGCCCACCTGAAAACCCCACGTTTCTGCACTGCTCCCCATGGGCACAGGTAACCCTCCAGACAGAGGTTTGCCATCCAGCTCCATTATGGGCTCCAGATCTGCCTTCTGGTGAGTCCACCAGTCCAAGTCCATCACCTGGCTACACCACTGCCCAAATTACACAGTCCAGGATAGCAGTCCAAATCACGAGCAGTTCTGGGGATGCTACAAGGAGAGGGCTATTGGTCCTTAGTCAGTAAAGGGGCTAAGGCCCCAAGTTTCCCATTCCTGGGGTGCAGTCCTCTTCCTTAGGTCACAGAGCTTCCATGTCAAGTGTTGAAGCCCCACAGCCATGCAGAGGTCTTCCAAGACAGCCCAAACCACCAAGGATGCCACACAAAAATGGGTTTAGGGTCTACACAGGGCTTTTCAGTTGACCGCAGAGCTGGCCTTCCCCAAAAGAAGGGGAGGGAGGAGGCAGCCACAGCCAGAGTCTGGCCTCCACAGCCAGAGAGCAGCCACAGTCCCCTCAGCCACCACGAAACCCAGACAGGGCATTACCGGGGCTTGGGGTATACCAGTCCTGCCCTGTTTACCCATCTATCGTGCCCCTTTTTTTTGAAATTTAGAATCGCTTCAGTTGGTGTCATCACGCATCTCAAATTAGCCACAACTTCTAATCATTGCTTTCTACATCTAATGTCCAGACAAGGAAACTATATTGAACCAATGCAGCTAACTTGTAAAAAGGTCTCATTTTTCTTCATTATTCCCTCAGTTTTGTTTCAAGACCCTCAAATAACTGCTGAGTCCATGGACTTAGCCACAAGACTACTGAAATTGCACCTTAGAACACTGGAAAAGCATCTGGAAATAACTTTTAAAAATATGTAACATTTTAGTGCTACTGTTTGCATGAGACATGCACCTAGACAGAAAAGCCACAAATGCAAGAAAGGCCTTTCAATTGCAATACTACAACTTAACTTTTAAAAATATTCATCGTGATCCTACAAGATGCAATGTTTATTGTCATTCAAGTGTCTGATAATGTGCAAATAGCTTCAAATCCAAGATACAAAAGCCCAGCATGAACCTACTTGATTGCAACAGATCTTTCAACACAGCAATCTTTCACGATGGCCAGCATTTCCTAATGGGTAAGAGCTCAGAGTCAGAACACAGAATTAACAGGGTCTAACACCTGAAAACAACTCATGAGCAGCAAAGTCTCAGTTGCACCAGCAAAATGAAACAGGGAGAGATGAAGCCAAAGAGCATTTATCACTGATGAGAAGAGCACGTTTCTCTTGCACTCAACCTGAAGCTAAGGAACAGCAGAACAGTTACCTAATTTATTTTAGATAATGAATCTTCATTTTTAGCCACAAAAGTCACTGTTCAGTTTTTCGACCAAGTGCTCTAATACCATCTGTAGATGGATAGTCATAAGAATGTGAAGTGCTTATAAAGTCCACCAGGATTTTACAGATCAATACAAACTCTGCAGTAATTACCTCCCTGCCCCTGCTTTAAAACCCATGATGCAGAATACTTGCAAGCTCATTAAGCTCTCCCTGAAAATAAATGAGAAGTTATATATTCAGTTTTAAAAAGGCCTCAACTATCTGCACACACCTACATCAAACACCGTTGATTTTTATTAGAATAACAAATTCACCTTTAGAACATTTGCGTGGGCCAGCTGCAGTGTCTGAGGAAAAAATATTGGGTCATATTCAAAGCCAAATATCAAAGCACCACTCCAAGCCATTTCTGTAGTGCTGCTTCTCTTGAGGAAGCCCTAAAAACCTGCATTAAACTGTATGCAAACAAAGTAAGTGAAATGAAAATATGTATTATTTATAAAGGCACACACAAGCTTAACTTTTCTCGAGGATTAATTAATCTGACATGACAATAGCCAGGACCGTTCAGTTCCTTGGTCAGAAAAATAGGTAAAATGTTGTGGTTTCTAATTAGTTACCTTTACCTTGTTTGCTGAATTTCAAAAGACACCACAAAATATTCAAAATAAAGTGGCACCGATCTCAACATGACCTCTTTTAAAATAAACCTTTATCTTCTTTATGCATTATGCTTTCTAATAAAGTTACCTTTGAACACAGATTTTTGTAACTATTAAAACATGAAGGTCTCATCCAGCTTTTTCACCTTAATTATTGAATGTTAGCTATACTTTGATTTATCTACCATTTTATGAAGCGTATCTATCAAAGACGAGCAATGGCTGAGCTATATTATATTTGTTCCCATTTACAAATGATTTCCTCACCAAGGGCTCCTATAATTTCGAAGCTCACATGCTGAGTTTAGTTATTCAGCTGCTAAATTTCCAAGATGTCACGTACAAAATATACTCTGAAGTCATTAAATGCTTGTTAGTTGTTATTCTTCATTAAAAACACTTCAAAGATTCATGCATTTTAGATGTCAGTGTCCTGCCTTTGCCACTGTTTAAATAATTGTATTTTTATTGACACACTCCCATAATACACATCATCCAGTTGTTACATTTGAGCCACTTTCCTCCTTAATGCAGCAATTCATTTTGAGCCATTTGATGAAATTGCGACACCCCTCTCTAGAGTAAGGACCACATTAGCTAGCTGATCACTACTTCCAACATGCCCATCAAGTGTTTTTCCCCCTTAAAAGAGCTTCAAACCTGGTTTTGTGTTGTTAACTCTAAGATAAAAAAAAAAAGATCTATTAACATGTAAACTAATAAATTTCAAAATGCTTCCAAAGACAGTAACAATCACCTATTTAGTCAAAGGGGGATAACACAAACAGCCTTTTCATTAATTACGTATCTTAATTGTGTTCTATATTGCCACCTTCAAAACACAAGCACACGCCTGCATCCATCACTATTCAGCAGTGCATTGACTACAATACAAGCAGGCTTTTTTTTCCTCAAGCAAGCGCCTTGCTGAATCAAGGCCCATGCACCCGTATGCGAAAAGGCACAGAAATATGCATTTCTGACCTTTTTAAATTTAAAAAGGTAATAACTACCCAGCCTGTGAAAGCACGCAGTTGCACTGTGAAGGCCTATTTGATAACTAATCAACACCCTATGGCTGGCAACCTGAGATCCAAGGCTTGGCTATTATAGGAAATTGCATTCCTCCAAGTCGAATGTAAATTACACCATCTAACTCCACCACTGCAGCCTTCCAAGGAAGCTCATTTTGTTGGTCAGTAGAACAAGTGGACAAATTCACTCTAGAGCAGGCAGGTGACTCCTGGCTGGCTCAGTGAAGCAGGATCATTTAGATGGCACAATAGTGTTGAAAAATTACATTTCTGCTCTTCTCATAAGCGAGATTTCTGCTTTTATGCGGTCGGCTACTTCTACAGAAGTCCTGAGAAGGAGAAAATAAAAGGAAAGCCAGGGAAGCTCGAGACCTTTGCTATAAATTTCAGCATGGTCTCGCTACAGACACGCCTCACACATCTCTGCCCAGCACAGCCCCACGAGACTTGCAGCAGACCCCTGGTGGACAACCACATACCACAGGGGAAGCCACAGGAGGCTCTGGGAACACAATACCAGCACTGGGGGCCTTCACCACCATCAGTAACAGAAGGCACTACACTTCCCCACAAATAGGCAGCCCCAATTGGTTTAAAGCCTGTTCTTCACTCTTTTTACTTACAGTTAAATGACTAATTAATGCATCCACTTTTCAAAAGGGCAGAAGGACACAACAGTTGCAAACCTGAAGAGGGGAAGCACAACAGAGAAGCAATGCTTATCTCAGCAGTTGTTTGTTTTAATGGTTTGTTGTTGTTTTTCTTCCTGGACAGGGGGAAAAAAACCCTTTTGTTCACAATTTCAGTGCAAAGTTCTGTAGAGGCAGCCCATGCAAATGGCTCAGAGGGAGAGGACGTTCTTGTTCTTTCAGTCAAGATCTGGAAACGTTCAACTACTAGTCAAAAATTAGGGAGAGAGGATTTTGCATGAAGCTTAAAAGAAGAAACTGAAGTTTGGTAATGCCTTAAATTAATATGTCAGCAATACTTAATGGATTTGCAGTCATATCCCATAAAAGCATTTCACCGTACATATATGTAATTATGAAATTAGCACACAGCAGTCCTTTTTCAAGAATGGTCTAGTTAACACGCCACACTTCTCTTTCATCACTCTGTCTACTGAGTGACAGTGCAGATTCCCACCACTTCTGCTCAGTCAGATCATCTACAGCAAGACTCTAATATAAAACTCATCGGGGGGAAGAGCGAAGTGTGAGAGCACATTGACAGCAGTCAATTTCTAATTCAAGCACAGTTTCAGTGCTCCAGCTTGGAGATTTGAATTTTTAATTTCACCGAGAGAGCGGGATCCAAATTAAGCATCTGATGCACAGTCAGTCGGAAAGCAGAATTGAGTTTACTGAAATAGAAAGTAATTTTCTCTTAACAGCTCAGTAGTGATCACATATAATGAAAATAAAACAACATGGCAGTTGCTATATTGCCAAGGGTGAGGAGTCAGTATGCTTTTAACTTTACAATTTAATATCAAAGTCCCGTGACAAATGCTCCTCTCCTTTGTCCGCTGTAGGAAGTTTACCTCGCAGCCCCAGCCAGGCTGTCACGGCACGATGTCAGCACTGTCTAAACAACAATGAAGACAGAATGAAGGTTCAGACATCAGGAAAGCCGAGCAACAACACTGGGCAGAAAGCACAGCAGCTCAGGATGCAGCTGAAATACAAGACAGTGCAAGAGTCACGTACACAGCCTGCAGTAACAGCAATGCATGGGACACGGAGCACACCTGTGGCAGAAGGGACACAAACTGCACTGTTCCCTCTCCCCGCTCTTCCCAGAAGAAAACCTTGTGGCTTTAAGCAAACCCCTGTGACTAAACGCTCCCACAAAATTTCTGTACTCAACTATTCCTCCTCTTTGCAGGACAATTGTGCAGACTGTGCTTTTGCTAGCTGACAAGAAATCTCCACTCTGCTGGGTGTACCACCGAGTACAGGCTGCAACGCTGCTCTCCTATCCTCCACAGATGGCTTCAGTTAATGCAAGACCTTGCTAAAGGCCAGCAGGTTATTCAGCATCATTGGTTTTCGGATGTTAGAAGCCAGCAAGGGGTCAGCCTCTGTGCTCCAGCAGGACGAGCATGGGTTCCCCGAGAGAACTACACCAGTAAGCAAGGCTGCACGCGATATCCCTTCTGAGGGTTTCTGCGAGGATATGCTTGACCTTTACAGCCCTTACCTGAGGCTGCAGGCAGACAAAATGGAAGCTGGAAGCTTGCTTTATTCGGCCTGAGAGCACAGGGGTGAAGATAGCGGCTTTATCCTTTTCCTCCAAGACGAGGAGAAGACTAAAATGTTCAGGTGCAATTCTGAGAACGGTTTACAAAGGTGCCATGGAAGTACTGTAGCTAATATTGCTGAAACTGCAACAGAATACTAACCACAGGCATGCAGCACACAGCTGAGAAATCACAGCTCCTTCAGAATAAGACAAGACAGAAGTCACTCTGCCTTAAGTCAGGTATCTCAAAAAAAAAAAAAAAAAAAGTCAGGAAACAGAATTGTTTCTATATATAAAGCAACTGCATTGAATTACAGAAAAAAATGATGCCTCTGACAACACAGAACTGACCTATGTTGTTCCTGTGATATCAACAGCAGATCACGTTTAAGGAAGTGAATTGTAACACAGAAAAAAAAGAAGATAAGAAAAGCAGTACACCACCAAAAAGCCACATCAAAACCATGAAAAGCAGTCAAAGCTCTGTACAGTGACAAGTTCAGACACCACCACGGCTGTCTGTTATCAAGACCCTCTTTCATTTAGCCAAACGTGCTCCAACGTGCATTTTCTAGCACTAAGCCTGCATTTCCCAGCCAAGCAGGGAGCAACCCCTCCTTGGTGGTACCCAACAGCCATGCCACAAAGCCACAACTGAGTCCAAATGCAGATGTTTGGCACCACGGCCACAGACTAAAGATTTGCAGCAGCACCGAAATCCTGTCTTCACACAAAATTTAGAATTCACGACCGCTAGCAGCAAACAAGGATCGGTGGACATACTCGTGGCAGTCAGCCAGACCCCATGCTGAGGGAAGACACAATCGACACTGACAGCTCTACTCCAACTCTTTCACTTATTTTGCCTCCACCCCACGCTGCTGACACCAACACTACATCCTTTCTGCTGCTCCCACCACACCCAGCGTTCCTTTCCACCGACTTCCAATGCATTTCTCTTCTTGGTCCCCAACTAGCTTCTCACAAACCAACTGCTCATTTATCTTACACTAAGTGCAAAAGACTGTTGAACCAGACGCAATCCCAAACCTGTGTCTCTGACCTAACTGTACAGGTCATACTTGCATACCATACAGCCCAGGGTGAAAACCCTCCACAAAGCTCCCAAGCAGTGTTCAGAGCCACAGAGAAGCACTCTTCCCCTACATCACTCCTCAATACCACCTCTTTGGTCCTTTCCAGTTTCCCCTCTGTCCTGACCCCAATATGCCCAAGCTCCCTAGGAGCAGGCCCCTCACAACAGCAGACAAGCACATCTCAATTTACCTCCAAAAATCCTCCCTGTGTGCGCTTCCAGCTCCTCCATACCACCCAATTCCTTTCCAGGTGAAAACCCCTCCTCCTTCCCACTCCCCCCAGCACAGCTGAGAAGTTTCTAGGTTTCTCCAAGTCCATTCAAAAGGAGCCCAACCCCACTTCACCTGTGACCACTGATTACATTGCTTGTCCCCAGGTGCCTGCCTTTTGGCCAGGAGGACTTCAGCCAGTCCTAAGGGCTCCTGTTACCTCTTTCCCAGCACACGTTTTGTGTGAGCACATAAACTAAATCCCACTTTAAAGGCACACTGGCTCCATTCATCCCGTTTGAGATCTTCTCAATGAAGACACTATTGTAAGAGCTTCTTTCCTGAGACAGTAAATCGCTGCAATTCACATCTAAGAAATCAAGACAATTACTTGCCGCAATTTCCTCTGACAGTCTCCCTGAGATAACATATGTTAGCCAATAATACAGGTTGCATTTATTAACATACACCATTCAACAAAACCATAGATTTTTGCCCGAAGCTTTTTTTTTTTTTTTAAAAATCTTTTCTGTCACACGTTATTTGCAATTCCTTCCTTAAGTATTCCTACTTAACTACAAGGCTACAGGATCCGCTACCTTTCATTGAACCCTACCTGTCTGCTCTCATTATCCAAGTAAGTTTAAGAATGGTATTTATCTGCAAAGAAATTGTGCCCTTTCATGAGATAGCTTGCAGATGTTTCTTGGGCACCAAAGAATCTGTATGATACTGTAATGAAGTGAAGTCTTAAGTGAAGTACTTCAAGTTAAAAAATGAGAAGTAAATGCAAACAAAAAAAAACAAAACAAAACAAAACAAAAAAAAAAAAACAGGCTGACCATTGAAAGATATAAGAGGGAAATTGTCTTGAAGAAGTTAATGAAATTTTTCTGTTCAATCTATCCTCAATTCAGCTTAGCATTTTAGAAGGGATAAGAAGTGCTGATTGTACCATATGGTGCTAAACAGGCACACCTGAAACAATCTTCTTGGGTATCAAAATGCTTGGCAGGAAGAAAACAACAACTTTGAGTGCCATTCAAGTAGTAGTCCAGAATTAACATAGATCGTGCACATAACTCTATTTCCAATAAATTCAAGAAAAATTATTACAGGCTTTAGAAAACCCGAATTCTAGAACTTGGCGGGGTTCTCTGCAATGTAACCCACAGAGAGAGGCCCGTCCCCTTCAGATGCGAGGGCCAGGCCATGGGGCAGCGGGGATTTCTGCCCCTGCTGCTCTCAGCATTGAGCAGGGTACTTCTGTTACACAGCCCTCTTGTACACGGCCTTGCTGTTATTAACGAGTAGCTGACAGAGCTGCCATAGCTTCCTTTTGGGGAAAGTTAAAGCATTGCAAGAGACATTTGATCTCCTCGGTCCCGAGGCACGGCATAATCTGAAGCATTACTTTGTGGTTAAAAGAGACCACGTGAGGAGTTAGCTGACCTACCCAGAGCACGCCCCAGACGGGGCTGATCACTTACACAGGACTCCTGAAAGACCTGGGGAGGGGAAACATTTCCACTGTAAAAACACACCTCAGGCTTTGCTCTTTCGGAACTCCTGTCTTTATTGAAAGGATCGCAGATCTGAAAAAAGCCACGTTTAGCCAGAACGTGAATATTCTCAAAACTACCAAACCTTGAAGTCTTGGGTCTCCCTGAGGTAGATCCTGCCAATGTTATTTCATGCCAAGTCTGCACAGCAAATTTTCATTGGAAACTTCAGGTTTAAGTTGAATTTTCACCACAAATTAGTAAAAATAAATAAATAAATAAACAAACTTCATATTTAAGTGACTCCTTCTTAACTTACCTATAATACAATTTGAGCCTGTCTACATTTTGTACTCCGAACTTAACAAGTCTATGCTAATCCATGATTCTGACACATGAAAGCATATTTATAAAGTGTGAAGAAAGCCCAGAAAGATAGTTCAGTGGAAGAAGATGTTCATTGACTGGCTCCCTTAGTGAAACAGGGCTACTTTTAAGCCAGAAGCCTTTTAAATCCTCTATTGACTACGGAAAGGACAACTCAAAGGATTCTGAAGTGACTTGCAAGAGCTCCACGACCTAAAAATCATCCTCTCCCTTCAGCCCCCAGTGAACAGGAACATCCTGCATGAGCAGCCTTACAAAAACAAAGAGGTGCCAATAAGACTGAGAGCGATGCTGAGAAGATGCATGGATTTTCATTCCTGTACAATAAAAGTGTCATAGTGCATTACTGAGCAAAAACATATGAAACGTCTTAAACTTAAATTACCTCAAGGTCTGAGTCATACGCAAGGGCTTCTGTATCAGAGAAAATCATGAAGACCGAACTAAGGACATCTTTAAGGTTAGAATGCCCTCTTTGGGTTTAAAGATATATTTGCAGCAAATTACAGCAAATACAGCAATTTTATGCCAGAGGAAGGAAAGAAAATTAGAGAATGCCAAGTGCGCCACTCTCAAACTAGATTATAAATGACACCTGATTCACATCTACTAGCAACAATATTCCTAAGATGCTACATACCAATAGGAAAACTTCACCCCAAGGGCAGTCAAGCAGTGCAGCAGGCTGCCAAGAGAGGCTGATCAGCCCTTGGAGGCTTCCAGGGCCCAGGATAAAGCTCAGAGCAATCTGCTCTGGCCTCAGTCAGCCCTGCTTTGAACAGAAAGGTAGACCAGAGACCTGCCGAGTCCCTTCCAATCCAAACAATCCCGTGATATACCCCAGCTTTTAAAACAAGTCTTGGGATTTGCAGCATTCCACCTTTTTATCTATACACACATCAGTTCAAGCGTATCTTCTGTGATGATACATGCAACTCTGAAAGCAAGCAATTCATCCGATTTTACTTCACAAGGAAGTTAGTAAACAGCTTCATCACGTCCTGGAAGGCAGAAACAGCTGGCTTTCTACAAATAAAATTAAGGATAAAAGTTCAATACTTGGAATAAATAGGTTCTTAACCAGCTTTTAAGCATTCAATACACACACAGAAATCACAAGCTTCAGTGATAGCCAGTGCCTTAAGCAAGACAGACACAATAAGGCATAACATAAAAACTCCTACTGCTCCACAGTAGCAGACCTCTAGTAGTTAGCTGGTGATTAAATGATGCTCATGAGCATCACTTAAATGTCACTTTGATCTACTGCAGTTATTTCACAAAATGTTTATTGCCAAGACTTTTTATTGGCTGTACAAACATCTGAAAGCACATCTCTCAAGGCATCATTCAGTTTGCTATATTAAAAATTATTTTGATACCTTTTCTTAGTCTGCTTTCCAACGGGCAGACAAGAGGGGGCCATCTGCTAGACTGCAGCTGTCTGAAGACACTGGCCTTTGAAAAACCTAATCCCTGACATGGTTCCAAGGGCATTACACACACAAAAAAAAAAAGAGTAGCCCCCTTTGAGCACCTGCCACAAAACCACTCTCCCTCACAAAGGACCTGGAGGAGGACAATCACCCAGGGACCACCACCTCTACCCTACCCAGTCCACAAAGTCTAACCACAACACAGGCATGGAAGAAGGCAAACCTGAATGCTCTGCCTCACACCTGTACCAGGCACCCATAACCAGCGACACGGGTGTATATGACTGATATAACTGAGTGCACAAACACCCAGATATTTTTCTGTCTCCTTTTCTTGGTTTCATTTACTCCTTGGTTTCTTCCCTTTACTTCTTGGTTTTCCGGGGCTGGTCTCTTTCTTCTTACACCACTGTTCAGTGCTGGTGTTTACAACACATACACAGGCCGCCGCACAAAATTCCTTAGAGCAGCCTTACATGTAAGGTGTCCTCTGTAGTGTCTTTACCTCACCTATTTGCTCTTTTTTTTTTTTTTTTTTTCCCTTTTTCCTATTATCATTATTATTATTCCCTGCTTGCTCTCTGCATTTTAACCCTCCTTTTTCGAGCTTTTCTGGTACTTTCTATCATGGTTTTCAAGCCATTAGAGGGCATTTTTAGAATGCACAACTGTTCCAAAGCAGAGGCCTGGAAGACAGACAGCAACCCCACGCACTCCTCACACGGCTTGCACTGAACACTCATACTGGCTTTTTTTAAACCACAGCCACTCTGAATTTGCTACGGCCACAGACTTCCAACTTAATGCCTGGCCAAAGCACACAGAGCTTCACTAAGACCTGGCAGCACAGAAAGCAGTAACGCAAATGAGTGTGTGCAGACCCAGTTGAAAGGCTGGAGCCCTCATCAAGAGCATCGGTGCCACCCCAAACTCACCAGAAACACAGTGAAAATGTTGCTACACACCATTATCACTAGTAAGAACACAGGTCAGGAAAATTCCCTATCTGCTAAAAGAACAAATAAAGCTATTAGGGCTCGCTGCATACAATGTGAGAAGCAGGAGCTGGGCTTTCCTTACCTCAGAGCAATCTGAGACCACCCAACCAGTGAGCTATTTCCCCCTCCTGTCCTTGTTTGCCCAGGAAGCCAGCAAACAGCCTTTTACACTGCTCCATTACCTGGAGCAGCCCTTCTCATGGCCACAGCTGTACAAGGCTCAGACCACAAACACGTGAACACTACAGCAGCTGCCTTGCCACAGCCACGTTCAGATTTCCCAGGGAAAGGAAACGAAACACCCGTTGATTATTAACTAGTTTGATACGCAAAGCCACGCTGAGGAACAGCAGCCCCCTCTCCCACATCACCTGGGTCTCCACAGGCTTTTTGCAAGAGGAAGCACCTGCACCTCCATCAAGTGCATGAAATTCAATCTCGCCACTGCCTCAGCAACTGTCCACAGCCAGAACCCTACGAGAAGGGAAAGCTCTTGTCCCCAGAGCTATGCTTCCCAACACCTATGAGAAAACAAGCCACTCCTGATAAGATCATCTGAGCCCTCCCAATGAAAAGTCAGGTACTTTACAGGGCTGAGACACTTGGAATTCCCACAAAGAGATTCAGTGATAACCATTCCTTGGAGCCCTGGGAAGTTTTAGTGAGGTAATATATTTGTGTGTAGGAAGGGGAACAACCAGACCATAAAAAGTAGACAGCTACAATCTAAGAAAAAATAACCCTACAGCTATAACCTTTTGGCTTTGTAAGTGGTCTCCACCAGCACCACTCCAGGTATCTGCGTATCTACAACAGTGATAAACCATAAAGCTAAGCTGATTTACCAGTGGAAAGGATACTTACCAACATATCGTCTAAGATGAGTAACAAAATACTTTCAGTATCCCACTAAAGCAGCAAGGAAGTGGCTTATTAAGAAGAAAAAAAAAAAAAAGAAAAAAGTTTCTTCTTTTCCCAAGCTCTCTGAAGACCTTACAGCTTTCCAAAAACAAAATGAAAGGACCCTACGAATGGTTTCCTTCAGTGCCCAAAACACACTTATTAGACCCAAAGGCACAGCTGCCAATAAATTCAGAAACGAGGCCATCTAGGTGAGCTAAGCCAGGGTCTGCTCTGCTCACCCCATCAATCAACAAAGCCACGAAGCTCCTGTCAAACTTCATTATGTACAGGCACATTGAAAACATCACTACTATTTGACTCTACTTTCCCATTAACATTATAAAGAATTCAGCAAGGCATTGAAAAGCGACACCAATGCCACATGCCCCTTCTAATGCCAGCTTGCAAAACAGTTCAGAAGATCTGATTACACCAACTCCCACTTCCTGACTTGTCCATAGATACTACACCTTTCATCCTTACTCAGTTTTACGATACTCACCACCAACCTCCTGACTTTTCCACTCCGCAGGTTGCCACCAAGTTGCTCTAAGAGATTTTCCTCTGTCATGTTTTCCTGCTCTGCTGACCTCTCACCCCAGCAAAAGAAGCCTTTCAGCCAGCGCCCGCTAAATCCCTCTAAGCAGCCAATTCTGCTGCCATTGCAGAGAACAGGGAACGGTGGAAGATAATTTCACATATATCCCATTCATTCTGCTCTTAGTTTCAAGTATCCACTTCTCCCATGCAGTTCTTTCACACGAAGATTTTATCATCTGAGCATGTGTACACATACCTTCCTTAGCAAATTACTGTGCCACTTGCAGTTCTGACTTGTGCGCTATTTGATCTGATCTAGAAGTGCAGGTAATGCATATACCTTTGAAATGGAGCTAGCTAAGCACTATTAAAAAAAATGCATTTTCCCCTTTTCAGCCCTAATTCTGAGAACACAACTGTTTATGCAGCAAATACTGACTGTTTTGATGTGAAATCTAAACGTTTTCAAGCTCAGTGTGCCTAGGTGTTGTTACAAATAAACATATTGAGAGAAGGCAAAAAGAGCAGAGTAACTATGTAATCTCCTCTGACATCAGGGTCCTGCAACAAACAAACATTTGTAAGACAGCAAGAAAGGAAGGAAAGGGAGGAGGGAGCGGGAAAGAATAGAAAGCACCACCAATCATTAGGCAACAGGGTCCCTGTTAGTAATTTATCATATAGGGATAATTAGAGGTGTGCATGTTGGAAGGAAGCAGGGCTGTTAAATGAGGGAGGGTCTGAAATAAAGACTGCAGTACTGTACTGTAAGCAGATGCAGTACGTCACACAAAGGGGAGATGGAATCCAAATTCGGCGTGCCCCAAAGGAATCACAAAGAACAAAGAAACCATACTTGAGGCACGCACATGATCTCACTGCTGTCTGCAGACTTTAGATTAGTCATTAAGCCACTTTACTTTCGCAGCATCAATAAACAGGGAAATAACTCCACGTCAATAGCTAATTCAAGTTTCATACAGCAAACCTGCATTTAACAAAGTATGTCAATAGCTGATCTCTGCTTCCACAGCATCAGTAGCTAGGAGGCTCAGAGAAGAAATGTCTCTCCCCAAAATCATATTTCAGGTGAGAAGTTAATGGGATCTTTTAGCCTATATGCTAAAAGGGGGGGGGGGGGGAAACTTTAATGGAGTGCTAAATAGTTAACATAACCCAGAATTAAGTAAACAGCTCCAAATAAGGATACTACAGTACTTAACATAGGCGCAGTAGCCTTTGTTCAGTGCCAGAGAGCCAAGTTTTTCCTCGTGTGACTGCTGATTTACAAAGGGCACATTCATCCCTCATACATAAGGGTTTTGCAGCAGTTTTCCTTCAAGAATATTGAATAGTATTACAACATACCCTGGGCTCAATCCTAATCTAAGTGACACAGCATGAAAGGGCTGCTCTCTGGAAAAAGACACAACATGCTAAGGATGAACTTGGAAATCACTATGGCAACTCCACAGGTTCCTCTCTGTTTACCTTTAAGCCCGATACTCCAAAGGTGGTGTGAAAAGCTGTTTTCACACGAGTTGTTCATATGTATTACGTCCAAAACCAGGAAAGGCTGCAGACTGTCTGCCGCTCAATTAGGAAGAACGTTTGCTCGAGGAAGCCAAATGCTGAAATGAAAAAATCATAACTCCTGATGAGCGCTCAGGAGGTGCTGCACACTCCAGTAGATCTCATTTGAAAGGTCAGGTAGTTCAGTAGCTGTAGGAGGCCCAAGTTATGGTGAGCAAAAAAAAAAAAACTAACCAAGTGTGCCTAATTTGCGAACAAAGTCGGAATTAACCTTTAGGGTTCTTTGCTTTAGTGAGTACAAAACATTGTTTGCAGTGCTTTCTGTCTTTCCGTTCTTTACAATTAATTTATACTGGTGCTAATAAATCCTCTTTTCTTACATGACCCCACTACAATTCCAGAAGCAGCAGCTTAGGCCCAAACTTTTGACTTCATTTTACTTGAAGAGAACAAAGGCTGATTTATCTGAATTTAAAGAGGGAGGAAGCCAGTGGCAATATAGTACTTGGTCTGTGACCACACTTCCATGCTGCTGGATAAGTTAGTAGTATAGCATACAAGAACAGGTTATTTTGACTGTCCAGTCTTGAAGAACTGTAGAGAAAATTTATAACTTTTACAGTATAAACACTGGGAAGTAAGAAAAAAAAAAGACATAGATGGACATAGTTTTAATCTCAAATGTACAAAATATCAGGGGGTTCACATTCCCTCACCCCACATTTTAGGAGACCACAAACCTCTAAATTCAACTGTTTTTATTTTTAAACCACATATTTAATTTAAACATCCTTCCTCTCAGTTTCTTAAGTGCCCAGAAACCATATCAATGGAAAAAAGATCTACTAAAACTTCAGCCTTAAAGCACTGTTAATCTCTTCCTAGAAGAAACTACAACTTTATCTTCAGCAATGAAATGGGGGAACAGCAATGCAACGCAATTAAAGGGACTTACCACTTAAACAACATGAAAGTTTTAATAAAGTAGAACTCCCATTTTCGAGTTACTGTAAGGCCAATTGCAAATTAGAAAGTAAATGATTAAACACAAAAGGACAAAAACAGAAATAATGAATCACAACATACTGTGTTCATTTCTTTGAAAACTCTAATTTACTTTTAATTGTCAGCAGTGCTTGCTGGTGTATGTTCTGTAGTATATTTTGCAGCAGCCTTTATAACACAGGCACTTCACTGCAGAGCTCTTAACTCACTATTCAGAAGCATAGCAGAAAGTTACTCAACCGCTTGTACACAAAGATTAGCGTGGATTACCAAACCATGAATGAGCTGCTTTCCACTGAAACGTTGGCACGGCCAACCAACATGTTTGCAGAAAGTTTCGCTAGGCTACCAGCCCTTGCAGAACCGCACATCCGAAAAACCAGAAAGGCAGCTGACACACCCCAAGAGCAATCCGCCTTTCTTCCTGAGCTCTCCTGGGAAAGGTGAAATGTATTTTTTTCCAGTATTTCCCCACGGCTCCAGCCCTTCGCCAGCACCGGCATGGGTAACGCGGGCAGCGCTCGCTCAGCCTGACAGCTTCCTGCCGGCTGCTGCTCGGAGGGAGGAGGCGACGAGCGGCTCACCTCTGCTAGAAACCTCACTTTTAACACTCGGTTACTCACATACTCGCAGACACATGAAGCTGGCTTCTCTGTGAAGATGGCAGTTTCCTTTTCGTCCTTTAAAGTGAGTTAGGACAGACGTGACTGTTGACTTCTGAGAGAACAGTTACTTCCCTCTTTACAGGCAGTGAGTTAAAATACATATATACAAACACTTACACACACATGCATGTCTTTACAGCAATATAACTCCTTCCACGCCAGCAGAGGCGAAATTACACAGTTGTCAGCGTTTAACAACACTGAAGGCTACCTCAGCGCTGTAACAAAGTTCCCTAGGCAACACTGGCTGCGCTGACCCTCCCTGCGAAACGAACGAACGCTAAAAGCCGGCTGGGGCCTAGAGGACCAAAAATCAAAACTTTAAATAAATAAATAAATAAATAAATAGATGGAAAGCAACAACAGCGGCTTGGCTCCGGGAAGCGGATCGCTCCTCATGCTGCAGCCCTGACCCCTTCCCAGCCCCACGCAACCCCCCCGACCCCAATCCAACCGGCACCACTCGGGGCTCTCGCAGAACCCCTAAAACCCCTAAAACCCACCCCAAACCCACCCCAGACCCCGGATCCCCTCGGGTAGGAGCCGCCGGCTGCCGGCCGGGCCCCCCCGGGGCTCTGCCACCCGCTCACCTGGGCTCGCCGCCCCCTTCCCACCGCGGCGCCGCCTGTCGGTGCCGCCGTGCCGGGGCTGCGGCCGCCACATGCCGCCCCCGGCCGGGCACCCCCCGCCCTGCTCCGAGCCGGGCGGAAAGCGGCGGCCACGGCCCCTCCCCTGCCGGGGAGCCCCGGCCCCGGCCCCGCCGCCGCTGCCCCTCCTCCGGCCCGGCCTCCAGCGGCCGCCCCGGGGCGCTGGGAGCACGGCGGGGCCCCGCCGCCATGGCCGCAGGGGCAGGCAGGGGGGCCGCGGCCCAGCGCTGAGGGGGCGGCCTCGGCTGCTCGGGCGGAGTGGGAGCGCCCACGAGGCTAATTTCTGCCGAAATCCCTTCCCCGGTTTTGTGTTGTAGATAGTGCAGCCCTCCATCATTTCTCTTCCCTTCCCTGGTTAACACAGTCCTCCACCATTTATGAAGTATCTTCGCTCCCCTAGTTAACGCATGCATCACATCTTGCTCTCACTGTATTTCTAAACTCACAGTTTTTATTTCTTTTGATAGCCATAATTATGAGCTGTATATAGACTTAGGACTATCCGCTGACTATGGCTTGGCACCAAGTCTGCTAGAATAATGCCTGCTTCAGTTACGTATCACCACATCCTCTGTGCTCACCCTGTGCACGGAATCAGCATTTTTCAATATGCCCTTCCACCCTTGTCTTCACAACACTCTTCCCTTTTCAAAAACATTAAATACTATTATAAATTAAATATACTGCTTTGTGTACTGAGACGTTTTCACCTCATTCAGAAAAGCTGCTACAAAAAAAAGCCTGGTAAGTTTAGTTAACAGCTGACAGACTACTGACATTCTTGGGTTTCAGTCCGGTTATTAAGAAACACAGGACATGCTAAGGGAGATTTGACCTCATATTCCAGCCCGTGCCCTTCCTGACTTGTGAGAGAAAATAATGAGCAGCTGCGCCTCACGTGCCAAAAATAGCCACACATCCTTCTTTCTTCAAGTTTGCCGTGCTGCTGCTGATTCAGATGATGTCAGCTTATATCAGCCCCAGCTCCCATCACTCGGAGATAAATTTGTTGGAAGAGAACAGCTGTACTGGTGCAGACAAAGGGCTCAGCCAGCACAGCCTTGCCTCCAACTCGAGCCCAAGGCAGCTGCCTCGAGAGAAGGAACAAGGCAAGCACACACAGCTCTTTGGACTCTCCCACCCTCTGAGCAATGTCAGCTTAGGGGTTTCCTCTGCTCAGTTCCTTTTGTTGAGTCAGTAACTTGCAGTGGGTCACACCATCTCCCTGTTGCTTGTCCAACCTCCTTTGAACCCACTTTGGTTTTGGTGTCCACAGCATCCTCCGGTGAGGGCTTCCCCGGCTCTCCCCCCACTGCGCGTGGCACCAGCTCTTGATGTTTGGTTTGAGCCTGGCTGAGGCTAGCTTCCTTTGACAGCTGCCAGGTTTTTATGCTTGAAGAAACAGATTTTTCCCAAAGTGTCCATGCCTCCGATGCTTTTCATATGTGTCATCACATCATGTGATCCATTTTACAAACTGCCTGGTGCAAAACTACCCAGACCTGCCGTGTACAGAAACCTCTCCGTACCTTGGAGTGTCTGTTGCCCACCTCTAAGCCTTTTCTATTACTGCTTTTTGGGGATGAGGATGCAGATTAGCCATGGATTTCTACAGTGGTGGCATCTTTGTGTTTCCTGTTGTATTCTGTGTTCCTTTACCAAAAGTTCATAACATTTGTTATCTTTTTTCTGATTCTTGCCAAACACTTAGCTAATATTTTCTGATATTGTACTGGTCCCTCATTTCCTTCTCAGTGATCGTGATCATCTCATAACTTTTCATCTTATACGAGAAGCTAGGATTGTTCTTACCAGTAGATACCAATTCAGTTCATACATGGTGAATTTCATCTGTTGTTTGATTGCCCGCTCATTCAGCCTCACAAGTTCCTTCTGCAGTTCTTTGCAGTCAGCCCTTGTTCATACTACCACAGATAACTCACTATCATCAGCAGACTTGCTTCAGCAGCTCATATGTAGAACATTGGATGTTCCAGAGGAGCTAATCTGTCCAAAGCTACCAAAAGGTAACTGTTCTACAAGTTAATAAAAATTTACAAGTTAATAAAAATCATGGCATGATCTGTTCTCGACAGAAGCCCCTTCTAGTGAGCTTTTTCACTTCTACTCTGAACCTACTCCAAGAATTAAAGTGTAACGTAAACTTCAACACTTCACCTGAAGTGGCTTTGCCTTACCTCATGCGTGCCTATATCAATAGATATAATTAAGTAAACAAAATACACCATATTAGAATACGAAGCAGACTAATTCATTAGCTGGGTACATAATCACCAGTATTTGCCTAGTAGAGAGAACATGGCAATCTATTATTTTTAAAAATGAGCAGCTTTCCAACAAACACCCTTGTTCAAATGTCCAGCTATCAGAAAGGGCTTGGAGAGAGATGGCAGGTAGGTTCCACAGAAGACTTTAAGCATAACCAGAGAAAAAGGTACAGGAGGCAGACAGACTTCTGAAGCCTATACTAGTAGCTGAGAACAGTATTTTGGTTTTTAATGCTCTTTAAATTGTACCCTTTAGGGAAGGTCTAATCCAAATGTTTGGATGAGACATTCAGAGCTTACAAAAGAAGCTTCCTACCTACAGTTTAGCCCTGATGAGCTTACAGGTGGTACTCAGGTGTTTAGTAAGATGGGTGCTGCAAGAAATTGCACAGAAGAGCATACTTATCAGTGGATAAGCTGCCCAAAGAAATGGTCTTGCCTGTTCCCCCTGCTAGCATTTCTCCATTTGTGCCTCCCTTCCCTTCCCTTCCCTTCCCTTCCCTTCCCTTCCCTTCCCTTCCCTTCCCTTCCCTTCCCTTCCCTTCCCTTCCCTTCCCTTCCCTTCCCTTCCCTTCCCTTCCCTTCCCTTCCCTTCCCTTCCCTTCCCTTCCCTTCCCTTCCCTTCCCTTCCCTTCCCTTCCCTTCCCTTCCCCTCCCTTCCCCTCCCTTCCCCCTGCTACTGTCTGCTGTGTGCTGGCAAGAGCATTTGTCTAGCTGTACAGTAAACTGGGAACAGATGTGGATTTAAACCTTTTTTTTTTTTTTCCACCAAAAGCCTTTCTCCAGTTGAAGGTGCCTGTGAAGCTACAGCAGTAGATGCTGCACCAGAAATCCTGACAAATTTTAACAATCACTCCTGTGTAGTGAGTGCAGTGCTGCTGCCTCTGTCCTTCCCAGACCACTTCCTGAGCTCTTGTGCCAGCTCAGAATTGCCCTCTCTGCTTCCTATTCCTTCTCTCAGCCTCTCTGATTCTCATCGTCTCCACATGGCTGCTTCTTTGTATGGTACCTTCGCATCAAATTGACATCAGTGTATGAGAACTCCCCTCTGCACCTGCTGCCATCATGAACAGATTTCCTGTAGCTCTGTCCTTTATGACCTCTGTTTCGTCTCATAGCTCAGCTGCAAACTCTCCTTTTCTTCTTCTTGCATTCATCCTTGTGGTGTTTTTTTTTTTTCTTCACCCAATCACTGCTATACCAGAGACCTTCTCTATTTCAGTGGTAAATAACGTATTCACCAAAACATGCTGCTGAAGAAAAGGCAGCTCTATTTGCAAATTCAAGTCAAATTAAGGGGAAAAAAAAAAAAAAAAAAAAGGTTTGCCTATGCCTAGCATAAAAATGAGGAAAGCCCAGAAACGTTAGAGCTGCCTATGCCTAGCATAAAAATGAGAAAAGCCAAGAAACGTTAGAGCTACTTGTTTTGATTTTTCAGGATCAAGACATCCTGATTTTTCTTAAGCTAGGTTCACAGATGGCACGTTTGCTGCCCTCTGCATAAGCCAGAACCCAATGGTTACCTTCCATGGCGTGATCCTGCCAGAGCCACAACCTCTGAGCTGCTTCCTTTACATCCCTGCACCCTCGTGACTCAGCTTGACACCACTTCTTCCCCCTCAGCAACATCCTTTACATGGAAAGCTAACTCTTTCTGCCGTGCTTCATATCACAGAATCACAGAATTTCTAGGTTGGAAGAGACCTCAAGATCATTGAGTCCAACCTCTGACCTAACACTAACCAGTCCTCCACTAAACCATATCCCTAAGCTCTACATCTAAACGTCTTTTAAAGACACCCAGGGATGGTGACTCCACCACTTCCCTGGGCAGCCTGTTCCAGTGCCTCACAACCCTTTCGGGAAAGAAGTTCTTCCTAAGATCCAGCCTAAAACTCCCCTGGCGCAACTTTAGCCCATTCCCCCTCGTCCTGTCACCAGGCACGTGGGAGAACAGATCAACCCCCACCTCACTACAGCCTCCCTTGAGGTACCTATAGAGAGCGATAAGGTCGCCCCTGAGCCTCCTCTTCTCTGGGCTGAACAAGCCCAGCTCCCTCAGCCGCTCCTCATAGGGCTTGTTCTCCAGGCCCCTCACCAGCTTCGTCGCCCTTCTCTGGACTCGCTTGAGGACTTTGATGTCCTTCTTGTAGCGAGGGGCCCAAAACTGAACACAGTACTCAACTGAACACAGTATTCATTTTCATGAGTACTCATTTATATGAGTACTGAACACAGTATTCATTTTCATGTCCAAAACCAGAAGAACTGATTTCACTTTCAGTGCTGAAGTTCACTACCAAAAGTGTTTTTTCTGCCCCCTCCCCCAAAAAAAACAGTACAATTAAGTGCATTTTGGGTTTATCTGAAATGAACTTCAAATTATATATATTTTTAGCTCATCCACTGATCTGAAGCATAATTTTTTGCACAGCTTTAATCCGTGTTTAGCTCAGATATGAGCTAAACATGCCCTACCCAAAATGAGATGTTTTCTATTTGATTATGCATTAGTTAACTCTGCAGGTACTTGCAGTAACTCTGGAACATGCTTTGTGATGAGATTTGCATAAAGATCATTTTCATAACAAATAAATAAATAAATAGAATCAAGGTGCTTAATGCAAAAAACAAAAGTCCCAGTTATTAAACCACAGAACTCCTGGAGACTTCAGCAAAGCCAGGATATTAAAAACAAAAAAAAAAAAACAAAAACAAACAAAAAAAAAATCAGATTTTTTTAAGACCAATCCATGAAAATCCAAAAGAAACTTGTAGGACTTTAATGTTATTTTTGTTACAAGTGATTACATTTCAGTTTCCAAAATCTTCTTTTTCGTCGTTCATCTACAGCTGTAAGGGAGCAGCAGCTGGTTGTCTTTACTGGCATCATTTTCTGAGTCTTTTCCAAAGACAGTGACTCGACTGTACAGGATTTTTTCTGGTGTCAGGGTAGACTTCAAAACAAGACTAAGGCTGATAGCGCATTACCAGTCAGTTCAAAATATTTATGGGATTAAGAGCCATGTATTATAGATAACTCAAAAATGTTTTAAGCCCTAATCTGGCGGATATACAAATCAAAAGAGTTAAGCCTTTGACTGTTTATTTTGACCAAATGCCTTCCTATAAATTTAAATTATTACGAGAAAAGAGTTACTTTCCCTAAAGGCACCTGATCAGTAGCCAGAAAAATGAGGATTCATATTGCTGTACTCTAGGCTTCAAAAATGGATTTCAGGGACCTTCTGTCCATAGTACAGTACAGACAATAAATAACCAACCATTGCTGCATTCACCTTTTTACATCTGGATATACAATTATTTTCTATTGAACTGTCATTATTAGGTGGTTGGTTTTTTGTTTGGTGCTGTTTTGTTTTGTTTTGTTGGTTGGTTGTTTTGGTTTGTTTTACAGCAATGTATAATTGGATTTGAACTTGCTATTATTTCACTGTAGCATTCGTTTTAATAGACCTTATACATGTAGATGATGCATTCCCCTTTAAATAGTGCCTCAGCACTATCACTCAGTCACAGAAAGGTTTCCGAAAGCTGCACAGGACAGCAGGGTCTCAGCAGAGGTGGAAGGAGCCAGGAGCTGGGCAAGAGGTGAGGGAAAGAGTTCAGAGGGGGAGCTGGCATAGGTTCCTCTTGTGGGAGCATCAGGGCATAGGGGCTGGCTAAAGCTGTGTGGGAGCATCCAAAATGCGCTCACACCTGGGTAGCTGCATACATACTCTCCTGTAATCGACTGGGCATGCTGGTGGGATTTCTGAGGAGATCAGTACTTCCCATGGCTGAGCTTCTGGTATCACAGAGCAATGATCCTGCCACTTGCACGCAGCCGGTCAACGCAGCTGCTGTGCCTGAAGGGACAGCAGGCACTGGAGGGTGAGCATCCTGGATTGTACCCATGCGGTACCCAGGTACCCAGCTGTGAAAAGCATACTAACATTTCAGCTTTGTCATCAAGCTCCCGATGCCTTTGTTTTCCCCATTCACATGCCAATATGCCTTATGTGTGTAGGAGCATTTAAACGATTTAAGCAAAAATACATGATATTAAAGGTGCAGATGTGTAAAGCAACACAAGACACATCTTCCCTACCAGACAAGGACCTGAATGCCAGAAATGCAATGAGTACAAGTGCAGGACTACGGAGAGGTGATTGAAAGCCCAGTGTAATTTGTCTCTAGCTGGGTGACATAGTCTGGCTTCAAATCCAACCTGAAGCACTTGATCCATGTATGACTGTACCAAGGCCATCCTTACACCAGAGGCTGCAGGTTATCCTCTGGCTGAACATGACTATGTTAGCAATAACTGCAATTTTTAATTTATTTTTTTATTTTTTATTTTTTGCTGCTCTGCCTTTCAGGAAACTCACTGAAAGAGAAGGATTGAAGGGCTTTGTACAGGGAGCACAGGCAGTGCCTAACTGTGAGCTTGTGGCATATCCAGCAGACTCCTGGATGCAAGATTGGCATATATTTAGTCTTTCCCTCTGCCCAGAGGAGAAGGGAGGCACAATTCTGGCATCTAACATGCTATAAGTGACCACGTTTAAGCAGTCAAATCCCACCCTGGGATTTTACCCCAATAGCAGTGTTTATACCCCTGGTGATGAAGACTAATATCTTCTTCTTCTATCTAAATAAAGTGAACTCTACAGCTGCTGATGAAAGGCCTTTTTTACTAGTTCTTGACTTACTTCTGTGAGTCTTTGATGTCCTGTCAGAAAACCCTTCAGTGCGCTTTTTAAGTGGGAACACTCCAGCAGGACACGTATTCCAGCAATGGTTTCATGTAGGGCTTTTGATCCCTACCCACTTCTCACCAATTGTGTATCCAAAGATGGTCAACACCTTATCTTCCACCACACTGGGAGCTCCTACTGAGTTGCTTCTCAGTTTTGACCTTTCTAAAGTGTTTCAGAGTCGCTGCTTACCCTCCAAAACTCACCTCCTGTAAGTACAGCCTGTATTCCTTCTCTTCAGGTATTTAATTTAGCAAGGGATCTTAGAGCTGCACTGAGACATCACTTGCCTGGATGGGCTCCCTGCCGAGCGGGCCGGGCCACTCTGTGTGATTCTTATTCTCATCATTATTTGCTACTTGGCAAGTGTTTTCACTATCCAGTTTCTCAGCAGAAATGTTATGTTTACTCTCAGATATTGATAAAAACTTTGAATAGCACTAAGTGTCACACTGCACCATGCAGACTCTCATTCTTTAATATTTCTCCTTGGACAGCTGCATTTTTTCAATTCCCTAGATCTCCCACTTTCTCATTCCTTGTCCTCACCGGCAGATGGAAGAGCTACATCAAGAAACAAGCCCATCCCATCACCAAGACTCTGCCTAAAATCCCCAAAACAATACCGTTAGGTCTCCCTGACTGCTGACTTCACATCCTCACTACTCAGCACTTGCCCGAGAATGTGCTGTGGGCGGTGTAGCAGGCATCCAGACATTTCTGAGGCAACAGGAAAAAACACATTCTCTTCTGTGACCTCCATGCGCCTTGTTGGTCACAGGTATTTTTCTGACTGGGCTAAACCAAGAGCCAGTCCTGCTAGCAGAGCTGTTGTTTCTGCCTGATTAGAATCGTAAAGGAAATATTTTTTGGTCGGTGGTACAAACCACACGTAACAATTCTGGGAAACCTGCTTGTTGAAAATAGATCTTTGCTTTTTAAGAAATAAACGATATGAATTAAAAAATCCTCCTCATTTTGTTCATAAATTCAGGAAATGCCATGAGATGACACAAAGATTGTCACTTGTTAATGCCTGGAAATAGGAAAGCTGGTTCCATTTCAGACGCCATCAGATAACACCTTTGCCAGAGGATGTTATTACAGTTTTAGGCTAAATATATAATATAAATAACCTGTCTTCTGCAGTACAAAAAAATGTCTACTGGCTGGAAGCAATTATTGTGAGATAATACATGGAAGTCTGCCAGCGGGGCTTGTTAGGTTTTCAAACTCCATATTTATAATATACATTAATGCACAGCACTATCTCCTAGCACCGCCAAGGTCCAGCCCTATCACTGTATTTATGAACCTAATTTATGTATCACTGGTAAAATAATAGGGCTCAAGTAAACCATGCAGTGAACTAATCTAAACCAAACCCTTAGAAGGGATTCATTTCCATTCAGGAAATACACAACACCTTTAAATGGATCGCTTTCCATGGGAGTGAATTATTATTCCAATTATTTGGCCAGCTTTATAACTTGCCAGTGGCTCAGTGCCAGCATTTGGCTTAATAGGCTAATAAAAAAATTGATTACCAAAGCCACCAGGGCAGCTGCACACGGGAAGGCAGAGGGGGAGGGCTGTGCATCCATGCCAGAACAGCCCCCTTGGTCAGATGTGAGGCCACATGTCACATCATTTCCTGCAGTCAGTAATAAAATTAACCAAAAGTACTCCCGAGAGCTATCTATCTGCGCCAAGGAACATGGGGATGTGGACCCAGACTTCCCCCCACCAGTGACCTGCAGAGAAGGGATAAGGGTCCCACCGAGCCATGCCTGCCCTGGGGACAAGGGACCTCATCCCATGCCCCCAGGTGGTCCCTCTCGTATTTAAATGGGATGGGAAGGCAGAGGTGCACAGGGAGGGAAGGGTATGGGACTTTGACAGATTTTTGCATTGCTGGGCCAGCTGGTAACAAAAGCTGTGACCCAGACTCAAGGTGAAACCCTTGGAAAGTCACTGGCAACGTCTTATGGGCAGGTAGTGGGACCAGATTCCTACCTACAGAAGAGACCTTTACCACAGAGCAGCTTGTCTGCAACCTTAGGATAGAGCAGTGTGCCTGCACAGATACTCTGTGATGGTTGTTAGCATGTCTCATGTATTTTCTTGGCCACAGTGAACAGAAAAAGTCTCTCTGGGAATGGATGTCTGGACGGAGATTAGGCTGTATTTGGAGTTCACAGTTCCTGAGAGATTTGCTGCAGAAAAGACTAAACTTGGCTCCATTTAAGATGTGGAAGCCAGCCCCTGGGAGACCTTCTCCTGGTGGAAAGCCACTGAAGCTGTGCAGATGCCTGCTTTTAAAGCGGTTGGGTAAGAATCAAAGTTGTGCTTCCCTTTTCACTCTTATTTCCCTATTCCTTACATTAGGCCTATTTTTAGAGCGAAAACGGAACAGGGCTGAAAATGCTCATCTGAATTTGGTCCTGATCATAGGACCAAATGCCTTATCTGTAGCACAGAGACAAGGCTTTGGGGTGGGGGAAAGTTGCTACAAGGTGCTGACAGCAAGTCTGCTGCTCTTCTGCAGGTGCAAACTCCTAATTCATCCGTGTTACCATCAGTCTGTGTCAGGAGAGTAGAGACTTTGTGAGTTCCTTCAACACCTTTAGGGGCTGAAGCACCTTCTGGAAGTTTCTGTCCATCCCCAAGGACCATAGATGGAGCCAAGGAAGATAATGTTCCTCAGCCAAGAACCTCTGGGTTGTGCAAATGGCCATGCAAATGGAGCTGCTGTGGTTGAGCCCTTGGGAAATTATCTGCAAGGGAAAATGTGGTGAGTGGTTGGGCAGCAAGAGGGAAAAGCGAGAGAAACAGGGAAGTCAAAAGAGGAAAAAGGGGAGAAATGGAACAAAACAAAGATAAGTGGTAAGAGCAAAAGCAGCTGCAGAAGGGAAACAGCAAAGAGACTGTGAGAGAAAGTGTCTGAGAGAGGAGGACAAGCAAGGGGAAGTCAAAAGCAGAAACCTGTAAGGAAAATTAAAAAAAAAAAAAAAAAAGGCAGAAACAAGTAAGAAAGCTGGGCATCACATGGAGAAGCCCTCACCCCAAAACTCTCCCAGAGGAGCAGCGGACGCCCGTGGCCACAGGAGCCCCTGGCTCATCCGTCCTGGGGCTGGAGGGAGCTCTCTGTGAAGGATGCAGCAGCTCGCCCCATCCAGGCAACTCCTGCTGTTCCCATTCACAGCACGAATTTAGCCCCTGGGAGCCAGTGAAATAACCTCTCCACCATTACAGCATCTTTTGATGGACACAGGGCAAGGTTTCTGATGTGTGGTACCAGCGGTACACCACGGTTTTATGGTTTTGTTCTCTTTAAGATACAAAAGTGTTGGCAAATTATTGAGGGCGTTTTCCTTGCTCTGCTGCCAAAATTATCACAGTGTGACCAAGGCAAGGTAAGCACAGGGAAGCCTCCAAACACACTCTGTGGGTGCAGGGAATCTCTGGAAAACACTTTTACTTCAATTGCTGAAGCGTCCTTCGTATCTACCAGGTAGTTGGAAAGTTACACGAGTGTGTATGTTACGGGAAGCGATTAAAAATCACTTACTACTTCATAACAGTAAATATGCTGTTAACGGGCAAAGCTGAATATGGTTAGCAGAAAGGAGTGTGGGAGACATTAGCCAGCATAATCTCTTTAATAGAGCCTATTACCTTTAATGGGGCTTTTGCAAGTACGCGCGTGCACGCAGACAAAGAAGATACACGGGTGGAAATAAGTCTACCAGAGCCAAGCCACAGCCTAACTGTTACAGACCATTGACAACAGTGCTGTGCGTGCAAGCCTGATTGCAAAGTCCTGTAAACACAGTGAAATGCGTTTTCTCTCTAACACTTTCTGACCACTGATGCCATGAAGAAGCACTGCCTGAAGGGTGAGGCAGCACATGTGCAATGCGAACAGCCACCCTGCGAGCGCGTGGCGCTGCAGTGTAACATGCCACAGAATCGGAGGAAATTCTCACAATTGCCCATTTCCCTGCGCTGCGTTAAGCGATTGGGTGAGCGCAAACCACAGCTGAATTGCAGGAGTGAGTCACGCAGTTCAAAACAAGAGCATCCACTAATTGTTCCGTGGAAGAGGCTCAGAGAAGTATAAAGGAGGATTTTGTGGGGTATTCTTTTGCTCACTGTGAGCTTTGTATCCCCTTGTGGCAAAGCTGGCTGTTCTGATCTGGGCGTTTATGATTCATAGCGCAGGGAGGCACATGGGCGGGTGGTGAGGCCCTGGCACAGGCTGCCCAGAGAAGCTGTGGATGCCCTATCCCTGGAGGTGTTCAAGGCCAGGCTGGATGGGGCTTTGGGCAACCTGCTCTGGTGGGAGGTGTCCCTGCCCATTATTCACTGTTCTAGGGTACAGCATCCCTCATGGACAGGGTTTTGTGGTGTGAGCTTAGAACAACTTTGAAGCAGTCTGGAAGGAGTTCGGATACTACCTGATGGCAAACCAGGAGGATAAATAGGCTTACTCCTAACGCAGATTCCTGGCCTGCAATTGGTGTCCTGTAGGCAGCCTTCAACTTTCCTCTGAGGCGTGGAGTCTCCCCTTGTTCTTACCACTGGCTTTCTGCTTGAGGTTTCATAATATTCTCTGCCTAAAACAGGAAAGGATCACAGCTGACCTGCTGCACTGGGATTTTCTGAGCGAAGACTTATTCAGTATCTCAGTAGGCTTCCCTGCAAATCAAGGAGAGCCAAGGTGCAGTTATCATTGGACTGGAGTCCTGTGCTGTTCACATTTCAGTCCCAACCTGGAGTCAAAAACATCAACAAAGAAAGCAGATGAATCACTAATGCCAAATGGGATTTGCACTTTGGTACAGAAAAGACCTGTGAAGGCAGATTCACTTGGCAGAAGCTCAGGCAACTGGTTCAGAGGCAGATAGGAGGCACTTTATGCAGAGACAGGGTTTTTCTTCCCATTGAGATGTTATGGGGCACAAAAGGTTTAATGACCAAGGACTACACCTCACCCTTGTTCCTTGTTGAATGAAGAAGAGTGGCTGCTCCTGAACTTGTTCTCCTCACAGGTCTCATTTGAGAAAAAGGTTCTCTGGTGTTGGCAGGAGGTGACCTCAGTTACATTTTTTTTTCAAACAATCTGACTTGTTATAAAAAATGAAAACAATTTTTTTTTTTTTCCATTTCCAGAAATGTGAAAAAATTAGCAGGCTAGGAAGGTGAACGAAAATTAGAGAACCTTGTCAAAAAAAAAAGGAAATTTCCCATGTTTTACATTTGGATTCAGTCCAAAATCCATTTACATTAAGAGTACTTGTCAAATTCTTGTCAGAAAGGTATGAGTTAGTAAAGAGATTTGCCAGGAGCCCAACTTGCTGGAAAATTTTCCTGTTTGGGGACAATTTACCAAAATAGTAACACTTACGGTCTTAGATTTAAAACAACAGCTTGGTCTCAGCTGTCTAAAAAAGCCTTGTTGTATTACTGCCAAGTCATTAGCTTACAAAGCTCCAGGCCCTGTCTACACACCAGCCTGCCACCAGTTTAACTGAAATCACTATTTAATCCATTTAGAGCAATCAGTGCAACCCTTTTTTGGTAACCAAATTAACCTAAATCAATACAAGCCTGTTGCAAACAGAGACAAACAATTTAAGGACATTGACATCAAAATCTGCGTTGACTCAAGCGGTGCAAGTTTTGTGGGGAGAGGAAATCTCAGGTAAAGCCTGGGAGATGCTGGGATGGTCCCACTTGTGCTATAGAGCTGTGCCTAAATCACTTTGTGTTGGGGTGTCCTGGGCACAGTCCTGGTTGCTATCACTGTGTTTCCCTTTTAATTCCTAACATTTGGCTGTCTTTTTACCTTGCTGACAAGCACTGAGTTGATATTTCCATGAAAGCAATCCCAGCATGTTGGTGTTGAAAGGGGGACACCGAGGCTATTTTTCCCTGCGAATACCATGTCACATCTACCTACGCTCAGCCTGGTTCCTCTCCTGCCTGCAGCCTCGTAATCCACTTCTCCATTTTTTCAGTCATCTGTTGTCTTTACTATGGTGGGTAGTTAACAAACTGCCATTAACAAACTCACCCACCTCACCACTCACCTCCTGTCCCACACCTTTATGGACAGGCTCAGTGTGAGTGCACCTAGCAGGGGGAAGTGCAGAAAAGCAGGAAATAATCCCAAATCACAAATATGTCCCTGTGCCCCAGCTCTTCTGTTTCCAGGTGCTGCATCAGCAAACCCTGGTGGTCACACTCTACAGCAAAACGCAATTCCCAAAAGCAGAGGCCAGCATTAGCAATCAGGCAGGGCTTCCCATGAGCCAGAGACAATCTGCCAAGGTGCAGACACCTCTCATAGCTGCCTGTCTTGGGGTTGTCCTCATGCCCAGTGGCAGCATCAGGTTCAGAGCAGAGATCCTGATGACTTCGGGGAGAGCTTTGAGCTAAGGCAGAGCTACGGGATGTAGCTGCTGAGTTTCCCACCAGAGCCAAGGATTTCAAAATGTTTTTACAGAGGACAACAGCTGGAATTTCACTTGACTTTATCCAAAAGACTCAGAGGACTCCAGCTCTCTCCTTCCTTTACACATGGTGTGAGTTTTCATTCTATAAATTCAGAGGCTTGTACAAGATCTCAGCCTTTGTTAAGCTGCGGTGGAAAAAGACGGAAATCCCTCTGAAACCTGTGATCTTCCAAAGGCAAAGGAACTGCTCTAAAACAAACTAGCATCTCCTTCCTCCTGTGGCTGTAATCCAGAAAGCAGTTTACATGAATGGGGTATCTGGCCCCCAGCTAAGCTTAGCCAAAGATGCTCAGATATGACTGTGACAATATAACATAAAACAGGGACAATTTGGCATTGCAGAGAGTGCCTGGACAGCAATAGCTGGCTGGAGCCACGTGCCCAGGTGCATCAGTCTTGCCCAGTGCAAATAACGACGGGTTGTGATATCCTGTTTCAAAGACCACCGTGGTGTCTCATGATGTTCCCCACTATGGTGTGTGCTGGGTCTCTCCTGGTGGCCAGGGACATCCCTGCGGAGCACAGGGCAAAAGAGAGCTGCTGGGCCATGCCAGGACGTTGAAGAGCTCCCACTCACCTGTACCATCAGCCGGCAGAGGCCCAGGGCTGGAACAACCAGCCCCAGCCCCGTTCATCCACAGGGTGCAGCACAGCTCCTGCTTCCATGCTACAGACACCGAGTCTTGTGGTTGTGAAGCCACTTGTGCTGTCTACCCGAGGGGTTTCTGTGGCAAACACGGTCACCGTAGGCAAGTAAACAGCTGCATTCACACATGCAGAAGTGTTTGATTTTGTACCAGAAGTTCAGCAGCTAAAAAAGACTTGCATTTTGTTATATGGGTAGCATGATTATAATACATATTAAGGAATTAGGACTCAAGTTTATGAATCCTTATTAGCACCGGTACTCCTTAATGTACTACTTCAAATAAAAGTATTTGTATAATTCACAAGTCTGCAAGTACCTGTCTAGTCAAACTTTCCCATGGATTTCCATTAATACCATACACACTTGCTGGGATATAAAATAATTTTGGGAATACCAGAGAACAGCATGTTTTCCACATAGCAGAAGGAGCTGAGTATAATTTATCTCAATCAGAGACCTACCTAAGACTAAAAATGAATCTTGCACCACTAATCGTGTTTATAAGAACTTAAAGAGAAAACAAAAAATAATTTGTAACTCAAAACAAAACAAAAAACCTTCCAGTTATTTCTAGAGCTAGACACTAGGTGGCGGAACAAATATATGTTCTCTAATAATTCACAAACACATCCTTCCAGTAACATGGCAGGACCACATAAACTAAAATTAAGTATATATTTAAAATAATCTGAAATCTTGCAGCTGGTCTACTTTTCCTGACCAGTTCCTCTAGAGCACAGGCCCTGCTAAGATTGGGTTTAAATCTTTTATGCTATTTACCATGAGCATTAGCTTCAATTTAGTGATTTAGTCACAAACTCGTGTCTCTCTGCACCAAAGCCCACAGCTCCCCCTTTCCTGTACAATCCATTTTTAAAGTTGAACTCAGGAAAACTCTACCTCATAATTTAACAGATGACAGAAGTTTTATACACAGATGAGGACCTCAAATGTGCCCAAGTGGTTTAGGAACATCGGTGTAACTGGTGACAGTAGGACGAGCTGCACGGGTAGATATGATTAAGAAATGAGACTGTAAATTGTTCATTCGTTGTTTCTTTGCGCCTGCAAAGCCATGTTTCTTCCAGAGGAAGAGCATACCTGTCTAAGTAGCTAAGAAACTAAGAGTCACTGTGGGTAAATGCTGAGGTGAAAATGCTGGAAAAAAAGGTCTGGAAGAACGAAGCGGGAATGCTTTGCACCACGAGATGTCAGCAGGTGCCCAAGGCCCGGAGCCCGGCCCCAGCCATGGCTTTGCCGTTGTGCTGCAGGGAGCAGGAGGCAAGGTGCCGGGCTGGGGGTCTGGAGATGCAGGGGCAGCTTGATAAGCAAGGGAACTGCTAGGAAAAGAAGTTCCACCAAGAAAATAACACATGAGAGGAGTTTGTTAAAGCTGGTTGGAAGTTCAGCCTGAGTGCTTGTGACGCAGCTGTCTGCCTGCGGGATGCTGTGCGTGCTTTGCACATGCCAGAACCGCACGTAAGCAACCTTTGCATTTCAGTCCCATAAAAGGGGACTGAAAAAAGAGCTGTTCCTTGTGCTGGCTGGCTCCAGAGTGCAGCAAGAGCTCAGATTAGCAGCAGTGAGAGATGGGATGGAAGCTGAAAGAGATGAACCTAATTCCAGGCTCCCGACCAATTTGCTGTGCAGCCTTACACTGCCTCATCTTACTCATTTGTCCTCACAGTTTTGGCATCTCCTGTCTGTCATCTTCCCCTTTAGGTGTGAGGTATGCAAAGCAAGACCACCAGCTTTGAGGAGAGAACCCCCCACACCCCTCAACACTTCTAAATCTGTCAGTGCTTAACAGCATTCCTGTGACACTGAAACACCAAGGGCTGTCTACGCATCTGGTTCCTGTCCCCAGGCATGCAGAACTTCATTTCAACAAAACCTAGGCTATTTCCAGATCCACTTATGCATGGTCAGTTTTGTCAGCTATTTTTTCCTAAAGCCATGACAGGAGAGGACCTTGAGAAAGAACTAAATGGAAGTGGTAGGACCCTTCTGGAGCAGGATCTGATGATGGGCTCAGGAGGTCACCCGGCATGATGTGGCAGCGGAGGAGCAGAGCCTACACAACAACGGCCCCTTTCTTTGGGAGGAGTAAACATCTGAATGAAAACAACAGTAGGATAAACGTGGATGAACCCACTTGTCACTGGCCTACAACATCCAGCGGGGGGGCTGGGAGCTCAGGAGGTGGCAGGAGGAACACCAGAGCCAGCTGCAGGCCTGAGGGAGGAGCCATGAGAGGAGCCATCACCGCGCCTCTGGCCTCCGCTCAGGGAGGCACCGACTGGCTCCAGAAGAAGTCATAGAAGAAGAAGCCTCTTCTGCTACACCCTGCCAACAGCCCTTTCCAAGGGATAATGAGTCAGGCAAAGGGAGGAAGAATTGGTAGGAAATTATACCCCTCAAAGTCAACCTTCCTCAGAACTGGAGAAGAAGCTTCTTTCATGTTTGTAGACAATTTACCCTGGCTTGTGATGGTTGCAGACCTCAAAAGAACTAAGGCTTGCTCACCTGCAAAGGCAGCGTGAGATCTGCCCACCCACCCATCCATCCTCACGCACGGTGCCATGGCTGCTGTAGGACATACACTCCAGGCCTTCTGACAGCAAGTACCACACCTCTCTTCCCCTCCCAGGCAGAGCTGTTTTCAGATTTGGAGGTGCAAGTAGACCAACCTACCTAAGAAACCATCAGCTTCCTCTTCCTGCACAGAGATGGTTTACTTCACGATGCCAGATAGACATGGGAAGGACCAAACGATGCGATGGACGTGGGCAGTGGCTCAACAGAACTGTACAGCCTAAGAAGGATAAATAAAGACAGGAAAGAAACAGATGGGGTTGAAGAACCGACAACATCAAAATGGACACGTAAGCAGCATACAAGGGGGATACAGTGGTCACCGTAAGCATTCCTTTATGGTACAGGAGATACCTAACCTTGATTCCAAGAGTTGCAGCTGCTGGCAGTTCACACGTCAAGGATTGTGCCTACTGATACAGGAGCAGAGGTAACACGCGTGGGAAATGGCGTGGTGTGGGAACGAAGAGCTTGTGGTTGACTTGTGGCAGCACAGCTGGGAACCTGCAATCCCTGCTCAGCGCAGGACCTGTTGGTTCTCAGCAGCTCCGAAAAAACAAGTTCCCCTTATTTATTACCTGAGAAGATAGATGCTTTGGGGACCTTGTGGTCATTTAAAATTCAGTTCCTACGGTCTACTCTAAGCCTCTTTTATAGCCGAGTCACTCAGTTTCAAAGCGTTGTTTCCAAATTCTCGCAGGGCTGTCTTCCTGTCCCATGTCCTCCCCAAGTCCCACCCTACTCGCATATGTACCCTCTGTCCCACAGCTCATCCTGCTCTTCCTCCACGCTCTCCCACTCCTTGCCACTCTTCCCCCCTTTGTCTCTACCTCACTTCCTTCCATTTTGCCGCCGTACTGCCTTCGCCCTTCACAACTAACCCTTTACTGTCACACTTGAGGCTTTCCAAAGCTTTGAAAAGTTCCCTTTCCAGAATGGGAAGTGGTAAACCAAGCTCCCATCCCACACAGTCTTCTGGTAAAAATCCCACCCTCCCCCTTTTACTTCATCTCCCTCTACCATCTTCCTTTTGTTTGTCTTGGCTACTCCTTTGTCTGCTCTTAAATTAGAAGCTCTTTGAGGGCAGTGCCAGAATCTGGTCTGGAGAAATCCATATGGTACCTAACGTTGTATATTATATATTACAGAGTCTATTCTATTTATTATTATTATTATTATTATTTTTTTTTAATTTGGATAAACTCACTGAAAACCCAAGCAAGTAGGACTACATAGACACACGTGTCCTGTCAACAGGAAGCTTCTCTTACATAACTTCACTGACAGTTCTGGAAAGCTAAATGCGGTCGGGTTGATTTTCCTCACTGCAAATTAATAGCCAGGACAAAAGTCAGCCCACAAAGAAAAATCATTTCTGAGAAAGGAGGCTTTAAAAAAGCAGATGATTTTTAGCACGCAGAGCTGCCCTCGCGAAACATCTGCTATGACGTAGCCCTGTTCTGGCCCCAGACCAAGCATATCAATAGCTCCACAGAGTAATGGGATAAGAAAATGGGAAAACTGCCATTGCTTGTTTAGCAGCTTGTTTTGCTGATAAATGTCTGTCACTTTTCAAATAGCTACAGTGTAATTGTTTTGGGGGGAAAATATTTCCTTGAGCAGGAGGTTTGCAGGCCATTAGCTATTTCCCATCTGTGCTGGTGTTCTAAGACACCACACATACACTTTGCTCCCTATTAGAAATTATTCACAGCTTTGGATTACAAACAGGCAGCCTGAAGAAGTTTACAAATCATGTCTGCCATTAAAAAGCTTGTTCTGGGCGTACAGAAAATTTAGATTTCAGAAGCGTTAGAACCAAAATGTAATTTCTGAAGGACCCTCTACTTGAAAGTCTGCTAGAAAAAAATACTTTTCATGTATCTTTTTGAAATAATGAATGACTGTACAAAAGCAATAGTTACTTGACTAAAGCAGGGTCTCATTTCATGGCTACAGAGAATATCGCTCATCCCACCCCTTTTCAAACTGTGCCATGAAAATGTTCAATTTCTGCCCGATAGCTGCTAGGACTGTTTAATATCACACAATACCTCTAATAACTATAGGCTTTCACTTCACGCGCATCATCCTAATATGCAATTACTTGAAGCAAATCTAGCTGTGCTAAAAGACAGCACTACTCTCTTACCTGCTTCAACTGAAATACTAGCTGCATTTAAAAAAAAAATAAACATTCCTTATCAATAGGTGTTCTCCTTTCTTTTACCTCCTCCAATCAGGGGAAAAAAAAAAAAAAAAGGAGGGGAAACAAGGGGAAAAATATGGGTACCATTGCAGATTTATTCCAGTGATAAACTTGTTTTGTCATTTGAATCCTTTGAATTTCAAAAAAAAGTAAATTAAAATGCAAGATTACACAAATTTTCAAACCTAGCTGCTTTTTAGACTTCACTGAATAAAATTAGTGAAAGAGTGAAAAGTTATTTGTGATTAAAAAGCGCATCAGTGGGTAACTCACACCTTTATTTACGACTAGGACTGACAGGCAAAAGAACCAACACACAGGCAGTGACTGCTTTTCAGAATTTATTGTAAAAAAAAAGTAGTAAACAATAGGAAAAAAACGTTCCTTTTTAAACCCACCACTTATTGCTTTATATGGAAACAATGGAAAAATGTGACAGAAACATATTTACCCATTTCTGTCCATATATCAGATGATCCAAGCTACTCAGGACACGCTCATGGGAAAAATATTGGCAGTATCACAGCATATGGAAGTGGAAATAAAAAACATGCAGTATTTTCAATTGCAGTTGGGAGGCCTATTTCCTGCAGTCTAAAGATCATGTTGTTTTATCTGCTTTCCTTTAGCATAACGTACATTATCAGACTTCCATAACTTCAGACACCAGCAGAAAGCCCTGATTTTTTGCCAATAGTGACATACCCACCTCAAAGATAAATGTGGAAGTCGGAATGTCTGCCTTATTTCTGTTTGCAATTTCCTTTCCATAGGAACATGCACATGATATAGTTCCTGCTAACAGATATTTAAAGCTTGGCTTGCCCTCGTTCATTTATACCAGTCCAACCCCACTGGAGGTCCTCAGGGCAGCACAAACAACGGAGAACAGACTTCCAACACCACGCTTGTTTTGACACAAGAAGTGCTTGCCCTACCACCAGATTCTGCGTGTTAAGAATACTTGGCAAAGATGACAGATTCTGCATTAGAAGGTGTTACAGAAAATGTAAATAAATAAATTCCCCAATTTTTTTATGGATTTTGTAGTTCATATCAGAACATCTAAAGAACCTGTGTAACTTAAAGAGGGCTCAATTTAAACAGAGCCCCAGAATAATGAGTGCACGGTAGTATTTACCTGGTGTAATTAGCTTCATTACCAACTGGCGAAAAGTCGACTTAACTTCAGTTTCATGCTTAAAAGAATTAGTCAGAGAAAACTTACGTTACATGGCACCTTCGAGACCACCTCAGGTTCAAGTCAAGGGATGAACTTACACATAGGTGTGTTGTTTTAGACAGTACTTGAGGACAGAAACCAAATACAAAGAAAACAGGGCTCAGCAGAAACCTATTGATAAAACAGTACCTAACCATTTTTTTCACTGCTGCAGTTGCTGGAAACTGATTGTAGTGACCACACCAGTTTGAGGTGACTCACACAACGGACAGCCACTGGTGCAGACCACTGGGGAACATTTGGTCATTCTGAAAGGGGATACAATGGAGCAATACAGGAAATTCCATGCTGAGAGGACAAAGTCAAACATTTGTTCTCTTGCACATCATAAAAAGTATTTTTGGTTACAAATTACTATTGCAAACAATCTTCTCATAGATAAAACTAAAAGTGTCTCTAACTAGAAAGCTTTGGGAGTCAAAACCCCACAAACCATAACTAATAAGCTTTATCTATGCAAGTCCTCTCCCCTTCTGGGCTGTGACAGTCTCCTTATTTTAAGACAGACCTTCCTCTTGGTCAATCAATTCTGTTTTGGAGGAGAACACATCAGCCAGCATGTGCTTTGGGATTTCAGATCCCCGTACTTTCAACGTGTAGCAGGCATTCTCTACTTTTGCCAGACTCTGTTTCAAGGTATACAGCTTCTTCGATACTTCATAAGGTCCAGTGTTGCCAATGAAAGTAAAACCATCATAGATCTGACGTAAGAACTGGCTCAGTTCAAAAGGTGTGTCAATGTCACCATTTCCGACACTGCTGATGCACAGCCGCATCAGCTCTCCAGTTAGGTCAGCCACTCCCAGCAGGTAATCTACGGGTGTTACCTTCAGGCTCCAAGTGTGTGGTTGCTTATCCTGGGAACTGGAGGTCTGAGGACAGATCAGAACAAAGCCCAGTAAAGACAAGTAGGCAAAAAGCAGAGCAAAATGGTTCAAATATACACTAGTTTCTCTAATGCAACTGTAAAGCAATGGTAATTACAAACATTCTGGAAACTGAAATTGCGTGGCACTTAACAGTCTGATTTCAGAAGTACTATTTGCTAATCTCCCTCCAGCATGCTGTAAGGTATGAAAGCATCCTTTCCATTTGAGATGTGATTTCCATTCTGATAAGCACAATAAATGCACCGTGCTTCTATCACCTTTATTTGCAGAGTAAATGCATCTGTACCAATGTTTATTTGCATATGTCTTTTTTTTTTTTTAGCTCAGATCTCAGCCTAATAGACTTAAATTTTCATTGAATACTCTGTCCAAAGCTACCAAAGCAATCAAGAATCAAGAGAGCCTGCATTACAAAAACAAGTCATATCATTTTGTAATAGCATCTTGAATTTCAAAACATTTTCTAGAAGAAGTTGATAGGTATAGTTCTCTCAGATCATTTTTATATCAGCCTAGTTCACTACATTATCTAAATAAATATTTCATGAAGAGAAGTCATCACAGAGTGACAAGTTTGCTTTTCAAGTTTCCAATACTTTTTATTTCCAAAATAGTGGTGGATGGGAAATAACATACATCTGTTTCTATTCCTTTGCTCCCACAATGTAGCATCCACTCAAATTCACCCATCTGGTCTGCAGTGTGTGTGCAGAAGTTAACAACTTCACAATTTGTGAAAATAACTGTACCACTACTGGTAAGAACCAGAGAACGTAAGCTAAAAACCTGGCCCTATTTGCAAGTATCTTACTAACAGAATGAAGAAGGGAAAAAAAGCACCGTGTCTGGCCGTTAAAAATCCCTCTTCTATACTTGTTTCTTAGTATTTTGCTATTCTGGATGGTTCTGCCTACTAGGTGTTCAGTTTGCCCTAAATAAAGGTGATGTGAAATAAACAAACTCGTATCCCACTGATTTAGTTTACCACTAAACTAAATAAGTTTTGAATAAGCGAGTCAAAGCCCCCATGCCTATGTAACACCATTCCACTCACTGGCCTTATTTAATCCGATGCCAAAAATGTGGCTGAGCCCAGTCATCACATTAACCATTTCTGAAAGATATTTGTCACATGAGGAAAGAAAAACTTTTACCGTGTTTGTTGTTTCTTCCTTGTCTTCCGCTGTAAATACTAGTTGTTTATTGATCTCTTCAACACTAATTAAAGATCGTGTTTTAATAAAATACTGAAATGAAGCTGCCTCAACATACTCTTGAAGTCCTGCAAAAACAGCATAAATAAGCTAACAATTCAAACTTTACAGTAATGATCCATCCTTGATTTTTTTTCAGAAATCTTTTAAGTAAAACTATTTTAAGGTTACTAGCAGAAAAAGAACACAATCCAGAAATAACACTGGATCATTATTTAACGTAGCACACTTTTGAAGTACAAACATCAGACCAAAAGCACAGCAGATAAACATCTTCAAGTTTTTACTCCAAGCAAACTTTTCATTCAGATCCTTCTGTAATATCAGTACAAAGCATCACATTACTCTCAGAAACATGCTGAACAGCAGCTCCCCATAGCGAAGCTTGTAAAATACAGCATTTGTATGATGGAGAGTGCAAATCACTGTTTCATGAGGTCACAGACACGGGACATAGTACAGAGAGACTGCAAGTAAGTCAAAGGCAAGACAGCTGATTTGAAAAAAAAAAAAATACATAAAGAAAATTTTCCCTTAATTCATGTTATGACCAGCAGTAAATACTTGTTTTAAAATTAATTTCCCAGTTCTTTATTTTGTAGGAATTAGTGAATAAGCTCCTTAAAACATTCAGGATAGGTGAAATTTGTGTTCAGGACAAAGCACACATTGTTACAAATAACTCCAGACCAAAAAAAAAAAAAACACACACACACAAACAACCAGACAAGGCTGTGATGTTCAGCAAGATGAGCAACAGCTCTGTCCAAAAGAACTTACACTCTAAAAATAAGGCATGCAGGAGGAACAAAAGGTGTACTGGCAAGGAAATAACGATAGGATAACAAATATAGCTTGTACCAGCTTTATATGCCATCTGCAGCCACCTGTCACAACTGCCTCTCACTACCTACTTGACAGATGGTGATTTTCAGTATGCATTATAGCACAGGTGAGATCTATAAAAGAGCTCGAATGTTCAGACAGTGATTTCACAGGTTCTGTCAATTTTTCCTTCTGCGCACAGGACAGGTTTGGGGGAAGCATGCGGGAAAAGTTCATGAGCGGAAGATTGATGTTGGCACTGCTGGTGGAAAAAAAAAAAAAAAAAAAAAGCAGAAATGAACCTGGAGCAGACAGCCATGGCAGGATGAAGCTAAAAAGTTTTGAAGACAAAAACAATACATGTGTATCTGACCTAGGGACGGAGAGAGAGCCAAAAGAGGAAGTGAAAGGAACAGACTGTAACGTGACAAATCTTAGCAGAAGAACAATTCTGAACAATTTTAAGGGGATAGTTTCACTTTGGAAGAAGCAGAGAGGTGACACTGTGGCATCATGCAAGAAGGCTAGGCTTAGACAGTAGCTTTGCCAGTATGTAAAGTGAGAAAATTTGGAGGTACCCAAGGGTACCAGAAGTAGAATCCTGGTTCCATTAGAATAACGATAAAAAGCCCAGCTGACCACTACAGGGCAAGGATCTCAGCCTATGGAGATAAGCAGATAATTTATTCTTCATTGGGATTAAAGAAAAAGTCTAAATCAAAAAGAAGGGAGCATCGATTTGAATAAAAGAGGAAAGTGGAAACGCCCAGGAAAACTGGAGGAGACCTCCAGGGAAAAGGTGACTGTGGGCCTTTCACATTACAATCATAGTAACGTATGCTGAATGACCTGCATTTTCTCTTTTTAAAATATGTATTTGCAGGGTGAGTGGATGCAATTCAGTACACACCCTTTACGCTTCTATACAGCAGCAGTGGGAAAAGCAGAACCACCAACCAGAGCCACACACAACACTGCTGTTCCCAAGTGAGAACATCCTACTACAACTATTTGTTGTACACAGCTGTAAGGGCAAATAAATGCAGTAATTTAATCAGCTGAATTCAGGTAAAGCATTCTGGGCACAAGTCATTGAAGAGTACTGGAGAAAAGCTATTCAGAATCTTCTAAGATTAATAACTTCAGAAGTTGCAGAGGGGTAGATTCATCACCCATTCTTCTCCTGACTTACTGTACTGACATAACACAACCGGTAATTCATTGTGACATTTTGGCTTTTCCTGTGGGTAAGCTATGAACTACCATACTGCAGCACTTAACATGACATCTGTGAGAATCTCTCTGCCATCCGTGGAGATTACCAGCTATGAAGAATCAACTTCGCATTTACCCAAGTTCTCAGAGAGATCAAATCAGCTCCCAAACTTCTCAATATATGTTCTCAAGCAATGTTAACTCCCATCTTTAACTCATTGCAGTTTAACTCCTCCACACATATTTTGTTCTTTCCCAGGCTGTTTGGCTCCTCCTTATATTTCTTTGTGTGTGTATATATATATATATTTATATAGACATACACATGCCCACATTTTTTGCCTCCTCTCTTCCCATCCAATCTGCCTTGATCCACTATTTTCACTCCAGTTTAACACCACCATACAGAAGTTGTGCACACATTACGGTTTGTCATTTGCTTTTACCTTTCACGCTTAGCAGATCTACCTCCCTGTATTTATAAGCAAGCCTTACAAAACTTTATTTGACATTGTTACCATCGCAAACAGACTGGTAACGACTTCCCTGAAAAAATATTAGTATTTTAAGCCCTTCTTCCAGACATAGCCACAACGTAACTTCCTAATGACCCCAGACCTTGAAATAAGGTGTTTTCATGTGCAGGTAGAAGGATGTTTAAACACGGTATGTTTTAGCTTAACGGAAGGACATCCGCTAATTTCAGCAAATAATCCCCAAGGTGAAAAACCCCATCCCATTTCACTACACCATCCAACAATACCTTCCCCTTGTGCTCGTTTTGGATTTATTCCAAAGTTGGCTTCTTTACAGATTGAGTTGCCAGTAATAGAATCGTTCGTAAAGCTACTTTTATGCAATATTTTTCTAGCATGCACTCACAAAAAAACAATAAAGTGTTGTATTATTTCCACTAGCACTTGTTAATATTACAAATGTAAGGTAACACTTAAACATTTTGATATTTTATTACATTTACACAAACAGCTTGCACTAGTGATAAGTTAGTCACACACTCTTCCATATTTTGAAAATATATTTTCTACATAAGAAATGGAAAGTTACACTGAGGTATCTTCTGAGCACCTATCTATAATGGAGATTTTGTGCCTGAAAAATTGTGCATTTTTTTTCCACATGAATCATCTGATGTAAAAGATATTTACCCTTGTCTGCGTATACAAACTCTGGGAAATATCAGATAAGCAGTTTTTCTAAGAAACTCAGTGTTGTACTAGCAAGAAATCAGGATTCTTTCAAAAACCCAAGTCATTGGAGCTCTCAAGCCAAGAGTCAAATTAATGCACAAGGGGTAGGAAAAGGTAATTCTGCTTTAAAAATGGGTAATGAACTCTGTAACTGGAGGAGTCAGGTAAAGGTAAAAAATGTAATCCTACCTGATATATATATATATACATATGCATATGCCTGTATGCACGAAATTTTAACTTTGAATGACAGATCGAACAAGAGGTGAGTTTCCTCCTAACATTTAATTTACTCAAATTTCCCTGAGATGATTGAGGGATTGGAACATCTGTCCTATGAGGAAAGACTAAGTGAGCTGGGCCCGTTTAGCCTAGAGACGAGGAGACTGAGAGGGGATCTTATCAACCTCTGTAAACACCTGAGGGAACAATCTAAAGCCGATGGGGCCAAACTCTTCTCAGTGGTGACAAGTGATAGGTGACAAGGGGCAATGGGCATAAATTGAACCACAGAAGGTTTCATTGCCATACGAAAAACAACTTACAGTTCAGGTGATGGAGCACTGGAACAGGCTGCCCAGAGAGGTTGTGGAGTCTCCTTCCTTGGAGATATCCAAAGCCCACCTGGATGCAGTTCTGTGTAACATGCTCGAGGTGACCCTGCTTGAGCAGGGGGGTTGGACTAGATGATCTCCAACCTCATTCATCCTGTGATTCTGCAATTCTCATTTAAGCATCAGTTCAGCAGTTAAAAATGGGTTAAAACGGATTTCATGCCTCTCAGTCCTTGAAGTTAACAATGTCAATGCGGTTAGCTTCCTGAACAACCTTCATCTCTGTATTTCTTCTTAAGCTAATCTCCTTCTCTCCCTTCAACCCTTCGCTTTCCTCTTTCTCTACATATTTTTACCCAAACTTGCCGTCTCTGTTAAGGGATAGGAAACAAGTAGATGACAGCCTGTGTTATCTTCCCCTGCTCCTCCACTAAACCATGCACAAATCATAGGCCAAAAGCAGCCACCAGAAAGATGGTAGGAAAATATACAGTTAGTTACAACTATTTTCTTCTGGCATCACAATATGATGGGTAAGGTACATTATTTACGAGGAGAGTCACATGAAACTACCCAATTGCAAACTCATTCCAAAATCCAAACAGTCGCAACTCTATCTGATCACATTTAAGCTGCTAGGTTACCCTCTCTTAAAAAGGAAAGGAAAAAAGAAAAAAAGGAGTCACATTCTTGTGGAAATTCCAAACTGAGAAAAAAAAAACGTTAAACTGAGAGCCTTTATTACTCAACTCTGCAGACCATGGGAAAGATGGTAGATTTAAAGAACCCACTGCTACTAGCCTGTTGATCAATGAATAAGAGAACTGGTAAAATGAGTAATTAATTAACCAAGTATATCAACTGAAATAAGTACAAGCAATAAATTTTAAAGTATTAATATACAAATTAAATCATTATGCTTTAAAGTTAGCATCCTATTAAGATGAAACTGACAATTCACACCTCAGCCATTTCAATTTGTCTGCAGCTTTGGCAACAATTCCCTAGATTCACAGTTCTCTTTCCACACACAAGTGGTAAAAACTGAAGTAATTAATCTAAAACTGCGGCTGTGAAACAATCCAACAGCTGTTTAGTTGATTGTGAGTGTGAAGTCAAAGGTTAATTTTATAACAGCATACAGAAAGAGTATGAAGCCAGCTATCCTCTGAGAGGCTCACGACATAGACATCCTGTTGTGAAAAAGGCTTAGAAGAATTTTAATTCCACTCAGGAACAGATTTTATACAATGGGAGTAACTAGCAAATACAAATAAAATCACAAGAGCAAAATGTCCATAAAAGGTTACAAATTTGAATAATACTTCTGCTATTTCCATTCACTGAGTAATACTTCAAAACCTGAGTCACTATGACAGGGAGACATATGTACAGTCCTTGAATTTTGAAAGGATCTGGGAAAGAGAAAAACACAGTTAAATCCATATTGGCATAAACATGCTGCTCCATTGTAACAATTCAGTTTTGAATCAGTTTGGCAATCAGTGCAAACAGAGATGGGAAAGTTTGACAGAGAAATAGACTTTGTGCTACCTTATATTGATTACTAACAAAATGTTACTAAAATAAGAATGTATGTTAAATCCGGCAGTGATCTGTCTAAACTGGTTTACTTTTAAATCAATAACTAAATTGATGCAAACTTCTCTCACCAAGCCCAATGTTTTATTGATTATTCAGTTGCTACTTGACTCATCCACGACCACCCTAAGGCTCTGTTCCCTTCTAGCTGCATGCCTTGAAATGTTGCGTTTCAGATGCCTAAGCGTTAGGACTGTTTGTACTTTGCTTAAAGTTGAATACACACCAAAGTTAGGGAAAAGGAAAACCCAAGATTAGTCTTTTTTCCCCAATAACTGAATAAACAAATACATGCTCACTGTTAAATACGCACGGGTGCCTGTGAGTTAAATCATTTCTCAAACAGGCACAAATACCCTGCAGAGAATATTTTATTCTCTCATTGCAGAGAACAATTTGAGTCTTTTTTTGTTATTGTTATTAGAAACATGTGTACATATGATAAATGCTAGTTTTCTTGTAGATGACTCACTGTGAATGAAAAGTTCACAACCTTTTATTTTGACTACTTGAAGAACCAAGGGATGTATCATGGTTACTTTTTAACAGAATGTTTTGTTCTTGAGGGTTTTTTTGGTTGGTTGGTTTTTTGTTTTGTTTTTTTAAAAAAAAAAAAAAAAGAAAAAGTGAAAAACTCTGGAGATGAGCCAATGCTCTACATGAGTTCTTAAATATATATAAATTCCTGTGACAAGTAGTCTTCCTGATCTTTGACTACCTCCAGTTCCTCTGAGAACTGATATCCAGTTTTAAAGTCATTCAGTTAGAGGGCAAATTTTACACTAATAACAGCCTTGAGGGCAACTGTTCAGATACCAAAGAAAGGAAGCTCTGAGTCAGCCAGTATGCTCGATGATCAAAGAAGGAAGAGCACCTACCACAACACAGCTTTCTCAGTTTAAACCCAATAAAAAATCCTCCTCAAGATGAGGCTTTTTCTGTGTGAAAGTCCTGACTAACCTAACCTGATCAGAAGTCCTAATGGTAGCCACATATTCTCATAAATACAGATCAGTGGAGATGACAAAAAAGGCACATCATGACCCACCAACCCCTATTTCTCACCATGTGACTGTAAAACAAAAACCTAATGATGATGTGCTCTACTAGCTGTTTCCTGTCATGGAGCTTCTCTATGACACATTCTCCTGTGTGGTTTTAAACATAAAAAGGAGTGTACATTTTTCTCTAATCTTCTCTAATTCTCCAGCAGCACTCAGTTCCCATAAAGGCTGGAGAGCTCTGGTCTGTGAATGACTGATGTTAACAGCTGGAGGATCTAAAACAACTCCTGAGTCATTACACAAGGACTCCTCCATTTGCTAACTACGAAACTAAATTAAAGGACAATGTCACAGGTTTCAGACTGTCACGTAAACAACAGCAGTATTTCCTGTAATAGTGCTGCAGAGCTTCAGGACAGTTAGATCTTATGTTAGAACTAGGAAATGAAAACCTGGCCCAATCCATAGCACACATCTTTAGGAGATTGTATATAGCTGCTCTTATGCTGCTGAATTTAAGGAGTATGGTGAACCCAACAGCTCCTCCATCAAACATGGCATGCTCTGTGTGAGCACTGGTCATGTCCAACCCACATTCATTTTCCCAGGTTTAAGTTTTTGTGAACGGATGTACAAATCCTGCAGCAGAACATAAAACACGAGAGGCTTTGCAATTGCTGAGCGTTTACTTTCCTTGGAAGAACCTAGAAAAAAGGCATGAGACAGAAATAAACAAAGGGCAGTAAAATGCAACAATCTGAAGATATCTAGTTTCAAATAAGCAACTTGCAGGGTGAAGAGAATCAGTCTGACAGTTTGTTGGCACACTTGGCAGTGCAAGAACATCAGAGAAATGGAGCAATAAAGAAAGCAAGCAGAGGAATTAACAAAGTTATATGTAATAAATATTGGCTTCTTCACCGCAAATTCCGTTAATTTTTCAGTATAATCAGGAAACTTTGTTTCCATTTCTGGCATTTTACCTCTCACCCACAGCAGCAAAGAGATGAACTTTAATTCTTCAGCTACATCCTGTTCCTGTGTTATTATGTTTTCCCACCATCTTGCAGAAAGCTGATTGCTTCCTTCATGGATAGCTTTCCTTTCATGTTTTAGGTGTATTTAAGTTTTTTTCCTGGGTGAGACATTTCCAACCCACGACACCCTTCTTCATGCAGTAAAAAGCTTTTCCTTTGTACATCACCCATTTTATCACAGTTTTTGAACTGTAAAAGCAAAAAGTTCTACTGTTTCTGATGTGCAGAACTGTTCTTAACATTGGTTTTCTTTTAGAAATATATATATATATATATATATATATATATATAGGAAAAGGCAGCTAGCATAGATCAAGTACAAGATGTTCTTTCTATCTTGTGAGTGAAAAAGGTAAGAACAAAAGAGCAGGTAATACAAAAGTCATTACACGGACTGTTCGTTTAGTTTGTGTTCTAAGCAGAATCCCTTTTACAATACCAAAAGAACAATAGTACTTAAACAAGTGATTAGGACATCTAAATCTAGCCTACTTGGACAGACCTCGCCCATCTCCATATTATTTCTTACAGCATCAAGTCTGGCAGTACTGCATAATGAAATTAAAATATGGTCCTCTAGCGCAACTAAAGTATTTCCTTTTCATCCATGCAGACTAAACGAACATTGTCCAACGCAACAACGTAATTTGTTGCTGTATGATTAGACTCCTGAAGCGACTCTAGATGGGACTAGAGAGGAGACAAAAATAAGTGACGTTATATCGTTCTCTCAGAACACCAATAGTGCCTGCACAAGATAAATTGTGAGCTAGACTGCGTCAATGCTGAACTTTTACACAGAACTTCCCGCACCATCATGGGCAGCAGCAGTCACGGAGCAATAGCTTTGACAAGGTGCTGACATTTTACAGCCTCATCATCTAATCCTATTCGGAGCAAGTGCAGACATGATAAAGAGCTAATGAGCTGCTCTGTGCAATGCACCCCATTCACCATTCCTGCTAGCACAGACACACAGCAAACAGCAAGGTCGGCCAGCAACGTTTGTTACACGTTCTCACCACCCTACGCTGCGTTAGTGAGGAAGCCCCCCAGAAAATCTGGGTTCCTCGTTCCACACCAGGTTTTATGCACTGCTACCAGCTGTGCAGATAACACCACACCTAGGCTTGCTCCGAGCAGAACCTAATGACCTCATTGTATAAACAGCAACGTGCAGCTTAAACTATCACTCCTAAGAGCTTTCTCGGACAAATTGCCATTGAGAAAACAGTGTAACACCTCAACAGCCTTATTATTCTCACACTGCACCTATCCTGTATTGCTAAGGGACAAAAAACTGAGTAAAGCTTCAATCAGCTGGAGACTTCATGTTAGAAAGATACCCCACTCATCCCCACACACCAACCCATCGCACATCTCTTGGCTCCCCTCTGCTTTAGACAAGCTTTGTACTTATACAGAATAAATTTAGATCGTACTTAGAATAGTTGTATAAATCCTAAAACGTCACAGGGCATACCCTTTCTGGCCTTTAAAGCTTACACAGGTTTTCTTCCTGTCTACTACTGACATTTTACGTGAATATTTTAGAGTTTATATATATAATCCTGAAAAGTTTCCTCCCTTCGCTCCATAAATTCATAAAAAACATTCTCGGCCCTTTTCTCGCACAGCACCTCACAAGGATTTTAAAGCAACAGTACACGTTTCCTCACAGGATATATAAGGTATACACTGCGAAGTGGGGCAAAGGAGCAGGAATTCTATATTACAAATAGTAAAGCTTTAAAAATATCAACAAAGCCGAACACTTCTACCAGAACAAATGAAGAGCTCCACATTAAAAAAAGACTTCATTATTTCAGTATCTCTTTGTTTGCTTGTTTAATCATCCCCTGGGACAATCTGTACTGTTAAGAAACGTGTAGAAAACAGTCATCAGTTTTTGTTGTTGTTCAATTAGTGCTATACTCAGTGTTTGAGCTCATGCAAGTGTCCTTTGGGGAAACGTCCTGCGTGCCATTAGCACTATTCTTAATGAGGGAAAGCATGAAACTCCTTTAGTGCTCTGCCAGAATTGTTTTATCTTCAAGTCAAAAGAACAACTGCTTGGAGTAACCCCAAAAAAAGCATTCAACAATTGCAAGTGGCAAACAATATTCCCAAGCATTATACTCATAGTACTGTTCTATTTATAGGCTAACAGTTATTATACTGAATAAAATATGTATTAGGCAGCTTTATTATGCAGACAGTTATGACTCCCCAGTTAAGGCTGCTACAGCAGTTTCCATTATAAGCCCAGTTTTGATCCCTTTTACTCGTTCTGAGAGACGTAGGGTGGGGAACAGGAGGATGTTTCATGTTTGGTTTCAAGACAAAGGAGAATATTCTTAGGAAGTATGAGGTTAATTGGACATGCTGCTTTTGAGATACGGGACGTAGGCGTTTCTTTATTCTTTTTTGAAGAAAAAAAGAGTGTAACTTTTAACTAGTTCTCCAGAATTTCTTTAAAACACAAGGTCAGTATAGAAAACTAGATGAAAGCCAAGATTTACAGCTCTAGGAAATGCATGAAGACAAAAGATCTAGCACCTTTCCTAGCTTTGTATTCAGAAAGGCATGCAAACTGCTTCCACTGTGAAAAAAGCAAAGCAACAATTAAAACATTAGACTTAAAAACAAAACCAAAAGCAGCATTCTTAATTCTTATCATTGTTTTCCCTCCCAATTACAGTTCTTCCCAAACAGCAGGGGGCATGGGGTTTCAGCATTCCCTCTCACTGTTTTTCTTTACCTAACTGTCCCTTCTTTCTTCATGTCTCTAGGTTTTCTATCTCAGCTTCATAATCCGGACAGCAAGCATCTTCACATCTCTGTCACCTCCTTGATCCCAGCATCAGCTCTGTCAAGATCTACAAGTCTTTAAGCCTGCACATCCCCTTTTTTTCCTTCCATACAACTAACTGAAGAGTGGAGGATTCAATGAACAAGGTGAGGGCAAAGCCCAGGCTAAAAGATTGCATTTCATACCTGTCATACACACAAGCTCATTTAAATGACGCCTAAAAGCATTCCTTGTCTTCTCAGTGGCACACACGTATGTTTTACATGTGTAGCAGAGGTCTATCATAACCTGGCCCATTCTACTGTGGTCAGATATATCTTTATCATTTTAAGAGACATACACATTTTAAGAGCTCATATTTAAAACACTGGTGACAAGTTTTAGAAATGCTGATCTGTGCCTGATAGGATATTTTCAGTTGTTTTCTGAAGAGCTTATTCCATTCCATTTTGATGCTGACAGATATCTTTATGTAAGTCAGAAATCAATTATGAAGGAAAATTAGTGTAGCTAATTGTGTATGAGTATTTACTAAACAAAGCAAGCTTGAACAGAAACTTCTTGCTAATTTTTTTTTTCCTAAGTTGTTATTGCTGGCTCAAGTTTACATACCTTTCATATATAACTAACTTTTCAGGTTGGCAGGGATGTATTTTTTAATATCTAAGAACAACTTTGTTTTTAATCAGAGGAGAAATCTGGAAGTAGAAACCTAGCGTAAGGTTTGTTCCCTTACATTATAGGACACGGGTACACATAGAAGTTAAGAAAAGTTCCCATACATCTGCTCTTTAGGCATACTCTTACATTGAGATTAATGTTAGCTAATCCCAGGTGAGCTTCCCCTCAGTAAAAACAGCTGTAGGTATGGCTCTGAATTTACCCATGGGAAGCCCCATACTATGAAAATAAAACTCTTGTGAAGCTACTGAGTGTGGTAACTGGTTACCCTGTAATAATTCTGCCCACATGGCAAGGCTGACAGCTTGTACTGTGAGGTCTCACAAAGATCCGTGAGGTAGCACACCTCAAATGCTGCCATTACACAGATAGCCAAGAATACTACACGAGTCACAGGGGACTAACTTCACTGGTTTTTCAGGCAAGTTTACAGGTCTTAAAAAACTTTTCAAAAAACTGTGTTCATAAAACTGAATGAAAGGATTCCCAGCTTTTATAAACAGAACTTAAAATGAAAATCCAAGCACTTGAACTAGCATTATTCACCATTTGAGGTCACTTGTACTGTCAGAGTTCTGAATCATCTATTCCTTTTCATTGCCTCATTACAGTACTAAGCAATAAATAGCAGCAAGATTCACACAGGCTGTACGTGGCTCTTTTAAGAGTAACTACTCATATTTAATCCGAACAACCCAGCGCACCACAAGTGGCTGTGGAATTGGAGTCACAGAAAACTAGCACGGCAAACTCGTTCTGTTTCAGAAGTTCCAAACTGAACGTTCACTTAAGAGCTGACTCACTTATCTATGTGAACTTAAGTTTATGTAAAAGTTAACTTGTGCAGTATTTATCTTGTAAAATACTTCTCTCCACAGATGTATTCCCTCTGGATTATAGAATTCTTTTTAGACAATTAAATCGGGGCAGATCTTCAGTTCTCCTCAACTGAAGTCTTGCCCGAACAAGAAAAGATATACAGGATTCCAGTATGTCTAAAATAAGATAGGTAAATGCAAGATAGTTTTATAGCATAACCAGTATGTCAGAGAAGCAGTTACAGATTTTACTCATATGTTGCCACAAACAAGGCAAAAGACTTTTAGGTAAGAATCAGATTCAGTAGCAAAGAAATGTCATTTGTCAGCAAAAGTGATGAAAGCACTGATACTTAACATCTCAAGGATGTTAGTAAAGGCAGTATAAACTGTCATTTAATGCTTGGAGCACCTAGACAGAAGCATATTCCAAGTCTTCAGAAGAGAAAAATACTAATTAGAGATTTTAAGTTAACTTTATCAATTCACAATGGAGTCATTTCACGAGTTAGTCACACACATGCATGCACACCCCACACCCCCCAAGTTATAACCTTTTCAGCTCAGGTAAACGAGCATGTTGCACATACTCCTCTAAGTCACAGAGGAGCAGCCGGTACGTTTGTTAGAACTACTCCCAGCTTTAGTTTAGGTCAAGGTCCAAAGCTTTCCAGCTGCAACAAATTCTTGTTTAACCACAGTGCTAACAGGACTGTAGGACAATAGCCTCTCCAGTACCAAAGATGAATCTGAGTCCTGATTTGTGAATATGTATTGTAGATATGTTTGTAGATATCTGCTAAATTCAAACCTGCTGCATGAGGAGAAACCACTTTTAGGTAAGAAACGGAGTTTAGTGCAAAACAGAATATTTTCCCTATTTTAAAATAATTTACCTGGAGATATAGCTCTGTGGAACTGATACATGTCTTCTCCAATTAGTTCTTGTGCAACCTGCTTAATCTTTCGTCTGACAGCATCTAACTTGACTTCAGATTCATTTAGTATTTCTTCCCCATTGGGAGCACTGCAATCATAAAGCAGAAACTGAAAAAGCAGCTTTCAGAATATGATCAAACAGTTGAAAAGAAGTTAAATTTTCATTTACTAATACATATTCAATGACTTCAAGAAAAAAATGTAGTGGAAAAAGAAACTAAAGTTTAAACTTTAACACCTATTGTAGATTCCAAAAGAAAGATTTTGCAGATTGTTACTGTGAAAATAATTGACCAGTGAAACCTAGTTCTGGTAGCATATTTATTCCAGATAATAATTGTAACAATTGCTGAAGAGGGAACAATAAGAAACACTTGCAAAGGCTTCAAAAAAGTACTCCAGAAAATGAGCAGCATTTACAGAAGTTCATTAACCTCTCTAAAAAACGTCAGCGTTTTGTAATATATTACAGAGCACACGTGACATACATATGGAGTTTTAGAAAGTAGTTATGACCTATGTTATTAGGAAACAACTGAAACATCTGATTTACAAAGAGCATAAACTAAACTTACCTGCCAAGTATATCTGATTTCCTTTTAAATCACCTCTCCCCAAACCCTAAATAATCTATGTGGTCTATTAGGCTTGCAGTCTATTTGCGGACTACATATAGACTGGTCTCAATGAAATGTTCAAAAGCAAACAGATTTCTGAAAGTAAAGCCACATTAATGGCTAACAGCAAAGGAGTGGGAAGTAAAAATAGAAGCATGGGAAGCTTCCACTCTCCTCTAAACACAAATATCTTAAACAGGTATCTAAAATTCAGAGTAAAGGGGAATTTTGTTGTTCTTTTTGTACCAGTTCCCAGCAGACCTGGCCCCTGCAGTGGGGCTATTTACAATCAAGGCTGTAGCAGTTACTAGAATTATCATAATAACTCTTCGCAGAAGACCAATTTAAAAAGGGAGCAACTTCCTAAACTCTATTTATAACTGTTACTACTACAGTACCTATAAATAGCTGCTACTACAGCAGAAGTGTGCTGGTAAGAAAGAAAAAATAAATCTGGGAGAAGGAACAGGGAGATCCGTGATAGCAGTTACACGTAGGACAAGTAAACATTCTATACAACAGGCTATGCAAAGCTTCTCATTTTCCTGTTTTCTATTTTCTCCATGGCTTTCAACCATTGCTTGAAGGTTCACGAGGACACAAAATATATAGAAGCTCAAAACTTCACACACGAGCCTCTTAGGTTGCAGAATGTAGTGAAGTAAACAACCCAAGCTGCCCCCTCCTCCTTGCATTGATGACCTAGGCTGGGGTTGCAAAAACCAAAACAGGGAAGTAGAAGCAGAGGCAGCTAACCTGAAGGGAGTGTGCACATTCTTCTCTCCCAGCTTGCTGGAAGCTGGAAAGCTCCCATCTGCTGAGATACTCTACTACTTTGATCCTATTTAATACTTCAGTAAAACCAACTACAAAACCTGAAGCAGCATCTATTAATTCTCTAGCTGGAGTGTGTGTTCATTACCTCATATCCACCTTAAAGGATGTTTATGGGAAAATAATTAAATCTTTCTCAAGGAAACGCTGCAGCTATTCATCACAAATAGAGAAAACACTACAAGGCAGCTTCCAGGTTTCTGTGAACACCTTTGCTCTCAGTGTGACTCACCTGGTAAACCTGTGGAGCAGAAATATCGTTCGTTTGCTTTCAATAGTTATATCACGACTGAGCTTCACAAGCCGTTCGTATTTGTCATGCCTGGTGTCAAGCTCCAGCTGAAACGCTGCGGAGTCAATGATTACAGAAACAAGCACGGTTAGCACAGCACGCAGCGTAGGAGAAAAGCAGAGATCCTGTGCCACAGGAACTGCTGTGGGGCTCAGCCCCACCAGCCTTTTCTCTGGGGTGCTTTTTTGCAGCGTGGGTAGTGCTGTGGAGACCACCATTGCCCCCTGCCTGCCGGAGCTGCTGTGCGACAGCTGCCTGCACATCTCGCATGGCTCACCACACAGCAAAGCCACAAAATCATTTCTGAACAAAATACAGCAAGTCCCATCATGCAGGAACGTGCCTAACAGAACACTCACAAGCACGCAGGAACCTAGCTCTGACTTCTGGCTCTTCAAAAGTCTCTTTGAGGAATGGACCCGTATCCTTACACAACTGCATGTCTATGAAACTTCAGTTTTGAATAGCAAAATTCATCAGTAATACCACTTCTGTTCAGTAAGTCAGGTTTAAATACATGTCAACAGTGATGATTCTTTAAGCAGCCCAAACCACTGTAAGCTAAAATACTTGTTTTAAATAGTAAAATCTATTCTTCCATAGTTCTGTTCAGAAAACTGAATTAGATTTTCACCCAAATATACAAAGACAATTCAGAAATAAAACCCTGCAATCATTAGTAAACAAGACTCATCAAGTTAAAAACAAACAGACTAGTGAAAAGAAAGCTTATATTTTATATCAGAACTAGACTTGGCCAAAAGCCAAGTATTTTAACATCTTTAAGAACTGGAAGTAGCAAAGCAACATTATTTAAAATAAGATTTCTAACTTTCTAATTTACTTACTGTAAATTCTCTCTGCCTAACTAGAACGAAGATGAAGAAAGAGAGTATGCGTATCTACTTTTCTTAGTTAAAACTATGAATAATAATGTTTCACATATAACATTAACATTTTATAGGCTATTATTCCACTAAATAAACTGTTAATAGATACTTAAGAGAATTTAAACATCCTGCGTAACTGTGTGAGGTGTTAAAGTGTGCAAGGAGATGCTAAAAAAAAAACACAGAGGTTACTTTCTTAAAGGGTCTACCAAGTGACTATCCTTTAGAAAAACATAGCAGTTCACAGACAAGCAAGTTTATATGAAGCTAAAAACCTGTACTTCTCATTGCCTTGACAAAAAAATGGATTCTCTTTTTTCTGTTGTTTGTTTCTCTCCCCCATCTTCCTCTAGAACAAGCCATAAATGTTCCTCCTGATCTTTAGATCTTTCATATGCCCTATTGGTGTGTCTCCACCAAATTCTGAGAGTTAAGTCCACCACTGACTTATCGTCAAGAAGAAATATTCCATCACTCCAGGGTATAAGCACCAGTGGAATACATAGCGTGGATCTTTGAAAATTCAGGATAAACTGCCTCTCTTACTCTGTTCTGAAATTCACCAGACACCACTGACAGGATCACATGGGAGAGGAGGAAAAAAAGGGTTTTTTTGAATTCAAATTAATAGCACTTCAAAAAAAATGTTACATTTGAGGGTGAAAAATTAAAGTTGAAAGTACTGTACTCAATTTAGAGTACAAGGGTATGTACATTATTTAAGGTAAAAATTCAGGGGTTGAAGTTTATCATCCACCATGCTGACTTATACAGGGGAAAAAAAAAGAAACATCTGTTTAGAGACAGCAAGGAAATTACATGGTGTTAAAGGGACCATCTATAACAGTCATCCAGCTCTTACTTCTTCACCCTTTTCAGCATCACGAAAGAAAAGAGGGGAGACAAGGAAAATTTTGCACTGAGATTTAATCTGGTCACAGTATTACATCTCCTTCCTTTATCTGTTGAGGCTTCTCAGTTCTGAAGACCACCTTTCCCGTGCCAGGGCTAAATTTAATTAGTTAAACTAAATTCACAGGAAATTAAATGTGATTTAAATCCTCTGAAAACACTTTGGTTTGAGGAAAGTCTACATTTGCTTATTTAAAGAAATGGAAATATAAGCTAGTTTTACAAAGGCACTTAAAGTGAAATAAGTGTCTACAGAAAGATCTACCTTACTTTGTTAAACTCCCATTCTTAAAAAGTGCACGTATAAACAGCTCACAACTCACAAAACAATGCATCCAGATTTACATTTGACAGCTTAGTCACCTGTGCAACAGAGCTAGGGGTAACAGTTAAGAGCCTTCTCGGCCTCCCCACTGGCAGCCACCTCCTCTTGTCACCACTATGGTGGAGATTTTGCACCTGTGCAGGTCTCTTACATTTCTCTGCCACCAAAGCACCTGGGCACCTTTTGTCTGCCTGAACATTTCTGCAATTTACTTAGCATCAGGTTCAGCATGAGCAGGGTGGGCAGCAGGAACAGGAGAGTTAAGATGAAAAAGGGAACAAGTCCTGAGTCAGGTGCAGCCATGCCAGATCCAATTCTTGAGACTTAACTGCTTAGAAACCAAAACACCAAGCTCTAAATGTATGAAGCAGGAATCCAACTAGCTTCAAATCTCCCCCCCCTCCCTGAAAAAGTTGGCTTATTCCAACACTAAATACATAATTCCTAGCAAATTCCACAACACACATTTTTACAAACTGGCTTTCCAAATTCTTACTTACATTTAAAAGATGTCATCAAAGGCGAAGACGGATTAACATTCTCTTTTTCCTCCTTTTTTTGACCCTGTGGGAAATTGTCATGCTTTCGTTTTCTGAACCCACCCGATCCTATTAATAGAAGAAAAAAAAAAAAAGTTTTGCCAGAACATAAATAACCTCAGAATGTTGTCTTCGGAGCCTTTATGTTTCTATCCATATTTTGCAGATAGAATGAGGTAACCCCCTATTACCAGCTGATGTCACCTCCACATCACCATGCCACTTGTTCCACCACATTCCTAGTGAAAACTAGAAAAACCCCTACCAATTTCAGTGGATGAGCACACCAGGATCCCAACTCTTTATTCATAAGCTGTTCATAGCCTTTTATGTTTTATTTCTGTAAGGGCACCGCTGCATGGCAAATCTTGTGTGAGCAAGGGCCTACAGGATTATACCTTTTTAAAGAAAGTATTTTAGATGCAGAACTTAACAGAAATCATTAAAACCAGTACAAGCGGTAGTGATTTATTGTACAATAACTGATTGTAACTTATGTTATTGGTCTTCTGTAAGCAAGCAGACCAACGGCTTTGGGCCGTTTCCCCCTTTCGCCATTCCCTCACCCCAGGTAAGCCACCCGCGTTCTAACGGCTCCCCCCCCGCTATAACCGCCACAGCCGTGCCCTGTGCCCCCGGGGGCCAAACCCGGCCAACTCCTGCGCCCAACCACACCCGTTCAAATACGCGGAGTTCCCTTAACCCCCCCCCAGAAGGGGACCACAACCGAAAGCTCCTTAAAACCACTTAAAAGCTGCGAGGCTCCCCCGCCGGCCGGTACCTTCCTTGCCGCTCATCCTCGCCCCGCCAGGCCCCGCCGCGCCGCCACCAAGGCCCCCGCGGAGAGGCGGCCCCGCCGGTGCCTGACGGAAGCGCTCCCGGGGCATGATGGGAGTTGTAGTCCCGGGAGGGGAGGGAGGGGGGACACCCCTGAGGCAGCAGTGCCCTCAGGGCGGGGCTCGGTGCTGTAGAGGATGAGAGAAAGGGAGGTGTGAGGAGTCAGGGTAGGGAATAATAAATAAATAAATAAATAAATAAATAAATAAATAAATAAATAAACTAACTAACTAACTAACTAACTAACTAACTAACTAACTAACAAACAGTGAGAAACCTCGGGACAAGCCGACAAGGTTTTCCCAGACGCTTAGGGTTATCACACTGAGATGTCGCACAAGGGCTGCGTGTGGCTGTGCTCCGCATCCAAGGTCCATAACAGATCTCATACCCGAAAATAAATAAATAAATAAATAAAATTAATTAAAAAAAAAAAAAGCAAAACCCAGGAACTTCTTCACTCCCTTCACCCCTGAGGTGTGCTGCCCTGGGCAGGGACCTCCACTAACGCTGCTCGCAGCCGGTGCCCCGCAGTGAGGCGCTTGCTCTGCCGCAGTGCTGTCAGCAGAGGCCACCTTGAAGTGGTGCCCAAGCTGAAGGAGAACGAAGCTGTCCTCCTCCAGGAAAGCCTGAGTCTGATACCAGCCCAGCTGGACACTGTGCAGGGCAAACACAGCCAGCTGAGGGGCTGCATAGCTTTAGAGAGAAATGCTATCTTTGTGATGCCCCCCCCCAGTTTAAATAACCAGCCGGAGGATGTCTCGTAACACCACAGACAGTCCGAGCTGGAATTAGCTCCGCATATCCTTTTGTTTTTAGCTCATGGGGTTGCCTTGGAGATGTAGGGCTTGGCCATAACGCTCTCTGTCGTACTGAAGCGTTCGCGTTGGGCGATCCAGCCCTGAGCGCGTTTGACAAACGACCGAGTGAAGCGAAGTGACAAAAAAGCTTACGAAACTGTCACAGGGGGATTGCATAAACCGGGGTCAGATGTTGGGTCTGAGGCTGTTACACGACCGAGGATGTTTGCAGCTGGCTGACGAAAGGAAGCGGGAGGTCAGCTGGTCCGCAGTTGTTATAACAACAACCTGTTATGTCTCTTAGGCAACAGGGATGCCCGCAGTCTTTTGGCAGGATGGTTCGGGAGGATGATTTCCTCTTTTCCTGGAATAATGTTTGAAAACAGCAAATGCTTCTCACTCAGCTGGATGTGGGAATTCTCATGGAAGCCACAGGACCCTGCCAAGTGCTCACAGAGCACCGTGCAGCCTGTGAGCAGGGCAGATTTGGGGAATGCACCGCAGAGGCAGTGGACGCGTAGAGGTGTGACAGAGCCTACAGGGCTGCTGCACCATCCAGCTGCTACACACAGGCAGAGACCCGACGGCACGCTGCCTTTCATCCTAGTGTTTAGTTTATGTCTTCCAAGGGAAAACTGGCAAGTGACGGGCGATGAATAATGTACCTATGGGGAAAGTTTGTTTCTAAACATGAACAGTTAGTGCCTGGCTTATGTCTGGGTGGGTGCGCTGGCGATTTCATAAAGATTTCCTTCTACTGAGGCAGCCACATGAAAGAATTGCTTTGGAGGAATTCGAGGTGAGACTATCTTTATCCTGCATCTACATCAACACCAACACCCTTGGAGCAGTAAAAGCGAAGCGCAGAGACTAACCTTTCTCCCCCATCTCTCCCATTCCCCTCTCTGTGCACGAGTTCCCTGCACATTACAACTGAGGCGATGCGATCCTTTACTTCTCTAGCTGCTTCAGTGAGGCAGGGGAATTGCCAACTCGATGAGACTCTGGGCTTTTCTACCACAGTGACAGGACACAGAAAACGTGTGGGCTAAAGAAAAGGGTTGTCGTAGTTTAGGAGAAGATGCTGACGGAGTAAGAGTGCGAACAAAAGAAAAACAAAACAGTCGCCTTCAGCTCTGGGAGTCACAAAATGGAGGTCACCTAAGCAAGACAGTCTGAAGGTGCAGTCCTCATCAGAAACGGCAAACCCAGTCACACCACAGCAGAATTTGCATGCTATTTTCCATATACCTATGTCTCTCTGACCTAGGTACCCCCTGTTACTCACTCCCAGTAATATGGCTAGCGTAACCAACAGGATTTTATGAGGTGAATGGCCGTTATCTGTTAGCATGGTGATCACATAGACCACTCCCTTTCTCTCCCTGCCTTTTTGGCATCGTGACAAGAACATTTGCCCACCAGTGTTGTCACCAGGATGTGGTGACACCCGTTATAGAACAGGAAAGCCTCGTGTCGGCATTGTGATAAGGAAGGTTGCCCACCAGCCTTGTGAAAGCCCGGGCGCTGGGTCACCAGGATGTGATACAGATGTTATGGGACAGGGAAGCCTAACAGCACACCAGATATTGCCCAAAAAATCAAGCAGCTGAAAGACCAGTGTGGGACTTGGACCAGAACTGCTGCTGGCTGACAAAACCCGTGCTCCCCTGCTGGCTGGGGATGCCTCCACCATCATCGCCTTCCACTGAGGGCTGAGTGACTGATGTGCTTTTAGGTGTATGCCAAATCTAGATCATGATTATTGTATCGTGTGTTGATTATTAAGAATCTGACCCAAACCGCAGAGGGTTAGTGATAGAAAAGCCTAGGTGACTGAAAATTCTAGATAAAAAAAACTATGCTAATTACTAAAAATTCTGTGTAACAAGAAGTTACTCTGCCTGCTAAAGGTTCTCAACATCAATAAGTTTTGCTATTTTTTTCTGTGATGATAGAGCTCTAATAATAACCATAGCCCTGTGGCCAGTCCCCATTCTTACCAGCAACCCTAAAAGAACCTGTATGTCCCCACAGCATCAAGTGACAGTCTCCAATCTGAGCCTTACCCATCTTGAGGAGTTTCAGATGCTTTCCAGTGTCCTCAGTACCCCTCAGATAAGCAGTGCCAAATGCATATTCTCCTTCATTCTCTTGGTTCTCTCCAATGCTGGAGGTTTGAGGTAATGGTTCTTAGCAAAAGAGCTAATCTGATCCATCTGCAGCTACCCCTCTGTATGAAGGAGACTGAGAATGGTGTTTGTGTCTACATCTGAGAGAGGCAAAATATTACATTACATATGGAAAACCCTCTTTCATGCCAATGTAAATCAGAAGTAATTCCGTCTAAATTGGGTACCACTGAGATGACTATCAGGTCTTGAGAATTCCCAATGTACAGAATATTTTATGCTGCGGTATAGGTAGGGCTAAAAAGCACAGCGAGGCTCGGGTAGCTAGAGAAATGCTTTCCTAACAATTCCCACCAAGATATTCTGTTAAAAAGCAGTTAAGGTTGCTGCAGGGCAAAACACACCCACACAAGAAATGACAGGTTAGGGGAACCTTCTTCCCATAAGTTACTGTGCACGCCTCGTATTAACCACTCCCAGTGACAGACTCCAAACCCCAACAAGAAGCTTCCCTTGTTCTGCGGGATAAAGAAACAAACGAAATACCCATCCCTCCTACACACACAGTGCAAAACCCTCCGGCTTCTGCAGCACTCACATTAGTGGCTGGTGCATTTGTAGTGGCTATGGCAATTTTGGGTGAAAACTGGGTGAAAATAAATTCTCCCCGAGCATGCACTCTGCTGGTACCACTGGTCGCAGGGCCCTTTGTGGACTTTGTTAGGCTCTTTTCTCCATATCTGATTCACCACGCCACTTAGTAGACCTGTTCCCCAAGGCAGAGATGAAGAATCATCTGTTGCTTTTTATTAGGTTAGAGGATGAGATACTTGGTATGTTTACACTGAAGTAAATCTGGTTGCCTTGCAGCAAAAAAAAAGTAGCTGCATCTGCACCAGCTATGTGTATTGGACTTCTTCTGGATGATTTATTCGCAGCTGGGGCCAGAGAATTTTTATGTTAATGGAGTTTGCACTGAAGAAGTTTTGTGTGCACACCTTTGTTCCTCAGTGTGCTGGTGGTCTTCCACCTAGACTCCCTTACAACTTTATTCCTGCACCTAGCCAGTACTTTCATCTAAGTTTCTTCTGCTCCATAGGGTCACGATGACCAGTGCTGGCCAGGTTTCACTTCATTGTTCAGATGGTAATACGGTTAGTTCTGCCCTTTTTATACCCAGATGCTCTAGAAACAATGTCTTGGTATCACACCAGCAGACTTTACCTGCAGCCTCTGCGCCACAGAGGGCTTTTGAGCCTTCTCATACTCTGAGGGACGTGTTGGTCCAGGTGCAGAAACCAGAATCTTTATGTTGGGGACATAAAGATTCTCAGGGGACAGTGACTTCTCTTTCCATACAGAGCTGCAGAATTAGACAAGCAGATGAAGTACGGTAGCGCTCAATTGAAAACGAGCTGGAGAGGACTTAGTCAAGAAGTATTAGTCTCAGGATGTAACTTCATGTCATGGGTGATGGCCCTGAAAATCCTGAGGATGGTAAGACTGAAAACCTCCTTACTGAAGCTACCATACACATGCCAATGCTGTGACCTGGTCGTAGCCTGTTACTTGACCACATCTCCAAAATTCTGGCCCTGTTTCCCTGACTTCTGTGCTGTGTAGTCAGCTCCAACCTGATAACTGGAATTGTAATGAAATTGTGTTCGTGACAAGACCGAACACTTTATTGTTCTGTTACAGTGCAAAGGCCACAAACAGTAAACTAACAAAGGTTTATGCATTTACAACCCCATCTTTAAAATGACAGCACGAAGTCTGCATTTTCCTGTCCTCCAGGATAATCTATTTACATCAACAAATCCTAGAGAATCAACATTTCTTTAGAAAACTGCAGTAAGTGAAACACGAATCCTAACATCTTTTTAACGCTAAATCCCTTTATTAATAGTTTCTAACTCCACTGTGAGCTGTGTAAGGGTAATACACAACATCGAGTGAGCTTGGAGCAGGGGGCTTTTCAGGATACGTATACATGACATACATATCTCTACTCACTGCTCTAAGGGTATGAGATTGAAATGTGTGGAATCTTTCCCCTGTTTCCATAAAAATAACACTTCCCTGTCACCCGACACTATGGGGACAGGCAGGTTCTTTAGGGATCCTGGGTAGAATGAGGACACCACCGAGTTATGGCTATAATTAGAGCTTTAGTACCACATGGAATTTTTAGCGATCAGCGTAGCTTATTGTTATCTTGAATTTTTAGCACTCAGTGTAGCTTTATTTTTAGCTAGATTTTTCATCACCTGAACCCTCTTCAGATCAGGTCAAATTCTTAATAATCAGTGCAGAAAGCAATAATTATGATCTAGACTCAGAGTACACATAAAAGCACACGGGTCACTCACTCAGTCCTCCAAGAAAGCAGGCAACAGCAGAGGTCCCTCTGACCACGGGGGGATCACAGGCTTTGCCATCCAGCTGCAGTTCTCATCCGAGTCCTGCTTGGGACTTGCAGACGCTTTGATTTTGCGGGCAATATCTCATGTGCTGTTTTTCTTCCCTACTTTACGATGGGGGTTAGACCATCCTGGTTACTCTGTGCCAGGAGCTTTCACAGCACTGGTGGGCAAATGTGCTTTGCACGGTGCTGAAGAGGGGGAAGGAAGGTAGGTGATATGTGATCAGCCTGTATAATGGGCTGCTATATAATATTTTTGCTTTATAAAATGGCATTGGTTCTGCTGCCCATATTACCAGGCGTCAGGAGCAGGGGTACTGTCACAAGCCCATATGGAAGTCATCAGCATCAATGCAAAGCTTCCCTGTAAGCATGTTTGAGCCACCGTCATTAAAAATACATTACACATACACCTGTACACGTTGAATTCTTGGAAGAACATGCCTAGACCCCAGAAACCCAAGTGCTTTCTGTGGGGATGCCTGCGGGGGACAGTGATCATAAAGCAGCCAGAGAGCTTAAGGAATGCAGAGATTTCAGAGCCTGTATGATTACCCACAGCTGTACAAACACCACAGTGGAGAAAACAGATTGACCTTGGCCATGTTTTTGAGAGTGCCAGATAACCAGGTCCTTAAACAAGCCCTGTTTCAACACGAAGAGGAAAGAAGAGACAGTGACCCCGAGGAAGGCCAGGAAACACGGTGATGACTAAAGCAGCAAAACTGCAAGTCAGCAACGTGAACACCTTTGAAGGACTGGTCTGGGATAGAACTGGGTGGTGATGACAGACATCTGCCTTGTGTACCTGGCAGTGCAAGAGGTGGATTGGACTGGGTATATGACCGCAATATCTTAGGTACAAGCATTCTTCAAAGCACAACTTACTGTGCTTGAACAGTCCCATAAATAGCCATGGCAGTGAAAATTTAGCCTGTTTACAGGGAATTTGAGACAGCATTTAACAGGCAGGGAGTGTTTTAGTGTATTTCTAAATCTACAAGGCCATGGATGTCTCTTCCCAGATTTGTGCCTATGTCCTGGTGTGGAGAGACCACTGCGAGGCCCCATTTAGCAAATAACTGCAATGCTCATGTCTCTGACCTCCCCTTCACCCTTGCAAATAGATGTTTCCTTCGCTGTTTGCTCACATGACTGGGGCACACACCCTCCAACACCAGGATCACTTGCAAAAGTGCAAACACAATCACTAGGCTGGCCTCATCCGCATCCCTTCTCTTATCTTGGGCTGAGCCCCACTAGGGCTGTTAAGTTAGATGCTTAACCGCAGGGAATCTCTCCCCCCATGCTGGATGAAATACTGTTTATCAGCTACCTGCTAGAGAGACCACTAGATGTTAGACCCATAAACTGCAGAGGCCTGATGCAGGATGAAAGCTAGAAATAAGCTTACTGCAGAACCTCCCGTAATGCAGAGCAGGCTGTGGGGACGATCCTAAAAATAGTAGTGGGAGGCAGCGTGAGGACAGAAGAAAACCTTATCTTTGCTAAGCTGGAAACCTGAACATTACACAATAATTGTTCTTCTCACCTTATAAATTCTGCCTTTGCAATGTGCAAACCCTCAGGGATACAGGTTCACTGCCATGTAGCATCTTGCTTGCTAGTGAATAAAGGAGAGATGTTTGGAGGATTGTAAAGATCTCTGTGAAGAACATCAGTGTAGTTCACAAATGAGAAGAGTTCCCTTAAATAGAAAAAGATGGCAGAATGAAGAGGAAAATGAATCAGGAGGTGAAGGTCACTATTCCGCCCTAGTCACTGGTGGGGGATTCCCCATCTAGCACAGGGACTATAAAAGTGCTTCCCTGTTGAAGCTTCACCCAAACAGCTGCTGCTGGCTTGGCAGAGAGAGCATCCCTCTGAGGAAAACCAACTCCCGTGTTCCCCTGATGCTGCAGCACTGCAGCTCTCAAAGAACCTGCGTGACTTGAAGGAAAAATATTGTTTCTACCCTGGCCGTTTTGCTCCCCTCCTTTAAACACTACTTTTATATTCGACAGTCAGCCAAGAAACTCTTTGCAAATTTTACAACCCCTTCTTCCCAGAGCCTGAGGGCATAAGGCATTCACACAGTGCACAACCTGGGAACTAAAGTATAAAATATGCACATAAAGGACATATAGAGCCTGCACAGGAGGTCCTGAATAAGGTCAGTGAATCCACTTACACCTTCAGGGGCAAGAACTTACTTAACTGATAAATTAAGTGTTAAAAATAGACCATGTTAAAAGCTGATGAAAGCAGAAGGCACAGCATATTATTTGGATCTGTCACACAAAAATTGCGTATCTGATTTATGAGAAAGTGTACAGAACACGTCCTCACAAGATACCTGCCAACTGCATATCGAGACCTTCACAACCAATTCAGAGGAATGAGTAATTACAAATTGCATGTTACGAGTACCTGGGAAACAGGATAAGATGCAGGATGGGTCTTTCAAAACCAGGTGATGCCAAACTAAGCAATCTTTCTTAGATGTGATAAGCCAATCTCTTTGGCAAAGGAAGCAGAGTAGATCTCACCTATTGGGATTCGGTAAAGCATTTGATTCAGTGCCACTACTTACCTAATTAAAAGGCAAACTGGAGAAGCTGGAGGTTAGTAGGCAAATCACAAAGTGGTGAGGAACTGCCTGAAGGGAAGAAGATAAGTAATGTTGGAAAGGTCCCGTGCTGGAATCAGGGGGTTCCACTACGACCAGTTGTAGGGATTTTAATATTTTTACTGATGATTTAGATACCAAAATAAATAAATGAATAAATAAATAAATACTAAAAAAATAAATCAGCCAGAAGTGTTGTGAAACCTGACTGATGTGTGATGAAATCTGTCAACAGCAGAAAGCTGGAGGGTGTTGCCTGTACTCAAGAAGTTATGGATATCACAGGGAGAGATCCTTGAGTGCTGAAGGTATGCAAATAGAGTGAAATGCTGTAGTAAAACTCATGTGTGAGAGAACTAAGAACAAGAATTTGTGCAACAAACAGGACTTGGAATGACTGAAGAGCTGAATTTGAATCCAGAAGATAACCTGATGATAGCGTGATGACTGTGAGCTCGCAGAGTAACACTGCCATTAAAAAAAACAGGCACTGGAGATGCTTCCTCTGGAATACTGGATGCAATTCCAGCTAGCAATATTTTCTGAAAACCCTCAACCTGGAGACGGAACTGTGAAGAGATGTCCAGGAAAATTGCATGGACTGGAAGAACTTCAGGAAAGCAGAGGATGAGAGAGCTTATGATTTCTCTTCATAAATACCTTGGGGAGGCACTGGGGGAAATGACAGACTATCCAACCTGAAGGACAGTCTGACACAAAACACCTGAGTACGAACTGGCCATCAGCAGACAGAGTCCTGAAATTTGAGGAAAGTTCCTAGTTATCCGAGGCATGAAGAAACAGGTTTCCCTCACAGGAAGACGGCAGCACAAAAATGTTTCTGATCCTCGGCATGAGGAACAGCTGGATCCTGAGGCGGCCGTCCCTCACGGTTGCCTGAAGTGACCGAGGGCCACCAGGCCCAGAGGTTGGAGGGCTCCACTCCCACCCCCGTGCCCCGCTCCTGTCCTCAGAGCGGCCACAGAGGGTGTCCCAGCCAGGTGAGGCGTTCCTGGACTTCGATCTTACACAAGCAGGTGCCTCACCGGTTGCACAGATGATGAGGCAGATCTTTGAACCGCTGTCTCCCAGCCCTCGAGGAAGGTCGCTCCCTTTTCTCACAACGCTGTGCAAAACACAACACTCTCCTCTGTTTCTCCTGCTGCCCCGGGCATTGCTTAACACTTGCCAGTTTTCCAAAGCTGCTCTTTATTTTGATCTTCAGTGGTAGTTAAATGGCTCATTCCTCCAGCCCAGCTGTGTCCTTTGCCAAACACGAGGGAGCAACCAGCTGCAGTGACACAAGGGTTTTGGGGACACAGCAAGCAGCAGGCCTGTCTGAAACTCACCTGTGTTTTCACCACAAAAATGCAGGCAGACTCACAGGGACAGGGAGAGGGGGAGGAGTACAACTCCCACTGGTTATCCATGCTGTGGCTACACATTTGTGGTGGGCCTGCCACCACCGGGAGAAAGGAAGGTGTATTTTGATCAGTTTAATGTACAGTCTTTTCCACACTTGGCTACTTTAACAACAGTGCATTGGCCATGGTGGACAGCATGGTGGACAGACCTCCAAAGTCATCAAGTCACCTCACGAGGGACAGCTTTGTCCCCGTGCTAGCACTGCTTCAACACGTAGCTGTCCCCCCCTGAGCCTGAAGATGACCACCAGCAAAATGCCCCGTGTCACCATGGCACTGCCAGCCATGCCAGGTTACCGAACCGCCCCCTGTTTTCCTTCAGCACAGTTCTGGCCTTGCAGCAGCTGGAGTGTCTCCAGAGCCTCTCTGAAGCCACCCCCTTGGCTCTCCCTGCTCCTTGGCTGCCTCTTTCTGCGGTCAGTGGAAGGAGTGGGCAGCTGCAGGGCATTCCCCCGCCCCGCTGAGAGCGGCCACTGCCGGGAAAGTAAAAGCACGCCTTTGCTTCGAGGAGCTGGGATGAATTTTTTCATCTCTGGCTTGCTTGGATGTAAGCTCTGCTGGCGTGGAGGAGGCCCTGGGCCCTCTGTGGGCTTTGAGATCTGGCGGGTCTTCACGGGGAGCGTTCACGAGGGACAGACCGAGAGCAAGGGGATGTGGGGCAGGGCTGTATTTTAAATTCTCTGTCGGCAGAGTATAATCCTGGCCCAAGCCTGGGCCTCCTCAAAACACTCTGATACCCACAGACATGGTGACGGCACTCAGAGGTAAACCTGTTTCTGGGCAGAGGGGACACACAATGGTGCCAATAAATAGCTCAGAAGCCTATTTTTAGAGCAGAAGTCCAGCACGCAGGGAGAAAAGGTGCTATTTATCACACTCCTTTAGATGTTAGCCCTGATGTCCTAGTCTGGCTGACCTTTCGCCAGCATAAAACCTCCGAGGGCTATTTTCATCCCAGTGTTAATCAGCATAGCTTCGGGGTTGGCATCACAGGAGGTTCTTATCTCAGGGGACTGTCCCAGCACAACCTTCCTCCCGAATGCACCTCCGGGCTGGAGATGACAGGATCTCCTCTGCATGCTGACTTCTGCTGCGGCTCTACCCCAGAGGAATCCTGAGCTCAGCATTCAGGGTGTCCCTTGTCCCCTCTGTATCCTCCCTCTGCCTCTCTCTCTGCAGCTGGACTCGTCCCTGGAGGCTGCTCTTCTGCTGCGGTACAGAGGGAGGGAGGTGCCTGCAGAAAGCAACTTATCCCTCTTATTTAGACACCTGACATGAGGCGGGAGTAAGTCCATGCCCTTCTGCTTCTCAGGCACCACATTTCACAAGCAGAAGCACTGCACGTTCCCCTCCTGCCTGTCGCTCTCAGCCATTACGTGCTAGGTAGGATGTTAGATAATGTACGTCCTCCCACGTGCTGGCAGCGCTCCTTCCCCAACTGGCATAAACAACAGCTTTCATCTCACTGCACGAGGTATTCAGCAGCGCTTCGGGTAAAGGATGCACGTTTTCATATCTGGCCGTGATCAATAAACAGTTCCTAGCTATTAGAGCATCTGCCTGCAACAGCTAGGGGTTGAATTGTGTTGTGTAATGGCTGTTGAAATGGCTATCTTTTGTAATCAATAGCCTAAGAGTCTTTTTCAGGAAGATTTGCATTACCTGATCGGCAGCAACGTTAGTCCAAGCCAACTTGATGAAAGGGACAGTTAATCCCAAAGAGCCAAGCAATAGGAACGTGTCCTCTCTGTGGGGCATCACTCAGCTGCACGCACACAGCTGGGCAGAGCTGGTACAGCTGAAGCTGGTAGTTAGCCAGAGGGTTTTGGGTTTTCTTTTCTTTTGTTTTTACTAAGAAAAACATTCACAGTTGTTCCACCGGAAAAGAACAAGTAATCTGCCCACATGGAATAAATGCAGTTGTCCTTGTTTCCTCTGTGCTTACTTTCACCTTCTGCTAATGTGATTTGGGTGACAAGATTTTTCCAAACGCCACATTAAACTAAACGGCAGTTTGGTGCAACAGATAAAGAAGGAAAATGAGTATCTGGCAGGCTTTTGACAAATGACTAATGCGTGCATAGGGCAGATTCCGAAACGCATAACCCTTGCAGTGTTGTAGAAAAGCAGGCGAAGGAGCTTAACCCATGCACACAGGTCGAGTCCTGCAGCAGCGGGGGCTCTGCGCTTCACTTCCTCCTCTGGCTGACTTTTGGCACTCCAAGGAGAAAAGGTCAGGGCTGGGGCTGGCTCACGCCACTCACGGGAAAACACAAATGGCTGAGGGGAAGCAGGGAGCTGGAAGAAGACCTTGGCACATCAGGGATGCTGTCCCACCACCATCAGAGGAGGGGTGGGAGCAGGGACAGCAGCTGGTACCCTCCCATCCCAGCCTCTCTCGTGCAGCACTGCTACCCAGCCTGCTTCCCAAGCCCTGGTGAAGCTACAATCTGTAGCAAAGCCATCACTGTTTTTCAGCTGCTTCCTTCACCGACGGTGAGAGCCAAACTTGACTCGTGGTAACGCTCCCCGTGCTTTGGCACCTCAGTGCCCAGAAGAAGCTCCATTCTTCCTCATGAAATGAAGACAGCGTTTTCATTTTTCCACCAGGCTTAGCAAACCCAGAGCACAGCAGAGCAGACCCACAGCAGAGCAGACCACCCACAGCTGAGATACGACCCACAAAGAGGGCATTGGTGGGGCTGAGCACAGGGCCGGGCACCCACCGTGCCACCAGCCTGTCCACTGGCAGGTCACCTTGCACGCCCCTCGCGAGGCCACCTGAGCACTTGTGGAAACCAAAGCATGGGGCTGGGAACTTGTGTAGCTGAGAGGGATTAGAGCTGCTGTGCCCTACGTGCTGTAAGTTTCCACTGCTTACGTGCTCGGAGGGAGCGAGTTCCTCCTGCCGAGCATGTGACTGTCTAAGTCCTGAGCTGCTCAGTGCCTAGCCCACACCTCAGCCCCATTTGGATCCACACACACTGCGCAATACCTTCACAGATATATTTATCAGGCTAAAAAAAGTTCCGTTTAGCTGTTTTATTGGCTGGAAGGCCCGGCTGCGCTATCTCGGAGGAGAAAAGAGGCCACCTGGAGCTGCAAAATAATACTGAGGGTAGCGCGCTCGTGGGAGGCTGGGTACTGGGTAGAGTGGCAGAATTCCTACAGTTCATAAATGACTCATTTTCATCCTGCAACCCCTCCCCCAGCTGTGCAAGAAAGAAAAAAAAAAAGTTCTACTTTTTACATATTTCCCAGAATACGCGATTTTACTTGACGTGCATTTTACGCTCCTGTTTTGAAAGGGATTCCAGCCTAGTGGGACAAACTCATTCTTGGAATAACTCTCAATGAAATCAGGAGTTACAACTGCACTGGCTTTGGCACAACAAGTCCTCAGGATATCGGTGGCTGCTGCAGTCATGTTTTTGTAGGCAGTCTGGATCTACTAGTTTTCCTAGTATAATAATTGCAGTAAGAACTGTGATGTTTTGTAACCAAACTAGTTTATACTGGCAAAATCCTGGCTTGGGATGATAGAGGTGACTTACGCTGTTAAATTTCTTTCAGTTCTTATTTGGGAGTTGCTGTTCTATTACAAAATGTCCTTATGCTGGCTGCACAATAGGTGGGGATGACCACTTCTGCGTTGTCACAACCGTGCCATTTTCTACCACAAGCAAGATAAAACATCTGAATGATTGCTATATTTTGTACAACACACGTTTTGGGGAAAAAAATAAACTACTATCTTAAAAAAAAATAGAACAGATTGACACCCTAGGTTAGCCTGCAAGGCAAATTCTGCATGATGTCAATAAAACATTAGGCACAAAAAGTCCCAGATATTTTTTCACTATTTCTACCAGGCTTGGAATCTTTATTTCATAAGCTCCGTGTGCAGCCAGCTGTACGAAGCCAGAGCCCATGTATTTTTATTTTAATTTCTGAGATCTGAGCTAATCTTGTTAACAGCATGCAGAGAAATTGAGTGATGTTCTGCCGGTGATGCTGCTTGGTATCACACCCGTTCAGCACTGCGTCACCACTGTGGTACGTATTGTTATAGCACTGTCACTGCTGGCGCTGCCTGGCCAGCCCAAGGGGCAATGCCAATGCCAGTTTGGCTGTGGACAGCCTAAAGAAGTTTTGGAAAGAGGATGCTCACTGCGAGCACCTCAGTGTGCCAGAGAGCATGAAGTTGCAGGGATAAAAGCAAAGAAGGCACAGGGGTTCGTGTCAATGCCTCCTCAAAGGTGAGACTTCACCTTGCGTTGTGCCAGTGAGAGAATGGAGCTGGGCTCTAAAGGCTTGGGAAACAGAGGCAGGCAGTTGTGTTTGATGGTTTAAGATTAGGGGAAACCCAATCTGTGCTTGCTGAGAGCAGCTTTATGGTATTTCTATGCGTACAGCATGTACCTCCTAAGAAATACAGATCGGTGCTGTACTGTTGCTTAAAATAAGCCCCAAGATAAGTCGCACAGCATCACAGCAGATACAGGAGCGCTGCAGGAGGAGGAGGGGTCTCTGCAGGCTCCGGGCAGGCACTGTCAGGGAAGAAGGGCTTGGAGCTACCTGAACCTGCAGATTGCTTCGAGTAGCCGGTCATGGATTACAGCAGTGAGAATCAGGTCATTTGGCCCCGAGCCTCCCCCGGACGACCTGCTTCCTGAGGCGACTTGCAGCTCGCAGCAATTAGGCCGCAGGCTGGAGGAGTTTAATGAGGGCTGGCAGGCTCTTCTGGCACCCTGCGGCCGCCTTTCTCCTGGGAGTGGTGTGCGCATCCTCCACGGGACAGCCACGGGACATGGGACAGGGGAGGGTGGTGCTGGTGACAAACAGCCCCCATCAGCAATTCAGTGGCCAGCAGCTCCTTCACACTGGCCTTGAGGGCCGTGCTCCTTCCTGCAGCAACCTGCAGGCCAGCAAAACCACCCCGCCTGCTCTGGGCGTGCAAAAATCAACCTGCTTGCACACGTTCATCACAGCATGCATGGGGTGGGGGCTTCTGCTGAGATCAGGGTGTCGGGGGAAGGAGCAGCCCTGGGAGAAAATGTCAAGGAAGATGCACGTGCATGCCTCTCAAGGATGCTGCAGCAACCAAGGTATGAGATGAGACGAGGAGAGCATAACACAGGTTGGCTAGTGGAGCTAGCCAGGAAAAAAAGACCATGTCTTGTAGATGCTGTCCGAAAATAGTCTGCCAGACTAAAAATAGCATGGATGTCAAGGCTTAAAAAGGGATCAGGGCGCAGGCCTCTGAAGAATGAGAAAGTCATGAGTTAGAGAAAATCAGCCTGAACTTCGCAGCTCATAAAAGAGAAGTGAGTGAATTACACTGAATCCTACTGCCTCATCACAATCTCCAGGAACCTGAGCCAAAACAAGCACAGCTTTATTTACTGTTTGTTTTTTGTTTTTTTTTTTTTTCATTTTTCCTGGGATGTGCGAACTGAAGGCTCTGTATGCCAGACCTTCTCATGTACAAACTGTGCTTCCTGCTCGCACAGGCCTCTCCTGCCAGCACGTCGAGCACCTGCTTTCACAGCTACCTCAAAAAAACACCCGTAGGACTAAAAAGGGGAGAAGCGAGCAGCCAGCTGTGCCCGGAGGAGCAGGCTGTGTGTGGATCCCACTGCTTTCTGCAGGTCACACACCTGCCTCAGGTTTGTGGGGCTTTGCAAAGTGTTTTGTGTGCCACTTTCTCCTGTCAGTGGGTTCGGATGCCCAGCAAGTGAGGTGAGCAGCAAGAAAACGGCTGGTGCCATCATCTTGAATGAGATGTGAGCAGCTGGTGGCATGGCTTAGTACCACCAGTGGTGTGGCTAGCTGCTGGGGGGTATTTGAGACCCCAATTGTAGACTCAGGACCCATAGTTCAGCATAAATCCTGCTCAGGTGCTCTAATCTTTCATCTGATTTAACCCTGCATCCCTGCTCAGGGGTATTAAGGGTCTAATTTGTCATTTGCAACGGGACCCAGAGAGGTGAAGAGCTTAAGGTGAAAGGACGAGGTAAGCAGAGGAGCTGCAGCAGAGGCTGCTCCTCGTCCCTTCTGGTGGACGGCAGAGCCCTGTATTGGTGCTGAGCATCAATGCAAGCACAGGACACAAGCTGGCTCAGCACGGAGGATGCAGTGCTTAGCCCTTGGAGATGCCTCAGAGACACAGGGCAGCTGCAGGAGGAGCAGGCAGGCTGCTGGGGCAGCTGCAGCACCTCCTGGGGCTGCGGGCAATGCCACACCGCCCGCTGCACAATGTCAGGGTCATGGTGCCTCCCTGCTGGAACAAAATTTGGCAGGGCAGGGTGCAGGTGGTCCTGGCGATGCACAGCATGCACTCTTCTGCCTCAGCACGGGCTAGGGAGTGGTGGTGCTGAGCGACCTCCTTGCACCCGCCACTTTCATGCACGTGGTTTCTAGCAGCTAGGAAGGAAGGAGTTGTTTCGATGCTGCTTTAAATGCTGAGATGTTGACTGCCGGGCATTGGCAATGGAAAGGAGAAATCCTCTCCTCACTCATGTAGTAGTGTCCTGCGGTACGGACTGGTTTGGGTTTGAGTTAATGAGAGCAAACGTCTGAATTGGCAGGTTCTCGCCTCTTCCTTCCTTCTCGAGCACTCTCAAACCAGGATGCCACACACTCAAACCAAACCGCTTCCTTGCGAGCATCTGCGCTACAGCAGCTTATGAAATTCAGATGTGCAGAATCACTTTCTCCAGGTACCCTGGTGCACAGCAGCGAGGTACTCTGACGAGGGATCTGAGGGAATCCGGTGTGTGCTTCTTTGGACAGGCAAGAACCTTATTCTCAAATCCCACATAAGATGATTATCAAGGGGGTGATTGTGCCCATTCTTGTTTGGGGGGACTCTCCTTTCCCTTTGCTGCCATGACTCATTGAACTCGTTAAACCAGAGTATGCTAAGCAGGAGAAGATTTAATTACACGGCAGTTGCAGGACAGTGATGGAATTTCTGTTTGACAGGCAAGGACGGCTCAATCTCCGGAGCTGTTTAGGTGTCAGTGTAGCCAACTCCATCCGTAAGGCTGGGCAAGCTGTACCAGGCACTGAACCAGCAAGGAAGAAGGTGAAATACGTGCCAGGAACAGGCTCAGGACACCGGTGGTTTGCATAAACAGACCGAAAATGTGCCTGTCGTGGCTGCGTCTGGGTCGCCGCGAGGAAACATTATCTGGTGAACCAACAGCCTCACGCTGCATGGTGACCTAGATAGGAAATACGATGCAGGGAGGGAGACGGTGAGCCGATGCGCTGCTGTAACACACGTATCAGGTTATTTGCTGTTGCTTTTATCTGGCCATAAGAGTTTAATAGTCAATAAACCACTTGGAAGCAAGTCCTGGCCGCTCCCTTCCTTCTCAGGCACTCTCCCGACGACAGAGTGTGCAGCCAGACAAACTTCTGAGCAGCACGCTGCAGCGCTGAGCACAGCAGTAACAAAATATTCTGACAATCACGCACGGTGCACATGGCAGCTCCGTGTGCACCGCTTAAAAAGCACAGCCTTAAGGTTGCTGTGAAGCTGCTCGGAGGGATTACACCAACCTGAGGGCGACTGCTCTTCTGTGCATGTAAGCAGGTTTGTTTACATAAACTCTTCCCACTCCGGCATCTGAGATCCCAGCAGACAAGGAACCACACATCTTGAGAAAGGCAGAAAACCGGGACTCAGAGGCTGTGTCCCGGAACACCTCCTCTCACAAAACGCGTGGGCTCACCCGAACCCCTCAGTACGCATAATCCAGACGTTTGTTAAGATGTAGGCCTTCAGCAGTGCTGAGTGTTCCCAGAAAAAGCAGCCTAGCTTCAGGTAAGCAGGCTAGGGTCGTTTTGCTCACTGGAATCAGAAAGCAAAGGGAATGGGTTTGGAGTTCATGCACGCTACTACATGAAATCCCTTCCACTTTTTTATGTTTTGTCGTGGTGTATTTAAAAGCCACAAACACGACCAAGTTTTCTGTGATCAGTCATTTTTTTCCCTTTGTGATTTACCATTTAATTAGTACACATCATACACTCCAGCACATGTAAGATCAGATGGTTCTGCTCTCAAAACTCCACCATAAAACCTTAGCACACTGAGAGAAGTACAGTTCTCACACAGACAGCACATCTCCCATGCCTGTAGAGAAGCTGTATCTGGATGATGCTCTGAGGAAGGCAGAAGGATGACAATCTTGCAGGGCAATGGCTCAGTGCTCCTACATTACCATTTCAATTTTATAACAACAGAATAAAGATCTCCTTTAACGCTGACACTCTGCTGGCAGGAAGAAAAAAGGTTTAAAGACTGTGGATCGAAGGTTTTTGGGCTCAAACACTATTCTACCTACAGCCCAGTTTGCTCAATATGCAGTCTGTGAGCAGGCAAATGATTTTTCATTTTTCATTCTTCTGTAGCCAGCACATTGTCTCCCAAATTAGCGATGTTGGTTCCAAAATATGCATTTTCTCAAAGTCAGCCCTCTTTCCTACATGTATATTTTCAGATTTTCCCTCCAAATAATTGAACAGATAATAGAGAATTCCTCTTTCAATTGCATAACAGAGATATTGATATTTCCATCATGCAGAGGTGTCGGAAGTCAGACTCAAGTTTTATTTTTCAATCACATTTTTAAAGTTACTTCTTTTGCAAATACTATGTGAAGCTTGACCTCAACCAATTTTTGTCCCTATTGAAGCTGTAGATAAATCTTGAAAGACGTAGTGTGACTAACTTTTGTAAGACAACACTTTTTAATCTGCTGTCCCAGTAAAGAAACCTATGTCGATGAAAAGGGGTAGGACCTTTTTTTTTTTTTTTTCTTGTTTCTGTACCAGTCAGCTGGTAGCTTTTGATATTTACATATTTTTTAGACACAAAGCTTCAAGTGTTTTGCTCTTAGAACTTACTCTAGAGTTGCATTTGTGGTTACCCTGTTGCAGTATTATCACACACGTGACAGTCCATCTGAGCAATTAAAAAAATTCTACATGGTAATTAACGCAGTAGGGAAAGCTACATAACTCTTGCAGCATTTATTGCTATTTTCATTGACCCCAGTGAAAGCACTCCTCTGTTTATTCTGAATAGTGAAAGATGCCTTCTCCTCTTCAGGAGGGCTTCTTGACCACTGGATCTGTATGAGAGGAAAGGAACTGCTGGTTCTGAACTCCCCCTGCACGGGACAAGCCAGTCTTGCCCTGCCTATGCCCATGGTGTAAAATTGCCTTCAGTACCAAGAAGGTTCGCACAGGTAGAAATCATCGGCGCAGCAGTTTCTGTGTAGGACCTAAGGGAATTCCTCTCCTTTTTGGAAGGCTTTTGGGAAGAGCCTTCCGATCCCAAAGATTCCCAGTTCTCCTCCCCACCTGCCAGCAGACCTCATCTTTGACACGAAGAGGGCCTGCTCCCGGCGCCGGTTCCACCGCATGGCTCTGTAACACCCCGTCTGCTGCCTCCATGGGAGCGCAGCGCTGAGCCTCGGCACGGCGTTGCAAAACCTCCTTGGGGATGAAGACCTCCTCTATTTATAGACCGCTGATGAGGCTAGATGAGTGTTTCCAGAGAGCGTTCTGGAAGGGCTCCCGTCTGGCTGTGCTGAAGGCTGACCAAGGGAAACTAGTTTGCTACCTTGCTTCACAGCTCTGCCCTGCAAGGAGCATTCGCTAGACCTCTGCAGTGAAATATTCAGTGCATGAGGCAAGCATTCGGTGTTACGCATTGGCATTTATGAACCTTCAAAGACGTTTTCTTCCTTACATGCCTCTTCCATATCTGGATCACAAATGCAAAATCGTACCCTCTAACACGACCCCACATTTGCAATTAATTTTTATTTTAGCTCTGTGATTCAGTGCTGTCTTAAGATAATATAGAGCGAGAATTTTTAGCTTCCTGCTGTAGCTTTTTCTGAAAAAGATTCAGTCTCTTGAGGCTGATATTTTTAAATCAAATATAAAGTTCAATAAAAAAAAAACCGCAGTGCAAAATGTTGCTCTACAAAGATATGATTTAGTGTTTCTTTTACTCGTGACATATGAAATGAGGAATATTGCTTAAAATAGGGGAGAAATGGTCACCCTAGTTAAAATAAGGTGAGGAGCAGGCTGGATGTGCAGAGCAGGCATATCCACAGACACACAAGCCTTTGTGTGTATATGAGCTGGCCACGTTTGGCCTCCCACATTGATAAGTTGTTGTTTGTTTAAAAGAAAAAATGAAAATGAAAGCCCTTAACTACTCCTGCCCACAGCACGTGGCTTTTATTGGAGGCTCTGTTTGCACCAGGGAGGTGCTTTGCCTCCCACCCAAATTTTGACAATGCTTACGATTTGGTAAATAGGTGAGGACAGTCGCTATCTATTCTCTGCCTGTTCCCTCCAGTCCAATCTCCATCTATATCCCAGAGCGAGGAAACTGTAATCAGAGGAACCCTTCTAGGAATCCCATTTAATGAAAACTCCTAAACGAGGCCCTAGCACTGGACGTAGCCTGAAATTAAAAACAAAGCAAAACAAACTTAAAATATAAACCAACCCAACAACCAGAAGAAAGAATAATGCCAGGGAGAAAACGTAAGCCTGATAAAACAGTAAGGAAAAAAGTGAAACCTGCCCCTTGCAAAGATAAGCATTATCATCTTCCATTGCGCTGTGGGTGGATGAAGAATGTGCAAATTGCTTGCTGACCTGTTTTTAGCTTCTGCATAAAAATAAAAGGCCATTTCTTCTACTACCAGTAAATGCCACCTTATCTCCAGGTCACTAATTAGCTAGCTGGGTGAGCAAGGAACAGGTTCAGGGGTAATACTTCTGGCAGTGACAAAACAATGCAGCGTGATAGAAAGGCTCAGACGCACCCCAGCCCTAATTACAGCTCTGTAACACACGCTGCTGCTCCAAGAGAAAACCAAAGATGTTAATAATTCATATTCAGCCGTGTGTTTGCAGGAACTCCTGTTAAGTTTAATGTTCCGGGACTTGTTATTTAGGTAGCACTTTGTATAAATGCACACAATTTCAACGTCATGTTTTCCTAGTCACTATCAGCACCATGCCCATTGAGAGAGATGAAATGAATAGTGTCAATTTAGATCGTGCAGGGGGAGAGCAACAAATTTTCATAGAAATATATGAATTTAAATTACTACACATTCACTGTACTCTTGTTTTACCTTGGTATAAGTTAAGTTGCTCGGGAAGTACTTTAAAACATGTTGAAATTTCCTACCTTGATATTGGACTTGGAGTATGTGCACAGAGGGTTGTGCTTGTTAGCACAGGAGACAAGGAGATGTCGAAGCACCAACATATTCAGTATTTATCAGGATCACAATTTTTAATACCGTATTTGTTCAGTTCTAAAATCTTAAGAACTATTTTAATCAACAGACAGAACCTCTCACCTGCTAAAATCTGAAGGATAACCTGTAAAACGACCTGTAAAAGTCCTTGGCATGCTGTTCACAGAGCCAAAAGCACAAGGCACCTCTCCCCACATCCTCAGACAGACGAATGGGCCGATGCCAGCCATTGCTATGTCCTGGGATATCACAACACCCTGCACTTTGGGCCCGCTGATTCTCTCCATACAGTTTGAACAGGTCACTTGGAAAGCCTTCCCTCTGTTAGGGACGGAGTGGAAATGGGTCAAGTTATATAATACGAAGTAAATAAGGGTGAAGTTTCATGACACGGCTGAGTCAGCTTACTGTTCTGACTTGGGTGGTCCTGCTTTTCCCTCCCTGACTCCTGGCCCTGCTGGTCCACACCCTCTCTTGCACCACATCAAACCGCACGGTAAGCCGATCCAACTTGTTAATCCAACAGAAAACTATTCTCTTGAACTGACTCACCAAAGGGCTAGACAAGCGTGGTGCTAAAGTAAGGCAGGGTGAAGGAAGATGCTGCTGGAAGCAGCCTCTTTCGGTGGGCAGCTACTCAACACCATGACTTAAATTTGCCCAAACTAAAGACGATGTTGCAGGAGGGCACAGGAGGAGCACTGACAGCAAATGGAATGGCAAGTCTGTGTCTTTGGAAAGGGTGGAAAGCAAGAAAAGGCATCAGAAAGCCCTTGGGACAGGGGGGACAGTGAGGAGGGTGATGTGGGAGAGCAATAGGACATCCTGACAATGCATCGGAGAGGCCCCAGGCAGTCCTGGGACAAGGGGAAACGGAGTGCAGGAGAACAAAGTCTGAGCTGTGCTGAGTTCACCTACATTGGGAGGACTCTTCAGGGTTCAGGCTCGCAATGCTCATGCACGTGAACACGTATGTAGGCAGCCCTGGCAAAGGTGAGCTCTTCAGGACAGATGTGCAAGCCTGATAGTTTTAACAGAACATCAACTATTATATCATATTCCCATTGTTTGAGACAAGGGGGAGGACACCATTGTTCACTTAGAAAACAAACAAAAATGAAGCTTGTCCCCGATCTTCTCACTAAATTGCCTCATCAAAAAAAAAAAAAAAATCAGAACCCAAAGTCTGTTGAGGAATAACACCTCAATAGTCGGTGTTATCAGTTCAAGAACTCCCTCACTATTGTCTCTTCCTTCCTCTCTTAAATTGCCAAGGCAGGTTTCTCCTTTCAGAGCAGCGAGTGTCCTAAGCTTTTTCTTGGAATCTCTCTCGCTAGTACAACTGCCTTCACAAGAAAAAGACGTTGAGGATATCAAAAATTGTGTTAGCCAGCTGGAGAAAGGGAAAAGAAACTGCATCTCCACCCAGAGATAAAATGTCCAGTCCTTTAATAAAACACATCTTTGTGGCTCCAGGGACAGTTCTTGAGGTCCTCTGTTGTGTCCTGGATAATAGTTTCTAGGCAATCTGGAGAAAAATACGGAGACTGTAATGGCAGGATATATCGTAACCCACGAGCTGAGGCTCCCTGGGTCTCCCCAGGTGCACAAAGCCAACTGCCCTTCTTGCCCACACCCCAGGGCGTCCCTGTTCCCTTTTCCAAGTACAAGGCAAAGCACTGGCAGAAGAGAGAACTACGTGCCTGGCAGCTGGAAGAGGAGGAAAGAGAAAATATGATGTGCAATAAATCAGGTACACACACAAAATAAGCAGGGCAGGCCGCCACACCATCCGAATGCTGCTCTGCATTGTTTCCACCGTGATGATCTTTCAGCATGTCACGATGCTGAGCCATGATGACACGGGGCCAGGAAGCACAGATCAGCCGCACAGTAAAAAGGTCATGTAATGGCTGTGGCCCTCTGAAACACCGAAGAGACTTTCTTTACCTCCGAGCCCCTTGTTCCGAGCTAGAAGACGTGTCTGTGTCAAAATAGAGAACAACTTGTGGAGCAGTTAAGATAAATATGACCTACATGAGCTCTGTTTTCAAAACAGCTTATCGCTGTATCAGAGCCTAGATTTCAAATAGCGTTTAAAAAATGTTCTTTAGAAGTAACTTTCTGTCCATAACAGGGCTTTAAGCACCCCGAGGGCCTGCTGGCTTGCTTAAGTTAGAGGCCAAAAATGTACATAATTGTCAATCTTTAGCAAGACAGGGAGTTCTTTTCTAACCAGAGCCAGAAATACTCCCTCTGGAGAAACCTCACAAACAATGTGGAAAAAGCTTTTGAACTTCTCATGGTACAAATTTTACAATGAAGACAAGACTGGAATAAGTCAGTCTTGAGCTTTTCCTGAGCTCTGCTGCATTGCCGTAGCTTTACAGAAATAGATGTCTCGTAGCAGCATCTCCAGAAGAAAAAAAAGAGAGAAAAGAACATCGTCTTATACTGTAACTCACTACTGTAACTCTCTTTTCTTTAAATATGAATACAATTATTAAAGCAGTCAACCATCTTAATCTGCATAAATCTCTCTTGATCAACCCCAACTGTATTTTTGGTGTAATAAACAGGCTACATTCCCAGAGAAGCAAATGCATATCATTTCAGACAGATTCAGGGACAGCAAAAACAATTTCGGTTGAAGAGCCTGGAGGAATCCCGCAGCATTAAACACTGAGCTATTCAAGTTTACACAAAGTAATTGAGAATACTTCTCCTTATAATTTAGCCCAACCCTTATAATCTCAGATTGTAATGAAAGGTGTTTTTTTTTTTCCTTTCAACATTACAACATTATGATATTCAGTGATAAACAACCAAATTATTTCATTAATTTCAGCCAAAAAAAAAAAAAAAATTGAGGGAGACTCTGCGATGGTGTCAACAAGCAAAAGGCAGGGTGCAACGTGGCCCACAGTACTGAGGATTAATCCCAGGGCTGTGAGCCTGACCTTGTGTTGTCCTAGGGGCCGTGTGCCACCTTACACGGTGCTGAGCAGTGTGTGTACGGTGCAGGACAGCGCAGGAGCACCTGGTACTCCGCATGTAGGGGACAGTACCTGCAAGAGCAGAGCATCGAGCCCTCAGTGTATCAGAGCCTGGGCTGGCCACAGAGCGCCTTGACGTGTCCCAGCTGTCACAGAAGGAAACCAGGTGTGCTCTTCTGCAGGGGTCAGAGCCAGGCAGCACCCTATGTGCTCCGCATCAGCACGACTGGATGAACCCTTCCCGGCTCTGCAGAAACGGGAGCGATGTTTGAGAGGTGAATAAACCACGCTAACCCTTTGAGTGCCTCGGAAAAAGAGCGTGCGTTCAGCAGAGGAGCACCTGCATGGCCTCGTGGATGTTCTTTGTACAGCGTGTCCTGATTAGAAAGGAAGCGAGCTTAGCGGAGAATCCAACTGAGACAAACAGTTCTCTGGTTTTATTTGGAAAAGCTGCAAACCTGTTACAGTTCATTTGCTAGTATGAAAGCTAGCTTGAAAAATGCCACTGCCGAGATCAATGAATAATGGCTTACGTGGAATAAGGGCAGCCAGGCTGAAGAACACAGTGGAGTGGTCTGGGGGGGAAAGAGCAAATGCTATAGGTCCACCAGTCCTAAATACGAACTGTGACACCGTCACAGCAAAACTATCTGAAAATGGGATGTATTTTACTTTATTTCTAAGCTGCTTTTGTTCTGTGAATCCAACGCCTGTAATCTTGCTGTTTTGCATTCCCCCCTTCCCCTGGGCTTCAAAGATTCTTTTTGGTTGCTTGTACAGCCTTACCACTGCAGTACTCCAACTATATAAAGCACATGTAAGGATAGATAAATGCACCTATTATTACCACTTAACGAAAACAGGAAAGTTATTCATTGACCAGCCTATTTTTTTTAGGCATTTCTAATAAACACATCAGATCTGTATCTAAGTGGTGATAAAAAAAAAAAAAAAAACAACTCTGACCTTGCATTAAGTTTATCCCACATCCTCCTCCTCATGACTGGTACAACGTTAGAGACTTTTTATCTGCATTCTCTGCAAATCGATCGTGTCTCATCACCGTCCAGTCACCCTTCAAGCTCTTTTCCAGCACCCACTGGCACACACAAGAAATTAACTCTCTTGGAAACGCCAAGCTACGGAGCCAGTGGAGAGCAACTCACAGGAAAGAGAGGAGGCAGTACCCTCCCCCTCTGTTTTGGCAACCATCGTGTTGGTCATTTTGCTTTGTATACTGTATGTTCCTTTCTGTCATGCTCTGCCCTTATGCTGTCTTTTAAGGAACAAGCTCTCTGGCAATGAATAGAGTCTTTATATGCTTGGAAAACATTTCTAGCACGTTGTAGACACAATTGTGATATAAATAGTCATTGTTTTCAGAATTTCCCTACCACCGCTCTTTTCTTCAGTTTTGTCACTGGAGCACAACCTCCATGGAATTGTTTTGTGCCCCTGGTGAGGTGCTATAACCATAAAATATGGCAAATGTTTTGTGTATTTGAAAATGGATTTTGTTGATCTTGTTTTGTTTTTTTCTGTTGACCACGCTGGGAACACAGTAGTACATCAAGACAGCCTGAAGTAGTTCAGCACATTAGTAACCGTAAAAATTAAGACCAAGACCTTTAATTGCATCCCAAAAGACATGTGGGAAAGAGGGAAAGAACAAAGGAGTTTTTAAGTCAAATTTGCCCATGAATTAATAACCATCATTTGGTTTTAGCCAGACACCATATTCGTACCTTGGTCCTTTTCTTATTTGTTTCATGGTTGGACTACCGGGCTCTGAGCCTGTGACTTTCATCTCCATGATGTTTGCCAAAGGAGTACACAACAAACACAAAAGGTCTTTAACTCTTCAGTTTCTCCCTGGCATTGTTTGCATTTCTGAAGTTTTTGAAAATAACAGGCTTGACTCTTTCCTCATTTAGCCTGGTTTAACGATGCTCTACGTCCAAAGAATTCAGCTGTATTAATCTCAGCTTAAAGCACGCTAGAGGAATGCCTCGTATTTCTGACCTACCCCATATTGCTGTAGTCAGTGAACAACTGCCATTAAGCCTAGATTAAAAATCTGTCCCCTTTATGCTCTGGACTTAAAACGTGTTTTTAAACCACTTCCTTCTGCCTCTACCATTACACTTTCCTCCCTTTAAGAGCCATGAACACAGAAATTACTAACCTGTGACTCTGTTTTCAGTTCCCAGCTTTTCCAGTTCTCTCAGCTTTTCTTTATTTTCAATTCAGCCTTGGCACTTGCTGATCGCATTCAGGAGATTTCATGGCCATGACACGACCTTGTCCTCTCAGTCCTCCTTTTGCCTTCCTCATAATTCACCCTGTTTTTCCTTCCCTTTTTCTGTGTATGTACCACAGGCATTTGTAGCCTTGGCACACTTTGCTTCTGCTTTGACATCCTTCACGTAGCACACGCAGTGTCCAACGCCCCTCGAAGGCCTACTGATACGTCAGTTCATGTTAAACCTGGTTCTCTATAGAGAGATGGTGAGAACGAGCCATATCGATAGCGTGAATGTAGCCATCTTACGGGACTATATTACAGTCTTAGGCCTCACGACAGCCTGTGAGGAGGGAAAGTGTTGGTATTTCTGTTTGAGAGGTGAAGGAAAACTGAATTGGCCAAAATCATGTGAAAGCCTGTGGCAACGTAGAGGTAGAAAGCCCAAGCCACTCATCTTGGGTTACCAACCAGAGGGCTCATCTCACCTTTCTCCCTCCGAATCTAGATATCGGCTCATTTCTTTGACTCTTTTTGGATTTTAGGATGGATTTCTGACCAGAAAGGCGGTGTGCACCACCTGGGAGCTGCCGCCTCTCCCTCAGCAGCCGCAGCCCAGCCAAACCCATGGAAGGGGCGCTTCTGGGCTGCTCACCAGCTGCCTCTGAGGGGCACCACGGCCACCCCAGCCGCCCAGGAGGCGTCGTGGCGGGCACCAGGCGGGGACACTTTGGGGCGGAGAGGCGCGACAACCCCCTCCCGCCCTACATCACCCCTCCTCAGCGCCGGGCTCCCCTCAGCGCGGCCTCCACCGCCCTGCCCGGCTCCGCCCGCCGCGGCCCCGCCCGCCTGACGCGCCGGCGGCGCTGTGGGGCTGGAAGTGGCGTACGTGCGGAGCGGGCTGCGAGTGTGGCGCCTCCTCCTCGCCCCGACACAGCGCCGGGCGGCCGGAGGAGAAGGAGGAGGAGGGAGGAGAAGGAGGAGGAGGAGGAGGAGGAGGAGGAGGCGGCAGCCGGCGGGCAGCGAGCGGCGCCCCCCGCCCCGCACCGCGCCACCCGCCCGGCCGGCGATGAGGCGGCGCTAGCGGCGATCGCGCCGCACGGGAGGGAGGAGGAGGAGGAGGAGGCAGGCGCCGGGGGGGGCCCCCGCGGCAGCCCCGCGCCTCGGCCGCCCCGAAGGAGGCCGCGGGCCGGCGGGGGCCGCGGCGGCGCCGGGCGGCCATGATGCAGTGAGCGCTGCCTCCCCGCGCGGCCGGCCGGGGGCCCGCCTTAGCGCCGCGGCCGCCCGCCTCCTTACATAACCCCGAGCAGCGCAGCGCAGCGCCATGGCGAATGACAGCGGCGGCGGGGCCGGACAGGGCGGCGGCGGTGGTGGCGGTGGCGGCGGCGGCGGCGAGAGCAGCAGCGGGAGCAGCAGCAGCAGCAGCAGCAGCAGCGAGAGGGACCGGCAGTACTGCGAGCTGTGCGGGAAGATGGAGAACCTGCTGCGCTGCGGGCGCTGCCGCAGCTCCTTCTACTGCAGCAAGGAGCACCAGCGCCAGGACTGGAAGAAGCACAAGCTCATCTGCCGCGGCGGGGGCACGGCGGCGGCAGCAGCAGCAGCAGCAGCAGCGGCAGCAGCAGCAGCAGGGGGCGCCGCCGAGCCCCGCGCGGGGCTCCCCCCGCCGCAGCGGGCTCACGGCGCGGGGGGCGGCGGCCGGCCGGGGGGGGCAGCGGCGGCGGCGGCGGCCCCCAGCAGCGAGGCTCCCGGCGAGGCCGCCCCGCTCAGCCACAACCACGTCGCCGGGGCCGGCGCTGCCGCTGCCGCTGCCGGCGGGGGGGAGGCGGAGGCGGCGTCGGTGGTGCCGTGCGGGGAGGCGGTGCTGCTGTACCGGGACAAGTCGAACCTGTGCCCGGGCGGCGGGCAGGCGGGGCCCGGCGGGGCCGCGCTGCGCCCCAACGGGCAGACCAAGTCGCTGGTGCCGCAGCGGCTGGCGCTGGAGTACATCGTGCCCTGCATGAACAAGCACGGCATCTGCGTGGTGGACGACTTCCTGGGCAAGGAGCTGGGCGGGCTGGTGGCCCAGGAGGTGCGGGCGCTGCACCACACCGGCCGCTTCACCGACGGGCAGCTGGTGAGCCAGAAGAGCGACTCGTCCAAGGACATCCGCGGCGACAAGATCACCTGGGTGGAGGGCAAGGAGCCGGGCTGCCAGACCATCCGCCTGCTGATGAACAGCATGGACGATCTGATCCGCCACTGCAACGGCAAGCTGGGCAACTACCACATCAACGGCAGGACGAAAGTGAGTGGGGCGCGGGGGGCAGGGGGCCTCCCCCTGAAATTTGGGGTTAGGAAGACAACGCAAATGACACAAACCCCAAAGTAGCAAACCCACAGAGTCCCGAAAACGCGGCCCAGCCGGCGCTGGAGCCGTGCTGGCTGTTCCCAAGATCTTCGCACGCTTTTCATGTCATTTCATTTATTTATTTATTTATTTTTCCCTGCCCAAATCAATTTTTTTTTTCCTCTCTGTCGCCGTGTCTTGAGGCCGGAGAAAGCCAGTCAAGCTCGCCCATTGTGCCGGGCTGATTTGCAATTCTCCCCGAGCCCTTGAAAATGAAATTCACACCCCGGGTAGAAAGGCCGGGCGATGAATATTCATCAGGAGCTTTTCACTTTTTAAAAAAGGGGACGGGGAAAGGAGGAGGGGGGGGGGGGGGAGAAGGAAGCCCTGCACGCTTTGCTGCTGCCCCCGGTGCAGCATAAGGGAGGCAGTGAGCTGCCCAGCAGCGTCCCAGCGCCGGGGCCAGCCACAGACAGGCTGTTGTTGCTGCAGCTGCAGGACCTCAGCTGCTGGGGAGCCTGGCAGGGAGGAGAGAAGGAACAGCCCCGGGTTTGTGCCGGGTGCGCTAAATCCCAGCTCCTCCGATACAGAAAGTGGGTGGGAATTTCCTCTTTCTTGTGCTTTTTTTTTTTTTTTTTTTTTTCCTTTTTGAAATGAGGGCTTTGTGTACCTCTGGTTGAACCGGTACTGTGCTAAAGCTCTCAGCAGGGACGTGGTCTGGATTTCCCCCCCACACCCCCGTTAGCTTGGATTTTTTTTAAGCCAATTTATCTTGCAGACGGCTCTAAATCTCTTTAAGGCCCCAGCGCTTGAAACTTGCGCTCTAAAAATATCTGTGGCTTTACTGGGTTTCAGTTTTGTGCAGGAAAGAGGAATACAGCTTCTGTTTCCATCTGCAGCGGTATGCTTCTGTAAATGATACGTGCCAGGGCTTTACAAAAGGGCTTTTGGCATTGTAATGCCGGATCACGCGTGTGATTCCTGAGCTGCTGCATCTTGCCTTTCTCAGTGGTGACTGATGCTTTTGCTAATTGTCAAAGAATGTCTGTGGACGGGGATGAATCCCTCCGTACAGACAGCTCTACGTTTTTCTGGAGTGACAGTAAAGTGATGAAGGTTGTTTAGCACTGCTTGGCTTTCGGACACTGCTGAAATTCCCGTGTATTTCAGGGATCAGAACAGGTGCAGTCCTTTGCTCAGCGGTACAGAAATGCTTCACTTTGTCTTCTCGTGTTCCCTTGATCTTCTCCCAGCAAAGCCAGAGCTTGTAGCATGCTGCTGGGTTTGTCAGCGTTGGTTCATCAAGTCCGCAAGGACAGCAGCAATGTGGTGGCCTTCACCTTCTCTCCTTCTGCTGTGCCTTCCCTCTGCCCTTGCTGTCACTGCACGTTTAGGCCAAGGGCTGTGGCAGGGGGCAGCAGTCTGTCAGCCCAAACTTCTTCCACGTGTCCCTTCAGAGCTCCTGGCCCTCTGTAGGGGGCTGGAGGAAGCGGAGTGAAAGTGGAGACACCTGTGGGTTACATGAAGTCAATTTTTTGTCTTTGCTTCTCACCTCACTCCTGCTTTTTCTGGATCTGGGTTTGATTGCGTTCCTGCAGGAGCTGCAGTGTACATGGGTGTTATTCTTGGCAGTACAGAGGAGTACACCGTGGAGATGCTGTAATAGCCACAACAGGTTACTCTGGACCTTTTCCGTTGGTGCGCTTTGCGTGGTGAGCTGCTCGGTTCATTTAGCCAAAGACAGCCCATTTCTAAATTTTTATGAATATGTGGGATTTTGCCGCTCACAGCAACATTTTTTTTTAAAAATGAGTGGTCCATGTGTAATCTTTATTCTTACTGGTGTTACTTCAAGTGATAGGACCAAAATGGACAGAAACGTAGCACGCACTGACTAAGCTCTACCCAATAATTTACTGCTCCTGCACGTAAATATTGCAATAACCCTGTGGTTCACTGAGCTGGTGCGTGGAGAACTTAGCGTACTGTTTCACTGAGGGCACTAAATAAGCCAGTTGGCAGTGTCACTGGTGAGACTGGTAATTCACGAGCACCCAAACCAGCAGAAATCTAGCCCCTGGGGCCCCCCTGCTGTCTCCAAAGGCTGGAGTTAGGGCAGTAGGGGTTTGGGGGCGGCATGGTGCAAGCCCTCTGTGGTTGGGTGCCTCGTGCAGTTGGGGACATGCATTTTTTTTTAAGTGTAACTTTTTTTTTTGTAATTATTTTATTAGACTTTTGTATGTAAAACAAGCAAAAACAAAACACGCTTGCAGCCTGCTTTTTAAAATACTTTTTTTGTGTTCACTGCAGTGTCTTGGAAAACTAGCTTTGTTTTTGGGTGTTGTGCAAGGGTTGGCATTATGTCCTAGGAGTCACAAGAGTGAATCTTCAGCCTTTACCAGACCTAGTTCGAGCTCTGTGAACAAGCATACCCTATCAGAGGGAATGAATCAGAAATACATCCACGCCACAGTGCGCTGAAATTCCTAGCCTCTTTCTGGACTGAGCATTCAAAAGCATTTCTGTTAACTAAATAAACCTGTGAAGAGTTCTGTTCTCCGAGCTTCAGCTGGCAGCTGGGCACTTTCACAGGAATGGATGGATTGTTGGCCGAAGGTTTTAATGACGCTGTTGATCATGGGTTGTTTTTGACTGTGGGGGAAAATAGCTGTGGATAAAGTGCAAGAGATGATATGTAGGTTATAATTGCACCTTTAGCTAAGGCTCGGCTTCTGTACCTGTGAGCGTTAGGGCCTTGAACTTGCCATTGCTTATACTGATTCTAGGTATGTTGTATATGAAAGGGGAAAAGAAGCGGCTCTTAGTCCACACCCTCCACTCTCAGCCTGTAAAACCGTCTGTGGGGGGAAAAGCTACTTGTTTCAATGACGTTTATTTTATTTTAAACTGATCCACGTTCTCCAGTGCTAGTCCTTAAGGTAGAGGACACCAAGAAAGGTTAAGTGTGAGAAATCTGAAATTATACATTTGCAAACATCTTGTTAGGGATTTTCTCTGGACTAAGTGGGCTACCCGAAATTGGTCTGCTTCAAGGGATGTGGCTCAGCCTAGACCAGACCATCAGCAGATTACTCTCCAGGCTGAAAGGTATCTGCATAGCAATAGGTATGAACTACTTTTGGCATGAGTATACAGTGCAGTCGCAGATATAACACAATGGCTAACTATTTGCTCATCTCAGGAGGCCTGATTTACTACATTCCTTGCTTTTGTTCTGCTGTTCTCTTTCTTTCCAGATTGTGCGGCTTTTTTTTTCCCCTAGCAGCACATGGCACGGAGCAGCATACATGAGCTGCACTGTCTTTCTCCCACTTCCTGTTATTACTGGTTTTACTTCTTCCATCTTCTCCCAAAATGTTAACTCTCTCTTTCCTTTCTCTTATCAGTTATCGCACTCGTACGTGCACATAGTTCTGTTTCCTGCCTGTCCTGTCCTAGATAGCCACTGGAGATAGAAACCTGCTCACCAGAGTCAGGGAGTGAACTACTCCTGAATCTCTCCCAGGTGAGAAGGTTTTTCCTCCGTCCCAAGCAGAGGCTGAGGAGGGAGGAAGCTTCATTATTTTATGTGTTTTTTTTTGTTGTTGTTGTTTTTTGTTACGTGTCTGTCTTCTCTCGTGTGAACTCTGCTTATTATCTAAAACTTCAAGCCTTTTATAAATCAGAAGCTTGCTTCCTTTACTGGTGCTGCAGTAATATAGGGAGATCGTACCCACAGACAGGGACCCAATAATCACCGTATAAGCAGGCATCTGATCCATCTACTGTTCGTGCTTCAGCTCCTCCCAACACCACGTCTCCTAACCCTACCCCGTCTCCTAACCCTACCCCGTGCCTTTTATTGAGAAGAGAGCACACAGATGGTTTGACAGTCTCTGTTACATTCCTGGAGGCTTTGTGTCATTCCCACCCCTTTGTAACCCAGCAGAAGAGCTGCAACTCAGAGGGCTCGATTTTAATGCTCTCCTGTCTCTACCCGTAGGCCAGTGGCACCCACTGCTTCTCAGCCACCGGTGGCTTAAAAATTTGCTCTACAGGCTGCATGTGGTGCAAACCTGCACCCGTGCTTTTTCTTGAAATGGTTGAATTACCCAACTGCTTCTCTCTTATTCTCTCCTCTCCTCTGATCTCAAAATAAACTGACCTGGTTATAACTACCTTAACTGCTGCGTGTGATTTCCTGGGTACTAATAAATTTTCAATGTGATGCCGCATACTAGCGTGTCCTGGAGTTTTCTGAAGACCCGGAGTGCTGTGGATTTGGACTGATCTGACTGTGTCCTGTTAAATTAGCTTCTTTCAGAGTTAGTAATGCTCCTTTAGAAAATAATCCTCTAACAGCGTGCGGATTTCTCACATCCAGCAGTCAGCTTTTCTAGAAACCATAGAGAAGAGGTTCTCTGCTCTGGACACTTGTGTAGCAGCTTTCCTACAGACATGCTGGCTTAATGTTGCCAAGGATGTAGAAATTTAACCAGGAAGAGGTAATGAGCTGGTACAGCTGAAGCTGCCAGCAGCTGATGAAGCACTGAATAGGCACCAGGAGGCACAGCTCTGAGTTCTGCAGATGCTGTTTAAAACAGTGTACAGGAAACCTGAGCAGGACTTCTGGATGTTCTTTCCACTAGATCTTGTTCTGCAGAATATCCCAGTGAGTATCTGTGCAGTAGTAAGGTGACAGGCAAAGAAGTGGAGATTGAGGGCTCTGCAACCATGCTGGTACCAAAAAGTGCTGACAGCGTGGAGTAAGGGCAGAGATGGGCACGGGGCTCGGATGCTGCTTGTGTGAGCCCTGGGGAAGCCTAGAGCTTCAGCTGGGATTCAGGCTGAGGAGCAGCTGTGGAGCAGAGGAGCTTCCCTTCCCCTCTGTTTGCCTATGGCATGCCCAGTTGTAGAGATCGCTCCGTACCCAGAAATAAATTCAGTGCAGGAGCACTACAACTTGCTGATCTAACTGGTTCATCGTGCATGCTTGCCTTGGCTAGAGTTTGTCCCTGAGTTGCAGGAAAGAGCAGCTAGCTCTCAGTCTCATCTCTCAGTATTTGCTTGAATTGCTCGAACCAGATAGAGTTTTACAGATAGTTACGCTTAAGGATTTTTCCTGACGGTGTTTTTGTTGGCAGTGGCATTTTCTTCTAGACGCATGTGCTCTTCAGCAAAGGATTGTGTGGTGACTCACGGATACTCAGGGCAGCCCACAGATCTTACATTCCTGCTGGGGTAGAGCTCTGAGCTGAGTCCAGTTTCGTTTTCCAGTCATGTACCAGTGTTCTGGGGCCCAACGTGAGCAAATGATCAGCAGCAGCCTGTTATTTCTAAACACAAATGGTGTTCTGACTGAGGAGCAGAGTATCCAGAAAAGATGCTTGTTTATGGCTGGTGAAAATTAAAAGATGGGCATTTCTGAGGCTCTGGGAAGTTCCCATACTTCACTTTGGTGATTGTAACTGTGAAGCGTGGCACAAATACAATGTGTCTGAGGGTGGGGAGTGCTACCTGGGACTCCTCTCAGCGTTTCGGGATCGACATGATTTAGGCTGTAGCCCAGGGAATAATTCAGGCTGGTGCTGCCGGAGAAGTAGTCCCGCTTCTTTGCCAGTACAAGTATTTACATGGCCAGCCTGTGAACTGGTTTGGGGAACCGATCCATCTGAAAAAGTGAACTGGCAAAAGAAGTGCTCCTGGTTCAGAGCTCGGATGTTTGTGCTGGCATGGGGGACTGGCAGATGGTGAGACTTTCTTTCAGCGGCAATGCAAATTTATGCCAGCTTAAAGGATTTGCCAAACTACAGCCTTAGTTTAACACTTAGGGACTGATTATCCCAAAATTTGTTTGTGAAGATTTGAATAACAGTTAAGAGATCTTTGCTTGCTATGTATTTTTTTTTCTTTCTTAAGCTTTCTTCTCTTTGTTCTCCCGTGCTCAGCGTGAGGCTGTTTTTGCCAGCAGAGACGTGTTGTTCTGTCCTCCAGCATCTTCCTTGTGACAGTTTTATGCAGCAGCTCTGCTGGCCTACCCCATGGAACCTGCAGAAGGAAACGTATTTTCTCCACGTGATCCCCCCCATCTCTCCCACACACAAACACACACACACAAAGCTTCCAAGCCAGCCAACCTGCTAGCTATGCTCCTTGTGCTCAGCGTTTGCCCCTCTCCTTTATCCTGGAGTTTTATTAGCACCGAGGAAGGTCCTGGTTTCCCTGTTTCGGGACGGAGCTGGGCTGGCATCCCCTGTGCTGTGAGCACCCTGCTTCCATCAGCAGCTGCCTGGGGCTGTGCAGCTGCAGTTCGATTTCGAGTTGTTGCTGTTTCAGAGCACCTGTAGCCTTGAGGTTTGGGCACATCGGTGCTTTCCATGCACAGCCTTTGTTCCTCTCAGCGGCATCACTGTTTTCTGACAGCGCTGCTACTTTGATGTGCCTTGCTGCCCGTCCTAGCCACAAGGAGCTCGGTGCAGTTCCACCCCAAAATCAAGCGGGCTGCTCTCCATCTCAGCTCTGCAGCTCGAGAGGAAGAGCTGCCTTCCCTTGCCAGCGGCCTCCGGGGCTGGAATTCTTTGAAAGCCGTGTCCTGCCAAGCCGCGGGGCCGGCCGAGTGCAGCTCTCCTCAAACTGCTTGGTCAGTTGCGTCTGTGACCTTGACTGCGTGTCTGGGAGATGTTTTTCCATTTTCCAGCTCACGCTTAATTTCTGAATAGTTCGCCAGCTGTTTCCTGCAAATAAATCAACAGCATATTATTCTCTTTCATGGTGGTTACCTGCAATCGTGAGGCTTGTGATTAAACTGCGGTGTTTTGCAGTTAATCTCTGACAGCTTTTGGTTTAATCAGCCTAGTTGCTGCTGGAATTTGCTACTTGTTGCCCTCTACTGAGTGTCAGCATGTATATATGTACGTACTTGTATCTGCCGATGAAGCTACAGTTAACCTTACAGCTGAGAGGAAGGCTTTTCTGCAGCACTAGAAAGGAACTTGTTTGATAAAGGCAAACAGGTAAGCTGTACAGAGCAATCGGCTTCTTGCTCACCCAGAAACTAGATCATTTCTTTTCCCTTAAGCTACTTGAAGAGCTCTATTACAAATCAAGTTTTATTTTTTGTTTCAAAACTGGTTTTTGGATTGTCGGAGTGGGTTGGTTAGTTAGTTCTTCAGTGGGATGCTGGGGGGGTGCCTTTCTCTTGTACCACTGTATTTTGTTCTTGTACAGTAAGGGAGTGACTGCAGACAATCTAAGGACTGTGAAAGTGATTTTTTGGTGTGTTTTTTGCCTGTTGTTTTTTTTTTTTATAAGTTTATTTTGAATTTATTAATCTAATTTTTTTAACCACTGGCATGTTTTTTCACACTGCATTAATGAAATCAGAGAATGAAAGCAGTATTTTTAGTGAACAGAGCAGTGGGGTTGTTTGACTTCCCAGCCACTACTAAATGCAGTAAGCATTATTTATGATATCCTTTTTGTCTTTCAAACTCGTGACTTCTTCCTTCTGAAGGGTGTAAGAAATACCAGCGCTGATCTATGTGGCCTTTTTCAAAAGTCAGTTGGTGCTCTTTAAGTCCTTGTAAACTGTTTCCAGAGATTACTGGTTAGCCATGGCTGATCAAGCACATTTTCAGTGCAGGCTTGTGCCAGAGCTGGTTGGTAAGCTGCAGTCATAAGCGTCAGGTTGAAAGCTAATTCACTCGCTGTTCCAGAACAGCATCTGTCAAAAATAGAGCAATGCTTTCATGCACGTAACAGCTGCTTGCACTTGAAGACTTTCTTGTTCTTTGGTATTTAACTTGAAATTACTCAAGAGTATTTTTGTTCGTGTATAATGTTATAAATAGGAATTGGGTAGGAATGCGAGTGCCTGCCTGTCTGTATGGTCATTGTGTGTGAATGCAGGGCAGTGATGGATGTGCTGTGTGCACAGCGCCCTAACACATACGCAAACGCCATACCTGTCAGGTAATTAATGGGGTCTTACAAAAAAAAAGATAATTTTCTACCCAAGGATTAATTTTACACATTAATTTAGTGTTAGGCCAGCTTGGAGCACATAGTTTGACCACGAGGACCTTCTGAACTCTACAGATGACTTAGATTTTGAGGAGATGGTGCCGTGAGGCCCCAGTGCACTGTGTGAACCTGGAACTGCCTTGCCTTGTTGCAGCAAAACCAGGCGTCATGTTGGAAAGAATACAAAGGTGAATGCACTGAGAGGGTTCAGGAAGCTGGTCTCTGTTTTGGTTGTAATAGGGTGGAGGAATTGGTGATATGATTGTCAGACGACTGTATGAGGTTTTAAGATGCAATGGACCAGCGGAAGGTTTGTGTTTTTTTTTTTAATGTTGTTGTGGTTGTTCTTGTTGTTTGTTTGCTTTTCTTCTTATATGAATATATTTAAAATTTCTTTACAGGAAGAGTTTGTATGGTCAATTCACATCATTTTGTTGGTAGCCCCAAAGTCTTGGTGAAGTGTCAGGATGGAGGCTTCTGTGTTGGGCATACTCTTCCTGTGACTTGCTGACCTTTTGGTGTGCTAGGGTCTGTTATCTTTGTGCTTACATCATCCAGAAAGCAGCAGATAGGTAGCTAGAATCGTCCTGAAGTTACTGATCAAATTAAACCAAAAAAATATAATAATAGAATAACCTGAGTGGTATGACAATGTGGACTTTAAATTGCTGTAGATCAAAAACTTGGTCCATACCCAGTCTGAGGCAGAAATCCTCATATATTAAAGTTCTCTGCAGCTGTACACTGTGGAAGAGAAAAAGTGATGTAGCACACGAAAGGATTTCAGAGCAGTTTTTAGTTGACTAATAAGGTACTTTTCCTGTCGCTGCTTTCTGTCCTGTTCAGACATCTGCTCAGCGAACTTTTGCCGTGGGCTCCAGCCTGTGCGAACAGCTTCTGCCGTGTGTGAGGGGCGCTCGGTCGGCGCTCAGCTGAAGGCGTCAGGCCCTCCTGGTTGCTGCTGGTTGCTGCATTGTTGTTCGAGCAGCTGGCACGCAGCCTTGCCACTGTGAGAAAGGAAACTGCGGCCGGTTGATAAGGGCATCTCAAACTGGTTCAGTTTCAGCAGGCATGTGATATGATACGATGCCCCGCAGAATTGATGTCAGCTAATCGTGCCTCTTTGGGGCTTAACCTTGTTAGTGACTCCTTTAGTGGGCATCATCCAGTCAAAAGTACTTTTGTGATAGTGGAGTCACTGTTTCAGGTCATATGGAGAAAGGCTGAGAGAGTTGGGGTGAAAAGAAGTCTTGGGGGGACCAAATCAGTACGTATAGGTACCTGAGGTGGCCAGTACAGAAGATGGAGCCCGGCTTTTCTCAGTTGCACCCAGTGACAGGGCAAGAGGAAAAGGGCACACGCTGACATGCAGGAAATTATGGTTGTATACAAGAAACTTATTTGATGGGAGGGTGATCCAACAGAGAGATGGGCTCCAGAGAGGTTGTGGAGTCTGCCTCCTTGGAGGTCTTCAAAACCCAGGACGACCTGCCCCAGTGGCTTTCCAAGCAGGGGCTGAACCAGGCCACCTCTGCTGGAGTGAAGTGTCCAGGAGCCTGCCTTCCTGCTGTCATTTGCTTCTTAAAGAAACATTGCTGGATGTCCAAGTAGTGTATCAGTCTGAAATATTCCTGCCTTGGATCCTTTTAGTTATGGAGGTGGTCACTTGTGCTGTAGCCTCTGCTGCTGCTTCTTCGTGGTTTTCTCTGTGTTAACACTGCTTCATAGCCACTGTAAGCTACAGTCCTTCACTCTTCCCCCTTGTAACTTCTAGCCATTTTTTGGCCTCCCGTATTCCCCACGCATGCTGCTGCTGCCCGTGATCCCCTCAAGGCCCAGGGCAGCCAGGATGGAGCCCCTGCCTGGTGAACGGGTGGAGAAGGAGCAGGCGCCGAGAGCAGGGCTGCCCGGCCTGGGTGCAGAGGACGAGGCTGTGCTCAGTTCCTGGGCTCTGCTGGGTGTTCAGCAGTCGCAGACACCCTGCCAGCTGTCCTCCACAAGGACTGCATCGGGGAGATAAGGGCTGCGTGCCTCTTGTGAGGTGCCACTTGACCATCCGTGTCCTATCTCTATCCGTAAATTGAAGCCAGATGGAGTTGTGCTCATCTGAAGGAACTGTTTATATGCAGTCGATGCTAGACCGTCCCTGAGCTGTAGGTTGAAGCTACAAAATTTCCTGTGAAGTGGTTAAAAACAGCCGTTGTTAGCGTTCAGATGCTGGCAGTCCCTTCTGCTCAGATCTAACCCCCTCTCGCGGGCTGAGTAATCTCGTTTCAGGTTCTAGTGCCTTCTCGTGTTCTTCCTTATCAGATGTCTCCTTTCCACATAAGTATGTGAGCTCATCGTACCATTATGCATTTATTGTAATTAATCAGTAATCAGTGTGTAGATAAAGCTTCAAAACACTGACAAAACGATGCTCCTATATATGTCCAGTTTCCAGCAATTCAGGAACTCTCCGAGCCAGAGGTTGCATCTGGACCACTGCTCTTAGTGCGCACAGATGGATGGACATACTTGCTCTAAATTTATGTAATCTTGTTTTAAGAGCCATTTGTACTTTTGGCCTCTGCGACATCCTGTAACAATGAGTCCCACCGTTTGATTAGATGGGGAAGGAACTTCCTTTTGTTTAAAGCCTACAGCCTGATGATTTCCATGTCCTAGAGATTCTTTATTGTGAGAACTCGTTTCCCAGTCGTTTTGTCTTTCATGGTTTTAAGAAGTCTGACACTTGCTTCCATGCATTTTTCAGCTGACACTTTTTCCCTCCTAAACCGAAGAACTGTAGGATTCTTTTTAGGATTTCTTCACTTGGGTACTGCTTCGTGCAGTCTGAATGTTGCTATTGCTCTTTTATGCAGCTTTTTTGGTTCTGCTAATCCCCCCTTAAGGTAAGGCAACCAGGATTGCATTGTTAATGTACAAATAAAGCATGAATTTGCATAGTAGCATAATAATGTATTCTGTTTTGTGACACTAGTTGCCTCTGCCGCTGTGCTGAGGTTATATTCTGCCCATATTCACTACATTTTTTTCTAATGTGATAGTATCCAGCTTACAAGATAACACTGCGTATAAGGCTTTTTTTTTTTTTTTTTTTTTTTTTCCCTTTTGGGGGCATTGACTTGCACTTACTCCTTACTGAATGTTACCTGCCATTTTGTCATCCTGGGGCTTGGTGTCGTTCTGTTCTGTGCACCTTTCTGCAGTCGGTGGTAGAAAGGACTCTGCAATGTATTTTCTTTTCTGTATTGCATGTGAACACTGTCAGCCAGCCACTCGCCCCCCTCTTCCCAGGTCATGTGAACAGTTCAGACCCCTTAGGGATCCTGGTGGCAGCTGTCATTTTTTTTCACTTAATGGAGGTTAGTTTGCTGTGATGAAATTGCTACTGAAATTTACTGTTTTATTGCTATTTGCATTTGCCTGTTCCAGGATTTTGGAATGCCTTGGGACTAAGGGCCATACTTAAAGTGCTTTATAACTAAAATTTTCTAATTTTTGCATTAAAGCTAATGCCTTGAGTAAATCTCCATTATAGCTTGGGGAAAATGACAAGTAGTGACTCCCTGAGGCCTCCTAACACTTGGCACCGGCTCAAGAACAACACAGGAGTTCCTAGACTGGAGTCCTGACTTTGTCATTTTCCTCGGAGAAAACAGAAAACAGGAGCGGTAATTTCTCATGAGCCAAAGGCTAGGCCCAAATTGCATTGTAAGTTATGTTGGTATTAATGAGTTAAGATGGTTTTATTGTTATTTTTTACCCATCTAGAGCTATAATTTTATAAGGGAGCCTTGCAAACCTGGGAAATAAATGCACTTCTGCAGATCAAGAAGCGTAGATGAAGATACCATCAACTGGCTTTATCTTCAGCTTAATCTTATCCCATCTCCACAGGAATGTTGCAGATGTGCTGTTTCTGGGTTTTACTTATTGCTGTGTCTTTTTCTCTTTCTGAACACACATCCTGCTACTTGGAAGATACACCCACGGCAAGACAATGCTAGAAACACACGGCCCTTCCTCGGCATTAAGGCTTCAGCTCCTCCAGTTCAATTAGTAATAGCTGCATGGTAAAAACGCCAGAGGAAAAAATAGCCTTTGAGGGAGTGAAAAATCCGAAGCACATTTTTTTCTCCGTTTGGGTACAGCTTTCCAGAGGAAGTGATGGAATTCTTCAGGGACTCAGCAGGGAACAGAATTGGCCGGTGATAGGAAGATGCAGTCCCTGGGAGATTTTCCCCCTTGAAAAAATCCGATACTTCCTTCCCCACCCTCCAGTCTCCTCGATTTCCAGGAAAGGGTTATCTTGGCTTTGGAACCCGAAATTGAGGTTGTCTTTACAGAGGAAGAAAATCCTTGTTTTCTGGAGCAACTTTTAGCAGTCTTTCTGGTAACTACGTAGCACTGCTTGCTGGTTCTGGGAACAAAATACAATGCTGCCCTTCCCCGCTGCCATGGCTGCTGCTGGCTCCTGGTCAGCACCCTGGGCTGTGTCATTTTCACATGGCATCCCAAGCTCTGTTTTCCTACTTGAGAATTTAGTTCTAGCAATGCTAACTGGTTTCTAAAAAACATTTTATGTGTTACTGCCTATAGGCCTGAATCCCATTTTGCTTATTTTGCCCTACAAAAGCAACGGCTTCCCTGAAGAATTTGTAATTCAGTGTTAGTTCAGTCTTTACATACAGCAGTTCTGTGTGTACCCAGCCTCCAGCAAGAGCTAATTAATTATTTAGAACATGAAGCAAGTCAGCTTCGGCTACAACTAATGGAAGAGGTTTGTTGGGAACACTGCAGTTATCTGCTGTTACAGCACCTGCCACTTGAATTGATTTTTTTTTTTTTGTTTCTAGTTAGCTTTCTGCAAGGCCACTCTGTGCGAACATTTTATCTGGGAGGCAGGTTATGTGAACAGCCTTCTGCATGCAGGGGGTGGGTATGAGCATGACAGCGATTTGCTGTGTGTGTGGTGCCTTTTCTTCTTTTTTCATTTGCATTTCTGTATGTTAATAGTAACCTCCAGCATCCAAGATGCGTTGTAGTGCCATTGATTAAGGGGCTGGGGGACACAGCGAAGCAATTGCAGCTGAGGCTTTCTGGGGTATCTCAGTGGTTAGCGGCAACTCGATTTCATGGGGTTAGTAGCAGGGCAGTCACAATTAAACCCCGTGCTTTGGAAGTTGCTCCCCTTCGTTATCTCAGCGCATGTTTGGCAAGCGCCACCGCGTTCCACGAGTTCTTGCCCCGCTCCTCCTTCTCCTCCTCGTCTTTCCCTTCCGTCATGCTCTAGTTTCAAAATTGCTTTTGCTCTTCTTTGGTTGTATACCCTGGATCAAACAAAGACCTGTAGAGGATGCAAAGTGACGTTCTGGGAGCTGTATTACCATTGTTATAAAAATATGGGGCCATCGCTACATGTTACCAAAGTTCGTAAATCACCTGGCTGTCTGCAGGAAATTTCCTGAAGTGTTTTCTCCTACTCAGAAACTATTAATCACCAGTGGTGCAAAATAATAGGTTCACGTTTTTAAAGAGCTGTTGCTCTTTTTCAGCAATGATGGAGAAACTTCCTTGTAAAATATGGTCCATGGCTGAAGGGTTCACTTCTGCCAACCCCAAAATCCGTGTTGGTTGCCTGCTGACTTGGACAGGAAATTTGTTTCTCGTATAGAAATCTGGAATCCAGCATTCTGCAGAACTGATTGTTGGTTCACTTGTTCCTTAGCTCCTGTGGTACTCAGCATTATTTTCACCCTTCTGGTAATGCTTGTGGCAGTGCTGCTGTTACTTCTGGTAGCTCTTTCTTCATCTTTTTGCTTCACTGTACATCTTTACAGCCATAATTTCCACTGCTGTTGCTTAAGATGATGGGGAGTTTGGGAGTTATTTCAAGATGTTTCCAGATTTATATTCTTAAATACAGCTTTAGTTTCTTTTCTTGGTTACAACTTAAAGTTGGGAAGAGGTTTTGAAAAATAAAACTTGTGCTTTGCAGATCTAGTGTTTAGGTTGCATAAATACATCTTACAGATCAGTTCTGGTGGGCTGACGTGATACCTCTATCTAGGCTATTACCGCTAGTCCCTGCAACCTTTCCCCAGCAAGTACAGGATATTGTAAAACCATAATTCTCACTTGGTTAACCAAAAAGTTTATTATCACTCGTAGGATTTTTGGGGACATACACGAAAACTTTTCTGCAGAAGCACACATCTTGAATGGATAGAGGTGTGTGTTCTGTCTTTAAATCCATCATTTATGGGTGCAACCTGGAACAATGTATTTCCCATTTTTTTTTAGTAAATGCGATGCTTTTAAGAAATGTAAAGTAAGAGTGGCTATGTGTTAACTCAGCCAGGTGTTAGCTTTTCTAACATTTTATGTGGTAGTACGGGGCAGAAAGGGAGAGAGGTTCTGGTTCTGGGTTCTTCTGAATGCCTTGAAAAAGGGGAAAAAAATCTCAGGGATAATTTGTTTTAGGGAGGCTTTTTGTTGTTCCTGTCAGGTTTGGGTTTTGTGCACCATAGCTTTACTTCTTACATTGTTACTCATGCAGAGTTTCAGTTCAGCTACTTTCTGAGTATTAGAGTGGAAAATGCAGTCTGAGCTTGAGGTAAGCACCCTGCTTCTGCCCACGGTGCTTGTGGAGATCCAGTCAGAGCAATGGTGATTGACAGGAACCTTGACAGAATAAGCAGGGTTTTTTTTAGCTGTTTACAGACAGATCTGTGGAGGAGTCTTCTTGCCTTTTAGGGAGGACAAATTACTCAGTTTGATGATGATATAAAATATTATTTTCATTATCATTATAGTGGGAAGGAGGAAAGTCATCTTTTTTTTTTTTTTTTTCATGGATTTTTTTTTCCCTAGCAGTTTCATAATGCTATCTATAAATGGACAAAGAACAAGCCAGATGGGTTCCTTCTAATCAATGGATAGTGGGCAATACAACACATTTTGTTTCTCCCAAGGCACGAGGGTGATGTGTTTTTCCACCACGCTGCTTGTTTGCTCTCTTGGGGCAGAAGTGGTTGTGGCGGCTGGGGAGGTGACTTTCAGGGGGACTGGGAAATCCTGTCCGAGCAGCACCAGTTCCTAAAGTAGGGATGCTATTGTTGCTGTGAACTTAAATTTACTGTAGAGTCAGCTGAATTGGCGTTTAAGGAAATGGTGGGGCTTTTGTATCACCCAGGCCAGGGCAGGCAATTCTCTCAAGTTTTTCTGGCTGCCTGGAGTCGGTGCTTGGTACATTCAGATCTTTCTCGTGCACATGGACACGTACTCGTAAAGCAAATAAATCACATTCCTGAGACAGTCTTGTCCGGGAGTTGCATTGTGCCTGCCTAACTTTCTCGTTGCAGCACACGCTTACGTGGACTTGGTGGTAGGGCAGCAAGCAAACGCCGTGAATGAACATGAGGCCTGGTGGGCCTGGTGTGGCTTCACGGCATTTGGCTCCATGTCCGAAACTGGCACTGAAAAACAAGTTGCGTGTCTTGGTGTCTGTGGCCGGCGTGTTTCTACCTTTTGTTTTGATTTCTCATGGGGAAATCATCTCTCAGGTAGTCAGGGCTGGGTTTACTACCGCAGCGTGCTTCTTGAAGCTGAAATAATGACTTGTGTGTCAACATCAGAAGTCCTGCTCGTGGCCTTTGTGATCAGCCTTTAATTCTGTTTGGCCATGGCTATTTCTCAAGACTCTCTACCAGCACTAGTAGGAGTAGGTCTGTATGATGCCTGCTTGTGTTTGAGCTGCATATGCTGGGTCATCTGGTTAAAACCAAAAAAACCCTAAGTGTTGTTTATACCAGTTGTGAGAGAGGCCCTCTTACGCTGTGATGCAGGGACTGTAAAGAAGAGCTTGGGTAAAGACAGTTTGTGTGTGAAAGCCCATAAAAACCAGTATGGACAGAGTCAGCATTTCTTGGGTTTCAATTGTAGGTGGTTTGAGAGCATGCTACGGGCTGTTTGTTGTTATTTGGCTGTAAACCTCAGTAAGGCTTCTATTGAAGATTAATATGAATTAAAGCAGAACTTTGTCTATTAACATTTCACTGCATAGCTATTTTGTTTGTTTGTTTGCTTTTAATACATAATTTATAAGAATAAGTCAGAACTCTTAAAGGTAGAAGTGAATGCTTTAGTGTACTTTGTCAAGCTGGGATGCTGTGGGTGTTGCTGAATACTGTATGGCTCCTTGCAAGTGTCACTGAAAAATATTTTAAAAATAATTTTTCATCAACATATATAAAGAAATCTTTCATACAAGCCGAGTGCCTGTTCCATGGTTATTTTTCTCCTTAAAGTGGAAACAAATTGATAGTTTCAAGTAAGACATGAAGTCATCAGTGTGTCTGCTGGTGTCATGTGGTTAGATCAGAGAATCTGGTCTGCACAAAACTCTGCAAGAATATATTTTAAGTGATGTAGTTGAATGAGACAACCTCTTTCTATTTTAGTGCACTATCATAATTGGTTTTAGTGTTGTGTTATTTTTAGTTCATAAAGATGCTGCTTTCCTGCACTTTTTCTGAATGGTTAGTGATGAATTAAGTTGACTGGAGTCATGCAAGAGCAGAACGTTCTGCCTCTTCTTGGAAAAAAAAAGTGGTTTCAAAAGTTTCTTTCTTTTTTTTTTTGGATGGTATTATTCTTTTCAAAGCAATTATGATGTTAAATTAAAAGCAGACTCTTAACATTTGTGTTGATTGACTTCTCTGTCAAATTTTTACATAGCGCCAAAACACTGACTCACTAGTCTGCTTCTCTTGGAGAGAATGGGGAGTTATCCATGGAGGCCAGCCAACTGAAGAAACACATTTTACATTTTTCACCAGCTGTTTGAATCTGAAGTCTGTTGGTCAACTTATTTAACCATATTGTAAAGAGATTTGGGCTACTACCATTCAGAGTATGCTTTAAACACCTTTCTCAGCTGCAAAGTAGAGTGTTGTGTTCGAGCCTAGGATGTTAAAGAGAACATTCTGCCCTTGGTGACAGCAATTTCCGTCTACCTTCTTTGGGAAGCTTCAATTAGTTTTTCTTTGTCTGTTCTAGGTTGTTGAATTTTATGTTTGTAATAGACCAGTATTAAAACTCAGAATGTGTATGTTGAACATCAAGGAAACTACTAGTGTTTTGAAGCACATCAGTAAATAACAACTCAGATGTATTACTTTTTTTTAAGGGGATATGGGCATTTTAAGCTTGAAGACATTGTTTATGTTCAGAGTTGCATTAGATAAACATTTTTATTTTATTTTTTTAAAATCCTGTTTAAGTCAATGCACAATTATTAGTAGACTTTCTTAATTAGATTTGAACCCAGTTTTATTTTTCCAATAAGGAGTTAGATTAAGCTAATGGAAGCCAGATCTTAATCAAATTGAAGGACTGCAGGGGTATTTGCATTCATTTCACTGATTTGGTTTTAAAGCAACGCCTTTTGGTTAAACTGGCATAACTTTGAGAAAAGGCAACTCTTACCTAACTTGGCTAGCAGCCTGGAAAATGCCAGCGTGTTAACTATTAAGGAAGATACCATCTGTATTTTTTCCCCTGAAGCTTGTAAGCTGGCTTGGTGATCTCTTCTCTTTGCATTTGGAGATCTGAGACTAGTAACTTTACGAGCTCAGGTGTGCGAGAGCAGAGAGAACCTTGTTAATGTTTAAATGCTGTTATCTCAGTGAAGGAGTAGACTAGTTGGCGGCTGTAAAACATTACAATGCTTGTCTGGGAGGTAGGAAGCGTATTTTAGGTCTTCCTGTTATTTCTGTCTATAACGTGGGTTTCAGTCGCTTATCGGTTCGCCTTTGGAGATACGTTTCTCTGATTGCCCTGCTTTCCTCAGGGCTCCGTCCAAGTGCTCTCTGTCCAAGCTTCCAAGCACCTTCAAGATCTCCCCCAGGTTAATGGCCCCTGCTTGATTGTTTTAAGGGAGCTTCTCTTTTCTAGGTATGCTTTTTTATTATTATTCATTTTAGATTTATTTGTTAAAATGTGAGCTCGTCCCATGTTCACACTCGACTCCTGAATAACAGACATCAGCAGCATCAGTTCTTCCTGTGCCGTTTGGAATAAATGCCGAGTTATACAAATTTGTATGGAAATTTATTCATCAGTTTAAGAGCCCATGAAAGTTTCTTAGAGCCTGTATACAGGCATGAATGAAAGGGATGATATTTGGAAATGAGCTTTGTGTGATTTGAATTGAATGGTGAAGGGGGGGTACCACTGACCTTCATGAAGCTACCCCAAAGGATGCCTGAGCCTGTTTGCTGAGCAGCATGTTGGTTACACTGAAGGCGTTTGGTGTAAATTCAGAATAGATGGGGGGTTGAACATGGCCGGTTAAGCAGCATGAACATTTCTAGGATGGGTGAAGTGGATATTTTTGAGTTAACCTGAGGAGAAACTGAGAAGTCTGCGGCTGAAGAGACACACTGCTAACCGGACAAAGCTTTCTCTGAGCTGAGAAATCATATGATTCCTCATGTGTCTTTGTAATATGACTAGAAAGCGAGAAAGAAGTGAAGTGGTAAAATCATTTAGCTGCTGTGCCAAAGTTACTTACAAGCATGCTTCTGTCAGAGCAGTTAGAAAGCTTGCAGTGGGCGTTGCACCGAAAGAGGCCTGGGGAAGGGTGAGACAGGTCAGCTTGCCATTACTTTCTGGACTGCCTGGAAGTTCATGGAAAATACAAACCTCCCACATAGCTGTGTGCCTGACTCTATTTATAGAGCAAGAAGCTATTTCAGCTCTTGTTTTCCCTCTCTCCCCACCTATCTGAGTTTGTTTTTCAACTTTGTTCTCCGTTCGGTTTGCCTTCGGTGTGCCAGCTGGAGGGCTGGCAGCTTTTCCAAGCCTGCTTTCCTGATAAAACTGCTGCCGCCGCCGCCTTCTGCAGCCACCCGAGAGCCATCCCTGTGGCCTGGGGTGACCCCTGCTTCTCATCCTTACCCTCAGCTGGTTTTTCCTAGAAGAGCAGCTTGCTCTGCGCTTGCCAGAGTAGGATCCAGATAGCTGGTGGTTTAGGCAGTGAGGGCCTCAGAGCTGCTGCAGTGGGCGAGTCTCCTATTTTTGTTAGTTCCTAACTCAAACTTAGAGATTCCCATTCTCACTTGTGGATACGTGAACCACCATTATTTAATTTTTAAGCCCATAACAAGTAAGGTTGCTTTCTTCTTTCAGGTTCTTCGGCTGACAGTGATTGAAAGGTGTAGATCTTTACTGAGGGAATCTTTGCCAATGTTGGTATTTCTCTCTGGCTTTTCTAGTTTCGCAGTTCTGACTTCTGTAAACGCCTGGTGCCCCGGCCTTGCTTGCCAGGAGTACTTGCTATACATGGAGTATATCAGCATAAAGTCTTACTCGGATGAAAGTCAGTATTGAAATACTCGGATTAGCTGTGACCCAAAGAGTTTATTTTACCACTTTTGACTTCCTCTGTTTTGGGCAGAACTGGTAGGAGTTTCTCTCCAGTTGATATTGTCTTTGTTGAAAGCTTCCGTCTCTGATTGTGAAGAACCTGCAGTAGAAGACACATGAATGCAAGCCAATTTGTACCACATTAGCATGCTAAAACAGTAATCTTGACTGTGCTCACACCAGGTAGTACCAATGCAGTCTTTTTTCTTTCAGTCAGTTGTTATTTTGTACACCTTGTGAAAAATCTCAGACTGACGAGTGCTCAAACTGAAACGTCTTTCTTTGGGACTGCTGTTTGTCCAGGATGAACACGTACTTGAACTAGAGATGCATTAGATCGACCACAAAGAGACAAGTCAGATGTTTTATTCTTTACTTTGGTTCTTCATTCCAGTGGTGGTTTTTTTTTTTGTTTTTTTTTTTTTTTCTTCGAATAATCTGTCAAATTACCCACGCCAAGGATTTCCAGTGAAGTCTTTGTGAGAGCGTCTGATAAATTTTGCTAGGAAGTCATCGGTCTTACATTTAGACATCTTGTTTTGCTCACTGGGATTTGCAGTTCCTCCAGCAAACAGCAAAAGTGACATCTCCTTGACTGATGCAGCTTTCTTTAATCTGAGCTAAACAATAAAGTTATTTTATATTAATAAATTAATGTGACATAACACACATCCTCTCTCCATTTTATTGTGGGTTATTTTGTTGTTGTTGTTGTTTGTTTGTTTTCCTGGAAGAATTTTATGTCGTCATGTAAATGGTATTTTCCTCCCTTTCCTAAGAATTTGATACTGTTCCTTAATAGAAGGAAGGAATAGCAAGTATCTAAACTTGTCAGTGTCCAGCTGTGAGAGGGGTGGGAGAGGAGAGAGAAAAAGCTTCATTTTGTTTACCTGCAGCTCTTCCTTCTTTATTTTATGGGTTAGGCTCTCATTCTTCTCTGTGAAGGTGGTTGAGACTGCTTCCCCTTGAACTCAGCTTCACATTTCTTTCATTTTTTCATCACAGCTCTGCTGAATTGATGTGCTGTGCCTGCCAGGTCAGGTGTCTTAGCTGATGCCTCTTCATGTAGTGAACAAAAACTGTATGGAGTGTGGGTTATTCCCTCTGTTACCTTCATTTAATCCCTAATTACAATAAGGGTTGACACAGTAAGGATGAAGATGCTTTGCAAAAAAAAAAAATCTGTGGTTTCAATTAATTCTGCTAGTAACAGCAACTTAGTGTTGCTTGTTTGGGGTAAAAACCTAAAGTTAATTTTCCAGAGCTGAACAGTTGGAAGCAGAACGTGTGTGTGAATGAGCGATCAGCAGCTGCTTAAGTGTGTGATTAATTTCGTTTGACAGACCCGAGTTGTGCTGATTGCAGAGCAGCTAGGGCGCTTTCATACTTTTTCAATTACTCATGAATTCCAGAGGGTATCTTAGGACAGCGCTCATGTGCTAGGCATGAGTGCTCGGGCAGAGGGAATGCTGCTGCTGGATTAAAGAAGGTTAACACTGGAAGTGTTTTGCAGAGGGTGAACAAATCCAGTGTGTGACTTAAACACATTCTGTGCAGAAGTTAGGATTGCTGAACGATTAAAAGCTGCAACGCCTGAGAAGCACAAAAGGGGAGACCTTGTCAATTATAAAACTGGAAGTAATGTCTTATGTTAAATTTGCTAATTATTTTTATGAGAGAACGGATGAGACAGGTAGCTTTGTTTCGGAGAGCTAACAACTCTATTGCTCGTAGTCTGAAATGTTAAGGAATTTTGGACATTCTGGTCTCAGATGCCTGTTTCTTTTGGCTGCCATTAATAAAGTCTTTTTTAAAAAAGGCCACAAAACCAAAATTTTCTCCCTGCCCGACATACATATTTGCACGCTTATGTGTATTGTAAAATGGTTTTAAAAAAATATGTCATTATTTACATGGGTAACTTTTCTGTGCTTTCCCACAGAGCAGAATCGTGACTAATCTTGCAGTCCGTGACAGTTTGACACAAGCTCAGTTTGCATCATTCCCCAAAGCAGTGTGTTTCTCATGTCCTGCAAATTGTTAAGCTTGTAGCTTCTCTTATCACAGTTCAACTGGGGAAAGGCAGTTGCCGCGCTAGCTGGAGAACGCCGTGTATATTGTGCTGCACTGCCTGATGTGCAAATGTGTTTGCTTTCCAGTTTCTGGCTAAAGGCTGAGTCATTGTTACTGTTATAACAAACACATATAGTTAACTTATCGCGGCAACACTGCTTCTCCGCTCTTGCAGTTAACGATAGCAGAAGTTTCAGGCTCCAAAGTCAAAAACAAATGGTCTTTTTTTTTTTTTTTTTTTTTTTCCTTCCAGTGACTGTATTTTAGACTCAAATGGCACGAAACGTTTCTAACACCGACCTTTGTGGCTGATCTTGATGTTAAGCTGACAGCAGCTGACATTGCCCCCAAACTTTCTGACAAGAGCTGCTAGTCCTCTGCCTTCAGCAGGTTTGAGGTTAAAGGATCCTCTTTTGCTTTCCTGGGCAGAGCTCAGCTTTGGGGGATGCAGGTGGGGACTTCCCTTAAGTGAAGAAAACAGTGCCTTGCTTGGAAAGGAGATGAGAAAAACAGAATGCAAATTTATGCTCAACTAGCTGCAAAATTAACTTTCTTGAGAAACAGAAGGCAGGCAATTGTGCCCTTTGGAAAAAATATGGTGTTGAGTAGGGTGACCTGGGAACAGTGCTTCCTGAACTTGTAACTGTAGGGTCTTTTAACGCACGGACAGATATTGATGTCGCTTACATGCCTGGAGATGTTTTCATATCTGAGTCTAACTCGTGATGTCAGTGAAAGTTGAAGTTGCTGTGGCTGCTTGGCCTCAATCTTTTCCTTGTTCTGAAGGAGGTTAAGCAGCAGCTTCACATGGGTGCTGAGGAGCAGTGAATGTCAGGGTTTTGTTTTCATGATACTTCACAGCAGAACTTTTAAATTTACGTTTTCACGTTATTAGGAATGCTGGTACAGGCTTGGATCCAGCAAAGCTCAGGATCTGTGTTCTGCACTGCATTCGTGCCATGGGAGCCCGGCACAAGCTCTGCGGTACATGGGCCTTTCTTCAAGAGGTTTGGCTTACAGTGGAAACCAAATATCTTCCTCTTCCAGGCCAGCTTCGCTTTTGTTTTCTTCCCTTTTTCTCCCTAAGAAAGGAAATTACAGAACCCTTATTACATTATTTGGTATCTTTAACTCGCTGTTTTGATTTTTGTGGGTTTATCTTCCTGCAAAACTGATAAGTAGTAGATTTGCCAAATATTAGGTCACATTATTTGATCTATGTAATATGTTTACATAATGGGAGACCTGTAATGATGACTGCGCTATGATTACAGTAAAGGGGCTTGGAAGCTGAAATGCCTAATCTCAAAATTACAAGTATATTTCGATTTTATGCTTTTGAGTAATTTTTGTGCAAGGCCCAATCAGGGTAGTTATTTCCATTTCATGTGAATAGTTTGGCCTATTTTTTTTACTGTTATTTATAGCCACTATGCTGTTCTTTAGAAAAAACAGGTTCTCATAGATCCTAGAAGGATTTAGTAAAAAAAATTGCTTCTTGCCTTACTAGAGTATATCTGGAAATAAAAGATTATAGAGGTTTACTGCTATAGCAAAATACATTCTACTTCCGTATCATATACAGATATTTTCCTGATTAAAACACAAGTACTTTAAACTATTTCTCAGCTTGCTCAAAGAAGTTTCTTGCAAGTATTAGAAACTGTGGAAAGCTTCACTTATTATAATTTTTAAAAGGGGGAAAAAAAAGTAAAATTATCAGTATAAAGAAGCAAAAAATGCACTGAAACATTTTATTTGAGATTATTTTAATCTGGTGTGTTATATTTTCACAGTTAACATTCTAATGGGAAAATTATTTTTGATATTTTATGTAAGAGTGGTGTGGCTGAATTTTGAACATCTGGGGGTCTGACTTTAAATTCTAAGTTAACCAGGCCAAATTTGTACTGTAATGATTGTGCTAAAACTTACTTTTGGCAGCAGACATTCGTTGAGGTTTGTAGTGTATTGGATTGTTGGTAGAAACCCAATTTTTTTTTTTTTTTTTTTTTTTTGCGTTTCTCTGAAATTCATGTTATGACTTTTTGCAGAAGTTGCATTGTCTCTGTAGACATTTGGGTATTGTGGCAGTGAAATAACATGAATAATAATACATGAAATAACTTGGCTTGGAAAAGTTTGTTCTGATCTCTTTCAAAAGCCTGAAATGATTACTTTTTCCAGGAAATTTATAAAGATGTGCAGATGTGCTGTTCACAACTGGCCATGCTCGTGAAGTGGCAGCTAATCACGCGAATCAGACCATGAGTGAGCAAGATGGCCAGTTTGTTGCACACGCACATCTGCGTGTCTGAGTCCTAACGAACTAAACCAGGGTCTTTTAATTGGCTTGGATAACTGCGGCATAGGAAGCTAAATATGCTACTGTACTGAAAATGGTTTGATGTTCTAAGGTTATTGGATATTACTGTTCAGTGTCTATTTTCAGTTTCTCACTTGACTGTAAAATATGTTTTTGTTGTACATGTAGACTTGTTCCAACAAAGGTTCAAAGACCTCCTATGTACAGGACAAAAGGCAAGCCAAAGATCGCACTTGGAGTGATTGAGTAAGAAGGGCTAATTGTGTTGTCTAACAAGTCTCCTACAATAAAGTTTGGCACCAGTTTTTGAGGAGGAACTCTACACTGGAAATGAAGAAAAAAAAAAAAAAAGGATAGCTGTGAACTTGAGTCTGGAGAACTAGTACCTCTACCACAAGAAGTGTGTGCTACTAAATTATAAACAAGACGTTTTTCTTCTCCTATATCTCAGTCAAGGGAGGGAAGTCTGAGCAGCATGGAGGCAGCCTCACCTTCAGTACCTTAACAGTGTTCCTCACAATGTGTTTCACGCCTTTGTTGTAGACATCTGCTCATGTTCAAAAGCTATTCTTAACTACAAAGAGAACTTCATTAGAAATAGCGGTAAAATATTTTTAATCTAAATTTTGTGTTGCTTATGTATGGATTATGTAGGAGCCAATGCAGATAAATTATAGACTTTTCCACCAACACAGGAAAAGTAATTATCACTTTTGCTTCCTTGACTCTAGGCTATGGTGGCTTGTTATCCAGGCAATGGAACAGGATATGTGCGCCATGTTGATAACCCAAACGGAGATGGAAGATGTGTTACATGTATATATTATCTTAATAAAGACTGGGATGCCAAGGTATGCAACTTCTTTCTATACTTTTTTACATCTACTTGCTAATGCATCTTTGCTGTAGGTTATTGTTCACGTCCTTCCCAACATCTGTGCTTAGTTCTGCTCGTACATTATGGTATTTGTGGATGTCCTTTGCCTTGTTGATTGAGCAGATATTGAGGCACTCTATAGATGAGGCATTTTTTTTCAAGGTATCAGTATAATCCAAATCAGCATAAGTCTTAATATTATTATGGGTGCGAGGTGTAGAATAGATGAGCATTTATAACAGTTAAGAGTGGCCTAAGAATTTACTGCCATCGGTTTAAAACTCTCCATAGATGTGATGACTAACTTTTTAATAAGGATTATCCTTGCAATCCAGTGGTTTAGATAGATTTGAAGAAGGGATATAATTAACTGGGTGTGTTGATAGCATGAGAGTGTAATGCACAGATACCTTTGTTTATTCTGTGACTCCCGTGCAGTCAGCTGTACAGAAGTTTATTCTCATTGTATATGGAGAAAAAAAGATAAAACAAGTGATACTTCTGTCATAATACTTAAGAAACAGAAAGTGGAAGAGCACTTGAGCAGTCAGTTTTTGTGTGAATCAGGGGCACCAAATATAGGTAAGTTGCAGCTAGGAGGTTTTCTTTTTTTTCCTTATGGGTACAATCGATTTCTTACAAGAGTTGGATGAGACGAGACCACGTCCATGCTCACGCAAAACTTGCTGATCAGAAAGCTAAGTGAGAAATGGGTGCACTTGAATCTTTCTGACTGCTCTTTGAAATGTTAAATTTCATCCTTCAATTAGGAAATAAATTATTAACCTTCTTTGCTATGACAGCATCTTGACGTGTACTTCCCCTGTACACTTCACAAGTGTACTGGCTGGACAGAACAGCTTAACATGCATGGATTACAATTTCTCTCCTGGAACAATTGGATGCATTTCAAACTCTAGAATTAAAACAGACTGCATTTTCCCAATAACTTTAAAAATTTACTAGCTGGGTATTTAATTTATGATCAAAGGTATGTGATTTCCTGCAAAACCTCGTTTTCATTTAACGACATCAGTACCGTCAGTAAGAAGAAGTTAATGCGACTTAAAAACAACCTGATCTCATGATACTTTCTAGGTGTGTATAGGTAGCTCCAACTGTTTTTCAAAGCCTGTAAGTGATCTAAATTGGAGTAATACAGGTCTCAGCTTTAAATTGTAGTTCCTTAGTCTTTCCTCATCTTAGTTATAGAAATACGACGTGAAACTATTGCTTCTGCTGCTGTTAAATGAATTGATCCCATTAATGGGAACAGGTGATACTCGGATGTGAAATACATTTCTGTACTGTATGGCCATATTTTTAGCCACCTCCATCATATCATTCAGTTTTGTTCGTTTATTTTTTGCAAGTAGGTGATACAACTAAAATCCAACCAATCTAAAACCATGCCTTTTATTTAAACATGAATGGAGGTTTAATATTTGCAAACATTTTGAAATTACTTGCTGAAAAATATGTAAAACTTGCTACATGAAGTGCATTTACAGAAGAGCCACAGAATCATTATTTCTGTAGCATGTATAAAGATAAAGGCTTTTAGTTCAGCTCAATGCATCTGAAGTATTTTTAAATATGATATTCAGTACTTTGAAAATACTATTTCATTATATTTAACGCACTGGTTTTAAATACTTAACTTGTAGGTAAGTGGAGGCATCCTCCGGATATTTCCAGAAGGTAAAGCCCAATTTGCAGATATTGAACCCAAATTTGATAGACTGCTATTCTTCTGGTCTGATCGCCGCAACCCTCATGAAGTACAGCCAGCATTTGCTACAAGGTAGGACTCACGGACTCAGATACATTGCATGATGCTTCTTTTATCAAAAGGTGAGGGATTCCTAACAAGAAATGAATTAAACTGTGAATTATGAACCTGATCCTAGGTCTTTCCATCCCAAATTCCAGTTACACTATGGCAAAGGGTTTGGTTTGGTTTTGTTTTCCTGATGGTTGGATAGGCTTCAGCTGTGCTGCTGAGTTGGTACCAATGTCTGATCGCTTATTTTGGAGAGAATATTCTCTCAGCCAGGATGGGTAGGGTGAGGTACATGAATCCTCAGAAATTCCTGAGAGTGTACTTCACAGAGCTGGAAGGCACCATTCACAGCCTTAAGCAGGCCCCAACCACAGCCAAAAGGTATTGATTGCGTTGTTGCTGTGTAATGGCTTTATACTGTGGTCCCTTCCCATTGTCGTTAGCACAGTTCTGTGTTTTGTAAAGATTGACCAGGTGCTTCAGTTTTATGCTTGTTTTCATTGGGAGGAAGGGAGTTGTTAGCCAATAGTTAGGTTCACTCTCCCTTTTCTTTGCTCTACAGGTGACTTAGTTTGGGAACTGGGAGAGGGCTGCGGGGTGGTAATGACCATTGATAAACAAAACTCTTTCTTTGGAGTATTGCAAGAATTCGTTCCAGTCTGAGTCACAGATGGAACCTGAAACCTCTTTTGTCCCTGTTTTGGGGAGAGGATGATGCTAAATGTGAATGCATTCACTGCCTGACATTTTAAGTAATGCTACCAGATAGTGTTAATAGGTAAATCATTGGAGTCGTTAATCCAAACTTCCTGTTGCACATGTTGCAACACGTTTTGATGCTCAGAGCACTGAACATTAACTGGGGCTGTTAGATAACACAAGTACCTTTGCAAGAAGTAATTTGAAACTGCAGTCAGCACTCAGAGCCTTTTCCCAAGGCTGCCCCACTCTCCCTTCCCCCTTGCATGCTCTGGGCAGAGTCAGAGGGTGAAATGCCATTTACTAAAGCTCCTTAAAGTCTTTTCTCAATAGCTGGCATTTCATATTTAAATCCTCTGTGGACCATGGAAAACCAGAGGAGCTGTGTAAGATGGGGGTAGTTAATTTTCCCTTATGGCAAATGTCCAGAAAAGCTTTGTGTGACTCACTGATGGACTTGACAAAGTAAAGTAAAAGCTGAGGTAAAGCAAAAGTTGCGTAAAGTCGAAGAGATGAGGTCATAAGGCAGAGACTGTATTACAGTTCCTGAGCAAGAACCATAATGACAACTCACTGGGGAGAGAAACAAACAAACAAACAAACAAACAAACAAAAAAACACTGTATACTTAAAGCATCAGTGTCACCTTTTCAATGACTGGTCAGACAATGCCTACGAGTAGGAAAAAAAATAAAAATTGCTTGCTTTATGAAAGCTTTCATCTGTTGTATCTGTTGAACTGCAGAAATCTTGTCTCATTTAGTCTGAATTGTATGTCAAGTGCTTCACAGTAGTATGTCTGCTTTCCTTCCTAGTTCAGGAGTTCTTTTTTCATCCCCTTCCTTAGGTACGCAATAACAGTGTGGTATTTTGATGCAGATGAAAGAGCACGAGCTAAAGTAAAATATCTAACAGGTAATCTCTCATTAATATCTCCTCTTCTTTTTTCTTTTTTTTTTTCTTTTTTTCCTGGAATAATAGCACTCCAACCTCATCTCCCTTATGCAAAAAAAGCAGGAGGAAAAAGCAAGACTTAACTCATATAGGCTTTACAGGGGAGGTGATCCAGTGGTTAAGCTGCTAGCCCGTGACTTGGGAAATCCAGGTCAACTCCTTGTTCTGCACACACTTCCTGTGGGACCTGAGGCTGCTCAGGCTTTTCTTACGGGGGATACAGCTTCTCCTTACTCGTGTCTCTCTAGTAGGTGTGGAACACAACAAATACACCAGAGATTGTGAGGCACTGCAGAACTGACAGCCATGTAAATACTTGTGGTAGGATACAGTGATCTGACAAGTGAGTGCAACTGAACTTGACTAGAATCTCTGCACTGGAAAAACAAAAGCCTGAAATTAAAGTCTGGAATCAAAGAATGGAGTGACTTCCTCTATTTCCAATTCCACATATCTAGCATCTGTTTTCCTTTTCTGGCTTCTCCCTCAAGAGGAAGTTGATCTAATTTTCCTGTTCAAATTAGCATTATAAGTAGAAATGGTCTGGGACTTCTGTCATACTTGTAAATGCATCATGATTTTGCATTTGCTGCGATAGTTTAAAAATAAACCACAATCAGGTGTACTGCAGGTGCACATGCACACATGGCCAGTTTCTCGACAGTTTCATCAAATGTTCTGAAAATGATGATTTTGGACACTTTAGGCCAGTCGCTTCCAAATCGGATTCCTGTTCATGGCTTTTCGGTGCCTGAAGCACTTTGTTAGCGAGTCCCTGGCCCCTAGGCCTGCATGTGTTTGGGGTGGCAGTGGCACTTTGCAGGCCATGGGGAATGCCGGGTGACGCCTACCTGGCCCCACAGGAAGTGTGTCGGCGTTTGTAAGTCAGGCTTCGCGTCACCCGCGTGTGACCCTGCAGCTTTTTGAGCCAGCTGGAGCACGGCTGGAGCTGTTTTGGTCGTCTCCACGTAGCTTCAGCTGCTACTGTTGGAGAAATACAGAGAAATGGCTCGGGTGAGCTGGTATCTGCTGCTCCCCTCCCTCTCTAGTGTCCCCCTGCACTGCAGGCACTTCAGGAAGGAAGGAAGAAATAGAAGTTTTGGTACTGGTTTGCTCTGTAACTGATACCTGTTATCATATTTTTGTGGTTCCAGTATCATTGGCAATTAAAATTGTGTTCTTTACTCTGTGTCCGTAGCAAGAGTTGTACAAGAATCTTTTTATTTTCTACTGATAGGAAAGGATAAAGTTATAAAATAAAAAATTGAAAGCTATTCATTTTCTGGCTTAGTGTCAGTCTTACCAAGGCCATGCATAGTACATATGAATTTTTCATGGATATGGAACATTGTCTGTTAATGTTTTGATAGCTGAACTTTTTGTGTGTACCTGAAGTTATTAAGGAAAAAATGGACAGAAGAGGTGTATTTTTTCTTTAGCAGCAAGTCAAATGCTACTTTGCCATTTAAAAATCCCTCAGAGTTTCTTTAAAAGGATAAATACCCAGAAACTCTGGATGTGGTGATCCAGAATAATCGACCAAATCCTCAGATTCTCACATGGCTGTTCTTAAAGTTCACCTTTGTAATGGTTGAGATAGTGAATTCCTAACTGCACATAAGATGTGACGTATCCAGCTTTCTATTTGAGCAACCAAATAAATGCCTATTTTCAGAGGTGATGAGTAATCACAGGCCAATGAGCATACAGAGCATATGTACAAAAATTTGTATCTGGATAGATCATGTGTGCTAGATAAACCTTGAAGATAATTTTGTAGAACTAATCTGGAAAGTGGTGTAGCAATTCTGTAGACTGTACTTTGATAAATGCTGAAAAATAATGCTGATTTCTTTTTCATGTTTCTGCAGGTGAAAAAGGTGTGAGGGTTGAACTTAATAAACCTTCTGACTCGGTTGGGAAAGACGTTTTATAAGCCTTTGATTTAGCAACTCCCCTTGCTATTCTCCCTGATATATCTTGATGCTATCTATTAACTTTTGAATGTGAATAACAAGATAAAGGAAAATCAACAACAAACCAACATTTTAATAAAGAAGCAAACAGTGTTTCAATGTTGCATCAAATAGAAGATTTTTTGACTGCTGAAGCATTGTACTATGTGATTGTGACTCCAGGCCTGTGACTGCTTATGTGAAGAAGATAAGCAATCAGTATGAAACAGCATATGCATCTGGACATAAACAAGTGCCCTACATAGAATTTGTTCATCCTTATATTTTGCCAGACCTGTCATCCAGCTGAATCCAATTCATCTCTCCCTTTTTTTATATGGTAAAAGTTTGAATTTTGGGTAATTTTTGTATGACCAGGTACAGTTTATCAAAATTGAGTCTTAAAGAAAAAAAAAAAGAAAAAAAAAGAAAAACAGGGAAAAAAAGAAAAAAAAATTACAGTATTCTCCAAAATAACATGAATCTATTTTTGTAAAACTGTTCATACTGTTCTCCTCTGCCATGAAAGACCTAATTTAATATAAGGGTTGCCAGTAACTGATAATCACTTTAATTTTCTTTACACCTTAAGTCAGAAAAGGAGCACTTTAATTACCAGCTAAAAACCTGATTGTTTTATATCATATCTCACACTAATCTTAACTTTTAAAAATTGCTGCTGTATTGTTTTTTGACTATGTCCTCTTGAACATTATTAACAGAAGCAAATCAGTATCTTGCTATTAGTAACATTCAGTTTGTGGTTTTGTATGTTGATTCCACAGAGGGGAAGTTTCAGTCTCTGTTTTTTTTGGTTTTGTTTTGTTGTTGTTGGGTTGGGGTTTTTGGGTTTTGTTTTGTTTTTAAGTGACTGGCACTAAGTGAACTTGACACTATCGGTTGCTGTCATTGGCTATGGGGACCTGGTAAATACCATCAAGTTACAAGAACATACAAGGGCTTTCCTAGGCTATTAGAGGTACCCAGAACCTCCTTATGTACTTGACAGAAAACTTTGAGCTTTCTCCCCTTTCTAAAGAATGCTTGCCATCCCCTTTTCCTTTGTATATAAGTTAATAGAATATCTAAAATTTGCTTTTTAAAAAATTTCCTTTCCAAATGTTGGTGTCCCGTGCAGTCTTTAAGTTGACACCTTGATCTATTATATAGTATCAAGGAAATGGTTGGCACACTGAAGCTGAAGTGCATCACTGTAGGCTCCTTGTGCAATACACCTTTAGATTTTCACTGTGCTGAAGGATTTCCCCTAAAAGGCGCTGGCCTTTGATCAATACTGAGATATATATTTAGTAAGAAAACCTTTACTTTCTTTTACATTGTTTTCATTCTTTTGAAGGAGAAGGGGACATCACAGAATAAAAATGACGTGAGAAACTTTGATACTCTTAATTTTAAGAAATAGATGTTTTGGACACTGTTTTTTTTTCTTCTTTTTCCTGAGCTTTAAAAGCTTCAGAAAACAAAAGCAAACCTATAAAAGACAGCATTCATATTTACAGGAGTTTGGGGGTTCATCAACTTACCCACTGCAGTTTTCTATCTGTCCCTTATTTCCTTACTTAGCCAAAACAATGTGAGTGTACAGAAATATTTCTGTATATATTACAACTTGTGACAATTTTAGCATCTGTATAGTTTGTATTCAATTAGAGACCTTTTCTATGGAAAGCTCAGTAATTTTTTATTAAAAAGATTACTATTGTTCATGTAAAACATGAAAAAGCTAATTGTTTAATAACAAACTGACAGAAAGGGGAAAAATTCAGTAATGGTATATCATTTAGGAGAACCAACAGAAATCCCAGTTTTGTTTTGATTTTGCTTTTCCTTTTCTTTAATAAGTTCTTGCCCTTTACAGTACTCTTCCTCTTTCCTCATTTCTTCCCAGAGAGAGAGAAAAAAAAAAAAAGAAAAAAACTAAAAAAAAAATACAGGATTCCTTTACTGTAAGTGCCTCTGCCAACCTGGCCAAGGAGTGCAAATCTTCGTTACTGTCTTGTCTGCCGTGCATTTAGGCTATCAATGAGACAAGCAAAAAAGCCACCTCTTCTACTTCATCTTCTTTGATACTACTTCAATGGAGGTTTGGTTGGTTTTGATTTAGAAATGTACAGCATAAGCCTTTAAACTCTTTTCAGTCCCTCTGTAATTCAAACTTTTGCAGTTACACAACGTATCAAATTCTAATCACACTGTAGGTTTGTGCTTGCCAGACAGGTTTAAAAAGTGCTTAACTTTTCACTCCATGTAAGTCATTGCAATAGGGTCAACAAATCAGGTCAGCCATTTCTTCAGTGTCCTTTAGGAACTGTTCATTTCATGTCGGTTGAATATTCAGTCTTGAGCATCACCAAGCAGGTCCTTGTTTTAAAAATATTTTTTAAACTGTCTTATGATCTGTATGTGTCTAGTCCTGGTTAAAGATAAAGCTTCATAATGCTATTTTTATTCATGATATTAGCCAGCTGTAAAATATGAGACCTTTATCTATAGCAGGCAAAGAAATTCAGGATTCATTTACAGGTTGCCTATAAAGTTGTGTAATTTGAAAAGCAGTGTTCATTATGAAAGAGCTCTCAAGTTGCTTGTAAAGCTAATCTAATTAAAAAAAAGATGATGTATAAAGGTTCTTGAAAACAATGTGGTTATTTGTGATCTATGTGACTTTTAAAAACTGCTCCGTAGTAACTAATTTATAACTGCCCCTGAGAAAGGGGGCAGGTGGATTTTTGTGCTTTACATCAGAGCTGGTTTTACTCTAGAGGAGGGTCTGTTTCTTTTTTGAACTGTCCTAATTATGTGGGTGTGGCGATCATTTTTCATGTGATGGACTTTCTCCATCAAAAACAGCATCAGGTTTTGACCGGCTGGAGTAATGACCTACAGAGAGGCAGTTCTTGGTTTTCACCACTTTCTGATGTGTGCAAGAGGTACAAATTGAAAGTCCCCTTCAGATAGGCTTTAGTAAGGTTTAATGGGAGCTCTTCAATTTTAAATGGCTCCTAGTGAATAGTGAGCCCTCTGAGGATGGCCGGAGAGCAGTAGTGTGCAGAAGACAGCCCATACAGGATGCCACACCACTTCCCTGTGGTTTTCCATTGAGTCTCAAAGGGCTGTCAGATAATCAAGGAAGCATCTGAGTGCAGTGCCATTGCTCCAGCTCCTATAAAGCACTCCTATGTGCCCTTGTTTGTCTTTGCAGGCCCAGGAAGAGCTGCCTGGATCTCTGGGTGAATCTGCCAGCCATAGTGCACCTTTTGGGACGCCAATCGATACCTGCTGGGCTCAGCTCTGCTCTAAGGTGGTGGTTTTTGTCAGTGTGCTAGGCTCATGCCTGTGTGCAGCAGCACTCACTCATCTGGTCCAGCGTGGATTGAGGCTTTTCCATGCTTCAGAGACATAGCTTAGGTTCTCTTGAAATACTCTCTTCCCCATCTTTCTCTTACGTTGAACAAGTTACGAGTCTAATAGCACTCACAACCATCCCGTGCAGATGCGATTTTTAATTACCACATTGTTGCGCACAGCGTGCAGGGGGATCAGTTTGCATTGCAAAGTCCAACGCCGCACCAGGGAACGATGAAGTCAGTCTTTTGGCTGTTGCTCTAAAGAAAGCCACTTGCGAATCTGACAGGAAGCTAGCTGACAGCCCGAGCACGGGAGGCAAGTATCGTATGTAAAACATCTGGCTGTGCTGGCCACTCTTAAGGTCAGGAGTGGAAAGACCACATCTCTAAGTCATGCTGATAAGTATAATCAGCCTGGAAAGTACCGCTTTTGTGCCTGCTGAATCCTTTGAAGAAGAGGGGAGATTGCTAAATGACAAAAGCAAACTCAAAATCTGAAAAATCCGGAAGTCTAGCACATGTACTTTGCCTGTAGGCATGCAGATAGCTGCATGGACTTGCAAACGCGTAGTGGGAATTTATGAGTACTCAGCAGCAAAGACTTTGAAGACATTCATGGGACTTGCTTGGATTTGGATCTCATCTGCATTTTTGGGAGGTGGGTACGAATCTGCAGAAACTTTGGGGCTCTGACAATCGGCTTTCATATGAAATAACAATTTAGCCTTTTTTTCGTGAATGTGAAGTAAAACTTCAATGCGAATGATTGCTGCAAATGCACTGAAGCCTGTTTGGGCCATTACACCGCTGCAGGAGCTCTGCGAGGTGCCTGCTCAATCAGACCTGCCAGGTGGGAGCAGACAGCAGCTGAGAGAATGGGGTTCGAGGTCCTCTGCCCTACCAGACAAAACCCGTTCCAGAGAATTTGCTCTGTTGACTTTTGCAACCACTTACTCCGTTCCATCGAGCTTTTCCCCGTAGCTTTGAAGATGACTGAATGTAAGCACATTTATCCATTTCCCAAAAAAAGACAAGAAAGGAAAAAAAAAGCCCATAGCTCCCCCGCCCCCCATGGAAGTGGAAGTAAAAAAGTGGAAGGAGCACATGAGATACAAATCACCAACCCACTGGGGATAAACTGAAGTCCTTACTTAGCATGACAGGGAGGAAGGAAGAGTTTAATAGAAATAGTAAAGTAGGACAGGAAGAGACTGATGCCTGAGCCCAAAATAAGAGGCACGTGGAGTGGGTGAGAGGAATATGGAACATAACCAAGCACAAATGTTATATTTGGACTGGTAACAGTTTGTGCATTTTTCAGGAAGGATTAATATAACTATCTTGTGAACAACATGGCAATAAATGCTGGAAAAGGTGACCAGGTAGTTTAGCTTATAAGCCAGCATCTTTGTGTGGCTGAAGGTTTGCAGGGCACAGCTCTCACGTGGGTGCTGAGGGTTGTAAAATACACGGGTGGGCTGCTCTGGGGCAGAGCCCAAACTGGAAACCCATTTTTGTCTTCAAATTTGGTTGGACACGGGAAACAAAATTTCATCTCAGAATGTGAGATGAAATGAGGTGAGAAAAAAATAAAGAAAAAAAACCCTCAAAACTAGCATAAATCTTGTGTGTTATAAATATACCTTGCTTGCATTAGTACATGTAAGCAAGCTTTAAAAATAATGAAGTTTTAAAAGTAATAAGGATTACATTGTAGTAGATGTAGATGACATGGTGAAACATAAGGCTAAAAATGTAAGAAAACTAGAATTTTGGACCCTGATTAATTGCTGCTGCAATCTAGAGAAGGTTTTTCATTAAAAAACAAACAAAAACCACTAGTTTTAGAACAAACTAAACACAACCAGCCCCAAACCTGACAAATACAATCTCAACTGTTGGTGACTGCAGTGCCTTGAGTTCCTGGAGCTGAAAGGTATTTCAGAACTGTTTTTATTTGAGCACTTGGCAGCATCTTCGGACATCAAGGAGTAACCATTTCTCCAAGGAAAATGTGGTTCTGGAAACCACTAACATTTGGTAAAGAGACACAGGGCCACGTGTAATAACTGGATCTGTTTTCTGAGATGAGAACCCAGCTGACACTGCTCCTTTCAGCGAAGATGGTGTGCCAACAACAAAACACAACAAGTTTCAGCTGCCAGCGTGGGCATATTTATTTTCCCTTTACTTCCCCTTCCCCAGCCGCAATATAATAATGGGCACATGTTCTGCACAGTCACATTTTAAAGCACAAGCAAGAAGTGTAGTAGTAGCTTAACTCTCTTTGGACCTTAAGTTTTGTTCTATGTAGAACTCTAAAGGGACGTAGGTAACAATTTCTAAACTTCTTACATTATTTTTTTTTCCTCGTGTGCACTGTGAGAATATATATTTTTTTCTTTTTAAAGCTTTATTTTAAATAGCACGAGTAGGAAGCAACTTTACGTAGCTAAGAGCCACAATTTTGTATGAAATAATCTGCAAGGGAGTGTATTTACAGTAAAAATTAGGCTTCTACAAAACCTCTTTTTTTTTTTTTTTTTTGCGTGATCATTTTCACTTATGACTCAGCAAACCTGCCCGCATTAGCTGCTATCTGTAGGGCACGTAGCAGGAATGCAGGAACACGTCGGGAACCTCGGAGCGAGTTAGAGGGAAGCAACAGCGAGCAGCGGGGTCCCCCTAGTGCTGCCGCCGGTACGAGGGGGCCCGAGGTGCTGCTTGAGCTTGCAGCAGCCACAGGGGGGGCGTTTGGGCTGGGAGGCTTTTGTTGTTGCAAGCTCTTCTTTAGGTCCTTGTGAGGCTGCTTTCACCTTGATGTTACCTGCAGCCTTACATCCACTGCGGCTGGGGATGAAGGAGCAGGGAGCAGAGGAGGCAGTGGTCGCACCTCCAGCACTAACAGGAGGCTTGAAAGTTTGTTCCAGCATCCTTGGGCAAGAGTGCATGGAGAACAGCAGCCCTGCCCAGCGTGCCCGGTGCCATTTCTGCCCGTGCACTTGCCTGGGGTGCCCTGCACGCTTTTGGATCCTTGTCTTTGTCCAAGGAGAGCCCTGGTTTCCAGGCGGCGTTGAGTCCCGAAGCGTTGTCCCAAGCACTGTCAGCTGACCTGCAGGCGTTTCCACTCTACCCTCATGTGGGCAGTGGATTGAATCATAAAATACTTGGCTGAGGGAAATATTTGAGGTTGCTGGGCGATTCCAGGAGGTCAAGTGGTAGCTAAGCCCTTGAGCGAGGAGAACACAAAAATGCCTAGAGAAGAGCCTGTGACACGTCCTAGCCAGGAGCATTGCCTCTGGCTGCTGCTGCGAGCCCCACGTCCCTGCTGTTGGACACCCAGGAGCAATTTCACATGAAGCTTGGGTAGGGACCGACTCCAGGAGACTGGAAACTGGTGCAGGATCCACAAGCAGAGCATCTAGCTGCAAATCTGAAAATGGCAACACTTCAACACAGAAACAAGTGCCTGTGCCCACATGTCCTAGCGTGGGCTGGGATCGACACATCATACAACAACCCAGTGCTGGGGATGCTTGCCCAACAGCAGAGACTTCGGCTCCCTCTGCCCTTTCTGAAGAAGTTAATGCCCATTTTGGTTTCTGCTCCAGGGTGGGCACAGACTGACCATGACCCTACAAATGGTTCAGTGCCTGCACTGCTAGCAGTGCAAAGCCTTACTTTTAGTGGGGGAGAGTTCAGCTACAGCAGAGTCCTGAGGGACTTCTGTTGATTCCCTGAGGAAATTCAACATTTCTAGAGCATGTAAAGGAATGAGGAGGAAGTCTGGATTAAGGTCATTTTAGGCATCTTCCTCCAACCTCAGGTGTCCTCATTGTTTCTGGTGAATGCTGGCATCCAAAATGCCTTGCAAAAAGCTCCAACACCATTACTTACTACTTGGGACATGCGTCTGCTTTGACAAAACTGCATTTCAAGAAGCAAGTGCCTGCACAAATGTTAGCAGTAAAACCTCTTGGGTGGTGTCCTCTTAACTCTGTGAAATTGCCGGGGAAGTGCTGCCAGATAGCTTGAAAAGTCTTTTGGGGATTTGCGGTGCCTGAAGTCCCTCCCACTTCCTGCCATCAGATGCTTTTCCTGCCTCCTAAGTCTCTTCTAGGTACATTCCAAGTTGGTTACATCTAAGCTTTAATTCACGTCATCTGAAGCACCGATAATCCTGGCTCCCCCTCCACGGCTCACTGAAGAAGCAACAATTAAAAATTTGCCTTTCCAGCCAGGCAGTGAGGAGCAGTGATGCAGCTGCCCACTCCTTTGCCAGGCTTGGCAGGGCACAGCTTCCTTTCACCTTTTTTTCCTGTGTGTCATGCCACGTGCCCGGCTCCTCCTGAGGCCTCTGATGCTCAGGCTGGAGTTTTGTCCCTCCTGGATGTGGCCAGGGTGGGGGCGGTGAGGAGAGCTGCCTGTGCTGAACCTTGCAGTCAGAGAAAAAAAGCAGCAAAACAAAAGCAGCAGCTGGAAAAAAAGCCGATGGCTGGAGATGGTGTGAGCACTGCTAGGCTGTTCCACTGTGAGGGCAAGATGGATCATAACTGCATTCAGCTGTGATTTCCGTCCATCCCGAAGTGCTCATGGGGATGTAAGACAGAATATCAGGACTGTGAAGGTGGGAAGTGGCTCCTGGAGAAGGTCTGGTACAGATCCCTACTCCTGAGCAGTCACCCTGACCCAGCTGCTCAGTCAGGGTTTGTCTTCAAGGAGGGAGACTCCAACACCTCTGGGCAAACTCTGAATCAGAATCATTAAGGCTGGAAAAGCCCTACAAGATCATAAGGTCCAACCATCTAACTACAGGGATGATCACCTCTCTGGTCCTGCTGGCTACACCCTTCCTGATACAACGAATGTTCCTCTGCAGGTGTGTCCTCTACACCCCACACCCAGCAGCCCTCACTTGCCCCACTGCCTCCCATGTGGCTGCTGCCCCAAGCCCCTTGGTACCAAAAGGACGGACACAGGTTGTGTAGGGATGATCTTTATTGAGCTGGGAGAAGTGGTCTGCTACCAACAGAAATTTTCCAGAGTCTCCCAGCCAGCTCTGCTGCACACGCGTGCTCCTGCTGTCCTCTGTGGAGCAACAAAGCAGAGCCACGTCCTTTGGGATGCCAGCGGCACCTCAGGGAGGATGGAAAAGGAGACTTCTCCTCAGAGGTCCTCATGAGATGAATGGCGAGTCCCCGCTGGCTGTTGTTCTGGCTGGGCGTGGGCAGCCCAGCAGGGGACAGCTGGCATTGTCGGTGGTGCCCACGCAGGGAGGAGGTGTTCAGGGCGATGTTGGCATCCAGTTGTCAGGGGAGATGCCTTCAGCGCAGCGAGAGCCTTCGGAGGGCTGAGGTGTGTCCTGCCTCACCGGCTCGCTGTCAATCTGAAGGGAATTGACTGTCAGGTGGCTGAAAATGCTGTGCCACAATTATTAGCCAGGCACTTCCTTCCACCTGCCTCTTTTCCCAGTGCGATGCCTACCCTCTCATGGGCCTGGAGGTCCTAAGCCCAAGGGCTGCCCCAGCAGGTCATGGGCATTCCCTGGCCACTGCCATCTTACAGGGCCGTGGGTGGTGGCCGGGCCACGCGCCCCTTTCCCTGGGTCATGGGCTCCTCCTATGGGGCAACCCCCAGCCACGGGTCCCGAGCTCCTCTCCCCCCTTCTCCTGGAGCATCAGCCTCCCCAAACCCATGGCCAGCAGCACTCACTCGCCGCGCTGCCTTTCCTGTCACCGGTACACGGGACGCACGCTCTAGATGAATTTGCGGAGGGGACGCACGGGGGCTGTTCTTCTCCCGTGCTTGTTTTGCGCCTTCTTCCTCCGACGTGGCAGCCCAAGCTGTTGCAGGCGGAGCTGGTAGAGGCGCTTCAGGCACCTCACCATGATGGCAGCGTTGGCCTCCATCCGGCAGAGCAAGGCGCCATCATCCAGAGCGTCCTTTCCCCGGCGGTCTGTCCAAAAGGAAGCTGAGGCCCGCCGGCCCGTGCCCTGGAAGCAACAAGAGAAGTGGCACAGTGAAGGGCATGGACGAGGGCTCACGAGGTGGCGAATTGTCCTGCTGGGCTCGGCTTCCTCCGGAGCTTCCAGCCTCGTAGGACTGCTCCGGGCAGCCGTGGGGGCTCGCCACAGGCTGGCCCTTTCCTGCACGCGGCGTCTCCAGCACTCACCTGTCTGAGGCGTCTCTTTACTCTTCTCCAGAGGCTGTGGGCAAGCAGCCCCACGCCAAGGAAGCAGATGGTGTCCCAGTGAGTGCACAGCAGCCAGAGCCTCCTGCCCAGGGCAAGGTGTTCCCAGAAGTGGAGCAGGGGGTAGGGCAGGTCGGAGGGCTGGCGCTCGGTGCCGACGGGACGTAGCTTTGGGCCCTCTGAAGGGTCCACGGAGTTCAGCCTGAGCCGGATCCAGCTGGGGCAGCTGGAAAGGCCGAGGCTGCAGGGCCAGTTGGAGACCTGGTGCTTGGCGCCTAGGCTCCGGCTGACCCTGACCCTTTCCCAGCAGTGGTGGCCGCAGAGGCCAAGGCCACATGCCTGGAACACAGCCACGGCCAGAGCCGTGACCAGGAGGAGAGCCAGGATGAACTTCATGCTGCTCTCTCCTGATGAACACAAATCGACACTGGGATGGCTGTCACGCTGAGCAGAGCTCCAGCAGTGACCACCAGCGCTAGCAGCAGAGACCAACAGCACTAGCGGCAGTGACTACCAGCACTAGTAGCAGTGACCAACAGCACTAGAGGCAGTGACCAACAGCACCAGTGGCAATCACCAGCAGCACTAGCGGCAGTGACCAACAGCACTAGCAGCGGTGCCCAGCCGCAGCCTGCTTTTATACCCAGCCCTGTCTGAGGTCACAGGGCCTGTCACCTGGAGACGGGCAGGCAACAAAGGCCATGGTGAGGCTGGGGAGGATGCGGGCAGCTGGGCTTCGAAGCCTGCTGCTGCCACTGCAGTCTGCAGAGGGGGTCTGTCTGACCAGCAGGGCGGTGGGCCTGAGCCCCCTGTGTTTGGGACTGTGCCCTGGATTTCTCAGTGAGAGGGAGCCGTGGGCAGAGCCACATCCAAGCTGGGCAGCCGTGGCACGGTTCTCCTCAAAACCCTCTTGGGGGCAGAGCAGAAGCCCCTATCAAGAAGAAAGCCCCAAAATGGCTGTTGGTTGAATAAAATTGTAGAATCATTAAAGTTGGAAAACGTCTCCAAGATGATCTGCTCCAACCACCCCCCTACTACCATTGTCACCCACTACATCATGTCCCTAAGCACCACGTCCAACCTTTCCTTAAAACCCCCCAGAGGGTTCGTGACGCCACCACCTCCCTGGGCAACCCGTCCCAGTGCCTGACTGCTCTTTCTGAGAAGAAATGTCTCCTTACTTCAACCTGAACCTCCCCTGGCACAACTTGAGGCCATTCCCTCTAGTCCTGTCACTAGTTATCTATGAGAAGAGGCCTGTTGAGGGATTTTTGAAACAGCAAGAATCCCATGGCTTGCTATAGCTGAGCAAACCAAGCTACCAGGGCAACTATGAGAAGTTCCCATGACAGTGTTCCCACATCGCCCAATTGAGGAATTCAGAAAAATATTGTTACCAGTAGCTGGCTTCAAGGACAAGGTCTATGTGACTGCTAATCACAAGGGGGTTGTTTTCTTGCAGGTGGGCTTGTTTTCTTGTAGTTGCTTGTCTGAGTGCTTTTGACCAATAATCTTGTGTGAAACACTGTCCACCCCTGTTAAGTTCACTATAAAAGTTAGGCTATTCGGGCAATAAAATGAAGCTTGCTGATGACTCATATTGAGTGTCCCTGTCTTCCTTCCGTCGACAACAAATGGTGCCCGAACAGGGATCCTGCTGGGGTTGAACCTGCGAGCCACGGATCGACAGAATATGGGAACTGGTCCTGCAACACAGCTCAGGAGGTGAAAGGGACGAAAACGCTGAATCCCCGCACCCGGGAGCACCTATAGAGGGTCCCGCCGGCCACGCGTCGCCAAGGTCTTGCAAAGGCTGCAACAGTGCTGACGTAAACAAAGGTATGGAGAGACAAGCGGCGTATGATCTGCTCAAGTGCTTTTTAGAAAAGTGGAGCACGTAGTGTATAGACTGCAAAAAGGAATCGTGGAGAGACACGGAAAAAGGAATCGCGGAGGGACGTGGAAAAGGGAATCGCGGAGAGATGCGGAAAAAGGAATTGCGGAGAGACGCGGGAAACGGAGCCGCGGAAAACGCGGGAAATTGAAGTAATCGCGGTGCGATGCGGGACATCCGAGATCGAGTTGCTACAGGAGACCAGAGGCGTCAGTGGACAACAGCAGCTGACCCTCACCGTGTGGCGAGTCGGCACAGAGCAGAGGGACGGACATCAGGACCCTGCAGCCTGTCTGACGTAACCATGGAGGCAGCGGCGGCTGTGCTGCTTCTCTCTGGCATTCTCTTCATAAGAGGTTTATCTTGCACTGCAAAAAAGACTATTTGTCCCCAGATCGGTGTTATAACTATGTTTCTGGATAAGATTCCGTGGGGTTGCCACATTCTACGGATTACTAATGACAACAGCTCTATTGCGGGGCAGGAGTGCAGAGACACAGATTACACTGCCAAATGACCACCGGCAGGCTCTTTCACAAACAGCTTCTAAGGTTGCAGCCGGCACTGCCTGCAGCCGTGTAGCAGACGTTACACTCTCTTTCCTAACTAGTAATCATGTGTCTCATCCATTCGTGGTGAATGGTCAGTGGCAAAAAGAAAATGGGGAGAGTAAGGGGCGACAAAGACAGAAACGGTACCAGGAGGATGCCACTGACACTAACAGCACGGGTAATAGGAGTAGTATAAGTGACACGGGTGTGGGGCGGCGGTGGGCGCTGCCACGCTGCGGGGCACTCTGCCTGCTGCTCGCCCTCGCCGGCCTGTGCACTGCTGCCGATGGTGCTAGAGCAAAATGTGAAGACTGCTCAGATGGCAGTGATGAGAGTGCTTGTGTGAAGAAGACGTGTGCTGAATCTGACTTTGTGTGCAACAGTGGTCAGTGTGTGCCAAACAGACGGCAGTGTGATGGGGATCCGGACTGTGAAGATGGGTCTGATGAGAGTGCTGAGCTGTGTCATATGAGAACATGCCGGGTAAATGAAATCAGCTGTGGTCCTCAGTCAACCCAGTGTATCCCAGTGTCCTGGAAATGGGATGGTGGAAAAGACTGTGACAGAGATCCTGATTGCAAGGATGGAAGTGATGAAATTAACTGCCCTTCTTGGACCTGCAGGCCAGACCAGTTCAGATGTGAAGATGGGAACTGTGTCCATAGGAGTAGGCAGTGCAGTGGTATGAGAGACTGTCTGGACATCACTGATGAAGCAAACTGTAACAATGTTATTCAGTGCTCTGGACCTGGCAAATTCAAGTGCAGAAGTGGAGAATGCATAGATATCAATAAAGTGTGTAACCAGCAGAGAGACTGCAAGGACTGGGGTGATGAGCCCCTGAAGGAATGCATCATAAATGAATGTGACTGTCGAGCTGGGTTTGAGTTTGTAGACAAGAGAAACTGTGGAGATATCGATGAATGCCAAAACCCTGGTATCTGTAGTCAAATCTGTATCAACCTGAAGGTTGGCTACAAATGTGAATGTAGCCATGGCTATCAGATGGATCCTGCTACAGGAACCTGGAAAGGGCCATACGGGTATAGAAATACAAATAACACCTGTGATTACAATGACGCTGCTAAGCAGGGTTTAGGGGTTTATGGCACGGAGACAAGGGGTAACAACTACAGTGTTTGGAACAATTGTACAGCTTTGGCCTTACCTCCTGATATTTTTCTGATTTGTGGGGATGGGGCCTGGCAAGGTATCCCTGCAAATGCTATCAGATGTCCATGTTACTTAGATAAACTCATTGTATTTGCTCCTAGCTTGTTACAGTTGCGTGAGATCACCAGACATAAATGGGCATTGCTTGCACCGGATTGCAATGATAATGCTGAATTGTGTGGGGTTGCAGCTAGAGCAGCATTGGCAATTTTAGTGCCTGGAGTGGCATCTGCGGCCACACGTAACAACTTAGAAAAATTGGTATGCTGGGCCGAGAAGCAAGCCTATGCCATGACAGAGATACTTGAGGAGATGTTACCAGATCAAAATAGTCTGCAACATGTGCTTTTACAGGATCAAGCTGCTATTGACTACTTGTTTTTGGCTCAAAGGAATGGGTGTGAGGACTTTAAGGGAATGTACTGTTTAAACCTTTTTGATCATAATGAGTCAATTCACAAATCCATTACTTTCCTGAAAGACCACATGAGAAAGATTCAATATGGTATCAATCCTTTCAATCAATGGTTCACTGATTTGTTTGAAACAATGCATAGATGGTTACTGGGATTAGTCAAAGAGGGATTAAGGATTCTGTTTGCTGTGGTGTCAATCATCATTGCATGTGGTATTATGATAAATGTGGTTAAAGGGTTACTTGCAAAAATGTTATATTGGGCGTGGTTTGCTCAAAAAAGAAAAAAAAAGGGGGGGGGGGAGTTGTTGAGGGATTTTTGAAACAGCAAGAATCCCATGTCTTGTTATAGCTGAGCAAACCAAGCTACCAGGGCAACTATGAGAAGTTCCCATGACAGTGCTCCCACATCGCCCAATTGAGGAATTCAGAAAAATATTGTTACCAGTAGCTGGCTTCAAGGACAAGGTCTATGTGACTGCTAATCACAAGGGGGTTGTTTTCTTGCAGGTGGGCTTGTTTTCTTGTAGTTGCTTGTCTGAGTGCTTTTGACCAATAATCTTGTGTGAAACACTGTCCACCCCTGTTAAGTTCACTATAAAAGTTAGGCTATTCGGGCAATAAAATGAAGCTTGCTGATGACTCATATTGAGTGTCCCTGTCTTCCTTCCGTCGACAACAGAGGCCGGCCCCCAGCTCCTCACACCTTCCTTTCAGGCAGTTGCAGAGAGCAATGCGGTCTCCCCTGAGCCTCTTATTCTCCAGACTAAACACCCCCAGTTCCTCAGCCACTCCTCACAGGACTTGTGCTCCAGGCCCTTTGCCAGCTCCGTACCCCTTCTCTGGACACGCTCCAGGGCCTTGATGGCCTTCTTATAGCGAGGGGCCCAAAACTGAACAGAGCACTTGAGGTGCGGCCTCACCAGAGCAGAGCACAGGGGGACGATCACCTCCCTGCTCCTGCTGGCTGCACCATTCCTGATACAAGCCAGGCATGCTGGATGTCTTTCTGGCTACCTGGGCTCACTGCCAGCTCATGTTCAGATGAGCATCGACCCTCCCCGATCCCTTTCCTCTGCTCAGCTTTCGAGTCACTCTGTCCCAAGCCTGTAGCGCTGCATGGGGTTGTTGTGGCCAAAGCAGAGGACCCGGCCCTTAGCCATGTTGAACCTCATCCCCTTGGCCTCTGCCATTGATCCAAGCTTTCCAGGTCCCTGTGCAGAGCCTCCAAATGTACAGTGTTGTGAAGTAGGAGTGGAGTTAGTCTGGAATTAGTCCCCAGGGCCATGACTCTCGGGGTCCTGGGCACTCACCAGCCACTGCCACCTCCCAGGGCCATGGGCACCCCCAGGAAACCTCAGTGGGACACGGGCACCCTGCCAGGATGTGGTCTCTCCTCCTGGGGCATGGGCGCCTGGGCGGCACCTCACAGCTCTTCTCTCCCGGCCCAGCTCCCTCATTCCTCTGCAGGTGTGTTCTCTACACCCCACACCCAGCAGCCCTCACTTGCCCCACTGCCTCCCATGTGGCTGCTGCCCCAAGCCCCTTGGTACCAAAAGGACGGACACAGGTTGTGTAGGGATGATCTTTATTGAGCTGGGAGAAGTGGTCTGCTACCAACAGAAATTTTCCAGAGTCTCCCAGCCAGCTCTGCTGCACACGCGTGCTCCTGCTGTCCTCTGTGGAGCAACAAAGCAGAGCCACGTCCTTTGGGATGCCAGCGGTCCCAGCGGCACCTCAGGGAGGATGGAAAAGGAGACTTCTCCTCAGAGGTCCTCATGAGATGAATGGCGAGTCCCCGCTGGCTGTTGTTCTGGCTGGGCGTGGGCAGCCCAGCAGGGGACAGCTGGCATTGTCGGTGGTGCCCACGCAGGGAGGAGGTGTTCAGGGCGATGTTGGCATCCAGTTGTCAGGGGAGATGCCTTCAGCGCAGCGAGAGCCTTCGGAGGGCTGAGGTGTGTCCTGCCTCACCGGCTCGCTGTCAATCTGAAGAGAATTGACTGTCAGGTGGCTGAAAATGCTGTGCCACAATTATTAGCCAGGCACTTCCTTCCACCTGCCCCTTTTCCCAGTGCGATGCCTACCCTCTCACGGGCCTGAAGGTCCTAAGCCCAAGGGCTACCCCAGCAGGTCATGGGCATTCCCTGGCCACTGCCATCTTACAGGGCCGTGGGTGGTGGCCGGGCCACGCGCCCCTTTCCCTGGGTCATGGGCTCCTCCTATGGGGCAACCCCCAGCCACGGGTCCCGAGCTCCTCTCCCCCCTTCTCCTGGAGCATCAGCCTCCCCAAACCCATGGCCAGCAGCACTCACTCGCCGCGCTGCCTTTCCTGTCACCGGTACACGGGACGCACGCTCTAGATGAATTTGCGGAGGGGACGCATGGGGGCTGTTCTTCTCCCGTGCTTGTTTTGCGCCTTCTTCCTCCGACGTGGCAGCCCAAGCTGTTGCAGGCGGAGCTGGTAGAGGCGCTTCAGGCACCTCACCATGATGGCAGCGTTGGCCTCCATCCGGCAGAGCAAGGCGCCATCATCCAGAGCGTCCTTTCCCCGGCGGTCTGTCCAAAAGGAAGCTGAGGCCCGCCGGCCCGTGCCCTGGAAGCAACAAGAGAAGCGGCACAGTGAAGGGCAGGGACGAGGGCTCACGAGGTGGCGAATTGTCCTGCTGGGCTCGGCTTCCTCTGGAGCTTCCAGCCTCGTAGGACTGCTCCGGGCAGCCGTGGGGGCTCGCCACAGGCTGGCCCTTTCCTGCACGCGGCGTCTCCAGCACTCACCTGTCTGAGGCGTCTCTTTACTCTTCTCCAGAGGCTGTGGGCAAGCAGCCCCACGCCAAGGAAGCAGATGGTGTCCCAGTGAGTGCACAGCAGCCAGAGCCTCCTGCCCAGGGCAAGGTGTTCCCAGAAGTGGAGCAGGGGGTAGGGCAGGTCGGAGGGCTGGCGCTCGGTGCCGACGGGACGTAGCTTTGGGCCCTCTGAAGGGTCCACGGAGTTCAGCCTGAGCCGGATCCAGCTGGGGCAGCTGGAAAGGCCGAGGCTGCAGGGCCAGTTGGAGACCTGGTGCTTGGCGCCTAGGCTCCGGCTGACCCTGACCCTTTCCCAGCAGTGGTGGCCGCAGAGGCCAAGGCCACATGCCTGGAACACAGCCACGGCCAGAGCCGTGACCAGGAGGAGAGCCAGGATGAACTTCATGCTGCTCTCTCCTGATGAACACAAATCGACACTGGGATGGCTGTCACGCTGAGCAGAGCTCCAGCAGTGACCACCAGCGCTAGCAGCAGAGACCAACAGCACTAGCGGCAGTGACTACCAGCACTAGTAGCAGTGACCAACAGCACTAGAGGCAGTGACCAACAGCACCAGTGGCAATCACCAGCAGCACTAGCGGCAGTGACCAACAGCACTAGCAGCGGTGCCCAGCCGCAGCCTGCTTTTATACCCAGCCCTGTCTGAGGTCACAGGGCCTGTCGCCTGGAGACGGGCAGGCAACAAAGGCCATGGTGAGGCTGGGGAGGACGCGGGCAGCTGGGCTTCGAAGCCTGCTGCTGCCACTGCAGTCTGCAGAGGGGGTCTGTCTGACCAGCAGGGCGGTGGGCCTGAGCCCCCTGTGTTTGGGACTGTGCCCTGGATTTCTCAGTGAGAGGGAGCCGTGGGCAGAGCCACATCCAAGCTGGGCAGCCGTGGCACGGTTCTCCTCAAAACCCTCTTGGGGGCAGAGCAGAAGCCCCTATCAAGAAGAAAGCCCCAAAATGGCTGTTGGTTGAATAAAATTGTAGAATCATTAAAGTTGGAAAACGTCTCCAAGATGATCTGTTCCAACCACCCCCTACTACCATTGTCACCCACTACATCATGTCCCTAAGCACCACGTCCAGCCTTTCCTTAAAACCCCCAGAGGGTTCGTGACGCCACCACCTCCCTTTTTTTTTTAAAAAAAAAAAAAAAAAAAAAAAAAAAAAGCTTTTACACACCTACAACACCCTACCCTGTCCTGAGCCTGTCACACCCGTTTGGCTCCCAAGCTTAGCCAAGGAGCAGGAGGTAAGCTTTTTTAAGCTTTTTTATTTTGTGACCCTCTCTGGCTCCTTACAGCTCAGTTCCGCCTCTCTTGTAGAGCTGGATTGATGCCAAATTCTGACTAAAAAAAAAAAAAAAAAAAAAAAATCACAGCAAGAGGCATGGTGTACATGCAGCACAGAAGGATGCCTTTTGCATTATTCACTGAGCTGCTGAAAAGGAGCTCCTCTTTCATCTTCCAAGTCCCTCTCACATAGAAGTTGAACGCTCAGATGAAAGCCACATAGCTGTACACTTTGCTTCTCAGCTCCAGCAGGCTGCAGACCTCCCTTCCCTTCCTCACCCTGCCTTTCCTCCTCCTCTACCTCAGCTGTGGTGCAGCCTGGGGCCCTGACCCACCTTCAGCCTGGAGTGCCGGTATAGGTGGAACAAGAAGGTGCTAATTCCACACTTCCTGCTCTTCCTCTGTACAGGCTGGAAAGGAGGAATAAGGAGTGCTTAAGTGTAAGGAGTGCCATCTAATGGCCCACCGGAGAATCCCATGGAGTCCTACACAGCCTGGCATCTTGGTGCTTTTTAGTATATCGGAGTACACAACATACTGAAGTGCAAGACACTTCCACGGCTGTCTACCTGTAATTTAAATTTTAACAGCAATTTAATGCAGAGTCTTCGAGTTCATATACAAACAAATTGTTTAATCAATCTTCAGACTTCAAAGCAGCTGTAGTAGTTGAGACGCAAGTCAGAACTTGAGTATTTGAGAGCAAAAAATTAATGAGTGCTGGCTTGCATGCTCCGCGTGGAGGGAAAAGTGCAACAGAACCAAGGGGCTTCAGAACACACGAGGAAGAAAATCCTCGTTAGAATTTTACTCCAGAGTACATCTTGCTGCTGCGAGAAGAGAAGCTTGAAGTTTGAAAAGCCACTTTGCATTTCTGGGATTATTCACGAATTGCCCAGTTACAACTAAGCCCTCCCTGCCTCTTGTTTTTTTTAGAGCACATCATCACACGGTACAGCAGCAGGTGGCACACGATAGCATAAGCCCTGCTGAAGGTTGTTCTACACAACCATTGAGCTCTCTTGAAAGCATTCCTAGAAGGCGGCTCAGGTACCTAATTCCTATGCAGGGCAAGCAGCAGTACCTCCCCTGAGAATCATAGTTCCACCTAGACATGAATAGCCTGCTCATCAGCTTACTCAGAGGAATTAGGGTTGAACTTGCTGTAAGATTATACTTCCTATGGCACCTAGATATCCCAAGTGAATACACACAGTGGCTGTACTATGGGATATAGTACAGAATGGCACATTATCACTTTTTAAACATGTTATAAAGCAGACTATTCCGGTTACACATCTTCTGGCAAAACGCTCATGAAGAAAAATTCTACTTAGGTGGAAACAGGAGCTCCAACTTCCTAGATAATGTTTCCATTAAGAGTAAAAAAAAAAAAAAAAAAAAACAAAAAAAAACTTGACCTTCAGGATTTCTTGCTCAATAACCAATTTCAAGGCAACTTTAGAGCACAATATGTTCAATATTCATTACTCTACCAGTCTGTTTTTATAGGCAGTTTTCAAACTCCTTCAGGACAAAGACAACTGATACACAAAGCAAGATTTCTTCCCTTTGACCCAAATTTACTAGCATATTCTAAAAAGCATGTGTGGTGCTCATTATGACAATGCTGGAATGGAAACTAGTCAAGAACTACATCTTATTGAAATAGCATTCACAGTAACATACCCCAAAATGAGGCTATGAACTGTTAACAACTGAAAAAGCTGGGTGGATATGAAGACTGTTTTCTGACTCAAAATTGATTTTTTTTTTTTTTTTTAAAGATATTTTAGGGCACCTTTAAGACATTTTGTATTTGAAACGGGACTTTCCAATGGGTTAATACTATTTTTCCCCTTTATGGGCTATATTATTCACCAAGTACTACAGATCAATTCCCGCATTTGTTTTCTACTTGCTGTTTAAAAAAAAACAATAGTCATCCAAATACTTCTGAGTAATATTGTCCTTGTGAGTGTCAAGTTTCACTGGAAATATGAATAGACACTGTGGTTTTAAGAAGGATGTATGGAAAATGAACGTGCCAAATCAAGTTTTAGAAGCAGTTTGTGTAAAAATCAGCATTTTCCAATGAAATGCAACACAAGTTAAACTGGACTAAACATACAGTGGAGATGGCAGAGGTCAATCCAAATTAAAAATGGGTATTGGTGAATATACAGGGAAGTATAAAAAGGGAAAGTGTCGATATAGAAAGGATCTATTAAACCAGACAGCTACTGGATAGGCAATTGAGAGCACTGATGGATAATGTAAGATGGCCATGACTGTCATGTGAAGACCAGGATTAATGAAAATGTAAAATTAACAATTTATTCACGATATGCAAGAACAAACTGATTCATATTAAACATCCATAGCATCAAAATTTTAAAATACACCACTATTTCAAAAGAGTAAAGGTAATTTACCAAATTCTATTGCACATCAGTTTGTTTATTAGTCTAAGAACTACAAGTATTGTATATAAAATCTGTATCTAAGGCTAATATAGCCATTTAAAGTTGTAGCAGCAATATCATATGAAACAGCATTTTTTTTTTTCTAACAAAAATAATTATAACCAGTTTTACAAGTAGGGAATCGAGCTGTTAGTTATTTAACCAGTTAAGTACTTTCAGCAGCAAGAAGAACGGTAAACATTTCAGGAAGTTTATACAGAATACACATCTGCTCAGCATTCAGAACTTTACAGCACAATGGCTTTAGCATTCAACTGCCTGGCCTGATGAATACTAAACACCAAACTGGCTGACTTACTGAATCAGCAAAACAAAGACTGTCAGGTAATGTCGATTCAATGCCATTTTGGTCTGTAAAGCACTGGAAGCTTAACTGAAAAATGAAAAATTGTGAAGCCTGTTATGGCATGGCCAGAAACTGTCTTTACCAGTATTGCTACCAATATTCTTCACTTTCACTTACCAGAGCCAGCCCACGTGGGGCAGTTACTCATGTACATAATACCTGTGTGCTGAGAAGTAGTAAGGTTTCAACAAATTTGTGCAAAACATCAGAAAAAAGTGGACAGAGAACATAGCTGATCCTTGGCCAAAAGATACACGGAAGATTGAAGTTCATTAGCTTGCATTTGACCACTGCAACTTCTAACAGAATAACCAGCTTTCGAATCCTCTTGAAAACAAAGCTGCGTTATTTATTTAACTGAGCCCTTATAGCCTAGAGCCTCCTCCTAATCTACCAAGTATTCTGTGTTTGATTTCTTAGCATCTTTATTGCCCCTCTGGATTTTCTGTGAGTTTCTCATTCACATCTATCTTCTCTAAAAGGTCACAGGTGAGAAGGAGGTGAGAAAGACCACCTGAGAGTTTAACAGTGGCTTAAGCAAAATACTTGCTGTTCTAAAACTATCCGGTGTACAGTAAACAATGCTTATCTATTATAAGTGGTTAACTTTAAGAACAGCCAAAAATACATAAAAAATGGTCCTAGGAACAAAGAAACTAGCAGGATTTAAAATGTCTTCATTTTAAAAACTGCCTTGAAAACTTGTAGTTCAGCAAGTATCCACCTCCTCTTGCAATACCCAGGTTGTGCAATACGAACATTAGCACAAGCATCCACCTACTAAAATATGAGCATTAGTTTTTGGAGCACAGCTAGCAGCTAGTTTTTTAGTCAGTGCTGATGTGCAGCTCCACAGAACTTACTCTTCAGCATGCTGATGGTAGTTCAAATTGCAGTTCAGGACAGGCACACAGAGAAACAACTACAGCTAAGCAAACCCTGAGCAAACTAGTTTTCAAGCAGTGTTTTCAGCCTTGGTTTATTTTTTTCAAGGTAGCTGTCCGAGAGGCTTTATGCAAGACAAGAATCAAGGTGTTCATTTATTTTAGGCTCTAAAACCTCAGCCTGGCAAACTGGACAACTGACTGTTTTTTCCCTCCGTTCAGTAGCACTGGAACATGCAGAGGAGGACACTGTAGATTCAGCTTTGGTTTTCATGGGTGTATTTATGCTTAAAGTAATATCAGTACTCTCTTTTTTTATGAAATAGTTTTCAAAGGCAGTTTTGTCTTCCTTTTTTGGCCACTGCTGCACCCTATTTTCCAAGCCCTTCTTCTCAGATGTTGTTGTCTGCTCAAAACAAGTTTGTTTTGGTGGCCTGTTATTATAGCATGGCAAAGCCCTCTTGCCTTTTGCAGAGCCTTGCTTTGATTGCTCTTCCACAACACGAGAGATTTTAACAGGTGATCCGCCAACATTCTTGTACGCTTTTGTATCAGCAACAGAGAGTTTGGGGAAATCACGCTTCGAAGCCAAGTTCACCTTCTTACTGGTATCATCAGCACAGAAAGGAAAAGAGATACCGTTACGGGGTGATTTTTCAAATTTTATCTCATTTTTAGGGATTGGTATTGTGCTTCCTGCTGGTCGATGCTGCCAATCGGATTTTTCACTGTTTTTAATGCTGCTGATGAATTTTATGTTTTTTTCTGAGAGTCCACCTTCTCTTCCTCCAAGCCGATAGCCATTTCCACTAAAAGGAACCAGATCTTTCTTAGCATCCACGTGTTTCTTGTCTGCAAAAAAGAAAAGCTAGTAACTTTTTCATATACAAACCACGGGCTTAGAATGTTGTGCTTCACATGAAACATCTGCTGCTTGAAAACAGTGCAGCAAAAATAAATCTGCAAACACTTGAGAAAGAGCCTAGAAATGCACTTATAAAATAGGCTCTGTTCTTTGCTACGTAATAGTAACAAAGTTCACATAAGGGTGGACCTGTATGTGTTCAAGGAACTGTTAAGACAGAAACAGTTTGGAAAAGAAAAGAATATTTTAAATACCTTTGTTAGTTGATTTGGAATTTGGAAGTTCTGCTGGCTCGTTTTTTTCCTTGGATTTCTTAGAGAAGTTCTCTGGCTCCTTCACTTTTATGAATGTACCTCCACACTTCTCTTGATGCTCCGCCCACCAGAAGTCTCGCGCAGAGGGTGCTCTATTCATTGAACGTTTCACATACCCAAAATAAGGTTTTCTGTTTTGACAGGGGCCATTGCATCGCCACCAGTGCTGGCGGTATAAATCTACCTCATCATGAAAATTGTGATAGATCTAGGTTTAGAAAAACAAAAAGGAGCACCAGTCACACAAAAATTTCTGATTTTATCAGTCGTTATCTCTACAAACTTCACATATACACACACGAGCATTCCATTATTTCATAATACAGGTCAAGGATAAAGTACTTCTGCACGTCAGTAATGTGTCCAGAAGGAAAAATATATCTGCTAACGGAATAGACACAGTAGAAAGAAAGTCTTTCTCCAAGTGCCTTCCTCACAAAATAAACGTGATTTTTTCTCCTAGGGGACCTGAACACTGACAAGTGCTCTGTGATTTGAAAAGCCCTTGCATTGTACCACTGAAGTTTACTGCCCCACTCTGAAAAAAAATTATTCTACCCATTACTGTGAGAAACAACTTTTCCCTGCTCCCCACTGCTTGGTTTTACATTTTAATCCCCAAGATATGTTACTGTTGTGATTTTAACCTTATCGGTTAAAAGAGCTGAAGCTTGCTGAATCTTTAGATAATATTAAAACAGAGTTTTAAAAATGACAAGACATATAGAAATACATCCTGGCTATCTTGCTTGGACTACAATAAAACCACTTTAAAAATATGTATCTATAATTTCACCCTAAACAACATATTGTTTAGAATGGATTGTAAACAATACTAGTGTTGCATTCTCGCTCCAGCTATTATCTGAATTGATTTTACCAGGGACACAAATTTTAAGTATCATCCACTCATCAGCCTCTACTGATATAAATCCCAACTAAAACAGACTGCTCTTCCACAAATACTGTCCTGAGCGTGGAGCTACTCTGTCTCTGAACTCGTAAGTTGTTTCAAGGTTAAAACAAACTTTAAAGGGAAATTTGTACAAAGGGCACGTATGGTAATTACATGACTCAAAACTCACTGCATCTTCCTCAACTTCTTCCCTCCATCACGCAACAACAAACAACAAAATAACCATGAAATTTTCAGACTTGAATGCAAATTTGTCATGGTGTCAACCGCAGAGTGTGAAGGAAAAACAACTAGATTACTCAAACCACATCCGGAATATCGAAAAACTTGTTACCAAATTCAGAAAAAAAATTGTATTGTATCAAGTGGGTTAGGCTTACTGTGACATTGGCTCCAGTCAAGCGATTAATGCGACGCATGTGTTTGCAGAACTCCGGCCCATGAGATTCACGGTCTCTGTCATTATTAGTTACAAAAAGCAGGGCGTGGATCATTTCATGTAACAGCGTCTGAAACGATGAAAATTATTAGTTGTTAACTAAAAAGTTAACAGCTTCAGAATTAAGCTGAAGTATTTTACTCTTTTATGTTTATATTGGTACTGATCTAATTTTCACGCATCTGTGTGTTAAGTTTGGGTCATAAAAACACAGTACATAATACGATGGGTAGAATAACTCAATTTCCATACAATATTTAATAAGGGACATTCCAAAAAGGAGAAATTATCCTCAAGCCCCAGTCAGATCCTTGAAGGGGTCATCCCCTCCACAACCAAAGAGATGCTTACAAAAAGGTTGAAACTCTATTTTATTGAGCAAATCTGAATGTCAAGCCAACTCAAATAAGCAGTCTGACAGATGCATAACAAGCAGCACAAAATTATATTTACAGTCATATTCTACATCCTTGTTTTATGCTACTGGCCTAAAAAATGAAGCTACAGCCATTTTCCTCCTTGCACTTTAAGACTATTCTGCTTTCAATATTAGAGAATAATTTAAAAGCAAAGAAGTGGTTTTTTTTTCCCATCAGTTTAAAAAAAGTGACTTTAGACTCCTACTCAGAGCTGCTCATTTAGGAGCATGCAACTAAAGTGACGTTGCCCACACAAGCAACACAAACACAGCAATACTGACCACTGTTCTATGATCTGTAAGTCTTTGTATATAAAAATTACATTACAAAATATAAAATGTGGGGTGTGACACGCACTGCATTCTATGTGCATATTCATGAGCAATTTTCAAATACCTCAACAAGATCCTTTCTTGGTCTTAGCTTAAGGAGTGGCTCACTTAAACGAATAGAACACATTCCACCTTTTCCTTCATATCTGCACACTCCAGCACATCTGAAAGAGACATAGAAACAAGATATTGAAAGCTATGTGCTTTTCTACGATTTCTTTATTAATAAGGATTTTCTACGTGAAGTAAGTTGAGAACTGGGAGTTAAAATGCTGGCCCTTTCCAACACACACTAAGTAACTTTGAATATGAAACACACTTTTGGTAGTTACTCAAAGAACTCGACGTCATTAAGCAAGGAATAAGAGCTCACAAGTTGTTCTTAATAAGCTGTGATGGAACTACCAAGACAACATATAATTTATTAGATCTCTCGCAAACCCTTAATTCAAAGCTGGCAATCCTGAAAAAAAATATATATATACACAAAGAATTTTCCAAGCTAACATGTTAAGGAAGTAAAGCACTGCTTTCATTAAAACTCCAGATGGAGAGAAACATCTAAAGCAGGGGTTGTGGGTTCGAACTCGGGGCTGCTGCGATTTCACCCTCCCTCTCCTTTCGACTCTCCCTGAACCTTTACGCGGTGGATTGATCGCTCAGAAACCATTTCAAACTTTGGCGTCGGCACCGATTTATGCGTCTAGCAGCCCAACACCCCAAATTAAAGAGCAGCGGGGGCAGCACTCCGGCACCCTGCGCCGCACACCTGCCGCCCGCACCCGGGACCCCCCAAACCCTGCGACAGGGACCGAGGAGTGCCCGGCACGGCCCCTGCCAGCAGGACACGGGTCTGCCCGCGGCTCCCACCCGCTCCCCGTCCCCTTCCCGGCCGTACAGCGTCATGCGGGGGCTCCACGCCACCTCCACGGCGGCCAGGCGCCCCCAGAAGAGCGCCTCGTTCAGCTGCACGAACAGGCCGCGCACGTCGGGGCTGGGGTCCAGCAGCTCCCACGCCTCATCCACCACCGACAGCGGCCGGAGCGGCTCGGGGACGGCCGGGGGCTGGGCGGAGGCCACCCCCTCCCCGTCCTCAGCCTCCCACAGCTCCTGCAGCTGCAGCGCCAGCGCCAGGTCCCCGTCCCCGTCCTCCCCCTCCGCCACAGCCGCCGCCATCTTGGCGGCTCCCCCGCCCGCTTGTGGCGCAGGCGGCGTGCGTGCGCAAGGAGCGTGCGCAAGCAGCGTCCGCAGCGCTGCGCGCGTAGGCGGGGCTACGTAGCGCTAGGGGCGGCCGCGGCGCTGCGCTGCGCAGGTGGCGTACGCGGCGCTGGTTGCGCAGGCGCGGCGGAGGGGAGCGGAGGGGAGGGGAGCGGAGCGGAGCGGGGCCATGGCGCTGGGGGAAGGCGGCGGCGGGGGGGGGGGCAGCCGGCTGCGGCGGCAGCTGGAGTCGGGCGGCTTCGTGGCGGGCGAGTACGTGAAGCAGCTGTCGCAGCAGTCGGACGGCGACCGGGACCTGCAGGAGCACCGGCAGCGCATCCAGGCGCTGAGCGAGGAGACGGCGCAGAGCCTGAAGCGCAACGTCTACCAGAACTACCGGCAGTTCATCGAGACGGCGCGGGAGATCAGCTACCTGGAGAGCGAGATGTACCAGCTCAGCCACATCCTCACCGAGCAGAAGGGCATCATGGAGGCCGTCACGCAGGCCCTGCTCCTCCAGGCAGACCGCGACGACCCCGCCCTGGGGCCCTCCGACCCGTTCCTGCCGCTGTCGGGCAAGGAGGCGGCGGGGGGCGGCGAGGAGGGGCGGCAGCGGACGCTCACCACCCTCCTGGAGAAGGTGGAGGGCTGCCGCGACCTGCTGCCCGAGAGCCCCGGCAAGTTCCTGGTGTACAACGGCGAGCTGCTGGAGTACGACGCCGACCACATGGCGCAGATCCAGCGGGTGCACGCCTTCCTGATGAACGACTGCTTGCTGGTGGCCACCGCCCTGCCCAACCGCCGCGGCGCCTACCGCTACGATGCCCTCTACCCGCTGGACGGGCTGGCGGTGGTCAACGTCAAGGACAACCCGCCCATGAAGGACATGTTCAAGCTGCTCATGTTCCCCGAGAGCCGCATCTTCCAGGCCGAGAACGCCAAGATCAAGAAGGAGTGGCTGGAGGTGCTGGAGGAGACCAAGCGCAACCGGGCCCTCAGCGAGAAGCGGCGGCTGGAGCAGGAGGCCATGCCCCGGCCCGCCCCGACGCCCCCTGAATCCACCAACCCCTTCGAGGAGGAGGAGGAGGAAGAGGAGGAAGAGCCCTCTGCCGAGGAAGAGGCGGTCGACCTCTCGCTCGAGTGGATCCAGGAGCTGCCAGAGGACCTGGACGTCTGCATCGCTCAGCGGGACTTCGAGGGGGCGGTGGACCTGCTAGATAAACTCAACGAGTACCTGGCGGACAAGCCCGTGAGCCAGCCCGTGAAGGAGCTGCGGGCCAAGGTGGACGAGCGGGTCCGGCAGCTGACGGACGTGCTGGTGTTCGAGCTGTCCCCAGACCGCTCGCTGCGAGGAGGGCCGCGGGCCACCCGCCGAGCCGTGTCCCAGCTCATCCGCTTGGGCCAGTCCACCAAGGCGTGCGAGCTCTTCCTGAAGAACCGGGCGGCTGCGGTGCACACGGCCATCCGGCAGCTGCGCATCGAGGGCGCCACGCTGCTCTACATCCACAAACTCTGCCACGTCTTCTTCACCAGCCTTCTGGAGACGGCGAGGGAGTTCGAGACGGACTTCGCTGGCAACAACGGCTGCTACTCTGCCTTCGTTGTGTGGGCCCGCTCCTCCATGAGGATGTTCGTAGATGCCTTCAGTAAGCAGGTGTTTGACAGCAAAGAGAGCTTGTCGACTGCAGCGGAGTGCGTGAAGGTAGGTGTGACCACACAGGGTGGTGTGACGAGCTGGCCTGAACGCAAGCTATAAGGTTTGCAAGCCTTCATTTCTAACCCTAGAAATGTTTTGACAGAGTGTTGCTGGAGAGGTTTCCTGCGTTGAACGGTTCATAGGCATGTGGGGTTGGTTTGTGCCTTTTTCAGTTTATCAGAAGAAAATGTTACGATGAGAATGCACAGCAAGAAAAATGCTGCCCTTATCAGAAACACAGAATGTGTTCTTTCTTAATTTGCCTTTGACCAGTAGGAGATCCTAAAATTTGTAAAAACACATCTGAATGATGAGTATTTTGAAGGCTTTTTGTTTGTTTTCCAAGCCTGCTCTGGACTACGCTTCCTTAATCTTATTGTGGGACCAGCTCTCTCAGGTTATGGTGTCTTTACTTATAGTAGCTACTGATGGGGGAGGGAAGGAGTTGTAAAGTAATTGTCCAGAGTATTTTTGACATGCATGGCTTGTCTTTCATTCATTGATTTCTTTACTAATAAGGATTTTCTTGGCACAAGAAGTAAATGAAAGATGACAAATGCTTCCCTGTTTTCTGAGAACAATAAAAACGAAGTAAACATTTAGAGTGTAAAGGGGGCATGCAAACTACTAATGCTTTGCTTTTCATTAATACCCAAGGTCGCCAAAGAGCACTGCAAGCAGCTCAGCGAGATTGGACTGGATCTCACCTTCATCATTCACGCCCTCCTGGTAAAGGATATCAAAGGTGCTTTACAGAGCTACAAGGATATCATCATCGAGGCCACGAAGCACCGCAACTCTGAGGAGATGTGGAGAAGGATGAACCTCATGACCCCGGAGGCTCTGGGGAAGCTCAGAGAGGAGATGAGGAGCTGCGGGGTGGGGAATTTCGACCAGTACACTGGTGATGACTGCTGGGTCAACCTCAGCTATACTGTGGTGGCTTTCACTAAGCAGACTATGGCCTTCTTGGAGGAAGCGTTAAAGCTTTACTTTCCAGAGCTACACATGGTTCTTTTGGAGAGTCTTGTGGAAATCATCCTAGTGGCTGTGCAGCACGTTGATTACAGTTTACGGTGTGAACAGGACCCTGAGAAGAAAGCATTCATTAGGCAGAATGCGTCCTTCCTTTATGAAACTGTCCTTCCTGTTGTGGAAAAAAGATTTGAGGAAGGAGTTGGAAAGCCAGCCAAGCAGCTCCAGGATCTGAGAAATGCTTCAAGGTTGATGCGTGTGAACCCAGAAAGTACCACCTCTGTGGTGTGAAGCAAACTAACTCTTCTTATTAACAGGGTGTGAAGGCGCTTACTGAAAATGTTGTACAATGAATAGATGAACTAAATGGCTTTTTGAGTCCCTGAGAAATGACGAAGGCTAGCTGCAACTTTACAGAGGCGGCAAAATTATAGTCAAAGCCTAAAAGGGCTCAACACTTCTTTTGGGAGGGTGTGTGGGAGTGAGAGGTAGCGCTGGGGTTGCTTGGACTGCATATCCTGTAAGAATGGTTGGTGTAGTGTTTGTGACTTGGGAAATACTGTGGTGTACAATTTTTGGCCAAATGTTTGTGAAAGTCTTAAATGTATGTAAACTGTGCAGCAGGAAAAGATCACTTCTTGTCACATTGTCTGAGTTCTTTTTTTAATGCAGTGTTCTGGTGGAAGGGGAAGTGCTGAAACACTCCCAGGGTGTGGTATTTGGTAAGGCACATCCACCATCTAGATGTGACTCAGCACTACAGATAACGTGGATTTGCACATTGTGATTCCTTTGGTAGCAATGCAGACTCTTCAGTTTCTCCCACATGCAAAACCTCTTCATTCATTCCAGAGACAGATCTAAATTAAACTCATTTGGATAGATTTTTGTGTTTGGGTGAAGGGGTTTTTTCCTCTAATAAGCTTGCCTGTCAACTTAAATTACAGCTCTTTGAAAACAAACCTGCTGTTGTCAGAAACATATAACCCGTGCAGAGAACAAATGAGGATAGTTGTCTTCCTTTCCCCTTTGCGTTCCCCTTGTTTTTCTTGTTTTTTTCATGGACCTCCTTGGTCCTCCCAGCTCCATGTGTTGAGGTAGGCACTCTTGCTCAAGGTGCTGTCATAAATGAATTTATGGGCCATTACCTGCTGATAGAAACCACAGCAAAGAGGCGTAAATGCTCCTGATACACTCAGAGCAGGGAGAGGATCATAAGGTGCTGCTCCGTTTGGAAGAAACGGGATTCTAGTTTTGCTGTACAGAAGCAGCAGAGGATTAAAAAAAAAAGGGGTAAAAAACCTGGGTTTAGGACTTTCATCTTCAAAATACACACCCTAACTCTCCTGAAAATATTCCTGTTTCCTGTAATACAGCAATAACAATCCTTTTTACAGAAAACACAAGGACTATATCTGGCTGTGAGCTCAAGTGTAGGTGGGGGAAGTTTATGTGAATGTTTTCTTGTTGGGATTGAGTGGTGATGCCTGTCTTGTTCAGTATGTGGCAAATTATGAAATAAAATGGGCCAAGTCTTATGTAAAGCCTGCCTTTAGGAAGCTGTCAGCATCACCTTCTAAACTGCATAAACTTCTTCCCTTTTAGTGCAGACCTTAACTGCGAGAAAATCGCAGCAGTTTAACGTTATATTAGACTCAATAAGCGGTCTTAACTGGAATAATTGAGTACCCTATTCCTCTTGTTTTCAAATGAACACTTTTGCAATTTGTATCATGATAATGAATACCTTGTGACTGTGTGAGCAAAGAAAAGAAACCACTAGTAAAACATTCTGCCTCTGTTATTGCTTATACTGGAGGTGTGTCATTTTGCCATGTCTTCACACTTCTGGTTTAATGCAGCCTTTGCTTTGGTGACTAGTTTTAATTCTCTTGATCTTTGGATGCCTTTTGAGCTGTCAGATTTTGCAAAGTGTCTGCTTGCTTGCTCTCCAAAGTTCTGAGTGTTTTGCTAGAAAATCAAAAAACAGTGTTTTGTAAGGTGTATCTCACTGCTCTGAGCTAAAACTGTTTGAAAACCACTGTAATAACTATAGTTTTGATTTAAAGTACAGGGCTGGGGAGAGCTAGCACTCGTGTGAATGTGAGCTTCAAGAGAGCACCAAAAAGGTGTTTTTTTTCTACTAGTGGACTCTCTGATACCAGAACCTAGTGAATTGTATTAAAGTAATACATTTTCCATCAACTGTTTCAAATAGGCAAAGGTAGCAATCTGGATTCACTTAATTTGGGAAATATTTTCAAGTGGATTTTGAGTGAGAACTCTGTGTGATGATGGGCATTTTGGAAGACAGGGAGAAGGGAGGGCATTAATCTATTTAAGGCATGCAGGTCTTCCTGATCTTGTATCTGCTGTTATCCATGGGGCAGTAGGCTTATGTGGATGTTGGCTTTAATGGATCAGGGGATCTGACCTTTCACTTTAGTGATCAAATGTCATTTTCACGTGCCTGTTAGAAATCCACACGTTTGAATTGTGTAAGCTGCTGTAAGGAGCACTGATAATTTTTAACTTGCAAATCTATTCAAGTCATGTGGAAAGAAAAACAATGGCTTAAGGAAAATGGTGTGTAAATTACATTAGCCCCACTCTGTGTGTTAATTCAGTTAACAGATAAAGCCAACACATGCTGAAAGTCATTGTTTAATAAATGCGTTTCAGATTTGCAGACAATAATTTGGAATGGCACTTTTATTTTCCTGAGCTGCTCGCTTGTGGAGGTAGTGTGGCTCAAATTGGGATTTGCAGTAACTACTGAACAATACAATAGCAGTTCTGTTGATTTGGGGAAGAGCTAGCTGTAATTTTGCTAGTTACTGCTTCTTTTGAGAGAATTGCATATAAAATCTGGTTTCCTTTAGCTGCTGTGATAAAATTATGATGTGTAATATGATTTATTTCTTTTTTAATTCAGATGAATTTATGTATTAGAATTTAATGCAATAACTTTTCTGAACAGTGAGGACCATATATTAAAACCTTTTGGACATACAACACCGGTGGTGTATTTCCGTTATTACTACATCATCATCAGAAGGAGAATGTTGATGGCCTTTTTCAAAGTCCAAGTCCATTAATAAATCTCCAGTGATGTTGAAGAGCTTCAGGTCAGTTAATATTTGTGAGGTGGATACATGAGGCAGCAAGGTGCTAAAAAGCCAAGAGATGCTAGTTACACTGTCAGTTATGTTCTTACAAAGCCAGCACATAGCATAATAAAGTGAAATTTAAAAATAATGTTTCTCAAAATAGTATCTGATTAAAATTTGAGAAGGGGCTGCAGTCTACTATGATCTGGGCTCAATATATGAGGCCTTACCAACAACAGGACAACGTAATGTCATATAGTTTATTACTTTCCAGAGCTGATTTTGCCCTTAGATATGTTCATACTTAAATGAATGTTCAATGTGCAGTGTGCCCCATCCTCTCGCTAGGTGGAGTTTTGTCAGTTGAATCCTCAGCAAGCCAGGGCAGGTATGGGCGTTAAATCTGTACTGCCTTGCAGCTTGCTTGGGGACGTTTTTGTAGTACCTTTGGGAATGAAGGTGCTGCAACAAATGATTTGAATTTTAGCGTCAACATGTCACGACTCCTTGCTTGATACTGCTTTTCTTATGTGCTTTCTGATCTTTGTACCATCAGTCTCATAATTCTTCATGTTTTCTTTTCCTGCAGTGTTTCTCCACCATCAGTAGGCATCCTGCAGAGGATCTTGATTTCTCATCTGTCTGCTTTTTTTAGAAGTGTGTACCAGTATGTGACTACTGATCTGCCTCAGACTTTCTGCTAGACTGCAACCCCCTGCAGGGGTGTGGAAAGTTGCTTGTCCTAGCTTCAGCTGTCTCATGGTTGATAATTCTTTACAGCTAAGTGAATGGTGTTCATTTTAGTGACTTCTCATCACCAAGCCTGCACGGCCTTTTGTCATTTTACTATAATATTGGACTGAAATTCCTAATGAGAGCTTAACCAGTCTCATTCATAATGCAGCTTTGTACTCTTAACACAGTCATGCAGGACCCTAACACCAATCTTCATATTTTACACACTCCTTAAACTTCTCTTGCACAACTCATATTTTAACTGGACTACCTTTTACTTAAAAATATTAGTAGTTCTGCAAGCTCATTCTATGAAGAAAGTCAAATCCAGCATGTAGCCTATCTGTCAAAAAATTTTGTGAGCATAGCCTGCAGAAAAATCCTTTTCCTCGGAGGTTCAAGTGTGATGGTGTATGTTCAGTGCTTATAAACTCCGAAACCCATTGGAGAGAAACACCACAAACTGGGGGAAGATTGTTTCCCAATCACATGTAGTATACTGTTTTTATGAAAATAGGTGTATGCCCTTTATTACTACAATGGACACTAACTAGTGTAATAGATCAGTTTATGCTTGAGCCACCACAGGCACAGACAGAGTAATTACTTCCTGAGTATTTAGGAAACTTTGCTAAAGCAACTTTAATGACCTCAGTGTGCCCCATAATACAGACCTGGACTTCAGGGTTACAGGCTCTTTGCTGCAGATGTCCTTCGTCTGACACAGTAGAGACTAAGTACTAGCAACTCTCCTTCCCAGAGGTTTACAAGACTGACAGAACAGCTTTAGGGCAATTTAGATCACCCTTCTGTGACCCCGTGTTGTTTATGCTCTCTCCCTCCCCATGCTGTAGCTGGATCATGGTTGCATTTCTTTCGATGGGCTGAGCATCCCACTTCTCACCCAAGCAGATTATATGGGAGGATGGAGAGAGCCTGCTTCCCAAATGACTTGAAGGAGCTGTGATAGCACACAGTTACCAGTGGGTGTCCCACAAGAGCTCTGCACTGGCGAGCTCTACCTTTGAAGGGAAAACAGACACCTCACCATAAACACAAGCAGGTAGGATTGCGTTCAGCTTGCTCTCACAGGCCAGGACAAGAGCTAAAAGCGCATATGAAAGCTGAGATATGAATCCCTTTATGTAATGGCAGGAGCTGGATTCTGAGATTAGATTACCCAAAAGATAATTTGGCCCTGCATCTCTTTGGAACCTTGTTCCAAGGTGCTGATATGTTGCATGTGATTATTGGACCTACCGAGTTAGGAAACTGGACCAGGGAGGCAAGAGGGCAAATTAATTTCACTGGTGTTAGGGAAGTCCTTGAAGGTGCTTCAATTAATGATGATTTCCAGTCATTAAAAAAAATTAAATAAATCACACAGCTGTTCCCCAGATGAGTCAAAATCAAAGTTCTCCTGAAGGTGAAAGCAAGTTAGCCAAATCCTTTGCTGTATATAAGGTGTGCAGATCTAAACACCTGCACACTTGTGCAAAAGTGAGATCTGAACTTCAGATGGCCCCCAGTCTGACTGGGGGCTGAGAGAAAACCTTGCCTCAGACTCTTCCAAACTTCGGTTCTCTGGTCTCGGAGTCATTCCTCCCCTTTCTAAAATCACAGTTCATACACAGCGCTCTGTGCCAGTCAGATTTGTTAAGACCAAGTCTGTTTAATTACAGCTTCAAAGTCCTGCTGCAGCCCGGGGACTCCTGTTACATCCACTTGCAGCTCTCTGGGCCCAGTTTTCACAAGAGGAAGGGGCCCAGCACCCTACCACAGCTCCTGCAGGACAGGGCTGTCAGATGGGTACTTGAAGCTCTGCAGGGCATCCTTCCTTCCTTCCTTCCTCAGGATTCAGGGAATTTTCCTCTCAAAATGTGGGTCTCTGATAAGCAGGTCCCATTCTCCTCTTTATTCATTTTTCCACTAACAATTGGCAGGATTGTTTGCTTTCCTTCCTCACCACCTAACTTCTGTAGAGGTGAGAGATTGGTTTCGTGGAGGAGGCAGGCCTAATGGCATATTAAATTGTGATCTGTGCATTAGCCTTCCATAATTCAGGCCATACACCTCCCTGCCTTCACTCACTGATGTCAATGTATGTGGGGAGGAGAGGGGCTAGGGGCTTACAAAGAAGATCTGTCATCTTTGTCCCCTCAGCAAGGTGCTTAAGCACATGCTTAAAGACCTATATCATGTCCCCCTGAGTCTGACAGGCCCACTCCTACACTCAGAGTTAATTAGATGTTAAAATGCTTTTCTTGCCTGGAATATCAGCGTATTTCTGTTGAATTTCACAAAACCAACTGGCGAAGAAGTGATAATGGGGCAATACTGGGGCAACTGCAGCACACACTAGCAAACAAAGTGTGCATTTCTGTGACACCCCCCCCTGCAGCGTGACAATTTGTGGTGCCAAACAAAGCCCATCTCCAGCAGGACCAGTACTGCCCATAAATCACCAGCGCTGTGGCTTCCCAGGAGGCAGCAAGAAGAGGGCTCTGTGTGCTCAAATACCCTTGTTTTGCCCTTCGTTCTTCCCCTGCTGGCTTCCCTGCAGAGCAGCAGGCCTCCAAGCCCAACAGCTCGGATCCCAAGTGCTGTCCCCCCTTCCCAAAGCGGGTCTCTGCTCTCCCCATGGGGCCAGGCCCCATCTTGTTTGCGTGGACCCGTGCAGGGTGTGCAGCGGGCAGCAGGCCTCCCCGCCGCCTGCGTCCTCACACAAAATAGCCCCTCTCCCGCTGTGCCTGCAATCAGTGGCCATTTTTTGTTTTGCCCTGAAGTTTATTACCATTTAAATAGCCTCCCAGCCTCCTGGGGGGTTTCTGCCTCTTCTGCTTCACAGCCCGGGAAATTAATTCCAGTAGGATCTTGGCCCTGCAGGAAAACCATGCTGGTTTAACCAAACCGGCTTAGGAAATGCTTTAGTTAAACACACGCAAAACCTTTTGTCGTCCTTTAGTTTTGACTTTTTGCAGACTTGGCTTGGGGTATAACACGCTTAGACAGGGAAGTGTTTATTCACAATCAAAATTACAGCACCAAACTCTGCTGTCTGGGGCAATGTTTTCTGACTACTGTGGGCAAATTCCAGATTTACCTCAGTGTGTGATTTTAGGCCTTGAAGATGCAAGGGCCAGACTGCAAACGCCTTTAATCAGGAAGCAATTAATTGCACAAATTTCCTCCTTGCAGCCTGTGTAGCACTCATCCAGGTAATACTCCCTGGGAGGCAATGGCTCATGCCTGCACACTACTTTTATTACTGTATATCTCTGCTAATTAGTTCCTGTCGGATGGGAGGCCAGATTGCTACAGGGGGTTCAGATAAAAGGTACAACCAGTTAAGAGAATCTAAAGATAGCTTTAAGGAGAAGAAGGAAAAAAAAAAAAAAAAGCAAAAAAAAAAAAAAAAAAAGCTTTGTTTTTCTACTTAACTCTTTTTTATATTATTATATCTGACGAAAGCTCCCAGCACAGCTCATACTTTTGCTGGAAGTCAGGACAGGGTTTGTGAAGGTTGTTCCCATGTGTCAATGTTGACCATGCTCAACTTCTTTTCCAGAGCACCCTGGTGCTTGCCCAAAACCAATGCCAAGTAGGAAACACCTTATTTGTCTCTTTTGCAATTGATCTTCCATGCAAAGTGATCCCAGTCCTGGCTCTCCCTCAAAAAAAGATGATCAGCTTCGATATGAGCGTGGTGCATATGCACCAGTAAAGGGATGGCTGGAGGAGGTGGAGCCCCTCGCTGACAGTCCCTGGGACAGCACGTATGCCATGTCCCACCAAACATGATGGAGGGGATTTGGTTGCCCTTCTGCCCTGCACTCGGGTCAGGGACACTTCCAGCCCTGCTAGCACTGACGCCAACCTTGCTCGCTGTTTCAAACACAAGCCCCACATCCTTCCTGTCCTGCATGCTGGCTATAAACAGCAAACTCACTCGTTATGCTATTATTATAATTTACTAGCAGAAACCTTCCTCTCTGTACACCAAACACACAGCTCTTCATGCCTGACTATTATAATTGTATTTCCAATGTTATAAATAACACATTAGCCTGGTTTATGTGTTCATGCAAGTCAAGCTATAAACTGGCAGATGAGGGAAATTAACTGTCTCCAGAATTCACATTCCTGTCACTTATTCAATTATTTGATCAACATAATTGCTCAGAGCAAGAGCTAATTGGAAAATGACATGCATTTACCCTCTGTAGAGGAGGAGAGGCTTATCGGGTATTTTACTGCGGGCAGTTTCATTACTTCCAATATTCTGGAAGAAACAAGGTTTATAATAGAGCCAGGCCCAAGCACACAAAGCTTGTTTGCTAGCCAGACACTTTCTCATCCTTAAAATAGGCCCAGTATTTTGTGGTGCAAGGGTTTGAACACGTCTATACTTCAAGTACCTTGGCACATAGGTGTGGGAGCTATAAGTCAAGTTTGCCTCCAGGATCCTACAGCACTAAATGTGTCCCTGCTTCTGTACTCCTGTATTCATGCTGGTGCTGCACCTATATGTGCCTGGTTCTGTCCAAGGCCAGATCCCATTCCTGAGAGCTGATACGGATGGGAGAGTATTGGTCAGCTGAAGTAAAGGAGTCTGCCAATTGTAGGAATGGCATACGGTGATTATTTGTTGTTGTTACTGTAGTGGAAAAGACTGTAATTCCCCACCTTGCCAGCTCAAATCCTGCATCAAGACCACAGATTGAAACAGTGGTACCTTTGGAATGATGTTTTTATTCCTCACTACACATGCACAGACACTTTACTATTAAATGAAATGCAATCTAAGAAGCTGGTGCCAGAGCAGAGGGTGGGGATGGAAAGGAACAGGAGTCAGGAGACTCAAACCCTAAATCAGTCCCTGTTTCCATTATTAGCTCTTGCATTGTTTGGGGTTGGAACATTTGATTTGTTTAAGCAACAGACGAGCAAGCACTTTTCCAGGCTGAGCAGAGGGGGAGGAAGCCCATCTATCAATGCCAACAGTTTGCAACCTATTGTCTGCAGGCCCTGAGGGGACCTCCGGGTTATCTGTAGGGGAAAGGGAGCTAAGAAAATCAACCCTGTTGTCAGTTGCCTTAAATTCATGACAGATGGTCTGCATGTCCAGTGGAAAATATCGGGCAAATTAAAACTGGATAAAAACTAAAGATCTGTGGAACAATATATATATTTCTCAATTTGATGCCTGAACAGTCTGCCAGCGCAGGCAGGACTGCAGGGGCAGTTTCCCCACCTCTGCCCTGCCCTGGGATGGGCACTGCCATGCTTTCCTCTTGCTCTTTGCTAACAGTTCAAGCGCCAGTTTTTGGGTACATGAAGAGCCCTCAGAAGTGGTTCACAGAGTGACATGAAGGCTTTGAGACATGCTGTCCTGGATCTTGTCCCCTGAGCATCAGTCGTGCTGCTAGCACTGCATAAGTGGCACAGAACAGTCCTGGGAAACAAACTGTACTGCATGCAGTGTCCTAGAGCTTGGTGCTGCCTATATTTGATGAAAACTAATTAACTACGTGAGTAATTTTTCAGTTCATCTGAGAGGAGATAAAGAAATGCATGCAGCACAGCCTGTTTGTACTTACACCAGGACATTTCTGATAATAGTGGAAGAGCGCTGTTCCTTTTTATTATTATTATTATATTGAAAGAGAATGCAAAAGTAGAAAATAAGAACCTAGAAAAGTAGCCTCACCATGGGTAGCTAGGGCGTGTGCAGTGCCTGTGCAAGTGTCCCACCGGTCCCTGGGGAAAGGAAAGCTCGAGCCATCGAACTACCTGTAAGCACAGGTTTGTTGTGCTGCTCTACGCGGATGCTCTGCGGTTTTGAAAATTCCTGCTCACAGCTCGGGTTCACACACTGCCACGGTGAGCTAAAAATGAGGCTGATGCCAGGGTTTTGTATCCTGCGAGTGACTGGCTAGCAGACAAATAGCCCCTGAATGTGCTACTGTGACCTCCAAGCTGTGACTAATGGGATAAATCAGTAACCTGATGGCACCGCAGGACATCTTGCATGGAAAATGCAGGGCCCTTTGCCGCCAACACCAGGCACAAAGGGAAAAAATAAATAAAGAAAAACCGCAACGATCCTTCAGGATCTTGTAAAATCGGGGGTGGGCACCCTGCTACGGCTAGAGCAGGTACAAGGGGGGGAGTCCCCACAGCTGCGGGACCCCGGCCCCGAAGCACCGCGGCGGCACCGACAGCAGGGGGCGGCCGCCGCCGCCGCAACCCGCAACCCGCATCCTGCAGCCCCGCAGCCCCACATCCCGACATGCCGGCATCGCGACATCCCTGCATCCTGCATCCCGACATCCCGGAATCGCGACATCCCTGCATCCTGCACCCTGCAGCCCCCCAGCCCTGCAGCAGCCTGGAAGAATTGTGTGCATCCCTACGGCTCAGCATCCCTACGGCTCAGCATTCCAGCAGCTTGCAGCCCAAATTTATCCACGTCCCAGCCCAGGGCATGGGGCAGGCGCTGCTGGCACAGTGCTGCTGCTGCTCAGGGGTCCGGGTTTTGTTGTGGTGTCTGCCCTGACAGGCAAGGACAACTCTGTGACCACCGAGGTGGTTGAAGTTATACTGGGGCTTCTTGCCTGAGGCCCTGTTATAAACCGTACTGGCAGAGGTGTTATTTCCTCGCTGGGAGCTGGAAAAATCTTTCTAGTGTGGGCTTGGTGCAGCCTGAGGAGACAGCTCTACAAATGTGCATGATACAGCAGGAGTTACTGGTGTGCTCCCGGTCCCATTGCTGCACAGTTCTGAGACAGTGTGGGTAAAAGCAACAGCAGCTGCCTCTGCACCTTTTTGGTGCTGCAACCTGGTACTTCACTGTGAGCTTTGTCCCTGTCAGGAACTGTCCCTCCCTATGCATGGTAACAGATTTTTCTGCAGGATTTTAGCACTAGAAATGACCACGGGAAAGCTGGTGCTTTTGTTACACCGGGACATTCTTCTTGCTGACTGTGAATTGACTTGATTGCATTTCCGCAACCAGAAAATTCAATAAACACAGGCAGAAAAAAACGTTTGTCCCTCCAGTTTTTGGCCTATTGCTCTCCACTTTCTTGTGCTGCTGAGCCTCGTGCTGGCAACTGCTCGCAGGAGGCCAGTGGGGTGCTTGGTCTGACAGATCCCCTCCTGCCTGGCTCACAGAAGAGCCCTGCTGCACACCTGAAGCCATGGCACAGGTGTGCTGCTCCACTGCAAATATATTCCCAGTGCTCATGTGCCTTAGCTGGAACTTCATCCGTTTTTCTTCTCAGGCACAACTCTCTGCTTATTATTTGCTGTGGACAGTAGGTACTTGAAATGGAAAAAAAAAAATCAAGTCACAAAACGGAACAGAAAATCAAACCATGGAAAATATTTGCAGGCAAATAACAAAAATGCAGTTTGAGTCAATTGAAACATTTCATTTCAATAATTTCAAGCTTTTGTTGTTGTTGTTGTTCACTTGAAAGTAAAATTATTTAAATGATAGAAGGCATTTGAATAAAGCAAACACTATTATAAATGCCAACAACATAAAAACATGATGCTTTGACATTCATAATTTTTTCTTCATTGCTTTGAGAAATTTAGCAGGCATGTTTTCTTCTGCAACTCTCACAAGAAAAACAATAGTTTTAAGGAATCAGTAATCCTCAATTAAAAAAATATTTTGCTGAGAATGCTTATCCAGAAAAAGCTGGAAGCACTTAGCATTTAAAGTCTATCAGGAAGCTTTTAGTTCCAGATCGTGTTATACTTCCACTGGCATGACAGAGGTGCTTACAAATTAAGTTCAAAGATGCAGCAGTGGTGGAACTAAATGCATATTTCCTGATGCCTGTGCCTATCAGCACAGGGGTATTTAGACATGTTTCCAAATACAAGCTTAATTTCTTCTCATACCAAAGGGAGCAATCAAAACCCCAGTGAATCCCAAAGAGAAATCAGAGCCAGCATACTGGAGGCTTTCTCCCATCTCACTTCTGCCTGTGTTGTGTGCGGAAGAAAGATGCTTGTTGTGGATACAGCCCAGTCCCTGCCCTCCTTCAGTGAGTCAGAGTCAGCTCCTTAGGTTTTACAGATCTTAAGTCAGAATGGAAGGATGGTCTTGTGGCTTAGTATGAGGACTGTGAGTCAGAAGAGTTTATTTATAGGGAAAAAAATTGCTCCTTCCATTTATTAGTAGATCTCTCTTACCGTCCTAAACAAGTTGCCACTAGAAAATTTAAGTTGTCAGCATTTTAAAGCTGGAGAGGGCAAGAAAAACAACCAAACAAAAAGAAGTCCAACTGACATTTGATCATTTCTGCAGCAACATTACATTCATAACCAGTTGTACGATATAAAAAAATAAAACACCAAGGTAAATACCAGCAAAATCCTGATTTGGGTTTCAGGCCAACCCAACTCCCGCTGATTTAACGGGGAATGTTGATTAAAGACCTCAAGCTGTGACCCACAACAATTCAGCCAGGTTACTCCTGCCACTTAGGAAGGCTTGAGTTAAATTGGAAAGTGGGATACAGCCCCAGTGAGTTTATCAGCTCTGAGCAGTATGTTTGTAGGCAGATAACCTGCAAGTACCTCCCTGCTTAGCCTCAGACTCATACAGGGGATTCAATAGGTCATGTGTGTGCTGGTGGGAGATATTAAAGTCATTCGGCAAAAAATGAAAAAAAAAAAAAAAACACAACCCAGCGTTGGAACAATTCTTTGGAAATCAGTCATTCATTACATGCAGTTAATGATCAGTTTGAGGGTTAATAGCCAAACATGAAGTTAAGGATGATTAAAGCTTAAAACAAATTAACTGTTGGGTGACTGCAGCCGAGACAATATTCTGTTAATTTTTGATGGTTTTTCTGGATAGCCTCCCATGGAGGCTGAAGAGGGATATTTTAACTTGTCAAGGCAATAGCACCATAGCAACAAATCCTCAAGAAGCCTGTCAATTTGGTGCACAAAATCTGTTTTGCATAACACAGCTTTGATCTTTAAGTGTATTTAGCACTGCCTTTTTTTTTTTTTTTTTTTTTTTTTTAATGAGTGTGGTGAAGAGGTGAAATAGGTTCCTTGTACAAGTAGGAAAACTCATTACTGTCCTTTAATTTTTGAAGGACAAGCTAGGAAGAAGCATACCTCTTTTAATGTGGAGGTCCAGTCAGGGGAAATAGGCCTTGAGCATGAGGTCATTTACCCTTGGGTTAACAGTGAAGCAAGCCACATGAGGGTTTGCAGAATCCAGCCCTTATTTTATTAAAACAAAACAAAACATATTTTTATTTGTTCATTTTCAATTCCTGTTTCCCCAGGTGGGTTCCCAGGAGGACACCTTGTCCTCTTGTTTTCAAGCTGTGCTTCAGGGGCACGCTGGTGATTTTCATGGGGAGACGTGGTCAGGGAAGTGGCTGGAGAAAATGCAGGTCACGCAGGCACACCTACTTCCATGCAAACAAATACCACAGTGAGGGAGCAGCAGTACTGAAATGTGTTGTAGGCTCATCCAGTTTCCTTTCTGGTGTCTGCAAAAATTACCATGGTGCCATTGCACTTGATGGTCCTTGGATTGTTTTCCAAAAGTGTAGTTGGAAGAGAAACTGTCAGGAAACACCAGCACATCCGCACTGCCTAGAAATACAAGCAGCTGTACCTAACCATCCCTGACAGCCCCATGCCTCTCACCTTGGTGGAGATGCCATGGCCCCAGTAGGCAACTGCAAAGTGCAGCTGTCCTTACCACTAGGCAGTTTCTCCTGACATCTGTATTGAGCCTCCCTTGCTGCAATTTAAGGTCATTATTTCTTGCCTTATTTGCCTCCATATGCTGTGGAAAATGGATTATCTTCCTTCTCTTCAGCTTGGCAAAGCCAAATTGTATTCAGCCTCCTGTTGCTCACACAGCCCCCGGGAGGGGCAACCCATCCTTCCTTCCTTCCCCGTGCTGCCTGAAAGTGAGTCACTGACAGCCAGTCTGCCCCGAGCAGCCCAGAACAGCACCCTCCACATCTGTCCTTCCCTGCTGCTTTGCTTTTATTCAGTGCTGTCTTTCCGTCCTTAACCACTTGCTGGAGTCGTTTCTAGCTTTGAGTCCTTCTCAAGCTCTCAGCCCTATCCCTTAGACATATCTCAGGGGTCAGCCAAAGCACATTCCTCTTTGCATTGCACCCACTTTGCTCTTTTGCTTCCCTTCAGACTGTTGGGGGTGCAGGCTTCACAAAAGCCAGCTCCCAGAGCTGCGGACCTCCACCATGCACATGTAAACATGCACCAGCTCCACATTAACTGGGAAATAAGATAACCCAAAGCACGAAAGGAAAAAGAGCTCCGTGAATAGTCAGTACCTGGAGCTAAACAGAGATATTTTATCCTTCATGTTTTTGTGAGGATTTGTTTTGTAGAGTTGTTTTCTTTCTTTTTTCTTTCTTTCTTTCTTTCTTTCTTTCTTTCTTTCTTTCTTTCTTTCTTTCTTTCTTTCTTTCTTTCTTTCTTTCTTTCTTTCTTTCTTTCTTTCTTTCTTTCTTTCTTTCTTCTTCTTTTCTTTTTTGTTAATTGTTGCTCTGGACATTTTTGTTTTATCAGATGGAGAATGACACTTAAGACCTAACTAATTTGTCCCTCTTGTCAATGGCTCTTTGTTTTCTTTTAGTTTTCTTTTCCTTATTTTTTTCCCCAAACCTATAATCATTTCTTTGTTCCCTCTGGCAAGCTGGCTGCTAGGATCATTATATTCTTGCAAGGCAGCCTGCCTTAGACCTGGTCACCCCATTATTTGTGGCAGCAGCAGCAGCCACACTGGCAGCAAGGCACACAGCCTGGGCTATCCGCATGAGGCCCTGCACAGAAAACAGCCGTGCTCTGCAAATTCAACCCCCAAAAAGCAGCAGGAAGATGCCAAGGACAGGCTGGGCAGTCTGGGGGGAGCAAGGAGATGACCCTGGTCAGGAAAAGGAGGCGGCAGCCAGAGCTCAGCAGCTCTGCGTGGAACAATTTCACAGGGGGAGGCAAGGGAGGCCTGCATGGCTGCGAGGCCTCAGTGGCAGAGATGTGCTAATTAACAACGCAGAAGGGCCCTGCCTGTGCTGCTAAATGTCTGGTGTGGTCCCTGGGGGAGTTTGTCCCAGAGCAAAGCAGTGCTTGTGCAGCTAGCACCTGGACATGTTTTGGGAGCTGGGGTGGCCCAGGATGGTTCACAGTGCTTTGGGTGCAGCTCCTGCTCTGTGGGGACAAGAGCTCGTCCCTCTGGGAGTGGCAGGTCACATGGAGGGGTTCGGGGGCAGAAAACCTTCCCTGGGCTGTCTGGCATGATGATCAGTCTTTTAGTTGCTGGTTCATCATCCGCCTCTGCTCTTGTATCATGCTCATCACCATGGGGTCAGGGACAGTGAGTACGGAACATCTGCGTTCATATATTGAGGCTTTAGCCAAGAGTTTCATGTGAAAATGCACCCTTTTATCTACAACCCTATTTTGAGATTTTCATAAGCAATACCATTATTTTGCTAATTGAAAAGTCACAATGGGACCTTTTCCCAGAGCTCCTTAGCATTGCCCAGGGCAAGCTCCTAGGCACGTTTGGAAGAGCCCCCTGCACACCTCGGGTGTGGGTTTGCCGCTGCCTTGCCCCAAGCAGCGCAGCTGCAGAGAGCTGGTGGCTGGATTAGAGCTGAGCCCACCCTGGGCTATAACCCAGGGGTAAGGGCTGGGCCATATGGATGCAGGCTGTAAGCCTTCAGCTGCATTTACACCAGCCTTTTGTTCTCCCTGTCTCACCTCTGGCTGACACCTGCACGCCTCCTACGTGGAGGCAATATCCGCGCCTTGCAGCCAGGGCCCACTGCGCACACAGGGTGGGGAGGCAAAATTGGATCCCACCGAGGAGGTGAAACCTGCTTGTGGCCTTTCCCTAATTGCTGTTATCCTTGCTGAGTCTTCTCCTTGCTCGGCACCGCCTCTGGTAGCAAAGATGTTTTTTCAGCCATTATCAAAACAGTTTAAAAGCAGAAAGGAAACTTGGCAAAATGAAAATTACTGACAACAACAACAACAAAAAAATCCTCCCAAGAAATCTGGGCCTCATCCACTCTTCTGTTAATTAGCCTTAATGAAAACAGTAAAGCCAGAAAGTAAAGCAAAAGTCAATGGAGGTAATTGGGACAGGCTGCTGGAAAAGCAGGAGCTCTGGGAAATGGGGAGATGGCTGCAACATCACCTTACAGACAGCCCCAAATTCCTGGCTTCTGCCTCTCCCCGAGTCCTATTTCACACCAGATCAGACCAGGTGGGGGTAATTATCACAGCTGTGTTTTGTGCTGTTTAAGAGGTTGCTCTTCCTCAGCTGCTTTTGGGATGTGGCAGTGCTGGCAGTGAGTGTTCCTGCAGACATGATGGGGTTAAACTCACCCAAGGAAGCAAACAGCCTTGTGGAAGAACTTGCTCAGTGCTTCTGCCTGTTCATTTTCATTGAAAAATTTCTGAGGACAACAGTAGCATTTTATAAATCACAAGTACAGATAAAAAGGCTTTGGGACTTCTTCCTCCTCCTCTCTACTAAATACTTTGCTGCCTCTTTTGCGTTGCCATTCCTATTGACGTAAGCTAAAGATAAGAAACGTTTGCCCATGGTGCCTTGCTCAGCTTTCCATGTGTGGCTTCTGTGCTGATTTGCCCTGTGTCTCTGCTGAGGTTTCAACCCACTTTCAACCAAAAGCATCGGGGTCCTTGCCTGGCTTATCATACTGACACAGCTGGCAACCTATTAATCTCCCACTCCCAGTGCCTTCACTGCAGTGGGAAAGCTGCAGTGCATGTTAGTGGTTTGCATTTATAGCTAACAGAATCAGGCACTCAAAGCTCCCCTCCTTCGCTCTTAGAGCAGGGGAGCTGCAGCCTTTCTGTCCCTCTTGCTCTGATACTCTCTTTCAAAAGCATGGAGAGCCTTAAAGCTGAAGGAGAAGTGGCCTTGCATTGTAGTGGCCTACTGGTTGCACCGTCCTGGCAACCCTTTTGAAGCCCAGCTGAATGCTGAGGCATGGGGAGGTCTGTTTGCTCTGCACAGAGTGAATCCTGGCTTTTACTTTCCTGTCTTAGTTTTGCCATGCAGCACAGAGGAGCTGTGGCTCTCTTCTCCTCTGCTCGGCTGTGGAAGCTGCCCCGCAGTGCACCTCTGGGCTGTAAGTAGGGCAGCGATCGGGGAAGCACAGTCTGCTCACTTTCAGTAAAACTGACGCTTGTGCTGGATTGTTCTGAGTCTTTTAATCCCCACCAACAAGATCCTAGCAACTGCTTTCAGGAAAGATCATTAAAAGTGGAAAGGGAGAGGTTTTTCAGCAGTTGGCATGGGATTTGTCCAAGTCTGACACTGAGAGGAAGCAGCCAGCTCCAAAGGAGATAGCACAAGGAACAACCATTGTTTTTCAGACTCAGTAAAGTCTGAAAAAGTAAAGTAGAAGTAACCAACTAAAAATGCCTGGGCCAAATCACCCGTGCAGGCATGACCACACAGCCCTGCTGGCTGGGGCAAGCTTCATGTGGGAGGGTGGGCACAGAGGTGAGAGCAGGAGCATCCCTCAGAGCGCAGGGGTCTCTGTGCCCCCTCACCTCCCAGCACTGGTGGCAGAGGTCAAGCCAGCTAGGAAGCTGGTGTCAAGCCTGTGAGATGTGGGCACCTGCAAGGATGTGTATGGCCCACCCAAATTTGCCCTCAGAGGTACCCCATGGTGGTGAGGAGGGGAAGAGCTCTCCAGGGAGCACTGATCTCTGTTCGCACTGGCTGGTGACTCTTTCAGCCTCACTCGGGCATTTTTTATAAGCACCCTAAGATGGCAGTCAGCATTATATTATTATTATTAGGGAACAGGAGCATGGTGGGCTAGGAGCTGTTTTGGGAGTCCACATAGGGAACTAGTAAGGTTGTGGCAGCTAAAAAAAAAACGCTAGTAAAGGGCTTCACATACAGGCCCATGGGCAGTGTGGCAAAAAGCATCTGTGCTACAGATACAGTGCCTACTTTCAGTGCTAGCTGCTCTGTCACAGCTCCTCAGGGATGTGTGTCCAACCTGGGTGTCATTTCCCCCTCAGCTCTCTCCTCTGCCACTCTCGCCATCCCCAGCGATGTGCAGCACACTGCCAAAGTATGCTTTCTTCTTTGCTTCTCTCTCATCTGAGCTGTCTGGCTTGGTGCTGGGATTTACCTCCCTCTCTCCAGATTGTGTCTGCAACCTGGGGCAGAAATAGCATGGCGTGTTATAAGTCCTCATGAGTCGAAGCACAGCAAAATGTCACAGGGCAGTCAGAAGCAAGGCAGGCTCAGTTCCTGCATTCAGATGTGTGGCAAAAGTGAAATCTTACGTTATTTTCTTACCAGGACATTTCTCTGCCATTGCCAAGATCTTACCCAGCCTGTCCCCATCAGTGCCCAGATGCCCAGGAGCCACTGCTCTGTCCCTGCTCAGCCCATGGCCAGCGTGCCCAGAGGGGTGTGGGACAGCCCTGGGGTGACGAGGGGCTTCAGGACAAGCAAACTAAAGGGTGACCATCACACCACATACAGGACATGGAGCACCTTCTCTCAGCAGTGGTCCGAGATGGGCTGGAAAGGACGTCAAAAGTGAGATAAAGGGATCACCTCCCACGGCGATGCCCCTGCAGAGGCACTGCAGATAGGAGGCTAGGGTTAATTTGTTTTCTGAATTAATTAGGAATTTGGGAGGCTCGAAGCAATTGTGCTTTGTTTTGTTTTGTATTATTTTGTTTTCAGGTTTATCTCAACAAGCCTTTTTGCCTTTGAGCTTGCGTTAGCGTCTCCTCAGTCAGAGTTTAGCTTGAGGGGTGGGGAGAGATTATTGTGTTAATAATGTCTGCTGCTTACTGATCCCTTTCCCCAGGTAGTGAAAACTTGCCTGAGATCGATATCTTGGGTGATGAAAATGTTCTTTAAAAAAGCCCTGGCAAAAAAAAAAAAAATATATATATATATATATTTACGGTTTTTAATTACAAATGAAATACATAATGAAAACAGTAACATCTTGTACTTCCCTAGCCCTGTTCGCTCCTAGTTTTCAAAAGGCAGCCTCAAAAGCACTTCTCTGGAGTCAGAGCAGGTCAGACCCGTCCTTTATACAAGCTCCTTTTTCTTTCCCAGCTGGTTGCCCTCTCTTTGCTCCCTCGTGCTTCCCCTTTCTCTCCTTCCCATCTCCCCAGCCACCGGCCAGCTCAGCAACGTCACCACGATCCCACTCTTTGGAAAAAGAAGGGGTACATCACAGATGGCTTATTTCCAGGCTGAGAGGTTGCTCCTCTCACAAAGAACAGGATCTCGGTGACGGCCCCGCCAAGCAGGCTGTACCCTTCCCTTGCACAAGCAGCATTGCATCACGTCATGCTCGGAGCGCGCCGCCTCACTCCCGCGCCTCTCTCCGTGTCAGGCTTTTCAAGTTTCTACAGAAAAAAAAGAAGAAGAAAAAAAAAAAGCAAGCTTTCATTCTACAAGGCCAGCACCCAGTTTGTATTTTATGTATCGCAGGGAAAATGATAAGCCGGGATATAACAATGACCTACTTCACGTCTTGATAACATAATTTCCTCTGTCTGTCATTTTTCTCGAAGAATAATATTTGACTAACACGAGCACGGAAGATAGGGCAGGAGCTTTTCTGTGAACTGATAATGGACCAGATTCAGCCCCGAGACAGACAGCAGCCCCCCTGTTGACCTACGTGGAGCTAAGCCTGTTTATCCCGCGGCTCAGAGCTCGGAAAACAACCGCGTTAAAACCTGCGAGATGTGTGCGTGCGATAGGGCCGTGGCCGTAGGCTTCGGCGACAGCGGCTATCGGTGGCAGCATCCCTTCGGGACCAGCCCTCAGCCCACCGCCAGCACCGGGGGCTGCTCCGACCCGCTGCACCCCCCTGCCAAACAATGGGTTAGATCATCCTCTTGCACAAAAGCCTTCTGTGCTCCGTAGGGCACATTACGGTATGGCACAACCATGCAGCTCCGAGCCCGCTCCCGCCCCCCGTCCCCGAAACAAAGCGGACAGTTGTAGTCATCTCCCACCTACGGGAGTCCTCCTCGTCTTCGTGCATCTTTGCGCTGAACGAGGGCTCATTGCAGCGCTGATACGGGATGGGGACGTGCTGTTTGCTGCTGCGGGTAAGGGGTGGCACCGCTCAGCCAGCCTCGTGCCCGCAGCTGGGGTGTGTTTCATGCCGGTGTTGGAGATGGCAGCACGTCTGCTTGCCCTTGGCTGGCACATCAGGCAGGATGGACAGAAACCTGTCGTGGCTTCAGCGTGCCCGGACACACCGATGGCTGAAGCTGAGATATTTACTGTATGCCAGCTTCCAGCATCAGTGCATTAAGAAGGAACATGGAACATTGCAGATGCTTTTGTTAACCTGGCCTCGTCTTGTGCAGCAACGTGGCTAAGTCGACGCTCAGACCCACAAAAAGTAAACCGGACTGAACGGGGCCCCCGGGCTGCAAACACGGGCTCAGCCCAGCCCCGCCACCACCACCAGGGGACCCCGCGGGCTGTGCTGCACAACACCATCACCGTGCCCTCCCCGCTTGGTGCTGCCACCAGCACACCGCCACCCGGGGCGTTACGGCGACACCGTGCCCACAGTACATGCGACACCGGCCCCTCCCGCTACACGTGCCCCGCGCAATCCCCGCTCCGCGACCCCCTCCCCACGGCATGCGGGGCTGGGCGGAGGTGGGCGGAGCCTCCCCACCGCGCCCCCCGCGCCTTAACCAATAGCAGCGCGCGGCGGGCGCGGGCTGACCAATGAGCGCGCGGCGGCGGCGAGCCGGGCAGGTTGCGCGGCAGCGCCCCCTAGGGCTCCGCGCCGCGCCGCGCCGCGCCGGGCGGTGCCGGTGCCGGCGGCCCCTCCCCGCCCCGGCCATGTCACGCGGCGCCGCGGGGCCGCCGGCCGCGACTCGGTAGCGCGGGGCGAGGCGGGCGCAGCGCAGCGCAGCGCAGCCGGGCTCGCTGCTCCCTCCCTGCTCCGGGGCTGGCTTCGCGGCGGCCGCGCCGCTCCTGCCGCCCCGCCGGGGCTGCGCACCGCCTGCCCGCCGCCTCTCCCTTCTCTTCATCCTCGTCCTCGTCCTCGTCCCGCCGCTCCCCCGGTGGCGGGGCCGGGCCGGCCGCCCCCCGGATGCCGCCGCAGCAGGAGGGCGATGCGGGCTACATCGGCAAGCCGGTGGCGGCCGGAGGCTGCGAGGTGCCGCCGGTGCCCCCCCGCAGGGTGCGCAGCGGCCGGGCGGCGGCGGCGCTGGGGGCGGCGCTGGGCGGCCGCTGCCGGGGGGCGGCGGGGAGCGGGGCCGGCGGCGGGGCCGGGGGCGGCGGCGGCGGAGCCGGGGCCGGGGGCGGCAGCGAGCCGAGGCGCAGCATCAAGTGCGTGCTGGTGGGGGACGGCGCCGTGGGCAAGACCAGCCTGGTGGTGAGCTACACCACCAACGGGTACCCCACCGAGTACATCCCCACCGCCTTCGACAACTTCTCCGGTAAGGACGTGGGGCGCCGGGGGGGTTTGGGAGCCGGGCGGAAAGTTGGAGCCTGCCCCGGGGTTGTGTCCCTGCCAGCCGGGCTGCGGTGAGGCTTCGCTGCTGCTTCTGCCCCGCAGCCGCTCCGGTTTTGGGGTTGGGGGCGTCCCGAGGACAGATAAGGGGATAAGGAGCTCAGTCCCGGGCAGCGGGATCCTTCCCCTCTCCTTTTTTTTTTTTTCTTCATTAATGGAAAATGCACGAAGTTGGACTCACCACGCTTTCCCCCCTCCTCTCTCTCTCCCCCAAGCTGTTGTGTCTGTGGACGGCAAGCCGGTGAGACTGCAGCTCTGCGACACAGCCGGCCAGGTCAGTGCAGCCGCCTCCTCGGTTCAGGTGACAGCGGGAGGGGGCGAGCGGCTGGCCGGGGAGTCCTGCCAGGGGCTTCGTGGCTTTGAGCATCCCGTTAAGCCGCTGCCCTTCTCCCCTGTTCCTTGCCCGCTGCTTTGCCTGGGGTCTGCTGCGGGGTGGGGGACGCGCGTGCTGTGACTCCGCACCGGGACGGGGCACGGCTGCTGCTCTGCTTTGCCTGGCCAGAAAGCTGAAAGGTCTGGGGTTTCAGGGCTGTCAGCCTCTGAATAGGCTGAAAACCTTAAGGTTTTCTCCTTGAGAGGTTGTCACTGGGTTTGTTTTTAGCCAAATAGCTACAGATTTTAAAATGAAGGTGTTTGGGACAAAGTGTTCACCGCTGTAGGTGCGCACAGATGGACACTGCACTTTTAAAGGGACAGAAGCTTAAGGGAGAAAAAAAATCCTATTTGGTGTTATCTGTACAGACTTCACATTTGCTGTTTCCCCCCCCCCCCCATAAGACGTGCTGCTGCCCCTAACCTGACTAACTCCTGCGGGGCTGAGGGTGGCTAGTGCCTCTCAGCTCCTCATTTGCCTGCTAGGAGAATCCATTTCTTGTATTTCTGTACCCCGCTGGCTCGTAACACCCTAAGCCGTGTGCAGCACAGCTTGGGAGGGGCTGAGCCTGGACAGCTAAAAATGTTTTGCTACCGATCTCGCATTTGAAGGTGATGGGAGCTGGGTTCGTGAACAGCTTTGTGGGTCTGGGTCTATGCCTTCACTGAAACCCCATGGAGAAATCTCAGTGGCTTTAATGTACAAACCTATTTATATGGGTTTTGACTGGGTGCCCCGCTCAGTAAAGGAGCTTGAAGGGCTGCGCAGCCCTGGCAGCGCTGTAGGACTGTTTGATCTGCCCTGCACACCACAGTTAAAAGCCTGTGAGCAGCCTTCTGCAGGTGATGATGTGAAGAGAGATAACAGAAGCGAGCAATGACGTGGTGGCTGGGTGTGTTCACCGCGGGAATGAGGCAGCTGAAGGCATGGTGGTGGCAGGGTGACAGCCCATGGGAGGGCAGTGCCCAGGGCAGGGCAGCCCCTGGTGGCAGGAGGGAGCGGCAGGTCTGGTGGCCTCTTGCCTTTGCTGCCCTAAGCGGTTGAGGTGTTTGCTCTGTCCCAGAGCAGCCGGAACAGGGGAGTTGCTTCCTTAGAAGTGGGGCTACCTAAAGCAATCGAAGTTGTCTTGAATAAACCGTACCTGGCTGGCTGCTTTGCAAGACCGTGCTGCAGCGAGATTGGTGCTGAAATCTGCAGCTGAAAAATTGTAGATATTTCAGTGTCAGCAGCCTAAAAAGGTGTAGAGTCCCTGCAGTTCATGCACTACCATTGAAACCGTAGGAGTGCACTTGGAATATAAAGGGTATTATTTCATCTGGGTTAGAAACCCTTAAGATCTGGGTTTGGCTTTCCAGCCTATTGAATCGAGCCTCGTTGAGGTTTCTCATGTTGTGAGGAGAGGCAATTCCGTGGCGAGGTGCCTTTCCGCAAATGGTCCTGTCCTTCAGTGCTGCAGCTCACTAAACGCCGAGTTTCTCTCAAGCCAAATGGTGACAGCCTGGTTTCCTGTGAGGCTTAATCTGGGAATCAAGAGAGCTAATGAAGCTTGCTTTCTTGACTCGTGTTTTATAAATTGCTGTCTCTCCGAGAGTTACTGCTGGAAGAAATTCATTCGAGTGGAACGAGACTTCAGAGGCTTCCAGTGGGCTTTAAACTGCATATCCTGGGCCTTCAGAGGCTGCAGAGCAAAATTTCACATCTTGAAAATTAACATGTGACTCACAATTCAGCAGTAAAACGCCGGTACCGGAGAGATGTTTTCAGCTGTGTTTGTTCTTTGCGCTTTAAATTCAGAGCTTTTGAGAACACGGTCCATTTTAATTAAAATGTCACCGCCGCTGAGGCAAATCCTACCTGTTCAGGCTGCTAGTGTTACCCTGCTTTTATCCTGCTGTCAGCATAAAGGCAGGCTGCGTGGAGTTAACCCTTGCTTGTTGCTGCATTCTTCGCTAGCTGCTGCCTGTGGCAGAGTCCTTTGTTACCTTTAGGCTTCCTTGTGGCTACCTCCTGAAGCTGAAAAAGGGCTTTGCTTTGCTGGAGTTTGCTCTGAAAGGAGGAGGGAAGGAGGGAAAAAAAAAAAAAGAACAGGTAGCACTGGGAGGCCTGTTTGCAGTTTGTTTGATGTGGCATGGTTGGGAGGGAAAGGTAAAGCTCTTATTCCATGCCATTGGCATGTTAAGCCTGCGCATTGTGATTCCCTATTGCTGCCATCAGATTTAAATCCCTGGGCACAATGGCAGGGAAATTATTCCCATCTCCTGGAGGATGTTGTTAAGTAGGCACTGGGTTTAAAAATGTTTCCGTCTGGGAAATCTCAGCCAGGTGAGGAAACCAGCACCTTCCTTCCTTCCTTTCCTGATAGTGGCAGGGTGTCCACACGCTGGCAGCAGTGCAGAGCCAGACCTCGGGCTTAGCACGCGTGGCTGCTGCTACTGATGCACCTTGTCCTGTGGCCTGGGTGCTAAGGTCTCTTAGGCTGCAGGAGGTGAGCCTCAGCTTCTCCAAGCATCAGCAGCAGGCTTGATGCTTCTCAGGGTATCCTCCAGCGCTGTTTCTGCTGGGTGCTAACACAATGTTGTTCTGTGCAGGATGAATTCGACAAGCTCAGGCCCCTGTGCTACACCAACACGGACATCTTCCTGCTGTGCTTCAGCGTCGTCAGCCCCTCATCCTTCCAGAACGTGAGTGAGAAGTGGGTTCCCGAAATCCGGTGCCACTGCCCCAAGGCGCCCATCATCCTGGTGGGGACGCAGTCGGACCTGCGGGAGGACGTCAAGGTTCTCATCGAGCTGGACAAGTGCAAAGAGAAGCCCGTCTCGGAGGAGGCTGCGAAGCTCTGTGCCGAGGAAATAAAAGCCGCGTCCTACATCGAGTGCTCGGCTTTGACTCAGAAAAACCTCAAGGAGGTCTTTGATGCGGCCATCGTGGCTGGGATTCAGTACTCGGATACCCAGCAGCAACCAAAGAAATCCAAGTGTAGGACTCCAGACAAAATGAAAAACCTCTCCAAATCCTGGTGGAAAAAATACTGCTGTTTTGTATAGGAATCGCGAGGACCCGAGTGCTGCTCTGAGGACATCAAATAGAGGCTATATTAGCTCAACTCTCATTCTGTGTGTCCCGGGTGTATAGTGTAGATCTGTATGTATGTGTATATGTTGCTACTGGGTATCTCGGTTGCCCTTGCGAGGGCAGCAGAAGGATTTGTAGTTAAATGATCGCTATGAACCAGGTCCGGCGTCGAGTTTCATGACTAAATAATCTTTCATTAAGGAAGAAGTGCACACCGTGTGTCTGTGAGGCTGGAAGGATTTGCCCGAAGGATCTGACTTGTGTCACCATCTGTACGTTACGGGGAGGAGCGAACCGGAGCCCTCTGCTGCAAGGGCTGTGCAGCAGAAACGTGTGAGTGACTGTGGAAGCGTGGAGCCCAGACGGTCGAAGGGAAAAATAACACTGTGCCTCCTAATGGATGTTTTCTAGCTTTAAAAACCCACTCCTCTCTTCTCCGTGTCTTCCCAAACCAACACTCTTAGGGATCGCTTTAAAAAGGGTATGCAAGAGGTGTCATCTACACGCAAATGCCACGGCTGGAAAGGTCACAAATACACCTTCAGCGTGCTGCAAGGGAACCCGATACGTTACGGCACTGACATCTCATTTGTCACCTCCTGACTCGAAAGTCGTTTCTGTCCTTGTCCCCCTCTCCTTCCCAGGAAGTCAGGCGGGAGCGTTACCGAGCCTCAGCCACCGCTCCGGGTAGTAGCGGGCTCCTCTATTTCTGCAGACATGGTGGCAGTTCATCTGTTTCAGCTGAAAGGAATGTAAATGCTGTTGTGTTGTGCTTTCATTTTTATTTTATTTTAAAGAGAAGTAACAAATACCCGTGCAGCACCACCGCCAACTGCGTCTGTTTTCAAGTCTACAGCCAAGAATTTCCTAGTGCCCCTCCTTACCTTTAAGGCTGATAAACAAATAACAGATCAGGCAAATCGAGATGATAACAAACTGGAATCTAGAAACTGAGGCTGCTGTGTCCTCTTCACCATGCTGCTTTCAACCCAGTTAATGTTTCCCTTCTAAAGGCAACAGTTGCTTGTGGTTGAATCTTGTCCAAGCTCACGCTGGGGAAATTGGCTGAGGCCACCCTGGAAATTTAGCTGATAACGTTTTCCCCCATGGGTCCAACAAGTTAAAGTGAAACTTGCCTAAAATGTAGCTGGGTGATCAACGTAATGGAGAACTGAGTATGATCTGCCCTCTGACTAGATCCGATTCCTACTAGACTAAGCCTAATTCCAGCTCCTGTGGGTTTGAGAGACTGGAGGAGTAACGTGACTCTCTGCAAGAATTGGTATTTTAACTTATTCTGCAGAGGACATTTAGTCTGTGCTGTCTGTCTGTCTTTTTATGGCCCTGGCTACTTTTTTTTTTTTTTTCTTTCCTAGGTATTTCAAGATCAGATTATATTCTAGTTTTTTTTTCCTTTGGCCGTAGCCTTAAAGTGACCTTTTCATAGTCTTAAACTAAACTGCAGTTGCAGAAAGCCGGAACCTTTTTTCATTGTAAATGAATCAATGCCCGATATAAAGAGGAGCTGTGGAAGCCATCTGAATTGATAAAGCTGACCACAGTTTACCTCCTGGCCCATTAAATAAAATGACACTATGTAAATGGATTCTGGGGTGTATTGGCATAAGCTCCACAGACAGTATTTTTTTCCTGCACTACAGCAAAATGAGTGCAGAATGGATAACGTTCCATGGCTGAAAACTTGAAAATGGAATGGAAATCTTTACATAGGGCCTGATTCAATAAAAACGCGTTGGCTTCTGCACTGGAACAGCCTGCAAAAGCAGTTTCCATAGCACAGAAGCTGGATACATTTAACTTTGTTGCATCTGGTTCGTAATGGTTTAATGTTTACTGGTCATGAAGTTAACATCTGAGCCTTTATATTTCTTATTCTAATGCATTGACAGGATTTCAGATACACAGTCATACCGTCATCCTGGAGAAGAATGCAAAGCCAGACTTCTCTTGGGTGCTTTACTTCTCTGTAAAATGGTCTCAGTTGATCAAAAATGTGGGGTTTGGAAGGAGACAGGCTAAAATCTGAACAACTCCCATTTGCAAAAATAACACAATCTCTTCTGCAAGGTCATACTGCTTTGTATCATGCCGTACTGGAAGCAGTAGGTTATATTTTATAAGCAGCCTGTTTCATAGTCTGGAGTAGCATTACTTTTAAATGTAGCCAGCTGTGACTGTTTCTGAAAATGTGATGTATATACAACTTGTTATAGCCCTTTACTAGGTGTATGTAAACTGAGGTCTAATAACTTTACGAATACTGCTCTACACGGGGCTACACAGGGTCTAGGTTTTAGAAATATTCCTTTTAAAATTGCCTGTGTTTTACAAGCGCGAGTGAGGGGGAGATGTCTCTATGTAGTCTATAATCTGATGTGCCTTATAAAAAAGAAACAAACCTGTCTTCTGTTTTCTACATGTAGGCTATATTCTGAAAGAAATATTTCATGTGAGAGTGATATAAATGAGGTATTTGGAAATAAATGCTCATCTGTGTATGCGTCTGCCTCTGGTGCCCACTGCAATGAGGCTGGGAGGGTGCGGGCGGGTTCCTTGCTCCTGGACCCCAAAACCTGGGGTGCGGAGCAGGAGGAGCAGAGTGATGTTTCCCACTCACATTGCTCCGTGCACACCCTGGGGAGCTGGAGAGGGCATCTTGGAAGAGCCTGTTCCCTCTTCTTGGCACCAAGTATCCTCTCTGCCCCTATCCCACCCAGCACCCAGGGCCCACCCCTGCCACATCCCAATGCCAAACCACCTTTGCAACCTGTGCCACATTGCTCTTCTGCTACGTGGGCTGCTGTCCTACCTATCCCTGCGTCTGGACGAGGCTAAGCCAGCTCAGCTCATCCTTGCCGCCAGGGTAACGTTGTACATGTGCATGCAGCTGTAATCAAAAGGCTGCTTCGGCTGCCTGGCTTGAGCTACTGGATGAGGTGGCAGCTGTGGCTGATAAGAGCGCACTGAAGTAAGCCCGCTGTACGAGAGCTTTTCCAGAAATACCGAAATCGCTGCTGCTTTCTGATGGATGGAAGCTCCCAAGAGAGGATTTCGTGTTCTTCCTTATCAAATCAAAGTGCTGTAGAAAAAAATAAATGATTTGTTCTTGTATGGAAAAATAAATGCCACCTTTATCATTTTTTTCCCATGTATTTTGTGGATTGGACATCTCTAAAGTATGACCGGGGGTTGCCTAGCTGGGACAGTGACAAATGGGTATTCAGACTCAGCTGGGGGAGAGGATCTCCACAGAAATCTGACCATGCTCTTACTTTGCTTTCTATTTTCTTCCTAGACACCAGTTACTGACCACAGAGAAGGGGGGATTGATGCTGGAGGTGGCCTTGTATGACCACGTGCAGCTGACCTAATATTGTCATATGCATTATGCCTAAATGTTGGACCTTAAGCATGCAAGTGCCCCTACAACTGAGCCCTGGGAGGCAACCCATGTGCTTCCATCAGCTCCTGCCTTTAGTGTTGGTTGCCCTTTTATACAGCAGGGTGGGGAGAGCAAGGAAAACAGCTATTTAGGAGACAGTAAGACATTACAAAGCTCGGAAGAACTGGCAAAGGGACACCTGGGCAATGTGGAGTGAGAGAAACTGCTTTTACCTACTTCAGGCATAAGGAGATCAAAAAAACAATTAGACAAAACGCACGAGGAAGCAAACAGCCCCGGTGAGGGCTGTTAGGTACAAAAATACAGCCTTTCTTTAGGAAGTCCCAAAGCTGGGGATAGCTGGAAGCTGGAAGGAAATATCACTGCACACTACAGGGAAAAATCACTCCACATTTCCTCAGTTCTTCCAGTCTTTCCCCAAGCATCTGTGCGGGTTAGGGACAGGATATGGGATGAGGTGGACTTTTGGCATCATCCAGCACTGTCGTCCTAATGTATTTAATGTTTTCGCATTTGCTCTCGCAGGATGGGTTTTCAGCCAAGAGCAGGGCCCCGGGACCCAACAGGACCTTCTGAAGATTAAGCTCCCACCATTGCTGGCAGCTAGAGGGAAGATGTAATGCGGTTAGGGTTGGTCATTACCCATGTAGTGCAGCCCTCTATGGTATAAACCGGGGAGCAAACACTTGTGTAATTCAATGAATTTTACCATCTGAGGCAGAGTATTCTTCAGGGCTGCTGATTTATTTCCCCACTCTGTTTTAACAGGAAGAATAAATCAGTGAGGTGTATGAAAAATAAAAGGTGTAAAGTCCCAGCTTGGCCGCTATGCTTTGGCCTTTACAAAGGCCAAACGCCTTTTTAAAATACGTCTCTTTGGGATAGTAGTTTTAGTACCAGTGGCCTAATGGGGTTGGTACAGATGGTGGTGTGGGGTAGAGCAGCATGCCCAGACAGCTGCCAGTTTTTCTGTTGCTGTGGGATGTCCCCAGTGTCTTGCGGGTCCTCTGGGCCACCTCACCCGTGTCCCTGATGCCAGCCCCTGCAGCAGTGCTACTTTTTAGCAATGGCAGGAAAAGAAACAGTTTCTGGTAGAAATGCGATTTTTATGGTTTGTGTTTCCCTGTTCGAGTTGCTGATGGAGTGAGAGCTACGTACTTGGAGATCTGCGTTACCTGGTCTTTGATGGTTCAGCAGAGGGACCAGCACCACAAGCCAGCTGCACTGCTTTCCTTGCAGCCTTTTGGTGGAGGAGCTCTGAACAGGATTTGTCTGAAGGCAGTGCTTGAACAATAGCTCCCCACTCATCCTTCCCTTCCACGGCTGCCTCTCCCCCTGCATTCTCCTCTCCATAGGCAATCTTCTCGTTTATTTTCAATTCAAAACGGCACTTTGCCCAAAGCCTGGTACTCAGCATTTTTATGCTCCCTGTATCACATTCTTGCATCTTTTGAGCTATGTCGTGGCCTTTCCACATTTTAATTATAAGCTCAGCAGGCTTCAAGCTTTGCTATTCCTCCGAGCTAAGAAAAAAAAAAAAAAAAACCTCCTTTTCCTTTATCCTCATTTTCATAATCTACAAGAATCAAAGTGGATGAATTTGGGGGAAAAAAAATGGAAAAATGGGCAGAATATTGCAGAGCAAAGCCTGAAGATTGGACAGTGATAGCAAGGGGGTAAAGTCTCTGCTAGTGCTCACTGCAGTTGCCCAAAGGGGCGATAAGACGGCACCGCGTGCCTGCACGCACAGCAGCTGCTGACATCTCGGGGCAAGGGCGCTGCATCTGCTCTGCTGCAGGCAGGGCCCTGGCCATCTTCAAAGGGCTTTGAAGTATCCCCTGACAATCTCCTCTGGAAGATAAGAGATTACAGAGGGAGGAAGGAGTTCCTGAAAACAGCTCCAGCAGCACGTATGTTTATCTAGTCTGGGTAATGCAGAAGGAGGCCAAAACCTGGGCTGGTGACACCCGAGAAGGTAGACAGGGATTCAAGCAGAAAATGCAAAGTAATGGGAAAAACCTTTTTCTTTTTCTTTTTCTTTTTCTTTTTCTTTTTCTTTTTCTTTTTCTTTTTCTTTTTCTTTTTCTTTTTCTTTTTCTTTTTCTTTTTCTTTTTCTTTTTCTTTTTCTTTTTCTTTTTCTTTTTCTTTTTCTTTTTCTTTTTCTTTTCCTTTTCCTTTTCCTTTTCCTTTTCCTTTTCCTTTTCCTTTTCCTTTTCCATAGATTACTTTTCAAGTATCTGATTCGATCCAGCAGCTGTAGGAGGGATGTTAGTGGGTACATCCCTACCTAGTCCTTTCAGTATCTGCTTTTGAATCTGTTACTATGTTTTTGTCTAATTCCTTGCTGACACTGCAGCCAACCAGAACAGCCAGTCCCAGAGGTTCAAAATCCACTGCATAAAGAAATACTTTCTTTTCCTTGATTTAAATTGTGCTCCTATTCATTTCAATATGACCCCTAGATATATTGTGGCACTGTAGGTTACGGTGAATAGCAGTTTACAGATAAATTGGTGGCTAGGTGACCAGGAAAGTGACAGTGAGACTTGATCAGCTGCCTTCTCTGTTTTGTAAACCACAGTTGTGTTTGCATTTTCCCTCCCTGGCTGAAAAGCCCCAGCCTTTTCCAGTCTCTCCTGTTAGGCAGTCCCTCTATCCCCTCCTCCATTTCAGTTGCTATCCCTTAGAGTCCCCCCTAACCCTGTCATCCCCTTCGTAAGGGATGCAGAGCAGAACCACGGGCAAAAATTCAGCCCTGTGTTTTGTTTTTCAGCGATCTTCTTGGTCATGCCCAGCAATTTGTGGGTGTTGTTTCAACAGGCTTTGGTGTGGAACCTTGTCAAAAGTTTTCTGGAAACCCAGCTGTATTATTTCCCTGGGACCCCCAATACCCATGAGTTTGCCTTCACCCCTTCCAACAGTAGCACATTTCCAGTAGGATTTCCCTTCAGAGAAGCCAGGCTGGTAGTTTCCCAACAGACAATATTGTTTGTGTGGTCAATAATCTCACTCTTATTGTAGCATTTACCTTCCAAATGAATATATGAGGAATTGTCCTTGTTGTAAGCAGTATATAGCTCTGTGAAGGAGAAACTGCTCAGGGATCCCTCTGATTTAAACTTGTCTATGATGAACCTGTGATCTTTGCAAGGATGAAAGTGAAGTGACTGCTTTCTGCATCTCCTCCTCCATCTAGAGGACAAGGACAGTGAAAATTTCCTATCACACCAGGGTACTATAAAGGCTCCAGTATGCCAGGTCAAGATTTCCAGATGTGACACAAGTTTTTGGCCACTTTGGTGGATAGCAAACCAGCGATTCTTCAACAGGTTTTCTTATCACGTACCCAGCGGAAAGCAGGTCTTTTCATAATTATTCTAAGTCTGATTGCACAGATCTTCAGTCACATTTGAAACATTTGACCTTAGAAGGGCAAAAATACTTGAGCTGCCTGAAGTGGGAGACAGAGTAGCAGTGGGAAATGCTATTCTACTGCCAAAGCGCTTTGAGAAATGGATCTCCGTGTCCTGCTTTAAAGCATAGCATCTGATTTTGACTCGTTAGACCAAGATTTTGTGTGGAATATATTGTTTGCCCAGTTAGAATGGAAACATAGTGAATTTTGACAAAATGATGTGGAATATGTTCCTATAATAAATGTGGATGTGAAAAAAATGTGGATGTGTGCAAATCTAGCACTTGTAATAGAGTTGCAGAGAGCAAATTTGGCCAAGTAATTTATATAGTATTTTATAATGTTTATTTAAAATTATATACAAATATTTAGTTATTATATAATATTTATATAATTATATGTAACATTTATATATTATTATGAAATATTAAAATATTATTTACATAACATTTTATAATATTTATAATATTCCTAGTGTTCTGGGAGGTTGTGATCCCAGGCTTTCAACAATATGTCTGTTAGCTTCTTGCTTTAGGCAGAGGGGACACTCAATATGCTGTTACTCCAGGCTAGGAAGAAATGGAATATGATATTATTATTACTGCTACCTTTAGCAGGAAAAGTGCAAAAGAAGAAAGCAGTTGGACTCTAACCTCATTTTTACTTAGGCAAAACTCCCCCTTGTCACATCAGGGACTTACCATAAGAATGCGAGGTGCAATCTGTAGAGATTATCAGGCATTTTATGTTCCTGAAGCCAAAGAAGCAACTTTTACATTCAGTGCTTCTGGGAGCAGCAGCAGCAAAATAATGATGAGAGATGGACGGGAGGCATTTGGCAAGCCTGATGACAGAAGGATGCCTTGATAAGCATTGTTATTTTTTGGGATCCAGTCCAGATTTTTGGAGCTCTTCATCTGAAGGGTTAGTTAAAACAGTCACAAAGCCCTTTAAAGTGCAACAGATCAGCCCTAATTAGGACCAGGTTGCTCTGACTGGAGGCCGCTTTTGCTGGTAAAACTTTTTGGTGTGAACCAGGCCTGTCAGACCAGGAAGCAGCCACGGATCCTCATTGATCTGTGACAGTTCAAAGCAAATCGACATATCATGGCAGCTTTCTTATGGGTCCCTTGCATCCCTTTAGTGTACAGTCGAGAGTCTTAACGTTTATGAGGCTTGAAATCTGACCTACGCTTTGGACCCAGAAGGCCATGGAGGAGAGAGGGACGCAGCAAAAGGAACAGCAGTGGTGGTGGGCAGGGGCAGGGCTGCAACCCAGCTGTGTCCCGCAGCTCTTTGCAGTGTTGAGAGTTGTCATTTCTGAAATGAACAGGATGAAAAGGTGTTTGGGATTCAGGAATGCTAGATCCTAGAGTCCTGGTTAAACACAAGCCCCCATGTGCTTTGCAGTGAAATCTAAGGACTTCAGAGGGGTGTTTCCGTACTTGGGACAGCAGTTGTTGGGCAGGTTCCCATTCATTTTCCCCTGACACTTTGTATTTCTCACCCAGACGCTTCTGTTTCTGATTAATTAGCAATTGGGGTGGCAAAAAGATAGCGCAATCTAGTGTTTACAAATAGCTTTGTCTCGGTGGGTGGACCAGAGTGGAGGTTCTCAGGACACTTGACCCATAAAATCTCCATAGTGGAGGGACTTGGGATTGTTGGATTTTTTTTCCCCTTCTCCTTTTCTCATGCTGGTTGGCAGTGTTATTCCCAAGAGTGGTGTCTTGGACTGATAATTTCTCCTGGTGCTGCCATCAGGCTGGAATTTTTGCTTCAAAGAATATTCCATTGATTTGCCCAGGTCTTGGCAGACAACACACATTGCCTTTCAAAAGTAAACACTCAAAGGGGTGAGTGGGAAAATGTGTAATAAATGAAATAGCAGCATTGATGGTGCTCATTTGGAAAAGCAGATAATCTCCTTTGTTTGTGCTACCACATGTTAACGAGTGAAGCATCTGTGACGATTTCTCAATAAAGCTGGTGCTGGATTTGTCTCCATTGTCTAGAAAATCCCCTTTAATCTTGTGAAATGCTATCTCTGTAATAAGAAGTATATCATGGTTTGAATCACCTTGCTTGTTCCCCCTCTATTGTCTCGATCACATGTGGTGCCAGTTTACAAATATTTAGCCAGATTAAGGCATTAGGCTGCTGTGAGGGGGAGAAGCATCATGTAATAGGAAGAGAAAGAGAAGAGACAGAATTTATTATCTAAATGTGCTTTCAGACAACTTTTACTTGGCACTTGCTCTATTTCTTTTATTTCTCTTCCAGTAAGATTTGCACCCAGGCAGTTCAAGCCTTTTCCCTCCACCTTTTATAGCTGTTGATAAAAAATAGATGTTGTTTGGTCCTTTTGGGCTGCGCTTGAAGGGTGGATTGCTCTGGCTGAGCAGATTAGGAAGGCCTTAGTTGTGTGTGCTTTTCTAAGCAGGCAGATGGACCTGCTTATTTGAAGAGCCTGGGAGTTTGAGTGAAATGGAGGAGGAGAGAGGTGGGATTTTCTCCTTGCAGTCTGGTTCTTTGGCCTGCAGACTCGGGTCCCAAATCTGCTCCCAGTTATGCTGTGTAACTCTAAAGTAACTTGATTTACAACAGCCCGCTCTGGATTTAACTCCATGTAATTGATGGCAGAGTCTGCTCCTTATTATTCATTCTGCACCTAACCAGTTTAAAGGGTCAGGGAAAATATCTGAGGAATAGAGCTGTCTTTGATCTCTGCTTTAATATTTCTGCTACATTTTACATACACAAAGAGCTATCGTGGCCTTTCACTAAGAATTGTTCGGTCTGGAGAGGCACAAGAAGTGTTCTTCATGATGGTAAGGAAGCTTCTGGGATGTGTGAATTGCTAAGAAGAGATGAGTTAAGACTAAAGATGGATTTCTATCTCTGTTACTCCCAATAACAAGGCTAGGATTGTGTAGAGGGAAATAATTAATTACCACACGCCCTCTTTAGAAATTTTTCTTCTGAAATTATTGTTTCACTTTGTTGCATAAAATGGCATTACATACAACATTGTCCTTGTAATACACAGTGTGTTGGTTGCTCCCAAGAATTCACATTCTTCTATGTAGACCATACACTTGCGCTATCTATTATTTATCCTAAAAAATAGAAGTTAAAAAAAAATAGAAAAAAAGATGGGCATTTCAGTTCAGTGTTCTCATATGCTGGTGTTTTTAACAGCAGTGCTAATATTTAATTTCATCGCTGTTCCAGTATGTAACAGGAAGTGTCAAGAGAGTTTCAGAGAGGTGAGACACTTATCTGCAACATCTGCTCTGGATACTCACCGGAGCCCAGTTAATGGGAACAAGTTGTTTGACGCTATCTGAGCGTAACTCTTCTTTGTGTTGCAACTCACCTGTAGCAAAACAACCGGATGGAGACTTGAGAGATGCTTTTCAACACTGCCTATTACGAGCAGCAATGCACCGTGGTGGCTTCCATAGCATGCAAAGAGCTTGGGTTTTCATTTGGAGACCCATCCTCTCCAAATCAAATCATCAGCCTTGCAGCTCAAGGTCAGGACTAGCCCACAGGGCCATTTCTATTGGTTTACAGGCATACAAGCAGATCTCTAAGCCAGCCTAACTGTGCTGACTGCCACGTGTGTTTTGGGGGGTCAAAGAGAAATGAAGACCTCTGTTAGAGCTATTGGCATTTGTTAAGTCAGGTGCAGGTTGTGCAAATTAATTTCCAATGCTTCAGGGCCCCAACCCTTGAACAGTGAGGTGGAAATGAACACAAAGTGGGAGGGAAGACATAAGCACACCAAATCTACTACAGGGAGAAAAAGCCTTAGGTAGTAGAAGAGATAGTCCTGGGTTTCAGAAATGTCTTATTTTAACTTACTTTAACTCTCTACCCCCGGTTAGAGGAAAATCATTTCCATTATATGTTATCTGTGAAGGACCTATCTGCAAAATGGTAGTGTCTAGAAAAGAACATCACACAGGCATACATTCTCAGCAAATTCCTTGTATTAAGATACTGATCAGAGACTGTCATTATAGGCTGTTTCATACTTTCAGCTGAATACATAAAGGGAATGAAGAGCACTCCAGATATCTATTGACATTTTTATCCAGCGGCATAAGAAGCACTGCCCCATAAAAATTCAGTAGATTTGCTGTCTGTGTGCAAATTTCATCTGCTTTTTGCATATTGCTTCCATGACTTGCTGATGTTCAAGCTGACACTGTGGAAAATTGGCTGTTTTCATTTCACACAGGGAATTAATTATACTTTTGCCATTCTGACTTGCAGAACTCATGCCAGAAAAATTTCACATGAGATTAGGGGACTGAGCAAGCCTATGAAACGCCAAATAGCAACAGCCCCAAGCCCCACACCATATTGAGGGACAGGCAATAAAAAGCCAATTAATGTCCCCGGGAAGGTTTATACATTTTGGATTACATCCAAGTGCATACATGATAATGACTTAAAAATCACATTCATCTGCAGCCTGTGCCAGATTTTTAGCTGGAAGTCCATTAATTATTCCATAGGAAGATAGGATGGGTAGAACATCCCCATGGACAGACCCATGGGCTTCAGTGGCAGCAGCCGTGCCAAGTGAGTGAGATGCCTGCAACCCTTCTGTCCACTTATGTCCTGGATGCTCCTCCAAAAAGATCTCCTGGATGTTCCTGGCATCCCATGCACTGGTGGTATTCCTGTAACCACTGCATCTCCTGTGTCTCTTCTTCTTGCTGCAATTAGGTGAAGGTGGACACTGCCCTGGCCACCACAAGAGGGTTACTTGTCCATGCAGTTTTGCAGGGAAGCCCTGACCTTTCCGGGGTGTCTGGGTGGCCAGGAGGCTGTCACAGTCCTGTTTCAGTGATGCAGCACCCCACGCCTCTGTGTCCTTCAAGGCACCACTTTGGGTTTGGGCTCAGGAAGGCAAGTTGCATCTGGATGAGGTGAGGAAAGAAACAATGGGACCCAATTGTGTCCCCACAGTGGCTTTGTATAGAGGCAGGGCTGTGGGACACTGGTGTTCCCCAGCTTGGTCCAGCTTCGAGGCATGTAGCTGAGGACAGACAATGCTCCCAAAGCCTTACTGCCTGGGGCACACCAGTCTCCTGGAGAGCAGTGGCACTGTGAGTGTGGAGACTTTACAGCACTTTTCTCTCTGTAGCTGTGTAACTGTGTGATGGTTCAGTCCCTGCATCACCTGAACAGTGTTCATAGCCCTTATAGAGCCAAGTACTCAAACAATAAACAGACATCCCCAGGCACTTTGGCCTCTGTTTTACTGAACAAGGAGAAAACAGAAAAAGCTGAAGTTTCCATGGGCAAGCATGGGCAAATGCACAAAAGACAGTGGCCTGTGTAGAAAAATCTGTCCTGGACCTTGAGGCAGAAGTGGCCAGCACTGATTTAAAGCTGCTGTCTACGAAAAACAAGGGGACGATGGCTCCATTGCTCGGCACACAGCAGGGAGCAAGGGAACAGATATCAGGCTTGAGCAGGCCTTGCTTTGTGTCAGCAATAACCACAGGGTCACAGGAGGATTCAGTTATTAAAGAAAATAAATTTGGGTAAGTTGGGCAGTTATTCTCCAGTGGGCTGTTTGAGGCTGATTGATTGGACCACAACTGGTACCAGGAACACGAGGGCTCTCTGACCAACTGCTGCTTTTACAGCCGTATTTCTCCTTCTCTCTCCTCTCCACTTTGTTTTCTTTAATAGATGAGGAGACTAAAATGCAGGTGAACTCTGTGAACTGCAAACAATGGGAGCTCAAAGCTTCCTGAATCGAGACATTCAGGGGCAGCACAGTATGTACTTTGTGCTGGGGGGGCGTTAGTTCCTCTGGAGGAAAGTCACTTGTTTGGAGACTTAGAGGTTGTGCAAAAGAGAACAAAGCACTTGAATTTGAAAGGAAAAAGAGAGAAAGAGAGAAAGAGAGAAAAAGAGAGAGAGAGAGAGAGAGAGAGAGAGAGAGAGAGAGAGAGAGAGAGAGAAGAAAGAAAGAAAGAAAGAAAGAAAGAAAGAAAGAAAGAAAGAAAGAAAGAAAGAAAGAAAGAAAGAAAGAAAGAAAGAAAGAAAGAAAGAAAGAAAGAAAGAAAGAAAGAAAGGAAGGAAGGATGATAATGAAAGAGAGAAAAAGAGACAGGGAAAGAGGTGGGGGGAGAGAGAGGGAGGGACAAGACAAAAGTGAAGATCTCTAGAACAAGTATGCACATGTTCCCTGGGCTTCTCAGTGTGAATACAAGGGCAAAAGTCATGCCAGTGGTAAGCTGTGGAACAGGGAAGTGGTGCCTTTCTGTACCTAGACCACAGGTATATAATCTAGAAAAGAGACTTAGTAGTGTGTCTAAGTGGGGAGGTGCACCGTGCTGCCCATGCAATAGGCAGCTTGGAAAACCTGGAGAGACAGAGAGATTCAGCAACACCGTTCTGCATTAGAGCAAAAAGGAGTAAAATGAAACAAGGTGCTTAGCAATTTGTGCTCTACCTGGCCAAGAGAGCAAGGGGGATGCAAAACAAATGAGAAAAAAATGCAAATAGGAGGGAGGAACCTCCTTCTGCCCCCATGAGCCTGGCCTCGGGCACAGGTGAACAGCAGTCTAGTATAAAGAAGAGCTCAGATGATGTCCTGGTACCTGGCACTCTTTATGTACAAAAAGTCAATGAGGAGAAGGAAGTTTATTCTATCCATTGTTCCCCTGACTTAGAAAGGACACTTTAATGGGGCTGGAGATTGCCTGGAGTCTGTGGAAATGTGGGGAAAGGCACAGCCACTTCTGTTTCCCCAGGGCAAGGGGGGATTTCTTCTCCAGGAAGAGCCTTGGGGTCTGCTCTGCCCAGGCATGGGACTGCAGAAAGCATCGATCCCTGTGGCTCTGGTCCCTTAACAGTAACCAGCCATAGTTGGTGAAAACCTATTTTACTATTGCACCCCCCCCAGAAAGCATTTCACAGAAAACAGATATATGTTCACATTACCTTGGGTATTACCACGGGATGGGACTTTTTGGTGATGCACAGGGAGATTTGATTCATGCAAGACAAAGGACTAGTCTCCAGTAAGAAAAGAAAAGGGAGGCAATCTGTTGTGTGTTTAGTGGATAACATTTATTGCCTTCTACGGGAGTGGCGTGAGATGAACATCCAGCTTCCAGCAGAAACCCACTAGTGAGGTGGAGGAGAAAAATCCTCAGCCACACAGCAGGTGTGGCAGACAGCAGTCACTGCAAAGCCACTGTCATTCAATCACTTGTGACTGAATGAAAGACAAAAACGGAAAGTGGGAGAATGATGATTCATTTTAGGCAAACAAAGTGGAGGAAACACTGGTAAAATCTAGTGGTGCATGTCACCTAGGAAAGAGTTAATTCCTCTAAGACTACTCTCTGCACAGAAGCTGGGAATACTGACATCCCCCTCGGGCTATGATCACCACTGAGATTTTTTCCTGATGATGTAACACTTGTAACGTGACATCTTGCATACATTTCCTGGTTGGGGTAGTTATCTGCAGAACCTGAATGATATCCCCGTGCTTTACTCTGGCAGTTTCCATGGAACTCCCTTGATTTATTTGCTTTTTAATAAACTCAGCTATTTGTTGTGCAGCACTGTGGCCCAGATTATCTGTTTTCAGCTATAGCAGCGCAGACCATTGTGATACGGGATATACACTCAGGTATGATGGAAGGGAATTATTCCAGCTACCCCAAAAGCAGCAACTGCCTTCCTGTTGGTAACAGGACAGGGAACTCAGGACTTCCCTGGCTAGGCAAGTTAGTGGGAATTTTACCAGCAGTGGTCATGGGATGGCATCTCACAGCCCCTCGATGGGACCAGAAGACGAGTATGTCTGCTGCAGCTGAGGCTCAAATGTTCATACAATGCCCACTGAGCAACCAGTGCAAAGATGCAACAGGACCTACTGAAAAAAAATGGCAGGAACCACTTGTGTGTCTGAACAAGGAAGAGCAAAGAGAGGTATGTGAGTGGGAGGGGGTGTGCAGCTTTAGGGAACAGACTGCCAGAGACCTGGGGAGATTACAAAACGAAGACTGGAGTGTTTTGTTTTGTTTCTTTTTCCAAACCTGCTCAAGAAAGTTGTGATGAAAAATGAAAGGAAAATTATCCAGGAGCATAAAGATGCCAAACTAGGGCTTTTCCATGTGCTTCTGTAGGGTTGGAATCCCCTGAGAAAATACAGACAATGTATGAGAGGGAATGCAGTTGTCTAAAAATGGTGCTTTTTGAGCACTTTGGGAGTCTTTGCTTGGTGTCCAGGTGACCTGTCAGAAGTGCATTTATCTCCTGTACATACATGTATATACCTACCAGTCTGTGTGAATGTCTAAAATAAGGTAGTTCAAAAAGCAGCAGGCAACTGAATCCTTCAATACATGTCAGAAGTTGAGCTGCTTTTCTAGATTAAATTTATGGAGGAAAGCAGTCATTTTGTGATTGCTCTGGGCTATTGGGCTATCCTATCTACCATAGGATAAGATGAATTGTTTCCTGTAAATGCCTGTTTATCTCTGTAAACTGAGCCCAGGGTGTCTGGCTCACATGTAGATGTCACTCACATGTAAAGACATTTCAGATGAATCCACTGCAAAGTCTGGGAAGAGACTGCAGGCGAATTTCCCAAGAGCACCCAAGTCCCATTTTACAAAGAGCTTAGTGAATAGGTTCTTAAATTTCAGGTAAACCACTGCAAATGGGAAATACTTCCTTCAAGTTAATTAGAGGCTCACGGAGTTCTTCATCTCCCTCTTGCTTTTGGGGAGTGAAGTGTTGGTAATTGAGTTATGAGGGTGGCAATGCCAGCAGCACCAGCACTGCTGAGCACTCAGCCTGTCTGCTGGGCATCTGCCATGCAGCTCCAAGAGGTGTTTAGACAGTGAAGTGCTAAGTATTCCCCAAAATTTCTGCAAGTAAGCCTAACAGCAAGAGTTCTGCGTGTAGGGCAGGGGAGTGGGATGCTGCACTGCCTGAGGGCTGGCTGAGGGTGTGTTTGGAGTCTGTGCGTGGAGCTGGATGTTACAGAAAGGAGGCAGATGAAATGGAAAAAAATATAGTGGAGCACAGCCAAAGTGCTACAGGGGATGGAGGAAACATAACTATGCAGGAAGTTTGGTAATGCTAGACCTGTCCTCTCGAGGGAAGAGGAGGTGAAGAGATGGGGCTGTTACAGCGCACAGAATACTTTGCACTTCTCTTGCACCTTCCAGTGGAGCTGATGCAAATATTCGGATCCTCACATCCCTGTAGGCTGTTGCTTATTGCCACTTTCTACTGAGCTGAGACTGATGTAAGTGAGCACACACAAAGCAAGACAGTACCAATATTGGGAACTGAGCCTATGGCTTCCCAGCCCTCAGCCCTCTATGTGGCTTGCAGGTTGTGCCATGTACACTGGAAGACTGAGGCGTTCAGACTCCCTGCATAGTATCATGCACAGCAAGATAAATATAACTGAAGACAAACATATGGGTCAAAAATAAAAATAAAAATAAAATCTTAAATCATTTATTGTCCAGGGCAGCAAGAAGATTCCCAAGGTGATCAGCAATTTTGAGGACATGTGCACCAGTCTTTGTGGTCATACTGTGAAAGCATTCCTTTGATCAGAAATCTCTGTTTGACATGATTGAAACATGGCAAAGGCCTCCCTCACTACTGATTAAGCTAGACAGTCATTCTGAGCCTGTGCCCACCCATCCTTATTTTCCTTGCAAAAATCCATCGATTTTGATTTTTTCTACTTCCTCAACCGTCCTGTCTGTGCCTTAGTTCTGTTTGTAAGACGGAGAGATCAATATTGCCTGCCTGTGACAAAATGAGGTGGTAGGGTGGAAAAACAACAACTTGGTTTTGGTGTATTCATGCCTTTAGTTCATGATACTGAAGTAGAAAATGCTCAGAGTATGAAGCCTTGTAGTTGTTACTGGGACCGAGCCCTTCAAGAAGAGGAGCATCTCTGGGCTGTGACTGAGGGTTCACAGGACAATTCAGTCTGGAAGGGAACTCAGGAGTCTTTAGACCAACTCCTGCTCAAAGCAGGGCCAGCTTTGAGGTCAGGCCAGCTTGCTCAGGGCTTGATCCACTTGTGGCTTGAACGCTTCTCGGAATGGAGACAGCACAGCCACTGCTTGTCTGGGTTGACTGGTGAATGTGGAGGCAGAGAGACAGCAGACATGGCTCCATTTCAGAAAGGCATTAATGACCTGTGTGGCTGAGAAATTTCCCCTAGACCAACTGCCATGCCTAGTAAAGCCAGCTGGTTCCTATTTTCACTGCAAGGCCTGTGGTGCAGCACAGAGCAAGGCCTCAAGGCCTGCAAGGTATTCCCAGTGGTTGCTACAGGCTGCCCTAACCTCATGCTGTAACTGCTGGACCTTGGTTTTATTAGCCTGATATTAGATCCTGGATATGTTGGATGTATTAGATCAAAAGTAAGGCAAGTATGCCTACAACACAAATCAGTGTGGTGACTGCAGTGCAGACATGCCCTTAGAAAGAAAGAAAGTAGGTAAATATTTAGAGAAGATATGCCCCTGGCTTCTGAGAGAAAATAAATGGTACGTGGTGGTGTATGATGAAAGCAATGAAATCAGATATTCTTCTTGGCTTCTTCTCTGCTTGGATTTCTTTTTTTTTCTTTCCTCTTCCTAAGCAAAAGCCCAAATATTAAGGATTTATTCTGCAGGAGACTGACATTCCCTACTTAAAGCCCTGCAGGCTTAGAAAAGTTCAAACCCAGACATTTGTCAAGTGAAGCATTACGATCAGTTTGAAACTCCACTTAAATGCTGTCTGCGATATCCCGTTAGCGAAGCTCCTCCGAATCCCATTTGCACATCAGAGCTGCACACTGCCTTACAGATCATTATGGTTACTTACAGTGCCTGCTGACAATGCCCCTTGCTTTAACTGAGAGCATCTATTTCCTCGGATGCTTTTCCACAGGATCAGGGGAAGGAAAAGGAAGGCTGGCAGTGGCACCACTTTGGGCCATAAAACCACCGTGCAGAGAAGCAGGAGCACAGCACCAGCTTCTGAGTGCCCACCCCAGCCAGCCCCTGCCTTCTCCACTGTGCTGGCTCACTCTCCCTTTCTGTGACCTAAAATTGGCATTAGACACAGGTTTGAACCTATGATCTCTGTGTCCAAACAGCCCCAGGATTTGAACAGTGGGACTCCAGGTAGGTGGAAATCAGCCTTCGCAGTTTGCTTCCTGCTCTCTAAAACAAGCAGGGACGAGGCTGTCTTGTGCATTTCCAGTGCAAGCAGGATGAGCGGTCTGCAGGCGAGTCAGCAGGCAAAGTTTATTCCCATAATCTTGCAGTGTGTGGTTTTGCACAAGCAAACACCTGGCAGCAGGGGACTCAGCCAAACACGTGCAGCCCCATACATGCGGAGGAGCTTTTCCCACCCCAAAAACAGCTCCACGGGGGATGTGAGGAGGACAACCCCAGGCCTGGGAGTCACGGTGAGGAGTGATGGGGTGTTTACACTGTAGCACAGCAAGGATCCTGGCTTTATGAGCAACATGGGGCTGGGAGTGTTTGTGATTGCAGAGAGCCTGTCAGGGCAGGGGTTGTCACTGACCTCCCTCCTGTGATATTCAGATTGACAGCTTTCAGCCCACCCCAGTTAAGGATGGAGTACGCCTCAGCAGGCATTTAACAGCCTTTAAATTTGTTTGGTTGGTTGGTTTGGCTTTTTTTTTTTTTTTTTTTTTTCTGTTGTTATTTTTTGAGGAGGGAAAGTAAAAGGGAGGAAAGTGTTTAACGTGTTTAAACTTATGTTTAATCTTGTCTTTGTGACTTTTGAGCCTTTTGCTCCGTTTTATCCTTGCATCAAAACGGCACTGGCCTGGCCCCTCATGCTGCACAAGTACACAGCTGGCATTTCCCTTGTAGCAAACCCACTGCTGTGAGCACAGAGCTCCCTAAATCTTTGTACAAGCTTGCTTTGGTCCCAAAGTCAAAGCAACAACATTTTCATAGCTACAACAACATTGAAATGAAGGCAGAGTTTGGTCTAAAGGTTCAAATTCCTAGCCCAGGTGATCTGACCTACCAAGTCTCCTGTATTGCTCAATGTTTAAGTAATACCAGTCCCTTAGATCATACCCTTATGATCTTAAACTCCATGCTTCTTCCACATCACATCTAGCTTTGTCTCCCTTCTGGATAGATGCTTGGAGAGGAACCAGGGGACTGTCAGAGGGACCAGGGCAGGAAATGGTTTCATGAGCCAAAGGGAAATTGGAGAAGGTTAAAAATTAGCTGTCTGAATTCTCTGCTGATATCAGTTGGCCTAACATAATGGAGCCGCATTAATTTATTCTAGGAAACCATCTGACACCGCTTCTCATACCGGACGATGCTGACAGAATAGCAGCCTGTCTGGGAGCAGCAGGGAGGGTGTCTGTGTCCTGCTCAGCACTGACCCGCTGGTGCAGGTTGTTGGATACACGTTTGTTGCCACACAAGCACCACGGCATCAGACAGTGAGCTTGGCATATGGGAAAAATATTAAGTCTGGATGTAGAACAGATTTTGGAGGAGGTAAGTCGCAGCAAGTTTTCTCTAGTCTCCTCTGAATCTGGCCCGGTGTTACTGAATAGCTTAATGCTCTGTAGATTTACAGTGTTTAGTGAAAACAGTTTGTATGAAACCTGACCAGCTGAAATAGAGTCTGAGAATATCTCCAGCTTGCAGAGCTGTCATTAAACATTAACAGCGAGCAGCTGGGTCTCCTATGGATAACACAGGCTTGCACTCCTGTCACTGCTCATGGGAGCAAGCTTCATAAGGAAGAGGGAGAAAATACACCCTGGCATGTACATCCCAAGCCATGAGTTAGAGGAACAGAGGAACAATGGGTCTAAGCTGAGACGATCTGTCTTTGCCTCTGAGGCTGAAATAGGAGGAAATTGTCCTGAAGATGACATGCTGTCATGAACAAGGATGGAGCTGCCTCAACACAGCCATTCACACAGTTTTATTTAGGTGTTCCCAGTGTTTTCCATTCAGCCCAGCACTGCAGCATCGTTAGGTGAAGCAGAGAGGGGCCCAGGGCTGACATCAGGCAGCAGGAAGCGCAATAAAAGAGGGGTTTCGCTGATGACACTTGTGATGGGAGCCACATGGTGTCCCTGTGCTGTGCCAGCTGCTCCAAGCAGGTGCAAGCTGGTGCAGATGACTTATTGTGGCCAGCACCTCCCAGGGCTGCCTTTCATGAAGGCAGACCACCACTCACAGCAACTAACATTGCCTTGCCTGTTTAAAGAAACTCCAGCCCTTGCTTAGACCAAAAATTGTGTGTTTTTTAGTGCTGCATTTAAGAGCACTCTGCTCCCTTGAGTGTACTGCAGGAATATTTTGTAGCACAAAATATGAGGGTGATAAGATGGCTCAGAAGCAGGTGTCCTGAGGCAAGTGGGGGTTTTATCCCTTTGCTCTGTAGACCCCCATTGCTGTGGCACAGAGGGGTGATGCCATTTGCCCATAGTCACCCAGGACCAGCAGTGGCTCTCCTGCAACCTTCCCCACGTGGCACTGCACAAGCACAGGGTGCAGGCTGTGGCTGGGGGATTCTCCCCCATCTGGTTACAGTGGGGACCGTGCCCCAGGCCTCAGAGGAGGACAGAGCTGCAGATCATCTAGATGTCTTCTGATTATCCCCTGTTCAACATCTCTCCTATCTGAGGTGGAGCCCAATGGTCCAGTGAAGACTGACGAATGAGCGTTTATCTGAGGCTCAGCCAGAAGGAAGTGACCGACCCCTGGGTTTGGATTAATAGATCTATTTAACCTGAATTCTCCTTTCTTATTGGGATCTGTTAAATGCTTGCATCACATCTTTATTCATTAAAAGTGTAAATGAGTTGCCTATGTACATGCAGGAGTCAATTGGGGTAGCACCACCCAACTCAATGGAGTCAAAATAAGCCAAGCTCAGGATACATCAGCTCTGAACCAACCCCAACCTGCATATCTACACAGGAATTTGGCAGTGCTGTTTCCAAAACGCACCCCTTTCAGAGGTGATTTTCGAAGGTGGTGCCCAGGGAAGATGGCCAATTCCAGCTAAAGTTAATGGGAGACATGGAGCTTAGCATCGCCACCCCCACAACCTGGCACTACTCTAAAAATGTGTCCCCAAACTTTTTTTTTTTTAATTTAAATTTACTGGAAGTTTCTTGGAATGTGAAACACATTTTTTGTGGATTAATGTCGTTTCACGGGTAACAGGGGTGGTGTGCTTCCAACCAGCAGCAGTTGGCATTGGAGCATACAGGAGAAGACAGTGCAGTAACACTCAGGAAGTCTCCAAAACACAACACAAGAGCACTTGGGCTGATGAAATAATAATTGGGAGCTGTATTCAGTGGGGCATTTAAGTGCCTGCCTGACTCTGCCCGGGAACAGCTCCACTCACTTTAGCAGCATTAATCACAAGACTACAAGTGAATACTTTAAAACATCCTGCAGAATCGTGGGCCTAAGCAAACAAAGCACATTCATCTGATTTTTTATTTTTTTTAATGTACTTGTTTCAGCCCTGTTCAGGGCCCTTATGTTGCTTGCTGGAGACTCTTGCAAGAGCTTGTTTTACTGGCAAAGCTGGAGTGCATTTCAAAATCCTGTGCAAGGAGTCATGGAAAATAGATTTTAAATACCCGTCCTTGGGCAGTCATGCCAAAAGAGTTGGTGCCGGTAGGGGAAGGGACCCAATGTCAGGTGATTTATTCACCTATACAACGTGCCTTGGATTTCATGTATTTGCAATCCAATATTTCATGGGATAAATATCCAAACTGAGGTCTGTTTTAGATACCTGATATGTACTAGATGCTTGAATAAAGAATAAATCTGAAGAATTCACAGTATTCTCCAGGCTATTCCACCCACAGGGAAAAAGGAGTGAAATGGTCCCCTGCCCTGTGAGCCATTCACTCTATTCCAGTAATAATACTTCAGTTTTCCAACTGCATCTTCCATTTCAAAGAAACTTTTCAAATGCTAATTGACTCTGACCATAGCCTTGCCAGAAAGGGAAATATTATCCCATTCTACACAGGTGAGGAAGACAAAGACGTAAAGAAGTAACCCAAAATCTCATAGGAATCAGAGGCAGACAGAGCTGGGACTAGAACAGAGCTCTTTTTTTTTTTTTTTTTTTTTTTTTTTTTTTTTTACAGTGTCTGGTCTTGTGCTTTAACTATGTGCATAATCTGTGTCTAGACCCTGCTTCTTTGTCCGAGCAGGGTCCTGCGGGGGCTACAAGCCTTTGTATGAGGATGAGGAGCAGGGGAACCTCCACAGCACCAGCTTCCCCCTGAGGTTCTCCTGTGGGTGAGTAATGGAGGCTGCAGCAGGTCAGGCTTCCTTCCCAGGCTGGGCAGCTTCCAAGCATCCCCGAAGAGCATCCCTTGAAGACAGGAGCAGCAAGAGCTGGCCAACTATAAAAGAGAGTCTTTAACCTCAGACTGGGCACTTGGTGCTGGAAATGGTTCACATCCCTCTTCTTTCCCATCCTGCTCCCCACAGTATGGCCTCACTCACAGAAAGGGTGAGTGTATGTGTGAAGTCTGTTCACCATCACAAGGTGAGAGCCAGTGGCTTGCCTGCTTGTCTGTGGTGAAAAGGGTTTGTGGGGACTGAAAATGCAGTCCCATCCTGACAAATCAAATCCAAATTGTCCTGCTGGTATAATATAAACCTATTCCCTGTTTGGAATAAGCTGTATCAACGGCAGCACGTAGTTGCCTGCATAGCTAGACTGACACTGTGAACAGTGCTGTTCAGCGAGGCGATGTATTTATCTCGAGTTCCCATAATATTTTTCTCAAGTTCCCATAACTGATGTAGCTTTACTGACCTACTCGTGAATTACAGCGCTAGCACCGCCCATGTTGCAGTGTAGGTTATGTTTTCCCATTTCTCTGCCCAGCAGGTTGTGAGCCACTTGAGACGTGGTTAAAATGTCACAAAGTTTTTCACTGAGGTTATTATGGAAGTGTCACCATTATTTAAGTGGCACCATTTAGCTGGTGCCACTTAAATCCCCAGAGACGGGCTTCCACCAACCCCAAGCTGGCCCTCAGCACAGCACGAGCTCACCCAGGGGAAGAGGCCAAGAGGATGCTCCTAGGAGAGACAGTCCCTGCTTCATGGATGAGTGAACCCAAGCCCCAAAAGATTAAGGGGTCTGATCCCCTCTAGCCACCTCCAGCATGGTGGTCACTTGGTTGTGATTAATGATGCAGGTGGAATAAGCTAACAGGGATTATACAAGGGGAAAGAGACTCTACCTACCATGTTAAGGCAAAGGAAGCTCTGCCAGGAGCTGGGTTATTGGAGGTGGACATCTGCCTGCTTACAGCCCTCAGGACTGAAATGCTCCTGTGATTAAGGATACAGTTCTGGGAAAAGGAGCCAACAGGGTAAGATCATTAGGAGGAGGACCTGCACCAAGGTGGTGATGTGAGAGGCTCATGCAGGAGCCTCGTTGGGATGGAGTCACCAGCACTGTGAGGGGATGGAGCCCTCCTGTAGCCAGCTGCCCCTCTCGGCAGCTCTTGCTTCTTCTTTGTTGCAGGACATGTTTGGAAATGGATGAGGTGTGTATGTGTGAATAAGCCACCAGGCCTGACGGTCTGGCCCCAGAAGGTAAAGTAAATCGAACATATCTCCCAGAGCAAGGTTGCTCTTCGTGGTGGGCCATGGATGACACAAGCAGGCCTAAACATGGAGAAATTAGAGGAGGGAAGTCTGTGTGTGCATCTGCTTTAACTCTCATTCATGTGAAAGAGACACTGCAAAAAAAAAAAAAAAAAAAAAAAAAAAAAGATAGCGTGTGTATGTGTTTCATTTTCCTGTAATTCATGCTTTACATAGCTAAGTAAATGACAGTGAGTTTATAGGAGAGGACGAAGATGAAAGTCTGTGCTCATCACAAACCAAGACAGAGCGAGCGAATCCACCGGACCCACCCACAAAATGAGGATCTTCCTGAATTTTTCCCCTCGACATTTACACGGTGTTTGTTCTCACTGGATAACTCCAGAACTATTTGGCAGGTGGGTCCTGAAATGTTTATGGCCGTGCTCGTGACTCCACATCTGCAAAACGCTATCTGGGCCGGAGCCTGGGGGGACAACTGCAGCGATCTTTCCTGGCCGCTCCTCTGCAGGCCTCTCCGCAGATTTTGGCACCTCCAGTTTTTACATGAAAAAGCAGATGGGAGAGAGCACTTCTGAGACGGCCTAACACCTTAACCCAGGGATATTTCCAGCACAAATCTGCTACGAGTCCTCCAAACCTTCCCCAGGCAGCAGAGGCAGGAAGGAGGTCCAGGGGCAGCAGGACCCCTCCAGCCACAGCAGATCGCAGCGGATGGAGCTGACGTGGAAATTCACCGAGCAGGGAGGATGAGCCAAATCCTTTACGCCAAAGTACCAAGTTGTCTCGAACCAATAACACTTTCACCAGTACAGAAACAGACAGACGAGTCCGTGTGGCTGGCCTGAACAAAAATGACGAGCATGTCAGGGAATGCAATCATGGGACAGCGCTGGGTTTGGGGCTGAATGTGTGCCTCTGCCCTCACATGGCTTTGTCTTGGTGCCAGTGGGATAAGGGTGATCTGGGGCTGTGGGGAAGGGCTTCTGGGGTGGAGGAGATGGGGTGCTGCTTGGCCCGTGTCCCTCAAGGCTGGCACCATTCACTGATGGCCCCCCCAGAGCTCTGTGTGCTACCACTCCCCATGCCTCTGCCATGCAAAAAATGATGGTCTTGTGCCTGCTGCTGTTACCTCATACACTAAATGCTTAAGCAGCCCTTAATAGCAAGGCAAGGTTGTTTTTAAACTTCACGTGTCTCCCCAGTCTGCAGCGCAGTGCCTCTCCTCCCCATCTTCAGGCTTTCCCTGTGCTGCCAGCAGCACCATCCCAGCACGACTGCTGCTTCCTGCTCTCATTGCTGACAGTAATTAATGGCTGCTAAAGGAAGATTGGGCCTGCCTTTTCCATCCATTCCCCCACCCAGCACTCCCTCCAGCTCTGCGTTACTCCGCTGGAGCTTCACTGATTTATTAGCGCTCAGGCAGACCTGTAGTCATAACAGGCTGGGGAATACTTTCTGTACAGGCTCAAGATTAAGACAGGGGTTCGGACCTTACTCAGAGAAGGGATTGCAGTGTAAATAAGTGCAACCCTGATAGATTTATCTAACAAGCCCAGGTAGCAGTGGCTGGAGAGGTGACAGGGGTTTCCAGGAAGAGACCAGCCCTTAGGGCCACTGCTGCCGGAGCTGCAAGCTGCTCTGTGTGTGTGCTCTGTGCTACCCTCCCTTCTCTTCATTCCTCATCCACCGAACCCCAAACTGCCACTTTAGGAGTGAGAAAATAGGATGTACCATTTTACAGGGGCATTTTCTGCCCTGTAGAAGAGCACATTCATCTGCCCCTTTGATCTCATGGATGCATCCATGTCATGAACGGCTCTGGGCAAACCAGTGACACTGCCCAAGAACCAAGGTGCCATCCGGGAGGGGTGGCCCACGCTTTGCTGCTCTGGGTTCTTGCTGTTAACTGTCTTCAAAAAACACCACCCTGTGCCTGGTTACATCATATCAGAGTGCAATGCCTTTAAATCATTAATCTGCCTCACTTCTGGACCTGTGCCAGAAAACTGATGAAGGCCAGGCTGAGTTCAAATCAAACCAGAGGACATTGTGGTTACATTTATGGTTTTCCAGAGGATCTCTCACCTGCAGCCACAAATCTGCCTTTATTTGGCTTGAGCGAGATCCAAAATTACCTCAGAGGTCAGCAGTGCATGTCTTGCGGATTAGTGAAAACTACTGAGTAACCTGATGTAATGCATTATTATTATTATTCCGAGAAAAAAGGGCGGCTGTAGTCTGTTGTTTTGTAATAAAAGCCTAACATGGATTTTTCCCTTTTGCAAAAATAAATAAATAAATAAATACATACATACATACATAAAAGGGATGAGTCCTGCACCCTGCATTTTGCTGAATGCTGCTGCTCTTGCTACGAGTAATTCATTTTGGGCCATGCTGCAAATCTGCTTTGCAAATGCTCCTTCAAGAACCTTGCCAGCATCTCCCCAAGGTGGGTTGGGGCTCTGAAGTGGGTTGGGAGCCCTGTTGGGGAGTGAAACCATTGTGGGAGGCTGTGGAGACCCAGCCTCCCTTGGTGGAAGGAAACTAGGTGACACAGGCAGCCTGGGGCAGCTGTTTACTCTGTCTGCTCCTGGCCAAAGTCCCTCAGACACAGTGGTAAAAGCACTGCCGGCTTTCCCCAGCTCAAGAGTAAGTCACCTTTGCCCTACTTGTGTGTCTGTCAAATTGGGGTGAAAATGCTTCTCTGCCGCCCAGAGGCTGGGGGAGGATGTGTCCCTTGTTCCTGTGTGTGAGAAGGGTGTGGAAAAGGGAAAGGAAAATAAATATTTGCCCAGGATCAGATACAGATAAATCCAGGAATCTATCTGTGCCATTGTCCCCTCCTTTCCCAGCACTCCCTTCCTCCAAAGAGGGGAACTCCAGCCTCTATTTGGTTAAATCATTTATGTGTATTAACGAACAATTAGGGAGGGAAGAGGGGGGCACCAGCCCAGAAAACCTTCCACAAAAGAGCTGCCCTCAGTTGGGCTTGTCTGATTTAGGAGAGGAGGGGAGCAACCTGACTGTGATAGATGAGGACTCTGCCGTGACCCTGAGCATCTGTAAAATCAAGTCTGGGTGGGAGATTTAAGACAAAGGGCCAGACATGGTGTTGATTTAAACGATTGTAGTTTCTCTGGAGTCACTGGGTGATGAGAGCCCTATCAGGAAGCAGAAGGGCAGGACTGGAGCAGCCCTGCACTCTTGGCAGGGTTGTGGCTGTGTTGGAAGAGTTGAGGGCTCTGCTCGTGGTTATTTAATTCATGCAGCTCAGCATTGCGATGGTCCCCAGGGCCCAGCCACTATTGAAAGCTTTCAGCTTTTCACATGAGCTGTATTGAATGTGACAAGGTACACATGAGTCATATGCTGCTCTCTAAGTAATCTACATCTAAGTGCAGCATCACAGGGCAGTAAAAACCCCAAACCTTTCCTTTCCACCTCAGCACAAACCACCCCATATTCCAGCTTTGCTTTTGGACTATTTTCTGTGAGCTGTGCAAGAGGTCTCTCCACTCATCCTCTGCGCATCCTGGAAGTCTCTCCATGCACAGAAAGCTTTAAAAGGAGAGCAAGGAGTGAGCAAGTTGGCATGCTCCCCTGATACAGACTGGCAGAAGAGCCTAAAGCCCAGAAGGCACTTCCCTGTTTTACGATCATTTGGGCTGAGTAAACAGATCTTCTGCAAACTCAAGCTTTGGTTGCTAATTCTGTCTGAAGTTCATCAGAGATGGAGAGGTGGGGATGTAGACCATGGAATAAAATAAATTGACTTTGTGTTGAAGCAGAGAAATCTAGACCAAACAAATGCAAATTTGGGGAGAAACCTTGTACCTTGGAATTATTTCTTTAAAAACACTTATTTTCCCCTCAAAAACAAAAGCAGTAAAGAAGTAAAGAAAATGAACCCTGGAATCCCTAAGTCCTTTCTGCTCTGAGCAGCACCACTTAGCACTTTGTGGACTTTCCTGTGCGGCTTTGCTAACTCCTACCTTGGAGGGTGCATCTCCCTCACCCTGCTGGCCACGCTGCTTTTGATGAAGCCCAGAATACAGCTGGCTTTCTGGGCTGCAAGCACACATTGCCAGCTCATGCAGGGCTTTTCATCAACCAGTACCCCCTGCTCCTTCACAGGGCTGTTCTCTATCCACTCATCGCCCAGCCTGTATGGGTGTTTGGGATTGCCTTAACCCCCTTGCAGGACCTTGCACTGGACCTTGTTGAACTTCATGAGGTTTGCACAGATCCTCATCTCAAGCCTGTCAAGCTTTTCATTTCAAACAATGGCCTCTTCCAACTAGAGAAAAACGATAGTTTGAAAAATGATTAGAAAATTAGAAAAAATATCTGAAATTAGAAAAAATGATCTGTCCCTTTCCCACATACTGGAGTCAACTCACTTGCACTCTCCTTGTCACAGCACCCTTGGGCCACTCAGCCGCTCTTTGGGGCAGGACTGTAAGGTCACTGGGAACACGGTGCCCTCTGCAAGTCAGGTGGGGATGGCTATTGAGACCGCCAGCCTGTCTGAAGCCTGCTCAGTTGTGTCCTTTGACGTGGCAAATGCCACAGCAGATCAGAGCTTACTCAAATCCCAGCGGGTGTTTGAAGTTAAATCTCCAGAGGTTCAAATATTAGCCTACTCCACCACCTGTCCATCAAACATTAACTCACTCCACCAAGAGCACACTTACCAGTCCCTCAGCTCGCTGCTTCCTGTGCCGGTAATTTTTTCCTGGGACGAATGCAAAGCACTGCACCCTGGATGCTGCTGTTCCTGCAGAAGGAGATAAGCTCCAGCCCAATTAGGGCAGGACATTAAGTACAATTGATTCAGGGCTGGGGATTTATATCTGACTGGGGACTGAGAGTCAAGGTAAAGAAGAATAGTTTTAGTGCGTCTGTGAGTTAATTTCTACATTAATTTTGCCTTCGTTTTGGTAATGAAAGCTGGATTGCCAATATGGTGCATTTAAAAAACCATGAATCTTGCTCCTAAACAATCACAAGGCCAGCTTAAAAAACGTACAGTGAGGTATTTGGTGTCCTTTTAATTGGCTTTCTTGTCCTGGAGATATTTGGAGTTTGTGTTTCCCATGTTTCTTATTTTGCAGGGTGAGTTAGGTCTGTGCTGCTGCTTTTGGGAGTGGGAAGAATTGTGGTTAAGAAGCTTCACTCTCTCCCAAAACTTGGCTGGTGTCTGAAGGGTTACACAAGCAGGAACTTTTCCCTCAGTCTCCCAAGATACACAGCTTTTGTCGTATTTCTTTTGAGAGGTGGGAAGCACTGAGGCTGTGGGAAGGTGTGCAGCTCTTGTTCTAACACTGGTTCTTTGTCTGGTGTCTGAACGAGATTATTTCTGTGTGTATTATCAAGACCGTGCATTATATTCATATAATATTATTTTTAGTCTTTATATATCATGTACTCCAAACTCATTAATGATTAACTGAGAGGATGTGTTCCTGGCCCTACTTCTCAGCTGCAATAGGAGGCTTAATTGAAGTGCTTTGAAATGCTGGAATGAAAAATACCGCCAAGTGCAATGTATTACAATTATTACATAGTTAGGAGACAAGAGATGACCATACAGTTAATCTGATGAATGAGCGAGGACTTCATTTGCTGTTTCCTCAATCATAAACATTCCCAATGAACAGAGATTGCAGTCTGAGCACCTGTTTAATACCACGCACTTTGACGTAAACGCATAAAGCTGTGCTGCTGTTCACACTTGTCATCTGGCTGTAGGAATGCTGCTTTTGCCAGCCTTCAGCCACTTTGTACAAAGATTTAGCACCCACAACTTCCATTTTCTAGGAGATTAAACCTCGCTCCCAATGTTATCAGGCTGTAATATTTGAAATGGCTTTGCACAAGGACCTCACAACGCAGCTCTGGCTGAGGCAATCAAGGCAAAGTTGTCTATCTGCCAACCAGGGGGAATATTTTCCTTTCTCAGGCAAATTGCTCGGTGATATTTTTAGCAGCAAATGCACTGTCTGATGCTTTTAGCATTCAGCTTCCAGGGCTGCAGGACACATCACCGCAGCCCCTGATAGGAAAAGTGACAGACGTGTATAGGGTGCCTGCCAAGTGTGAGGTCCCCACTCTGGTGGCTGGCTGGGAGCCGACGAGGAGCCCAGCATTGCCAGAAGCACCAGCCCCCATGTGTGTTTTACAGGACAAGCTGCTAGTTCCCTTGCTGCTAATAGCATAATCATGAAACTAGTGTCAGCCACTGCTAATGACAGAACGAACCTTTCCATCCCCAAAGCAAACACAGGAGTGGGTTGGGCTCCTCGCAGGGCGGGGTTGCCACAGCCGCCAGTGACAGTGAAGGTATAAAACCCATCCCCATGCCACAGAGTCTCTGGGCTAACAGCATGACTTCAGGTACAGTGAGGGAAGCAGGCACTATTCACCCAGTGACACTGGTGACTGAAGAAACAGAAAGGTGGCCTTGGGAGGCCCTGTGTTACTCACAGATCACAAAAGGGAAGGAAACAGTCACCTGTTCTGTGCCCTATGCAGAACCCAAACCTACACTTCTGTGGGAGCATGTTCTGCTTGCAGGGCATGATGATTTTTTTCAGTGTGGCTGAGAGTGAGTTTCCCCAAACCTGTTTTATGGGCGAATATCTCCAAATGGGTAGTCAGCCCAACTGGGACATGTGGTAACGGGCTGGAATGGCACTTTGGTGGGAGCTTACAGGAGCCTGTCTCTGCCCCTCCCTATATCCCTGTCTCCCCTCCTATAAATGACTGTGGTGAGAAGGGGACATCTTTTCTAAGGAAGTGTTTATGGGTGGTGGTGATGTCTTGCACTCAGCTGTCAGGCAGCCTGCAGCTTCCCTCCCAGCAGGAACAAGCTCATCGCAGGAGGTGACAGCACGTGTGAACAAGATTTTGAATACATTTCAAATAGATCATGACATTTCTTGCACCTTTAACACAGCAGGTGGCTGGAAAGCAGGTGCTGATAGACCAGGTGACAAGATACTGACACCTGAATTACTCCTTCCAGTGTTTCTAGTGCATTACAGCAACAGACTCGACTCTCACAGCCCAGGAGGGACTATTCCGATGCTCTGGCCAGTCCATCTGCATAGCACAGACCAGCAGTTTCACTTCAGGTTTTACTTGACCAGCTTGAGCAACGTGTGGCTGAATTTGAGCGATGATTTAGAAGGATCTGCTCTTGAATTAAAGGCTCCAAATTGACAGCAACTTCCCCCTACCCTTCTGTAAGCACTTTCAGCAGTCACTTATCCCGACTGTTAAAAACCTCTACTTCGCTTCTTGTTTGTACTTAGTTATTCAGCTTGCAGCTTCTGGCTCATGACACCCTGCCCCATTCCCTCTAACCTGGGACCCAGCAGCCCCAGGGAATCGGGGCTGCTCCGGGTGTGAGTTGGTGCAGCTCGGGTCTCCTGCAGGAAAATAAAGCTGTTTAAATAACGTGACCAACTCAATAAAGATTTCTGTGATCCTCAGCAAATATTTCAGAGCTGAGGCAGCAGATTGCTTCTTACTGCTACACACAGACATACGCACATAAATGTATATACATGAGATGTAGTCTTTCTGCCACTCCTTTAAGAGATTTAAAAATCCTTTCCCCAGGGTGTGCGTGGATGCTGTCATATTTCTAATACGTTGTAAATCTGCATTTCCTATTGATCTTATCTCCTTTGCGCTCGCTGCAGCAGGCTCTGTTTCACATTGTAGCCCCAGGGCCTCCATCCTCATTAGAAAGCCTCTCCCAGGAGACCCGGGATGCACCAGCTGATCGCAGATCCAGCAGTAACAGCCAGCAAATAAAGTCCCTGAGCTCCTGAAATAAAAGCAAGGAGCAGTACGTGAAACACATGGTACCTCATAGCCGGCCTCATAAAATGCTGGTCCCATTTTTTGGCAGCCATGACAGTCCTCAGCACTTCCACACACCCTGTGAGCACTGACACCGCTGAAGAAAACTGCACACATCCCTCACTGAGAAAAACAGATTTGGGGATTCATTGGTCAGATGTCTCCTTGTTGAGCTGTGCTGACCCCAGACGCTGTTAAAGCACTCGGTTAATGCAGTCTGGCCCAGGCAATACCCAAGGATGGGCAATAGTTGTGGACAGGCTGGGGCTCAGCAGCTTTCTTTGACATGCCACCTCCTGAAAATGTGGTGGAAAACAGCTCCCAGTATGGCTTTCCCATCTACAAGTCTTAAATGTGCTTTGTAGTGAAGTATTGAAGCCCGTGCTGACATCAGAGTGGTTCCCCCTTCATTCGCTCTTCTTGCAGTCTTGGTAAGATTTTCAGTCCTGTGTTTGTGCAGTGCCTAACACAGCAGGACCCTGGCTGAAGGCTAGGAATCCTCTGTGTCCAATAAAAATAATAAATAAAATTTTCATTTTCTATCAGGAACAAGAAAGCACCGAACTTGTATCCTCTTTAACACACAACATATGTGAAAATCAGTTACAGAAGCAGAAAAAGCTTTCCTCTTTTTTTTCTGTGGGCCTTCCTAGGCACAGTTGCTGCCTACCCCTCTTCTCCCAGCAGGCAGGGAAACCTCAAAGAAACAGGTGTTTCTCGTGACAGAGACAAGTCCCCGTTCAGCGCGTGTAGTGAGCTTAAAACACGCCGCTGATCTTCAGCGGGGTCTCCACTCAGCTGTGCAAACAGGGATTGATTTGAGGATTAATTCCAAATTCACATGAAGTCTTATGGCTCTATGTTAAAAAGAAAGACAAATCAGGAAAAAAAAAAAAAAAGCAGGGTTTATGTTCAGTTTGGACAGCCTGCAAGCTTCCCCACAATCTAGGGATGGACCAACTTCAAAATTATACTTCCCTAGCATCTTTTATTTGCAGATTTCATGTCTCTTTGCTAAAGGGAGGACGACAAAATATTGCAGCATCCATGGGCTAGAGATGGAAGAAAGACACTCAGCTAGCTTAAAGGATTTCCTAAGGTCATGGAGACAACACTGGACATAGCCAGGATCTGAACTGACTTCCAGCTTTAGCAGATCTGTTTAGGAGCGAAGCCATCTGTCCCCCAGAACCCATGAAAACAGAGTTGTCAAGACCCTTGTTAGAGAGGCTATTTCATATTTCCTGGTGTCTGTCTGTCTATCCAGCCCCACAAGGGGAGCTGGAAAGGCAAAGCACAGGCAGAACTGCAAAAAAACAAACACAGAGGAGGATTCAAAACTGTTCCCAGAGGTGAGTTCCCCACTTCCTCTCAAAGATCAGGGCTGTAGCATTTTAAGCCCAAACCAGGCAGAATAAGCTGTTGTTTGGGTTGTGCCTTGCAGGCAGAGGAGACTTGTAGCTTCACTCAGTCCCTGGGGCTGCCAGGCAGGTTTATCCCCATCAGCAGCTTCCCAAAGGGGGAAAAATAGTGGGTGAGTTTTTTCACGTTCAGCTCCAGCCAGCAAAGAGCTTGAATTAAGCCATGAAGGGCTGTGCCCCCCCACACAACCTTTTCCTTTGGCGTTTTCTCGTTGCAGGACAGCAAGGGCTGTGAGCAGCACTGCAGGGAGTAAGTGGCTGGAAGGCTAACGGTGCGACCCGCTGATATCTCCATTTCTGCTACAAACAATTAAGCAATAAACGATTCTGGTGGATGCGTGGAGGCACACAGATCATTATGCAAATCAGGTCACTTCGCTACCAGTGGGCTCCCGTGCTGCCTGAAATAGTAGCGGTAGGATATTAATGCAAATGTCACCTTTCTCCTCCGTTACTTCTTGCCTCCCATCTCACCCGTCCTGAGGCTCCCCAGAGGTCAGAGCCATGACTTCTTACAGACCTGGGAGCACAAACAGATTTTAGCAAAGCTCCAGTTGCCTTCCATGGACATGCTAACACATCCAGTGCTGGTGACTTGGTGGCCTGACATGCTGGCTGTGGTGGCAAAGCCAAGCTCTTGGCTTCTTTGCCAAGAAGTGTGCATGGGGGCAAGCTGTGAACTGGTACACTGACATGATACAGACTAGAAAATATATATCTTGCTTTTTGCGAGCTGGAGGACAGAGCTACTTGAAAGCAATGAGATGAGGGCTCTGGTAGATTACAAATGATTTACTTTTACCATTAAAAAGGCAGAAGGAAAGGGTGATACTGAAAATATTGAAGTACTTTATTTTCCAAATCATTTTGTCCTTCCTGCTCTCTTCAAAAGGGGCTCTTTTGCCCCACGTCTCTAAAAGCAGAGAGAGACAAGAAGCAGAAGCTGCCTGCCCACATCTCTGTCACCGATTGTCCTTAGCAGACAAAAGCCATTGTTTGCTGCCACTGGTGATCGCTCCAGCAGCAGCAGCAGCACCCCAGAGCCAGCCCGGAGCTCAGAGCCTTTTTTGTACACACAGCATGGCACAAACAATCGCATGGTCACTTCCTGTAGATGAGCACAATATGAAGAAGGAAATGCTCTTTCTGGCTGCAGCCACCCTAGAGATAGAGGGCAGAGAGGGAGCAACCACTACCCATTGCGGTGTCATGTAGCCCCAAGCAAGCACACTGCAATAACTCAGGTGAAAAAGGACACAGCTCCTGTGACTGCACAGTGGTCAACCTGACCCTAAATCTTCAGATAAAACCTCTGAGTCCAACGCACAGTTCAGTAGGGTCTACTGCTAAGTTCCTGTCCCTGGTGCAAAACTGAACAGAGCTGAACCTGTCCAGATTTTGCGAAAGTAAAGCAACTGTTCTTGACCCGTGGTGCCAAGACCAGAGCTCTGGGCACCAGGCTAGTAGGAGAAATTAATGCAAATAAAAACACCTATAAAGATGTGCCACATGCCAAGGGACACTGCTAAGAAAGTGATTTGTGTCATCTGATGGTTTCTTTGGACACCCACAGCACAACTCCAAGATGCACAAAGAAACCTGATCAATCTGTGCAGATTTGTTTTAATTTGTCTTGGAGTTTTGGGGATTTAGTCAAATGCAGGGCTCAGGAGACAGTGAGGCATGTAGTCTGAAACACAGCCAGGGGGGCTGTGTGTCTCTGCAAACCAAAAGTCCTGCTGTTCAACATCTCTGGGTATAAGTGATGTTCACAGCCATAAATAAATCTTCTGCTTTAGCCTCCAATCATACTTTCCTTTGCACCAGGGCAAATCCAGAACCACCAAACCCACTCACAATTACAGTCAGAATAAAATAGAGAGAAAGGGGCACGTTTTTGTTTTCCTTCTGTACTTAGCAAGGGAGAATTCAATGTTTTCTTCCTATGCAGAAAATACAGAGAAAGGGATCTATATCTATAGATTGCAAGTTGCATTGATTCTTGCTTGTCCCTTTGGGACTTGCAGTGCAGTGACTTTTTAAGATGTCAGGAGTGTGGTGTATTTGGGCAGTTCCCTTCATCACCTGGCCATGATGCAGAGCTGCTCAGTGGCCATCACCGCCCAAAATCTTCAGCTTGCTTAGATTGCTCCAGGATTTTGACAGAGGAGAGAAACTCAAGAGGAAAACATGCAGGTATCAGAGGTCAAGCAGCAATAAAGTCATTTCAGAATTTCCTTTGCCTTCTCTTACTAATTTGCTTCACCCCCAGAAAGAGGGAGTACAGTCCTCAGGCTCTGTACACTCTGCAATGTGAAACCACAATGGATTCCTTCTGAGGGCTGTGTTTCAACATCGTTTGTGCTGGGAAGTGCCTCCCGGGCCCCTTGCTTCTCAGTCCCACCACATTTTCTGGTTCCACCTGCTGGGCATGCAATGGGCACAGTCCCCCTGGGGCCACATCTCCATGCCCGTGGTGGCAGGGGGCTAGTGCAGGCATTGTCCCCTTCCATGTGTGTCAGCAGCTGCATTCCTGTGCAGCTCTCCATCCTTCTGGGCCGTGGCTAATCATCGCCACTTCATTAGTGGCAGCCGGGGCTTCACTCCACGGGGAGGTGTGAGCTGCACGTCCTTCGGAGACTGCGAGCTTCGCGCCTCCACATGCTTCTTGTCTCTTGCCAGCCACAGTAAAACAAGGGGCTTGAAGTTGCTCCAAGGTTTGGATTCCTAGCACTGCAGCCTGCTGTGCTCATGGCCATCTGCCGAAACGTAAGGAGCTGACTGGGGACACGGTGCTGCGTGCCCCAGCCACCCGGAGAAGCCGGGAATTCCTCAAGATCCAGCTCATACCAGGGCACGTGTCAGCCAAATGCCTGTTGTTATTTCATGTGGACTGTGATGGAGCCCAAGGCAAGGAGGGTACCTCTGATCACAGAGGAATGCAGGCTGGGACTGTGGAAAAAAAAATATAATAAAAAATTATACAGCGTGTGTAAAATGCATTAATATTATACATATATAAACATTATACATGTGCATTTTATGAATATTTATTTTTATTCATTCATTTATTTTAATTCCTTAATTCTCCAGAAGATCCAGCTTATGTCCTAGAAGAAGTGAGCGTTCAGCACAGGCAGGAAATCAAACTGATTTTGAGGCACCACAAGTTGGCCACGTAACAGAGGCTTCCCAGGAACTAATAAAAACCCCCACTGTGCTGATAGGCTAAAAAGCTTTTGATGGAGGAAAATTGGAGCAAATAATGCAGTGTGAAGCTTGTTACTATCTTAGTCATTATGAGTTTATTTTACTTCCAGCTCAACAAGAGCAGCTCCCTGGTTTTACTAAAACTTCTCCCAGGGGTTATGGCGCTGGTGAGACCATGCCTCAGACACCCTACACCACCTGTGACCAGCCCCAGGTCAGCCACCATCCTGCCTCACTATCCCCAGGTGCCGTGCAGCTGGACCACCGGCTGACTGCAGTGTAGAGGCATGGCTTTTCAACAGCATATCCCCATGCAGATGACTCAACATTTTATTTTCTATTCAGTTTTCAAACGACCAAGCAGGTCTGAGATGAACCCTGCTGGCAAGGGCCTTCCCCCATCACAGGTTTGGAGTGGCTTGAAGGTGCAGTCCCAACACCAGCTGTTTCCTAGTCCTCTGAGGCATCAACAGGTTTTGGTGGGAAAGAAGATATTTTTGTTAGCTGTTCAGTTGCTGGGTTCTCTAACACTTCATTCAGCTCTTGTTAGCATTTGCCATCTGGATCTGGTGCCTCACAGTACTTAATTTATTAATTTGTTTCAGCACCTCTTCTTTCAACACCTCTGGTTCTCGCCGTGCCTTATTTTTATTACCTGAATGTGGTAAGTACCTCCAGAACCCTCTGTGGAAAAGGCTTGGGTTTAAAGGGATCAAACAGATATTCTGCCATAAGATTACCACTCCGTTTAATTGCTCTACTTCCTAGTGACCCAGTGGACAAATTTATTTTCACATGTATTTCAAGGAATAGGTGCATTTGTACTTTACTATGACCTACATATTTGCTCTTCCAATTAGCCTTCCTAATTTACTTCGTATATTTTAATGATTCAAGATCACTTTTTTAACAAAATTAAGAATAGATAGTTTCTACCCTAAAAATATGACATATGCATCAACCTCACTCCAAAAGGAAAAGCAGAAATGTGGGCAGAGATCAGGCTCCCAAGATTTGATGGATGACATATAAATCATCTCAAGAGAGAAAGATAGAAAAAAAAGGTTTCCATAGTCTTTTTCTTTCCAAGCTGTGGGAACTTGATGATAAAATAAAAGCTGCCTTAACCACCATACTCTTTGTACCTCCCCAAGCAATAAATCTTCCTCACCTAGTGACTCTTGAGGCCATCCACTCATCCCCTGCATCCCCCATACTCCTGAAACTACTGGTACCCAAGGCCTGGGCACTCTGTGCCAGCTGGGTGTTGATGCTAATGTTCATTTCTGGCAAATTACTACATGCATATGTGTATATATATACATATAAATACATATATATACATATACATATATATGTATGTTAAACCCAATCATCATAAAACTGGGTGATTATTCCTGTGGAGTCACTTTCCAAGAACCCGGGGTCAAAACAAAACCAGCTGTCAACCCTCAGTGTATTCCAAATTAATAACACGACAAGAGAAGGGCCTCTAAAGGTTTTTTAATGTGTTTATATCCAGACTTGATAAACATAGTCAAGAGAGAGAAGATGGAAGAGGCAGGAAGCTTAGCAGGGTTACTTTTCCGTGAAAAACAACTTGTGAAAACATCTGCACAGCCCGCAACTTCCCAGATGTTCTCTTTAACAGAGCACTTAACTTGTTTATATTTTGCCTAACACTGGAATCGGGGCAGATTATTTTTGTTGCGGGGTCTTTGCAGAGTTTTGTAGGTGGTCTTGTAAAAGAAAGCAGATATTTAACCCCACCACCGCCTCCTTCTCCTTTGCCCTCGTTGTTTACACAGTGAAGCTTGGTACCAGTTACCTCCGATAGCGCGTGCACGGGGGGCCCGTGGGCCACACTCCCTTATCACTCCACATTTCCACCACCACAACTCCCTTGGCTCTGTTGCACGGGCTGGAGGCTTGCTGCCAGACCATCCCCATAAAGCCAGGGACAACCAGGATGTAAAATCTCTCCTCATGCTCCTGTGGCTTGTGGCACGGTGCAGCTCCATGGGCTTTCAGATGGGGCTGTGCTCCCGCTTCCCCAGCTGAGCATGCTTGGGCTTGGCTAAGTCATGAATTGACTTCATTTTGGATGGAAGATTCCTGAAGGAAAACCAAGGGGCTGAAGGAGATTATACAAGCTGTTTTTTATGCTTAACTTCTAGTTCTGACTGGAGCTGATGCTCCTTGCATCCTGCCCTGAAGGGCTATTTCCACAGCAGCAATACATTCATGAGAAGCTGCTACAGCATGGCCCAAAGCAATGGGCAAAGAGAGGTTGGAGATGTTTCCTGGGGAAAATTTGCACAGCTGTAGCTGGGAGCTAGGTACATTGCCCCCAGAAAGGTCAAACAGGATTTACCATAGGTGTCTTACTGGCATTAGTGCCTTAGAAAATCTTTTTGAACATGCCTCTGTGATTGACAGACACAGCTAGGTCACAGAGCCTGAGGACTTGGGAAGTCCTGTATTACTTTAATCCATTTCTTTTTATTTATTTATCTTTAATTCAAAATGAATTCACTCTTACTGCACTCGGCAGATTTAAATGAAAGACGCTGCAGAAATACTCTATGCTTTTCAGTAAGGTTATTTGCAAGCGGGGCTGACAACATCCCATCCCTCTGACAAAGCACAGACAGTTATAAAAAGCAGCAGTTTCCCCAGAGCCCCTCTGGAGTTAAATGTCTGAATGAATGCTGGGGCACAAGCTGACAATAGGGTACATGGCTATGATAAAGATTAACATACTGTCTAATGTAGTCTTTAGTTGCACTTTAAACTAAAATTTTACATTGAAAAGTGTGAAGACAGCTTTTTATACTGGTGTGCACACTGTTAGTGAAGTCTATTCCCTTTCTGGGTTGGCTTTTCAGACCAGTTTTCTTTGATTTGTTGGTCGTTGGTTTGTTCTTCCCTTTTATAGGCACTCCATTTGGTTTCCCCATGTGTGGGAAAAACATTGACTTTCTGCGCAAGAAGCCGATCTGCAGGGACTGGTGACTAAGGCGCCATATGGTGCCGGCGAAACATCTGCGAATCTCTTACGCTGCAGTTCTGCTCTGCGGGCCCAGGATGCCTCTCACACACGTGCTGAAGAGAAATGAATACGACACAAGCCTTTTGCAGTAACCTTGACGGATGAATGAAAATGAATTTGCTAGGGACTGTAAAAAAATCAAAATGCTACATTGTGCTGAAACAATTTCCCTAATGGAACGGCATTGCCCCTATTACACTTCATTTCCTGTCAAATTGCAGTATCTATTTTCTATTGCCGTCGTGTAGCTCTGAAAATAAATCTGGTGGTGAACGCTGATGTCTCATCTTACAACTTGTAGAAAGGTTAATTAAACGGTGCATGGTGTTGGCACTTGCTCACTGCTGCTTGAACCCAGGGATGACAGATTACCGTAGGCGTGCTAGCAGCTTCCTCCTTCACCCTCGCGCAGCCCACACACTGCATAGCAGCGCTGGGGGATGGAGCCTGAGTATCTTCCCACTCAGCAATAACATTATTCACATGCACCCAAACTTTCTGGGAAAAAGCGTTCAAGTGTGAGTGTGTGTTTCAACTGATGTGACATTTTTGTGGCCTTGCAGAAAAAAAGTAGTTTCTGACTTATCATGAGGCTCATATTAGCCTGCTGATGTGTGACCTTCTTCTGGACTTGTCAAAAAGACCCCTTATTTGTGACAGTCCCGGTGGTCTGTGGCAGTAGTGGTGGGGATGGCCAATCTCCTCTTGATTTTGCAGTGATCCTGCCCATGTAGCAGGGCACAGGCTTTCCTAGAAGGACTCTGCAGTGATTCTTCACTTTCCTCAAAAATCAAGATGCTGTGAACTAGGAACTCCATTTATGAACTGACAAAGGAAGGAATATTCCCTTCCCTGTTGCTGGACTATGAAGAGGCTGGTGACCAACAGCTGAATGCTGTACTAGAAATGTGCAATGCAAAACAAGGCAGCTTCAGAAAGAAAATCTGATAGAAAATGTATTTATTTTTTAGCCAAAAGGTGAGTATAACCACAATCTTTTGCAATTAGGACGGCAGAAAAAGTCATTGCCACTACTTAGGACCGTAGTGGAGTGCCTGGAGGCCTTGCTGAGCCTCCTGTGCTTGTGGCTTCCTCAAGCCTTCTTTATTGCAGTGCTCAGCCCTGTTACACAGGGAATTGCTATGGAAATGTCTTGGGATTGTTCAGGAGATTTCCTCCCACGGGGAGGAGGCTGAGCCTCGTGTCAGGGATGCTGACAGCCCAGGGTGCAGCTGTGCCAGTGCCCTGCTCGCCTTTTCTGGAGGGGGGATGTACAGCGTGTTTACCTTGAGTTAATCATGAGCACATTTAGAGAAGGTTTCCATCACGGAAGACTAAGGAGACTGATAAAACCAAGGTCTGGTTCCTCCTGGACTGTAACACAAATGTTTCCTTTGGCTCTCTGTTTTATTGGCTCCATTCACGGTGGTCTCTAAGGAGCCCATCAGAGGCCTCTGTGCTCATTGCATTTAGAGTGAGCATGGTTTCTACAGACAATTGCCTGCAGCTTGCAAAAGCAGATTTGCCAAACCACATATAATAAATCAAAACACAATTTCCAAGCGCTAGAATGGGCAAAAGCTACATTTTATTACAATGCACTCCTTCCAGGAGAAATTCTTGGCCTTGCTTTTTCAGGAACACTTAACGAGAGGGAGGAAAGCAGGTGGGCAGTACAGAAACTAGATGGCACAGTGAGGTGGCTTGCTGACTTTCTCTGGATATTCTCAAAGCAAACATTTTACAGCTGTCAGAATTACAGCCCTGAGGAGCTGCCCCTTGTTCCCACGCACTAGGAACTCCCACAAGCAACCGAGTGCAATTGCTATTCTCCATCACCCTTCAGAAGTAAACTTCCTTCAGAAACAATGGTCTTTCTAGACGCAAACAACCCACCAAAAGAGCTGGAGATAAGGATGTACAATGTTTTCGTAAGGCTATGATAAAGTTTTTCTACCTCCTAGATAATCTCTGTTTCATCGGCTCTCTCCGTTCTCTTTTTCATCTGACATCTGAAAACAACTCAAGTTTCTCTCTCTAGCTTGTTTCCATCAGAGGTGGCAACAAGACACTAACTGCTAACTTCTGCCTGTCACCACCCATGGCTCCTTTGTAGGGTTGGTATTTCCAATAGGTGATGCAAGGGTATGACATTCTGCAGCATTTATTTTTAACTACTATCTTGTATGGGATCTTTCTGACAGTCCTACAGCCATTTATGTATTTATTTTATTTTATTTTATTTTATTTTATTTTATTTTATTTTATTTTATTTTATTTTATTTTATTTTATTTTATTTTATTTTTATTTTATTTTATTTGTGTCTCACAGTTATCCTTCACCAGTGAGCAGGGCTTTTAGAAGTCCAGGTGGCACCTCCAGTTACGAGCCATAAAGTATATCCCTGGCATCTGATTTGTAGAAGAATGCATGTGAACCAGGAGGCGCACTGAACTGTTTCTTAAAGTGGGCCTATCTGGTTCCCATCTTTCATTAAATAAACAGTAATGGGCTGAGAAAGGCTGCCCTCTCCCCCACCTAGGGGCAATGCTTGCAATGCAGACCTGCGTTTTTTTTGTCCAAGGATCCTTAGTTAAACCCATGTCACCTCTGCCTATCGCAGGCATCTCTTTGACTGGGATCCCTGGGAACTGTGATCATCTGAATTTTGCATCTTGCTTTGCCCAGTCCCAAACACTGCTGCGATATCACCCCTCTTTCATATGAGAGGCCCACACACAAATATCAAAGTGAATTACTTGGGTGGGGGAGGAATATTTCTCCCTAATTTTCCAAAGTGGTTTTCAGGGGTTCTCACAGACACATACCCTCACTGTGGGAATGAAGTGTACAGTGAACTCCCTTAACATTAGAGATTTAACTTCTTTAGCTGAAGCTCAATTAATTATTGTGGAATCTGTGCAAATTACATATCAAATACCTTGCTCATACTCGTTAATTCTCTGTACTTGCTAAGGCATTCGTTATTCCTGCAGATGATGAATATCCTGCCAGGGTTATGCTAATACACTTAGCATCTGCGAATGGGTCCATAAAAAGGGGCAGGTTCCCATTCAGCAAGGTGGGAGACAGAAGGATGCTTTCCGAGTCATAGTGCCTGCATCCTTCCCTGTAGCACACCTTCAGGCATATTCCTCCCATGCTATTCTCCAGGGCTTTGGTGTGACTAATTGCAAATGGCAGGGGAGATGGGTTTTCTGCTGTCTCTTCTCTGCAATACCTTCTGTAAGTGGGAGTGTTGGAGCATTTCCCTCTAAAAGTGCCTGCTTTTGTTCAAAATTTACCACCAAGTCCGGAAAAAGCAAGTTTTCACACAGCAGTGAGAGGCACCAAAGTTAACTTGGGTTATGATCTCTGTCTCAGAGGAGAGCCAGCATGCAAGAGAAAGCACAGAGGCAGCTGCAGCAGTGCTGGTGGGAGCTGGGTGAGCCCAGGCAGTGGGTGAGCCACCGCTCCCCTGCCCTTCCCTCTCCTTCCACCCCAGGGGCAGAAAGGGGGTTTCCAGATGAGAGCCCTTCAAACAGCCCCACTGGGAAATCTGTTTCTCTCCCAGCAAATTTCAAGGCTTATTGTGCTTTCTTTCCCTTCCTCTCCCTCTCTGTGCCTTTTCCCCACCACCAGAGTATCCAACATCTTCCACATAAAGTAATTAACAATAATGAGGTCCCTGGTGGACTTCATAGGCTGACTGCAATTTCTTCCTTTCCCAAGCCAAATTCTGCCCGGGACAGGGTGAGCTGTCTGTCTGTAGGAACAGCCAGACCTGGTGATGCTGCCCCATCTTCCAGTCCCCGCCTGGTACTCTTGAGACCTGGGACTGGGGGAGAAGTTCATCTGTCATCCTGTAATAGTTTCTTTTAATTAACAGCCAGCTGGGCAGAAAATGGGTTGGCCAGGCAGAGGAAGGCAGGGCACCACCATCGTCTCGTGTTCGTGCACCCTGCAGCACCGAGCGGCCCTGCGGCCAGCCCCCTCCCCGTGGCTAATTGCTAGCATCTGTGGGGACGAGTGCCTCGCCCGCCTGCGAAACCCAGGGCGGGGATGTCTCCGCTTTAGGCTTTCAATAAGAAACCACTCGTTCTGGATCAGATTATGCACTTCCTCAAGCAGTAAGAACATACAGATGTCGCAGGGCCAGACAGCCCTGCCGCTCGCCAGGGCTGGAGGAAATTACCTGCTTCTCTCAGCTATTTATTGAAGGGGATGGGGCACAGTGTTTCCACTCCCTCCTTGTGTTCATGTGTACAGAATTTGCGGATATAAGAAGCTTTGGCCACTCGCACCAGGTTTCTGCTCTAAAACACAGACATTTTCCAAGCTGAAAGCAGGTGTGACCCCCTTAGCTATTAAACCAGAAGCTCTCACTGCTGTGTTTTTCAGCATCCTTACGGCACTCACATCTGGAGGTGGCAATGAACCTTACCACACCAGGTTATTCTGTGGCACTTCACCTGCACCTCCTGAAGCACTTCCTTCATCCTTGCTCTAAGGTCAAGAGGGAAATCCAGCTTAGATTTCCCCTCCCTTCATCTCTATCACACTGGAATATCCTCTGTTGCCCTGCCAGTTATCACTTTCCTTGCTCCAGAAGCCTGCAGAGCTGTGCAGGGAGGGCTGGAGGTGCTGCAAGGCAGCGTGTGGCACACTGATGGGCACAGACCAGACATCCCAGAGGACAGCACCATTTGCAGAGCATTGCATTTCCTTTGTTCCAGGAAGGAATGAAAGGGAGAAAAAAAAAAAAAGGGAAAAAAAAAGAAAGAAAAAAAATAAAAAAAGAAAGAAGCAACCCACAGTTCTTCTGACTGACACACACGCACACACAAAAAAAAAAAAAAAAAAAAAAAAAAAAAAAAAAAGATTTTAGTTTGATTGAAACATTTTGTATCATCATTTTGGGCTTTTCAGTTAATAGCATGTTTCAGTCGAGATAATCACCCTTAAAAAGCAGTCACATTAAAAGGCTGTTCCTGAGAAATCAAAACACTTAACGCTGTGACAATATTGAAACATCCCACTTCCCTGCTTTCAATCTTCCTCACTGTTCCTGTTTTTCACAAAACACAGAGAATTTTGCTCCAAAGGGAGCCCTGCTCCAAAAGGCCCAGCCACAGTCATCACAGCTTGATTTGACCACATGCTGACAAAACAAAGGGACAGATTTAAAGTCTCATGTGATGTGATGGCCTGGATAGCTGGGCCAGCTTCAAAATCTGCTCCATCCCCACTCCTTCCATCTATCAGAGCCTTTCTATCTTGTTGGTTGCTGTTGTCTGTATCTGTGCTTCTACCCATAGCTTTATCCTCTGAAATTTATGGCTTGCCAGACAGTCCTCAGCCTTTCATCAGAAGGCAAAAACTAGCACTAATTATGTCATCTTACTACCTTTGGAAATTTCTCAGCCTGAGCTTTACATAATTGTGCAAGCTAAATTCAGGATCATAATGAGAGATTAGGAGCTGGTTTGGGATGCCAGGCCATTGCTGCTGGGTGTAAAGGGGCTCTCCTCCTCTGCGTGCTGCTCAACATCCATATCCGCTACAAAGCGGAGAGTTGGAAGTGGCTTCTTTGGTCGTCTTTGATGATGGGAGCCAGAGAAATATAGGTGTATGTGTGAGCATGGCAAGGGCATGAAAAAAAGTGGAAAACGTTCTGACAAATACCTAGGGCAGAAACCTAAGCCACGCATATAACTAACTCTCCCCCCTCCTAAGGAGGTTGTGGCACTGGATGAGAGGGATGTGGGTAAGATGGTGGAGCCCACTGGATCCTTTGTAAAGCTCCCTGCAAATATTGTTGTATCAAACCCCCGAAGTCTGGATTCCCTTCAGGTGGCTGAGTGCATGCTGTTTGTGCCAGATTCCCTCGACTCCGAGGTGCTGGAGAACAACAGGACCGTCAGTGGGTCTTTACATGCCTTCTGTGCAAAGGGCTGTGGGGCTCTGGGCCTCCGTCCAGGAGGATATTCTGGACTACCCCAAGCACAGAAATATTGCAATGCTGCAAAAACTGTGGGAAAGAGAGTCTTGTCAGACTTTAATCTTCCCGCAACATGTGGCTGATGTGTTCGCTGCTGCTCAGGCCTTTCCCTCTGAAAGGATAACTTTATCACAGAGGTCTTTTCCTCATTAAATAATAAAAAAAAAAAAAAATCAAACCAAACTGACCAAGACCATAGTTTATTTTGTTTCATGCTATGGGTTTATTTTAAATGTATTAGATTTCCTTTAAAAAAAATGCAATAACTGATAACGAGTGCATATGGATCTTTTCAGTTTAATGCTTTGTTTACACTGAACACTGGTTTGCCTGCGAAGTGTGTGTTTTAAATTACTCTGCTTTATTTTAAACCAAATATTAACTTCTTTGTGTGTGTGAGAGAGAGAAGGGAGAGGATAGGGAGCCAGCTGACAGGGACCACGTTTTATGCTGTGCTGCTGCAGGGTATTTTGTCCCCTCTGGCTGCCCTTTGGACGAGGTCCTGGATGCAGAGCCATGTTGCAGGAAGCCTGTGCCACAAAACACAAAAAAAGGGGGGCAGAGAAGTGACACCAGGGGGGCAGAGGGAGCAGGGGCAGTGCTCCAGGCTCAGCACAGGAAGGCAGAGGTTGTTGGGCCCTCTTGGCCTGGGAGGCAAGGCCAAATTTCTCCTGCAGGTATAGAAACATGAGGGCCCAGCTGGGGCCTCTGAGGAGTTGGCTCCTGTCGCACTGAGGAGCTGTTCCTGGGTTTCCCCTTAAGCCCGTGACGGTAATACAAAGCCTCAAAATGGCTTTCCAGCTTGCCTTCAAAGTTTTTGGCTCAAGCTGATTCGACTTCAAAGGCAGGCAAATCCACAAAATTTCTAAATCTCCTCAGCCTATTTCTAAACACAGACCCGACATGTTACAGAGGGCTTCCTGCCTGCTAGACACATACCCAGAGCACGAAGCGAGCACTAATATCACAAACCGAATCCCTTGGAATAGCTCCAGACTGCCTAGAAAACATGACCCAGACTTGAATTAAATCCCTTAAAACCAGCAATAACACTTCTCACAAGCACAAATCATGTGATTTTTAGTGACTTCCAAAGCAAGTCTCAGCTCCAGGCTTGAGCTGCTCTTACACATTGTTCCCAGCCTGCAGCCTAAACTTCTCTGGATGTCACGGACTGAGTTCATCTCTGAGAAAACGTTCTTCCACTGCTTGGCTGCAGATTCAGACGTATAAAATGTAAATCACCTAACTGTGGAAACTGTCATGGAGATAAGTGATTTCTGAAGTGATGAATAGGAGCTGGATAGAGCCCGTGTGTGCAGGTTTGGGCAAACCTTGATATAAAACACCTCCCTTTTTTTCCTAACAGTCACTATCCTCAGCCTTAGTCCCGTTCTTCTTTTTGTCATGCCCATGCCCATGGAACTCAGTGTCACTGTACTCTTCATTAATGTCATAACATCCAGCCCCGACGGCGGGCCCATTGTGCCGCACGCGGCACAAAAAGGTTGCCTCTTCCCTGGGGAGCCTGGTTATTCAAACATGAGACAAGAGGCAGCAGACGGCCAGAGACAGGTGGACACGAGCAAACACTGCCTCGTGCTCTCGCCACACCAGACCCGCCGTCTTCCAGCCTGCAGTCAGGCAGGTCCCACAGTGTTCACTGTCCCAAGCCACCCTGCCAGGAGGGATGGGTGTCTGCAGGAGCTGAGCTCTGCTGGGTCACCTGCCAAAACGGCAGTGATACTTCGTAGGGAAACAGGGAAAAATGGGCTGCAAGGTCTGGGCAGAGGAGAGGCTTCATTTGTAAGGGAGGGTGACTACAGGTGCAGAGGAGCCACACGCTTGTGACTTAAGAACCAGTATCCATTATTATTTATGATTAAACGTCCATCTGTCAAATTAAAATGCCTTCTTTTGAAGTTGCACATCGCAGAAGAATAAGAGCAAAGCCACAGACATCCCTGTACAATGTTTTTTTTGTCCATCACTCTCTGAAGCCTATTGAAGCAGAAAACACATTTGAATTACAAAGGACGCAGTGTCTTTGTTTCTCCTCAGACCTGAACAACCTTCTTTTATAATGATGGTCAAGTAAAAACCCTGGTCCAAATTAATCTGTGCTGCGACTCCTGTTACTTCAGAGGAGCTGCAGCCAGAATAAAGGCACCCCACTAATCTCTTCCTTGTGCACTCAGCCTGTTGCAAGTCGGCTAACTACAGAGGACACCCTGGCAAAGAGCCTCCAGGGACCCGTTTCTTCTGGTCCTCCTTGCAGTGTAAGTGGGGACAGGCATGAATCAGCTGCATTAAATTAGCAGAAAACTCAAGTTGAGAGGAGCAAAATCACGCAGTTTCTGTACATTGAACCCACCTCCAGGATATTGATCTGGCCATCAGGGCATGCTTATGTGCTGTCCTAGTACTCAAAAATCAAATAAATGTGACAGCTCCAGCCCACCCATCTCTTAAAGGAAAAGTTTTCAATGGATCAGATGTTTTCCAAACCTCTGCGTGACCCCTCCAAAGGCCTAGGTCCATCCACATTAGTGATTTTGTAACACTGCTTTGGTTTTCTCACTTTTGCATTCATTCTCTAAGGCCAAGTAGCCTTGATAAAGTTACTCTGCACTGCTCTTGTTCTGATGACTGGGATCTTGCTGCTTTTCCATTAAGAAGCACTCTTCCCTCCCCTGCCGCCTGCTGCACAGAGCTCCGTGAAAAGGCCTCCCTGCATGGGGAGCACAAAGGTACAAGCATCTGCATTGATGCCACCGAGCGAGCGAGCAATTAAAGTGCTCCTCAGCAGAAAAGAGCCTCTGCAGACAGTGCCTGACTGCAGACCTGGTTCCTGACAGCAGCAGCTGACGCACAATGCTCCCATTCAGCCTCTGGCAGGTCCTCAGCGCTCACAGGACGTGCCGGCCTTCGGCTTAACTCAGTGTGTAATGGAGAAATCACACGGGGGCTTTGCTCCCTGCACTGCACTGGGAGAGCCTCAGCAGCCTGTTCCATCCTTCACCCCAAGGCTTTAAGGCGGCTCTTTCACTAGCCACAGTCACGCGACACTTTCCATGGAGCCCTGAGCCCTATTTGCATCAGTTTTATCAGATTTCCTTCTTTCCCATTGTGTTCCTGGGTGGCCCCCACTGCTTGCTGAGCAGTGCAGTCCCCTCCCTTCCTGCAGAATTGGTGCCACCAGCCATCAGTGGTACCCAAGCACCAACAGAGCCTCACTGCTAGCAATGTCCCTCTTTGCCCAACTCTCCCTCTCCCTCTTTTCTAGTATGGGACATGGCCTGCAGCTGATGAAATACTGACTGCCCTCATTTCTTCAGTGCCATCACAACCAGAGGGTGTAGGGTTCTGTGGCATCACAGGTGGGAAGGGGCCACAGGAGGTCCCTGCTACAAGACACCTCTCCAAGCAGGGCCAAGGAGACCAAGGTGCTCATGGCTGTGCCCACCTAGGTTTTGGACACCTCTGAGGATGGAGATTGCCCATCCTCCCTGAGTACTTGCTCCCAAGCTTGGTCACGTGCATGGTGAAGAATTCTTTCCAAATATCTACTGTCCCATAGAGCAATTTAGGTCATGATGACTAATGTTATGACAGAAAGGGCATCTTTTCCTTGATGTGCATGCATTTTTATTTGCAGCAATATCAGTTTAATGGCTGTGCCTACAGAAGGGAAAGTGTGGCTGTGGAGATGTGGTACAGGGCCACCTGAAAAATGCCAAAAGTGGCAGTGTGGGGGAAAAAGCCATTCTCTAAAAGCTCTTAAAAGTCCCTGTAGCTCAAGATTGGCTCAGTAAATTTGAAACTTCATCAGTGAATGAGGCTTAGTTATGGTTTTAGATAGAAATCAAATAAAACAGCAGAATTCTGGCTGAGGAACACGTTACAGATTAATAGCTTGTAGAATTTTAAAATAGCTATATCATTTTAATTAGTTTGGGATTTCTTTGGTGGTCCTGCATGGTGAAAGCTGCCAGGAACTGCTGCAAGCAGCAGGACATTTGAATATCTCTTTTGCAGAGGATTACATGGGATCCAGTTGTGCCCAAGAGGTTCCTTCATACCCACCAGCTGAATGAGAGCAAGCAGCTCTCTGCCATCCCACCCATAGCCTCCTCTCCAACAGCACTGCAGGTCTTTTTTTTTTTTTCTTTTTTTTTTTTCTTTTTTTTTTCTGCTGAGCCTAATTGCCAAGGTGCTGTAGAGTGGCCCAGGTCACCCTGGCTCTCTGCACCGCCCTGCTGCACACTTCATGTGCAAATGTCAGGTTCGAGCAGATCGCAGGCACAGTCCCTGCGTGGGGGGGAAAGCAAGCAAGCAGGGGCAGAGCAGGCAGGGAACAATACGGCTGCATATGGGACGGGTCAGCGGCCTGCCATATGCTGGCTTCCCCAGAGCTCCGCTGCTTAATCCCCACTTTTAATATCGTTATCAGTGCTAGCTGCTCTCCCCCTCTGCAGAAAGGTGGTGGACAAGCTGCCGTTCGATGCCTTCTGATTTTTTTTTAGTCTAAGAGTACTTTCTCTTTGTTGTACTCTTTATTAAGATCAAGGACAGATTAATGGTTAACCTTAAACAAAGGTTAGTTCCCCGATGGCTCCACAGATGAGTACTCGTCCAGCCTGGAAAAAGCATGAAATTCATCTTTTCTTAGCAAAAGGCTTCAGTCGTGAAGTTTAGTATGGGGCATTCACTCTGCGAAGCAGCGGGGCTATGGGGAATGAGCACAGAAAGGGCTTTGTTCATGCTTCCTTGGCTTGATTTATATGATGAAGGCGTTCTCGCTCTGCATAATATTTCATCTCCGCGCGAGGCTGTGGTACTGATGGAGCATGAAATTCCCCAGGGAGCAAAAATGAGTTCTCCGCTCTGCTCATCCCACATCCTGGTGCCCCCTGTAAGCCGGCTAAGCCCACAGGGGTGCTCACACAGCCTGGCAGGTCCTCACACTTCCTTCAGCGGGACACAGTCCATGCTGTATCTTTCTGATTACAAATGAGCAGTGGGGCTAAACTGCCCCCTCCCCGAGAGCTGGCTGTGTTTGCAGTAGGATTTCAGGGCACCTATGCAAAGAGGGGCACTGAGGGTTCCATCCTGATCCCAAAACCACTGGGACAGTGCTTGCTCAGAGTGGGGGCGACCTTCCACCAGGAGCAAAGCTGCATCTCTTCAGACCTTCAGTTCTGAAGACCATTTGGGGAATATGGCTGAGGTTACCGGTTCATATACCCCCACCAAAGATGCTTATGCTGGTGGGTCTGAAAAACACTTTGTCAGGTTAGATTGCTCCTTGGGGAGGCATAACAAAAAAGGCAGAAAAACTGTCAGCCTTTTTCTGGAAGTGAGACTCCAATAGAGAGTGCTTCGGTGGGTTAATTAGTAGGTGATGGCTGGGAATCTGATGAGCTGCTGCTTAAAATTACAGCCTGCCTCTCTGCCTGTGGGACAGCTGAGCAATGCTTTGCACAAACATGAGTGCGTTTGGGTGTCTTAAATTATCAAATGGATTTTATATTAGAGAATGGGGCTCTGCTACAGCCCTGGACACATATTTCAGTTCAGACAGGAGTGAACCACCCATATAACCACAGATCCTCCCAATCTTAGTTACAGCCTGCATACAGATATGGCAGATGTCAAAACCTAAGGCACTCAGACTTGACCAGGCAGAGAGATTTCAACTGCCTTGAACAGGTTTTGAGCTGAAATTTTGCTTTTTGTCCATCTCTAATCCTTAGAAATCCTTAATATATATATTTTTTATTTCTTTTTCTTTTTTTTTTCCTTCCCTGAATGTGATGAATTGATGTCACTGGCTAATGGAGCAGAGAACCTGGAAAGGGGGATCCCCAGCATTACATATGTGGATGCCTAACATCATGCTGTGCCTGATAATGAAATTACATAAGCAAAGCTCAAATGGTTTGTGGTAGCATCAGATGCCCTGGGACAACCTGATTCATCTGATTTTTTTTTTTTTTCTATAGATTTTGTTAGACTGAAGCTTTAACAACCAAAATTCTGATTAAAGATCTCTGTCGTTCCCTGTTCCTTTTGCCATCTATATCACAGAATTTGCTGCCCATGTCTGTCAGAAGAAGGTGATCCCCATCAGACAGAACTTGCCAAATAGGTATGAGATGACAGAAAACAGTGAAATATTCATAATGCCTTCATTAGAGTAACCACAAGGTTCTTGTCACATGCCCACAGCTATGATGCACTCAGATTGCTACAACACTGCTGTTTGATATCTTCAGGAATCAGGGACACTGGTACTGGCACAGAGGTGAATTGTCCCTTCCTGGGCAAAATGCTACCAGGAGTGATGGGTGCTGCATGGGGTTGGTGGCTGTTTCTCTGACACTTTCCTTCTGAGGCACAAACCTCATGTGCTTGATTGAAGTCCTGCAACGGAGTCTCATAAATCCCACTCCATCTCCTTCTCAGCTATCCAAGCATGCAAAATCAGTGCCTCTGTGCTCCGGTGGCAAGGTCTGCCAGAGATGCCACGAGGAGAGGAAGATTACTGCTTGTCATGAAAGCACCCATTACACTGTGAGTGCTGGTGGGTGGGCGGATGTTGCTGTAGGAACCCTCCTATCAGTGTCTTAAGCTCCTATGATAAAAATCTCAGGTTTACCCAGGGATTAACACTGGGGGGTTGTTAAGCAGTCAGGGCTGTGTCATACATATTCCGGCGCTTATCTTCTGTATATGAAAGCTGTCATTAAAGGACTATGGAAAGTGAGTATGGCACACAGCAGTCACAGCACTGGCCTTTAAACATCTGACTGAAAGCTTACATGCCTGCTTATTCAGATCCTTATTTATTTATTATAAAAAAAAAAAAAAAAGAGAGAGAGAGAGAGATCCAGGTGGGTAAGTGACTGAAGAATAATATGGAGAGATAATAGAGAGAATAATATCTATGGAGAGAAGGGTTGCTGGGATGTATTGCCCCCCAGCCAGGATTATTCAAGTCCTTCTACAGGGAGGACCAGAAACACTTTTGCCCTTTCTAAAGCTGAAATCTGCAAGCCATCAGTTGCTTTAAAACTTTAAAACCAGTTGTTTCCATGCTAGAGGAAGGTCAAGATGCTCTGAGGAATGGCTTGCACCATTTGCACTGTTGCAGCCCCTCCACTTTCCAGTACCCACCGTCTGCTGGCACGTCCAACACAAATTCCCCACCACTGTTACTAGTCCCCACTATCCCCAGTCCCTCTATCCTTGTCATTTGGGCTCTGTTTTGCACAGCAGCCCACTTGCTTGGCACTGCCAGCCTCCCCCAGGGGCTGGTTGCCAGCTCTGCAACCCCTCACCCCATAGGTGTGGGATGGAGTCTGATGGGTCTGAAGGACCCCCTGCAGACCTCCATTCACATCCTGCTGATGGGTTGGCTCCTGGTCACCTTGCCAAGCCCTCTCACTGCTTTTGCCTTCTCCCATCCCTTTTACCTGCCCTCATCTGTCCACCCCTAGGAGTCTGCTGGCAGGAAACCCGAAGTGCCTTTAGTCACCAGTTGGAGAATGCATTGTGGAAACCACCAGAAAAGTATTGGCTACAGTGATGGGTGATCCTCCAGCCAGCCAGAATCTTCCTTAGCCTGGCAAATCACTCTGTCCTTTGCCACCCACAAGTCAGTTCAAGTCCTGCTTTGCTAGGGGTGCCCTGGACTCGATCACAGAGCTTCACCAGGGAAGAAAGCCCCCAGCCCCTGCCCCTGGGGACCAGCCACCTCATCAGCCGCTCGTCAAAGCAATTCCCTCTTCTCACTCAAAGAGGAGATGAAAGGGACTGAGACCACTTAAAAGCTAAACAACCCCATCAGCGTAGCACATGGTAAAACACAAACCTGATGGCTGCTGCTGGGGGAACCAGGGGCCCTGTGCTGTGGGGTGCTGAGTGCCCCTCTCTGTCCCCAACAAGCTCAGCTGGCACACTTGCTGGAAAAACTCATCTGGGAAGTGTCTGGAGAAGTTTCTCAGCTGGTTTTGCTAAATTCTAGCCTCAAACAACGTGAGCTGTAAAGCAAAATGATGCCTTTAGCCTTGGAAATTGCATCTGTCCTGAAATAGCCAGAGGTCTCTTGTTTTATAACCAGCAATCTCATTTTCTTAATAAATGAAGATTGTCAATTATCCCCCTACCCACCCACTTTTTAGTTCCCAGGGGTCAGACTTTGCTTTTGCTAGCACAATTGGCTAGACTAGAGCAAAGCTCCTGCTGTTCCTCTTGACTACAGGAAGAGTTTGGAGTTTGGTCTCCTTTTGCATGTCCACATTTACTGATCTGAGTAATGGCAGGTTCAATTTCCAGGAAAAAAAATAAATCAGTGAATCTGTGCTTTTGCATCCAATGCCCAGGGTCAAGCACTTTACCTCAAGCCTTGCTTGCAAGAGAAGACTGCTGCAGCCTTGTTGGTCCGTGCTGCTCTGTGGGCTGGGAAATGGGTACACATTAGTCTCAGGTCTTCTGGTTCTCCCAGAGGTGTGGTGGCTTTGCCGAGATGCATAGCACGTCGCAGAGTCATGCAGGGCTCCTCGAGTGATGAAGTCCTGGTTCCCTGGTGAATTCTGGAGAAATGTTTATAGCTGCATGTGTTAAAGTTAAATGTCTATTAACATTCCCACTAAAATCTCTGCTCTTTTGGGGAAAACCCACTGCATTCAGTCATTTAAATTATTTCTCTGTAGAAAGGTGCGGGGTAGGACAAACATATATGTCTGTAATTACTGACTTCTTTAAAGGAAAATGCTTTTTTTTTCAAAAGAAGCTGGCATATTAAAAGCTCTGAATGATGGTTTTTAATGTTTGCTTTAAGTTCTTTTACAAGTTGCATTTTTTGGAAAGCATTTCCCTGCCTTGAAAACTAATAATTTTCTGTATTTAAAAAAACAACCACAATGAATATTCACAAATGACCAGAAGAGTAAGGCTTTATCTCTCAAGCAGAGCAATAGGTAGCTGCAGAAGTATTGGGAAGAGGAGTGAAATTAAGAGATGTCGTGTTTTTCTTTTCCTCTTGTCAGCTCTGAGTTATTAAAGTTAAAGGACATTCATGCTCTAGTGCTTGTGCCTTTCTTACTGTTAACACTGCATTTTAGTCTTTTGGGCTCCAGTTCCCCCAGCACCAAAGCAGATGCTTAATATAACAGGCCAGTAATTCCCATGACTTTTCATTGAATTGTCCCCAGTTTTTCAGCATCCTTCCTGATTTGTGGACCCCAGGAAGAGACACGGCACTCCTGTGATTTCCCTCTCTCAGTTTTCCTGTCTGTTTCTCAGGGCAGTGTTCACCTCCTCTGAAATCTCTTGATCATCTGCAGGCTTTGACAGGGGCTTTTCTTCCAGCTCATTCACACAAGTATGAAATCAGCCCCCTGCCACTCTTTGCAAGGATGCTTGCCAGAAATGCACTGCTCGATATTGCTGTGCACGCTTACACTTCCCCATCTTCCATTTCATTTCAGGACCTCTCATTTAGTCTGCTTCCAAGTCCATCAGTAACTGTCACACTGATTTTCTTCACTGCTCACATTTCTTAACCAAAATGTTGTACAGCATCAAAGGGGAAGCTATCCTGGTGCCAAAGTACACAGCAGTAAACACTAGTCACACCAGAAATCCCACAGAAAAAAAAAAAAGAAAAAAAAAAAAAAAGAGAGAGAGAGAGAGAGAGAGAGATTAGTTTAGCAAAACTTCTTTAATTTGTTTTGTAAAAATCATAGGAAATGTTGGCTGGAGGCCAACCTCCTGAAAAAGGGCTTCACCAAGGCCAGGTCAGTTAAGCGTGGCTTTGTCAGCCGCAGCTTGAAGACCTCCAAGGACAGGGATTCAGCAGCTGCTCCAGGGTCCTCTGCTGTTACCTGTCCCAGGAGCAGTCAATGAGCAGTGCTGTCCTGTGAGCTCTGGCCTGCTGCAACTAAGAAACTCAGCATCAGACTTTGAGCACTGTAAGCAGGGCAGAGGGGAAGGTTTTCAGCCATGATGGGACTCAGTGGCCGTAAGAGCTCATCAGAGTGACAGAGCATGGCATTTTGGAGCAACAGCCTTGTTCTCTCTTGAGCCATGGCAAGCAGAGCAAAGGATTTGAAATCACGACTTGCAGCTATGAGTGTGCAGCACCACACTATTCGTACCTGAAGAAGGGGCAGTTGTAGTGGGCTCAGTGTGTTACCTGCCCATTATTCCTTTCCTCCTGGAAACAAATTGGATCTGTATCGCTTTTGTTGACTTTGAAATACTGAGTGGTTTGTGTCCAACGGAGCTGAGCACTTAACGTTAGGGGGTTCCACTTGGCTTGCTGCCCAGCCTGATGAATCCCCAGGGAAGGTCCTTAAAGGCTACCCGAAAGAAAACAACTTTAATGACATAGCAAATAAGTACACCCACACCATGAGGAAATGGCACTGCTCTTGGAGGGGTGACATCCATAAGGAGTTTACCAGCTGGATTATTTCCAGGGGTGACCTCGTCAAGCTTCTACCGATTTCTGGTGGTTTAAAAATGCTTGAAGTGCTGAATGTTTTCTTTTAATTTCTCTCCTCCCATTTCAAGGATGTGGTGACTATGATGTGAAAGGTAAAACAAAGGTAAGCAAGAAAGGAGGAAAGGAAAGGCAGAAAGGAGAAAGAGACTACATAAAAAGCAATAGCAGGAGCTTTTCATGTCAAGATTAACTTCAAAAAAGGCCCAAGCTGCAGGAAAGTGCACAAAGTGGCAGCCTGTGCTAGGCACTAAACCCCTCACCTTTACAACATGTTGTTACCCAGAGACAAACTTTCCCCAAGTTTTGGAAAGTTAAATGTGGCACTTTTATTTACATTACTTTCATATCTTCAGCTGAGAAATGAAGCAGAAGAACCACAAACACCACAGTAATGTAGAAGCCTAGTTACCTAGATTTTGGATCTAAGTTGTGGGGATTTAGATGCCAGAGTCACTTCTGAAAGTGGGATAAAGGGCCTCAGATAGAGCACTTCTGCACATCTTCCCCTGGAAATGGGGTGCTGGAGGGACACAGCCACCCAGTCACACTGCCTGTTGGAAGCCCAGGCACCCTCACTTTAAAGCACAGATAAAATCTAAATAGCCTCAAAGAGGCATTCTGTACAACCACTTCAGCTGTACACCAATTCCTGCAAACATATAAAAATACCCTGGAGGACATTTTTGCATCATGCTTTGACTTTATTAGATAGCAGCTGCTCCTTTTTATTATTTATAGGGACAAGCTCTATTCTCAAGTATTGTGGGTTGGTTTCACCTCTTTATAGCTCTGCCAAATGCTTCCCATTCCAGGAGCCCGATCTGAGGTATTTATCAGTGTGCCAACACTTCACCTTGCGGGCTGAAAGTTTACATTCCTGGGGGTTGCCCCAGACTGAATTTTTGGTGAAGCAGGTTAGCCATATCTGAGGAGACTGGAGACTAATGGCTGTGTTGACAAAATCAGATGGCATCTTCTTGTAGAAGTCCAAGTGCTCTTGTGGTTTCGAGCAAGGACTTGAAAGCGCTCAAAAAATGAGGAAGCAAAATAGTACTGTCTGCAAAATTTTTGGCTGAAGTGACTTGTTTAACATCTCCAAGGTGCTGAGTGGGAAGTACTCAGTTATCCTGGGCCACACTTAGCCACTCAGCACCACAGCCCAAGATCTCTTCCCTAGATTTCCTCCTGCCTCAGTCTTCGCTTAACACGATAAGCAACATGGGAAAACCAAAAATCAAAAAATAAAAAACAAAAACAAACAACAACAGCGAAACACTGGCAAAGGCTAAAAGAGGTGAGGGTGTCTTCTCTGCATTTTGTTCAGAGGAAAGCCAAGGTAAGTCCTTCCTCTTCCCTAGCCTTCACTCTTGTCCTCACCATTCGCACAGCCATGCCAGGAAATGATCTGGGCTAGAAGTAAGCGTTAGCTCCTGCTGAGATATTTTCTGTCCACCACCTTCTCCAATCTGTTGGCCTGGTGGCCATCCAGCATCGTTCTCCTATAGCTATGGTGCTGGACAGGAGGGAGGGCACAGCCAAGAAAAAGGCTGATGCCACCAGCATGTTCCCCAATCACATGGCCTCATCCAGCCTGTTGTTCCTGCTTTGCTGTGGGAGCACACAGCATGGCCCATATTGGAGACCCTATAGGAACAGCAGGGGTTATCAGGTATCCAGAAAGCATGCACTCACAGTGAGCAAGCTGTGCAGAAAACAGCAGCAGCCACAGAAGTAAAGCTGTGTTCTTGATGCCGTGGCTGATCTCTGCATAGCTTGAGCCTTCAAGTCCACTCCAAGAATACGGCATTGAAGCATCTTTCATTTTCTGTAAGACAATGGAGCAGGAGTCCTGCAAGCTGTTCTGGTTATTTGCCAGGATGCCTAAATCCTCTGTGTTGAATGAGACCATTTTATAGAAAAAAAAAATGAGTTGCATAGTGAAGTACAAAGCAATATTAATTCTAATGTTTCCCTACTTTTGAGTACTTGTCTTTTCAACCTTAACATCATGTACGGGTATAACTATAATCTGTATAGTAATCCTGTGAGGGCCCCACTCTAAGCACCACTTAGACATATTGAGAAAGGCACGTCAAAGAGATTAGAGCGTACACAGAGAACACAGACAGAAAATGTGAAGTGTGGGACTCATGGCAGACCAAAGGGCTCATCTGCTCGCACCTACTCACTGAGGACTAGGATCTCTGTTTCTCTTGAGTTCAGGCTCTCGCTTAGACCTGCCTCATGTCTGGCAATTAATTCAGCTGAAGCCAACAGGGGTGGCACTGGAGAGTGGCTGCAGGCAGAGCCTGGCTTATAGTCAGGACCAGATCGAAATGACACAAGGATTGTTTCATCAGTTTGGAAAAATAACCACTGTTTCAAATCCTTCAGAAAATGAGGCCATCGCTTGGAATTCACCTTAAATTAATAGTCTGGGCTACAGTATTATTTTTAGTGTGTGTTTGAATATTAGGATTTTTGACATTTACTTGGACTTGCAGCCACGTGAAGACCCAGACATACTCTGAGAACTTTGTTGCCTGTATGAGGCACCACTGTGAAACCCTGAGATCTGACACAGTTTCTAGATGATGTGAGACGTTTAGTAGATAATAACCTAAATTTGATGTGAAATCCTTGTAAGTACACTTCATAGATTGGCTATTACCCGCCCCCCCCAGGGTCTTGCACAGCCACCACAGTGCCCCTGGGAGTTTTCTCTCAGACTTGACAGAGACCCTGCAGTGCCTGCAGTACCCCAGGGCAGCATTTTTTAACAAAACAGCCCCTGCCAGTGGCTGTCTCTACAATGGGTTTGTTGCTTTTCCCATCGCTGCTTCCTGCAGAGCTTTGAGGAAATCTGAGCATGGTGCCCCTGTTGTTGTTACCGGCTTTTCGAAGCTAAGTGTGCTCGCTCCAGCTTGTTAGCACAAGCTTCTTCCATCCTGGCTTTCTTATTAAAAAAAAAAAAAAAAAAAAAAAAAAAAAGCACATACTGGCATGGTTGTTTTGAGAAAGAACATGGAGAACATGAGCGCACTGCAGGCAGATCTGACAAAGCAGGTAGGTGGAGTGAGATGAAAGCCTGCTGGCCACAGTGACCACAGCAGCATCTTACCCTGAAGCACAGAGCAGAGCACACTTTGATTTGGGCCAGAAACAAAGTCAGCAAGTCACCGTTCCAGATCATTGCCCTACTGAGGACAAAGGCCTTGAAGTGAAGAGGTCTTGAAATGAGAGTCTGGGACACCAGGTACTGTACCTGCTATTGTGTTAAGAAAAACAGAGTAGCAGGAGGCCACACCTTCAGCTCAAGCAGCTCAGCTCATCCCTGGGCACCAAAGGAGCACGGGTGTCCTTCCGAGGGTGTGTCTTGCCACAGTCTGAGGTCACTCTGTGAGGGCTCTTTCCATCAGGTGTAGGCAGTGGTGATTCACTCCCACCAGACCTCCTTCCACTCAGCTGCCTTCTTCCCCTGCTCGCAGGCTCTTACAGCCATTACAGAGTGCTGCTGTCTCCCTGGATGTAAGTCAGGAGGTGCCTCAAGTGAACCAACAACCATCTCAGATTGACCAGAGATGGTCCTCTGGGGGCAGTGGTTTTGCAAGTAACGCTATCTGTTAAGCACTCAGCTCCAGCTCAGTAATACATGGTACACACTGACATGCACATGTACAAGAAACAGCTTTATTGATGGAGACAGTGATGTTCAGGACATGCAGCCTTGTTTTCTTCTTATTCCCAGTTGATTTCTGGTTCTTTTTGTTTGTTAGTTTACTTGATTTTTTGTTTTTCACTTATTATTTTTCCTGGGCAGCAGCTAACAATTCATCTGAAGATTATTGGTTATCCCTGCTACTGCATGGCTGTGTCAAAAGGCTGCCCTATGTCTGGTGTGAATTTTGAATTTACAGCCACCCTCATTGGAAAGGAAAATGGTGTTTCACAGCAAAGGGATCTTAAGAATATGAAAACTGATGTGCTTTTTCAGGTTGGACATACCCAGCCCAGCATGCCATTTCTGCAGTGGCAGGTACCTAGAAAAATAAAAGAAGCAAGACAAAGGACAAAGAATCCTCCCCTCAGCCTGAATTTCTGGTTTCAGGCTTGGATCCACAGAACCAAAGAAAGTCTGGGTTGGGTCCCTGCCATGAGGATCATCTGGTCTATTGAGAGGGCCCAGATGAGGTTACCCGGTGCCCCGTCAAATCCAGTCATGAATATTTCCAGCAAAGGAGAGCCCAATTCTTCATGCCACCCCTTCTGGGCAACCTTCCAGCCTGTTGAGGGCTCTCTCCATATGTTGACTCTTTCTTCCGGCCATCTGTGTTGTCCCCTTTAACCACTGCTAATGGGGCAGTCTTTCCCGAATTGATCTGACCTCTGTTTGTGAACCCACTTAAATGTTTGGCTTTTGGCTTCTTCTGGCACTGGAGCACCATTTAAACAAAGTGTTGCACACAAAAAATGCCCAGTCCTTTCATTGGAAGTCCTAATCCCTGTCCTGTGAGAAGCAGTGAATAGTTGGAGAAGAATTCCCACGTGCCAGGCTTTAAAAACAATTCTGATGCCAGCATATAATCCAGTATAAAGATGTATCAATTCACAGCAAATTACAGACCAGAGTTTGAACATCTTCATAACTCAGCCAGCCATCTCTGCGGACATGAGGTCTGAAAGGAGACCTCTGTGTGCTCACTCATGAAGCTCACACTCAATCCATTTGAGATTTCATGTTTGCTGCCAGAGTTCTGGTTTACAAGCAGTTAGAGGAGTGCAAACTAATGCAAAGAAAAGCAAAGAGGATTAGGAGGGATGAGGAAAGGGGGCTATGTATTCCAAACCCAGCATGTCCTTGCATAAGAAACATCCTCAACCCTACAATCTCTTCAATGCACGGAGCAGAGAAAGCTGATCCCACTGGTTTTATAAGGAAGCAGATGAGATTATAAAAGCTAGGATCCTATTTCTAGCAGTGCCTCCCTGTTTGGCTGCTGGGGTGTGGTTTTGATTTTAATCATGCTTTTCCAGAGGTTGCTTAATGACAGGGGAGTAGCAGGGGGACACGGAGTAAAACCAAACCAATGAATTCACAAAGAGCCTATTGAATTATCAACTCTTGGCTGGCTTTACCAAACCAGCGGCACTTGCTCACTAATTCTTTCATCTGCTTTTCCTCCTTGACCTGTGCACCCTCCAGGAAATCATCAGATGGCTTATTAAAGACCTCATTTCTATCAGCTGAGGAGACCCCTGTCTTCTTCTTCCTCCTCCCCCGCAAGTAAGAAAAAGCTTTTCCAAAGGAACATCACAGGTAGGATCCTGCTTCCACTGCCTGAAAAGGGCCGCAGTGCTGCTTCCTCCAGGCAAAAGCAAGCGTGCAAAATTTGTGTCTTTGAAGGTGACACAGCTGAGTGCTGCACCTTTCCTTCTCACCACCTCCACCTTAGCTGGCTATCTCTGTCACCTCCATCCAGGCCCACGAACACCTTATTAACTCAGCCCTGAGCTCAGGCTGCATATGAGAAGCACAGGTGAGAAAGTCCTTGTTAATTTTTCTTCTAGACAACAGCTTCCTCTCCCTTTGGACAGCAGTATCTTTACCCATGTGAACACAGTGGCTGGTGCAGCCCTTTCCATCTCACCCTGTCAGCAGCTCTCTGCTGTGGAGAGCTTTGCCCTCAGGCTCTCAGTAATCAGCCTCCCACCGGGCTTCAGACACATGCTGCAGCAGAAAGGGCAACCACTAAACCCTGGCTCACATCCCACGTATTCCCATGTGCTACCTAGCTCTAGCTTAGAGTGTAAAAGCTAGTTTCTGTTCATACAGATTCACTAAAAATGACATTTTTTTGCAAGTACCAGCTCTGTGGTGTTGTAGACAGCTGCAGCCCCATATATGGTACAAAAGCTCTGGAGAAAATTCTGGTCTTATTAGCTTACTTCCTCGCCTGAGCTGCTTAGAGCCCTCTAAGCACAGAAGACGCACATGGATCAATACTTATCCTCATTTAGGTCTTATTTATTCTCCACACAGTACACACATTCTGAATGCTGAGCTCCAAACTCAGTCAGGCTGTGCCCAGAGCCACTGAAACGATTGGTGGCAGAAAGAAAACAGTTCCAAGTGCCACTGCTCCCTGATCCAAGCATTGCATATACTGTTTCTCTTAAAAAAAAAAAAAATAACTTTTCTGGGTTGGGAGAAGCAGGAGGAAAAGTGTTAACAGTACTTACAGGGGGGTTGCAAGAGGATGCAATTGCTCTGGTGGTCTCTGTTTTTTAGGAAGTAACCTTTTTTTATTCATTTCCTATTCTTTCCCTGCACTCATGCCACCAGAGATCTCCAGCCCATCTATGCTGCTTTTTTTGTCTTTTTGTGCAATCATCTCCCTGACATATGTTTCTGGAGCTGCTGGCAGAACCCCTCACCACCTCCTGACATCAGATCCTTCTCCGTTGCATTAATTCCTGAGCTTTTTCCAGTGCCCAGTGCATTTGGGATTTGTAAGCAATGCTCTGCACTACAGTGCAGGGCAACTCCAATAGAAACTTAGCTTTGAAGAGAAAGGGTGAAAACATAGGTCTGCAAAAGCTGATGTGAGTTTTCCATTGAGGCCAATAGGATAAAGTCTTCATCCTAATTCTCTCCTCATAGGCATGTATATGGCATCTTCTGTCACTGTAATATTGGGGCACCCAGGGGACTTGCAATTTCAGAGATCCACAAATATACCCGGAGCTTCATAGCTGCTAAACAACCGTGCTATAAACAGCACCAAAGCCAGACGCGAGATTCATAGGGTTTCATCTGGACGAGAGCCGCGGGTCATCCCGCGCAACCCCCCGCACGTCGCAGGCTATTGGGTTTCCAGCAGCTACCCCAGCGCTGCAGAGCTCCATTACCCGCCTCGGTGCAACAGCCGGGCTGGGGGCTTCGGAGGGATTCCCCGGCTCCTCAGCCCTCCAGGCTCTTTCTTCCCAGTGCAAGAGGAGTTCATTACCAGCACAGCACAGATGGGCTCCAGATGAGCAAGCGTAACGGGGCGATTGGGAGGGGGAACGATGACAGTCCCGAGCGTGCCCTGCATCTGCTCCAAGGAGAGAGGATGGGGAGGGAAAATTTAAATGAGCTGTGTGGGGAAGTGGGGAGCCTCACCAGCAGGGCAGGGGACTGCAGCTGGAAGGAACGATTTTCCCAGGGAAAGTGTGGAGGCTCCATTGCTTGAGTGTGCTGGGAGGAAATTAGATGAGACGTATAGGCAAATAAATCTGGAGGGCTGCTGCCTGATGGCAAAGTGGCTGGGTGTAGATGTAGGTGGCCCCTTTTTCCTCACAGGTTGCTTTGAGCTTTGCTGCTACTGTGGCTGAGCAGGTGAACATCTGTCCTCCACCTGACACCATAAAACCACAACCATCAGGAGCAGGACACACTACACTGCGACGAAGAGGCAAAGTTTGTGTGTTGTGAAGTCTGAAGGCTTTTATTTGCGTCTCTCCATCCCGTTAAGAAGCCATAGGGCAGGCAGTAAGAACAGACTCACCCCAACCAAACTTTACACGAGTGCCTGGAAAGACAACTGGCTTCTATTCTCAGATGTATATGGGATGAATTATACTCTCTGTTATTCTTAACTGCGTGGACTTCTCACTTAGGGGGATGGCTCTGACATGGCTTTTGGTGGATCTGCATTTAGCTCTAGCAACTTTCACTGATCTGCTGTGTAACTGTGGGCAAGGCACATTGCTTCATCATGCTCCAGCTTTTTCACCCCTTAAATGGCAGCGACAGTGTTCCCCTCCATGCAGAGCTCTGAGCACCACAGGGAAAAAGCAATCCATTATTATAACCAAAGGACACTAATGCAGAGTAGCACTGCATGTTTCAGCTCTCCTCTTCTCTGGCTTATTATTAGATATTAGTCGGGAGCTTCTCTACAAGAGATATGACATCTCTTTAAGGTGTAAGCAATTAAGAAACCAGGATCTGATGATGATTACAACAGTGCTAGCCAGTTCAAGGCTGACTTGCCTTCAACGGGAAGCAGTAAGTAAATGTGGGTGATAATAAAAGAGGTTGTGTGAGCTCTCTAAGTGATACTCATAATATGATGAGCATGGCTCCACCACAGTGTTATTATCATGTAATATTCATATTGCTATGGTGCCAAAGAGTCTCGACCTAGCTAGGTCTTTTTGTGCCAGGCTCTGTACCAACATGCTGCAAGTGGCCATCGCTTCCCCAGACAGCAGCCCTGTGCAATCGGTGATCATCGGAAATGAACATGCAAAATGTGGGGAGAGGATGACACAAGTAGAGAGCGTGCAGTTCCGTGCATGCCCCACAAAGAAACAGGGCTGAGGCTGAGGCTAGGGAAATCATGTCAGTGCTGGACAAGAGCTGGTGGTAGCTTCTGAGCTGCAAGGACTTAGCTCAGACTGTTGGATCACTGAGGACCAAAGCACAAAATGGAAAATAAAATTCCCTCACTGCTTCCAATTAGCAAGGAGCTTCAGCTGATTTCCTGAAAACAGTCTTATTTAGTTAAAAGCATAAATCCATGTGCATGAAGCAATCTTGGCTCTGGCGAGATGCCATCTAGCGAGGACTGTTTCTCCAGCTCCCCAGGGCTTGCTAGACACTGGTGGGCACCATCTGCCCCGTTCCCACCCATGAAACTTGGGTTTGTTCACTGGCAGCTTTCTGCCCACAAGAAACACCCACGATCAACCTCTTTTCACACCCATAAAATGCTGAGGACACTTTCTGGGTCATAGAAACCCCATGGGACTTGGGATGCAGCTGGTGGCAGGTACTGCCTCATCCACAGGGTCTCAGCAACCCCTACAAGCTACAAGCCAGGCTGATTTCCTTATTGGAGACTCATTCCCCTACATGAACAAAAGGGATATAGTCACAAACAAATATGGAGAAGATGTCACAGAAGGCAAGAGACCCCCGAGGAGACCCTGGGATGGGAGCCCATGGGCTCCTGGGCTCCCTCTCCCCAGGGAGGGCTCCCGGCTGAGCCCCGCGCCGAGCCGTCCCTCTTCCCCTGTGGTTTTCGGGCAAATGCCAAAAGCTGAGGCAAAAGCTCATAACATGCCAATTATCCTGGCCTCAAAACCACAAATGATTGTATACAGCTGTTGGCAAATGAAACCTTGTTCCAAACATTTAATACCTAATTGAATAAACTTGCGGAGCCCGGCTCTGTGTTTGCCTGCTCCCCTGCCCTCGTGTCATCTCTCCAGTCCACTTACAGATCCTGTGTGTTCCTGTGGGAGGGCAAGGAGGCTTTCCTTATGGTTTTTGGTAATTCATAAAGGGGAAAAAAAAAAAAAAAAAAGGAAAAAAGAAAAAGCCTGCTGCGGCATAAGTTTCAGATCTATCAATTTTCTGTCAGAGCACTAAGAGGGTTAATTATAAAGCCCATTTCCTCTGTTTTCACTGCACCAGATTCGTGCTAATGGACAAATAAACTGATTCATAGCGGCTTTCGGTTCTCCAGTAAAGATGCAACAAGCGCTTCATTTAGATGTGGTGAATGGTAATTATGTTTGATGGGAAAAGTGGGCAATTTTTCCTTTCTTTGTCAAATGCCTTGGATAAATTGTTTTTGTGACCTTATCTAGAACACAAAGGTCTAGTCACCACTTAAGATTATAAGGCAATTCAAGAAATATGCTCCTGGATCAGACAAAGAGACCAAAAGTGACTTTGCCAACAACAACTTACACCGCAGAGAAGGTCAAAAAAGGTTAGCATTGTCTTTTTTAGAATAACAATAGCCTAAATTAAATGTACCATGTTTAATTTAAAAAATCCAGAGATTATATGGTTTACTTCTGAAGAAACAGTACCATTCTGAAACATGTGTAATGTTTCAAAGGTTATGAGAAACAGATGCCATGATCCCATCCTTTGTGAATGACATCTGAAGCTATATGTAATTTTCTCCAAATTGCCTTTTAACATGTGATTGCCTCAAAACCAACACACCGAGCTGCTCTGTGCAATATGCAAATGGGAAGTCTACTGCTGCAATCAACATCTCCTGGGGAGGAGATCAAATATTTCTGATCCAGCAAATCTTTTTGACCCATCAGGCATGCATCATGCTGCAAGGAGTTGTTGATCTCTTACTCAAAACCTGTGCAAAGTGAACTGGTTTGGTCTCTTTCCGTGCTTTGGTTGCTAGCTTTACTAAAAATGATTTTAAAGGATTTTCTGGCTTAGGGAAGAAAAAGGAGTTGTGTTAAAACTCCCAAAGGGAATTTACTTTTTCAGTGTAAGCCTGATCTCTCTGGTCCAGAGATTCAGTATTCTGACAAAAAGTAGTTGAGATTATAACCCAAATAATAGATCCCAGGAGAAACTTCCACTCTTTAGCAAAGACATCAAGAGGAAAAAAAGAAAAAGGTCTGTATTTTATCACCATCTAAACTCACTTTCTGCTTCTTGAGTGGAATTGCTGCCTAACAGACAGCTCTGTTAACACTCTATATAACTCTCTATTGGAAAGACATTAAAGACTTTGTACACAGCATAAAAGTGTGCAATTCAAATAGCGATGCTGATTCTTGGTTTAATTGAAAAGGATTCATTATCCACAAAAAAAAAAAAAAAAAAAAAAAAAAAAAAAAGCTGGGGAAAGCAAGCAAACAAGCAGAAGTTCAGCTCTGGTTCCTTCACACACAGGATTCTGCAGTGTCCTGGGGCTTTGGGGCTTGCCCTGGTATAGCGAGGGGCAGGACTGCATCCTGGTGGGCTTCTGCTCTAACTCCAATGCAATGCAAGGAATTTGTCCAAAGACCCTCTCAGCAAGGCTTGCAAAGGCTTGATGTCAAGTATCAGACCCCCGGACCCATCAAATTTCTCTGCAGACTGTGGCCCATTTGTTCCCCAGCCCTGCTCGCGTGGGCAGCAGCGCCATGGGTCTCCCCTGGGGGTGCAGCCCCATGGTGGCTCCCCACCTCGGGGTGCACGGCATCTTGAAGGGGGCCTTTGTCTGCGCGGGCGGGAAGCTGGGGCTGTACAAAAGCCCCTTAGATGCTCAGCTCTGGATGGAGACGAGCCAGGAGCGGCGATGCCCTCAGCCCACCACCCCTGGGGTGGTTGACCCTGCTAAGCCCAGGTGCTGGGCAAGGAGGAGGTAGGTCCATGGGGCCATGGCTGGGTGTCTGTTGCGACAAGCACAAGAGGAGCCTGAGCACCTGCAGGAGACAAGATGGGCCTGAGCATCCCCTGGAAGTGGGGACCTCCCTTCCTGGATATTTTGGGAATGAAAAGGAAATAATGCTTGAGCTTTTCTACCAAGCAGGCACATAAACGTGTGGTTTTTAACACCCAAGATACACCACCAATTTTAGTGACTCTGCTCCCGTGTTGAAGAAATACAGGTTTTCAAGCATGTAGCCAGAATTAAGGGTTTAGCCTAGCACAATATAAAAGGAAAGGGGCAATGCAGAGCAATATTGCCTTGCTAACTGCACAGGCAAGAGAAGCAGGTTGCAGAAAGAGAAACAGGAACCATCCACAAAGTGCTCTTCATCATGAAAAACCCTTGAGATAAGAGAGAGGGCAAAATGGGTGATAGGGGCAAAAACAGAGGAGGGACATGTAGAACAGGAGCTGAGAGGAAGCAACCTCTCACAACCATGGAAGTGGTGAGTGAAAAGAAGATGGGATGAATTTGAAAGGGAAAGTTGGAGAAACATTCTGCAGTCATCCCTCTGGGGGTTACTGTCAGTGATGTGGGTTTTTATAAGCCTGTGCTAGTATAACTCTTTTTTCCCTCTGTTTATTCCCCCTTTTAAGATCTACAAAATGTTTGCATTTCCCTCTACCCCCCTTCCCTTACATCCCTCCCTTTGCCATGGCTGTTCAAATCTAATTACCAGAGGTTCACTATATTCATTAGCTTCATTCCCTTGAAACCCTGGGCTGCATGTCATCTGGATCTGATTATGTATGGTGCATTTCATTTTCCCAGCTATTCCCCTACCTGCTTTTAATCAGCATGAGATTTTTCATTTAAATGTCATTAGACTTTTGAATAAATACGTAAAGAACATTACAAATAAATATAAAAGCTCCACGTAAGTCAGGCACAAGGAAAAGCTGTGCCTGAGACCACCCATCACAGTGTCCTTCTCAGAGGAGGTTATACCAGATATGCCCAAAGGTGCTTGTACAGGACTTTTACTGGTCCCTTGAACAGTCCTCTGGGGTTGTATATGAGGCACACATGAAGCCCTACACTCAGCAACACGTTTGTGCCTTTCATTTCTATGCAGGTCCAGTAACATTTCCACAAGGGATTTTCCTCGTGCCTTGCAAGGTGGTTAACAAGCCATGCTCACCTGACGGCATCTGTCAGCTCATGGCCTTCAGCACCTTTCCACGCAAGTGAGGATTTATTATGCATGCAGAGGGAATCTAATTAACAGAAATAATTGAGCTATAGTCTTTGTAGTGAAGTTCAGTGTTGTTACATGCCTAATTCCCCTTCCATGACTTGTTCGGCTCTGCTTACCTCAGTAAGGTTAAGCATTAGCCCTGTTCTCTATAGAGTGAAGGCTTCATGGTAGGAGCCTAATGGACCAGAAATACAAATAAAATACATATAACCTTTGGAACATGTTCAAAAGAGAAGGATTCAGCATCTCTGAGAGAGTTTCCATCAGACACAGGTTTTACGAAGTCTTTGTGGTTGTACTTCCTGACCCTTTAAAGAAGCAGTTGATAGTTTCAACCTGCTTTTATTCTTGTAGAATTTTCTCCTGCACCTATTTCTTCCAATAATTTGGTTTCTCCAGTATCTGTAAAGCCTAGTCTTATTTTCATCAACCTTTTCTAATATCTTTTTTTTTTCTCTGCTCCTCCTTTTGTCTGCAGATTGCCTGACATCTTCACTTGCTCCTCTGAACAATTTCAATATACAGTTCCTTTGCTCTTAGACCCCTGGTTGAAGCTAGTATCTTTTAGCTTAATTTAGACTTCTGCTCTGATTCACCCTGAATTTGACTTTTCCTCTCTTTTCTCTGCGTAGGGTACCTAGCCTCTCCTGCCTACAGTCCACAGGGAGAAAATCACTCTATTTATACTGCAGTCATCAACAGAGCTGAGAGAAGGTATATATGTGAGTGAGCATTTAAGCAAGCTTGCCTGGTTATTATATTGACGCACACAGCATCACGCTTGGCAATTCCCTAGAAAGATGCTGTGTACCAGACAGAGCTCGTAGCTCCCTCCTTTCCCATGGGGCACTGAGGCTATGCCTATATTTAGAAGTAGATCTAAGTTTAGAGCTCATTTAGGACTCTCTGTAAATATTCATTCAATCTAGAATAGCTTTGGTTTTCTATTTATTATCTATCCTTTATATATCATAGGATGACATTTGTGATGGCCTATCTGGATTAAAAAAATGCTTTGGCTTAGGATTTAGGAACATCCCAACCAGCAGATGAGATGTCAAGGTAATTAAAGTCCCCATGAGCACAGTATCCTGTGCTCACGAGCTCCTGTATAAATGGTTCAGGAATGCTGCCTTCTTCCTCTTTTTGAGATCAGTAACAGATGCCCTCAGCAGTGATCCTTTCAATTTGCATGTCATGACTCCTTACCCAAAGCATCTGTGTGCTGACCTCCTCACAGTCAAATTCTGTCTCTGTTGGCAGCTGTATTTCACAGGTAGGATGCTTTGTTGAGAAATGCATAGCCATTAGCAATGGATTTTTACAGATGGACAGAATCCTCAGGAAAAGGAGGGTGGAAATCAACTCTAAGGCATGGTTTTACCTAAGTCTGGATCCTGACTTTCTGATAGAAATTTCAGATTCAGTTCTGAATCCAGAGCCAAACTTGAGTGACCCATGTGTATCATCAGTGCTTAACATCAAAGCAGAAAGATAACGACTGTCCTGACCCTACCATGACCCAAAGGAGGAACAGCGGTGTCAACAGTCACTGGCTGTCCAGGTCTGCTGTTAATCTCCATTACACTGGCATAAATTGGAACAAGCCCATGGAGTCAGTGAAAGCCAGGTCCACAACATTTAGAGAAATATCTTTGATTTTGCTACATGTAAATGAGTGATGAGATAATCCAGCCCACTATTTTTAGAGGGTTAAGTGATATAGGACAATGTGGTGTCCTTCGGGTTAAGTTCCCTGTGTCTGGGCTACCTCCTCAACCCACCACACTGGTAAGGATGAGACTGAGGCTTTCAAGGAGAAAAGGAAGCTACAAAATGAAAGCTCTCACCTCCACAGAAATGCATGTGATGATGAGGAAGCCAAAAAAGGCTGCTTTACTGTGCTGTGGGTTGGTATAACAAGGTAGAAGGGGAGTTACTGACTGCAAGTAGAGAAATATAAAGGTCTTTACATAACTCTGAGGAGTCACCATGGGCATCAGAGCTGGCAATGAGTAGGGATCCAGGTTCCTTGGACTGTCACCTCTAGTTGCATGTGTTCATAGATTCAGGATGAGTTAGCAAAGTGCCTATTGTAGAAGAAAAGCAGCAAAAAGCTTTTCAAGGAAAGCTGAAACTGAAGCAAAAGCGTCTTCCTTGTAATGAGAAGCTATAATTCAAAGCAAGGTTTCTGAGGCACAGATATGTGCATTTTACACGCTGCAGTAAAGAGGAAAATGGGAGCACAAAAGAATGCTTTTCCTTGCTTTAATGAAGATAATGGCCCTTTTCTCTCCATGGAGCACTGGAGGATGTGACCATTAACTTTTTATTTGCAATTTGTATACACCTTGCTGCACTTGCTGTTTTTATAGTAGCAACCTCAGTGCAATATCTGGGATGGGAGGGAAAGCGGCACGTAGAGAAAGGGTCCCCAAGGTGAGTGGTGATGAATTGCCTGGCCTATCTGCCAAGCTACCCCCTGCCATGGTTGGGTAGCTTCAGCCCAGGATGAGCACTGGTAATGGCAGATTTTATTTGGGAAGTGAGCAGGCAGGCCCTTTTAGAAGTGCCCTTGTGGCCCAAGGCTTATCTCAGTGGTAGAGCAGGGAGCCCCCCTCTTATTTAGACTGCTTCTTTTAGAGAAGCTGTAGCAGATGGCATGTGGGGGAAGGAAAACAACATGTAAGGGAAAAGGAGGCAGCGTATCCTGTTGAACATGAAGCCTTCCTCCAAGGAAGGAAAACTATAAAAGCAGGAAAAATATATGACATTTCCAGGTGTGCAAAAAAACATTGTTTTGGCTATAAGCCAGGTCTTGCAATGAATGACACGACTTTATTTTCAAGGTACCCCTGTATATACATATGTGTGTGTGTGGGATGGGAGAGGGGGTCAAACAAAAGTGTGACTGTCTCCTCAGGCACTGGCAGGTTTTCTTTTCTTTTTGTTGGTGGTAAATCTCAACACAAAGGCCACACTTCTGAGTGATCCAGTTTTAGAAGTCAGCAACAGCTGTGGGATAGCTTAATTGAGGACTGGGGGTCGTGCAACCAGAAGAGCTCCCTGTTGTTTTTGGAAGAAAGGAAAATCTCTTCCAAGTTGTGGTATGAGAAGGCTATGTGTAGTCCAGACCTGACTGGGGAACTCCAGCCCTTATTAAACCCAGCCGTGGGGGGCTTGCCATTTGCCTTGATGTCTCTTGTTAGTAGGGTTGTTGATGACGGTAATAGCTGGAAAATCAATTACAGCCAATATAGCGGCAGGGAAACACAGAGAAAAGGCACTGAATGCAGTGCTGAAAGCAGCCCTTGGGTTCAGAGTGCCTCTCGTAGCCATGGGGCAGGAGGGATGAGCCCAGGGGTGAAACCCTGGGGTGGAAAGTGGAAGACCTGAGTCCTGCCAGGTGTGCTGCAGGTTCCCAGTGGAAGCCTGTCTGCCACCAGCCACAGGTTTCCTTCTGTGTGACCCCAGGCAGGTCACACCTGCCTGCCTGGCAGGGCTTGTCCTCTGGGTGCTAGAGGATACCCTGAGATTCTTAGTTAAGGAAAAACTGAAGTTTGGGCCCAAACTTTGGCTGATTTTTCCCAACAGCCAAAGTAAAAAAAAAAATCAAATGTAAAGAAGATCCAGCTGATCCCAGGTAAATCATTTTTCTTTGGTGGATCAAAAGAAACTAAAATATTTTGCTTGAACAAAATATTTCCTGTCGGGGCTCTGTCCATAAACATAAAGAGGACACCCCATGCCCTCTTTTGAACCAAGAGCCTGACCTACTGGCAGGGCAAGGACTCAATGCAGCTTGATCATGGACATCTGAAAGCATGATAGAGAAGGGAAAAGAGTGAATTTTTCCTGGGTCTTAGGGCCCTCCACAGAAAGGCCTGACATCATTTCATCATTTTCTGCTGGTGTTCCCTTGCAGTGTCTTAAGCATCTCCTTGTCTGAGCTAGAGCTATTTATGGTGTGGCAGCAGGCAGGGAGGAGAATATAGCCCGGGCTGCAGATTCCCTGGCAGTCATCACTAAACAAATGCACTGTGGCTCTTGTTTGGACACTGTGGCCATACACACAAAAAAAAAAAAAAAATAAAAAATTGTGTACAATATATCTTGACTCTTTCCTCCCTAAAATAGCCTCATCAATTTTAATGCTATATGAATAAATAATAACAAGACACTTAAGGTGTTAATGGAGCATTAATTATTGCTGAGGTTTCTGTGGAAGGGCATGTGACATCCACAGTAATACTGAATGATTTTCTTTATGACTAGCATAATTATAGAGAATATTAAATGAGGCAAAAAGTGATGGGGCTCTTAGCAGTAGTTTTTTTAGCAATTGTTCATACAGAACCTGATTTCCTATACTGTATTTACCCAAATTGGCTAGAAAAATCACATGAGGCATGTAAAGCACAATGAATCACTCCAGTTTACATCTCTAGTTTGAGAAACTGCTTCCTCATTGCCCACAGGAGAATAATAAGCGTGGCCATTTGGGTCTGGTTTAAACCTGAGACTGTGGCAATACGTGTCAGAAAAACAGAGTGCTGTTTTCTATTCCTGCTCTGAAAGGTGTTATTTTTTTCTTATCAGGAGTAGCAGCAAATGTGATTTTATGAGTCAGAGTGTGGAGGGGAACTTAAACTCACCCATTTGCACACTGTTGGGGAGTCAGAGTTTCACAGTCAGGGAGGGCTCTGTAAAAGCAGATGATGTGTTTTGGATCTTTGTATTTGTGTAGAAGAAGCTGTGGAAATGCCCATTGTAGGGTTGCAACTTTGGAGCTTTTGCTTGTACCTAGGTGGGAGGCTGGGGGAAGACAGGGGCTCCTGAGGCCATGTCGAGGTCCTGGGGTGTCTTCCAGAGTGTGCCCTATTGTACAGTCCCTCAGCCCCACACTGGGCTTAATTATCCAAGGCAAAGAGTTGACCTGGGAGCATGAAAGCAGAATAAAGAGGCTTACCGCTACCTGTGAGAAAATACCCTCACTTGTGAACTTTGAATTTACTTGAAACTGAAACTTGAGCCTGGATTTCTGCATCAGGATTGACTGCTGAGTGTTCCCGGCGAATACCCTTTGATGAGCTGCTGGGCAGATCTGGCTGGCTTTTCTGCATGGCTGAGCTCCCAGCTCACACTGCATTGCCTCAGTGCGTGACTGACTGCCTCAGAAACTGGCCTCCCTCTGCCCAGAGTGACTTGAGCTAACTTGCCAACACGGTTTAACTTTTGGATTAAACAAGTTCGAGATGTGCCTGAAATGTTCCCGCACGTAGAAATCCCTCTGTGAAAGGGCATGTGAAAGGTGAGCGAGATGTGGGGGAAATTTGTGTTCCATTCAGACTTTCTTCTCTAATTAGAAATGCGAGTTGGTAGCTGTGTCCCTTTATTCTATTTCTATAGGCTCTTTTGAACCCCTATTGTATCTGAGAGTCTGAAAATTTCCTCAACAGACTAATTCAGCTTGCTCTGCTGACATGCACTTAATTATGTTTCAGTTAACTCATTTTCCTGGATGATGCTCAACTGCTGTCTGTAAATGAAATTGCTGTCTAGCTAATCAAAAGTTCCTGAGCATGATCTCTTCTATGTGTGCATGCACAAGCTGTTCTGGCACTCTGATTGTAACCCTCGCTGGAGCTCTGGAGGATGGATGTGTGCGGGTGAGACATAAGGAGGACAAAAGTAAATGAACTCTGAACCTTCCGAAACTCCAAAATCTTTCTGCAATTAAACTAATTAAATGTCTATGCCTGGTAGCATTTGATTAGAAATGGCTGGCCTGTGGCAGCTAAATGAATGGGCTGTTAAGAGAGACAGAGACATTTGCAAAAGATGCTATCAGCAAATATGTTCTCTCCTCATAGTCATGTCCTTCCTACAGCTGCCCATTTGGGTCAAAGCAGGCCCAAATGAGTGCATGCATGTCACCAAAATGTCTCCCCTTTTTTTTCTGTTTAGATCTGGTTTTTTTTCTGATTAGATCTGTTCAGCTTTTTTTTTAGGATAATAAGTGTTCTGAATGAGCTTTCACATTCACTGTATTTTAGGTAGGTTTTTAGTATCACAGCTGCCTCTTCTCCAGAAGCCCACAGAACCAAGCTCTTCCCAAGTGAGGCCACAGCAGGACCCATCCCAAACTTAATTAACTCTGAACTCATGTGAAAAGAAAGTTTAGAATTAATCTAACTGTGAGAAATGAATATCAACTGGCCGTGGAAATACAGGACCAGATTTTGGCTTGGATTATCTTGATTGGTAGCTACGGAGTTACATTCAGGATAAACTCACTTTGAGTGTAACAGCATGTGTACAATTCCTCCTTGGACAAGGTGACCTGAATGCAGCCTCCTGCTGGGCAGTTCTAGGATGCCTCAGGTGACATTTTGGAGCACTCTGTCCAATCCTCCAGAAGTATAATAATCCCTCAGGGAATGTGCTCCTGCTATTATGAAATGGATTTCATGAATAAAGCTAAGGCCAGCACTGTGAGACATGCATGCCAGGAACATCTGAGGTGAGGTGCCTGAGAGGCAAACAGCTTACATGAAGAATGGCTAATAAAAATAAACTCACTTGCATTCAGAATTCCAAAGTTATTTCACAATATCCCATCTACTCCCCTTCATTTTCTTGTCTGGGACTTGTATAAAGCAGACATAGAAATCTTCTGTTTCAGGAAGCTCGAGTCTTTGTTTTTAATGATCAGATTTAATGGATGAACTTAAATAGACACCTGATTCTTCCTAAAACTCACTGGAACCTGCGTGTTTAGCTCAGATTCCTTCATATTCTTTTTTATTAACTGATCTACACCTCAAATGACAGAAAGGGCATATTTCTGGGGTGTTTTTTGTTTTGTTTTGTTTTGTTTTTGTTTTTGTTTTTGTTTTCTTTCTCCAGTTCTCAGATGCTTTACCTTCCTAGTCAAGTCTAGCATGAAAGGTCAGTTCCATCTAAAGGTAATCTTAAATGGCTAGGCATCCAAAATGAAGTGGAAAAAGTGAATTTCTCAAGCATAAATAATAATAATAATAATAAAAAAATCTCTATTTTGAAGAAGAGGGAAAAGAACGTTGTTAACTAATGAAGGGCTGGATTTCTTGAAATCCAAGAAGAGTTTCCTTCCCTGTTGTATGTGTCAGAGTGAATGATGGGTTAGGTTGTTAGAGATCTCTGGAAATCAAGAGCACATCCTGGCTCATTTGCAGTAAGCTGGTGATATATCCAGTAAAGGCTTGCTGCACTGGTCATGCATGAAAAACATAATTACTGGCAGAAATAATGCATGGAAGGTGCACGTGGAGAAAGGTTAAAAACAGTTGTTCCATCTCTACTCTACAATACTGCTAGCAGTGTTTTACAGTTTGCTCAGATATTTTATAGCACTTCTTTGGGATCTTATATCTGGAGAGCTTTTCCACAAAAGCATTACTAAAAACACAGAACTTCCCCCTGTCAAGATCCTATCTGTAAGTACTAGTATCTCAGTAGTGCCAATTTAGGCTTGGTAGCCAACATGTTCAGTTTGCCACCACCCATAAGTTACCTTCTGGTTTAGATATAGTTTTGTGCTAAAACCTTATAGTGTTCCAGAGATTCTTTCTTTTGCCTCTGAATTTAGGACTTCAGTCCTGTCACCTGCACAGGCCAGTGTCACTGCTTTCAGTATCCTAGATCAGAGCCTACTATGGTGACCTGATGTAATTAAAATTTTGCTGTAGGAACGTACAGGACACTCTAAAGCTCTAGAGGTGCCTTCTTACATTGTAAGGAAATATCAATGAATCACAGAACAATTTAGGTCAGAAAAGACCTCTAGGATCATCAAGTCTAATCATTCACCTAGCACTGCCAAGACTCGCACTACACCATGTTCCTAAACTCCACATCTACACGTCTTTTGAATACCTTCAGGGATGGTGACTCAACCACTTCCTTGAACAGCCTGTTCCAATACTTCACAAATACTTCAGTGAAGAAATTTTTCCTGACTTCCAACCTAAGCCTCTCCTGGTGCAACTCGAGGCCATTTCTTCTTGTCCTATTGCTTGTTGCCTGGGAGAAGAGATGAGCCCCCATCCCACCACAACCTCCTTTGAGGTAGTTGTAGAGAATGTAGAGAGCGGTAAGGTCTCCCCTGAGTCTCCTTTCCTCCAAGCTAAACCACCCCAGCTCCTTCAGCTGCTCCTCATAAGACTTGTTCTCTAGACCTTTCACCAGCTTCATTGCCCTTCTTTGAACATGTTCCAGCAGCTTGATGTCCTTCTTGTAGTGAGGGGCTGAACACAGTATTCAAGGTGCAGCCTTGCCAGAGCCAAGTACAAAGGCACAATCACTTCCCTGGTCCTTCTGGCCACACTATTTTCGATACAAGCCAGGATGCTGTTGGCCTTCTTGGCTGCCTGAGCACACTGCTGGCTCATATTCAGCTGGGTATTGACCAATATGCCTGGGTCCCTTTCCACCAGGCAGCTTTCCAGCTACTCTTCCACCACTCAGCCTTGTCATAGCAGATAAGTTCGTCAAGCAGGACCTGCCTTTCATAAACCCATGCTGACTTGGCCTGGTCGCCTGCTTGTCCTAAATAGGCTGCACGATGGCACTCAAGATGATCTGCTTTATAACCCTCCCTGGCATTGAGGTCAGACTCACTCACTGCTAGGGGAGCCCAGGGGACTGGGTACCCAGAGAACAACTGGTCCTACTACTAAAGACGGAGGCAAAGAAGGCATTAAGCACCTCCAGCAGGTCAGTTTCTGGCCAATATACGTGAATATTAATTTTAATGTTTTGTGTTTTCTTTTGTCCAGTTTTGTGGCTACATTCCTAAATGTACTGTTAATATCTTCTAAGGCAGTCTTTTAGAAAGAGGCTGCATAGGCTCTTCTCATGCTGGAAGCTCAACTCTTAGGTATGCTCCTTGGACATTGGTTTCTTTTGCCAAGGGTATCTAACTCCATCTTGTTTCACCTCTCCCTTGCTGAATCCCAACAAACTCTCAAGGGCCCGGCATGAAGCTCATGCATGGAGCATGGTTACAAGGGGAGGCATTACTCTATTCTTACTGCTGGCAGGGGAAACGAGCAGATCTGGATGAACTCCTGACATCGTGTTGAAATCTGAGGCAAATATCCCACTGATCTCAGCAGAGACCAGTCAATTTTGTTTTCAAGATTTTAACATACCATCGACACAGCAGTTTCAAATACAGAGGTTTTTTTAAGAAAAGAATAATGGTGTTGAGATATAAATAGAAACAACATACAAAATAAACTACGCATAAGCCACTGTGTACAATGAAATACAGCAGGATGGCTTTTTCAGTAAATGAATGCATTAGCTCATGCTCTGCAGCATCTGTGCAAGCAAAGTCCTGCTGTATGTAAATTGAATGCCTAACAACTTGTGTGGCTAGGCAAATAAACCATATGCATGCTTACCTTGTGAATCTGTAATTAATTCATGCTCCTGGGTAAAACTGAGTCCTTCATGAAACTCAGCATCTGTACAATTCTCTGTCCTGAAAAAATCCTAACAGTGGAATAATTCAGGCATCTGAAATTCTATACATTATTAATATTAAATGAAATCTAACATACAAGTTGTAGTCAAGAAATTAACTAGTAATTAACACTCATTGACTGGCATCTGAAGACTGAAAGGAGGCAAATGTGACTGTAATCACATGTAAAAGGGATGGGGACTGGAAAAGGACAGGAACCTAGGAAATGACAAGTCTGACATCTGTGCCTGGCAAATTAGCTCAGACTGTGAAATGGGATAGAGTTAGTGGGCACCTGGATGAAAACAGGTGAGTGGTGAAGAGTCAACCTGGTTTCTGTGAGGGGACTTCTGCCTAACAAACCTCAAGGGATGTTTTGTTGAGGTGAGCTAACGTGTGAAGCTGGGCCACAGTCTCCTTGGTTTTCAAGTGGTCTTTTATGAAGATATTCATAAGTGAGAAATCCCCTGGCTCACCCCTGTGCAGCTCTGGGTACCTCTGTGCAAACAGCTTAGAAGAAAGGCAACAAGCATAGCTTCTTACAAGGAATGACGGAGCTGGATAGGACCACCGAGCTTGAAAAAAAAGATAGGACCACTGAGCTTGAAAAAAAAGATAAAGAGGGTATAACAGAGATTGAGAAAGTTGAGAGTGTCCTGCGGAAGATGGCTAGGAATCAACATCTCACTGTTTCTTCTGCTGCAAGTCCCGGGGCCATGCACCACTGTGGAATGACAAGACAAAGGCAACATAGCTGATCACATCTCTTTGTTACTGCTAATTCACATGCAAATATATTGGCTGTCAGTGGTACAAGAGGACTCTGACACGTTTAACCCATCTGGGTTAAAATGCAGCTGGAGGGGCTGCTTTGGGCTTGCCTGCAGCAGTAGGCAGCAGCCTGGCAGGGTTGCTGGGGGCCCTCCTTCCTAAATCCGTCCTGCCTGCAGGACAGAGATGGCAGTGCTTTGTAGGAACACCGTGCTGAAATGACAGCCCGGTGGCAAACAGAAGGCCAGTCTCATGAGTGAGCTGCTCAGACACCATTAGCTCCTGTCAGAGTGATGCCAAGAGAGAAAAATGGAAGGAGGGAATGTGATTTTCCACACCAACTGAACAATCTCCAGCAACTTTTAAAATGCTTTAATCATTTAATTACTGCAGTCTTTCACCGCAGAGCAGAATTAACAATGGTCTGCGTGGCAAAGCTGTATTTTCTCTCTTCACAATTTTGAATTTCACAAGTGGAAAATAACTCCAAGTCTTCTCAGTGTTCAAAGCTAAACAGGTGCTTTCACTCTAAGCAATTGTACTCTGAAATAACGGGTATGCCATCCGCGGTGGATGAATTCTAATGGAGTTTTCCTGCTATTGAGGGCAGACAGCCATACAGGTTTTGGCTCCTTGCCTGTGTAACCTAGTTAAGCAGAAATGAGAGGGGACACCCCAGCGGGGGGTTCTGATGGTCTGTTTGTTGTGGTGACTGCTGAGCTTGCACATGATCCTGGAATGCCAACCCTCCTATTTCAAACAGGAGTATGTCTGATGAATGGAGGGCTATGTTTTGCAGGCCCTCATGCAGCGTCCATGAAGAGCAAAGGTCGAAGTCTGGAAGCAGCAGAGCTCAAGGTGGCTTGTGAGCATCCCCTCTCTGGTGAATTTTGGAGGGGCATCAGCTCTCTGCCTCTCCTGCCACTGCTGTAGCCCGGTGACTGCTGTCCTCTGAAGGCTGCTCGTGCCAGAACTGACATTTATAGGTGTTTGAAGGCTTCATTTTTTTATTATTATTATTTTTTTCCCCATGCATAAATCTTGTCAGCTTCAACCTAATTGCATCCTTTTCCGACAGACTGTCTCAGGAGCAATGCAAATGAGCTTTGAAATGTGGAGATCTGGTTTATATTTGTCGGCTAATTGCCTGAGTGGCACAGACATCTAGAGCTGGCACCTGCCTCCTTGCATTTAGATCCGCCTTTGATTTCAGACCTGATGCCACTTGTAGAAGAAGATTTCCTGATGGAGAGTGAGGATGCTATGCTCTCCTCGGACAGTGATCTGCCCTTGGTGACAGTGACCTAAATTCCTCAGGCTGGGTCCCTTACACACTCACTGCCAGCACAGAGACTGTGACCTGATGCAAGGCAATATGGGTTCATTCTTCTCTGGGTGATCTGGCCCAGCCTTTACCCAGAGAAGCCCCAGCCTTCACGTCTGTCTGTCTCTGCCCATGTTGCATGGCCACATTCATCCACAGTGAGTGCACATGCTGGCTCATGACTCCCTGAGATGTAGTCCTGGGGTGCTTACAGGCATGAACAGGGGAGAGAGAAGAAGCTCCTTCCCTCGTAGGTTGTCTTACATGGCATGCAGATGCTGGAAATACCAAGACCTTTAGTCCTTTTTTACTTCTTTAGTCTTAGAAATCCCCTGACAGTTAAACATTATGTCCCGAAATTCAGCCTATATTTCTCTTGCACTTAATTTCATCCTTTTGTCCAAATTTCTTCATTTAAATCCATGTCATCTTTACCCAAACACCATGCAGAACACAGATGAAGTTAGTCAAGTAGAGAGCTGGCTCATTCCAAATGTCTGAAATCAGCCCTATTTTCTTTCCCACACACTTCTGTCTCTTTTTCTCTCTCTCTTTCTCTCTCTCTCTCTTTTTTAAACAAGAAGATGGCAATTACATAAACAGCAACACATGTATTATAACGTTTCTGAGAAACTCTGCTGAAGACCATCACAATTAACATCAGCCTACTGGGCTGTGTGAGATCTGGCTTTCCTTCAGATAAGCCTTCCTGCTCTTGCTGCCTCTCTGCCAGGGTCTCCTACAGCAGCAGCTCATGTTAACCATCTGGATACCCTGCAAAACGCAGTGCTATGAGCAATGCATGCTTACAGCTCCATGGCAGCCCTAGCCCTGCCTGACATTTGCTAGCTTATCCTGATCCAGCATAAAGTAAAGACATGCTAAAAAGGTTTAATGGCTTCTGCTGACACAAATCTCGTGGTATCGCCATGCTGCATAACAGGTAGATTAGAAATGTGCAGACAAATATATATCTGTGCTATTGTAGGAATCTGGGGTGGGTGGCTTCAAGGCTGAAAGCATCTGACAGCATAGGTCTGCATAGCATAAACACACGGAGCAGTTCTCTGGCTCTCTGGTTAACTTACGCAAACATTAAAAAAATGCAAAGATGTACTGATTCAGTGTGGCTCTGGGACCGTGTTCCTGGTGGTTCATCATCTTTCCCATGGAGGCAACAGACAAAGGCTGACAGGACAGAGCAGAAAGGGACAGCAGTCAAATGTGTGTATGTAGGTGAGGTCAAGAGCTTAGATCTCCATGCAGCCTGAAGGAGGGATAAAAACAGCTTCTTGTATCTTTCTCTAGGAGCTGGGACCGTCAAGCAGGAACCACAGCAGTCTGTACAAGGAGAGGACACTAGGAATGAGGGGCTTTCATAAAGAAGTTGCTTTTCTTGTTGGTGTCAAAGAGCTTAATGAAGGAAAAAAGATCCACTGAGGGCTATTAAAGGCAAAAATAATTCTTACCTGGGGAAAACAAACCATAAAGCCTCTAGGATGAGGGGAGAGTATATGGCAGAGAAGTATCACCACATTTGTCTTGTTCTCGTACTCTACCTGGACTGTTGTGGTGGGTCACTGAAGTCCTTACCTTGTGTTACAGGTATGGAAAGATACCCACTGGGAAGGGACCCAAGGTCTGCTAAGCCAGAGCCCAGTACACAGCCCCTGAAACCACCCACGGCTGGATTCGGAGCTGCTTGGGTCAGCCAGTGGCAGGGAACAGCTTGCACTTCCACGTGGAAGAAACAAGGAGAATTGCGGACCTCTGCGCCACAGCCTGGGTTAAACCAGCCACTGGCAGGGGCATCTCCTTGCCTCTCCCAGCACTGGGACGATATCTCTGCTGGTCTGTCTAATCCCTCAGTCTGCTTATCTCTACTGAGACAAACTTGTCCCAGCTGTATTTCCACCAGGGTGAGCTGAACAACACCCAGATGAATTTGGGTCTTGCAGATTTTCACATTGTTGCCTTTGGCAGTACTGCACTATGCAAACAAGACCGAGATTCGGTGTTGGCAGTTCCTCATATGTTTGTTTCTTTTTGACGATAAATATGTATTCCAGAGGTCTTTATTTTTCCTTTATCAAGAGGACAAAGTAATATTTTTGCATAGAATGTAATTGACATCCTGATTAATCTGGAACAAGATTATTATTATTTTTTTTAATCAGCCTTCTGACTCTGCATTTCTACTGCTTTTTAATAAACCAACATAGTGCCCCAGGGTATTTCCCATAGAATATATAACCAGATGAGTTATATTGCTTCAGGCTGTTAACCTGAGCTGACTACTAAATCCCTGGAAAAGGTTTATATACTTTAGCCCTTTAATGATGTCAAAAATTTGCACAGAATGTCTTTCTCATATTCCCCCAATCACTTTTCCCGTAGCACAAGGTTGATCAGCTTCTCTTGATAAGGAAATATTTTTTAAACATTGTCTCATATAAATGTAAAGTCCAGTAATGCTGTGGACTCTATTTCTGGTGTCCAAATTGAGACATTCAGGGTCTCATTTCCATTGAAACTGATCATTTGCCATTATCAATATTGAGTTAAGTTAATATTGGGCTAAGCAGACCCACTGGCCAACACAAATCTATCAAAAGGGGTCCCTGGAATTATAATTCACCTTAAAATTCAGGTTCTCTTGTTGCAAATAATCTCATTTCCTAGTGACCTGATCCACACTTTTTTTTTCTTTTTCCTTTTTTTTTTTTTTTTTCTTTTTTCTCCAGGAGTAGATTTTCTGTAGGGTGTGTGAGCTCCCCAAAGCCAACTTTCCATGTGCCTGTGTCAGGAGCTGACAGCCCCTGGGATCACTCCCCAGAGCAGTTAAGGACACCAGCAATGGAGATGGGTGTTGTGGCACCCAACAGGGTGTTTCTGGTGAGGCCAGTGGTCCTCTGCAGTCACAGCCATGCCCTGGGTGGCCAGATCCAGCCCTCATACCCTGGGGTACACAGTCCAGTTTTGAGGTGCTTCTCCAGGCTTTGTCCTCCAGTTGCTCCAGCTGAGACAGTGAGGACTTCTGCTGCATACCTGGGATCAGTTCCCAGGAAACTACCCACGTAAATTCATGTTTGTCTTCCTTGTAACATGAAGCAACACCTACTCCCTTGCAGTTCCTGCTACATTGCTGTATTGTGCTAGTTACTCCGGGACATTCAAAAAACATCCAAGTGTGCCTATGACTCTAATAATCTTCATGTCAGTTTTATTTGTTGCACACAAGAGAGGCTATAATAAACATAAAACAAAGACATGAGGAAATCTTCATTACAGAGTGTTTGTACTAGTATCTTGTACTAATAAACACAGTTGTCTATTTGGAAAGATGCCTTCAATCTGTTGATTTATTAGATATTAGTGGTGCCGCAAACGCCAGCTCCTCTGCTTTTGTAAAGCAAGCAACGGAAAGAAGGCTGCCTCACAGGAGAGCTATGTAATGTTGGCTTCTCTTTTTTTGTAAACACTGTTTTATGCCAGTCAAGTGGGAGATTATTCTGAGAAATCAAGAGAGCTCATTGTCTCAGCCTTTCTGTTTGCTCCTGCCAGGCCCAGCCCCGGTCCTGTTTGAACTGATGGGAATCTTCTCGCTGACTTCAGTAGCACCAGGGCATGGCCAAAAGCCTTTGGGCGATTAGATGTGATGGGTTATGGCAGCTTGTGACCTCCAGGTCACTCTGAACAAAACCTGTCCATAAATCTGGGCTTGCTGCAGCAGTGCCCAGGCAGGTTCCAGGAGAGGTCCCCAGCCTGCGCCCATCCTGCGGGGCAGGGGAAGTGCAGCAAGGCAAACCCACCCAGCTGCAGTCGTGTTCCCTGTGTGATAATGTTCAGACCCAATGGCTCGCTCACCCACATGTGAAAAATCTGAGTGTTTTCAATTCTACTGATTGTTTTTTAAGCCTAATCAGATTTCTCTCTTGAAATGAGATAATGAGGCAGCTCTGGCAGCTGCTGCCTGCCTACATGATCATCAGGGTGTGAGGAACAGGGCCAGGCTGCCAGCGGAGAGCCCGTCCCCTTCTCCAGGCTGCTTGGAGAGCCCTTTCGTCAGAGAGGCCAGAGACCTTGCTTCAGTTACAGCACTAATGAGCTCCTTCTCTTCCTCACAGCTCTTGGGTGGCTTCCTTGGACTGCTCTCTACCTACTTCTATCCCTCTCTGCTTCAGAGGATGTGAGAACATCTATGTACGCTGGTGTTACGGGGTATAAGAAACAGCATGCCAGGAAATGCAATGGGGCACCAAGCACAGAAGCTGCCTAAGGTGATGCTCTCAATTGGTGGTAGCTTATATCAGGAAGGATCATATATTTTTGCCATCTCTTGTAATTCTACTGTAAGTCTGAAGAAAACTGTTGTTTTTTTCCATAAGACCTAGCCATGGGTGTTACGTCACCACCTTATTGTGTTCATAGTCATAGCTCATTGTTTGAGAAGTAAAGATACAAGCGTTTCTTGAAATCTCGGAAGTCACTTGATAAGGAAGAAATGTGAGAAAGATGAATGCATGAACAAACATAGGGACAAGTGTATGTTTGGGAAATCCCTACTACACCTCACCAAAGTAACTTTTCTCCTTAGTGGAAAATATGTTAATTTATGTTGGTATGTGGGAAATGAAGTGCTCCCTGAGACAGACCTCAGCTCAGCTGCTGTGATCCCATCAGTTGCTGAAACAAAACTCAACTTGTTTCCCTGGCTCTGTGTGACTACAAAACAATATCATAAAATATTGTAACCTACAAGAATGAGCTTTTAAACTAGTTTTTCATCCTACAGACGATCTGGGGTCTGGGTGATGTTTGCAGCTGATAATGTTAGGTGTATAGGGTTGTCTTTTTGCCCCTTGTGATGGTGGCCACGATGTCAATGGCCTGTGACAGCCCTTCAGCCTAAGAAATCACAGCTTCCCTGCTGAGCCTGCATGGTGAGCAGTGATGCTGCTGATGGGGTGCCCAGCTGATCACAGAGTGTGTCGTCTCTAGCACTGAACCATTTCAAGTCAGAAGTAAGCACTATTATTTCCCGTCTCTTTTTCTATTATCCAGATCTGGAAAATGTTATTTGCACCTGAAATCAAAGAGATTTAACTTAGTGGGCTGGCCAGGTGGGATTGTCATTAGCCACAGTGTGCATGTGGAAGAGCAGACTACAGTTGGAGCCCTTGGCCATATCCTGAAAAAAAAAAAAAAGAAAAAGAAAAAAAAATTATTCATTGTCCTAAACTTCTATCCCAAAAAACTAAAGACAGGGAATGGGCCAGATGTCTCCCAGTATAATGATGCCTGATCTCAGTTTTTTTGTCTGAAGCTTGTATAATGATTTTTCTGGTGCCAACATGCTTAACTGCACCAAAATGATATTCCCTTATTCCACCACACAGGGAAAAGATCCCCTTTGCAGTGCCCAGACCCTACAGGTGAGCCTGTTCTGAGCCCAGGGGAGAATGACGTTTCCATTCATTGCCTTCTCCACTGCAGCACCTGTTCCTACAGTAATAGAGCTCTTTGTAATCCTTTGCTTCAATTGTATTTTTACAGCTGGATTTCATTATGTTTAATTCTTCTCTCCTTGATGAATATTAATTGATGCTAGCTCTCCTTTCAAAATCCCTAATACCCAATGGCAGATAATAAATCATGACCTTCCTAAGGGTTTTTTCATATTCATTTTTTTTATTATTTATTTTTTCTACAGTGAGGAAATTTACAGGAAAATTTCAAGAACAGCTTCAAACACTTTATTTTATTATTTTTTTTTTAAAGTGTGATTGCTTTGGGCTCAGAAAGAGAATGAAAGGACCCTATAAAGCACCCATACTGCAGCAGTGCCAGACTGCAAAGATCAGGGCCTCCTTTTGCAGATACAGTGTGAAGACCCTGGGAAAGACAGCATCAACGCAGAGGACTGCACAGCTCAGGCTAATGCAGCAGGTGGAAAAGGGCTGCAAAGAGGTGAAATGTGTGCTGGGTTCATGTGCTCGGTGGCAGCACCAGGGATAGATGCAGGTGGAACTGAGGGAGATGGTGTGAACCTGGGATGCCAGAACATAGCTGACATTTTGGAGTCGATCCAGTTGAACCTTTATCAGCTCCTGAGCTCCCTAATGGGACGTGATGTAGGTACATGCCAACTCCTGGGCCTGTAACCCAGAACTGCTCCATCCAAGGCCTTTGTTGTGCCAATACCACAAGTGACTTTGGTAATTTAACTTCATTTCAGCCTGAAGGACTTCTGAGATAGGAAGCATGGAGTGGTGGGTGGGGGTGTTTAAAGGCATGTTTAAATATAGCTTTTCATACCTGGGCAATCCCAGAAAGCCATATAGCAGGTGATAACCTCAGATGCCAAACATTCTACTTGGCTTATTAAAGCACCCAGCGCATCAGAGCACTGCACTTTTTCCTGCCCTCCCTGACAGTTAATCTGCAAGCACATCAGGGCAGGGAGGAGCACAGCCCCAGCCAGGGTCGTTTCTCTAAGCTGTGGTTATTGCCTAGCCAGTGCCCGGGTACTCCTGGTGCTGCTGGAAGAAGAGCAGAGGATACCTTAATGGTTATTTGACACAGTCCCTTCATTTAGGAGGAGTGCACACATGAGTTTTCCCCCTGGGTGCTGTCAGGAGCAGACCAAAGCTCCCAGTTCACACTCTAGGCCCTCTAACCTTTTCCCCTGAACAACACCCACCAGGACAAAGTGTCCCTTGCCACCTTGGGCCTCCAGATGCTTTCACCTGAATGCTGTAAGAACATTACACAGGTCAAAGACATGCATGATGTGACCTATCCCAAACTCATGCACAGTGTATGAGGCAATGCAGCCCAAAGGAGACGCTGGTCCAAGGCTCTGGGCTGGGTGACAAGATGCCTGGGTTTGATTTTCAAGTCTGTCATTTCATGGCAGGCAACTTCTGGCAAGCCACATTAGCATCTTTCTTGCTGTGCCACTGATGAAAGAATTAAACAATGGTACCACATTTTGTAGGGATCTGCCAATAAAAGAAAGCATTGTGTAAGAGCTCAGCATTGTCAGTGAATAAAGAATTCAACATAATTCATTTAAGTTCAGACACTTAGGCATTCAGGTATATATATGTATTTTTTTAAAGTTGATTATAGTCAGGGTTGTGAAGTGCACATCCCTAGAGAGATACACATCCCTGTCTGTGTATCACTAATAATTGATGTGCTATAAGGTAATCACATTAAATATTCATCAAGTAAGAGTAAGGTTTTAAAAAGTCAGGCTACAAGATAGGAGAAGTTATTTCAAATAAACCACCCAAGTACATCTGTTTCCTTCCAAATGTTATCTTAAACTTTAGTGCTGGATTCCTTGGCAGAGGAATTAAACTTCAGGCGGACTTTGAACACTCAGGTATTATTTTCTTTTTGTTTGCTGAGCATGACCTTTCCTTACGGCAGTTTCAAGGAGTTTGAAGAGCTAGATTTTCCTCTGTAATACCAAAATAACTCCGTCGATTGCCACAAGGTGAACTCAACCTTATTCGTTACATGACCTGCTTACATGGATGCAGAGGGCTGCCCAAGTGGTCAGGCCATCACTGCCAGTAACATGGCTGTGGACACAGTCTTCCCGCTCCTGCAATTCACAGTGGTGCAAACAGCTGGAAGAAGTTGAAACCAACTAAAATACAGTATTGTTACTATGTGTACTAATTATCTTGATTTAATTTCATTGAGTAAGTTTTTAAAGGAGTTTTTAAGACTACAAGCGTCATCAAGGACTCTGGCTACTTCCAGAAAAAAAAAAAAAACAAACAAAGACTACATGTAGAAAGTTATATTTTAAAGCAGTTTCAAATATTGTTTGTTTACCCAACCAGCATTCAAACATGATATATTTTTTCCTGTCTCTCCCCCTCTCCCTCCCAAAAGCCAGGATCAAATGCTAGAGACAACACTGAGAAGGAATAGAAAGAATACTCAGTCAAAATCATCTGAAATATTTCTGTTCTGTTCCTAGGAAGCAGGAAAATCTGAGAAGAAAATCTGGGAAGATTTTTGTTTAATGAGTTGCTGGCAGATATGCTTTTGTCCAGGATTAGTGTAGCTCTAGTGCAAATGCAGGGAGAAGACAAGTTGAACATCTATAGGATCTTATGACAGTATATGATAGGCCTAGATCTGTGGATCTGACCAACAAAGTGTCTGTCAGAACCGGAAAGCATCAGGCTATATGAAGGACCCTTCTACCCAAGAGGAAGGGAGCACATAACTTCAGAGCTCATAGTCAGACTTGAAAAACAGGATAAACCCCTATCTCCTTCTGGCAAATGGAAAATGTGGCTCCAATTTTGAACTCATACAATTTCACTTTAACGCTGGGGGCTCTGGGCTGTATCTCAGGACCCACAGAATTAACCCACAGGCTGGGCTTGTTTCTTCTCCCAAGCGCAAAGAGGAAGCGAAGGCCTCTGGTGTGGGTTTGGGATGAGCCTGATGGGGCAGGAGCGGAGGCAGAGGTCCACAGGGTGGGACATGGAGCAGGACAGGAGATGAGAGCTTGCTGGTGGGGCTTCAGGATGGTGCTCTGGCTGGAGAGCAGCTTTCTCTAGTCCTGGATGGAAGGTGGGTCTTGATGCCAATGGTTTATAGGACTAGAACAACAGATGCAAGAAGCTACTACCACTGACCAAATGTATGTGATCACCTTCTGGGGTCATGCAGCCCCAGGGGTCTCCCCTAAACTTCCTGGCATTGAGCAGATCCTTGAGGCAGGTGCTGTCACTTGGCCCGGAGCTTGCCCAGGAGCCAGTGATAGGAAGACCTCACTGGGAGGAGGCCTAAACGTGCTGAGGGCACACACTGAGCATGCTGCTGTACAGACTGCTGCTGGTTGTACTAGGGATAGCCCTTCCCTTCCTCCAAAAGTTTGTCTCAGCCCTACTTGCACGTTTTACCATAGCTCTCCTCCAGAGCCACGCTTTTGGCCCAACTACAAGTCAGGGGTTTGGATGTGAGCACTGGCAGTGATGTGTGCTACAACCCCTCCTGGTCCCCTCTGCGTGAGTTAATGGGGGAACTCGCCTCAGGGTTCCCTTCCTACCTTTGTCTGCCTGCTGTAAGGAGGTGAATTGCCATCCCTTTTTTAGTCTCTTTTGAATTAAGGGGTGCATAGACCGAAGCAGGACACCTCCCTTTTTCATTGTCTTCTTGCAAATCTGATATCAGTGGCAAGCTACTGCTGGCTTAAACATAAATAGGATTTGGTCCATTATAAATAGGAGTGGTGTCAGTTTTAGAAACAGTCAGAAATGCTTCCTTCCACACTTTGCCAAGCTTTGTCTCCTATTTTTAAGCTATTTTTCCATTCCAGTCACTGTTTTATCTTCTCTTTAATGTCTTTGTACAAAAGCCATTAATCTCCTGTATGGAAAACTGTCAAATGCTTCTGGAAAATCAAAATATTCTGCTACCCACTAAATTGGCCTTATCTGTCATGGCAGTGGTATCTTCAAAGAATTCCAGAAGAGTAGTTAAGCATGACACGACCCTCCTGTGCCGATTTCCTCTAATCAAGCCAGGGCTTGGTCACTGCTCTCCTACCACATCCCTTGAAACAGCTCCCAGGACTTTTCCCCAGAACAGATGTCCAACTCACTGGCCGTATTGCTTCCCAGATTGTCTCATTAGTCTATTTTATTTTATTTTCTGAAACAATAGTCATCCTTGCCAATTCCCAGTTCTTGCATAGCATTTCCCCCTTCTTGGACCTTTTACAAATTTTACTGCTTCCCTGATTCCTGTGCACACTCCCTCATATAACATGGGGTGTCTGATATGGGATCATGGTGAATTTCTGCCACTTATTAAGTGCTGGGGGCACTTCTGGACAGAGCTGTCTTTTTTACACCTGGTTTTCTGATCTCAGACCTGAGCAGGCTTTTTTCCAGTACAGCTTAAGCCCTGTACTTTCCTGACATAAGTTATCTATTCTCTTAATCGTTTCATGAAATAGCTAATGACTGTTTGCTTTTTTTAAAAGACAATACGTCCAGGGAAACTAAAGCCAACTTAAACCAGCTTTCCTGAACATCATTTCAACGCTCCCACCTCCAACCAGAGGGTTGTCTGGGGGACGGGGAGTGGTAATTGCCAGCCCATCCCTAAGCTGCTGCACATAAGAAATTCTACATCAGCCAGGGACACTTCTGCAGATAGCTCTGTCTTGCTGCAAAAGGCCAGGCTGGTTACTGGACGCCCAAGGCCAGACTGTGTTCAATGCTCCATCTCAGAAAGTCCATCAGGGTGTACTGAGAGGGGAAAGGCATCAGTGGAGAACAGTAACACCATTTGCCCTCATTAAAAGTGGGGTTGCTCCAGATGATTTGCTCCAGGCTCCAAATATTGTTCAGTGCTGACACGAGTCAGGTGTGATCTTCCCCTCCCACACATGCATATTGCTAACATCTGTTAGTGTTCTTCTGGTTCAGTTTCTCAACCCAGGAAGCGCTAACCTTGACACACATATTTAATTTCAAGTGCAGCAAGATTGTTGATGGTAAAGCACTTACCGAGCCTGGCTGGATGAATACATAAGTTAATAGCTTTCTGTTGGACTCATGTATATGCATTATGTTAATGACAGCTTTACAGGAATTCCTGTAGGGAAAGAGTGCACAGTCCATACGCATATCCCTTCTCCACTGGAGTCTGCAAATTCATGTATTAATTGATTAACAGCAGCCAGGAGAATTGAACAACAAGAACATCAAGCCAGTTTTGGAAGTGCTGGCCTGCATATGAAGTGCTCGATGCATTTGTGCAGATGTATCTCTGTCTGCAGTGGACCCAGTCTTGACCTTACTGAAAGTAATGGTAGTTTTGTGCTTATTTCATCAGGAACAAATGGAGGCCCAAGAGTTGTACCTCAACAACAGGAAAACTAAAGAATGTGAATACCGCAATCCCCGTGCTTCCTAATTGGATATATAGACATTTACATCAAGAGCTGCTTGGTCAAAGCCCGTTCAGAAGTATGAAGCTAATATTTACAGTGATAGTCAAAAAACAACAACAACAACAACAAACACACTGAAGAAACAACACATGAGCTAAAAGCAAGATAGCAACTTCCCTCTTTTTAAACTAGTCTGTACCCTCCTGATATTCTCAGCAGACTGCTTTTCAGCACAGAAATCACTTCTTGACACTTAAGCATACAGATCTGTTAGCAGTTTTAAATCTATTTTAGTATGGGAACATTTGCAGAATATGTATATATATATATATGTATACCTATGTACACATATGTGCACAAATACAAGCACATATAAAACCTTTTCCAAATGCCTGTAATAAACAAATTGCTCTATGTCCACCTCATTAACTTTCCAGCTCATTAAAAGTCTGGAAACTGGTGCAAAGGCTTCAGTCCAACAGATGGGGTCAGGAGGAGGGAAAAGTAAGTGATGCCTCATGCTGCTCGTGGTGGGGCAGGCGGAGCAGGAGTCTTCAGTGGGGTTGTTTTCACAGGAGTGAGCTCTCAGCCCATCCTCAGTGCTGCCTTCTCCCAGGGGATTTGTGTGGTGCAATTTTCCTGGTTAAAATGAGTCAGCTGCAGGTGAGGACACTGCAGCTATGTCCATAGAGGCCCTGGGCTGGCCCAGGCTTGCCGTCTCAGAGGGTCATAGATAGGGAGCAAGCAGATGAGCTCACAAGCCTCCTGACACTCCCTCACTGCCTTTTTTTTTGTAACACCAGTGCCCTGCTGGAGCTCCCAGAGCACTTCTGTAATCCCTGAGGGTTATTTTACACAGTGGGAGTCCCCTTCTGGCTTGTCAGGGTGAATGAGATCCATTTTAGCCACCAAAACACAAGGACAAGGACTCACATGTTGGTGAAGCTGTTGTGGTGACTTCCATGGAGCTATAGGTCATCTGCCCTGGCATTAGAGAGGGCGCCTTCCTATGCTTGAAGCAAGGAAGTTCATCATTCCTCCTCACCAATACGCATCTATCTGAAAGCCATCAACTGCAGAAGAAGCCTCTCCTGCTTTGTTCAGTGTGCCTTCAGTGGCCCGTTGGTGGGGAATTAAAATTATGGTGTTGAAAGGTTTCTAACTAAGTCAACCTCTGGCTCCTCTGCTGATCAACCCACTTTCAGGTTCTCCCAGCACTTCACAAACAGGGATTGTCTTCTAGAAGAAAGGTTGTGTGTATAAAGATTGTGTTGTAAATCATCTTTTTCATTACATGTCTGGTAAGTATGAGTAAATCTCAGGCAGAAATATTCTGAAAAAAATAATAATAATAAATTAAAGCACCCTGTAGACTATTACTGGGCTGTTCAGGGCTTGTGATTGGGGTTTTTAATGAGATACTGTCTTTGTTTCATCTCTTCATTCTCAGACAAGAGCTGTACCAGGCAGAAGACTTAAAGTATTTCCTTCTGAGGTTGGTGAGTTGTTAGTGAAGGCATAGGCCAACTCTTTCTTATATGTATAAATCCATCTAAGTGGTCTAGACATTTCCCCAGCTTTTTGATTATTTCATTTACTCCTTGCTTACAAACTTTGCAGTTAGCGTCGGGTAGGTTTAGTTTGGCAAAGGTCTTTCAACAGATGGTTTTCAGTAAACTGTGAGCGTGGGACTGGCAGGATCACACAGTGGTTAAACACTGGACTATCATTGAGGTGGGCAGGGAACAAGGTTGCTCTGCTGCCGAATTCCTCTTTGGCCTGGTTAAATCACTTACAGCCTGTCTACACTTGCAATTTTGTGTGGACTAAGACCTCAGCCTGTCTTAGTTTTTTAAGATTTAAGATTTAACATGCAGTCGTGTTCTTGAAGGACCTCATCTGTGACCATCCCTGTGGCAGACAAAGAGCATGTGTCCAGAGCGAGCTAAGCAGGCAGCCAGAAAGCCCTCTGGCTGCCAAAAACAAGGGACACAGACAAAGTACATCAGGAACACTTCTGAGTTCCTCTGCTTCTTCAGCTCCATTGGCCAATAAATAGGATAATGAGCCCTTTTTCTCCCATCCTTTGTACATCTTGTCTGTACACACTGCAAGTTCTTCTGGGGACGGACCTGTCTTGCAAGGGGGCTTTGATTTCACATAGGAGCTGGAATACAGATTGTAACAGAAAGAGCTGGCAGAAACTCTTCACCTGAAAAGGGTTTTTTCATGGCTGCTGACCCTTCTTGTATGACAGCTGATTATGTTCTTTTCACTCTTAGCCTGTATGAAAGAAACACATGTTCCTTTCTTTTTCTTTTCCTTTTTTTTTTTTTTTTTTTCCTTTTAATTCCAAAGACGTGTTGGTCCCCAGGGTCTGTGGACTGGTAGGCAATTTCAAGAAGCTACTGTTTTGTTTTGATGCTGCTTTCCATTTTGTCAAAGGAAAGACTACACATTGCTTACTGCTGGCTGCTGTTAGACCTCCTCAGTGACAGGGCAGCTACTCTCTTTGTACAGATAGCAGTGCATTGGATTTCCAGCTCTGCCTGCTCCACCTCCAGAGCTGGTGCAAGCTGCTGGAGGTCTCACAAGAGGGCACTGGCACCAGAAAGGTGACCAGCGTGCTCCCTGAGCTTACCACACCAGACCCTTCAAGCACGTCTCCAGCACTTGAAAGGCTCAGCTGGAAATCTTTTCAGCTACCACTTTTCTGCTACCATTTCACTTGATTCATGTTTTCTCAAGACTTAACACAGCCATTCTAAAAACATCTCCCTTTTCACAGTGGCTGAGAGCTAAGTAGCTGCAAACCAGTTCATTCATTAGAGTTGGCTGAGCTACCAGTTCATTAGCTGCCCAGTGAACTGCAGGCTTTTTTGGGTATGCATGAAGAACATGTGTGTGCAGTTCCCATTAGTGACAATGGGGGTTGCATGTGCCTGCAGGATGGAGAACAAAACAGCTTGTCCTCCCAAGACTAATCCTGCTGCAGCAGGGACAAACAAGCATCTTGCCCATCCTGTCAACAGTGGCAGGATCCAGCCTTGTGCAGGGTGAAACCGTAATTTCTCACAATGAGCACTGTGGGAGCCTGGCTGAGCACCAGCTGCCGACACCCAGCATCAGGGCAGGAAAGGTGGGTACTGCCTGTGTTGGGAAGGGCACAGGGACAGGCCCCACCAAGCTCAGGTGCGCTCAGACAGGCTTGTTTCACCCCGTCTCTGAACTGCCTGGTTTGTTTAGGTGGAGCAGATGAGGAGAAGGAGGTTCCTCTGCCAAAGAATCCAAAAAGGAGAGAAAAAAAGGAAAGGAAACCCAAAATGCTAATTAATAGAGCAGTTTCCGGGTTCTGCTGTAAGGAGATATCCCGTGACAGGGAACACACACACTTACCACCACTTCCTCTATCTTGGAAGATGACGGGAAGGACAAAGCCATTTTGCTTTGAGGATGAGCTAAGTTAAGCTCTTGAAATGAAACAAAGGCAATTTGTAGAGCTCTGATAAAAATCCCTGTGTATGGTGTAGAAACTTTCCACTGCAGACCAGTGGCTTTGTTATAATCTTATCGCCTGCCACTGACTTATCCAAACAGCTGCCTCCTACCCACTTATCTCTGTAGAGGGGTGGGGAAAATCACAGTATATAACAAAGAGCTGCGGACCACACACGCACGCACTCAGAAAGTCCTATATGTGCAGGACTCTGAATTTCCAGGGGCAGAAAGTCTCCGATTAAGAAATGCAGGATTTATCCTCAGCTTGTTCCTGCTGCTGCTGCTGATACCAGGTATGGCACAACCACATGTTTACTCTCCACTAATATTTTTCCCAAGCAAATAAATAGCTCTTTACCCAGCTGCTGATAGTACAACTCCAGCTTTCTGGGAATTTGTTCCATGTTAAACCCTTCCTAGTGTAAGCTTCTTATGAAATGGTGCTCCTAGGCCAGTTACAGAAATGGAGAAGTTACTTGAATGTTGAAAGCACATCTCCTAACCATGCTGCTGTGCAGAAACATGTCCCAGCAGGGGGATGAAAGAAGCATCCAGTGAGTTACCCACTTCAGCCTTGCTTGGAGTAAGTGTTGATGTCTCACACTGGGAGAGTCTCCTAGCTCAAAGTGAGCAGAGGGGGTATGGCAGGCAGGAAGCCAATTATATATCACTTTGTTTTACAGGTTTACAGGTTGCCCAGAGGGTGTGTGTGGAGTCTCTAACCTTGGAGATATTCAAAAGCCATCTGGACGTGGTCCTGGGCAACCTGCTCTAGGTGGCCCTGCTTGAGCAGAGGGTTGGACTGGATGGGCTCCAGAGGTTCTTTCTAACCTTAAGCATTTTTGTGATTAATTCTGTGGTACCTGCAGGGCCCTTGCAGAATTTCCTGAGTGACAGAACAGCTCAATCTCTACTCCAGCAACTCCCCAGTGCTTCAATGGCTTGAAGATTCTTCAGTACAGTGCATAGTCCATTCAAGTTGGCTTTGTGGCTTTGAGTCATGCAAGAGTGCCATACACAGTTATGGCAAGCTGGGACCCACAGAAAGCGGGATTGGGTGCCAGCAACAGTGATAATGTGCCACTGGCAGTCCCCATTAAGTGCCACCACTGAGCCCACTCTGACTCTGGGGCACTCTGCAACTTGCATCTTCCTCAGCTCAACAAGAACAGTTTTCCTAATATCTAATAAAATCTTCCTTAATCTATAGCTTTTTCTTCAGGCCTTCTTGGTCCTCTACCTCCTGACACAAAGAACCGGCGTAACCTGTCTATTTCATGTAGTGACGGTGTCTTTTTTTCCCCCATATATTATTTACCAAGCCCAAGTCCAATCCTTTGCCTTTGTCTTCTTACCCAAGCTTTACTGCTGGGGTTCCTCTGGCAAACAGACTTGTATCTACTACCTTAACACACAAAGCAAATCAGTTCCCATAATTGAGACCTCATATTTTAAAGCCACAAATCAGTTTCCAAACTCAGCATAGGTCTCTAATGCAGCATGATGTCTCCTGGTCCCTCAAGGCCTCCACGCATGTGGGGCAGAGGTCAGAAGGGGGCCCAAAGGACCCACTCGTTGAAGGGAAGACTGTCAGGAATGCACATTTGGTCCAGAACACCCTGGTGCACCCCGAGATGCTGCTCCCAGTCCTGGGGGTCCAGTCCTATATATAGCCTAGACAAGGACTATCTGTGTCTCTGGAAGCAGAAGTTGGCCCAGAGTGTTGGCTTTGTTGGGACAGCTGTACATATCTAAGAGGTTTTCAGCTCATTATTCCCTTAAACTTCCAAACTGAATTTTGCTCAGGCCAAAGGAAATTCACTGCTCTGGATTTGAGCATTGCATTACTCTTTCCTGAGCAAGGCACTTCACAGTCCTCCTTTTTTTATCTCTTTCCTCTAAATCATCACAATCTATTTGTCAATAAAGAGAACAATGGAGCTTTTGGGTACTTTTCCACACAGTTCAGTCATTTGCATGAGCACAGTTTGCTTTATGAGAGACACCAACTTCTGCAAGGGGCTGCTTAAACTTCAGACTTTACTGTGTGTCTGTGCTGTTCAAAATGACTCAAGTCCCACACTTTTGTTTTTGTTAATTTGGGAGCAGCTCCAGGTTCATTTTAATCCAAAGGCAAAAGCAATCCTAATCTCAAAGAGGACACTGAGCTGAAGAGCTGCAGCAGTCTCTTAGTACACAATATGTCTATTTTCCATATAAAGTGTAACAGATAAGGTACAACTTCTGATAATTTGTACTGTGAATGGGTGAAAAGACCAAGCTCAGAGGCGTCAGAGACTCCTTTAGTCATCTGGAAATATAAATGCCTGATCTCAAGCTCTTTCTGAAAGAGTCATGGCTTTTTTATTGTTTTCCTAAAAGGTGGTCTCTACAGCCATGTGAGTGCTCGAAGATCTCCTCTTTCTTACTCCTGTGTGTTGGGAATAAAAACTAGCAAAATGAAACCTGAGGGTTCAAATGGTAAAGGACAAATAGAAAGGACCTTCAGCTTTGTTATCCCGAAATCTCTTGGTTATTGGCCCTGACCCACTTGCAGTAAGCAGCACTGCTATGGCTTATTCAAAGTCTGGACTTAGACAAATCCTCTGCAGAAGTCTGGTGTCCAGAAGGGTACAGCAGGAGAGTGCAACCCCTTTCAGCCAGAAAGGTGACAGCAAACCTTACCTGGAAGGGCTTTCTGCCTTGGTTTCTGCACTCATGTTCAAGGGAGGAACAGAGAGGAATTTCCAGCTGTCTGAAGATGAAGATGCTGTTTGAAATCTTTTGCAAACATTGGACTAAAATGTTTGTAAGAAACATCTGCACCTATAAACTGAGTTTAAAAAAAATTGGAATGTTCAAACAGATCAGCAGAATTTAATAGGTTTTAAGTTAAGAGGTTTGATATCACTGAAAATCTGCAAAATCTGATGAGAAATAAGGATCCTCCCAGCAGGTGCTTTAGCCATGCTAGACAGCTCTGTGAAATGTAAGCAGACCTTGACAGTGCCATGCAAGAGGCAGTTCTCAAAAACAACTTTTTTCCCTTACTGAGAAGTAGGACTATTCTAAAGGTCAGCCTTGCTCTATGTAAATGTTCTCAGTCCAACACCCTTTTTCTTAACCAAACCCAGTGTTTTCCTGATTGCCGCCTTTTTAGGAAAGCTCCACAAAGAGTTTGCCGTGAAACACAAATCCTTCTGAAGCCCGCCTGGTTTCAGATTTCCTTATGAGCTCGAAACTCAACCCAGGTTCGTCCAAAAGTTCAATAAGGGTTCGTGAACTTTCCTAGCCAAACTGGATTGATTTATGATTTTGTGTCACAACTACACAAACCACGTGGCTTCGGCACACAGCAAAACTCGGTGAGCCTGAGCACCGAGCCAAGCAAATCAGAGCAGCGGCCACTCCCCTTCCACCCTCTCCTGTTCCCATAAAGGGCGGATGCTGACTGTACATCCCCAGTGGCTTTCTGGGCTGCCATCTAATAAAAGAATCGATACTTAAAAAGCTTCAAGGCGTCTAGTTACGCTGACCTGTCAGAAAAATGGTCCAAACTCATACGGACCTGTCCAAAATTAAAAAAAGAACAAAGCAAAAAACAGATGCTCACTCTCAAGCATCTTAATTCTCATTCTGTTGACCAAATAGTTGGGCTGATCTCCACACAAAGCCATGCATACAGCAGTTCCTAGCTTTCATCAGAGCCAATGCTGAGATAAACAAGTACAAAGAGGGAAATGCCTCACCCTGGTGCTCCTTGAACAGCCTTGTCCCTCCACTGAGGGCAGTGCTCCTGCATGGAAGCAGCTGGCACCCTTCCTGCCTACCAGCCCTGGGTGCCTGATCCAGGCAAAAATTGTTTTTGCAAAGTCACAGCGAGTGTGGAGCACCTCGCCCTCCTTTGGATGCTCTGCAATGTGTTCTCACTGTAGTGAGAGCCCCCCATCCTGTTACACAGCACCAAGTCACATGCAGCAGTGACATGATGGCATCCCAGGCATCATCAGCCCTATTGCTATGTACCCAGTGTGCTGGTAAACACTTAGGGTCAAGCAGTTTGGGCTTCCTTGTAGTGGCTAGCTCATGCCCTGCCCCAGAGTCATCAGGCCGATGCTGTCCTTGCAGTGCTGTGGGCTGTGTGGGCTGCAGCCACTTGTCATGTTGCTGTCAGCTGCTACAGCCTCATGTGGGGTGGGTCAAAGCCAAGACAAACACGTGTCATGAGCTCATTATGTCTTAGCTCACGCTGTAGCTGGTGAGATATCTCCAGCTCGGCCGCTGCCTTGGGGGCCTTGAAAGCAGTTCAACTGGGCTTTCCAGCGTGGATTTTGGATTGTTTTGCTGTCTTTCCTGAAAAAAAAATAAAAATAAAAATAAAAAATAAATATTGATTCAAAGGAAAATGTTGACTTGAATCATGCTAAGGTCAGGGTATGATAAAAGCTTTATGTGCAGAGCTCTGCTTATCTGCAAACCCCAAAACTTTTACGCAAGACCCCAGGGAATGAAATAAGAGAGGATTTCCAGCACTGGTACACTGAAAAATGCAGCCTGCTCTCCCACATGTGAAAGGCCTGAGCTTTTCAATGTGTCGGGGGGCTCCAGGGCACCCTCCTGACCAGGAGGTTCTGTCCAGGACCCTGGCACCCCACCTGCCAGGGCTGGTGGGAAGCCTGTATGGAAGCTCTGAACTGGTTTCTCATGCTGGGTGTTGGGAGAAGAAAGCCCAATGGGACCCATAGGCATCGCTGGCATCACGGAGTAGCCACAGAGCCCAGTGAAACCAGCAGTAAAATGCCTGAAGGCTTTGCAGTCACAGTCTGGGCTCAAGGAAATGAGAACAAGCAGGAGGTTCCTCTATGTATGTGCAGGCCAGTGCCTTGTGTGCAATGTATTTGCTGGCCTCCCCACAGCACCTTTGCCTTCCCAGGAAGAGCCACTGTGGATTTTGGCACCATCTGAAGGGCTGCCTGGTCACATCAGAAGACGGAGCAGCTCCTTCTTGCTCACCAGTGCTTCTGACCATGGGAGGAGGAGGCAGAGCAGGGAGAGCCAGGCTCCTCGTGACTGCTCAGCAAGCGAGCAGAGGGCACAGCCACCTGGGCTCCTGGGCCAAAGCCTTTCCTTCCACAGAGTGCCCTGAATCTCTTCTCACACATTAGATTAAAGCTAGAAAGGAATTTAAGTCTGTCACTAGCCCAGTTCTGGTTTATCCCCTGTGTTTTCTCCCCTCTGATGGTACCACAAAGCAGCATCTGCCACGCTGCCAAAGGTGGAGGAGAGTGGGCTCCAGCGTGCACAAACACAGGGAGCGGTGTCTTTGGCAGCTGGTGGAGCAGCCGTCTCGGGTTTCCTTTCATTTTAATGGTTCACATACCTCTCCCAACGTCTGTGTCTGATTTTCAGGGCACGACCTTGATTTTACATCAAACATTCCCTATGTCTCTCCTCATCCCACTGCTGTCTGGCTAGATTACCGATGCTAAAGCTGATCTTTCTATTAAAATGTTTGGGTTTTATTATTTTTCTAACCCAAAGCCCATCTAAAATGCAAAGACTTGCTCATCTTTTCCTCAAGGGCTCCTGCGCTTTGATCCCCCCTTCTCACCACTGCTGACAGATAGATGTGCAGAGTGTTGCATCCGCAGGGGTTGAAGCTGAAGGCAGATGCCGTCTGCTGTGTGCTTACCAGTACCATAGGTAGCTGCTGTGACCCTCCTCTTCCTGCTCATAAATCAGCTCGTGAACAGCCAGCATCTGGAGTACTTCCTATGGCATCGGTAGCCATTGCAAAACGAATGCTGCTGTTAGAGAAGTCCCGCTGACAGCACAGGTATGTCCTTGCCCGTGTGCACCTCAGGACTTCTTGCAAACAGGAGAAAAGAACTGCCTGACTGTGCACAAGCCAGTGGTTTTGCAGCTGAACATTTGGTGCCTGACAAGGATGAGGATAAGACAATTGGGACACAGAGAGTAAATGTGGGCTGTTCTCTTTCTAACATGGTTTTCAGTCTCATCCTAGAAAGCTAGGTCCTTCCACACTGTGATGCCTAGCACCACAGCATCATTCAGAAGTCATTAGTACTGTGTTACTTTTTCAGTTTTCCAGCTTGAAAAATAACCACCCCAAGCATGGCCCATAGAAATACTGGAAAAATATGCTTCCTCAGGTCTCTGCCTGCCCTCCTAACCCTCAAGCCACCTTCCCCCTCATAGTTCCCATCCGGGGCTTTACAAACTAAGCCTATCTCTGCTCCTGTGTGGCTCTTATCAGGCCCTGGACCAGGGAGGGTTGTGCCCAGATGTCTCCTGCAACAACATCCCCTTCTCTCCTGCCATGCTTTGGGCTTCCCTGTGCCTTTGCACAGCAGTGACGTATGCACGTGAGCTGTGAAATGCCCCACGACCTCCTAGGGTGACAGAGAAACTTTCCTCCGGTTTATCTACCCACTGAGCACTTTTAGGGTGGGAGATGTAAGTAAGGAAGAGACTCACAGAGCTAAGTTTGGACTGTTTACACATCATCTTTACCAGTGTACCTATATGAGCACTGCTTGAAGAAGTCCCCACCAACAAAGCCCCACCGTGAACTCCCAGTGCTGTAGCCCACAGGGTGACCTCGGTGAAGTTCAGCCTGGTGCAGGCAAGATGTTCTGGGCAGATTCCCCTCCCTGCCCCTCGGGGCCCTCGCGTGCTGTCACAGGCCCTTACTAATTGGATACATCTGACCTACCGGTGTCTTTGAAAGTACTCCAAGGATCTGTTTCAAGAAACACATTTGGTTTCACACTGAATTTGCAGAGTGAAAGTTTTACCAGCTGGAGTGGTTTGAACCAAAGCTGATCTTTCCATAACGAACAAATCGCATATTGGATCCAGATCCCTTCTGGTTTCAACTTTCCTCTCCACTTATTCCACTCATTACCTTCAAGGGAAGAAAGAACGGAAACTGTAAAGCCCTGAAACCCTCTGACGAGGGAGAGAGTTTATTAAAAGATAAACAAGCCATCACCCTGTTTTCTTGCTCCAAAGTGCTTGTGTCTTGGATGGTTTTTAAACAACATTCAAGCCAAAAGCAAATCACAGTTAGCTGAGCTACTGCAAGTGTGAATGCGAGGTGGCACCCGAAGAAGAGGCCTCCGCTAGCCAAGCACACACTGACCCAGGCCATTTTAACCTTCTTCTCCAAAGAGACTCCCCTAAAACCTCCCGAGGGCAGAAAGCTTTGTTCAGATTTCCTCTTCCATGAATCCTGAGCATTTCCTAGAGGAAGGGGAGCAGTGGCAGGGCCCAGCTATAAGGCAGAATTGCTGAGGCACAGAGAGCTGAGGACTTCCCAGGGAATGTCAGTAACAGAGCTGCCAATAAAACCTCCACCTCCTGGACCCAGGGATAATCCCCTATCTCTCAGATCAAGCTACATCCCCGGTCTGTAGGCAGCCTTGTTGTGTGGGGATGGATACTTTCCATTTCAATTAACTTACACTTACTAAAAATGAAAAGAGTGGTGTCTCTTGTGCTTTAAGCCTCATCAGGATGAGATTATCGACCCAGGCAACAAAACTCTATTTGAATTTCATTTCTGCTACCGGGCAGCATCCTGAATAGCTTGTGTTGTTGCAAATTATGTACCTAAGTGATGCATCTAAATGACAACACTGATTACACATATTCAAACACCATGAAACATTCAGATAATTTTCATGCTGATAAATAAATTCCACGAGTCCCGGTGTGGGCAATAAAGTCATACATTGTGAACTGAAAAATTAGCCTTTGCAATGATGTTAACTCATTTCTAGATGAAACCACTAATGATAATGCAGAAGTGTTCAATTAATACTTTTGTGCTGTATTTGAGGAGAAAAAGATGATATGTTGTGATCACATAAGGATGATAAAGTGCTCTCCAGTGCATTGCTGAGAAGAATGATAGACAACAGCTGTTGGGGATAAACATTTTTCAATTGCAAAGCCCAGATAACCTCTACTCTGCAGTCCTTACAGAGCTGGCTTTGGCCACTGGCATTCACTTTTAATAACCCCGGGGGTGCCAGCACGGTTCCAGGGGATTGGAAAAGGTGTAAATATGTGCTAGGGTTTAAAAAAAGACAGATGGAAATATCTGACATCAACCCCAGACCAGGCAGTAGAGGAGATGACATGGGATTTGAGGACAACAAAAATAAAAGAGAGAAGCTGTGCCAGTCAATAGAGTCTCGTGGAAAACATTTAATTTTTGGTGAGCGTATAAATATGACTGCTAACAGAAGCTGCCTGGGGATGATGCCTGGGCGAGGTGTTTTGCAACAGCTCCAGACAAGATGCAAAAAGGCTGCGGGGCTGGCTACCTGGCAGGCAGTAAGGATGATGGTGCCAGAAGAGGACTAAAGCCATCAGTGGTGAGAGTGCTGAAAGAGTTGAAGGTGGGATCTGGCAGTGCTGTGAGGTTGGGACAGTGCACATAGATGAAGGGAAATGCACTGGGAGAGAAGAAATGGAGGATGCTGTAGTTACCAGTCAGCTGGGTTCAGGCTCAACATCCTTATTTTCTGCCTTAGCCATCTCACGGCAGATTAGAGTCCCTCACCCTCACAAGGATGGTGCAGGCACATACGGGTACTCCTCACCCTCCACCCACCCACAGGGAGCACACTTTGCCATACACAAGAAATGTGTTTTGCATACCAAACAGCAGCCTGGTTGTTCTCTGAGGTAGGATGGGCTTTGCCTCTGCATCTGCATCTGCTAGGGCTATTTTCAGTTGCTGTGCAGTGTTAAGCCCCTTCATCCCGGCAAAGAAGTGTTGCTGGATGGGCTGCATCACCAAGGTTAATATCTGTTTTCATTTGAAAACAAACAAACAAAATGCCACTGACTTGAGGAGCTAGAGCAGCAGTGATGCCAGGGGCACAGCAGTGCTGCCACTGCAAGGATGCCTACACACCACAGCCAGGAGCCAGGTTTCCCCCAGGGTTTGTGCTCCCTGCACTCACAGCCAAGCTGTGCACATCTCTGGTCTCATGGCACACACAGGAACCCAGCAGTACTGGCAGGGCTTGATGCCCTGGCATCTGGAGGAGCTTGGATGGAGGCACTGCTGCCTGATCCAAGCCCTGTGTGCAGCTGATGGAGTATCCAGCAGGTGACCCAGCAGGATTCACAGAGCGAGGCAGTAGGTGATGAAGAGGCCATTACCAAAAAATTATGATGCCATGGATTGCAAAACAGAAGGGAGGGAAAGGGCTTGCCTGGTGTGGATGAAATATTCTGCTTTTGGGAAATAAGCATTCACCCTTAGTTATTTTAAACAACTCCCTCTGCAGCGCTGGTTGCACAGACGCTACAGTTGTGCCACTGCATGGGGAGTCAAGGGGAAAACAAGAACCAAAAAGATGCTGGTCCACAGGGGGAAAAGGCTGGGATAAAACAGACTGCTCAGATTGCTGTAAGCTGAAAGGCCTGTAAGTCACCCTTGCATTCCTCCCCACGGAAGAGCTGTCCCTTTGGTGACAGCACATGCTAACATTGGTTTTCTTTCTGCTTATGCTGACCTGATTTTGCTGCACCAAAAGAGAGCTTGTGGTGGATCCATGGATCCATCCACCTGTGGTTAGAATCTGTCAGTGTGAATAAGCTCTCTTGTAAAGCTTAGATAAGAGAAAGTGGCTTCTTTCTTTATTTTACTTTATTTTATTTTATTTTATTTTGGAAGAGAACCCCCCTTTCATTCATTTTTTGAACGTGTCTTGATAGCATTCCTGGGAGCAATGGGAGGATTTTGTCTGGTGCATTACTTAAGCGCTGTCATGTTTATTAATATTTCCAAATTGGCCTAAGCCCCGTGCACATCACTACACAGGCAAACAATAAACAACCCTGCATTTAGCAAATTTGACACCCACCACGAGGAGCTGGCTATTGTGCTGCGGGATTAGCTCTGCACGCTGCCTCTCGCTGCGTTCCCAGCTCAGCAATATCGAGCCCTTACAAAAGCCCTGCAGACTCCCCGGGCCCTGTCTTCTTACCCTGTCTGGCAGACAAATGCGTGCAGGGGAAAATGGTGTAAAGCATTGTGTGAACATGAAAGGAGAGGGGGGAAAGAGCTGCTTGCCATGCCCTGGACCAGCAAGGGCCTGAGCGATCGGTGCATCCCACCTGCCCCAGCATCCCATGGTGCTCATTGAGATGCAGAGCCAGGCACAGCACTGAGCCTCAGGGACGGGTGGCCCCGAGTGAACACCTGCTTCCCTCTGGGATGGGATCCAGCCAGCGCCCGCTGCTGCCACCACGAAGACAGAAAAGCCCCTTCATGACACCAGATGAAGTCATCTGCCAGAGAAGAAGGGAGCATTGAATCCCAGGGCTCTGCATCAGCAATGAACCTATTAGAAAACCTGCCCAGAGCAAAGCCCTAGATCTTAGCACGCCATCCCCTCTTTCTTAGGACCTCTGAGCTGAAGCTGGGTATGAGGAGAATGGGAATAAGTGCTGCCCTCAATTTCCAGAAGATCCTCAAAGGCCAAAACCAATGACCCCTTTGGCTAAGTGGCCATGCCTCTGCTCGCTCACTGCAAGGTAACGGTGCTATTCCCAGCCCAGGAGCCCAGGACATCGGGTACTATTTCAAACCCTTCTGCTGTTTCCCTGCGTGACCTCTAGCACATCACTTGCTCCTTTCCTTCCCGCTACCAAGCTCAATGAAAGCATTTGGTGCTCCCCCCGGAGGCTATGACACTCAATAGGGGCTATAATTTGCAGTTTCCCTATCTTCGGGCAAACACAGCACTTACCTGCACAGGAAAAGGTAGAAAAGACAATCCATGGCAAGCAAAATGCTTTGCCATGGTGTTTCAGAAGTCCTTGGAGTTGGCCTGCGGTAGGCAAATGAATATTTGCCGCTAATCCTTGTTTGTGCTCATGCAGTCCCCTTGAAGAGAAGGAATTTGCATGAAAATCAGAGTGTTGCTCCAGCCTTGTTTGCTCATTTGGGGACTTGTTTTCAAGAGAAGGATGCTTATCTAGTCTATCAACGCTCTTTGTTAAACAGGGCTTTTAAAAATTTTTCCCTCCCCTTCTTTTGTCTAAACAAGGGGATTGATTATACCCAGCTCAGGGCCAATTAAAACAAAAAGATCCGAGTTAACGCTGGCTCAGTCCCTCTGGTACAGCCCACAGCAGCGAGCCTGTTCCTCGTCAGCCCCATTTCCCCAACCACCAGAGGCGGGAGCAGCCTGAGCTTGCACCTCCCCAGCTCCCTCAGACTTGGGGTACGGGGCTGCCCAGGGGGGACCAGGTCTCTTGTGCGTGCCCCACCACCCCAGTGTGCACCCCCGTGTCCACACTGTCCTTCTGATGCTCTCTGCTGCTGCCTCCCTTGGAGGCCCATCCCTGGAGAGCAGGCAGTGCTGAGGAGGCCGATGGTCAGTGGTGACAAAGCCAGCCCACAGCTCTGTCACTGGTGGCTGGCCTTCAGTGTGACAAAACACTTGTCATTTGCACCACTGGTGCCACAGTACTGGGCCCGACAGTGCATTAATAGCACTTTAACTCACCTAAACTCACCAAATTCATGAAGTTTTCTTTGTTTGCTCTGCTCTCACCTTTCTCTGAACCCACCAATGCAGATCAGGAGGGCAGCTGTGACTGAGAGCAGAAAGGTGTAACTCTCACACAGAAGCTGTATGTGTGGTATATCCAGACTCCTAAAAGCTGCAAACCCTGGCATCCAAGCAGAAAGTCCTTTCATGTGACAAAAGGCCATGTTTCTTGACCAAGAGTTTTGAACAGCTCTGGATAAACACCCAAGGTAGTGTTGTAGCCCCACTGCCACAGCCTTGGAGCATCGAGATTTTTTGCCCAGCCTCCTGGAAGTCACCCACCACTCCTGTGAACTCCTGAACTCTCAGCTGCACGTATGCCTTAGCAAACCCTCTGGTGCAGCTGAGGATGAGGCAGCACCTGCAGCATTGTCTGGAAGCTCAGCTTGCAGCTAACTGCACGGCCAGGGACTTCCTCCGCCTCTTCAGTTTTAAGGTGAGTAGCATAGCCCTGAGCATAAACAGGATAGAGTTTGTTTAAGGTTGCCATTGTGCATATGAAAATAAACGAGCATTGTGACAACTTAACCCCCTGGTGGTACATTGTCTAGCCAGTGTTGGACCCAGAATTCGGTATGTTACCATGCTAACATGTTAGTAGCCTTAACCTGATAGCTAAACCTTGTCCCTCCTCTAGCCTCCCCATCTTGCCCATTCCCATTGCAGTAAAACCAAATCCTGGCCACTTGTAGCTATTAATACCACCCTTCCACACACATGACTGGCCCCTGCAGATCATTTTGGGGGGAAGAAAGGTAAAAAAGCACCTTTCTGTATTTTCAGACATGCCCCATGCAAAGCCTTTGTACATGCACTGTTGAGCACACGAATGGCTTTCTGCTCCTGTCGGCGTCATGGCATAAGCCCCGTGTGCCTGTCCTCAGCCAGCTAATGGCTGTGCTGCTGCAGCTTCCTCCAGGACCAGGTTTCCTCTGTGCAAGCACACACAGGTATGTCTCTGACTTCAGGCCACCCACCAAAAGAACATAAAACTCTGTCTCCCCTAACCGTGATTAGGACCATGGTCACAAAAACATTGGCAGGTGAACCAAGAACTGGTCTAAAATCTTCAAAAGCTTTATCCGAGTCGTGCTTCTCCTCTACCCATGCCTTCTTCAGCCACTTTCCTCCCACCTTAGCCCTTCATTCCAGCTTTGAAGGGCAACAGTCTCACACAGAGTTTGTACAGGAGTTATTGTCACTAAACTGGAAGACTTCAGTTGCCTTTTTGTTACGAGGTTCTGCTGTTGTTACAACAAAAGCAAGAAGAGATTTTTCTTTTTATTTTTACAGAAAATGTTTTGTTTTTAAATACTCATGCCAGATTTTGTATACCAAGTTTGAATGAAGAGCAAATGCTTGCAGCAGTTGTTAAAACAGCTTGTCTTCAAAACAGCCCTTGTCATATGGCTGTAACTAAAGCAGTCTGAGGCCACTGCTGCAAGAAGAGCTGGAGCTCCACAACCTTCCCTGCTTGCCAGGTGATGCTCCAAAGCTCTGCCTGGCTGAGCACCCCCTTGTACCCCAACACTGTGTTTTACACCAAGCCAAAATGGTCGTAATTGAATCACACTCGGTTCACCACCTCTTTTGTTCTACTTAAGAAAGTAAATTAAATTGGGAACTCCTTGTGAGAGGTTCGGTTCCAAGGTCAAGGAAGGCGAGGTAATAAAGATTTCTGTAAAAGCTCATATCCATCATACCATGAAAGTTGTGGTGTGTATGGTGGCAGCACCCTTTGCTCTGACGGAGTGAAGGCAGAGCACTCATTCATCACTTGCTGAGAGCAATTTCATGCTGGGAAATGTCCAGGGGAGTGGTGAATCAGCCAGAACACCACAGTGTCACTCAGCGAGCAAAGAAGGGGGGAAAGGGCAGATCTGAACAATGAGGGAGGTTTTGAACGTCACAGGCTTGTGATTAGCCGAAGACTTCCAGTAAAGACCAGGAATAAATTCATTTGACCCACTTTTTCAGACTGGCACTGTTACATCTGAGCTTGACCTGAGGGGTCCCTCAGAGTCCAGAGAGAGAAAGAGACAGCAGCAAAGCGCCATCCATCTGCCTAGTGTTAGAGGTGTGTTCTAGTCGAGGTGACCTGTGCACAGAAATGCCTGTTCCCCTCTACTGACTGTAGCTCAGCCATAGACATCTACATTACATGCATGTGAAGGTCAGTAAGTAAGCCTCACCAGGGACATGTTTGTGAAGCAGTTCTCCAGCTACCACACCACATCAGCTCAGTGCAGGAACTGCTTGGTGGAATTCTGCAACACAGGTAAAAGCTGGGGTGCAGGATCCCTCCCTTCAAATATGGGAAAGCAGTGTCTATTTTTGAATATGCAGTGGCTAGATTTTTTAAAATTTCATTCTGGTAGTGTTCATAACTGCTCTGCCTGCCTCCTATGAACCTGTAAGGAACTGCTTTCTCCTCTGCCCAGCTTGCACATAGAGGGATGTGCATGCATGTTCATCTCAGTCAGGTACAAAAGTGCACTGGCTCAATCTTCTGGTGTGAGCAGAAAGCAGAAATACTGCTACAGGGCTTGTGTGACCACAATTAACACAACCTGCTACTTAACAAAGAGATGACAGACATCCTGCGAAGGAACACAGGTATGTAAAGTCAAGTGGCAGAGAGAAACCGATGCAGGCAGCACTCAGTGCTGCATCAGGTGGGATTTCCTCCAGGCTGTCACTGCAAAGAGCTGAGTGCCCTGAAAGCAAGTGCCTTCAGGATGATGTGTGAGCATCCTTCTGCAGTGGGCTGTCTGGGGGCAGCAGGTCGACCCGTGCCTCCAGCTGAAGGCACGTCACCGTGCTGCTGCCACCTGCTTTTTGTCACCTGCCTCCCCCAGTCCCCAGCGTGGCAGCAGCATTTTTTGTCCCTGGTCTGAGCACGACTGAGCTCAGGCCCCGAGCAACCTGTGTTATTGCGAGTGCTGGCTGGGTTTATTTATGCCTGTGGCATAAATAGTCCTCCCCTCCACGGGACACGTAACGCCTCTGGAATCCAGCACGAGGAAGCACAGGCAAAGGCGGCCTCCGGCAGAGCCGCACGCAGGTACACAGGGAAGAATGGGGGATAGGGATGTGCCGTGGTGCCAAAAAGAAGTAAATACCCTTTGAGTGGAGGGATGACAGGAAGGCTGTGTTGCTGCTAGAGCAGCCGGGGCTGGCACAGGGTTTCCTCACACTCCCCTGCTCAGCACATCCCATCCTGCTGAGACCTCGGGGTCTGCTCAGCACCTAACCCCAAAGGGCAACAGCTCTTCCTTTGAAGAGGTGTCCCAGCACAAATAAGTGCTCACGGGCATGTCAGTACCTAGAGTTAACCGAGGCTGCAAAACCACAGGTGCATTTTTTAAAAAACAAAGCAATTTTAACTATCAGGACCAAAGTTGCTGAAGCTTTTCGCAGGCAGCTCTCCACTCAGGCCAGCCCATCACCCATGGAGAGGAGGACAAATTGGAGAAGCAGCAGGAGAAGCAAGGTGCTGCGTGCCGTGCCAGGGTGTTGGTGCTGAGCTGTGCCATGCCAGGACCCGGTCCTGCTCCCCAGGAAGGCAGTGGCTCAGAGCGCTGCCTCCAGCCCATCTCACGCCCGGCGGGAAAGCTGAGCCTTCTTGGCAAGCCACCTTGTTCTCTTAGCTGAAAATAGCACTGTTTTTGCCAAAATATACACTCAGGGCTTGGATTCAACAATGCTGCATCAGCAGCTCGTAATCAAGTCAACACGGGGCTGATTGTTTATTGAAAAGAAAGAGGAGAGGGAAATTGTGATTTGACCGGATTCAATAAAAAGCAAAATAAACCAGGGGTGAGGGGCTGGGCTTCACACATGACAGGAAATCTTTTCGGGGGACTCGTACAGCTCAGACCTTGACCTGCCACCTCTTCCCGGTGCAGCTGGGGTGGTGGGGTGGGGTGTGAGCCCGGGGAAGGATGGGCCCGGGGTCCGGGCAGGATGCGAGGGAGGAGCGGGACGCTTATTTGTGCAGGGCGAGGCGTGTGTGTGAGCTGTCAGCAGAGAAATGGGGAGAGAGAAAGTACGGAGGGAGGAGAAGGGGAACGCTATAAAGTGTAATATGTAAACTGCCAATCACGTCCATGACGGTTTGTGCTTGGGATACGCGGCTTTCATCTTTGCTCTTTGTTTTATATGCATTTCTTCTCTTTTTGGCTCAGGCAGAGCTGATTCCCCAAGGGCAGAATATATTGGCTTTCCAGCCTCCTCTGTTTACTGTCTTGGGTTCCTAGCTGAAGCTGAAGCAATGCCTTTTTATTTGCTTGTTTTCTTTTGGTTTGATTCCCGGGATTTTGGACGGCTGCCTCCCGGAGTGCCTGAGACACTGCTGCCCTTCCGCTGCCGAGCCCAGGCCAGACCACTCTGCAGGGCCACAGGGTCCCTCCCGCACCCGGGGGGGCGGGCACCTGAAGCACCCATACATGTCTTTTTTTTTCAGCACAGACATTGTTTTTCAGCATTCAGCACTCCTTGGTCCTGTGATGATCGCACGGCCTGGGGCATGTGAAGGTGGTGTGGGGAAAGGCTGCAGGGAGAGGTGTCCCGGTACTCTGAGGCACCCAGCAGTGGCAGGGATCTCCCAGCCTGGCAGGGCACCTGTGCTGATGGGCAGCAGAAGGAGGGATCTGGAAACCATCAGGGCAGGGTTGGAAGTAGGCAGTCACATCCAGAGCATGGCCCAAAACAGGAACCAGTGCAGTTGAGATGGGCTTCGGGGCAGGAGTGGGGCATTCACACCCTTCCCATGGTTTGGCCTGGAGCTACCACTACCTCTGCGTGGTCCTGGGTTTTTATGCACTTTTATTGCTGTTTGCTGGCAGCACAAACACTAGATTGTTTCAGGGTAGAGTGACTGCAGCCCCCAGTCTGAGCTCTGCAGGCTCTGACGGAGCCCTTGGGGTGTTGCAGTTTATCTCACTGTGCCCCCTGAAGCACGAAGCTCCACGACACCGAGCTGAAGGTGGCCGAGGGCTTTCCATTTATCACGGTGAATGCATTCTTCACAATATCAGCTCAGCCCCGGGGGCTCCGCTGCTGCTCCGTAATCAGCTTAATCCCACGCTGCCGGCAGAGTGCACCTCCACGTGCCTCCTGCATGATGTAACCTCACCCTTCGTGGGGCCAGATGCAAGCCAAGATGGACAACGCCTCCTGCCAGCCTGACAGGGCCAAACCCCGTGCACCCCCTGGGTCATGCTACCATGCTGGTATAAATTAAGCAAATGGGTGTTCCTGTTCCCAGGATCCATGTGGATCAAAGATTATTCCTCTCACTGTCAGGACAGTTCAATTTAAGGCATATGGGTTGGGCTAAGGCAACTTACAGACCTGCCTGACAGAGAGCACTGAGCTGCAGCAACCAGGTCACAATCAGACCAAACTCTTACTGGCAGTAGATGGCATGGCCCACTCTGCCAACAATGCAAGGAGCCGTGGCTAACTGCCCTCAGCCTGAGCTGCTAAAGGATGTTCCTTACATATAGATATCCAAGAGCCTGAGCAGCCACCCCAGGGAGGTGATAAACCATTCCAAAAAGGCAAATTTCAGGCTTGCTGGTCTAAAGTTCACCTTTGTTTTTCTCAGCTTGGTTAAAAAAAAATCAGGAAAGCTGAAAACAGAATTCCTTGCAAGCTTTGTGAGTAGCACGGTGCTTGTGCTGAGCTCTTGAAAGACTTTTTCTTTTTTTTTTTTTTAGTTTGATTTTAATACAGTCCCTTCACATAAAAGTGATGGAAAATCTCATTGACAATGAAACAACTTTGTGTTCACCATGTAATTTTGTGGCAGAAAATAACTTCTCAGTTGCTGATGACACTCAATACAATTTGTTCTACACAGCCACCAAAACACTGCAGAACAAACTTCACCAGTGATACCAGCTGGCACTTGGGGCCTTGGTGTCTATATCTCAGTTCAGCAATTGGATTCCCCTGTGGTTTTGGTCATCTTCTGCCATGCTCTTCCGAGTTCCAGTTAAAGCCCACAGGCTACAAAGGTGGAGATGAAGTCTCATGTTAAACCCTTTGGGACCTCTGGGTTGTTTTTTCCAGGTCTGTCTGGCATCATAGTCTCTGCTGGATCTATCGTTGTCTGCCCCTGGTAGGACCCACCCAAGCCCAAGGAAGCAGTCTGGCAGCACAAATAAATCCCATAAAAGAACACTTCGCATCAGTAAAAGAGAGTCAGATGTTTTAAGGTGTGATACCTACCTGAAGAGCCAACTTTTGGAGGAATTAGTCATTCCAAGGCCAAGTTAGGCAGGACACAATTAAAGCTGCCCTGGCTGCCCGGGGACAGGGTTTGTGAATGACACTGGAGGTGGGGCCTTGCTGAGTCACCAGCTGGTCTTGTTTAACTTGGCCACATCTATGGATAACCCCTTGTAACTTGGCCCTCTCTGGCAATTTCACACCTTTAAACAACTGCCTTTCTTTTGCTAACTTGTCCCCTTAGCTTCACTTCAGATTAAATGGTTTTGGTCTGCTACATTTACTTTTCCGTCAATTTTAGGCAAACCAATAAAGGGACAAGACTTTAATCACCTGCTTTCCACCTAGTGATGATTAAAGCTAAAAAGGACTCCTGGCACAATGCAAGTAGGAAAAATATTTGCATTAGAGGCAGACACCTCATCCGCTATTGTACTTTTGGTTTATAGCACACATACCAGAACTTGCAGACATCTGGAAATGTGCATTTTCCCAAATCGATTGCCAATAGCCCTGAACACACCACAGGCACGTCTACATGCTCCATTTTTGTCAGCACTGCTTGTGAGTAAGCGAAATCTTACAGATCCCTTGGCATGACAGAGCACACAACTCTTCTTCCCTTTTGTGTCTCCCATTTAACACAGAGACAGCATGGGCAACAGGGCATCACCAACACAACCCTCCAGGAAGAGAGGGTTTAGGGCCTCATCCTGGATATGGACCCATAAATGCTGTTGTGGCTGCATTATTTCTGCATTATTTCATTAGCAATGTGATATCAACCTTAGTTAGCATTTTTCCACTTTAATAATACCGCAGTAATGTACTATGCTGTATTTAGATCTCTTTTGGGTGTTTACATATATTTATGCCACAATGCACATAGAAGTTACAGTCAAATCTGAGGGGTTTGGTCCCTAACATCTTTCCCTCGGTGGTGCTGCACTGGATTTGAAAATGGGACTGATCAAGATCAGATTTCAGTTAAAAGTAAAAAGGGAAGGGTTATGGCCTCAAGTCTTTGCTGGGATACCAGACCCACAACAGCACCCAGAAAATATGATCCTTTTGTCTGCCAGTCCTGCCTATATTGTCACACCAGGAGCAGCCAGATCAGCCAGAGCACCTCTAAGCACAGGTGCCTTGCCAAAAGATGTGCTTAGATAGCTGCTACACATTGCGTCCAGATCCCAGCCTAGTTGTTTGAGGGATTAGACACCTGGAGCACTCTGTATGACACTGCTACTACAGGGTTTGAATGTAGCCCTCTAAAGCCTTCGGATGAAACATGCTTCATGAAAATGAATAGAAATGGCTAAGAATATTTATTTACTTGATAGCCTTTGAGACACTGTAAGTGAGGACCAAGATCCTGCTGTGCTGGCTGATGCACATGAATAGGAAAGCAGCAATTTGCATTTTGCTCTTTCACAGGAATGAGAATTAAGGCAGCCCTTCCACAGTAATTTCCATGACATGCTTGAAATGCAGATCTACTGACTTCTCTTTGCAGATTAGGGAATACCACTTGTGTGTCTATTTCAGTAATGATTTTGTCCATTTGTCCATTTATTTATTAGTAAAAATGGAAAGGATATTAAAAACAAACAAACAAACAAACATGAAATCCAATATTCTTTATACCTATCTGTCTGACTGCATTAAGGCAAAAGTTTGTGCAAATAAAGATATTAAGAAAAATTATCAAAATCCTACAGGAATACTTTTTTTTACAAAATTCAACAAAGATTATTATTAATAATAATAAAATTATGTTGTGTTTCTTTGGCATTTTATAAGAAAAGAAACTTAGTATTTATGATATATGTGCTGTGAGACCTTAGTCTCAATGATTCTTTTTTCATGTATGAAGCCCTTGTTTTTTTTATGTAAGTGGTATGTTTGTTGGTACACTTAGCAGCCAAAAATACCTCCTCAGACATGCTTTGGAGAGAGAAAAGGATGGGATGGACTTTTTGTACAGCTTGATGGATGTCTTTAGCATTTCAGACTGAACAGCAAACACTATAAATCATGTCAGCAGCACAGCTAGCATCCAAACCCCAAATGCACTGGAGTCTTGGGCCCAAATATCAGCCACCAGTCAAGAGCACCTCTCTAGGTTTATTTTGCTGCTAATGATGGTGGGTGTGAAGAAGTAGTGGGTGATGGGCTTGGCCTAAACATTGCAAGGAGCAAAACAACCTGATACTCTCAGCAAAGGCTGAGAAGCCAAGTTGTTGCATGCAAATTGTTATTGTAATTAATGGCAAATTTCATCATTTTCTGTCTCTCTAGCTGTCTTTAAATTTTGAACGCATTGGATCACTTCAGTCCAGCTTGACCTAGGTCTCAGACAGTTTAAGTTCCTGTGGGTTTTGTGGAAATGGGTGGCTGGATGGAAAGTGCTCCTCAAAGTAGAGGGGAAGGTTGCAGCATAAGCTGAACAGCTATTTGCTGTTTGCAATTTGCAGCTGAAAGATTCAAAGGGTCACATCTTACCCTCAAGAAGAGGAATTTGGATAGAAATGGTGGAATCAGCTAAATCAATCAATATTTTAAAAGTTCATAACTTATAGAAGGTGCAGATGGACCATGTGCTTTCTTGCCACGTGACCAGTGGAGACTTTAGTATTAAGATAACCTAATATTCCTGATATAGACTATTCCTGTAAGGTTCATTAACCCAGCATCCATGGGCTGGGCACTGATTTGCTCAGCAGTCACTACAGTGACTTTGCAGAAGCTGCTGCTCTGCTGCATCAAGCTATGCACTCCCAAGGACACACAAAAATATTCCTCAAATGCCTTCTAGTCCCACTCTAGACGTGCACTCAGGCTTCAGAGCACAGGGGCCATCCCCAAAGGTTTTTAGACTCACAATTTGCATTTTCTTTTGCTGAATTCTGGAAACAATATTGAAAAAGCAATGAATAGCCTAATGAAGTGGAGACCTGAGTTTTCAGGAAGAAGCTACAGTTATCACAACCTTGACTATAATTGCACTAATAGCAATTACATTTTAACCTGCTGTAATTCACTAATTGCAAACCTTGTTTCCTCTATCAAAAAAAAAAAAAAAAAAAAAAAAAAAAAAAAAATTGGAGGATTTTAAGTCTTCCTAAAGGGCTGTCAGTACAGCTTAACATCTGTTTTTTTTTTTTTTTTTTTTTCCTTAATACTGAAAAGGCAAGTTGGCTTTATTCATACCTCAGCTAGGGAACAGGGCATTCATTTTCTGTGCCTTGAGTTTCCCTGAATCCCAGGAGAGGCAGAATGTGTTGTGATGTTGTCTTTTCTTGAAGCTACATGGCTCTTCCAGCTTGGCTGGGACTCCCGCTGTATGCATTCACAAATATTTATATATGTATGTTCGTGTATATGTGTGTGCACACCTCTTTTTGTGATGACCCCATCACTGTGGTAGCTGTGCACCCCACTCCAGGTCACCACGGTCCCCTGCAGTGCTGGAAACTCCCCATTACCTTGAAGTGTCGAAAGTTCACTGTCAGCAATGGACACTGCACCAGAAATTTTGGCTTGCACATTAAAAAACAGATTTATGCCCACAGTGTTGTATCCCCAACCACCCCTCAGCCATGATATGTCAATACCTCTTCATCCTTTCCATTGTCCCCAAAATCCATATGCAATTGCACGTAGGAGAGTGGAGATGAGATCTCTCTCAGCCTGGGCCATATCAACCCCTTGTGACTCTCTCTGAGGTACCCCAGTCATGCATTTCTGAAGCAACTGGTTTTGGTAGAATTATCCTATAGTACAGCAATGCAGATAAGTGGGGAAAAAACAAACAAAAAAAAAAAAAGTGGTGCGATACAGATCTCCTGTACTGAGGATAGATCCGGTCTCCAGATTCCTTAATGCATTTCAGCATTATTTACTCTGACATGACACAGCCTGCCAAGATAAGGTATTTTCAGTGAGGTGAGATAGGTATTACCTCCAGAGGACTTTGCACCTCCCTGGAATTTATGTTGCAAACACCAGTAAAACAGAGCCATGTCTGAGATTTTGAACATTCGGTTAACATTATTTTTCATGTTCTTGTTTTTTTTGTGTTCTGGCTGGGGCTAGAAATTCAAGTGCTGAAACACATCAAGAAAAGTTGGTCTCATTGTTTATATGGGATTTGCCGTCCAAATTTTCAGACCAAAGGGGTGCAGGCATTTGTTACTTTACTTTCATAAACAAAATTAAACATCTAGAGGGAATCAGAACTAGTTCTGAGGGAAAAAGAAAAAGAGAACAGTGAAATATTAAAAAGTAGACAGTAAGTCTTGGTGGGAGCTCAGGAGACACTTCTGTGTGATGGCTTCTGTACCGGCCTCACAAAATGGTGGCTGTCCTGCCGCCAAGCCACTCACCTTGAAAATTTATGGGTTCAGTGCATCAGGGTTGAACAGTCACATTTGCTGTCAGCTCTCATCAACAACTGACGGCTTTCAGAAGGCCTCCTACCAAAGGGCCAGAGCCTCATCTGATTAAAATTAAATTCTGGACAGTGAAACCTAGCCAGTTCGTAACATCTGATGGCCTTGTTCACAGCAGTCGTGCCAGTTATTACATAAAAGTGCCTTCAGTAAAGTAGAAGTTTTTGTTAAAAGCATAACTGTGGAGATTAAAGTAAGTAGGCAAAATATTTGAAATTGTTTAATATTTTCTTAAACATTTCCAAGAAAATATCATTAGATGAAGTGAAGCTGGCTTTGGTAAGGTTTCTGTCTTTGTACAAGACTTTCCTATATTGCAATGGTAACCCTAAAGTTTTCTTTGTAATCAGGGAAACAAAGAGTTTGATTTATAGGAAATTAATTGTTTCACTCAAAAGGTAAGAGCTGAACATGGGGCTCGCCAGAGCAATACTGCTCACCAGTTAGCCTTAGCTCAACCTGTACCGGAGAACCAATCCTACAGGCTAAGTTACCTCTTCTCTTTTGTCCAGCTACAGAGGCTAAAGTTTCTCTGTTTCATAATTTCACTCAGAAGAACACAGCCTCATCTTTGTCACACCACCTCTTCCCCCATTCAGCTCAGGGGGTACCAGCTCTTAGGTGCCCACATGGGCAGCCAGGCTGTCTGGTGACACCAAGCAGCAGCTCTCTGTCCTCATAAAGCCACCCCACTGTGTGGGCTGAGGACACACATGCAGGCTCTCAGTTTATGGATGTCTGTCCTAGAGGCAGAAAGTGCCGCCTGGTGAGCCGCTCCAACCACCAGAAAGAGATTGATTTTTTTATTCCGTTTTCAAAAAGACACACATTACATTTCTGCTTACTTGCAATCTGATCCCACACTGTGCAGCCTTTGAATTAAGCACCTCTCTGAGAAGCAACCGTCCTATTAGCATAATGTATAACATTAAAACATGGGGCTCTTCCCATGGAATGCTTTATTGTGTGCATTGTTCATCTTTAATATTCATGGCCAGCTCTTTTTAGAACATCCTTTTGACAGAGCAGAGGCGCCGAGATAAGCCGTTGGGATGGTGGTTGTCCTGGAAACAGCAAGATCCACTTATTTTTAGCACAGAAGTCATCCAGTTAAACAAACTACATTAAAGGAGCATCGTGATTACGACACAACAATAAAAAGGCGTGTGGCATATTTGCAGTGGCTCTGAGAATGTGACGCTACTTGCCCTGCTGTTGGCCCTTGCTGCCAGCAGCCTTGCCCCCACACTGGCAGGACAAAGCGTGCATGCCCTCTTCTTCTGGGTAGAAACCCAGGCATGGCCCAGGTGGGGTTGTGTGAGAAGCATAATGCGTGCCTTCCCCTCTGTCAGGCCATCAGAGGAAGGCGGTTGCTCTCGGAGGCTAAGGAGGATCCTCCTCTGCTCAGTAGTGCAGCACAAAACAAAGGTATGCTTTTTCAGCAAGGTATGCTACCAGGAATGTATAGATGAGAAGAAGATAGGCCATGAAATATGGGCAAGCAGAGCAGAAAGAGGTGTGTGAGGTGGGGGTTGGATGATCCCTTCATCCTCACTTCCTAGTGCTGATAGCCTCCATCCCTGCTGTGAAGGACCCCAGCGGTTGCAGAGTGCCTGGGAGTGCACCCAGAGGAGTGCCCCCACGCCTCAAAGCCAAAAGGCAGGCACAAGAACTGCACCACAAAAGTTTCTCTATAGGAAGGTTTCCTCCCATCTGGGCTGGGGCAGGCCCAAACCACAACAAGCAGCACCCTGCTGCTGCTGTTTTGATCCTTATCCTTCAGGATGCACAGCAAAGCCACAGGTGTATGAAACCAGAAAAAAAAAGCCATGAAAGTTAACTGCAGCTTCTCCAAAGCTAATTGGAAAAAATCTTCGGGCCAGAATAAAGCTTCAGTAACAGTTTAAAAGTGGTTCTTGCTTTGTCTAAGCTAGTTTGCCTGTTCTCATTCCTTCAAGTGTGTGCAAGAAGGCCTGATGTGAAAAGAGACCTGCTAGCTTCAGCAAAAGCCATGCAATCTTTACTACCATAAAGGTCCACCTGTCACAGTTTGCAAAACATTGCACTCAGGCAGTGGTGTTTGGATAGGAAAATATCAGGTGCACCTTGGGAAGACTTTGGTATGGAGAAAAGGGTAACTTTTAACTGAAGGAAGCACATAGGGAAAGGCACAGATACAGGGGAAGAAACGGAGCTATAGAGAGAGCCATGTATATGGGAGAAATTACAGGTAGAAAGAATGGCTGCAAGAAGACTTTGGTATATGAAGTAAGCCTGGCTGTTAGCTCAGTAGTATGCACAGCCTTCCATCCAGTGCAGCTTCTCCACAGCAGTGCTTTTCCTTATCCTAGAGTTGAATTTGGGTGTGGAGATGTGCAGAGAGAGAAAACCAAAAGCCATTGCTCTTCCAGATAACATATTTTAGCTTTTCCTGTGCAGAATAAAGAATAAAGATGAAGGAAATCTCTAAAAAAGAAAAAAGATGGGTATAGTCCCTCCCTGTGGGTAGAACAGGAGGGACTCAAGGCTTCGCTATGTTTGTTATATAACAACAACAACGACAAAAAAAAAAAAAAAAAAAAAAGGTATGTATCTGAAGTGCATCCTAACTTATTCTCAGATGACTCACTAGAAGTTCAGTGCCTTCCTGGCAGTGGTTAAGGTGACAATTATAAATCCATCGGAGCAGAGTGACTGTTCTGGGAGCCATTCTAGCGCAAGCCTCTCTCTGCTTTCAAGTAACTGCTCACTCCCAAAATAATTCTGAAGAAAAACCTTTGTTGCTTCTTCAGTATACACCTGCCATAGCACTTCTGGTCTCTCACCTCAGGGAACTGAGGTGAGCTCCTGCAAGCAGAGACAGCTGGTGAGGAGGAGGAAGGAGGACCAAGTTGTCTGATCATGCACACAGCACCCAAGGGGCTCTGACAACACTCTCTTAACACATAGGGTTGCCTTCTCCAGTCCTGGCAATGCCAGGAGACATTAGATTTCACGTTCATCACAGCACTAATGTTGTAGAAAATGACACTGTAATGCTTTAATTTATTTTGTTCTAGCTCTTGGAGGAGGTTTGAAGTACAGTAATGGATTGCGCACCTCTGCTATCAGCAGGATGGGGAGCTGAGGGCTTGGTTGCAGGCTGGGGCAGCTAGATGTAGCCATAGCTCTCCCCTGGCTGAAGGAGGTTATCTGTCATTCCAGCTGGAGGAGGTCACCAAATCCTCTCTGTCCTCTGTGCGGATGCAGGCACAGAGCACCACAAATGCTCCCTCCCAGGAGAGGGCTCACGGACCTGCCCCATCACTCACCCGCAAACACCACCTGAAAATCAAGGCTCTCCTTGCAGCACTGCAAGCAGCGTGTCAAGAACAGAACCCCACCAGCTCCTGCAGTCCTGCTGGGCACAAGCACAAAAGCCCTGAGTGTTGCTGGCTGCCTGTTGATCCAGCAACGCTCCACTCGCCAGCTCTGGCTTCCCAAGGTAGGCTCGGATATCTCCGGGCTGGGCGTCCCTCCTTTCCTCCCGCAGGAATGTGCTTCTGGGTGCAAAAGCCGTCAGGCAAAGCCAAACCACCACAGCTCTGCTATCTCGTTTTGTGGCTACAACTATTTGCTAAAAAAGTTTCCTTTTTTCTTTTGCTCATAATAAATGGTGCTTGTTTTCAAGCAAGAATTTCTAGGTAATTCCCATCTCCCCAGCTTTTAGGTACTTTCTCCCCTTAAAAAGTCCTGGTTTTGCATTCTTTGTGCTTTCTTTTTTTCTCCTTGTGTCTTTCTTCTATTTTTCCACTTTGTCAGATGGGGCTGGGAGAAGAAAAAGAGGGGAAAAAAAATGAGGGAAAAAAGGAAAGCACCCTCCCCAGTCTTTTTATTGCTTTGAACTCACCCAGTATATTTATTGATTTTTCTTAATTAAAACCCCAGTAAACTTCATTATTCTTGTTTTTTTAAACAATTCCTTACAGCCTTCTCCATCCCTCCCTTCATGGCTTTAGCACAAGCAAGCCCCATGCACAGAGGCTTGGCTTTGCTGGGCTCTGGCCATGGCTCAGCAGCCTGGGGGCCAGCACCAGCCCCATGGTCAGCATCACGGCCAGCTGCCGCCCTGGCCCCAGGTGCTGCTGTGCCCTTTTTGGCTGCCAGAAGCCGTGTCAGATGGTGGTAGCTGTCAGCCACGAGTAACCACAGCTGGAGTGCAGCCCCTGACCCGTAAGTCGCTGGTCAATCCATTAAGCCATGCTTTCCTTCTGCAATCAACTTTTTAATATGTCAGCTTTTGAGTGAAGATAACCATGTTAGCACTAACACGCACACAGCAGGATGTGCGAGGAGCTGTATTTGCCCTCTCTCTGCATTTGGGCAAGAGAAGGTGGAGAAACAGTGGAACACAGTGGGTCGAAGCCCTCTGCAAACTGGCCCACTAACCTGACCCCAACTGCATAGAAACAAACAAGCAAACACAGCATGGAAAGAGGGAAGGATTCTTTCCTATGGTATCTTGCATTTTCATGCTGTGAGTCAGAGATAAAAGCAGCTGGAAGGGAGTGCACAAGTTCTTTCAAATCTTCCTTTTGAGGAACTGTCTCCAGAAGCCTTGATTTCACTCTGCTGTCTCCAGCGGGAGTGCAGGGTACCGTCACATCGTGTTTTCTTTGATAATTGCAAAGGGGGAGAGAAAGGCAAACCAGGCCTGCGTGTGAACACCTTGCTGGCTGGGATATCCCCACTTCACCTTGGGCGGCCAGACTCCTCACCAGTGTAAAGCAGCCTGGCTTCAAAGGACCTCTGCTGCTTTCCTTTATCTGCATCTCCAGCTGGGAGCAGCAGCTAGCCAGAACAGGGTGGGGGAAAAAAACGCAGCACCCACAACAGAGGGGGCACCCACCCCAGGCATGCATGCGTTGAGGACACAAGCCACAGGTGCTATGTGAGACGAGAGGGCGCTACCTTGGATGCTGCACGAAGCAGCTCCTATAATGCAGCAGCACCCGGGATGCCCTTCAGGTCTGCTGCTCAGGTGGCAACAGGACAGCTACCAGCGACAGCCACACGCTCCAGCCCCCAGGTTGCGGTGCTGTGGTGAGCTGCCTTCAGGAACTGGGCAATTTGCTGCCCCACAGGAAAAGAAACCCAAAGAATGTGAGCTGTCACTTTGGGAACCCCAGCACAATGGAGCTGCCTGAACCATATGGGAGAAATTACTTTTTCATGCCAGTAGCAGTCCAAAATGCATGGACATTTCAGTGGATCATAAAGCAAACTTTTGTCTGATTTTTTTGTTATATTTTAATAACAGACTTCAAAAAATGCAAGGCACTTCCCTCCTTGAGAACATATTTCCTTTACATTTAAGTACAACTAAAGACTGCTGACACTAAGTAGGTGTAGGAACCAAACCACGTCCTCCCTTCTCCCAAAAAAACCCTCCTACTCATTTCTGTGACCCAAAAACTCTTGTCTGAAAAACTCAGGTTAACTTTCCTTAATCCTCACATTCCAGGGCATATTTACAATTGGAGTAGTATTGGAGCAAAATGACAGAAAGATCAAGCAAAGAGCCATTGTACATACACACATATGTATGTGAGAGTGTGCTTATAGCTATATAATTCTCTGTAAAAGATACCGCTTTTCAGATTACCCAGAAATTGGTTAAATGCCTGGAAAATATTCTTTCCAAGTTTTCAGGCTGGCCTCTGGAACTGCACAAACAAATCTTGTCCCATTGGAGCTAGTGGAATAATTCATGTTTGGCTTGGACTCCGTCTGCGGCATGCATACGAACTCGTACGTGCAGATACTTGTCTGAGACTGTGAGCCAGGTAGATAACTGTGCAAATTTCTTATTTGCATGCAATCTTGTCCAGCTGGCCCACAGCATTCGCGTAGGCTGTAGAGGCAGACATAATCGCTGTGTGCTCTCTTGCTTTTCCTGCCCCGTTTGGACAGAGGTTCACTCCGCAGGCACACAGGGCTGCTGAGCTCACAGGGACCAGCACGTGCTGTCGTGGCACCTGAGCACATCACAGAGAAGGCCCTTCAGATGTTTTGGTGGTGCTGCCGTGACAGGAGCATGGGGCCCTGCCAAACGTCCCTCTGATCATATCCTGACTGTGGCCTGGGGCAAGACCCGGGCACATGCGCTCTTTCCCTATCCCTCTCCCTCCTCCTTCCCCAGTGCCCCATGGAAAAGCTTTCTGGCCCGTCCCCACCAACCAGCAGGGAATCACCACTGGATCACAGAAGGTCTGAGGTGGGAAGGGACCTCTGGAGCCCACCTGGTCCAACCCCTGTTCCAGCAGGGACACCCACAGCAGGTTGTGCAGGACCACATCCAGGTACATTGTGAAAATCTCCAAGGAGGAGACCCCACAACCTCTCTGGTCAACTGTGCCAAGGCTCAGCCAGCTGCACAGTGAAGAAGTACTGCCTGGTGTTCAGATGCTACCTCCTGTACTCCAGTTCATGAAACTGAAAAGAGCCTGGCTCCATGTTCTCAGCATCCTCACTTCACATATTTGTAGACATTGACAAGATCTTCTTCCCCAGGCTGAACAGTTCCAGCTCTCTCAGCCTCTCCTAGAAAAAGTGCTCCAATCATCTTTGTGGCCCCAGAACTGAACACAGCACCCCAGGTGTGGCCTCAACACTGCTGAGTAAAGGGGAAGGATCACCTCCCTTAACCTGCTGGCAACACTTTGCCTCATGCAGCCCAGAATACCATTAGCCTTCTTAGCAGCAAGGGCACATTGCTGCGTCATCTGCATCTTGGTGTCCACCAGCCCCCCCTGGTATTTTCTGCAGACTGCTTTCCAGCTGGGTTGTTCCCAGCATGTCCAGGTGCAGGACTTTGCACTTCTTGTCAAACTTCACGAATATCACTTGCTTGAACCCAAATTCTGGGCTTACCCCACAGCACCACAGACTAGCCCTTGACTAAAACCCTGCCCAAGATCACCTGAGGCACTGCTTCTACCTTGTTACCCCCAGAAAGTGCCCTGAAGTCAAATACCCTGAGCTGTCAGGCAGTGATTTGGGAAAGAACTTGCTCCACAAGTGGGGCTTGGACTTTGTTAATCCACTGAAGCCCAGACATGCACTGATGCATCTCAGGAGGCTTGCATTGTGATCCAGAGCATCTCTGAGGGCACTGGCATGCTACAGCTACTTCAGGAGCACTGATATCCTGACTTCATGTAAAAAGAGCCTGAAAATGGGAGGTACAGCAGGGATGAAGCAGAGAATAAAATCTGTGTGTGCAAGGAAAAGTCCTTTGGGGACTTTTGTTGTGCGGGTTGCTGCTGCCAATGGAGTGAAAAATGAGGGGGACAGCAGGAAAAGATTATTGTATACTAAGAATAAGAGGGCATGAAGCAAGCAAAACCTGTAAAACTATAACACTCAAAATAGAATTTGTTTGACTTTCATTTTAAGTGACTAGATTTTACCCATTGTCTCCTGGCTTCTCATAAACTCCCATAACATCGATTGATGGAGACACAGAGGATTAACTTTCAGACAATGAGTTGCAAACTTCAGCCACTCTGTAACCACTTAAGCAGATAACTGTTTTTATGTAGGGCAACTGGTGGGGAAAATGTGTCACTGTCTTCTTCCCTGCTTCCTTTGAGTGGTAAGATGAGAAGCAAGCACACTCCGGACCCTGGGAGCTCAGCTTCCCACCCCCATGCACCAGGGCAGCCTGGGTCACCCCCACAAAAGCCAAAAGCTCTTGGAAGCTGGAGGCACATCCCAGAGTCCCAAAAACATGTTTTTCTTAAATGATCTAAATCCCCACTCAGCAACCTAGAAAGATTTTTCCAGGCTCACCTTGAGTAATCTCACTTGCTCTCTTTCATCTCTTGGGGAAAGCAGCAGGTCTGCTCAGCACAGGTTTTGGCTCCTCTCTGGCAGGAGCCTGGCTGTCCCACCATGGCACGGCAGCTAGCAGAGGCTGCTGCTCTGCCTGCCCGTGCAGTGGGATGGCAAATAAATCATGAGACTGTAAATCATGGGAATGGAGCAGTTTCATACGCTGTGTCCAGCCTGCTGCCCCCAGTAGACCAAGTCCAGTGATTCAGTAATCTGTTTGCCATGCGTTTTTTGAAGCAGGAACACAACTTAATTCCCTTCAAGGAGATCAAAACCAGGAAACATTTAAGTAGGACTTCCTGCCCAGTGTGAAATACAAATTCTTTTCATCATGGAAAGCTAACTGAGCTTAAACAATAGCATAATGAAAGTGGTTATGCAATGAAGTTGCAGGAGATCAAAGCTGATTTTGGTTTTTAATTAAGATAACAAGGTACCTGGGTTAAGGACACTGGTGGTAACCTACTGCCTAACTGCCTAAAGAAACACAAACACTTCCCCATTAATTTGCTGCATGCACAGAAGAGAATTTGCCCATTCTTACAGTCAGGGTTTGAAAGTGGGAAATGGACTGCTTGAATTCATTTATGTCAGAAACCTTTTATTCACAAAGGGAGAGGATCTCACGAATCTTGCTGAATATTGTCTCCTCTCCCCTCTCTCTCTTCTGGTCACTTCTGCTGCCAATCCCTTTAAATACGTGCCTGTGTGTGTACCGAGAGGTTGTCTGTCCGCCCAAAAAATCCCACGTTTCCTCTTCCACCCATGGGGCTATCTAAAATTCACAGACTTGTAGGTTGTTCTGGTTAGGAAGAAAAGTCAGTTCAGGCCTCAAGTAGTTGTTGGAAGCAGCTTTTGAAAAGGAGAGGCAAACCCCTGTGTGACACAGCAGGAGTCAGGCCGTGGGAGCAGGCTTCTCTCTCCCCAGCCCCCCGCTGTTTTGGCCAAGCCCCCCACCCCAAAGCCTCTACTGTCTGGGCTTTCCCCAGGGCCACACACCATGCTACCTCCGGCGTTTGCCTTCGCCAGTTCTGCTCCTGCTCCCTGCTTCCCCACCTTCACACCCACGCTCACCTCCTCCCAAAACAGCTCTGCCCCAAAACTCCCCTTCCCGGAGCCCAGGCGCTCCTGGGGGGAACAACAAGCCCGTGGTTTGGGCAGACGCTTCTGCACAGGGTGGAGGTTTAGAGCAAGTTATTATTGTGCTGCCTGCTTTCCCAAGCTGATTGTAGGGGCTTTTTGAAGGAAAAAAATGAGAATGGGTGCTAATCTAGGGTCTACATTATTAGTAAAGTCATAAAACCTTTCAGAAAAGCCCTACAGAGCAGGCTAGGGCTGAGGCCAGTGGTTTCTGTAGAGGCTCAGAACATTTACAGGACCATGTTAGGAGTGAATATGGTTGTTGGAGATGAAAGAGAGTTTGGCCAGACTACCACCACAGGACTGTCAGAGAGCTTTATCTCTTCTGCAAGGTTGCGTGCACCACCCGTACATTTCAGCAGTGGGTGTACCGCTCCTAAGAACTTTGGAACGGTTCATTAAGCTCGCAGGAATGTTATCATTTTCCATAAAGTTTGATAGGATTTTCCAGGACCTGTGATGCTTCAGCGTAATGCATTCTTGGCTATCAACAGCCATCTTGGGCCCCGCGAGAGTGCTCTGCAGGAACTACAAAAAGGTTTTAAACATACATTTTGATTTACAGCAATAGTGATTTCCCCCCTCCTTGTGACTGGGGTGGGGATCCAGAACATATTTCTGGGCTTCATTCAATTTCCACGTTCCCTTTCCCAATCACTTTTGAAACCATGTTGTTCGCTCAGCCTTAACTTTAAGTTAACCCGTGCTCATACCAGGCTGTGGTCTCCTGCCCTGTCCTCAGAAGAGCTGCCATCTCCAGTCTTTTAAGTTCCACCCAGTCTTTTTTGAGTGAGTATAGCACTTATTTGCAGCCTGTGTGCTGAAGGTAGTGGGAGCCTCTCAGTGGCCTTGGGATCTGGTGGTTACAGAGCCAGCAGTAATAATCAGTGCCTGAAGTCTCCAGTTTAATCACAGATGGTTGGCAAGGGCAGGCTAACCTTCACTACACCTCACTGCTGGTCTGGGAATGCTTTCTTTCACCTTGAGAGGACAGATCAATCCATAAACTTGCTGGGACTTCCACCCTCATGGTTCCACCCTCCAGTGAAACGTGGGTGCAGTGCTGGCAGTAGGGACAATTACTGTCTCGGGTGAGTATGGAGACCTCCTGCAATACCACTCTCAACCCTGGGTGTCACAGGGCACAGACCCTCGTCCCCATGTCCTGGAAGCACTCTTTGGGATTTTATTCTGTGCTATAGCTTAGAAACAGTCTGCAGAACAGGTACCTTGATGCCCTTTAACCTAGGACAACATTTTCCCCTCTCCCTTTCTTAAGTCGCAGCCTGGCAATTTATCCATTTCCAGCCCTGTACCAACAGTCAGGTCTGCCCCAGCTTCTGCTCTGGGTCATAAATCCAACCACCTGCACCCAAAAAGGGGATGTGTCCCTTATCTTATAACCCTCAGGGGCTAGCTCTGAACCACTGGCCCAGGGGTCTGTATCTTACTATCATGTCTTTGAATCTTCTAGGCATGTTTCTTCTGTCCATTACTAATGAAGTTTTACATTTTATTGCTGCAAAGCATTCACCCTGGAAATAAATAAAGAAATAGAAAGCCGAAAACATCATGGTCAAGCAAAAGAGATATTTTTAAACATCCCCGAAGTGACATCTTTGTGTTTGTGAGTAAGGAGGCTTCCAGCAACCCGGGAGTCTTTGTGCAGAGCCCTGTGAATAAGCAAACTGCAGATCAATACCGGCCACAGTGTGCGTTACTCATTAAAATGCGGGGAGCTGGGAGCGCAGCGATGATATCAAACATCAGCCCCCCCCTCATCCCATTCCACTGAACAGAGCCTACTGATAGGGCAGTGTGTGCTGCCAACAGTGAGTCATTCATCGCTCTGTCCTGCTTTCACAACAGCGTGATTCAGTGTTTGCAAAGGAAAGTCCTGACTGCAAACATTGCCCTCTTTCAGGCACCGCTCGCCCCGTTGCAACATACAGTGGAGCTTGTGCTCGGCATGACGTTTGCCAGGATGGTAAATCAGTGGAGGCAGAGCATCCCCCTGTGATCTGGGGGTCTGTGCAAAGCAGGAGCAATCTGTAGGGTTAGCATGCTGTGAAACCAGTGCCCTTGCCATGCTGGACAGTCACCCTCTCCTTGCTGCCCCAGCGCCAGCCCCAGCAGAGAAGCCCAGCTGAGCGCTGAGCCTGTCAAAACCAGGCTGAAGTTCAAGAAAAACTTTCAAGCCAGAAGGTGAATTTTCTAGTTGCCAGCCCTACAGATCTAGCCTGGGGAGAGGGAAGGAATTAAGCAATGCTATATCCTTCCTGACTCTTCAGTTTCTGTAAGTTGCAGCTCCGTGACTGCACACTGACAGTTTTGCTGATAAGGCAGAAAAGAGTGGGACTCACCTTGCTTTTCCCTAACCACAGTGGCTTCCTCTTGCCAGCAAGAGTGAAAACCAGCAGTCAGAGTCTCTCAGGGTGCAGATATGCTGATCAAAGAGATGCCTCTATAGCAGGGAAGGTCAGCCCCATAGGATCAGCAGAATTGGTGTGTGGCTGTGCTTTAAATGACAAGAGCTGTAGTAAGCCAGAAAGGACTGGGGAGGTGGAGGCTCTGCCTTGTACGGGGTTCTTTAGGCTGAGGAAAGATTTAGCTCCTCACCAATTTCCTGATCCTTCTTAAGGCCTTCTATACTCTACTTGCTGTTTCTGTAATTCTTCCATTGTCTTTCCTACAGCCAGCAGTGTCAGGCAGCAATGCAGCTACAGTAAGTGTGGCCTCTTCCCATCCAGGGCATGCACAAATCCTAGATTTTATTTGTAAGGTAATTTAAAAGTCAAATAAACTGTTTTCTAAAAAGCAAACAACCAGTAAAAATATTTTCTATTTTTCTTTTCTTTCCTCTTTTTTTTGTCTTTTTTTTTTTTTTTCAAGTGGGAGTAATGAATGCTTTTCCGATTTAGAGATACAGCCAAAGCAGGTATAAATCAGCAGAGTCCCGCTGACATCTATGGTGCTTTGTCAATCTGCACAAGTTGCAGATAAAGCCTTTAATGTTTCCACAGAGCAGATTTATCAGGCTCCTTGTGGGCTTGTGTGAGTTAACAGAAAGAGCTTTCTAGCAAAGTCATCTATCACTTGGCTATCTACAGTCACCAGCGTGCAGGTAAATCACCAGGGCTCTGCTACCAGATGTTAAAAAGGCAGATGACCTCCTTGTATATTCCACACATGAAAAGAGCTCAGTAAATTATTTGACTTTTAAACAATAATATTCAACAATTTACTACAGAGCCCATTAACTGGATGAGGTGTTAACCTGGACATCCTGACCAAATTCCAGCTGGGCTAATTGTATGTTGCCTTAGCGTTCCCCTCTCTTTCAGTTGTGACACTGTTCAGTGTTATTTTTTGCTCTCTCCCCTAAAGATTGTGCTCGAATCCTGCTGTTGCTGTGTTGCACACCAGTGCTACAATTGCAGATGGAAGATCTCTGTATGCAGAGTTTTAAAAGCACTCATAAATGCATTCCTTAGGAGACTGGGAGCTCTAATGCATGAAAATGATTGTTTTTATTGGTTTTATTGATGCTATTACTGTTCCTGCTGTTTCAGATAGTATTTACTACTACATTTTTTTTTCTTGTCAAGTCCTGAAATACAAATTCAGATTAGCATTAAAATTAGAACCTGAATTTACCCAGAGTGATGTGGTGTTCAGATTTTGGGTCCCAAATCAGATCCATTTTAAGGCAAAACCTTCATCTTCATTGGCAAATCCATACTGAGATTACAGTATGAATTCCCCAAATTTTGTGGGCACCACCTGCTGCCAGAGCTGTGAGGAAGGCTTACTTCAAGTCAGGATTATACCAGAAAAAGGATCAAAAAGAAAAAAAAAAAAAAAAAAAAAGGAGAAAGAAACGCTAAGAACTACTGCGCTGGAAAATCTTACTGATGTTACTTAGGGCTTGTCATAGAAGGCATAATCAATAAATACGCTGTTTGCAATTGTTCTGTGGAGGCTGTAGACCAGTAATTCTTCACATGATTCTCTAGGCTGCTAAGTTTTACGTAGATTTTTCACTGAGTACCTCCCTCATTCCTGTGTGTACCAAAGAGTTCATATTCTTGGCTCACAGTAAGAAACATCAAAAGACAGAAGCAGGATGAGGAGCAAAGTTCCCTTTGCTAAGGGCACATGCTGTGGCTGTGAGGCTGGGCTGTGGGTGAGACCTGGAAGGGAAGGACTCACTTGAATTATCAAGTAAGTAAACTGTCTTGACAAGGAGAAATGCCTGTGATCTGCCAATCATACTGCTAGGTCGATTCAAGGGCCTAAAACTGCTGAAGACTTTTCACCCAGCTTAAGGTACACTCTGTACAGTTTAATACAAAGACAGTGTATTTGAAAGAAGAACAGAAGAACAGCTGATTTTTTTTTGTCCAAAAACAAATAAATAAATAAAATCTGCAGCTTATGGTATATTCATGAGAAGGAGCAGTAAGGAGCACAGGACAAAATTCTGCCTAGCAGGACTACGGAGCTCTTGTGACCATGCTGTATGCAGACACCACGCAAACAGTTTGCTCATATTCACCAGGAATATCCTTCAAATCAGTACAAGCTTGGCAAGGTCAATTTCAACTTTAGAGCATCCACCCAACAAATGGATTTCATATTACTTGGCTAATCATACATAGCTACCCAAATACAACCTGTCAACTTAATTAGCAAAAAATGTCATTTGTGTTACTTAGCTATGTTATCTCATTAACTAGGCCACATTTCTAGACCCAGCCTGATCCACAGAGAGACCAAAAGGGAGCTGGCTGAGTCTGTTCAGTCCTTGCCCTCCTTGCTGAGCCTATGACCTTCAGCAAAGTGCAGTCCAGGTAGGAGAGGAGCCAGCAGGACAGCCTGCCCCAGCCTTTTTATCCGAGAGGACGCACAGGGCTCTGACTCCTCACAATACATTTAATATGCCACATATTAACTTTTGTCTTGGGCTTTTCTATGATTTAGTGTTAATTCAGAGCAAGAGAGCTGACTGCTAGCTACCTGTCCCTCTCCAAGGGGATGCAGGTCCTCATTTATTCCATATAAACCACCAGCCAGCCACCACCTTGAAGTATTCTTGAGGGCATGCAGGATTAAACATCTGCTAGCACAGAGCCCATGGTTTCTTTTGCCTGCACAACACCTTGTACCAGAAAGCCCTGTTTCTGTAACCCTCAAAATAATTCTGACCACTGCAGACCCATCTTATCAACATGGCTGGCACCATATAACCATATAACCCATCAAGCACTATTCTTTCATCTCTCCTTGCTCTGTTTCAACAGAGTTCATAAATTCTAATAAAAATCCAGCTGTTCCAAAGTATGCATAGCACACACCTGGCAGGAAAAGGTTCACATTCTGCTCCTTGCATGCCCATAGACAGTACATGAAAATAAAGTGCCCCAGCACCATACACAAGCCTGTAGTTGTGAAGAGAAATTTTCAGCTATCCATGATGTGGTTTTCCTCACCATGACATTGAATGTGTTCTTTGCTACAGTGGAGACAGTTTGCTTTCAGATGGTAGTGCTGCTGTATCTTCAGTCTTCCCTAATTATATTCTATAAAGTGAGTTATTTGCAAGAAATTTCCATAACCTCCCCTTCTTCCCCCTCCCCTCCTACATTTACTTCAGCCTCTCAGCTGCTATATCATTTGGCCACAAAGGCACCAGTTTGCTAATCTAGTTTCATGGTCTGATAGACCTGGACAGTGATCAGTTTGCTTCCAAGGCCTTTCTGCAAGAGGGAAAAGAGCTTTGATCCTTATTGACAACTCAAGCTAATAGGATTGTTCTTCTTATGCCTCAACCAGATTGTCACAGTATCCTCATGTGATAGTCTGCAGTAAATCCTATTCCCAGAAATTTAAGCTGCTGGCCTCTGGGTCCAAAGCCATTAACTTTGTGATGATTAATGGGCTGACAATACAGTTCCCTTCCATGTAAAATTCAAAACAAAAACAGGTTGTCAGACATAGCCTCTCACCAAGGCTAGCGGACCCTTTGTGTAAATACCACGCACCTCTTAGCCTGAGCTATGAGGTAATGGAATATTTGAAAGACCTGCTGCAAAGAGATGAATTTGGGACGACTTATCTAAATGTCAGGAAGAGGATTTAGTGATATCTCTTAATCCACAACGCATGAGATGAGAGGGTACCAAGGGAACAGTGCATGGAGGAAGAGGATGATTTGGAACCATTCCATTGCAAACTTGTGTGCAAACCTCCCCATCTCCTCTCATTTGTGCTTCTTTCACTCCATGCTCTACTCACGAGGAAGGCAGCTGCACACTGAATTGCAAGGTGCTCTGGAGCCCATGTGTCCTGCCATTGCTTGGCAGGACTGCAATGCTCAAAGTCACTGAGCTGTCCAAAACAAATATTATCGGATGGGGCTTGATGGAGATGGGCTGGGAGGGAACATACTATGCAAGAGACCGTCAATGTTCATTTTATTTTATAATCGGGATATATAAAAAGGCACCTGCCTTTAGCCCTAGACATCTTTGGTATAAATTACACAACATCAACATAAATATGAAGAAAATGACCCAGCAGCCGTTCTGCACCCCAAAGCCAGAAAACAGTAGGCAAGGACAGAGCCAAAATGTAGCCATGCATTTTGGGCATCCTTCATTGTTTGGCATCCACCTTGCTAAAGCTGTTTCTGTACTCAAGAAAGCAGGTCCTGGGTGACCCAGAGATTCTGGGGAGAGCTGGCAGCCTTGCAAACACCACCTCAAGCTATAGAAAGCAGAAGATGAGCACTGAGACACAGCCCCATCTGCTTATTCAATAACCAGTATGCTGCATTATCTCTGATTTTGTAAGTCTTTGGGTTTGTTAAAGGCTCAGGCTTGCACAGAACATGCCATTGTTAACACAGAGGGGATGAAGCCCTTCAGGCAGGTAGCAGGGTTCACACCAGAAAGACACGGTTGCATGTGTCCCATCTACAAAAGACTGCAAAATTAGTAGCTGAAACAAGAGAAGCCTAACCGATCCTGGGTAGGATGTCAGGGTCTTCCAAACCACTTGTGGTTTATTAAAGCAGGGTCTACACTGGAACAAAAGCACCTCGATGTCAAAATGCCTTCAGGTAAAGCCATGAAACCAGCAGCCTCACCTCTGCACTGAGGTCTGCCACGAGAAGAGGCCTGGGGTGACACACAGTGATGTGGGGGCTGGGAAGTGCTGGGCAGGCATCCCAGCCCCTCGGGAAGAGGTGGCACCCCAAAGCCAAACGAGAGCTTTGGCTACAGCACGTCCCTGTTCTGCTGCCTTCAAAGGTTGGCCTTCCTGAGACACACAAAGGAAAATGTATTTTCATGTCAGCCCGTTCTCCTAAACATTCAATTACCCTGTCAAACACCAAACACCTCTTCTTTATGGGAAATTCCTCTGGCAGGCTCCACCTCTTCCTCCTGCCAACTGCTCCTTGCTTTGTCCTTTTAAAATGGGGCTAGAGGCAACAGCTTATGCCCTTACATGTTAGCAAAGGCAATTATGACCACCTCCTGTGAGCAATTACCCATTCCTATCCATTTCCTACGAAAACCTAAATTTTATACAATTACAGGCTACCCGGTAACCCTGACGCTGCTGGGATGCACAGCAGAGCACTCAGCGTTTCAGGCAGTTAAGTGCTGTATATATGACTTCGTGTTGTCTGTCAGACCAGAAGTGCCATTGGCAACAGCCCGGGCATATCCCCATGAGATTAGCGATCCTGAAACACTTCTGGAAATGCCTAGCTAGTCCTTACACAAGAGGGAAAGACTGAATTTGTGGACCAAGTTCCAGCAGGTGGCTGATCTGAGGTGCTGGAGAGGTAACAGGTTTCTTGCTCTTGGTATAACACTGTGCAATGCCCCCCATAAAATGGCAATCGTATTTATTAGAGATACCAGATCGGATTCTGATCTCAGCCTTCTGTGACTTATTACTTATATCTGCCTGTAGTGAACACTAAATGTTCCCTCCTCTGAAAACGAATGCCTCCCGCCAGCTCCTGTGTAGGCTGCAACCACCCAAGGACACAGCCCATGGGCTCAGTTGAATTTATACATGGTTTTTGCTGAGGAGATTTTAAAGTGAAAGGTCTGAATGCTGAGCCCAAGTCCCTGGTGTAACACAGGGATAATTTCACTGAAGTCAAGGCATGACACAGAAGAGAAGCAAATTTAAAATCATAATTAAACTATACATCAAAATGGCACTCACCCATGACGGAGCAACAGCAACTCAAATTACTAGTGAGCTGCAGCGGTGCCCCGTTCATTCCTCACATCTGCCATCTGCATCAGGTCTTTGTGACTAAATAAACCCTGCGAAGGACAAAAATTGTGGCACTCATACAAACGTCCCTTTGGTATCAAGGGTTGTGTACATGTCAGGAAACAAACTAATGGCTCTGTGGTGGGAACATTTTCTGGGGGCTGACAAAGCAAGCTGCTCTGTGAGCAGCAGCGCTGACAAAATGCAGTCTCCCGCAGACCAATGCCTTGTGGCCACACTTTTTCACTGCAGTAACCTCTGGGCAGCTCAGCAGGCAGAGCTGAACAGATAATGCCGAAATCATGCTGCAGCTTTGCACCAGTTTTGAGCATACCATGTAACTAGTGCCTGCTGAATAACCATCAGCTTCCATGAGATTCACCTTATTGATCCCCATGATCACCCCATGTCAAATTTTGACTGTATTAGTTAACCGGCTCAAAGAGTTGGGGGGTGAGAGGGGTGAATTTGAGAGACAAACACACGGAGAGAAATGCAGTCGCATAAATCTTGCTTTGTTAGGAAAAGAGGAGAAAAACAACAAAACAAGAAAAACAAAGCTGTGTATTTAGCTGTTATAGCCCAAAGTCTGAGGACATACATTGTCAGAGGGTGTGACCCCATAGGATTAACTATGTGCATGATGGAAATCTCTGTCAGAACATTAAAAGGATTAGAAATTGGCCCATATTTTCTTTTTGGCTCCGGAGATCTAAACTCTCCAAGTTTTGACCAGATATGTAAACACAAAGCTATAAATTTACAGTTATGCATTGCCTCCCATTCCCAGAAGATTCCCCCATACTTTAGAAAAAGACAGCCTCCCAAACAACTCAGCCAGCCACCAAGGGCCATGCTGGGGCCGTGATTCTTCCCCATGCCCTGCTGGCCCTCGTTTTCCTTTACGAGCTTTTGTTGGTGACCACCACATTTGTTGTGCTGCTGTCCTTGGAAGAGCGTCGAGCTGCAGGAGCCCCCCTGAATTCCAAGGGTTACGATGACAGCGCGCTGCCCCAGCGCTGCTTTCCTTTCCATGATCCGTGTTTGCCAGCTGTTAATTTCATCAAGATCCTGCATTGTGAGGGAGTCTGAAAAAAAAAAACACAACAGGGCAGATCTGTTTTCTCCATAGCCTCTGCGGGAAGGCTGTCAGGCCAGATCCGACCCTGAAAACACGAGAATTCAGGCAGGGCAGAGAATAATTCAGACGTAATTTTGTAAGAGCACTCCCAGATCAGGAGCAATTCTCAGCAAGTTCCGCTCCTTCAACATCACCCTTGCTGATACATGCAGGGAGCAGAAATCACATCCTCTTTTCTGAAATAACCACGGCTCAGCCTAAATATCAGCTGCTCTGGGAAAGCTGTGTCAGGCGCGAGGTCGCGGGGGTGCCGAGATGATCACGGCTCAGTGGGACATCCCCGTGCCCTGCTGGTGGGGTGACTCAGCCTACAGCTGTCCCTCCCACCCTGGCGCACAAGTGATAGCTTTGACCTTTTGCTCATGGAAGAAATGACGGGAAGAAAGGTTCTCCACAGCTTTGGGACAAAGTGCAGTGTCACTTTACCGGGGGATGGCAGAGCTCTGGAACAATTCGAGGGAGGAAGTGAGGAAGGACTTGTGCTCCAACTGGGAGGGCAGGTGGCATTTTGAAAAGGCAGGGGAGGATTAAGCAAGCTAGAAGAGGGACAGGATGAGAGCATGGTGAGAGCTTTCATGTCCCCAGCACTCTAGCACACTTTCCATGAGGCACATCTGAAAGCTGGAGCGTCCTTCCCATGCCCCCTTCCTGGAGCACCGCCTCCCTGGGGAGCAGCCCACCTAGGGAAATCCCCAGCGCTCCGCACCCCACTGCTGTTTCTTGGGGCTCTCCTGCCTTGCCGTGCCCTGACGCTGACTGTGCTTTGTTCAGGGAGAGCTGAACAGCTGCAAATACCCCACGAGTGGCATTTAGTATCTTGTCTGTCCCGCCACGGCAGCCGAAGGGCTTCAGGCTGGAGGCAGGTTCTCAGAAGGTCTATGGTCTCCTTGGAGGTGCTGGTACAATCCCTGACTACCGTTTGCGAGAGCAGTTAGGGCAAGGCTGAGCACTGCATGAAGTTTAACAAGGCCAAGTGCCGGGTCCTGCACCTGGGGCGCAATAACCCCAAGCAGAGCTACAGGCTGGGAGAGGAATGGTTGGAAAGCTGCCTGGCAGAGAAGGACCTGGGAGTGATGGTGGACAGTCGGCTGAATATGAGCCAGCAGTGTGCTCAGGTGGCCAAGAAGGCCAACGGCATCCTGGCTTGTATTAGGAACAGCGTGACCAGCAGGGCTAGGGAGGTGATCGTCCCCCTGTACTCAGCTCTGGTGAGGCCGCACCTCGAGTACTGTGTTCAGTTTTGGGCCCCTCGCTACAAGAAGGACATCGAGGTGCTTGAGCGGGTGCAGAGAAGGGCGACGAAGCTGGTGAGGGGCCTGGAGAACAAGTCCTACGAGGAGCGGCTGAGGGAGCTGGGCTTGTTCAGCCTGGAGAAGAGGAGGCTCAGGGGCGACCTTATCGCTCTTTTTAGGTACCTCAAGGGAGGCTGTAGCGAGGTGGGGGTTGGCCTGTTCTCCCACGTGCCTGGTGACAGGACGAGGGGGAATGGGTTTAAGTTGAGCCAGGGGAGTTTTAGGCTAGATGTTAGGAAGAACTTCTTTACTGAAAGGGTTGTGAGGCATTGGAACAGGCTGCCCAGGGAAGTGGTGGAGTCACCATCCTTGGAAGTCTTCAAAAGACGTTTAGATGTAGAGCTTAGGGATATGGTTTAGTGGAGGGCTGTTAGCGTTAGGTTGGAGGTTGGACTCGATGACCTTGAGGTCTCTTCCAACCTAGAAAATTCTGTGAAATTCTCTGTGAAACACTTCTGAAAACCCTGCCCCAAAGCAGTGAAAGGATCATTTGAACAGAGCCATTTAATTAATAAAGCCAGCATCATTTAATTATAGCTAATCCTCTTACTGAGAAGGCAGCCATCACACAGCAGTTCCTCAGAGCTGCCAGGGTCCCTGAGCTACCACTACTATGCACCTTTCCAGTGCGGGGGATCCACAGTTATTAATCCCAGATCTGTGCCCCACCAGCTGTCCAGGATTTGATGTGGATCATATGTGAGCCCACAATGGTCTTTTTGTTGAATTAACCCAAGGACACATCCTGTGCTTGTGTCTAGGTGCACCACAGGGTGGTATCAAGGGTTGATTACACAGCATCCTGCCTCCCACTCCACTTCCCAAGGGTTTCTGTGTGGGATGTCTGTAGGCAGTTCCCCAAGGAGAGCATCCTTTTGTTTTCCACCATCTGCAACCACTCCAGAAAGAGAATCAGCAAAAGTACTGTGTGGCACCAGGCTGCCATCTGCACCTTGGCAAAGCAAGTATGCATGTCTCTATTTTGGCATCTCCACTTTCTGGAGGGCTTTTGCCAGGCAGTAGTCCTCTAAGAGGCAATGGAGATGCCTGCAAAGGGAATGAGCACCCCAGTTTCTCAATCATCAGTGGCCACACACGGAGACAAGAGTCCAAATGGAATGAGGGGAAGCAGGTATGTCAGGTTACGTGGCTCGCTGCCCTTTTTTCTGGCGTAGGAGTAGAGGTGTAAGGTTCATGGAGCATCCCTGTGCCTGTGAGAGCAACAGGGTTGTGGCAGGGGGCCAAACTCTCATCTTGTCTCACCCTTTCTCACTGCCTAGTCCAGCAAGGCCCAGGATACAGTTTTCCACAAATCATGCCGGACCAAAACTGTGCAAACAAGACAGTATGTCTTTGGTTCTCAGTCTGTGTCAGTGGCACTGCCATCTCCAGCTCCAACGGAGGTAGCAGGGACCACCAAGAGGGAGAGGAGACCTGATGCACAGCTCCATCACCTTCCCTGAAAGGACAGATAGAGAAACCATCTGTTCTCACAAAAGCAGATTTGTGGAATAAGCACACTGATTCCCAAATACCTTTGGGCTAAGTGGGAACAGAACTTATCTCTGCAGAATAAGGCCTCATCCTCTATAAGTACATATCTATCCTCAAGGAGCTGGGCTTTTTATTACTTATCTGGACAACAGTAAGTTTTTACCAGCCTTTACTTTGATGGGCTATTTCAGACAATGCCTAATGACGCAAATTTTACTCCCAAAACCACAACTGCTTCTCCCACCTAATTCAGGCAGAGTCACACAAAGATATCTGAGGGAAAAACCTAGAAAAATAACAATATTAATAAAGTATTCATCCTTTCTCTTCTATTCTTCCTCCTTATTCTTACCTATCCTCTAGTCACACAGCAGTGGGGCAAAGCATCCCATCCTCTCATGGACAGTCTGCTATTTTTATACTAATGTTACTCAGCTGGTTTTGATCCTTGGGTTCCCCTTCACCTTGCCCCAGGTGCCTGGGCACAGAGGGCCAGTGGTGTCTCCCCAGGGAAATGGGCAGCCTTTCACTGCCAGCCCCATATCATGGGTTTGGAGCCAGGCTGCTGGACGAGACTGAGCTGGTGCAACTGCAACAAGTCAGCAGCTGGTAAGCTTCATGGCTGCTCCAGGAACATCTCCTGATTTTCAGCAGCAGCCCAGCCTGTGGTCACACCTCTCAGTGACAGTGCTAGGCTGAAACTCAAACAACACAGGAAATGAAAAAGCAGCTCTAAAAATAGCAGGTTGCAGAGACACCTGCTAGGGAGAGTTAAGATCAGAGCTGCGGCCCCCCAGCTCTGGATTCCCGTGGGTTTTGTCATTCCCACTTCCTGCCCAAATGCTACTGCACACTGCTGCCCTGCTCTTCTGCTGCCCTGGAAGGGCAGGGCTTGGATCCTGGCAGCACAAGCGAGAGGGATGCAGGGAAGAGCTGTGTGGGATGGGCAGCCTGAACAGCCTCCGCCTCCTCACAGGGAGCAGAAACCAAAGGGCAGAGGAGGAAAGGAAGGCTAGGAGGAAATAGCAAGGCATCAGATAGCACTCACTGTGTCTCTGTTTGGTAGGGATTACCCTGCCCCTGCTCCTAAGCCCTCAGTTCCTGGGGAAGGACAGAAATAAGGGGGCTAGAGGAAGTACAGCTGAACTGGTGGGAGCAAAATTTACACCACCTACCACAGGCTCCTGTGCTCCATGTGGCTCTGCAGAGCTCCCAGCAGGTGGGAAATTCGGGCCTCAGCACCTGGCCCGACACATTCCCAAAAGATGTGCATGCAGTGATGGTGTAAATAACCTGCTCAGGATCCCCAACGTTCGGGGTGAGCTGGACTGAAAAGCCCTGGCAGTGCCCCCTTGGTGCAGCCCATCCCTCTCCCCCCGACCAGAAGGGCTGGGGTTTCCTGTTCCATCCTCCAGGCAGTGGGAAGGAGGCAGATCTCCATCACCCTGTGCATCTTGACCTCTTAATGAATAAGGGAAGGAGCAAAAGGTGCAAGGAAGTGCTTACTTGCAGCCCTTATGTTGGAGTTCTGTAGGATTGTTGCTAAAGCCAGGAGTAGTTCCTTCTGCTGGAAATTACTGGGTGAGACACTGTGGTTTTGCATTACACCAGGGGTCATGCCAGACAACAAAGCTGGAGTTAGAAGGGGACAGGGAAAAGCTCAGTCCTCCACAACCACAGGCAGCAGTTCAGACAAGTCTCCGGAGCATCCACCCTCCCATCCATGGCCACAAAATGCTCCCCAGGGCCTGGTAATGAGCTCAAGACCAATAGCAGAGAACAAAACCTACAGCTCTTGTGTGCCACAGGAAGAGATCGGTGGCAATCACAGACATCCCCAGTGCCCTCAGTCCCTGCTGTGAAACTCCCAGATAACCCTTGGAAATTGGCCGGGCCTCACATTACAAAGGGAACAGGAAAAAAATCCAGCATCCAGGGGAACCTCCCCATCTGGCATAAAGGGGCAATTGCAGAGGTCAGCATGACCCCGGGAGCATGAACAATATACAGAGAACAGGACAACACAGAGGTTGACCCACCACTCAGACAGCCTTCTCCTTAGCTTCAGCCACTTCACAGAGTTTCTGTTGGTAGGGGAAAGAGATCCGTAAGCCAAATGTTGCTACAAGTTGGGGAAAAAAGTCTTTCCTGTATTTCTCATTGCCTCCTATTCTGGCCTTAGGATGAATCAGACTCTGAGGGAGGCCGGTTTGTTTTGCCAAGGAACTGGGGGGCTTGGCAGTTCCCTTTATTCTTACGAAAAGATAACGACCTTTTGGTGGGAAGATCCAAGCCTTGCCAAGAAATACGTTTTGGCAGCTTTCCAGGAGCAATGACAGTCAGAGGCAAACCAGCTTCCCTGGAGAATAAAAGGGGCCGTGGAGCTATGTAACCCTGCCTTCAGCTTAGGCTTGGCAAATTCTTCAGATCCACGAGGCTGTGTCGTAAGCAAGGCTGCTCACTACCCGCTTGACCCTGGAGGAGAAATTAGCAGCACGGGCACCACAGCCCCCAGGCATGCAGAGGGCATGTCCGAACCGCAGTGCAAAGGCACCACTGCGTTTTGTGTGCACATTCCCAGCTGGACTGAAATTAGGTGGCTCAGGCACTCCCATCCCTGGCAGCACGGGCTCCAAGCCAGCTGCAAAATCTGTGCAGAAACTCATCGGTATCACTGAGATCCATATTGGTGGGAATGACTTGTCGTCCATACATAAACTCCACGTGTGTGCAGGACCTGTGGTGGTACCTTTGTGCTGTAGCACAGGCAAGCTTCAGCACAGCCCACTGGTCCCGTGCATGGCCCCACAGTCATCCTGGCCTGGCAGAGCTCACAGGGTGCTGCTGCTCCTTGCCATCTGCAGGAGGTCCTGCTCAGAGCTCTGCTTGGCCAGTCTGTCTCTGGATGCACGTGTTGCTCAGAGATTCCTATATGGATATCCCAAAGGGACCGTGAACTCATATATATATATATATATATATATATATATATATATATATATGAGAGGCATCTGTTTCCCCATCAGCACTCAGGTCTGACTGTTTCCGAAGTGCAGCTGAGAGCACAGGCCATAGCAGCGGACAATGCTTCTCTCACAGACCTGGGCCATTTCCTGGAGGAGCACGTGGCTCGGCACGCTTCTGCTTCCAGGGATCTCCAGAGATCTTGGAGAGCTGCTGCAATTGTCAGTCATTCCCCAATATCCAGCCTACAGCGTTTGCTGCAGGAAGAGAAGTTACTTTGCTCAGCATGGCAGCTCCTCAGGCATCTTTGCCCAGCAATTTCACACGGAGGGACAGGAATGGGGCAGTTCCTGCCCTGCTTACGCCCAGTCGTCAGACGAAGAACAAAGGTCAAGCAAATAATACCATGTTACTGCCATGAGTGACACACAGGCAACAGGATAGGTGTAAGGATGGTATCCTGAGAGGTCTGGGTAGCCTCTGCTCCTCACCAATCGCCTTCACTCACAGCCTGTTTTGAAAGCTTTACGAGCCCTCAGCAGCCACAGATCAGTTACCTAAACTCTGTTTTCTGAACTTTTCTTGTTATCTTTGGACAGCTGGGTCTGTGAAATTGCCTATCAGCAGTTTGCAGGGAGATTTGGCTAATCTCTGAAGAGTGTGTGTGAATCTAGTGGCCGGATCTAATGGCCTGACAGATCAATACAGCACATTCCAGCTCTGCGGAGTCTAGACTGCCCGGGGAGGAATGGCGGAGTTTTTATAGCAAAGTTACCAAAAAGTTATGCACGTGTTTGTGCAGGAGGGAAGGCAGAAAGGCAGAGACGGTGATATATTCAGCCAGAAAATGTTTTGAAGAACCCAGAGAGGTTTTATTGTTGATCAGAACATCCTTGCCAGCCTGTTCTGAACACTTCTGCTCTCTAATTTCAGTGGAGCTGTACTTCCATGGAGCTTTGAGGCTTTGCACATCCAGGCAGGGTGGGTATATGAGGCTAGATGGGTGTACACATAGGCCAGCGTTGTGAGCACGTGTGTCTGCGGGGAGCACATGCCCCTCAGGTGAAGAAGAGAGCCCCTACGCCATCTCCTGTCACACCCTCTGTCCCTCCGCGGCCTGTCCCAGCAGCGGGGCTCCTGCAGGGCTCAGGCCCATCTCTGCAGACAAGCTGGGCTCAGGGCCCGGCCCCAGCTGCTGTCAGGACAGGCTGTGCAGCGGTGCTAACGTGCAGCAGCTGAGAATGTGTGCCATGAACACTATAAAAAGACTGCTCCTCAGGCTCAGCTGTGCTGGGGCCTCCTAACCAGAGGTGTTCCTTAGCGTGCTGCTGGAGGTGCTGCTGTGACCTCTCTGCTGGGTTTAGTCTCTCTGTGCTGTGCCCCAGCATGAATCGTGGGCTCTCTCTGCTGCCACAGAGCCCTACAGCCTCTTTCTTCCCCCCACCAGTCACTCAGCACGCACCAAGCAGCGGGGATGAAAGAGGCTTCAGGAAACAGCCTGCTGAGATGTGAGGCCTCCCAGGCCTCCAATCAACCCCCCTGAAGGGGAAAAGCCTAGGGCAAAAGACCAAATTCTAATTATAACAACAGATCTGCAGTCATTCCCGATTACGTCAAGCTCTTCAACAAGGAATTAAACAAGTTATAAAACGGGTGCGCTGTCTTGCTCTCCCCTATAGCAGTAACAGTGTGATGTTGTATAAACATGGCCAAATCTAAACAAGATGTGAAGGGAACTTTAAAGTGGCATGTGAATGACAGAGGAAAACAACATCCGTGTGGTAGATGCAGTCTTTCTTGCTCCGCAGGCCTGATTTACTGCTGGATTACATTAGTTTTAGTCTACAGTAACACCTCTGATTGCAGCGAGGACAATTCTTAAATGAAGCCAACTAAAAGCTAACAAAATCTGACTGCTGGAAGCTGGGAAGCTGTGACGATTACAACAAAGAAAATGGAAATTTTCCACTTAAGAACAAGGATAACCACTGAACACCTCAACAGCAAGCATCATGGGTTAGTCACTCTGCACCTTTGGAACAAGGCTGAGCAACTCTCCAAGGCACAGAACCTGCGACTGTGCTTCAGATATGAGATATGATTTCCATACTCAGAATCAAAATTGCAGGGAAAATATTAACATCACAGCTAAATAATAATAAAATCACACTAGTCCCTTACAGGCTGAGGATTTATCAATCTTGTTAATAACTGGTAGCATAGAGGTGAGATGGGGCAAGTCATAATGGCATGAGCACAGTCTGAGCCCTGCTGTCTCAACAGCAGCTCCACCAGAAGCCTTTGCTGGCACCTCCACATCTGCACATCCTGGTGTGCAGCTCTGCTGTGTGGCTGCACAGAGGTGATACTTCCCTCCCTGCCGCCTGATTCCTTCCTTCACTGCCTTTTCCATCTCTGCAAAGTGGGTGGCATTTTATGTTTACTTTGCCTTCCCCTCAGTCAGGTGGAGATGGCTGTAAGAGGTGTAAAACAGAGTGGGGCTGGGGGCAAGGATATGAAAAACAGCCTGTGAGAGAGTTATTTCTCTTCACAAAATCTGCTTCTTGCCTCTAGTGTTGTAGCTGGAGTATGACTGAGAACATGTCAGAAGAATATTCGTACTGGTTCAATAATATGTGTTTATACAGTGCCTAGCACAGTAGAGTGGTAATAAATAATTTTTGTTACATCGTACCCAAAAGAAACCATGAACATGATTTGTAAAGTGATTTTACAGAGATTTAGAAAGGCAGACAACTCAGGCTGAGGAAAATATCTTATGCATGAGCAAACAGCAGAGAGCACAGGATCCAAATGGAAAAAAAATAGCAGTGCTTTAGCTGTGGTAGCAACAGCATGCTGCAAAGCACAGAGCACTTCGCTTTACATACATCAAACCATTTTGTGTTTAACCTCTCCTATCAACTGGCAATTGAAAGGATTAGCCACCTCTGTTCTCATTCTCATCTCACATTCTCTTCCCTCACAAGCCATGTTTTTACCACACAAAGCATTTCACAGGGCCGTGCATCAGACAGCATATAAGGTCTCACTGAAACTTTTCGAATTTTGGCAGTGTGAATTGTCTGCAAAGGCCTTTACACCGTTTATTATTGTTTTCTTACCTGGGAGCAGTTAAACAGCACACTATCTAACATAGTACCAGTTATCTGCTGTTTCAGGTACTGTAACATCTACCTGCACATGAGAGTAGATCAGCCTGAGCAAAGGTGAGCTCCAGGGAGCCACATTTGCACTTTGTGCCTCCACTCAGACCAGCCAGGCTGTTCATACCACAACATACCCAAGTAAGAGTCCAGCCCACTGGGCCTGTACAGTCCTCCAATATCATCTGTCCTCCCTCCACCTGCTGCAGGGTGTGTGGATCCTTCCTTCTGCACCCCTCGTTGTACTGCCAAAGTAAATGCCTGATGGATCTCCGGAGTTTGCTTCAGGATCTATTGAGGTGGTGTTGGCTTGATACAGGGGGAGTTCACTACACTGCTATGCAACATCTAGGTTGCATCTAAAACCTTGCTTATCCAGACAAGATGCTGTAATAGATCCAGATTTACTTGGGGGCTGAGGGGCCTGCTAAGACAGCTTAATCACAGAGAAACCTGTCCACAGCTGCCCTGCTTCCCCTGGAGACCCACAGGGATTATGGGGTGGGTTTTGTCAAGGAATTGCTCCCTGGAGGCAGCTTAGGGAAGGGGCTTCTCTGTGCACATTAGCGCTGCAGAGTCAGGCCTGCGGTGCCTGCAGAGATGGACTCTCCTGCAGGTGTGTTGGGTCACCCTGCAAGGGAGGTGCCAGATGCCTTCCTGCCCCTGGGTGACCCACCTGGATGAATCACAACACACTGGGCTTCCCTGCGATCATTATTCTTAAGGGAAATAAAAAAAAAATAGAGAGAAAATTAGTGTTTATCTATAAAACCAATACAGGACCAGACCTGTCCTTCAGTTTTGCTATGTGTACAACTTAAGGCCAGAATGGACTTTCAGACACACCGTTTGGTCTGCCATCTTGCATACATGTCACAGGTTGTTTAATTTTAACTGCTTTTCCCAGCACTGAACCCAAGAGCTTGTGTATTCAGAAGGCCACTCAGTCTTGATTTGGGCCATCAAGACATGGAGAACCCATCACATTCATTAATCATCTCCATTAGAAATAGGAGCCTTCTGTCATGTGAGTTGATTTGGCTTTGATTCACCATTGTTTCTCATTTCATCTTGCTTTGCCAGGTTGGATAAACCTTTGGGGTCCACCATTTTATCCCTGTGAAGTTACACACAATTCAGGTGCCATTCCAGCTCCCGTCTGCCAAGCTAACCTCTCTGAGTCCCCCTTGGAAGGCATTTCCTCTGGCCCGTGAATCATTTTGTGACTGCTTTCTGCATGCTCCAATTTTTCAATGTGCATTTTAACGCATGGACACTAGAACTATGTGCTTTTCCAGTTTGGATTTCCCATACGCTGAGTGGTATGAATTACACTCCTGTCCCTCCCCTGCTCTTATCAGCTGAATCACGTATCAGCATTTCCAGTATTCCATTCAAGACTGATGTCAGACTAGCTGGCATGGAGGAAACCAAGTCATTTGCTTGACTTTTTGGGATACTGGCACAAAAGTAGCCTTTGCCCAGCTTCCTGGAGGACTCCCAGCAGCCAAGAACCACTCAGTGTTGATACCGATGAGCTAATGGTCTCTGCAGCCAGTTTTTTTGGAGTCCTGACCCATCAGTTCTCTGGACATACGGACATAAATATTTCTCTCTCTCTCAAAGGTTATTCAACAGTCACTCTGCTTACTAATGGAAAATATGTACTATAAATTATTTGTTTCCAATTGCGAAGCAGAAATATTTACCCAACACATCCGCCTTTCTCCATCCCTGACAATTTCATCATCTCCCCATAATCACGCTTCCCATCATGAGCTCTTTTCTTTCATTAAAAGCAAACATTATGGTTCTTAACCTGCTTTATATATATATGTATATATCTTTAGCTTCCCTTAGCTCTTTCCTGCATTTTGTGCTTCTTGGTTACAACTCCTTGCCATCTCTCTCCTGTTTTTTCATTTGTCCTACACCAGAAAGAGGAGAATACTTTTCCATATTGCTTTCACTGTGCCTCTGATCCAGCATTTGAGGTCATTTGCATCTCTGGATTTCAAAATGTGAGCATGTTCAGACATAGGGAGTCTAGAATGAAAATAAGAATTATTCTGCTTAGAGAACTATAGAGGATACAAACCACATCAGTGAGTGACTACTAATATTCAATTATCTTTGTTATTTAGCTACAATATTGTTTACTGTTATATAATGGCTTTAACATTGAATAATTTTACACCACAGCTCTGCATTTTTGTGTTTCACAGCTTTCCAAAAAAGCTAAGCCTAGCTCAAAGGGCAGCTCTGCAAGTTTTTGTCACACCCCCTGCTAATTCCCAATTACCCATGGGCGGGAACAAAGCTGCCACCCTTGACAAAGGGAACAAAACTTGCTTACTCACCAAAATAAGCCAGTTAATGGCACACCTGTGTGACACGCGTTATTTTCCCTCTCAGGCAGTCAGGGCTCCATGGGTGATCCCCATGGGGCTTATTGGAGGTCCCCATGGGGCTTATTGGAGGTCCCTATGGGGGTCAGCACCACCTCCAGCAACAGGCCTGAGGGCAGCATCCCTGCTGCTCTGCTCCTTCACGCCTCTGCTGCAGAAATCAGCCTAGCCAAGGGCTGCCCTGCCCTTTGGCTGCTGCTGGCTGCCTAATGGCAGGCATCTTAAAATTTCCAGTAGCAGAAATGTAGAGCTGGGCTTGGAGTGCTCCACTGATGCTTCCTTGACAACACACAGACACACACCAGTGTTTTCTAATTCCCACTTGAGCTAGTTAAGATGGTTCCGTAGATCTCCAGTAGATGTGCATGCTTATTTTTAGCTTGGATTACCAAGCCTCAATGGTCAAGATTCCTTGGCCAAGCTTTCAAAAAACTCCGGGAATTTCAAGACTGAGGATTTTGTTGAGAATTGACTCTGATGCTTGCAGTTTTAAAAGATTTCTTTCTGACATCTATGTGCTATTTCAGTAACAAACCAATTATTATAACACGGGATGGGCAAACCCTGGGGTCAAAGGCATTGTTAGGAAATCAGAAATGAGGTAATCAAATCTTAGATAAAATAAATAAATAAATAAAATCCATACACAAAACCCCAATTCCACAGCAGTAAAAGCTACACTCATTATTTGTAAAAGCAGCATTTCTGAAGACTCAGAAGGATGATTCTCCTGCAGCATAGTTTTGTTTAATCAGGCTTTGAATTAATTAACGTAATTAGTCACTTTGGGGGGGATAAGTTGGACTGATTTTATGGAGTCTTTTGTTGTGCTGGTTCAGGTCTTACAGTTTGATTTAAATGTGTCTGGAGGGGCTTATTTACAAGAGTGATTAATGCTGCATAAAATTGATTGCAACCTAATTTTAGCTGCAAAACCACGCTGCCGTTCGCCTTCACCACGAGGAGCTGCGACGGCTTCAGAGGGAGAGCGGCTGGGTCTGTGCCCGCAGCTGAGGAGCAGCGATGGACGGACTGACGGCCAGTTGCTGGGAGTGCCCTTACAGCAGCGATCAGCTGGAATCTCCTCATTTAAAAAGGAGCCTAAGTACGGCCAGGAATTGTGCTAGGAGCATCGAATTCAAAGGTGAGACTGGAAGAATCATAAAGCAAAGCACAGTGGGGCCATTTCCACTTCTGCTGCTGTATGGGGACAGCTCACTGTCTGAAGGTGGAAATAGAAAAATCCAGCAAATCCTCTCCAACAACTGAGAAGTCAGCATGTGATTTTTATTTGGCCAGATTCTCTGCCTAAGCATCTGCCTGCTGCTTGCATCCCTTTTTTCCAGAAGAATAAAGGCATGAAGATCCTAACCACAGCAACTCCCACTCTTAACTTTCCTTATAAATAATCTCAGAGTCAAAAGAATTTCATATATTGGTGGGCTGCTGATCTGCCCCCTGCATATAAGCATATACAAAATGTACATAGACACGTATGCAATAGTTATAAAGAACAGGACAGATCCTGACATGTGAAGCCGTGATGTGTGATATCCGTAGAGGGTCCCAGTCAAGTCCCAGTGGACTTGTTTCAGAAATAAGCTGCTACGCAAAGTGCCTGGCACTCGGCGTTGATCTTCTGGGTGACATATTTTTTTATTAATGACGGTACCATCAAAATGCAGAAGAAATCTAATTTGAATTGTATGTCCCTGGATGTTGTTAAATAAAGCAGACGTGAAGTTTCTAAACAAGATATCCTTGAGGTCTGGCTTTGAAAAAGAAAGAAGACGTTTCACACAGCCAATGACATCTCATTTTTTCAAAGGCTTAGCTCGACATTTCCAAGAAAAACAGTTCTTTTCTGATGGAAGACTGCACAGAAAGAAATGTCATGTGGAAAGGAGGAGCTTGGACTTGTTAGGGTTTTTTTTTTTTCCGTAACAAGGAAGAAGTGAAGATTGTGAAAGGAAAAGAAAGCAAAAAACAAAAAACAAAACAAAAAAAAACTTACAATTTAACAAAGATGTAGCATGTCTCCATAATGTCTAGCATAAAATTACCACAAAAATGTATTAATTCGTGTCCCTTAAATCAGCTCCTGTAGCAAATAAGATTCTCTTCCTTTTCCAATAAATTACTTGCTTGCCTGCAAATTTTCCAGTCTCATCAATGTGGTTTACTTTTTTCCTCCTTTTATGCTATTTCAAGACAACCAGCCTTGCCATGTGGGTGCCACCACCCCACGCAATGTGAGGAGAAAGCAGTGGGGAAGGTGCCTGGGCTGTCTGGGACATCCCACCCCATCATGCACAACGATGCCAGGGGAAAGTTGGAGGTTTATTTGCAGTGGGGGAGAAGAAGGAAGAGCAGAAATGATCAGCTCCCTGTGAGCTCACCAAGCCATCCACAAGTGCCATGTGCTGTGTCTGCACTTCTTGTTGGATCACTTAGAACTAGGCCTGGGTGAATATTATTTGCCAATACATTATTTAGCTAATGTTGATCTTCTTTACTGAATATCCTATTTGACTAATCATCTCTGCAGTACCCTTCCCGTCCTACCACCATTCAAACACTATTAGTTGAATAATTTATGAGATGAGCAAAGACAAAATGCATTGAATAATTTATTCAAAGAAAAATTGCTCCCACTATTTGGTTATCTCTAATTAGAACCTCTTTTCAGCTAAATTACACTCATACGTGCATGTGCTCAGGCATACATACACATGGGCACATGCGTGCGTATGCAGCAAGCCAGGTTGAGGGCTCACAGCAGATAAGCACCACTTTATTTCAGTGATTTTATGCTAAAGGCACAGGGGCACAGCCAGGATCAGAGCAAAGCCCCATGGACAGAGTGATAGAGACCAAGTCAGAAATTTCAGATTTGGGCCTGACGTCCCCCTGAAAAGTGCAGTGCAATGTGCAGTGGATGAGGAGAAGGGGAGCTGACAATGCCACAGCAGGCATGTTGTGGCAGGAGAACAACAAACATGTGCAATGTGATTTTGGGGCTGCTCGAGCATATTGCTGGCCCCAGTTGTCAGAGGCTGAGCCCTCCTGGTGTGTTTCCAGTTATCCCCTTTCAACTACGGATCTTCTCATCTCTGGGACAGGCTACATGTGAGCTCCCGGGGCAAGGAGAAGCTTCACTGACCACAGTGTGCCGCTGGATAAAGGCATACTGGCATCTTCCATCAGTTACCTGATTTTTCACAGCTAATTTGGGGGCAGGTATTTCAGGTAGAGTGTCAGCTTTAATTCACAGCCCCTTCAAAGCTGCCTTCATACGGAGCTACATAACCTCTGAGTCTGGTACCTCCAGGTCAGGGCTGAGGGCAGCAGAAAGATTTTCCTGACAGTGCAGCTGTTTGCACCATACCTAACCACGTGGATAAACAAAGGGCTATTATTTAGCCAAGATAACCTTTGCGATAACCTTACAAATGCTGACATAAACCATGAGCACTGCCCAGTCCCAGAAAGGCAAAGACAAACTTCACATAAACTCACAAACTTCACAAAATGTACATGGTGGCATACCCAGGGATATGCACAGTGGAGTGGGATCCCAAATTCAGGCCTAGACTTTAAACCCCCTGCTGCACAGGGAGTAGAAGGTCAGCTCCAATAGCATAAATGTGTATCAAATGAGAAAAGTACTCAAATTAGGCTAGATGGCATTGTGTACCTGAGAGAAAAAAAAAAAAAAAAAAAAAAAATCTTCCTTGATTGTTTGTGTCTGCATCTTTTATTTAGATAGCTGGCAAGATAAGTGGGACAGATATGCAGAGCAACTCAAAATGCAATGATGAAAATAAAACAGAAACTTCTAATTGCCCATCTTGAAGGACAAAGCTGCATCTTCTGTGGTTAATTTGCTCCCAATTATTTTTTTTGTCTGGTTCTATTTTTGTTAGAGCTCCCAGAGCTGCCTTAATGGTAGAGAAAAAGAGTAATGGAGGTAATTGGTAGCATCCTGAATAACCTAATTCCAGCGTCCCTACGGTATGACTAGACACCTACAGGATGTCTCCAGGACAATGTCAACCAGCATGAAAGGCTGCTGCAAAGGCAGCAGAGTGAGGTTGCTCTGTTTAAAAGCTTCATGGCATTTCCAGTTGAAAAAAAAATAATAATAATTACTTGGGAAGGATTTTCTTTTATGTCTGACAGATTTCTCTTCTTGCCCTTTATATATGACGTGTTACTGTGAATGCAGTTCATCCTCTGATTGATCACCCTCTCTGTTGGTGGTACACAGATAGCACTTTGTTTCATATGTAGGATTTAAGGACCCAAATTTCAGAGAAAGTTAGCACTCGGAGGAAGGACTCGGAAGTGGAAGCTGGAGCATCTCACATCAGAGAGCATGCACTGTGGTGTGGGCAGCCACAGGGATAGGGGAGGTGGGCTGCAAGCAGCCCATTGCTGTCAACTGCTGTGTGACCAGAACCACGTTGTCCCAGTGCCCCCTTGGAAAATGAACAGGATTTCATTTCTCTGGGTCTATTCAGGGAGAACAGAGAACTGTGAAGTGCCTGGACACACAGCATCAGTAAATGAGAGTGACTTAAGGAGGTAAATGGTTGGCCCAGGCTGTCCTCGAAACACAGTCCTGGCTGACTCGTGAGGGTCCTCAGTTCTGAACATTGGCACCAATTAAATATGGGGAATAGGGTTGATTTTAAATTCCCCACCAGGAAAGCAAATACCAAAGTCACAAGCCACTGTCATCTTTGGTACCTGCAGGAGCTGGCCGTGACAAACACAATTAGCAAATGCAGGGGCAGGGAGGACTTTTTCTCCCAGTATTTACTGCATCTTCTGGCCAGTGTCCTTTTGCAGCACTGAGCAGGGACAATGATGTGTCAGCTCCAGGGGAGACATTGCCAATGGTCCAGCATGCTGCGGGGACATCAGTCAGTGTTTTTAATTCTACACGTGAGCACAGGTATTTTAGTATGTGACTATGTGGAGTGACAAGATGGGTCGGAGCTTGACGTTTGATTATTTTTCCATAAAGAGAGAGCTCCAAAAATTTCAGGCTCGGATAAATAGCTACTGCATTTTTTTTATATTTTTTTCCTAAGTATTTTATTTACAAGAGCATTAAAACGAAAGCGACAGCAGTGGCAGCAAGAAAATTACCGCTGCCTAATTGGGCCCAAAGAGAGTTCAGGGCCTGAAATGTCCCTTCATGTAGGTTGACAATGGAAAGAAAAGCACACTAGACACATGCACATTGGCTTTACCAGTCCTTAAATTTCTTATTTTTCTGCTAGTCCCTGAAGTGCAAAAGAGTGCTGTATTCTTCCCTGCTGCTTATTCGGTACCCAGAGGCTTGTAGGATTTGCAGTTGGTGGTATTTATTCACCATTACACTCAGAGACAAAGCTTCCAGGTACTGTTTGTTGAGTTTCCTAAGTCCCGTTTCCCTTCCCAATACAGAAGCAAGCAGTCAGCCCATGAGCCCCACTGCTGTGTGCATCCCAGGCAGTCCAGCTTGGCTCTGGCTGGCTTTGGAGCTGCAAAAATGCCAGGTGCTTGCTGCTACATTCATGAATACACCTTGTCCTTTGACAGTGAGAGCCCCAAATGTTAAAGGGGTGCTTGTGCATCCTTGCAGAACTATCCCTTAAAAGTGATATGTCACTGTGCCATTGGTTGCAGAATAAAAATGAGACACCTTTAATTTTTGCACTAGAAACAAAACTATTTACATCTGGGAAGTGGGGAGGGGTTCACCAGTAAACTGCTTGATGTAGGTTTCTAACCAAACAGAAATCTCTGTGGCTTCAAGGTTGTGTGCCACAGCAGTTTAGATCACCAGGATCCAATTACTCCTTGAGAATAAACTTTTCCTAAGTTAAGGGTTGGTGCTCTGCATGTCTTAGAGGATTTGGTTCTAACTTCAACTCTTTTTTTTTTTTTTTAAGATATACATGGACATAATTCCTCAAACAATTGCCAGCCTGGTAGGGCTTTGCCTCAGCAGGCTGCCAAAGCACACAAGAACACTTGTGTGACTGTTCCCCACCCTCTTTATCCACTCTTACCTCAGAAACTGTGCCTAATTTTCACAACAAAAACTTCATAATATAAGATGTGCATTACATATATGGAGATGGAAAAATATAGCCCCAGCTTCTCCATGGCATGGTAATATGACTCCAAAAAGCACGAGGCAGCACAACTTATCCTACAGGGTACAAGACAAAGTAAGGGCATGCCAGGCCTTAACGTTTTAAAAAGTCTGTGACTGAATTACATGAAAAAGGCTCAAACACAAGAAAAAATAGAGTTAAGTTAACAGAGAAGCTGTCACTTTTAAAGATGTAGAGAGTTGTTAGATCATATTTGTCATCAAAAGTCAACTTGGTGAAATTTACCTTGTTCACTAGACTAGCAAAAAATGAACATTAAGCATCGTTTCAAAAAGAAAGCCTTAGAGAAATGCATAATCCTCACTTTATGGTGTTTTATTACAGAAAGGAGTAATTCTGCACACATTTTATCTATTTCTATGAATAAATGTGTTAAGCTTGAGAAGACGGAGTCCATTATATGGTCCCATAGTCAGCGTAAGTCCCTATTGCTTATGCAGCTATGAAACATGTTATTATGCAGTAGAGATATAGCACAATTGCAATGAGTCTTCTCAGAAAGGTTGCAAATCCAACAAGAAAGGCAAATTTTAATCTTCTGTTAACCTCACTTCTGTTATTGATTTCTCCAGTGTTTTTAAAAGAAGGGAAGAGAAGAACCAAAAGCAATGTGTGATAGGAAGCTCATTATTTCAACAGAATTCAACCCCACAATCCTATAGAACCTGGTGAGTTTGGAGTGCACCTTAAATGTAGGAAGCTTCCCGAACCCACAAAATCTGACCGCTCAGGCGGTGAACAGGGTGAACAGAGTAGAGCTGACGGAGAAACAAGATAATACACGTACGTACCTGCTGGAACCTGTGATCTGGAATGACAGCCATGGTATTTTGGCTCTTGCTCACCACCAATTTTGCAGGGTACAGGGGCTCCTGAACCTGTTTAAACAGAAATTCATGACCTGTACCTGACCTACCCTCAGATTACCCCCAGCTTGTGCAGAGAGTGAGTGACCTTCTCTGCTGCCTCCGTGCAAATTGTTAAAGATTATTGTTTTCTCTCAGGAAGGTCTTCAGGCGTGCTCTGCTGTTCCTGTCAAAATGCACGGTAGCTTTCCCATTGATCACCAAAGGGCAAAAATGAGAATTTCATCCTGCTGGAAGGAAATGCTCCAATAATATTTTTTTCCTTCTGCTTTTTTATTTATATAATTTATTTTTGTTGTTATTGCTGTTATATTTGTGAATCTTTCCATCTCATTTCTTGATATCCTTCAATTTTACTCCGCAAAATGCTTTTATTCAACAAAATTGTATCCCCTTCCAGTTCATGTTCTTCTCACTGCCCTTTGTTTTATTCCTCGGCTGGCTGGCAATGAGGCCTGAGCTCTGCCAAATACCCCAGCACATTCGGGGAGGCATTTAGCAGTCCCTCCCTGTGCAGTGAAGCACTCGCACATACTCCTCATGGCAAGGCATTGAGTCTCACCAAAGCTTAACACTGCCTGGGCTTGGCACGGACACACCGTGCCAAGCTGGAGGGCTGGGCCAGGGATCCCAGGGATTTTGCAAGGTTACTGCAGCAAAAACAAAGCAGGCATCTCCTAGCTGAACAAAGGACAGAGAAGAAAGGCTTCTCAGCAGACTGTGGTTTAACTAAATGAGTACAGCTCCCTCGTGCAGCCAGGCTGCACTTATTTCTGCTGTACCCGTAGTCAGGAGGACTCCTTCATTTGCTCTACACAGTGGCTGCAGGACTTGTTGAGCTGAAGCCATGTCCAGATTGTGGTGTTCAATAAGTGCAGCCTGGCATTAATCACATTGCCATGCTGCAGTCCGGACGGGTGCTGCACGTGGCCTTTGCATAGTTAATCTCCTTGTGCTGTTGCAGGAAGGGGAACATGTGCTTGACACCAAGGGTGCAACCCTTGTGCACAGTCAAACATCAGGAACTACTCAAACGTGTGTATGGTTTCCTTTTTATGCACATCTGCGTGCTGACCTTTGGGGGAGAGACCCTTTCGTGGCCAGTTCACGCCATCGCACCACGCCACTGCCACAGCTGGGGCAATGGCAAAGACAGAGCCGGGAGGCTGAATTTGTCCCTGTCCGCATGGGGCAAGGCAGGCAGGCTTGCTCTGGTGCCCCCCTCATCTTATCTGTTCACCAGGTAAATAAAAGCCTTCAATCTTAGCAGCTGCAGGCTCAGCAGCTTTCTCCACCACATCATTCACTTGCAGATAAAAAGATTGTGGAGAGTCCCAGTTCGCCGGTGCAAGCTGTTATTTGATTTATTTATTGGCACGGGGCTGTGAAACCTGGCTTTGAAGGGCTGAGAGCAAAGATCCAGGGTACACAAAGAACCCTGATTCACATCCAAATGGACGAGTGTTGTATCAGAGGTGTTTGAGGGCATTTCTAGAGGGCATAACACAAGTAAGAAACTGCTGTGGGCTAGTATTTCAGACTTTGGACCGTGTAATTGTTTCCTTTTCTTCTGAGATTAAAGATAGAAAAAGCAATACTGTCTCTCCAAACAAGAGTGCTGGGCATTCAAACCCTTTTCTGCCACTTGGGCAGAAAAGCCAAGTGTTCACTGACCAGATCCTGCAATGGGATGAGAAGAGATGCTGCACTGCCTTGTCTAAATTCAGGTTAAAATTGCAGCCATACATATTTTTTCCTGTTTTGCAGTTTGGAGATAGAGTGATCCCCAGCACTGGACACCAGCCAGCACCTTGTGCCCCAGCCACAGGGAGCAGCCCCAGTGCACCCAGAGCACTGGTTTCAGCAAATGGGTAAGATGTGGAGGCAAGGGGAGAGCCTGGGTCGCTCTTCCAGCACCACCCTTTTCTTCCCACACCCTCCCTCTGCTCCCTCACCTTTCCAAACAAAGCTCTAATTTCCAGTGACTTCAGAGCAAGTGGTGCCTTGGCCTCAGCCAGAAGTTGGCCTAGAGCTCACCTGAATTTTCTGCTTGCATCCCTGGAGCTGTAAAGCTGCCACCTCAAGGTTTACCCAAAGGTACAGCTGCTGAGAAACTGAGTTTAGTTCCTCATTGATACCTGGTATCTCCTTGCTGATACAGGCTGACACCCAGCCTGGCCACCTCTGGGTTCCTGAACCTCCTCCTCCTCCTCACACCTGCTTCTCCACCTTTCTGCATCCCCCAACAAGCAGCAGAGCCTGTTTTCCAGATCATTTTAAGGATTTAAGGACTTAACCTTTCCTCTCTGCTCTTGTTCCCAGATTTTTCTCCAGGCATTTCTCACCTTGAGCCTGGATTACAGCAGCACACCCGGCCCCACCAGCTGTAGCCTTGCCTCCTTCACATTCCCACAGAAAAGTCCTCCTCTTGGCCCATCACTGGGGTCTGTTGTCATCCTGCCTCACCTCCCTTTTGATCTCACAGCACCGTGTCACCAAAGGCCAGTAATGTCCAGGGAAAAGTAAAAGAATTGAATGCAGTAGATATAGACTGCAATTATTTTATAGTTTCTTACAGTGCGGGATTTTTAATTTAAAATATATATAGATATAAATTGCCTTGAAGAAAATAACCCTTCATTTTGGCACAAAATAAAATTTCATACAACAATCAAAGCTGCACATATTCACTTTCCATTGCACAATGTCTTGTGGTACATTCCTTCTGTAGAAAATACACACCAAAATACAAGTGGATGCATATACTTTATTTTTGTTCTGAAATGGTTCTTCTCACAGAAGAAAGGAAGCCTCAAGAGTATTTCAGAGTGTCTTTTATAGTTCCTGAAGCTACAACTAGAACATGTGTTTTCAACGTACATCAGAGGGACATAACTATTTACACATTTTGCACAGTGCTTCATTGTTTCCCTTAAAGTCCGATAGGATCCAGTAAAAGGTAACATCTCTTTTACAACAAGCTTCAGCAGCTGCCTTGTCATTTACACATAGGATCTATGAATGCATCAGGTCTGACAGACATGCCACTTGGCTCATGTTTGTCTGAAAGAGCTTTTGGGGAGCAGACAGGCAGCCTCCGCTCGCGAGAGATGCCCATAGTCCTGGCGCTGTGTCCGTGCTCAGATTCAGAGCTAATGTCCTGGCAGTAAGTTTAGAGACTGCTTGCAGTTCTGAGAGACATTCTTAGACAGCACGGATTTTACACGTTGCTTGCACTTGGAGGATTTTCCACGCAGCTACAAATACAAGGCTGTACGTGTGCATGAAGAGCTGAGACAATGCTGTATGGCTCTGCCATGATAAAAGGCGCTGGGCCAGCCTGCTCTGAAGTTTGCCGGGCAAATAAAGACAGGGCTTCTTCTCCCTTCATTTGTGCTCCCCACATACCATGCACTGCATGATTTTTTTTGTTCTGAATATTGTGTTTCATTCAGCTTAGTGCTGAAAAAGGGCAATGCGATGCATTTACACTGTACCTTCTGGCTGCTGTCGTCTGCTGGGTCTGCAGCTTGCTGTTAAGACAAACACATACAGCCAGAAAAGCTGTGTGAACAAAAAGGGATACAATAAACGTCTATTAAAGAAAAAGCATGACTACTGTGTACTGGACGGAGTGTTGAAGTTAGTGCTAATAGCTTCCTTGGAAAGAGTGTGCAAGGTAAATATTTCTGAGAAGTGCCTAGCAGATAGATGCTCTGACTCACAGAAGGCTGTAGTGTACATGACTCCCAGCTATTTGCTGATACCACTCAAATGAGACAAGCAGAGGTTTCTTATTTATTGAGCGCAAGGAAGATGTCGGCCCCGATGTTTTCACTGCTTGTAATGTAATTCTGAATCTTGTGCTATTATTTTTTCCCCTTAAAGCACTTTTACTTGCAACCCTGTGAGCTTATCAGAATTGGGGCTTTCATTTTTTTTGCTAGGAGGAATTTTACAGTTCTCATGTTTAATGGAGAAGATCTTTAAAATATGGTACAAAAGCTAAAAAGGGGGGGGGGGTTGGGGAAGGAAAAAAGGAAAGCACAGCAAATCAACATTACTGGTTTTTATAATTTCATGATTTCTGAATACATTCACCTGGCAAGGCTGACACTGGGTACATGAACATTTTCGGCTGCATGGAGCAACTGACAAAGCCCCAGTCTGCAGGTCACAGTCACTGGTGTTTGGAGTAGCTTGCTACATTTTTTGCTACATTGCCACTTGCTACATTTTTTGCAAAAAAAAAATGACACCAGTGAATTGCTCAGTTGGTGTTAATGAGCCTGAAATAACCTAAATCTTCAGCATAATTAGGCTGTGCCCATCTTTGGGTGTGTAGCACAGCATCCTGCCTTTCCAGCACTAAGATATATTATTGTCTTGTGATATCTCAGAGCTGCCCAGTTTATTCTACAAAGGCATAGCAGTGTGGCACTAGAAGAAACCCTGTGACTCACCTTTATATAGCACTATTTCCCCTAGTTATTGTCACCGGAGATGTGTCCAGGTTGGTAAACAAATAGATCAAGGACTATTCTCTGACACTGAGGGCAAGTGGACCGACACAACCCACACCTACCACTCTTTTCCAGGAAAAGGGGATGGCTGCCTCCAAACTGTCTAGTGGGAATGAGCTGGGACATCCAGATCCTAACTCATATCTTGGGTACATCCACCACTCTAAGCAAACTAGTTACATGAGCACTTACATGATGCCTCTTTTTTATTCTAGCAGACCTCTGGGATCCAAATCTCTTTTGGTGATGGTACGAACCAATATTATAAAGCATCAACATGAGAAACAATCAATAAAGCACTGCTTTAATGGAGCATACAAGGTTTTTCCTTTTTAGACATCTGGGGGAAAAGAATCTTCTGTCCATTTTATTTTTCCTTCTTAGACATCTAGGGAAAAAGAATCTTTTGTCCATTTTGTTTTCTTCTCCATTTTTTTGGTCTTGCAGTTAGTGAAATCATTAGTATTATTCAAAGGCACTTCAGAGAAATTTGTCCGATGAGTGGCTGACTTGACGTCTGTGCACCCTAACGTCTTGGTGGTATTTTGCACATGCTAGTGTAAACTGGTGAAACTGCTATACGAAATCAGTGCGAAATCGGAATCGAGCCTATGTGCAGTGACCATTATTAAAGGAAAAAACAGAGTGCTTCCTTCCCATTATACCACACAGCACCGTTTGCCAAACAGCATGCCAAGCCGCCTTCAGGAGTGTGATTAATGCCAACGCCATTCCAATAAAGCTTGCACAGTGCACGGCCCCGGTCTCCCTGGAGAGTCAGCAACAAGAACGAGCACAGCCTAAACGACACTTTTCTTCGTCTCCCAGTCATGAGGGACTTCCTGCCTTTTCCTCATTTCTGGGTATTAATCTTCATTTCTTTTCCAGAATGATGACATTTCTCAGCAGTGAATATTTTTATCAGCTGGCTACATACGCAAGATACTGGGCGCCCATTTCAAGGATCCCACTAAAAGGATTTTGCTTTGGATCGCCACTTCCATTTCCTCTTTTTCCATTCTGTTTATTCTCTTCTTTACACATTGTTTTGCAATTTACTGTGGTCTGGTTTTGTTTGTTTGCTTGTTTGTTTTATGCTGTAAATAACAGCCCCAAGCTCTTTTGCTGAGGCAAGGGGATTTCTTTCAAAGCTAGAGAAGCTATTCCACATGTCTTTAAAGCACAGCACTAGGTTCCAGTCCCTTTGTGATCTGGGTAGTGACAACGTAGGGTTCAAACCACCCAGAATATCGGTTTGCAATGTGGGGAGAGAATGGTTAGTGTGGATTTATACTAACACATGTCCAAATCCTAATGCTTTTACCCAGGCAGAACCCCCAGGGGCCAAATTCTCATAAAAAAAAAAAAAAAAAAAAAAAAAAAAAAACTCTTTATACTAATCCAGCAGTTGGAAGAGACCCTGCAGTGGCAGCGGATATCTAAAGGGCACTTCCAGTGAAGGCTGTGAAGGGGCTGTGGTACACATCTTTTCCCTGTAATCCTCCAGGGGTGATTTTTGGTATGCAGGAAAGCATTGCTGGCATCTAGCTGGACCCTGGGATTTCAGGAACCACAGTTTCCCCAGCGGTCAAAAATCACCCTTCCCAGCAGGGGGGGAAGATAGTGGAGGTGCAGGGCTCTTGCTGCTGGCACACAGCACAGCCAGATGGGTAAACTGTATGGGAGTGCTTGTGTGCACACATTAATAGCATGCCTTCTCCAAGAGAAGGAAATATCCTTTCATTAACCACTGACCAAATCAAGCACAATTATTCTCTCTTTACCCTACTCTTAAACATGTTTATGAGAAAACCTTTGCTGGAATTGAATTTTATAAAGGCTACTAACAACTTCTAACTGCAGTTTCCTGCGAAGTCCTGCTTATGCACTGGAGAGCAGCAGGGACTCAGGCACTTAAACCTTCAGTGACACAGCTCTAGGGGAATAAATAAATCTGATATGGTTTGAACTGTCAGCAAGGTCTGACATGACATAATATACTTAAGGTCTAGTCAAATCTAATGCATTAGGACATTAATTGGTCATGTGCAGGTGATGAGGCACACAGGTAGCAGTGTTTCATTAGATACACAACTTTTAAGGGAGCGTAAATGAGTGAAGAGGACTGCTGTTTTTTTACAGCACCATCCACTGTCCATTCCTGGAGGCAGAAAATGAGAGGTGATGAGCCAGGAATCTGATCTGGGGTGGCAGATCCATCTTTGCCGTGGGAAAAACAGATACTTCTCTATGAAATGACATCATCTTTAATAGCGTGGGACCTGTCACAGGCTGTTCTGAGCACAGACTGATTTACAAGCCAAGCAGCCTTCTCAGACAGCAATATTGGTTCACACTTGTGATCCCAGACCTTTGTAGAAGATATCTTCAAGGACCCTGACTCTAATATAAGTTGTCCTTTAGAGTTACATGGAAAAGAATTTCTCCAGACTCAGCTCACCTGTCACCCTCTCACTTGTTAACTTTTATTTTTACAAGAGTTACTTGAGAAAATCTTCCTGATGCTTGGATGTTTAAAATGAAGGATCACGTGCAGGTTGGGGCTAGTTTTGCAGCACCATTTCATGTCCTGCCATATGGAAGACTCCAGCATGCCCCTGTAAAACACTGTGACTAATTCTGGACTCTGAGCACAACTCCATGGGGCTGGGGCATGGCTCATACGCTCACAGCCCTGCAACACACCTGGTCTCCCACTGAAGGGCTTCCTCTGTCAGGCTATGCTGAGCATCCTCTGTCATTTGTCAGCTCCTGATCTCCCTCACATATGGTCACAAAAGTGGAGAGAGACAGAGCTGCTGCCTTGCAATTGCAAGGGCAGGTAACCCCATAAGATTGCTGGGGGCAACCTGGATCCCTGGTCCTTTGAACTGGAGATTTCTGATGCATCATCTTCCTTGACACCCAGTACAGTGCTATCCCAAGAGCATATATGGCAGTGCTTGAGGCATATGTGTTATAATTTATCTCTGCAAGTGTGTTTATGTGCAGCTGTGAGAAAATTGTCACCATAAGACAAGTTACCCGTTGCGTCAATGCTTTATAGAGCCTTCCAGCTGAATGATTGTAATAGTTGAAGAGAGGCTTTATGTGGTTTAGCTTAAGTTACAAATTTAACAAAAGATAAAACAGCATAGGCCTTCTCATATTAAAACAGCTTACATTACTAGACTGGTATAAACTTATACCTGAAATTATAGCAAAAATGTTCATGTGCCAGTATCTTACTTCCAAACAAGACAATTGCTCTTGAAAGAGAGACTCAAAATCATCTCCTGTAAATTTTAGAGGCTGTTCCTGTAAGAGGTTTTACTAAATAAGCCCTAAGGTGGCAGGTGACCCTTTATGGGGTTACTGATGATCATACCCTGTTAGGAGTAAGATGGGAGAAAGTTTATATGCAGCGCAGAACTGTAGTTGATTTTTGAAACACCACCACCCAATGTCAGCTAACAAGGCTCAGCCCACCCCGGCCTCCTAGGGCTCTCTGTGGCAATTCCTCTGTTTTTTGCCTTGCAGCAGCATATGGCACAGCAGCCTTGCTCCCAGAGGCATTGTTGTCCACATTATTGTTGTTATTTTTTAATTGGAAATAATTAATCATGTACATACTGCTTTGCGAGCACAGAATCAGTGCGCACTCTCCCTTTGCGGGTTAAGCATCCAGAAAAAGCAAGCTATAAAGCCAGATAGTGGTATTTGCTATTTCACATTGGTATCTACGGTACGTTAGACACATCATATTGCATTGGCATCTCCTGAGACATCAGAGTCTCGTTCCTCCTCCTTTCCGATGCTGCAGAAAGGCTTCAGTGGAAAACAGGACATTGACAGGCACTGCCAGGGCCTGCGGCTGTGCTCCAAAGGAGATCCTCCCTCTGAGGATGTGTTTTCTTCAAGGAAGGGCCATGGTGCAGGATCCCCTTTCAGGTAGACCCAGCTGTCTGTCTGGACAGCCACAGACAGATGGATGGAGCCACTCTGCCAGGACAATGCTGTTCCTGGGAGGCTGGTCAACAGGTCTGAGGCTCAAGACTCCATTTTCACAGCCTGCAGCAGGGCTGGGATTGCCTTATTTTCCACTACTGAGCAGGACCCAAAGCACCCCAAGCTGCAACAAATTGGCACTGAGGGTCCTCACCTCAGAGAAGAGGGCCGGGGCTGGGCTGAGTACCCTCTTCGTACATAATCCTGGCTGAAAACAAGAGTCCTTGTGCTGTTTGGACACTTAGCCTGCAGTCTGCAGCCAGACTTTCTGAGCCAGCTCACAGCACAATCACTGTCATGACAACACTTTTTCCATCATCCGATCCGGGTGGTACAATAAGCTCTCTGTTGTTTCTGTTTTGTTTTGTTTTCTTGTTTGCTGCCACTACTGTTTTTCTGTTTTCTTTAGATGAAGTGTAAGCTCCAGTACTTCTACTTATTTTGGCATGGCAGCCAACAGAGTGAAAGCAAGATATCTAAGTGGTCCCTTTGCACAAGGAGAGGCTGCGGGTGCCAGCTGGGTCTGCTCTGTGGGTAGAGGATGGTGCACTGCCATGCAAGTGGACTGCAAGTGGGCTGGATGAGGAGGACCTATGGAAAGGGCTATAGCCCCCCAGCACCCTCTTCTGCCACCCTCTGGATGATTTGTATCTGCTCAGTTATTTCTATGTTCATGTGTCTTACTCACATGCACAGGGGATGCAGAGTCGGCCCCTATTTAGATGTGGTGAGGTGCCCAGTTCTGCAAATCACGTAGATGTGTTTAACTTTATGCTCTCAACCCGAGGAGCAAAGCCAGCATGTGCTCACTTCAGGAGGCACAACCCCCTCTTCACCCGCAGCAGTCACCTTCTCCATCCCCTCATCGAGACAGCCCGGCACCACGCAGGCCGTGCAGTGTGTGCCAGGCCTCAGCGTGCTCCTCGCCTCCTGCCAGCTCTTGGCAGGGACAACAAAGGAGGAGGGGAATAATAAATGAAACAGTGCAAGAGTGGGCAAACACAGCTTGGAGGAGCCATGAGGTGGCACTGGGGATGGCACAGCACACCCCGGAGCAGGCAGGATGGGGACTGAGCTGAAACAAACCCAGCCCCAGCAGGCCCAGTGAGGCATCGAGCCCAGGTTCAGGGTGTATATAAACAGGCTTGAAAGTTTTGTCAGCATCTGGAGGTGAAGATTAAACCTGAAGGCAAGGGCGAAGCAGCATCTCTGTGCTGAATAAAGAGTCATGCGTCTGCCTTGAGTCATGAAGGTGCCTGCAGGCTTCCCAAGGCAGGGGCCAGGGGCAGTCCCAGCTCCCAGCAGGTTGTGGTGTCCAGCTGCCACTCACCCTCATCAGAGGGTCCTGGTGGTCTAATTTTGCTTACTTTCCATTCAACAGGGTCCTGCTTGTAAAGGTAGGAAAGGTTGAAGATGGGAGTCCATCACAGCCCAGCCCCAGGCCAGCTTAAGATGTCTAGGAGCCACATCCTCCTGTAGCAAATGTTTCAGTGCCAAGGACAAGAAATTCTGCCAAGGAAAGCTGAAGAATAATCTTCCCATCTACTCACAGGGAAAGTCTTTTCCAATCCTTAATCTGTTACTACCTTCCTTAAGTCATGTTGCATGATGATTTATATCCCATGACCCTATCAAATGTATCACTTTTCATTATCTACAAAAATGGTTAATCCTTCTTGACATCAAGCCTGTGTTGTGGGACAGATCCTGGCATGTTCCAGCTGCTTTGGGCCATTTTGTTAGTTTCCAATAACCAGAAATCTGGATTATCCTGCTAGATGCGGAATTTCCAGGTGGCATAGGTGCAACTGCCCTTCCCTGCATGCTAGCACTGTTTGTGCCCTCTGTACAGCCTTCAGGGATTTCTGCAAGAAATAAACTTGTCTGATGTCATCATCCTCTGCTGCCTTTTTGACAGTAAGATGTCACGGAGAAAGTAGAACAGAAATGAAGGCTTAACTTCAAGAATGGTGTTTTTCAGATATCCATGCTTGAATTCATATGGCTTCATATGTATGTGTGGTTAACACCTTTGCCTGAACAGGCAGGCCACCCCCTGCAATGAGACAAGCCTCTCATGTGGGTATCTAAAAAGTTCCTTTTACACAGTGGAAACACCTGGTGGTAAGTGGATTAAATAAGCCAGAAATTGAGCTGGTAGGAGAGGAAGAAGACAAAGATACAAAGGAAGCAAAGCCAGCAGTTAGGTGCAGAGACCTGTTTCTGTGGAAGATGAAGAGGGAGGGGAGTGTGTGTGAAGTGTTTGTTTGGGTTGTCATGAAGACGAGAAAATAGAAGCCATGGCAAAAGGGGGAGAACAATAAATTTACATCAGTTCAAGTACTCTTTGAATCTACATAAGAGATTTGAGATTGAAAAAGTTCACTGATCTGATCAGGCTTTCTCTATCAACTCATCACAGTGCCATCCTATTTTCCGAAGACAGAAGGGGAGCAATGATCCCCCTTTAAGGCAAGATGAGCCCTGGCACCACAGAGCCTCCCCAGCACAAACACACACACACACACACACACACATGCACGCACACACACAACATGGACATGTGCACAGAGCAAGAGGAAAATGTTCAGAATTGCATTTAGCATCTCAGGAAACCTAGGGTTTTCAATGAACTGTGAAAATAAGTCTGTTCAGACTGCACTGGTATTGAAAATCTATGCCCAGCAGCCACTCGGTAGCCACCTGTCCTTGCCACTGAATACCAAGCAGGAGCACTCTACATATGCTCCCCCAATTTGCAATTCTGCTCACCTTGAGTTTGGAAGAAGCAGCAAACACCATCAGAATGACAAGCTGACAGGAACAATACCGCAACAATATGGTCTGGCAGCGGGAAAAAGAGAGAAAGGAAGGACAGTTCCAAATGAGATCAAGGCATGATGCTGATATTATCACACCCCAGGGAGGGGGCTGAAACCATCCAGTGTATTTCATTTCAAATCTTTGGTTCATTCAGATTTCCATTCCCAAAGGTGAGCAGCCAATTTCCTTTCTCCATGAATAATTTATCCTTGCCATGTATTTACTATTTCAGATGTCATCTCCACCTTAGCACACAACAGTTCATTTTGTACAATATGTCCTCAGTGTTCTGGAAAATATCTTCCCTTTTCCTATTACAAAGCATTCACAAATTTCTTCATTTTCTAGATCAAAGCTATTGGAGTCAGTCCAGGAAAAGTGGTGGGCTTTTTTTAGCCTGTGGCTGCATGTCTATCAGCAGGTCACCAGAGGTTTCAGGATCAAATGTTAACACTGCTTGGAAAGACATACATAAGTTACTGAACATTTCAGCGCAGGAAAGAGGAAGCAAGGAGTGACTCAAATCAAATCCAGGATTTCTTGTTTTCAGTAAGACAGAATCAAATCTCTTCATAACTTTGCCAAAAACCGTGATTGAAGGCACATGAAAACACATGCCATGGCTTAATGTAGCTGTTCCTGAAGTCCACGAAGACGTCCCTGTAAAGTTTTTGTGGTCTTTGGCTTGGACACAAGATATACACAAAGTGCTGATCAGGAAAAGGACCGTGTAGAACTCAGTGGAGAAATGAAATTGTATCAGGGCAGACTGAAAGGTTAGTTTTAGAGACCAAGCAAAGCTGGGTGTGAATTTCTCCAAAAGGCAAATTGGAGGAAAGTTTCCTATTCCAAGAGAAAAAGGCTCTGAAAATTATGGATCCAGGTCCAAATTAACTCAAAATTTGGGAGACATTTGGGTTTGGCATTTTGTACAACCCAAGTATAAAAAAGGGGAGCAGCAATAGAAGGTGCCCTCCCTGTAACCTAGTCACTGGTGCTGAGCGTAAGCTAAAACAAACTGGAAATCTGAACCAGATCCCAAACTTTGTGCTCAAGCTTGAAATTAAATTTCTCCCTCTCTAAGTTCTAGCTCATCTGAGTGTGAAATAAACCACATCAACTGAGCCAAGAAGATAAAAGGCAGACACTGTTCTCATGCCAGGCTGGTGCTGATGGGATGAGAAACTGCTTGCACAGGGCGAGCTTGCTTTATGCTCTGTGCAAATAATAAAATAAAGGCCGAGCTATATTGGCATTTTAGGTGATAATGGAAGTATAATTAGCAAAGCTCTATTCTCAGGGTGTCTCTTTCTCTCTTCTCATACCATTACAATTACAGCCTTACAGAACTGAGCTGAAACTTGTCTGAACCTCCATCTACAGCCTGGACCAAAGTGCTTTCCCCCCACACCCAGTTCATAGAAGTTCAGATAAGGATCTGCTATTCCTGTCCGTAAGCCTAGGGCTGACTGCCGTCAGTCTCATCAAATGTGCAACATGCTCAAGAGCTTGTCCAAGGCAAAATGTGGCCAGAGGGCAAAATTTGGCCAGTGGTATAAAAACTCTAGATATCCAGGGTGGGGAAAAGCAGGCCTTGCAGTGAGGCATCCCTGAAAACAATAATAAAAAGTTAATCTTCCTTCCTTCCCATAAAATAAAGCAACAAATGGTATTTGCAGTGCTGACAGAACTTGCTGAGGCTGGGATATACCCACTGACTGCTCATCTGCTGCACATATCGGAGTAAAGGTCAGTGCAGTATTTGTGCTACCCCTAAAATACACAAGAGTGTGTCAGCATATGGATGGTGGTTCGGTGTAGTGATCCTGCTTTGTGTTTTAGGGGCCCTCAGTCCTGGCATCCCAGAAGCAAGCATTCCTTGTTTTGATGTCTGGAGGGGTAAAGAACAGAGGTCAGGAGACACCAGGACACCCAGAGGGAGCTCCCAGGCGCTGTCACAGGAAAAGGGCTGTTGGCCAACCAACAACCATGTCAGTACAGCATGCGAATACCCAGAAAGTACATTGTAAGAATCTATGGTTTCATAGTTGGGGAATGTCAGAAAGCAAACACAGAAACCCCCTCCACATAGTTTACCCAAATATGTGGCCCAGCATAGCCTGGGAGGGGAAAGGCAAGGGAAAGGAGGAGTTTGACGTGACTGGAAGAGCTTTTTTCAGTGCAAGGCCATACTAAATATGAGAAACATGAATAAGAACCATGGGAGAATGTGAAGAAATCCCTCTGGAGCAGCAAGAGGTCAGATCCTGTTTCCTTGGACATGGATCCAAATGCAGGGTATGTGCTAGTGGACCTGAGTGCGGACATGGTCCGGGGGCTCTGCACTGACCAGGATGGACGTGGCTGGGCGCCAACACCAGTGCATCACTCGTGCCATTCTGAGAGAGTCCTCCTGAGCTCCTATGACGCATGGGTTATTTCTTCCTCACGTCACAGCAAAATCTTCCTGAGAATCACAACATTGAACAGGACACTGAAACGAGCCTTTCTTTTTATTTGATAACTGCCATAGTGCTCTGAGACCCCAGCTGCAGTCGTAGCACCACCACGCAAGGCTTCACACCACATGGAAAGAGCACCATTCCTGGCTTTTGGCAATGCTCCTTCCCCTGGGAACAATCACCCCCAGGGGATGCTCTGCAGTCCAGCACTCCCCCTGCTCAGGGTGAGAGCCTTCGGGTGGGCTCAGGACTCCAGCAGAAGCTCTGCTCCAGGAGCCATGTCTGTGAGCCTACCATCTTTGGCTTTGCCTCGCCTCTGTTCAGCATCTATGACTTCCCAGGCCAGGAGGTTGGAATGGGTGCATCCCACTGTTCTACCTCAGTAACACCTCTTGCAGGCACGCATGACAGCACAGTATCACCCGGAGCAGGAGGCAGTCCCTCCTGGAGCTCTGCCACAAACAGGTCCCTCATACAGCAGAGCAGAAAACAAGCCCCTAGAAAATCACGGCTTCTGCTTCTACCAATTGACACTTCTGGATTTAGCTGCTCCAAGACAATTGCTGAGTTATCTGTGGAGTCTTTTTTCCTCCTCCACTGTGGCAGCTGTTACTTCTTTGCTTTTTCCAAGGCTGATTTCTGGCCACTGCTAGGCAGCCAGCTAGCTGGGAGGGGGGCAATGCTGTCAGAGTGTGTTACAGGCATTTTCCCACAGCCTGAGTTCTGGGGAATTACGAACAGTGACTACATACAAATGCACTGTGAATTTGACAGTCAGGTTGGGTATATGCTTTCACAAAGCTGGCTCCTATGAGTTTTTCTCTTAACTAGTAAAGTTGCATGAAATAAGAGTTGGGTTTCATTTCAAACTTATTCTTTATTTGAGCATGAAGATATAATTTATTAGGTATAACCAAAATATCTTTAAAGTTGGTAAGTTTCTATAAGCTTTCAGAAAACAAGAGGTGGTAAATCTGTGAAGGACATCCTGTTTGAGGCATTTATGTTTCGTAAGAGAGAGGTGCAGCAGCATTTTTGTTTTTAATAAATGTAATGTTATTAGAGGTCTTTCCGTTTACTAGGGTATTAGTGAGGGTTTATTTGAATGATAATATATTTACAATTCATATATTTGACAATCAGTTTGGAAAATGAAGTGTTGGTTAGAAGAGATGTATAATTATGTGCTGGGAGATCTGTATGTGTAAAACATGGATGAAGCCAGCCTTCCCTTTGAAAGAGCATCTAGCCCTAGCCAGGCCATAGTTAGAACCAAAGTTTGTGAGCATTTTTAGGAGCATTTTGGAAATCTTCCTTTAGGGGTGATGATTCCTGATTCCAGCCATAGCAGCCAGATGTCTGTAACTGCTGGAAGCCCGGTTTAAATTACCTGTTTTCTATGAGCCTCATTTTTTGGAAGGATGGATCAAATTAATCATATTATTAAAACAATGGCGAGGAAACCGATGGCTGCAAGCACAGGGCATTGGTCCAGGGAGAATTAGATAATTAATTGCAGTTGCTGTAAACTAACTTGGGCACACCTGCTAAACTGGGGAAGCCAAAGCAATATTTGCTTTGACACATTTTTGTGGGAAAATGCTTGGAAAACAGAGGATATAGTAATGTTACTCGTTGATGTAGCTTTAAGTCTGAATTGTCCGCAAATGGATTGAATTTCCCTGAGCTGTTAATACACAAGACTTATGTGTATCCAATTAGGGCTATTAAAAGCAAGAACGTTGCGGATAATATTTCCAAAGTTAATTAATTGACATAGTATCACTTGGAGAATGCCTCCCCAGAAGCACTCTCAACTAGCCCCTACCAGCTATGATTTATAGCAACTTGGCCTGCTGGTGTGGAAATTTAAAAAAAAATAGAAATGAACTGCTGCTGTAAGTTTATTCTTTAGCAGTGAAATTAGACTATAATTCTACACAATTTGCTAGGAATGAAGTAACGAAATATTTCTCTTTAAATAATGGTGTTGTTTTAGACTCTTGTAAGGATTTTCAAGTCGAAGCGCAAAGGATGTCTGCGATGATTACTCAAATCACAAGCAGTGAGTAGCCTCTCTCAGTGTATTAATTTCAATGGTTACTGGGAAGAAATAAAAAGTCACAAAGGAAAAAAAAAAAGGCTCACAAATCTGCAATGTTTTTCAGCATGAAGGGGGTGAGGGTAGGGATCCTGTGCATCATTAAATACCAAGAACATGTACTAAGAGACCATATATTGGGAAATACTTGAAAAAGCCTGAATCAGCAATGGTTGCTCATTATAGTGTGATGGGGTGAGGAACAAGTCTCTTTTTAACCCAACAAGAGGCCTGAGAGAAAGCCACCAAGATATCCAGGGGGTGTTCTGACCAGCAATGAGAACTTTACTCGTAGTTACAGCTTTGAGCTGTAAGATTTGCTTATTTTTAAAGATTTTTATGTAGCAGAACCTGTTGTATGCATTTATGGTTAAGAAGGACCCTTCCTGAATGTGCAGGTGAAAACTATTAGGCAAAATAGCAACCTGGTCTAGTGGGAGGTGTCCCTGCCCATGGCAGGGGGTTGGAACTAGATGACCTTCTATCAGTTCTATGATCTTTAAGGTCCCTTCCAACCCAAGCTGCTCCGTAATTCTATGAAAACTCTGTGTGTAAAATGTATCAGCCACAAAAGACAGGCTTGTAATGGGTTCTGCATATAATATGTTATCTGAGTAATAAAGGGGATTAGAATACTTATTCAGACAAGTATAAAATGAAGAGGGAAATAAATCATTTACATAGTTGGTAATAGCTGAGACAGCGTGCTAAAGTTTTACAACTTAAGAACAGAAGATCACATCCACATTTATTACTCATTAAAATAATTCTAGAATGATTATAATCACACCGTTCTATTATTTACCATGGTGTTGCAGTACATAATTTATGTGCTCTTTGCATTTTGGCAGCCCTCACGCTTCATCCAAGCACAGTGACCAGCATCCACGAGACTGAGAATTAATTCAAGGCCTGCCTTTAAGTGTGTAGCAGGAAGATGCAGACAGGGTTACACAGCTTCACTTTGTGCATAGCTGGGCTGGGTTTAGAGTGACAACTAAGAGGTGAGCAGGGCGAGCCAAGAGAAAAACAATCCTCAGAAAAATTAATTAGAAAAATTCTGGTCAGCTGTGTGTGTTACCTCATAAAACTGGCAAAGAAAAACACACAAGTAAAGGTGTAACTAACACAGTTATTTATTGTTTACAATACAACAAAGGCATGAACAGAAAGGTTCAGCAATTACTTTCATCTTTCATTAAAAAATTTAGTAAGCCCTAAGTGTATTCTAGGTGTATAGGTTATGATTTAATTTGCATTAACTACTGATTGAATAGAGATAATCTAAGTAATAGAAATTAATCGTGATGTGACATTAACAAAACCTGACAACTGTTACAGGACCAAAGTTGTTTCCAACAGAATTGAACACTGGAGTTGTATTAAGTTTTCCTTCAAAAAAAGGTTGCTTATCAGTGCATAATATCGCTGCCAGCCCAGTAAGGAGGGTTTCTCCCAACCCTGATGGATGCAGAAATTCAGGTTGGGAATATTTAGAGGTGGGATGTTTGCCTAATGTCAGGGATACTCATTGTAAGAGGGTACATATGTTACCCAGAAAGGCTATAGGAAAACTTCTTGGACAGGAAGGAAAATGGAAATGTGCCCGTTTTGTGCGCTCATTGAAATTACTTTTAGCTAGTCTTGAAGACAAGGTAACATGAAAAGATGTTTTAGGTGTTTTAGGTTTTGTGGAAGCCATTTCTAGAGCAACAAGACATTAGTTGCTTTGACAAAGAGTTAATTACAAAGGGAGGAGGCAAAATAGAGACAGCAAGACCTAAACAGCATGCTTAGGAAGACAGTTCTTTTAAACCCTCCTAAGGGTGACACTTCCAGACTGCCCACCACAGCACCGCTGCCTGGCTGTGTTGAGGTAACCCAGGTAAAAAACTGCTTAGCTTATAGCAATAAAGAAAATTACCTCCATGTTTCAGTTTTAATGACCCCCATGTTTCTGTCATGATTTTTACATGATGGGTCAAAAACAAAGCTGGCAAAGGCACAAGGTGTTAATTGGCCCCTGTTTTATCTACGCATCCACTAAAAGAAGATCACAACTGGAAGCGCTGGCCCAAGAGCTTAAATCTGGTTACTAGTCTCCTAACACAATTTTAGTGTTGACAGTCTGTAGGAAGATCTCCAAAAAATCTCATTTTACAACCTCAGAAGGAGGTGCACGGTATGGTATGCCTGCACCCTAGTGACACTTCTGTTACTACTAGCAAAACCTTCTGAGCCTTTGTGCAGAGGGCACACATACAAACACACACAAGGTGTGGAAGCAGGAAGGAGGTCACAGCGTAAAGGATCCTGGGGAGTTTTGTCCCATGAGAAACAAGAGCAGCCTTGCACTACGTACCCTCAGAGCACGATGCAGGCTGTTCTTGAGTGCCTGCAACAGAAACTACCTGGAAGATCTTCCAAAGCAACCTTGTATGTAACCACTCCTCCCAAGGAGGGAGTGGAAGCAGTCTTCTTCTGTCTTAGTGTGAATCTCATTGATGTATAAGGTACTTAATCATGGCTGCAAAAGGTGTGTTAAACATCTAACACAGAATTAAGCATGCTATATCGATCATAGCTTCTGCACAAATAACTCTTGCTACTGCTTCAGGAAGTAAATCCACTGGATTTACACTTTTATAGGATTCCCATTAAGTCCTGTGCTGTTTACATTGGCTTTATATTTAAGGACCTTATGTAGGCCTAAATCAGATTTCTGGAATTTAGAGAGGGATTGCATGTCTCCGCTGTAGTGAAATTTAACCCTGAGCCAAAACTTTGAGTGCTGTCAGTGATCAGCGAAGCATGGGCTTCACCCCATTAGCTAAGTGGTGTCAGAAAATTGCCCCTGCCCTTCTCCCAGAAGAAGCTGTCCAAGCTGCTTCTGTTGCATTGAATTGCTTTAATTGATTTTGCCCATCTAGACGATGTTGGAATCAACACACACACACGGCTTTCATGGCTTAATTGGCAAAAGCCTGAGAATACGTCTGTAGTGTTTTAATGATTATGAGTTGTTCCTGTAGAGAATCAATTGCATCCGATATTTTCAGCTGTGACTAGGATGCTCAGTTCCATTTCTTTTTCACTTTACTTCCCAGCAGAGAAAATCTCTTCTGCTCTTTTGTTTAGATAGAAGAGCATCCTACGTTCTCAGTCAATACTTCATCCACTCAGCAAGGGAAGTGCTAAATTTGTGCTTTGGGCTCAGCAGGCTTTTCTACTTTAAAAAAATAAATAAATAAATAATTTTCTTCTTATTTCCACAGACTGACATTGTCATGACCTTAGATGCAGCAGCCCAAGAGCTTTGCTGGTGTACTCTACCTGGTACGTAAAACAAGAAGAGATGTGAGAGCATCCAAGCTGCCTGTGCAGGACAAGCCCTGCATCTGGCAAACACTCCTGAGCCCTCATTCCTCCTTTGCTTAAGCCGAGGCCAACAAGTGCGTTCAAGGTTAAAAAAAATAAAAAGCTGTTTGAGAACATATGTGCCCGCTGCGTGGGGAGGCCACCATGCCGTTAGGAGGTGACTCGCCAGGTTACAGAGGTCAGCTACCAAACACCACGCCTGGCACAGCACCAGTGCCCGGGAGGGGGATCCGACCGGCCCGGGCACGGTGCCACCCTAACAGATGGGCACGTGTGCAAGTATCCGAGCAGTTGAAGGCAGGGTACCTGTTTGGGGATGCAGCTGCAGGAAAGCTATGAGCTGAATTCTGCACTCTCATTTATGCCTGCTTATGGGACGCTTGCAATGTCAGAGTTTTCCAAAAATGCTTCCTCTGCACGAGGTCTTCCCATGGGAGAGGATTGCAGGACAGCAAGAGCCAGGAAACCAGATAAGACCATCAAACATACTTTATATAAGCTGTCGATAACAATATTCTGTCACTAATAACCAAAGCCAGATTCATGCCTGTTCGTTTCAATCACCATGTCACTTTGATGATGCAAAGTTTTCTTCTTTGGCTGTAATTACAAAATAAAACAATAAAAAAAGGAAGGAAGCTTCTTCATAAACCAGATGTATTTTCAAACTTTTCCTTTTCCAAACAATATTATGGACAAGAATAACTAGAAGATGAAAATAGCTCCAGGGTTATCTACAAGTGAAAGCAAAACAGCCAGGAACACAGACAGTAAAAATGATATGCACGGCCAGAGACAGAATTGCATTTTGGGAATTGAGACTCACATACTACACAGATATTATCATATTTAGGTTTGGGTTCTTCCTTCAGACACTTGAACAGTTTCCTATGAAGTGCAAAGACTATGCTTGTGTTTGTATCTGTGGGTGAAAATAAGATGTGACTTGATTCTTAAGTTTATCATCATAGACATTTCTTACTTTAAACTCACTTTCAAAAATCTGCATATGCAGCTCCATCACCTGGCAAAAAGGACATGATCTTAAATCCGTGTATCATCAGCATAGGCTCATGCAAGTGGCTTACCAGCTGGCTGGGTCTGCCCATCAGTTGTGGAGAATGTCTAGCCTTCTTTGCAGCACACGGGCATCATGTGGGGCAGCTCAGTCCCCACCATCCCAGAAAACTTCAAGGTGAATGCATTTTATAGCAAAAATATTGTCTATAAAAAGCCACTTTAGACCTCAGATGTTCTGATTTTCAAGAGTGTCTAAAATAAATACAATAAAATCCAAAGTCTGATCCCTTAATAGGTAATCAGTTACTAAGAGATTTTCTGTCACAAAATGCCTTACAAGATGAAAAATTCTAGCCTTGTGGCTTTTAAGACAGAAATATTCTGTGGCTTCAGGGAAATGTAGCACATCCTTAGCAGTTAAAGGCTTAACACTGCACTGCAGACCAGTCTTCTCAAACCAGCTTGGCACAGATCCCATCTCCAGGTTCATGCAAAGCCATAACAAGAATTTAGCACTAGAGACAGCCCCGTGCACAGCTGTCTTCTCTTCTCCCAGGCCTCCTCCAGCTGCTGAGATGTCCTTACTGCCATGACAGATGTGCAGCGTGCCCTTCTTTGGCCTCTTTACTTATCCAGCTTCCACGACTGCATGATACCACCACGTTCAGAGGGACAGCAATACTGGGAAAGAGTTAAATGCAGTTGCAGCTGCTTGTAGCAACACTGCAGCTGAAAACTGCAGCACCTCATGACCAGAGGGCTCCTCTGCAGGTCAGGGAGCCTCCTCACTGAGCACAGCTTGCTGCTACCAGCCTGCGTCCCACCAGGTCCCCCCCAGCCACATCTGTGTATACAACAGAACAAACATAAGCTGGGAGCTTCACGGCCTTTTTGGATTATCGAATGAAAGCAGCCTTCTGAGGCACGGTTGTCATTGCAGAATGGATGTTTCAAGGTGCGTATCAGCTTAGAGAGGAAGAGAGCACAGCAAAATGTGCCTTTAGGTATCCAGAAGTTATTTTTTCCAAGTGTAAATTGTGCTCCCTCTGTAACAGAATGCAGAGAAGATGATCCTTTCAGTCCTCAGAAGGCTGATGAAGATGCCTGTGCTGAGGCACTCTCTGGAGGTGTCTCTCATTGTGCACTCATGATGAATGGTCCCAACTGACTGGTGTGTGCTTAGGCTGCATCTGAAGAGAGGAATGGGAGCACCTCCATGGGTCAGGGTCCAGCTGCATAGCTACTTGCAGCAGGTGCAGGCATCGTGGTACATTTTGGACAGGTCCCTGACTCAGCTGGCTGGGAGACAAGGAGTCTGTGAGCATGAGATCATGCACCCATGACTTGGTTATCTGTAACATGGGACATGGCAAATTCCTCCTCAAGCATGCAGCTCACACTGACCTAGACTTGCTAAGCCATCCAGATTAACCATGCAGGTGGCAGATCACACCCATGTCCAAAATCAGCCTCGATGGCTTCCTGGTGCTTCATTCAAAGCACCTGAGGCTGCAGAATGGAATCAAGACTGATGTATTGTGTCTTTGAGGACACAATAGTTCTCCACCTGAGAACCAGGACCCAAATAGGCAACCTTTACACTTCAAGTGAGTTCTCCCAAGCACACAGTATCCCTTTGGGCTGGAGAGGTGGAATACTTGGGTGGCCTCGAGTCCTCCTGAGCAATCTCTTAACAAACCTTCTGCTTCAAGTACATGATGTTAAAAATATCAAGCCCCTCAGCAAGTTTCTCTTGTTAAAAGTGGACAAATGCGGCCTATTACAACCCATTGTATGGAATCCCCACCGTGTTTCACCAACAGAGCAGTTGACCAGTGACACCTTCAGGCTGACCATAAAATAGTTGAGTTTCGCACAGAACTATGCTCTAGATGCTTTAAACACATAATGCATTTCAATAAAATGTCCCAAACTTCTGTTGTCTTCATTTTACCATGTCTCTGTTGAATTCTTAAAGTATTTAAGACTTGAATACTTTTTTTATTATTAAATTAAATTAAATACTTGAAGAGTCTTGCAAAATTAAATCACTAACTGTTTTTGAAATCCATCATCTAGATCCTGATTTCATTTTTTTCCCCCTCTCTACTGTGCATTTCTCTTTTTAATACAGGGCTTCTATGTGCCTTTATGCTAGTGAAAGTACATTAGTATGTTTTTCTAAACAAAACACCTAAAAATATTTTACAGATTTCTGCCAGACAAAATGATACTCAATCCCCCATTAGGGCATATTTGAACTTCTGCATTATAGCACATATATTGATCTGAAATTGAGCTTATCCCAACTTCTGGGGATTGTTCATGAACCCCAAATCTCCCTAGGCTGCTCCATGTGGCTCCACTGGTGATAAGAGCCCAATAAAAGGAAAAAGATAGTGGCTAGCATACAGCATGCTGGACTCCAACTTCACCAGCTGCCAGTTCAGTGGTATAGCTTGAGGGCATCATATTTGGTCTGGGGGAGGTCCAAATGGGACAGTCCATGGGCCAAGATAAAGGTGTTTGATCACAGCACCAGCCTACCTTCACAGTCACCTTTTTTTTTTACCACCTCCCACTGCTCCTGGTTAACAGCTGAGGGGCTGGCCCATGACTTTAGAAGCACTCAGCCCATAAATTTCCATGACTGACTGCAATTACATTATTAACTGACAAACACGTTCATAGGTTGAGGGTGGCTTCTGTGGAAGCTGAAGATGACAGCACTCAGATGATGTCAGTTGCTTTCAGATGAAGTCAGCTGGCCAGCAACACTGACTACACGGAGGTCACGCAAATCTCAGAGGTTTCTCAGTGCATCAATCTTTGTACTTCATTTGGGTTGCTGGAGCCAAATTCATTGCTGCTTCATGTCCAGCTGAAGCCTGCAGCTTCCCCAAGCACTCGGATGTTTTCCACACCCAGCACACAAGGAGCAGGACAGCGAGGCAGAGCACCCTGTTCCCCATTTTACCTGAACTTCTCAGGTGGGACCACATGCTGTGCGGCCCCAAATGATGGAGAAAACACACATGCAGCGTCACATTACTGCAGTGCCTTTCTCAGATGGCCTTGTAGTGCCACCTTCAGACTAAACCAAGACACATCCTATCACTCTCACAACTAGTCCGTCCCACCTCTGGCTGCACTCCAGGCCCAACCAGCAGCCCGCAGCCTCCAATGAAGGGGAATCCAAAACGCGGCTCAGCTTCAGATCCACACTGAATTTTGTTTCCCTGGATAGGGCAAAAAGAAAAAGGGGAGGATCTGGCCAATTTCAATATTAGGTCATTAAAGCCCTGTCTAAATCCACAAAATCACAGAAGTCAGGTTGTTTTTGTTTGGAAGAGGGAGCTTTTTCAGAATCCTCCATCCTGAGTCAGCCTCTGAGGAGACCTTGTGGTCTTTCTCCATTCCTAAGGTATCAGACACTGATATTGTAGGAATCTGGTTTGTAAAAACTTGTAAAACAAATGAGATTAGCATTTTCAGAGAAACCTTAGCATGACTTTCTAGGCAGCACCTTTACGACCATAACCAAGTATATAGGTACAATAACTGTGGTGAAACTAATTTGAGGAACAAATGATAGTATTAAGATGTCTGATCTGCAGACACAGCTTGACATGATGCATCTGCTTTTATGTGAGAAGGAACTTTCTAGCAGGTGTAAGCAACAGAAACCATAAACCAGAAGACAAATTAAACATTTGGCTTTTGGTTTTCTTCACCCTTATACTACAGATGGACAACAGTGAGGTCAGTTCTTGTTATTTACTTTTTGGTTACTCAAAAACAATGTTTTAATTGAAATACAGTAGCCTATATTCGCAAATTGTGGAGATATCAGCAATGTATTTTCCAACCTAGTTCACGCTTTCTTCATTGTTTCTGAATATTACCTTGTTTTCGTTTCCTTGTCAAAACAGAAATACTGAAACACCCGATCCTATTTGTGTTTCCTTTTTTTTTTTTTTTCCCCCGATCTTTCTTTTTCTGTCCATCCACCCCCTGTCTTTCTCTTCAATACTACTAAAAGGTTTTATGGAAAGCTTTCAATTTTTCATGTATTTTAGGGGCATGTGCACATTAACCAATTGGGAGTGGCTGGAGGCAGAGGAGCGTGGCATTAGTACATTTACCAAACATCACCTCCATATAGGCAAGCTCAATTTGATCAGACAAGACCGGTCTAAGGTCTTTGATCAAACGAGACTGATGTAAGGTCTTTTAACCTCAAATCCTGTTTGTCCAGAGCAAGGTGTCCAGACCCCCCTGTTCCCATACTGACGCAGCATGACATTTTTAGTAATTAACAAAATCAGTTTATTTCGGTAATCATTAGGGGTTTGGGGTCGGCGTGAGATTAAGCACCCCAAAAGGGGACAGGCTGTGGGGTGTCTGAGCTGTTTGGGGGTTCGTCACTGAGGCGGCGGCCGCCCGCCATGGCGCGGGGCCGAGGGCGCGTGCGCAGCGGGGCCGTTGCGGCCGTTGCGGGCGGAGCTGAGGCGGGGTGAGGCGGGGCGGGGCGGGGCGGCGGGGCCCGGCCGCGTCCCTCCCGGCCCGGCGGCAGCGCCCTGCCCGGGCCCGGCGGGGGACGGGGCGCTCCGGCATGTCGCAGGCCGCCATGTCCGAGACCTACGGTAGGAGCCGGGGGGGATGCGAGGGGGCTGGGGGCCGCCGGGGCAGCCTCCTGCCCTCGCAGCCCGAGCCTAGTGGTGGGTAGGGCAGGGGCAGGGGCAGGGGCAGGGGCACGGTCAGGAACCCGTGGGCTCGGTGGGAGCCGTGTGAGGCTCGGCCAGCTGTGAGGGGGCAGCAGGAGGGCTCGTTAGGGGGGCACCGGTTGTTCGTGGTCTGAACTCCCGTGAGCACGAACTGGGATCGCTCCTGAGCTCCTCTGGTGGTCTCTGAACAGGCAGCTGGACGGACAAGCAGAGAGGACAGAATGCCAGCAGTGCTCCTCTTGAGCCTGCCTGCCTGCTTTGCCAGCCCGTATTTTCACACTGTATCTTAACAAGTACATTTCAACACTTTTTGTATTGTTCCAGTGATGCAAAATAGCAATTGTAAGCCCGCTGTGACTCTTGATGCTTTCCGATTGTTTTGGTGTTCTAGAAAATGCGACCTTAAACTTGAAGGTCTGCAGCTGTTGTGGGTTATTTCATTTTTTTTTTGTGTATTTTTCTTCTGAGTTTCAGTGTTTGTTCTGTATGTACATAAATCAGCTACAGAAATTCAGAGCTAGAATATGTGAGTGCCAAGATTTAGAGCAGATGGAGTAGTAAAAACTAAGTTATGGCATAACATACATGTAGAACTTACCAGTGCCTATGCTATGATAGTAACTAGATAGTTAGGTAGTAACTAGACCATGATAGTAACTAGTATCTATTTTTGCGGTGTCCTGTTGATGCTTTGAAAAGAGACTAAGAGCAGGGCAAGTACATGTGATCATTTCCCTGATGTTCTCCAGCTATTTTCAACTTGAAATTTCCATGAGCTGAGTATGGTTTCTGTTGAGAAGCCCTCGGTGGCTCTTTCTTCAATGAACTTGCGCAGTCTTTCCTTGAACTCCGGCAAATTTGCATTCACAGCATCCTTTGGCAGGGAGCTCCCCACATAGGCCATCTGTTCAGCAGAAGGCTCTCTTCTTGTTTTCTGAGGAGTTCTGCTTGATGGCCAGTTTTATTTGATGACCCTCATCCCTTCTGATGGGATGGAGTGTAATGTTTATCTCTGTCTCCCCTCTTAATGATTTCACTTCCAATTTCCTAGACCTGAACAAAGGAAAGGTAAATCAGGTTTGTGTAAAACAACAGTTTAAATTGCCTTCATTCTTACATTAAAAGGTCTAGAAACTTTTAAAGGCTAGTTGCCACATCTCGACTAAGGGTCAGTTTTAGTTTTTAACAGCTTTGGTTGGGTTGCCATTATTTTGGGGACTGTGCATTGCCTGTTCAGCATCATGAGAGAGTGTGGTCTGTGTGCTAACTACATGTAAATGTTGTATTTCCCCTTCTTTTCTGTAATTCTCCGGAACAGTTGGGATAGTTTACTGCAGAATAGCTATATATAGCACTTCATAATTAGAAGAATCTAAGTAAATCTTTTGGCTTGCTGAGAAAGCAGTACAGACGGTATTTTTCCAAAAGTTATTTAGAAGAAATTTGCTTAACCCTCTTCCTTTCCAGGATATATCGGGTATCAGAATCATTTGGCAAGCCTCTGATGTTGCTCAGAATTACTCTTGAAATTCTAATTTTACAGAGTTTGTTTTTTCCCAAAGATTTTTTTTTCTGCCTAATAAAACTGCTTTACATAGCCAATTCTGTTGTTTTACTCTCAGCTTTGATTTGAAAACTGTAATTGCTTTGATCAATTCCATTGCTTCTGGAAGATCTTTGCAGGACTTCTGCTTTAATATCAGTATTGTGAATTATCTGCAGTTGAAGTCATGGTCCTATGATTAAGGATGCTGCTTCTTTCTTACTGTTGCCAGCTGCCTTTAAGATACAGCCTTCTCCATATCAGTTTCACCATTTTATTTCATTGATCTCTTTCTGAGCCTTTGGACTTCAGGCTCCTTGGACTGTCTTCATGAATGCACATGATCTTTAAGCATATGCTCCTTCTCCGGTAGGGTGTGGGGGTGGTGGAAACAAACCTTGCATGGCAGTGGACCTGTTGCCCGCGAATTGTCATGTTAGTAGCAGTGGGGAATGAAAAGTTGTAACTGAATTAAATTTGAGAGTGAATTTAATATTGTCTGCAACGCTTTGCTAGCTTGATATCACTACCTGTGGGGCCCTGGAGGCTGGAGACCTGTAGAACTTGAGTGCCGGGTTCTGGAACAGATCGTGAAATAGACAGATACTGCTTATCTGCTTATGATTTTTTGAATCTTTTGCTTGCATGTTTCTTCTACTGGGAGAAAGTAGACTTTATGGTACTTCTAAGTCAAATTAGGTTTAATCGGACAAACATCCAACTGTGGTTTATTGCAAATACATCACGAAAATAGAGCTGTCTCCCCTCTCTGTGGTGTTTTAGCATGGAAATGTGATGGCTCAAAGTTTGCTCTGGGAAGCAGAGTATAATAAAATGAATAATTAATAAAGATTATATTTGAGATTTTGCTCTTTCAGTGTGTGCTGTTCCATCCTCCCCCAGCTTTCAGCTCTGTTTGGAGTGGTAAAAGGAGACTGACAGGATACTCGGTTGAGGTATATATTGGAACAAGTTGGGGATTTCCTTCCACTGCTGTAGTATGATCCTACACAATCAATTTCTTTCCCTTACAAGGTGCCAGGAACAAAACCAAAGTAATTGTGAAGAGAAAACTCCGTGAATTTTGAGACTAAATTTAGGAAGAACTTTTTACTGCTGCTGTTGGGAGTGGAGGGTCACTGTAAAATGTGCATCTGCTGTAACAGTGGAAACAAATCTCTTATAAACATAATTTTCCTTTGAATAACTCCTGCTTTCTGAGATGCAGTGGCCTCTGCACAGACAGTAACTATGAACACATGCAGGCTTCCTCCTGCTTCCCAGCGCAAAACTTAAGCGTTTTCACATGGTGATAAATATGGATTGATTTTTAAATGGCTTATCCTTCACAGATAAATAAAAGGGACCTTTGGATTTTAAGTGGTAGAAGGCTAGAGGAAAAGTTGTACTACCTTTGAGAGAATGTGTGATGTTAGATTCCACTCAAATCTCTTCAGTGCCTACTTCCTTCTGTTTTCTCCATGAATATCTACAGCTGCCATTCTGGTCATGAGTTTTTCAATCTGTCACTGTCAGAGATGTTTCTGTTCATCCAAAAGTGTTTCTTCTTGGTCTAGGCAACTTGATTCATGCTTTTCTCCTTGTCCTCCCTCCCTTCCCTTCCACAGACGCTTCTCAGATGGTCTTTGCATTTGTCACCATGGTCTTCAGTTTATTTCAAAGCCTATTTTTTATTGCTCAGGTCACAAAGCAAAGCTGCCCTCTTCCAAGCAGTCTCTGTGCCAACTGGAACAGAGCCGAGTATATCGGTTCTACCTGTTTAGCTTGGAAATCCTTACTGCTGGAGAAAGGGGTAAGCAGGGAGAATAGCTCCTCTTTCCCCTCATGTGGAGAGAAAAGCATATGATAGTAGGAGCGCTTCAGAGCACTCTTCCTTTATGCAGACTGATGCAAAATCAAAGGTGTCTAACTATCAGGAAACTTCTTTAATTGGTGTGAATGTGAGTTTCCAAAGGGTCAGCGTTAACGAATGTATGTTCTAGTCTTTCTCAGGCAGTTGGTAGAAGCCTGAACTGTGATTGAAGACGTAAGTTGGTCTTTTTTCCCCTCCTGTATTAGGAAGAGTATAGAAAACAATTAATTTCACATTACATTTTAAAGACTAGGCTGCAGTGGTTCAGAAGCAGCTCAATTATTCCTTCTGCTGGAGTAAGCTTCAGATGGAGAAGGAGGTTGGATGGCCTGGGGTGGTTTCCACATCGGCTGTCTGGTTTTGATCTGCCGTGGTGGTTGGGTCAAAGCCCACCATTGTCTCCCTTCTCCTTCCCCCAGCGTACAGCAGTTGGGCTGCTGGCACTGCTTTGGGGTGGAGCCGTGGTTTTACTCAGTCCTTTTCACCTGCACTAGGAAGCCAGGATCCGTCCAGCTGCTCTGCTCCCTGGCACTGTGTGCAGTGCGGGATCAGGTGGGGCATGTAGCTCACAGAAGGGAGTAAGTTGACTCCTTGTACTGCCTTGGTTCCTTAAACAGCCGGGCTATGCTATCGTTCTTCATGCTTTCTTTAGTGAATGTCTTGTAACCCTTTTTCCTTCTGGCACGGAGTTAGTTTTCTTTCAAAATCCTGTCTACATAATGAAGACATTATTTACAGGCAGAGTGCTTTAACTTTTCTAGATCGTTTTAGTAACCAGCATGATAGCAAGCGTTTTTAGCATGGGAATGATGTTTCTTTTCAGCTTCTCCATGAACGAGGAACAACAGAGCTCATAAGAAAAGCTTCTCTAGGGTGACAGCCTTGGCAGCCGACTGGAATGTCAGAGCTCAGAGCTTCTTTGTCAATCACAAAAATGAATAAATAAAAGCAAGCTGTAAACGAAATAACTGAATTCCTCTGGGAGAGGAGGCCAAAAAGAAAAACTAGGACAATAAGCAATGGTACAAACACTAGGATATGAGTTGTGTTCAGTGAAATTGCAAAGAATTAATATATGGAAGGTTTTCCTGAGTATGAGTTACAGTGTGGGCACGTAGCTTCTTTAGCCTGTCTCATTCAGTTTCTGTTTCTGAACAGTGCTGCATTTTCTGAGACATCCACACAGTTCAAAGAGAAGATGTTTCATGCCCTAAATCAAACAGAGAAAGTTATAAACATGTTATTGATATGGTTGCCATTATCATGCAGAATGACGCTGTAAGAAAGAAGTTCCACAACAACAAACTGAAAAAATATATTCCCTCTTCTTACCTGGTATTACCTTATTCATTGATAGTTTGGGCTCAGAACTTTAAAAAGCTCTAAACTCATTAAATATGGATATTTGTGACTTCTGTTATTGGCAAATGCTTTTTCTTGTCCTTCCTTGCTGGTGATTACACGTACACAGCATTCCAGATTTCCTGAAACGTGTTATCCGGTGCTTGTGGGTAAGCTATTAACGTGAAGTCCGATACAGAGCCTTTTGCTCTTTTGAACAATTGACATAAAATCATTTCAAGTGATAGAAGTACCTCTGTGCACATAACTGCAAAGCGTTACTTTCCTTACTGTACGAGTCTGTGTATTGTGAAAGAATTTCTGGTATAAAATTTTTAATAGAGGGCTTGGCTTTTTCCACTCTGTAGGAGACTAAAACACTTCTCTTCTTTACAATTCACTTGATTACAGTATGAAACTGCACTTTCAAGTTCCACCTTAGAAAACAGGTTTGCTGTTTTGGCAGATGGAAGCTTTTTTTTTTTTTTTTTTTTTTTTTTCTACCAAGCAAGCAGGTATTGAATCATCATCTATCCAAATGATTTTTCTGTAGGAGAAAATCCCTCTTAAAGTTGTCTGGTCTAATAGGATTTTGGTAGGAATTAGGAATCTATCTGTAAATTGCTGTTAGTGTGTGGTATCCATTTGAGGAATTTAATATGAAATCTCCAATACCACTCTGCTTTCAGAACAAAATCTGAAGCACTTCAGGAAATATCCAGTGCTGTTCTGAGGCCCTTCCATACCGTCCCTGCCAGTGACGCCGTTGGCTCTGAATTCCTCGCTGGCCTGCAGCCTGTCTGCGCAGAACAGAGCAGCTCCTCGATTGTGCCACTCAGCGGGGTTTTGTGCATCGCAAAATCTGGCTTTGGCAGCCACATCTAACAACAGGGGCTTAAAATGACAGGAAAAACTAGTGTAGGAACAGAGATTTGCTGTCATTCTTTTCCTCTTTCAGCTTGACAGTAGCCGTTAAACTGTTGTCCATGGACAAAAGAAAGGTAGATGTGATTTTTGTAGTTGCTTTTGACACAAAATTCTGACAAGCAGCATTTGCCAGATACATAGGAGAACCAGTTTTAACTGGATTTCAAATTTATATTTGGAAAAAACTGAGGAGACAAGAAACAGATTATTTTCATTGCAACTGTGTCTCAGAACATCGTGCATTTTGAGGAACTCTTTGAAAGTGGTAAAATCAGTGAGATTACACACACCCACAGTGGTCTAAATATATGGGAAGGTACACAAGGCAGCTAACTAGTGCTGTGTGGTACTTAAAAAGAGACATTTGGCTTTCTTAGCCTAACACTTTGGGGCCATTAATGATATAAATACATCTCATACTAACAGTGAAGATTTGATATAGTCTGGAGAACGAAGTATTCTGAGTTTGAGTGTGTTTTGCGGCTGAGGTGACACGAAGGGTCCTTCTTTACTGGAAGAACCAGTACACACTTTCACAGGCTGAACCAAAATCCCTTTTCTTACTTTCTTTTTTATCTACAAAGCATGAGCAGCTGGGTGGGGGCGTGAAGAATGAGGAGTTTGGAACAGAATGTCTAGAGTATGTAAACGGTCACAATACTTGTGAGCAAAAAAAGCAATCTCTTCTTTCTGAGACAGGCAGAATACAGAGTCCATACCAAAGCCTGTTACAACATTTGGAACAGGAAAATCATGCAGAGGTAGAGTGAAAAACAGCAGAAACCTTTGGTAAAACAATACCTCATTTTAAAGATAACAAAATTTGGAAAACAACTGAAGACAAAGAATGGTGGGCTTTGCCAGGATTCATAGCCACTTGCTTTTTGCTTTTGGCATTGCTAGATGTTTATGATGCACCATAACAAATAACTCCTGCTTGAAACAGAATGAGCAGGTAGACTTCTTTGTGCATGTTAAATTTGACCTCCAAAGCTAAAGATTCAAAGAAGGTTCTGAAAGATTCACGTACCGGTGCTTTGACTTGCTTGGTATAGTCAAAACTAACACTAAGTTTTTATTTTTGTTGCTATTGCAAGCTTAATTCTCTTCATTACGTGCTTATTGGATGTCTTACTATGTTTATAAGAAACTGCACAATAAAGCTAAGAGGACTATAAAAAGAATGGTGCTGGTGGAAAAATAAATAGTGAATCATGCAAGAAATTTAACAGTTGTCTTGATGGCTCGGTACTGGGGAAGTGATTGTAAACCTCCTAATCACAGTTTATCAGTGTAAATGTTTGAGAGTGATAAGACAAGGAGGCTTTCTTCAGTCTTCAGCCAACCTGAGAGTAGACCTGGAGAGGTAGTATCCAACTGAATAGATAACAATACAAATGACATCTTGAATACTTGCCTTGCTACATGAACACTGATGTAAATGGTTCATAAGTAGGCAAAGTGCCAGCAGTAACTGTATCTTCATTTACCATACAGAGGAGACATGAAAGCAGCCATGCCAGAATAAAAAATACTTCTTGCCTCTGAATACATAGGAAAATCATTCTAGCTGTTCCAGATCATACAAGTATTAAAAGTGGAAAATTTTTTTTTTTTTTTTAATCTAGATGTTTTTGTACTTTTTCTTAGGAGTCAATGTCGTTATACAGGGTATTTGTACTGACTCTAGCTAATAGCTTATATAACCTTAAAACAGGTTGCTGGTATACAAGCCAATCACATGCCTTATAATTCAGCTATTTTCATCTCCTCTGTCGTTCTTGTATCTCCATAAGCTAATAGCATTCTTAGCTCTTATTTTGTAACCATCACTGTTGAATAAACTGGGTTACTCTTCAGATTTATCGTTATGTTGCCCTCTCTTCTCCATGAAATGAGAGCTACTGGAGTAGATGGTCTGGGTACTTGATCTTACAACAAAAATGTGAGTTCTTACCAGAAGTTAACTTTTGTTTGTTTGTTTGTTTTAATCTTCAGATTTCCTGTTTAAGTTCTTGGTCATAGGAAATGCTGGAACTGGAAAATCCTGTTTGCTACACCAATTTATTGAAAAGAAGTGTAAGTATACATGAGCACAGTAAGAGTTCTCCAAAGATTTATCTTTCTCAACTGAATTATAATTATTTTGAGAAACACCTCGAGGATGATAATACGTAATTACCAAGGAACAGTGCATGATTCTAGGAACTTGAACTATGATCTCGCGTCTGATATGGACAGTTGCATACTGCTAAGAATCTGTGGTATCAACGGTCTACGTAGAGCAAGTGCCTTAACTTCAAGCTCGAAAGAGAAAATGTATCTTATTCATTGGCAAGAGTGGCAGTTTGTGTTTGGCTTTTCCTTTAATTTTAAATTGTGTCAAGGTATTAGAAAACAGGTGAAGAAAATGTAACAGACGTTGTCTGTTCCCATTCATTAATGGGAACCAGGAATGATTTGATTAAGGCAGGTCATCCTAGTAATTTTGAATTCAATAAGATGCTCAAGAATCGTAATAAATGCTTTATTTTCTGCATGGTGGCAGTAGGCTTATGAGTGGCACTGATTTTCGCTTGCTCAAAAAGTAGTTGATAATTTGAACACTGAAGAGTTTGGATTTTGTGACAACTAATCATTTACCCTAAGTACTCTCTAAATAACAACTGTTTTTTTGTATGTGTTTTTTTTTGTTTTGTTTTGTTTTGTTTTTTTTTAGTCAAAGATGATTCAAATCATACAATAGGAGTGGAATTTGGTTCAAAGATCATAAACGTTGGTGGTAAATACGTGAAGTTGCAGATATGGGACACAGCAGGACAAGAGAGATTCAGGTGCCCTTTTCAGCCATTTCATTAAATGTTGTTTCTTCAATTATTACTTTTGATGATGGGTGTTGTTTGTTTTTTTTATCCCTGCTTATAAGGAGGGAAAATGGACTTTGAGAATCCCTGTGTGGCTACATTCATTGAAAACGCTTTATCAAAAGCCTAGTTATAAATAGTCTGCTGCTGCGTAGCTTACTGTGTTTAAAATCATGTTTTATTTAAATAAATAAATGTTTCATAGTGTAGATTGCATTATATTAACCCAGATCTGAAAGAACAGAGATGTAACAGCGTGGTGATTTGCACCAATGGCCAACTAAACTCCACTGCACTGCTCTCTCACTCTTCAAAGGAAAGGGATGGGGGTTAAGAAACTATTTTGGGGAAAAAAAAGTCTCACCGTTTGAGATAAGCCTAATTAAAGAGAAAAGAAAGAGGAAAAAAATACACAAAGGTCATGTGGAAGCAAAGAGAGAGAAAAACAGTCTCTGCTTTCCATCAATGAGCAATGTTTGGCCACATCTTGGGAAACAGGGTCTCACTGCATGTAGTGGTTGTTTGAGAGGACAGGCATTTTTATAGCAAGAGCCTCCCTTCCGTGTCCCCTTTTCCACCTTTTATTGCTGAGTGTGACTCCATACCATATGGAATATCCTTTGGTTTGGGTCAGCTGCCCTTGTGATGTCCCCTCCCCACCTCTTGCCCACTGTCAGCCCGCTGGCTTTGGGGTGGTTTGGAGGGAGTCCTGCTGCTGTGCCAGCACTGCTCAGCAAGAGAGGTAACACTGGTGTGATACCAGGGCTGTTCTAGCCGCAAGTGCAGAGCACAGCACTGTGTGGGCTGCTGCAGGGAAAGTTAACTCCATCCCAGCCAGACCTGGTACAAATAGAAATGGATATCTGTAATTCTGTTTCAGGTCTGTAACAAGAAGTTACTATAGAGGTGCTGCAGGTGCTTTGCTTGTCTATGACATAACCAGGTAAGAAAACTACTGCGTTTTGTTTATTGGCTATCAGACATAGTTAACAAATAATTCTATACTCCCCAAGTATCTAATCCTCAACAGAGAATGAACAGGAAGAAAAGAAAAATGTAAAAAAATAATTAGTTTTAGTGTGTACTCAAGTCTTGGAACTTGCTCACGTGAGATACTATGAATGCCATAAATGTAAACAGAACGTAAGGGTTAGAAAAATAGATGGGAATGGGCTCACCAGTAGCTATTGTAATCATGGTGGACTAAATGCAGCCGCTGGCTTAGGAAGCCTGTAACCACCATCTCTTGGAAACTGAATAAATCAGGGAAGGATCACTGTGCACGTCTCGTTGTTCTGTTCCTGAAATCTTTTACATTCATGGTTTTACAAAGCTAAAACAAACCTCTGGCCTGATCTGTGTTGCTTAGTTTCATAGCCTTCAAAACAAATAACCTGGCATTGGCAGGGTGCAACAGAAATTTAGAGCAGACTTGAGCCACTTTTAACCAAGGCAGTACACCCCTATTTGTGGAAATTGCTTGTTAGTGTTCCGGTATAACAGGTCATCTTCTGGAGAAGCTAGCTCCACCTATGCATTCCTTAACCATAGCCCCCCCCAAAAAACTGTTCATCTGTACTTTATTTTTCTGGCCACCATTGACATACTTGTCGGCTAAGTTTCATGTAGGTTCATAATGACTTGGCTAGGTCTGTTGCTTTTTGTCCTGTGAGTGTACTGTTCTCCTCTGGGCAATCTTTGAAATCAGTGTTTTGTGCTTAAGGTCAGCTGGACTCATTTGTCAGTCCTGTTTCTTGAAGGCTTTAGCATTGACCACTACTACAGTGACTAATGGTGTGTGCATAACTGCCTGCACTGTAATTGGTCTTAAAACAAATGTGAAACTTCAGGTCAGCAAGTCTCTGTAAGTGTAAGTTAATTATTATAATCCCATCTGAAACTTAAGAATCGGTTGAATTCCATGTTAAACAATAACTCATTCTGTTATCCCTACATTTCGCGTACAGAAGGCTGAAACTAGATCAGCACTAAAAATTCTAACCTTTCATTTTAACAGATTATTTTATTATTTATTTTGACTTACTCCAACCTGTGGGATTTTTTGAGTGAGTAACAAGCAAACTTTCAGAGCCTTGCAGAGGCTACAAGTAGTCTAACTCATCCTGAGCTATGGATTTTTTTTGTTTGCTTTTTTGTTTCATCAGCTGTTCCCCTTCCATCCGGGGTTGTCACTCCAAACCATATTAGTGGTATTTTACAAGAGGTCCTACTTTCAGAGAGCTTTAGAGCCACAACTGGGATATCTGTATGTGTTTTAGCAAAACATTGTTCATAGGACCTGGTGTCTAATTAGAATTTATTAATCAGAATGACTATCTAATGAAAGGAGGTACGGCAGTGGAACAGAATATTCATAAACACAAGGAGAAGTAAGCTGAGAGGTATTGCTCTCTAAAGGATCCAACAGCACATGTACACAGCTAGCATGTTTCTTGACTTTGAATATATAAAATACTGCTGAAAAGAAATTGGCTGTGTTTGTGATTAATTGAACTTCTGCGTTTTAAAAACTTTAAGCTTTTAAATAGTTGCATGAAAGAACTTGATACACTTCACAGTTTATTGCTTCATAGGTGACTTGCCTGACTAGCAGCAGTTTGTGGCTTGCCACAAATACAGACTTGCCTTCTAAGTTTTATCTCAGTGATCTGTTCACTAGAAACAAGTGTATTCTAATATGAGATGTTATTTTCTTTGCAGCCGAGAAACCTACAATGCACTTACTAATTGGCTGACAGATGCAAGAATGTTGGCAAGTCAAAATATTGTAATAATACTGTGTGGAAACAAAAAGGATCTTGATGCAGATCGTGAAGTTACTTTTTTAGAAGCATCCCGGTTTGCACAAGAAAATGGTAAGTAGTACAAAATCATCATGTAATGATGAAAGATATCTTACATTTAAAACAATTTATTTTTTGTGCAGATAGGGTTGCTTGGCCCACTGTAACTTGTAAAGTATCTGTGGAAGAGAGAATCCTGTTAGTACACGAGGCAGAGGGAAAGGACAGTGTCTGTAACAAGAACTGCACGTACTATTTAAGTCCCATTACCAGTGATTCTTCCAGTCATAGCTGCTACTTGAAGTGTAGCAATATAGTTTGTAGGGAGTGCAATACAACCTCAGGTGTTACCTTGCCACCAGTGGGCTGGAGAGAAAATAGAGAGTAATATTTCCTGGTTTTCAGCTTCTTGTAGATATTATACATTATAGAAAAGGTTGGATGGTGTTGACTCCAGATGAAAGCAATACGTTTTATTCATGAGAAACAGTTCAATATATGGCATGGATCCAGAGGACTATTACCTGGTCTGTAGTATCCAGAATTTTCAGTCTTTCAAGACGTATTTCAGTGGCAGCTAAAGCCAGTCTCATTCCGAGCTTCTGCGCTACAGTCCTGCTAACAGTAACATCTGTTTTCAGTTTGCAAATTGATGATGAAGTCGTTGCTACCATGTATCTTACTATGGTTGCTGGCTGTCCTCTTGCATATAGTTTTCTATTAACAGGAAACTATATGAAGCTCTTCAGCTTCATATGCTATTTTGCATGTGCAGCCTAGGCTATTGTGTTTAGATTCCAACTTGCTAGGTTTGTATAAACTTCAGAGGAAGTTTTTTTGGTTTTTAGTTTTGTTTTCAAAAATTGATTTTTTTTCAGGACCATACTATTCATAGTATGAGGATAGCTCTCCTCTTGTTTAAGAAAAAAATATTGTTCCTATCAATTTTTATGTTTGAATTACTATATCAGATATTTCAGACTTGCCTTGAGATTGTTTTTTCTGGTGTCAAATACAGAGCTGATGTTCTTGGAAACAAGTGCACTAACAGGGGAAAATGTTGAAGAGGCCTTTGTACAGTGTGCAAGAAAAATACTCAATAAAATTGAATCAGGTAAATAGAGATTAATATTATTAATATTATATTAATACTATTATATTTTTTAGAAAAAATAATATTAAAGTATACACGTAAGTATAATCATCTAAAGTGAATTAATTGTAATAAAATAACCCGTTTGATTTATAGCCATATGTTTTAATGGAAATGAACATTCAAGTCAGATCTGTATACCTGAAAGGAGGAGAGGGGTGGATTATGGATGTTTTGACGTGGCATTTACCTTAATTGTCAGCTCAGAGTATGGGCAATGCGTTCTGTGGGTTGCTATGTCCATACGGGCATGAAGCATGACATTAGTTTTAGCAATGCAGAATAAAAACCTAACATGGGGGCAGGCATACCTTTTATTTCTGCTTCTCATATAGCAGGAAATGTGGTCAGGAGAATTTAAACATGAACACAGAAGATGCCGGGGATGTTTCCTAGCAACTGTATTCCCTGAAGTGACCTCCCTAGCTCTCAGTTGAAATCATTTTTTCTTTTGCAGATCTAGAAATATACCAGAAGCTTCTCAATGCAAGTGGGCAGGTTTCTATCAGAAACAGACTCCCAAGTGTTGTGTCATTAGAGCTAATCTGTTGTTCTGATTTCTGTCTGTCATCAGCTGTCCAATGTCTCACAAGTTTTAAGAATGGGCTATATTGAAAAGTATCTCAGACTCTAATTACACATTTTGTATGCCAAATTTATGTGAAAAGAATGCAGTATTTTCACAGGAGTTTCCTGATTACTGTATTAAATAAATGCCAAATAGCAACCTTCATTAAAAAAAAATGAAGAAAAGAAAAGCAGAGTATGGCTAGCTAGTCATGATACTGGATTTCCATGACTGATTTAGGCATTAATATGACAAAAACGAGTCCTGCTTTCTGTGAGCTGCTTGTCCTTCCCCTTGTGTCATCACACATGCATTGAATCATGAAAAAAATGAGCCTGGAGAGGGCCTCTGGAGATCTCTAGTCCACCCTCCTGTTTCAAATAGGGTCAGCTTCAAAGTGAGAGCAGGGTGCCCAGAGCACATCGAGGCATATTTTGAAATGCCCCGAGACATACAGTTCTCCTTGTGCTTCCTGTGTCTGTTGCCTTTTGTCCTTCTATTGTGCATTTCTGAGTGCAGTCTGACCCCAGCCTTTAGACCCTTTTAAGATCCTGTAGTCCTGCATTTAGATTCTCTCTTAGCCTTCTCTTCTTCAGGCTGAACAAACACAGCTTCCTTAGCCTCTGCCTGAGCTTCAGCCTGCAACTGAAGTTGGTCTCAGTGGCCTGAAGAGGTCTCGGGGCTCTCTCCTGTACTCTCTCCAGTTTGTTCTTTTGCATTTGTGGAATGCAGAACTGGACATACAGCTCTCAGTGTGGCTTTGCAAGTGCCAAGCAGAGTGAAATAATCACTTGTCATCCTGCTGGCTACACTCCTGCTATCACAGCCCTGTGCATTGCTTACCTCCTTTGTCATGCGTGTATGCTGTGTCTCATTGTCAGCTTGTCCATCAGGACCCCCAGGTCTTTTTTGGCAGGGCTGCTCTGTAGCAACTGGTCAGTCCCCACCCTGTACCAGTGCTTGGGGTTGTTCTGTCACAGATACAGTACTCTGCACACGTAGGTACTGAATGTCACGAGGTTCCTGCTGCAATGCTTCCTCTAGTTTGGTCAAGGTGCTTTCTGAATGGTAGCCCTACCTTCAGGCTCTGCTCAACGTGGTGTTGTCTGCCAACTCACACGGGGAGCAGATACGTGCAATGAGCCTGAATAAGTTACCTGAATTATTTAGAGGGATTTTATTTATTTATTTATTTATTTTTACCTATATGTTTCTAATCTTGGCCAGTTCACCATGGAGTAAGAAATGGAAGAGCATTTCTGAAGGTACTGGGTGTGAAGTAAACCAGCCACAGAAATGGATTAGCAGTAGCCAGGAAGGCTGAGGCCATTTCCTCCAGGAGCAGTGCTGTGCAGAATCTTACTGTCAGATTGATCCATTTCTGTTTGGCTTAGTATTAACAGTGCTTGCTTGTTAGTCTCTGAAAGCAGGTGTCTTTTAACATGAAACAGTGTTTGCAGAACACATTTTAGGTATTTCCTTTGTTAGAAGTAGTGCAAAAACACTTTTGCTGCAGCCTAGCTCAGAGACGAACTGCTTTGTCGTTACAATTAAGGGCACGCAGTTGTAATTACAGGAGAAAATAGTATGGTTTTAGAGTTGCCTACAAATAAACAGAATTGCAATAGATCTCTCCATAACTAGAGCAGAACAGCATTTTATGTTTGTATCTGATGTCGTTTAAAGTGGAATGTATTATTTGTAAGTGATCCATCCTCTGTGACCATTTTGTTTCTCCTCAGGAGAACTAGATCCGGAAAGAATGGGCTCAGGTATTCAGTATGGAGACGCTGCCTTGAGACAGCTGAGATCACCACGTAGAGCACAAGCACAAAGTGCTCAAGAATGTGGGTGTTAAAGAAGCAAAGCACAAAATTCCAAATACTCGCTTTAGATACAGAAGGTAAGTTAGAAAAATCTCGTGGTGTTTGGTAAACTACTATATTTCATAAATGGACTACACTAACTGCTTGGCATTTTCAGTTTCACAGCCTGTAAAAGCAGCAGCATGGAATCTAATGAAATAATGCACAGTAGAGGTTTACACAGGAATAGTATTCCTACTGCTGTATTTGAGGTTTTTACTCTGAGGAATGCTGCGGAAAACATTTGAAAATTCTGTGTATCTGAAATGCATTGTTCTTCTGATACTTACCTAGTGCTTTGTAGAAAAAGTGAATCATTTCCATGATATTGTGAATAAATATTACTAGGAATGAGAATTCACAAAACGCATGGGGGCAGTATCTTGCCCAAAACTATTAGACAGTATTTTCTGAAAAATAATGGACTTTAAAGACTGACACTTGGAAATGAAAGGTAGTACTGGATTTCAAGCTTCCACTGACTGTTTTTTTCCCACTTTCTCCCTTAGTCACTGAGGGTAATTAAAGAATTGCTGTGTATAAGTTGTTCCAGCCTCATTAAGCCTTAGCTCTCTGACATGAGGGCAGTGATATCAAATTAAGCTATTACTGGAAGCATAGTTACTACGTCACTCTTACTGTATTCATTTTTATCAATTTGGGCAGTGCATGGCAGCATTACTCAAACTGCCAGCAGAAGCTTTACAGAACGTTAAATAAGGCCACATTCAATTATGTGTTCTCATATTTTGTTCTATATTCCAGGAGCTTAGCTCCCAATTAAAGCCCAGAATTTTAAATAATGCATGAGAATCCTTTAACTGCTTTCCTCCCTTTTTTTTTTTCCTCCTACAAAATACCTTCCTTCAACTAAGACTGCTAAAAGGGGTGTTCATTTAGTCCAGCTCTGTATGGCTGCACAGCAGTGCCTATTTATTGATCTTATTTCAGCTCTTGAGATTTCACATTGGTCAGTGTAAGTGATGGAGTTCTTATGTATTTTTCAGCTGTCCATGTAAATGACGTTTGAAGAAACAAGGTTTGAGAGCTATGCAGTTTTTAAACACGCCTTTCCACTACATCCAGACAGAGCAGATGACTGCTGACAGAAAGGTGCGCTGTGTGCTATGGGTGGAAGAACGTCCATGTGACACAAAGCCTGTAAAGGGAAGCTGATAATTCAGTGGACAATGTTAAGGTGGTACCTGTATGTAAACATTTTGTTGCCTAGTTTTGTTCTTTCATCTTTAGTTGAAAGCATTGCTATATACTGTAAATAATGTAACAGTAAATTTACAAAGCATGGTATACTTCTATGATGATAGAATGTTGCACTACGAGCAGTTTAATATTTTATTTTTTTATCATATAAACTGAAATATAACTGAGGTAGGCTTTGTCATGTTTGTCGCACAACAGTTTATATTTATGCCATATATTATAAAACCACTGGCAGTGTCAGTAAGAGGTGGCTGTTTGTTCTTCCTTCTTAGTTTGACACGTTCTGACAAGGTGTTTACACAGGTGATTTTCAACATAGGGTTAGACCCATACTTAACTTTTTGTAGCACATCAAATTGGAGAAGTCATTTTTATTGAAGTTCACATTTCCTATTTTATCATAATTCTTAAATATATTTTGAAGTTATTTTACCAGAACTTAGAAGTTCAGAAAAATGCTTTTAAATCTCTCAAATGGCTGTCAACTGACATGCATCTTGGATTTTTTTTGGTTCTGATGTTTTGTTTAGCACTGGTGTTATGTTTATAGTACGTATATGTGAACGGAGCTGTGCATCTCCTGTGTGTTTTGTAATTCCAGTGCAGGGGCTTATGGAAAACCATCACAGTAAGAGTTCTATTTAACCTCTTACTTCTGACTAAGAAATTAACTGGTGAAAATGATTTCTGGTGAAGCATACCTGGTAAAGTACAACCTTAACCCAAGTGTTTTTTTCTAGACTATCCTGAACATTTGAAAGTTAGAGTAGTATTATCTTGTTCTTAAACACCTATAAAGTACAACTAAGAACTTGAATTGTAACATTAGACTTTAAGGAACTTGGATTCTGCCTTTCTGGAGTTCTACATTTTAACTTTTGTTTAGATACTATATAATGCTATCCACATTGCTTCCAGAAGACTTGCATGATAGAAGAAAAAAATGCATACTACTGATGTAGGTCTTTCTTCCTGTGAAGCTCATCAATGAAATCTTCAGCCTTGGTGCTGATTTTTATATGTTAGAAGAATTCATTCTTCCCTTCTGCTGTTTTTGTATGGTGGGGAAGAGGTATGAAACAAGAGATCAGGAATCCTGTTGTCATTGCTTAGCTGGAGACAGAAGAGACTTGCAGAGGGTTCAAGAGGGAGGAGAGAACCACAAGTAGTGAATACCATTTTGTCAGTGTCATGACAACTGATCAGGTAAGAGATGGGGCTTTTGTGGAGCTGTGGAAATAAGTTCATGTTTCTTGGGGTAGCCAAACTCAAACTGCTGGGGGGGAGTGACATTTCAGTTGCACTGAAGCACAAGTAAAAATATCACCAGTGATTTCTAACTTGAAAGGGGATGTTATCCTGGAAGTACAAATCAACACAAAATAGCTCAGTGTTCAAATTCTAAGGGTAAAAATGCTTTATTTTTCTATATGTGAATCTTCCCTATTTAAGGGACATCAGTCAAATGCCCATTTAAAAAATAAATCAGAAAACTAAACTGAGGCTCTAGTTCAGAGGGCGGTTAATGCACGAGAGCAAACCAAAAGTGCTACAGAGAGGAGCAGTATACAGTTTTCCATGGAATCAGAATTGCATGTAAAAGAAAAGTCCAGACACTTTCAGTTCAAATAGATGCTCATTGCAAAGTTATATACCCTTGGCTCATCTCTGAATTCAAAGTACAAAATAATTAAGTTTGCTATGTACTAGAAAAGTCTAGGCTTAATTTTAAAAAGGTTGGAAGATCAAAAGCTTTTCATGTTATAGCTCTCTATGTATGTCTTAAGATTTGGATTTTTATATAACTGGTGAGAATTTATTCCAAGGCATTTTTTTTGTTGATAAACTGTCTCAAAAATATACTTGTTAATATTAATCCTGCATTTACAAGAAGAACTCCAAGTAACCTTACCTGTCTTAGTCATGACATTTTGGCTTCCATTACTCGAAAAGCAAGTTCCCCGAAGTAGATGGTGAATGCAGTTACCTCCTCCAGCACGTCCAAATGGCAGATTGTTCAGCTGAGTGTGTTGCATTTTTGCTACAGTTCTTGAGGTTGGGGCTAAAGCTGTCAGTTCTGAAACCCCAAACCAATACTGAAATACTGGAAAAGTGATAGAGGAATGTGTTTCCCATGATCTAATCAGATTTCTTGGTACACAAAAATAAAAGCTGTGCACCTGCCTGCCATGACAGCACTGATAAAGCCAAAGGTCTCCCTTCCAGCACTGTTAAAATGGTTGAAGTGGGGTTGGCACTTGATCAAAACTTGTTATTACAGTAACAGTTGAAATGGGGGGAAGTGTTGTTACTTCTGTTGCTTTGTAGTAGTACACTGCTGAAAGAAAGCGCTCTACAGGGTGTTTCTTAGTTTAAAAATATGTTCCTGTCCTTTTCCCTTTATATACAAGAGTGGCCCTTCATTTATACTAGCTCATGTGATCATTTTGGTAATGTGTCTGTGGTTAAGCAGCAGTAAGCACAGTTTTATTTTTTAACAAATTGTCTTATGCTGTCCCCTTCCCATGAGGAAGGAAAGAATACCTTCATTATAATCAGGCTTGCCAGGTTTTTACCATTTTCTTATACTTAGACCATTACTATATTAGCACATATTATATCTGGTTAATATACATGTTTTGTGAAGTGTTGCACCCTTAAGCTGTATCTCACTGACATTTAAAAAAGATACTTTCTAAAATGGCAGCTTCTGAGGAAAATACTGTTGGAAGCAGTAGCTTTCTAAGCTTTGCTGTTTACTCTTTTCCTCTGAGTATTTTTATTTCTAAAAATAACCATCATGCCCATAAGAGCTCTGGAATCAATTTTAAGCTTTAATATTATAGTTCACACAGCAAACCAAACCTAGCTCACATAATACTAAGTGATAAATGTTAAATTATGTATGGCTTTTAGTGTAAAGTTCTTACTTTACCAAAGCAAGATGGCTTAGTTTTATACAAAATACTAGGCACCCGGATCCTAGGATTTACTGGATATGGAACTTTAACCATTCAGAGCTTTAGAAGATTTAAATGTCTTATCAAATCCTGTCTTGCCTTTTAATGAGGCTGCTGGCCTATACTATCTCATTTCATGCTTGTATTTAACCCCAAATAAAGAAACTTTGATTTTCTAGGTGTTGTACTGCAAATCCTGTTTATTTTCACTTCTGCCTGATAAGCTACATCCACACGACAAATATTAGATGGCCTCAAAACCAAAAAGAACACTTTTGCTGAATTCATGGTGAAGCTGAGCTGGTAGAATATCAGCTAGGAGAACTGGAGCACAGTTTCAGCACATTTCCCAGCAGCAGTCACTGTATTTCTCCCTGGCAAGCAGCTCCCCCAGCACCCCCACCACACAAGGCAGCCCCCACCCTGGAGCACTGCTGCTGCCACCCACTGTTAGAAAGGCAGCAGCTGCCAAGGCTGCCTTCCACAGAGAATCTCAGCTCCTGCATGTCTGAGCTGTGAGGCTGCATTCAGTTACTTGGTTCTTAGCCTTGCTGGGTTTGCCTTTTTGCTCTAAGGATTCCAATACCGATTAATTTCTAGAGAAGATATATCTTCTAGAGCTCCTGGAGAGCATGGTTTCAGAAGATACATTTTTAAAAAAAGCAAAGGGAAGATGTTTCTGTGCAACCTGAATCCTGTATATGCTCTTATAACTTCTACAACCTACGTAGCAACAGATTATCCCCTTTCTTTGTACTCAATTAGATACATCTCCAATAGGAACTATGCCTCTTGAGCCTTAAAAAAAGAACACTGAGAAGTTATTTGTGTATATGGCTCATTTGCATTCACATTCAGTACACTGAAGGAATTAAGTCTTAAGGGAAAAACTCATCACAATATCAGAGGAAAAACATACCTGGTAGTTTGAGTTGTATTCCTCATTCAGTATATATATACGGTCACAGAAGCATGTAGAAACTCAGTGCAACCATTCTTAAATAACTTATTTGAAAAGTTTTCCCAGTTGCAACATCATACTCGTTCTTAGTGATGCAGCTTCTTGCCTTTTCCCCGTACTACCATTTTTTACCCTTTTTCTAGCTATAAAGGAAGATTCACAAGGACTTCAGCCTGCATTTGAGACAGAGCCAAAACTGTAACAAGCTGTTTTTTCCTTGAGTTTATGCTACGTTAAATGAGTCATCTAAGGAAAGGAAATTTTAAAAATCATGGGAGAGTTTTAGGAACAATGTAGGAAAAACTCAGCTCTCAGGATGATTTGGTTCTGTAAAGAGTGGTTTTAGTTACCTTTGTCACTTACGCTCCGTAAGGGGAGAGGATATGTGAGAAGCAGAGGCTGTATATAGTCTGCATGCAGTCTACAAGAGCCCTGTAGCAAAACTGAGACCCAAAGAACACCACAGCATAAGCACTCCAGGATACTGTGTCACTCATTTTATTCACATATACAAGTTGACACTACACTATTAAATATAGACAATACAGAAGCATTAAAAACATATACTATTAAAAACTTTAAAAAACACATATTGCTTCAAGCTTAGATGGTATCTCCCTAGAATTTTTAAAGTGATTTAAAGTGAATCCAGTGCTAACAATAGCTGAGGCAGCTTCCCATTCACTTCTACCCCTAATTTTATAGGCGCTATTGTCAAGGTGTTGAGTCAGGCTCTACATATGGCTTTGCTGCTGAGTGCACTAACTGAGCTAGAAAATAAACTGGCACATGCAGGTTATTGGACATCAGTCCTCAGATTGCTAGATTTTGGTCCTTATCAGTAAAAAAAATCAGAGGTCTTCATAGTTCAGTTATACTGCATTTATACCATAAAAATTAGAAGGGCAGTATGCACTTCCATAGATGTTAACATTTGATTAATATGCATTGAGTACCTTGATAGAATTCGTTACCACACATTCAGGTCTGTCCCTCGCAGTTAAGTTTGGCTCTAAATTTAGGAGTCACCTTGACTATCTCAGCTTCCAGTAAAGACCACCATAGTTCATAGCTGCAGAGATGTGACAGCAGTGACTGAACAGGCATGCTACTGTACTTCACAGGGACATTCATATGCAGTTTTCATTGCAACGTTTCACATTGTAAACACGAGTCTATACAACACTATAGTTAAATTGCAGCATTACACTGTGAAAGTCATTTCACTTGGCTGAGTGCTTTCAAAAACTGAAAGGAATAAACAGTTACTTCAATGAAGACTGGACAACTGAGTATTGACTGTGTTCTTACAAGGTTTTACTGGTAAAACAGGAGTGAGAAGCATTCATAACTTGGCTCAATTCTAAAGTCTATGGCAAGACAAGTCTGAACTTTCTTCATTGATAGGGTAAACATTATCTAGAATGGAAAGCAAAGTCAAACTTGATGCAAAGCGACCTGCTCCTTTATCTCTGGAATGTAGTTAAAGCTTTGACACTTGAAAGTTCTGTTTTCCAAGTCATTTGTCTGTTCATCAAAATTCATGCTAGAACACTAGAAGAGTTTTCCAGACCTCAGCCTGGCACACTAAACATTTTGCATATACAACTTGCAGTTATCAGGACTATACTAGTTCACAGAGCCTGAGCAAATCTACTAACCACCTTTTTTAAAAAGTCAAATAATGCCCAAATATAAGAAAGCTACCTGATCAGCAGAATAATTTGCCCCTCACTTCAGGCATTACATTACTCAGACTAAAATTGTACCAACATAGCACCCAAGATTTTTAGCTACAGACCATTTAAAAAACACAAGTGACTCACGTGATCCAGTTCTGTCACTATCTTCTAACTTACTTTTGGTGGGGAACTGCTCTTGTCCAGACTAGGATAAGAACTAGAATATTTCCTTAGTACACAGCAGCCCAGATGCTGCTGAAAGTTTCTCATGTTCTACAGAACACCTGAACGACCCTGTTTTGAGACTTTCCAGGTTTGGTACCCAGTATCCAAGGCAGAAGACATTTAAAGCCCCTAGTCCAACATCTAACAGGAGATCCATCTTATCCAAGAATGGGTACTTAAGGCAGGCACAGTCATCTTGGCTCCTCCATTCTCAGTGGGAAGAGAACTCTGGAAGCTGTCTTGGTAAGTGTGGCAAGTCCATGATCAAGAAAACTGCTTAATGTGGGCACACACTGAGGGCACACAGTCCATCTGCTAGGGTCACATGAAGTCTACAAAGCCAGAGGTGTACACAGCATCCTGGGCAACAGGAACAGGCTATATTGAGTAAGGCTGGTAAATAGTACTGAGTTAGTGCCGTGATACTGTTGTTCAAAACTAGGGTGGATTTCTGAATTCAAAGTGTCAAAGCAACTTGAATATCTTTACAAAAGCTATTTAAATAAGAAAAACGGCATGCAAAAAAAAGTAAAAATCCCATGTGGAATAAAAAGCATTTTGTCAAATAGTTTGTCTCAGTTTTGAACAGAGTTTTGAAGTTTTAGAAAGTTCTAAACTGTGGCCTACTAAGAAGTTGGAATATAGTCATTTTGCCATATATAAACATACCTAGTCATGCTCTGCTTCCCCAGCTTTAGAAGCTGTAAGATCTCTGGTCAGTAGCCTGAACAAAAGTTATTAGGACTTGTAAAGCTTTATACTTGAAAATCAGGTTATAACTTCATGGGGTCAAAGACACCTTAGTAAGACTGAAATTAATGAAGCCTTTACTGATGTAACAATTAATACTAGAAGGCAGCAGTGTTTGGTCCCTCCACATGATTACTTGCTTTCAAAAACATCCGCAACCAAACTCAACTACGCATCTGTCCCTTGCTGCAGCAGCAATTCTAGTCCTGCTTACTCACTGAGATGGTGCAGCGAAGCGAAGACAGGCACAGGCTTCTGCTGCAGAAGTGCAAGTGTGCTTACTGTGAGAAGTTGTCTAGTCTGTAAAAAGCGAGCTGCGAAGGTGTTAAAGGTAAGCAACGTACATAACTAACACACAGCACATCTGAACAAAATCTTGAAGCTCACAACTACAGGAAGAGTCTGCCTAAAGCTTAGTTATCAAACTGAACAAGTCATACACAGCAGCCTGAGGAGAAAAAACACTAAGAATTTGACAAACAATGACTCTTAATACATAACAGACCTACAAACTGAAAGCGTTCAAGCTCCTTTATATATATGTATTCTTTACTAAAAGGCTTCTTTACTAAAAAGTACCTCTCCTTCCTTCTCTAGCCCTCACCCCACTAGCAAGGAGTTCTGCACCAATTTGGGGGCAGAAAGCTTCTCAGCTTCACCTACAAGCATCATCAAAAATAATTTAAGTTTTAAATCCCTAAAAGCACACTCATACAATACCACCACATGGAATGCATGTTGCAGTCTAACCCCACTGAGCGCAGATATTCCTAAGTGTTAAAAATAGACTTCACTAGACAGAAGCCAGCCCACTGATAAACCGGCATTTACATGATTAAATGTAGAATAAGTTGACCACAAGCTTAATACAGTGGTGCCAAGTTGATCCTGGTACAACAAGCAACTGCCTATCGAGCAGCAGCTGTGAGATGATTGTCTACATCAGTTATTTGGTACAATAGGCACAGCAACAGCAAAATGATCCTGTAGCTGTTACCTGCTCTGATAATTAGTAGTTTATTACAATGACCTTTGTAACAGCAGTGAAAATTAGAAAGTATCACCAGATTCACCAATTCAGCAAGTTTTTTGAAAGCCTCTATATACAGACAACACTTGGCATTTGCCTAAAAAGCATCTATGTTTATTAGTGCTGCTTACCAGACCTACTGGCTTCCCTGTTGCCTGTCTTAATACACTTATTTTGGTAGAAATATCGACTCAATAGTACTATAAATACAAAGGCACCTCCATCACACCTTTAAAGTCTCTCCCCCCTAATATAATACCACCTCCCCATGATTTGGAGGGCTTAACTTTGAAGTAAGGGACAGCAGATTACTCATAACCAAGATCAAAAAATGTTTGCCTTGATTGCCAGTATGCCAGGCTTCCCCCTCCACTCCCCCCACCCCCAAAACAAGTCAACTGAAACGCATTACAAAGATTCCCAAAAGGGGAATTGTTTAAAAATTTGGGTAGCTATATCTAAAAGCCGCTTCAAATGTTATGGCTCCAACTATACACCCCACTGTGAGGTAGGTAGCCAAGATAAAAATACTGTAACAAATATTTTAACAGCTGGAAACTCCCTATAAAAACCTTGCATAAGTAGTTTGGTTCCTTGCACCAGTGTCCTGATAGGCAAAACTTTATGATGATACCTAATGGAATCCAATTTCACCGAGCTCTTGCTGAGTAGCATCTCATATACTCTGTCATCCACGGGTTGTCTGGCGGGGGAGGTTTTATCCGGCAAGGTTTCTCTGTTTCTGCGGATCGTACTCGCCTCTGAGAAAGCTTCCTTTTCTCCACTTGTCTCCTGTTCTTTGCTCGTAGAGCAGATTCATGAATCTGGAAGACCAGAGTTAGTGTTACAAGCAGGAAAACAGGCTAGGAAGCCCCCAGGAAAGCCAAGGGGCACTTGCTATTTATCCCAACCCCCATTCTGAAGAAACAGGGTTTGCTAGGAAGATCACATTTTCTCATGTAATTTGCACCACTAATAAAAAAAGAAGCACAGAACTTTTCCAAAAAGAGATGCTTCAAATTCTACTCTGCAATATTTCCCCCACCTCATGGTGGGAAAGACTGCAAAAATCTTTAATGTTTCTCTGAATCTTAACTCTGACATTTTAAAAAGCCTTGTTTCTCCTATTTCTACCATAGAAAACTCTTAATTATCCCTCAGTATGTATCCCTTAAGATCTAGGCATAGTAGTAACATCAATGGTTAGAGACTGCTCACTAGATACCAAAGAACTTCTTGACGTTTAAATATAAAAACCTGTGTCCTGATGAATATTCAAGTTATCATTTTCACCAAATTTGGTCTTAATAGCCAGCTTGTGTTTGCTTGCCTCTGTTTCCAGACTTAAAGATCTCATCTCAAGAGGAGAGTAACAACTTTGAAACATCCAAGAAAAGTGACCTAGGCAGGCTATAAGCAGTCCCTCCTTACAGAGCCACCCCTACTGACAGGGCACTACCATGGCTTTCAATTATTTAACTGTTTGAGAGGAATCCTGCCACTCACTACAAATCAGAGACCCTTAAGGGTTCTTCAACTTTGTTTCTAGCATGAGCAATGTTAGAAGTCTTCCACAGTATCTCTCTCCACTCAAGTTTGGCATTAACATCTATTGGGCTTCAACAAGGCACCAGTCAGCATCTTCCACTGCTGATCCAAGCTTATCAATCCAGTAACAGTGTCCCTTATCAGGACAGGCAGCTTCTTCCAAAAGCTGCAGGTCCCGTTCTTCATTTCCTTAAGAGTTCAGCTGGACTCTCCCAGGAAGGAGAAAATGCTTCAAACCCTTTCCAAAACAGCCTGCTGGAAGTCAGCTGCACCTCACACTCAAGAGCACATCCACCACATTAATCCTCAGGTATCTTGGCTCAGGGATTCAGACTCAGAGATTCAGATCCCAGCTTTGGGATGCCTGGTGCTAACCACCTGCTGCTTTTCATGAAGTTCAGAATGCAGCAATACACTTAAAACAGCCAGTTTTGCTGGTAGCACTATTACAGCCAGAAACGAGATAGCCAGGCATTAATCAGAACTTCCAAGTATTGCTCAAAACAGGTTAACAGTTAACAGCTACTGCAGTCAGACATGTCAAACATCTTGAAGTTTACTGCTGTAACTTTTCCTTTATTATTAATGACAATACTGTACTGACAGTACATAACTACAGTTAGGTAGATCTCTCTGAACTTTCCTCTGCTTCTCCCCTCCACACCAAACCCAAGTTCTTGACTACCACATAGAAGTGTTAACTCTAGTGAGTTAACTCTCTTTTTTAAAAAGTGGTTTTTGGTATCACCAAAGCTAGACTGTGCAAACTCAACTGGATAATGTAGAAAACTGGCTGTCTTTATAAAACAGGGTTTAGCAACACACAAAGACTCTGCAGCAAGCAGAGCTAGGCATCCAAACATGTTTTTGTTTTTTGACACTTACCTTTTTTTTTTTGAAAGCGTTTTCTCAGAAATACTGTACTGCGCAGAAGGACTAATCTGACCAAACTCTGCTCATACACAACTCCAAGCACAGCCAAACCTGGAGGGATGACACCAGCTCTCAAAGGAAACAAAGCAAGCCCCTAACTCCACTCCTGCATGACATAGCATAGCCACAGCAGGACAGTACCACCCACAACAGAACAGGTTGTTGAAGCCCTGTTTCCCAAGCAATGACAAATAAAAGCATCCTTGGAAGTTTTACCTAGATATTAGCCATGTGTCTTTTCTAGGCTCTAAGTCATCAGTTCTCACTTAAATAGAAGCTTTTTACTTACTTCATTCACTGAAGCAGAAGCACAGACGTTGTGAGTTTTCTGGCTTCCAGTATCTGTCTGTTTTTCTCCCCACCCATACAGAGCAAATGGATGCTTATTCTCCTTTGGTGCATCTGTCTTTTGAGGACTTTTGGCTGATCTTCGATCGTTACGACTGGACAAGGCACTTCGGCTTGGACGTCGTCCTGTACGGCTGGTTTTATCTGCTTCCTTTGTGGAAGTCTGTTCTACAGTTTTTTCTTGCTCTTCCTTCTGATGCTTTTCTTGATCTTCTCTTTCTTTTTCTGAAAAAAAGAAAGGTCTGCTTTGAGCTCCCAATAACAATCATGCCTATCTGCACAGCCTCTTGATATGTCACTGAAGCTGCACTTTTTTTTCAGCAAGTGAAGACGTCACTAATTCCACCGCAGCAAAGGCATACCTCACTCAAATGCCTTCACTCCTTAGTGACTGATATTTCCAAGCCCATCCCTCTGCACATCAGCTTCCACACATTTAAGCGTGCCTTTCGCTAGTGAGGCTACAGAAGCCTAATAGCTCCAGGCAGCACTGTAAATGCACTAAGAATGTTTCCAGTGATCTTCCATCTTCGCAGTTTCATTCTTTCATCTTTCAGACAGCGAACAGATGGACTGCTGAACGGCATGTAGATGCTGCCAGCCAGAGAACAAGCCTGATAAAGCTATGTAAAATAAATCCCTCATATTACAGACATCCACTGAAAGAAGAGTGCATTTTCAAGCTCCCTGATTATTCATGCATACATCTTGGTTATGGTTTGCTGTTTACATCGGAGAGGGAAATATGAACCAAAGATTTATAAAGCAATCAACATCACCCTTGCTATCTATTCAGTGAAGAATGCCTTGTGTTTAAAGCATCACACAGCAGGCAGTGCTGCCCTAGACTAGTTTCCCCACCTTCCCTAACAGCATGTCAGTCACCACCCCCAGCTCCTGACACCAGACAACAGGGCTGATATAACCAATGCCATTTTATACAGCAGTTACACCTACAAGCAGGGTGATCAGCACTGAGAAAAGCACACTTGCCCACCAGCACGATGAAAGCCCCCATGGCTGGGCTGCCAGGATGCAGTGACCCCACCACCGAAGGAAGTACAACAGCACATGAGATATTACCCATAAAAATCAGCATCTGCAGCTTCCAAGTGGGCCTTGTACCAGAACTGCTGCTGGATGGCAAACGATACCACCATGGTCATCGTCCTCCAAGATGAAAGGGATTTGAGTGATTTTGTGTATTCCAAGTCTAGGTCATGACTATTGTGTTCCATGTGGTTTACTCAGTACTTGACCCACACTGCAAAGGGCCCAGGTGATTAAAAATTAGGTGATAATAAAGCTATGCTAATTGCTAAAAACTCTGTATGAGGATAAAGCTCTAATTATACCAACAGCTTTCTGGCCAGTTCCCTACCCAAGATCCCTAAAGGCCCTGCCTGTTCCCATAGCACCAGGTGACAAAGGGGTGCAGCATTTGTCCACCAGACATTAACGTTTACAGAACCTAATATGCATCATTTAAATCTGCACACTTAGACTGATACTGAAGGCCAGATCAGCATTATACAAGACGATATATAATATACAATAAGACATTATACAAGCAGACATCACGACCCAGTCTTTCCGTAACTTTTAGGCCAACCATACCTTTTGTTTAAAAGGCAACCAAAGCCACCTATTAACCTAACAGCACAGCAGTCCGCTGCTAAGAGCTCTCCCTGCGAAGGGCTACCTTTGACCTTGAGCTGCAGCCTTGCCCTGAACACACAGTGGTGCCGTCAAGCTGCTTGCAGAGCAAGCTGAACACGCAGGACTCCTGCCGCACCAGCTGCAAGCTGCCCACACTCCAAGTCGTGTGCTTCCAGCAACCACCAGCACACGCTGGTGTGTATGGAAAGAATTCCTCCACTGATATAGAATGAATTTGTCTTGCTTACATATTGAGAGGTTGACCACAAACAACTAGAGCAAACTTCACAGCAGTATCTTCATTAAGAGCAGAGAGACTTGCCCATCCCATGACACAACAGCAACCGCTCATGCTAATCGCTGTGATTTAGCTAATCAAGCTCATGCATGCCCGATCTGACACCGCTTTAATTTCATTCTAGCATCCACCCAGCTTCACCAGAATGGAAGTTACCCGCCCGGCACAGCAGTGCTTCACTTGTACCCTCGCTCTGCCCCAGCAGGGTACAGGATAATCCGCTGCACGCACCAGCACTGCCCCGAGGTGGGCTGCCTCAGCTGCTCAGCTTGTTCATTTCCTACTCACTGCCAAACCAGCACAGCACCTGGTGCTGGGCACTCCAGGCTGTGCAGGTGCAGCGTTCAGAAGCAGATGCCACTGCATCATGGCCAAGTAGCTGCTAGAAGTAGCCAGCAACACAGCAGCATCCAGAGTCCGACTGAGTGCCCCTAGAGAACAGCCAAGGAAAGCAGCCGGTGCCAGCGGAGTGACAGAACGAGAGCAACGAGTGGCCACATACTGAAATATCAGACACAAGGTTTCGGTCACAGCCAAAGCTGGATAAATGTGAAAAGCAGTGACCCCAGTGTGGTAAAACACCAGCTTTGCGTGGCATCCTGGGCTCTAGGGCACAGCTTCACCGCTGACCAGGCAGCACACGCAGTCCAGCTGCAACAGGCAGCACAGAGGCATCCCCTAGTAGTCTGTTACCTACAAGTTCCTCTACACTGCCCGCTCTTAAAGAGGAACCAGCTTGGTCCTCTTCCACATGCAAGAGGCCATATCAGGAGGAGGCACTGTTTTGAGCATGTCAGCGACACTTCAGAGAATAACACAGTGAAGGGAGGACATGTTGCTGTCAGATATGCAATGAGTCACTTGGTGAAAGAAGCCATTCCATCCTGCCCAGGAAAACTGCACCTTCCTTCTCCACAGGAGAGCACAACAACACGGGAGTTCAAAAGCCACGGAAGATGGCATTTAGAGTCTCCAAAATACAGGAAAGCGGGGTCTCCGCAATCACATCGGTAGCCTTACTTCAAAGCAACAGACGAGCCTGGATGCTGCTCACTCGGATCCAGTCCCAGCTGGTGCAGAAATGACGAAGCCAGCCTGTCCCAAAATAGCTATAAAAGCATATGAGTAAATGGCACGCAGAATCCTGCTCAGCCTTGCAGTAAACGCTGTATGCTGGAGCATACTATGGCACCTTGTGTGCACTTGCTATTAGAGCAGATACTGTAATGAGTGCACTCCTACAGCTCATTTATATGAACTCAGTGAAGGTACAAGGCTGATGTCTTCACCAGACATTTATTTAAATCTTATTTGAAACTTCAGCAGATATCCCAGCAATTTCGTGAGGCACCCCTGATGCAGGAAGGCAGCAGCTGACAGCAGAGAAGCAGACGCAGGCACCAGCAGCCATCTCCTGCCCCTGCAGCACGGCAGCTCCGGCAGGCACTGCCGAATGCGTGCTGCAAATAGAACAGGAAACCCAGAACCGACTGGCTGCAGCATTACGGGGATTAGCCACGATAGGGAAAAAGCTGGGAACATTTCAGAACTGCATCGCAGATGCTAAGCAGAGCACACTGGACAGGAGGGGATTAAGTGCTTAGCAGCAAAACAAGGCTGCCAGGCCCACCCAACAGGACAGTTGAAGGCTCCAGCCCAGAAGAGGTCACTTAAGTCCTCCTGCAGCACCCAACTTGCATAACAGCTCCCCTCCACTGCCCAACAAGAGTTGGTGGAGCTTTTCTCCCTCCCACAGCACTGTGTGCTCTACCAGGCTGAGAAGAATCCCATTCCAAACGTACTTCCAGCAAGCCAGCAGAGCCAACAGCCTTCCTATTAGACCTACAAGTCCCCAGGGATCAACTCTATCATCTGTGTGGGATGTCCACCCCACACAGGGCTACCTCAGGTTCAGAAGCATTTTGTACCAAAGCAGGAAACTCTGGGTTCTGCCCCCAAGTCACCTTCAGAGCTCCCCTGTCCAGATAGAGCACTGAAGCCAGGGTTTGAGAGGTGCCTGCTCTGGGAAGCCTCCTGCACACCAGTCCCCTAAGTGCCAACACCCCCAAGCAAGGCAGGTCTCCAAGGCCTCTTGAGGGGGCACATATGCAGTTGTGGCTGTGAATAACTCCCACAGCTGGGCAGAAATCTGGCTTGACTCGATGGCAAAGCTTGTTTCCACCCAAAAGACACTCAAGTGACTGGATCACAGTACTGTAACCCCTAAGCTGACACCATTACCTTCTTCCCCCACCACCAGTTGCTCCTCCCCACGCACATAAGCCAGCAACTACACCTGCAGCATCATGACAGACAAGATCCAGGAAGGAGTTTGAAATTGGATCTTCTACTGAGCTGCACAAATCCAGATCCATCAGACTCTTGTGTGGCAACTGCTTTGACACCAGCTTGTCACCGCTGTCATTCCAGACCTCTGTACAGAAGTGCTGAAGGCAAAAATCACAATAAGGATGGAAAGATGGCTTAATCCTGGATGTGTGCGCAGCAGTATCATCTCACAAACATGTTTGCCTGCCGTGCCGCTGCCAAGAGCTCCTGTCTTTCACTCACCAGCCCACAGGATTCTGTTGACAGGTCCGAGGACGCGTCAACTGAACCAGCTGATTTAGGTCGAGATTTCTTTGGATTATGTTTAACTCACACCCATGCCTGGACATGTTCTGCAGAGCAGTCCCACCAACAGTGTCGCAAGCGAAGAGCCAGAAGGAATTATGCCAAATTTGCCACTCAGCGCACCTTAGCATCACTCAGCTGCCACTTCAGCATGAGATATATTGACAAAATGCACTTGCCCTAGTTGTCACCTCAGAGTTTGATGCTGGCAGTACTTTAGACCAGCACCACTAAACCTTGAAGTCAGGCAGTGCTGATTTGTGCAGCTTTCAGTGCTCCCTCATGGGTAGGAGCTGTGTGAGGAGCAGGTAATTCTGTTTCTTCTACAAAAAAAAAAAAACACTGCGTGTGGTAGTATTTGGACATTCAGCAACATTACTGCTGGCCAAACATACTTTGCCACAGCCACTTTAGATACCATATAGCCAGAAATCCATCTCCCCCCAGCACAGAGGGAAGCAGCAGTAGCCAGGTAACAACCAGGATGCTGCAGCGTGTGGGTGGATGCCAGATACAGAAGACAAAAGATGTCACTGGCATGAGCACACTCAGCTGCCCCCACAGCACTTCAGCATAATTAAGCTCCTCCAGAAAAAAAAAAAAAAAAGGCAGTTGAATAACACAAGATTCATAGGGTGGCAGTTTGTGTGTTATCTCCTCTTCTCCTCTGCACTTCTTAATTAGCCAGTCACTAAAAAGAAAAACACATCTTTAATTGCCTAATATTGAATGAGTCACTTGCTTTCTGATTGTACACTAAGCTATACACTGATATAAATTTCCACTTAATCCAGCTGCCTAAGCAGGGTTGTTCTCAGGCCTTTTACTAAGGCTCTTAAATGCCTGCAAGAAAATATATTTATACTAAGTTGCTTTACAGAGAAGCAAAGATCAGGTACAGATTTTTCTCCCATTGTAAATGGGAAGAACCTAAGCAAAGATGAGGTGTTCTCTTTGAGCAGCCACAGCACAGTTCCACCAGCTACAGGCACAGCTGCCCAAGAGCTCAGAGCTGGGCAGGCTGGCATTGCTCTGCAGCCCCTTTGCCACTAAGGTGAGGGGACAACCATGCACACACACAGGACAGACGCACCCTCACTGGCCACAGAAAACACCTGTATGAGCAGCTCATCTGCAGCTAGCAAGTTTCTACCTGCTGCCAGAGCAGATCCAACTGGAATCAAGCCACGGTCTCTTCCAGAGACAGCCACGGAGGGCAGCAGGAAGGCCAAGGACTGCCCAGCATCCCCACATGCAGCCTCAAGCCTCGCCAGCTGCCAGTCAGTCCAGGACACAGCAAGCTACCTGCTGTGCCCCACTGCTTTGATACACAGAAGAATGAGATCCTGGCCCCCACCACATCCACCCAGGATCAGCATGTGTTCAGACTGCATCAGAAGAGGCAGGAACCCCAAGGTCTGAGCCCCAACTGCTTTTGCACTCCCCTCACTAGAAACCAAGCCTTTAGCCCACCCTAACAGAGCACATCTTTTCCCACACTGCCATTCCCTGCTCCTTCAGCAGAGATTTCTCAGTGCTGCTTCTCAGAGCTGCTATATACTTGCTTCTTCCACACATACTCTGCAATACCCCTTTCCTCAAGGCACTACAAAATACTACTCGAGGAAAGCAAGATCAGACCCACTAACAGTGCTACCTTCTGGCTACCTGGGGTGCTGTCATCAGTGTATGGCTGTGGGGAGATGGAGAGCTGTAGTGGGGCAGCCAGCAGCAGAGCACACCTCCAGCTCCTTCAACCCAAGCAGGCTGTGTTCTTAAGAGTGTCTGTGACCATTCCTGATGCCTTGCCATCTTCCCCCACCATAGATGTTAAAAAATGCTATACCACCAGCAGGCACTGTAACACCAGTCCTCCTGAGGAGGAAATAGCTAACAGAGCTAAAGCTAATGTGGTATCTTTAAGGGTAGTGACTGCGGCTGAGCTGTGAATATCAGGGTACAGACCGTCCTGGTAAGCTCAGGCCCCAGGGGACATCAAGCCAGACGATGCGATCTCCCCAGGCCAAAGCAGCACATCTAACCCCAGGACTAATCCCCAGCAGCACGCGGCTTAACTCCCCGCTCCCTGGGCATGCAGCTGGCCCTAAACACGCTGCAGAACACCTGTCAGTGGCTGCCGGATCAAGCCTCATTTCAGCACAGGTGAGGCAAGGCATTTTAGGGGATGAGAAGTTAACGGTGTTGAGAGCTCGGTGGCAGCGCTACCTGCCCGCCCGTGCCACAGCGCTGCTTTTGGGGGGCCAGAAGGTGCCATAAGCTAGCACAGAGCACAACGCGGCCGGTTCTGCTCCGGCTGCAGACCCGGGCTGCTGCCGCTGCGCCTTACATAAGCGGCGGCTCCATGGCAACGCTTTACATAAGCGGCCGGGCGCCGCTTCCCACAGCCCCCCGCTGCCGGCACCCACGCCACAGCCGCCCGCGGCCGTTGGGGCAGCCGTTAACGGCCGGTGTCGCGCGCCCCCCAGCCCTCCCCTCACCCCGCCCCAACCACGCCGCCCCCGCTCCTACCGGGTCCGGCTCCGGCTCCGGGTCCGGGTCCGTCCCGCCCCGCCTCGCCGCCCGCCTCCTCCTCGTCGTGCGCAGCCGGGGGCGGCGAGGGGGACCCGGCGGTGCTGCTGCCGCCGCCGCCGTTGCCGCTGCTGCTGCTGCTGCCGCCGCCCTGCTGCCAGCCGTCCCACAGCCAGGGCCGGTGCGCCTGCTCCAGCAGGCGGCGGCTGAGGCGGTAGCGCAGCAGCTCCAGGTAGCAGGCGCCGCACGCGTCCCACTGCGGCTCCCTGAAGCGCTTCATGTACTCCGTCTGCACGCGCCGCGCCGGCACCACCATGGCGGGGCCCACGCCGGGAGCCCAGCGCCCGCCGTCCGCTGCCGCCACCGGCCACCGCCTCCGGCCGGGCCCCGCCCCGCCCGCTGCAGCGTTTAAACCCAAACGGCGCCGCACGGGCCCGCCCCCCGCCCGCGGGGAGCCAATCGCGGCGCGGGGATCCCCCCGCTGTGTGACGTCACGGAGGTGGCAACGGCCCCTCCCCTGCCCCAGCTCCATGCCGTGCCCTCGGCTCCTGTCGCTGTCCCCAGGGGGCAGAGCTCAGCGCCTGCCCCTCCGCTCCCCTCCCCTCGTGAGGGAGCTGCAGCCGCCATGAGGCCTCCCCTCAGCCGCTCCTCAGGCAGAGCCCGGCCGCAGGGGGGCACTGGCGGCCTTCCGCAAGCCCGTGTGGGCGGGAGTGCCGGCACCCAGGGTCAGCTCCGAGCAACATTTGTGCACGGAATTTTTCTTTATTCCTCCCCAAAAAGGCTCTGCCCCCAGTTTAGGCAAGCACAGCTCACGGACACTCCAATCCATGGCTTCCCCTCCCGACAGCGAGGAAGGGATTGCCGAGCTGCAGAGCCGAACTCCCCCTGGGTGCCCACAAGGCTGCCCCCAGCCATTAACACATGCCTCAGCCTTCGTACACGAAACACCACAACTCAAGCTCCCATCTTCTGCATTTTCTCCCCAAACTGCACCCTTCAGAGCAGGTAGCTGCTCCTCATACCGGCCCACAAGATGTTAGCACACTATAAGCAATGCAGGGTTGTTGTCAGCTGCCCCTGCCCCTCCCTCCATTGTACCAGCCTTGTTTTGGGGCCATTTGCCCTGGCTGGCATGAAAACAAGCACCCAGCCACATGTGTGCCATGAGGTAAGCCGTGTCCTCATGCTCCCGCCCCGGTTTCAGCACATCCCTTTCATTCCTCGCACACACACCCCGCAGTGATGGGCAGATTGGCCGCAGCCAGACTTGGGGAAATAACCCGGGACAATTTGTATTAAAAGACCTGTAACAGAAGCTTGTGGAGACACCCAACAACACCGAAGCCAAAAGCCACACCTTACCCAAGGCACATTCTGCACAGCTTGCCACTATCAATCTTCAGGCCTTAGCAGTGCAGGAGCCACCAGGCAATAGGGCCCGGTGTCCCTCCAGGCAGCCCCCATCCTAAACCAGCCCTGGAGCACGTTCAGTGGCTCTGGGGGAGGATGCTGGGCTTGTGCGGGGTGAAGGAGGCGAAGGACAGCTCTTCCTAGAGCTGGAGCTGAACAGCTCCATGTGCCCCAGCCAGGGATCGCTCCCAGTCCTCAGCACAGCAGCTCTGGATGATCTCAGCGTAGCTATATAAACATTTACTTTTTTAATCCTAATGAGTTTTGGCTTCAGCACATCAGGGCAGAGACCTCCATGGGCTGAGAGTAGCCAGTCATTAAGCAACTGCAGCTCCACAGATGCCTGAATGAGGAACTACAATATTTACGAGCCTGAGAATTTCCTCCCTTACAAATTTTGCTGTTTTTTTTTTTTTTTTTTTCCTTCATTAAAAAAACAAGTAAAGACACCATTCAAACCAAAACAGAAATTTGAATCCTGCTTTTAAATCCCTTTTCCCCCGAGGATCTTATTTCTGCATCTTAATCCTTATTATTGTTCTCCTGCAGGTAGCACGCCAGGTGGCCAGGTAAGTCAGGAGTTTCACACCAGATCGATGGCAGAGCTGGAACCAAGCCCCAGAGCCCTGATTTCTTCCACCTCTCCGTGGCAGCGGGCACCAGGGGAGGAGAGGTGGAAGCAGGGCTGGAAAATTACATGTCAACATTGCTTTCACATCAGCAGGCTGACTCCCAGCTGAAACAGGAGCAGTCATCATCTGAAATGGGGCTGCTGAGAGACCTCTTGGGTAAAGTCTGAGGGAGGGAGGAAACAGGGAAAAGAAAGAAGCATTTTCTTATAAATGAATGTACTTTTTAAAATATTTAACAGCATAAAATCCAAATCAGCAAGGCTTTCCCTGCCAGAGAAAGAAAATAACACTCTGACACAGGCTTCCTAGGTCTGTATCTGCTGGTGAAACTGCCAAGCCCTGGGGGTGGCTGTCCCAGCCACCTCACAGAACAAGCCCCCACGCTGCTCACAGAAGCCTGCTTAATCCAGCAGATGCAGGGGCTTTGGTTTCACGGGCTATTATCCCTTTTAGGTTTGTACCAGCTGCCCCCAGAATAAAGCCATCACGGAGAAGGATCAGAAGCCCCAGCGGCTCCCTTGCAGAGCATCCCCCAGGCTGAGGGGCTCTCCAGAACCGGGTGCCATGGAATTAAACACCGAGTCGGACACTCTGAGGGTGCAAATCACCACGCATGGAGACGCAGACCACAGCACAGTCAATTGCAATATGTGCAAGGCGTTTTTGAGCTCGTGGTCCCAAGAACATGTGTAGGAGGCCACCGCAAGGAGCCAGCAGCAGCGGCATGCCGGGGACCGGGTGACAGCTCCCCCTTCCCTCCCTGCTGCCTCTTCACTTGTTGTCACCTCCACCTAATGGGGAAGAGCATCGGCGGGGAGGATTAGCAGCTGGACACTAATCCCCAGTGGCCACGATGCCCTGGGCATGCGTCTCGCCTGCTCCACTGCCCTGGCTACGTCTTTAAGCCAGCACACGGGGGACCTCGCGGAGAGCCCTGCTGGGGGGACGCCAAGGGGGGCACGCGGCCGGGGTTTGGTGAGCGGTGCCCCTAATATGGTCTCAGCTGCGCTGACTGGCTGGGGGCTCCCCTGGGAGGAATGCAGCCCCTTATAAAAGCCCCCACAAAGGCAAACCCTCCCGGGTTTTAGCGGGGAGAGAGCGAGGCGGGCTCGATATGGGAATTTTGCCTGCCTCCTGGAGACCGTCCAGGCTCTATTGGGTTTCACGCGGTGCGCAGCGGCTGCCTGGGCTGGGTAAGACTCGACAGCGACCGGGACGTGGTGGACATCAGCAGAAAAAGCCCGTTTTCGTGCAGCGTTGCTTGGGGAGGGGACACCTGCCCCCAGCCAGCCCCCTGCCCTGAGCTCCCTGCTCCACTCCAGCCACAGAAGCAGCACGGCCACGCTGGACTCCCAGCCTATGCTCTGCTCTGACTGCTTTTCTGTTAAATCCTTGCTTTATTACGCCTGCCAGCTTTGTTCTGCTCCTAGTTGGCAAAACTGGAAAAAAAAAAAAAAAAGAAAAAGAAAAAGACAGAGGAAGAGAAGTTCCTCACAAAGTCTCTTCAGAAGTGGGCACTCAGGCAAGGAGCTTTGTCCCTCTCTGTGTGGTGGGGAAGGGGCTCTCTGAATTCATCCCTTTTTGCATTTCCCACATCTGTCAGCTTGCCTGCCCCTTCCCTCCTCCCACCCTTTCCCCTTTAGCACAGAAGGTTCAGCAGCAGCCTCCCCAGAGCATGCAGGTGGCTGCCATGGTGCTGGCCCCTTCCTCCAACAACCTCAACTGCTCCCCGCCGCGGCAGGACCCACAGCACCACTACTTTGTTTTTTCATCTTCTACATCCACCAAAGTGTTACATTCATCCCCTTAACCCATCCTCATCCCAAACAGCCTCCCCTGCCCCACAGGCTGTGGGTCCAGACCCAGCTGTTCTCTAGGGCACAGCTCCTCCTGCACAGGACACGCTCGCTGGGACATCCCAGGAAGCAAACGGTAAGAAAGGCGGATGCTCAGAGTAATGCACGTGCTGGTAGGAGAGATGGTGCTCCTCTGAACAAACCATCCCAGCACCGTGGTTAAAAAAAATGAAGAAGAAAAGCAATGGGAAGTGTTTTACCCATTCCAACGACCAAGCCCCCATTTTGCTGAGAAACACAAAAAGGATCGCCAGCTGCTGACCGTGCGCCGGGGCAGCCACCGCCCCGGCAGTGGCAGAGAGAGCCACAAACGTGCGAGCAAACATGGTGTAGCACCCAGTTTAGAACAAGGCACATAGATGGCGAATGCAGTCCTGGTGAAATAATACTTCAGAGGAGAGCTAGCCCAGATAGCCATAGTTTAAAAAAAAAAAAAAAAAAAAAAAAACACAACCCTGCCTTGAACAAAATGTCACCACTGTAAAGGCATTTTCTCAGGTATCACACGGGAGTATGAGAATGGAAATGCATGAAAAGCATGGCACACCTCTAAATGGACATGAAACGAGCCATCAGCAGGGGGGGATTTATTTTTAACCCCTCGGAACCTGCGGATGTGCAAATCCCATCTGTGCAAGTCTCTACTGCTAGCAAGAGGCACGTAATCGGCCGCTTGGCTATCGGGCTGGAAAATGCCAGTGCAGTCAGGGTTAATTTAGCCTCCAGATAGGAGGGAGATTAAAGTCTTAGGGTGTCTCTTCCTTTGGCTTCCTAGCAATCCCAGCCAGCAGCCTGAATGCACACACATGTGCTAAGCGCTGCCGACCGCACAGCAGCTTTGCAGTTTGGGCAGAGCCTGGCCCGGCTTGCAGCCTCTGCTCCAAGCAGGACGGAGCTGGTACAGCACATGTTGCTGCCCTGGGGCTCATCATCTCTGTTAGCATCACGGCACTGGGTGCCGGCCCTCGCACATGGGCAGCAGGCAGCATGGACCCAGAGCTCTGGGCTTGCTCCATCCCCAAAACTGTCTGCAGCCCCTCACGCCACTCAGCATTTAATTGGAGATTTCCCATCGGGTCTTAAAGGCTTCCCGGAGGATTGCTGATCAGCGAAGCACAGTGCCTGTTTTAAATAAAAGCAATCATTACAGTGAGTTTCTCCAGTTTAAATTGTTAATACATTTGTCTCTGGATGCCTTTTTGTCCTCTCCAGTACTCTCTATCCTAAAATCCTCCACCAAAGTAGCCTTCTTACACGGGCAGTCACCAAAAAGTCCAGCCACTCTCAAACAGCAGCTACAGACACAGCAGCATCCTTACAAAAAGAGTATTTCAGATCCATAACCAGACAGGTTGGTGCTGGGATTTTGATTTTCAGAGGAAGGGGGCCAAGCACAGCTGTGCACCTGGTGGCAAAAGCCAGCATGTGAAGCACTGCATCCCCGCAGAGCACCAGCAATTATCCCCAGAACGGTTTTGACAAATGTGTGTCCATGAAAAAAAACACGCACCACTTGTGAGCGCCTCGCTCAGAGGGCGTTGACATCCGCTTGCATTGTTTACAATGGATTATCTGCTCGGCGTGAGGGACCTGTTGGCTCTGGAGAGTGCTGTTCAGATGACTTTCATCTCCTGAGCTCGCTGGTTTCCATCCAGAACCAGTTGCCAGCAAACCAAACCCCACACAGATCGTGCCCCAAGTGCACGGTGGCACAGGGCAGGGGGCAGGCAGCTGCCCCTTCTTGTCCCCAGTGCCACGCACAAAGCCAGCATCAGTTCTGCTCTCAGGGAAGCTGGGCACCAGCTTCACACTCACTGAGAGGAAACACCAGCATGACCCACAAGCCGTGTGTTTTGCTAGCAGTTGCTGACCAGCTGGGTGGCTTTATGCTGGAGAGAGAAAAGAGGGATTTGGCGACTCTAGGTGCTGATCCCACAGTCAGGTGGGCATCCCTGCCTTCCCCATACTGCTGTTCCCACCATCCACCCAAGGGCAGAGCCACCTCTTCCTCAGGCTGGGAAACACTTGTTTATTTGCAGCAGCACCATTCAGCCTGGCCAGCGTCACATGGCTGCTCCTTATGCTGTCCTAGCAGGGCTCAGAGCTCTCTGCCTGTGAAGGAGATCTGCAGGTGATGCTGGATGAACACTACTGCACCCTGCCTTGCTACGCTGGGCCAGAGAGAAATTGCCTTTCTGTAAAGTCCTTCAGTATCAATGTCCATCAAAGAGCAGTTAGCTCCGTGTGACATGCAGAAAAAGGCAAACAGGAATAAAATCAGTCACTTTCATCACAAATGTGTGGCAGCTCTGCTTTCCAAGGAAGATTATGAACATGCCAGACTTGCCTACATTGATACTCTTAATTTTACAGCCAAGGAAGATGGGCAAGTAGGTCTCCCTGTCAGGATCAAGGGCACACAAACCCCAGATTCTCCCCACCCATGTCCCAGGGGACAGGTTTGGCCAAGAAATCAAAGTAGGAGCCACCATTAAATACAGCAAACAGTGAGTGTCCTCCTTTCCCAAAGCACAGCAGCTGTGCAAAGGCAGAGCTCTGTGGTCAACAGGCAGAGTGGCGCTGAGCCTGGCTGTGTGTGCCCACACCCAGCCCTGGCCTCATTTGCCCAGTCCACCAGCAGACTGGAAGGCCACCACTTAAAAATAACCAAAAGGGAAAAAGATGATCATGCACTCATCCAAACCACTCTTTAAAAACTCTTCGAATGCCTTTGTCCCTCTTTGCCCTTTGCCTGTGGAGAGGAGACAGGCAGAAAGGGTCAGGATCCTTCTCCTGTATCCCAGTGGGCTGGAGATGTTTTCCTGGTTTCTGGTGGAGAAACTACAATGCCAGGCATCTGACAAATCCCACAGAGAAACAATCCTTCCATTCCTTCAACGTGCTACCAAGCTTTCCTTCGTGAAGAAGGTATTTACTCCTAACTCATCGAGGTTTCCCTTCAAGGAAGGTGTAAAACCATTTAAATAAAAATGTTTTGGACAGAGCCAAACAGCAGATCATGGCCTGGAAATTTGCTGTAGGAGGACAACCCTAAAACCCTTATATTTGCTTACTTATCTATGAAAGATGATCTAAAAATAATAATAAATAATAATAACTCAATAGATAAGCCAACTCAAAGCCTTAATTTAATTTGTCATTTTGATCAAAAAAATCTTTCTGGAAAATCCATTTTTCCATCTTTTTTTTTTTTTTTTTTTTTAGATTTTTCATCCCCGAGTCAACTTTGTCCCTTCACCTCTGTTTCTTTAGATTGTTTAAGGTGCCTGGATGTTAAGGTCACAGTGACTTCACCTTACGGCAGCCTGCTTTCCCTTCCAGACCCAATGCTGTCTCTCCCTGTTCTGTGTAAAATAAAGAGTCAGAGAAATTGGTGGGAAAGTGTCTGAGGGGATATGAAGCGCGGTGTTCCCAAAATAATGCTGGGTAATACCAGGGTTTGCAGCCCCCTGCCTCTGCTGGTCTCTGCCCACCCTGCACCCAGCAGGCCAGGGCTGCCACGCGTGCCGAGATGGCTGTGCCCTCCCTGGCTCCCCTCGCTCCTCTGAATTATTGCCTGCGTCCCATAGTACGCCCCCAGAATCCCTTCCACAGTTTGGAAGGGTTATTTAGCGAGTCAGATATAGCAAGGCATGAACTTATAAATAGAGAAGGGGCATGGCTGGGGACTGTGCAACGTGACTCACGGCTCAAACTGACAGCGAAGAACTTATCAGACATTTGCTTTAAATATTCATTTAGCAACACCAGCCCCTGCTCACGGTTACACTTACCATATAAAAACATCATGCCCATGTGTGGCCGGTGTATCTACGGCCATTTCTCCAAAACGGGCCTCTTGCTGGCCAGAGGCAAACCGGGGTCCCAAAGGGAAAAGCCACTGCAGGCCCGCTTCGCGCCCAGAGCCCTACCTCAGCACGGCCAGGGCAAAGCCGATGTGACCGCTGAGGGTATCAGACCCTACGGTTGTGTCACGACACATTTATCTCCTTAAATACTTCTTTTCCACCCGTGTATCTTAATTGCTAAAGCTGCTGCTTCTGAGGAATATCTGCGCTCCAGACATAGGCCTCGCTGCGGTGGATTTCCTTCTATACCCCTTATCTCTTCCTCAGTTCGGACTGATTCTTCCACACAAAATGGTGAAAAACAGATATCAGTCATGAAATCAGCAATACAAAACCCTACAGAACAGGCAATAGGTTAAATACATACACTTTACAATTTTCAGGAATATATAAATATATATATTAATGGTTTACTTCCAACCATTCACTTCATAGTCTCAAGCCATTTTTCTGGACTTTCAGAAATAAAATTAATTGTTCTCTCTTTCTCCCTTTCGAATTCCTCATGTTATTGCTTTTATTGTTATGGATTTATTTCTTAATCTGGGACCGGATCATGCCAACACTTAAACTTTAACCAAATCCCTTGTCCTCTCAGTGGCTTCAGGGAGGATCACTCACATAAATCAATTCCAGCATGTCTGCCAAAAGTTAAACTGAGAGTTTGTCTAACCCAGTGTCTAAGACCTGATAAATGGGCAGACATTTTGCTGCAAGGTGTGATCAGGCAAATATAACCTGCACAGATGGTCGAAATTAAGTGCGATGTCAATACAGGGCCCCTGGGAGCCTGCATTAATTTGTATTAATCTGGAAGCACATCATTAATGCGATCATCTCAGATGATCCCATACGATCACCCCAGCCCCCTTCTCCTTCCATGGCCACCCCTCCACGTCCACAGCTTTCACTGCTTGCTCTGTCCCTGCCCGGAGACCCCTGCCCCAGCAAGAGCACTCTCCACACCATGTGCTGACCCTGCAGTATTTTCTGTGTTATTCTTTGCTCTCCCCTCTCAGCAACCTACTCCTTTTATTTTTAAACAATGATGCACGTCCAGCAGGTGTGCCCCATGGGCTGCCTGCACTTCTGGGTCAGCCTTTGCCCATGCAAGCTGCAGATTGTAACGAAACCCACCATTGCCAGTTTGGGCAGAGCTACACTTGTTTTCTGGAGCCTGGTCAGGATTTGACAGGAGTTATTACAGGATCACAGAGTGGCTGAGGTGGGCAGGGCCCTCTGGAGCCCACCAGGCCCAACCCCTGCTCCAGCAGGGACACCCAGAGCAGGCTGCCCAGCCCCACATCCAGGCAGCTTTTGGAGATCTCCCTGGAGGAGACCCCACAGCCTCTGTGGGCAGCCTGTGCCAGGGCTCTGTTACCCCACAGCACAGAAGTGAGAGCCATGGCACAACATCACCATGGAGTTGCTTCAGGTTGCTGGTGCCTCCTGCCCGCAGCAGGAGAGCAGAGGCAGAGCGGCACAGCCGGTGGCGCCGGCACCTCTGGTGGCCACCACAGCCTCGGGGCTGCGGCCACGCTTGGAAGACATTCAGACTTCAAGACTTTCTCTGGTATTTGTGCCAGGAAACTGGATTGCATGACTTTCAGAGCTAAATTTAGAATCCCAAGTATTTCCCGTTCCCCGAATACCTTCTATGACAACACCTCAAAACCCTCCACGAACACTAGCTGTTCCTCATCATCTTCCTCTGAGGCAGAAAACAGAAAAGCCACTTTGCTGGTAACAAACAGAGCCATGACCTGTTTGTGGTCACAGAGGAAAAGCATGTTGGGCTTGGGGTGGGAAAGTAAAAAAGGGAGAGAAAACCAATGCACCTGTGCAACCACTCCCTTCCTGCATGAAACACAATGCATCACCTGGAGCAGTGCTGCTTGGATTGGGGTGAAGCAGCACCACCACTGGTTGGGATCAGGGCATTCTGGGAGCTTTCTGTTCTTTTGTTTTGCTATCATATCCTTCAACAAAAGAAAAACATATAGCCATAAAGCTGGTTATTAAAATACAGGCTCAATGTGGGGGTGCCCAGGAAAGCAGCATCCCATTCTGCAGCTTTCTGGCCAGTTAGTGGCAATGTAAAGCAGTCGTACGTTGCACTCAGGTAGACGAGGCGACCTCTGTGTCTGGGCTGAGGGATCAGGAGGTGTCGTTTGAAGTAGGCATGTCCACCTCCACAGGTACAGCTCAGGCCCTCAGGGAAGAGCCCAGCAGTGCAGAAAGGGCTGTGGCGGCTCCACGAGCAGGGTCGGGCACTCAGGCCAGGTGGTGCTGGCTTTGGTCTGCTCATCCCTGAGCATGAGAGCCCTTTTGTAAGGCTGTCCTCCCTCTTCTCCCTCTTCTCAGCTTCAAAACCTTGTTTTCCCCACAGTGGGGAGAAGCTGCTGGAAGCTGAGAGCGAGGCAGCAGGGGACAGGGCAGGCGGGCTTGCAGGGTATTACGGGCTGCAGGGATGTGCCAAGGAGGAAAGCTGCTTCCAGGGATCTATATATACGCAGCTCTGCGAGGTGGGGTTACAGAAGAGCCTCATTCCCTGGCCGTCTGAGGCATTCCCTGAGCAGCCGGGGCCACAGCAGCCTCCAGGCCACTGGCATCAGCTTCAGAGCACGGCCGGGACAAGAGCCTGGCTGCAGTCCCTGCAGGCACTTCAGGATAAACTACATGGGGTGGCCGGTGCTAGAAGTCTGGGCATTGCTGGCCCCAGCTCTGCTTCTGGCTGTGGACTTTTGAGGCTGATGATGAGCCCTGCGTGGGGAAGGAGGACATCCCTGGGGACATCATATGTTCCTCCAAGCATCCGCTCTCCCCCATCACACACTCACACACAGCACCACCCCTGTGCGAGCCTGTGAAACCCCTGGCTTCCCCCAATGCACAGAGATCAGAAGCTGCTTTATTTTTCAGGTACTGAAAAGACAAAAAACACGGTCTCCTACAGATCTGCAGCTGCTCATTTTGGGCAGCCACAGCACGGGAGATGCCTGCAGGTAGACAGGGCTGCCCCACTGCTGGCAGGGCAGCACCGCGCTTACCTGCTCCCTGTGCCCCCACCCCAAACAGGGGAGCGTATCCCTGCACTGAGCACTGGGCAACAGGTGGTGGCCACCCTTATGTGCTCCTTTTCCAGCCCCAGGAGACTTACCATGGAAATCTATACATCTGAACAGTTATTTCAGCTGGTTTTTAAATTAAAAAAAAAAAGCCTGTTCCATTCAAAAACAAAGAAAGAAACCCTAGCAGGTAATGTTCCATTTGTTTATTTATTTTTTTTCCTGAGGATTAATTAATAGATGCAGCAAATCTGTAAGATATCTGAAATTTTGAACAACTGTGTTTTGAAGGCATCCTGGGAGAAAAAAGTAATTTGCAAGCAAGCTCTATTTTATCCTTTTACTAAATCTTTACTCCTCCCTGGTCGGATTTAATGCTTTCCCTCTCTCAAAACAGAGGATGCTTGTCCTGACAATCCGTAGTCTCCTGCCAACAACAGAGGGGGACAATGAAATTCTTGTTAGATGCACAATGAGGACCAGACCCGGGCTGGTGTCACTGTGAATTTTCACCCATGTGAAAACGCAGCTCTGCTGTTTCCAAACAATCTTTGTCTGCGATTTCTGAAAATCCCAAGCCTGGGTGAAAGGCTAGTTTCAGGTCAAAGAAAGTGTTGTGTTTTGAAACATGAATAGGTGAGGTTTTAGGTTGGGTTGGGTTAGGTTGGGTTAGGTTGGCACTGCTCCCCCCCAGCCCCTCTTGTCGGGGGATTTGGACCCTGGCTGTGATGACAGACGTGGAGGAGCTGTGCCCTTACCCCACAGCGAGCACTGTCTGATCCATGAGGCTGCTTTTCCAACTTTTATCTGCACTTCCAGAGCAGCCTTTTCATCAACTAAACAGAAGCAGGCCCTAAAATCCACCTCATAGCACCACTTAAGCCACGCCTGAACCCTGGACCAGGGGTCTAGCGGTGAGGATTTGCCGTGTGGTGAGCAGCTCCCCACGTCCCGCGGCACTGCCAGCGGGACACGTGCCACCACAGCAGCCTGTAAACACGGCAAGTGCAAGGTCACCGACTGCCTCCTGCTTGTCTTTTTTTTTGTCTCCAAGATCCTGAAATCTTCCTCAGGACTCGCATGGAGCAGGGAAGCCCCCTGGGAGGTACCTGGCCCCGGGAGGGGCTGTGGTTGCAGGCAGACCCCATTGCATGAGCAGGGGAAGGGCGAGGGTGTCAGACAGGGTGAGGAAGTGGCCCTGGGTGCCCTCAGCCCCCCGGGGACGGGGTGAGCCGGGCGGGTTTCCCATAAGCGGAGTGGAAAGCTCTTTATTTAACCTGCACCCGCCACCTGCCCTCAGCCCCGGCCTTGCCTCTGTCCATCAGGGCTTGGGGCTGTGCAGGCATGCCTGGGCTACTTCTGCCGCAGGCTGAGCCAAATAAAATCCTCCGCGAGCCACCGCGGGTGAGGAAAGCTCCAGGGTTGGAAAGCTCCAGGTAACCCCTTCCCCCCGGGGCTGGGAGGAGCACGGCGCAGCGCAGCAAGCACCCACCCTGCAGCAGCACGCAGCCACCCCAGGGCTGCTCTCTGCACAATTGAGCTTTTTGTGACCCAAAATTGGACCACGGGGTCCTGCCAGTGCTTTTAGAACCCCCAGCCCACCGCCTCCCACCCTGCTCCCAACCCCGAGGTGCCATGGCAGCGAGCGATGGAAGAAGCCAAGGAAATGACGACAGAACTGCGTTAGGGGTATGACAGAATGACTGATGATTTAATGCTTCTTGAAGTTTTTTGTTTCCTTCCACAGGGCATTGGTTTTAAAAACAAACAAAACGAGGTAAAATAAATTAATTTATGTACACTTTACATACACTGTGTCACGTGGAGCTTTGCAGCAACAGTAACCAGAAATTGTTACAAAATAGAAAGTTACATGGCTGGTGCAGGTCCTCAGCAGGCTGGAACCTACAAGATTGTCATCCTGAGAGTGGTTGGCAAAGTGATCATGTAAACATGTTTAGAAGCATTTACGGTGGACAATGGATGGGCCAGCTTCATCGTACTCCTGCTTTGTGATCCACATCTGCTGGAAGGTGGACAGGGAGGCCAGGATGGAGCCACCGATCCAGACAGAGTACTTGCGCTCAGGCGGGGCGATGATCTAGAAAAAGCCAAGAGAGAGAGATGAGATCAGTGCACGTAAATGCTGCAGGCGCTGCAGGAGGGCAAAAAGAAGGCTGTGCTCGGAGACCTGTGCCTGGATCCGTTACGCTGTAGCCTTACCTTGATCTTCATTGTGCTGGGGGCCAGGGCTGTGATCTCCTTTTGCATGCGGTCAGCAATACCTGGGTACATGGTGGTACCCCCAGACATGACGTTGTTGGCATACAGGTCCTTCCTGATGTCAATGTCGCACTTCATGATGCTGTTGTAGGTCGTCTCATGGATGCCCGCGGACTCCATGCCTGGGGGCAGGGTGAAGAGCAGGGACAAGCTCAGCGCCAAGCAGGAGCTCTGTGCCAGGGCTCAGCAGAGAGGGGGGAGCTGCTGGGGAGGGGAGAGGGAAGGGGGGCACGCACCGATGAAGGAAGGCTGGAAGAGGGTTTCTGGGCAACGGAAACGTTCATTGCCGATGGTGATGACCTGCCCATCAGGCAACTCGTAGCTCTTCTCCAGGGAGGAGGAGGAGGCGGCAGTGGCCATCTCGTTCTCAAAGTCCAGCGCCACATAGCACAGCTTCTCCTTGATGTCACGGACAATCTCACGTTCAGCTGTCAGGGGGAGCAAAGGCATCAGTGATTGCAAAGAACGGAGAAACAGAAGAGCAACAGAACACCTGCAGCTCCTCCACGGGTCTGCTGGGTCTCCAGACCCCTAACCACACGCAAACGCCCAACAGGGAGCACTCCCAGCGCTTGCAACGGGGCAAGAGGCTGCAGCATCCCCAGAGGTGCAAGGGCTGGAAACGAGGGAGGATATTTTTTGGAGGGAGCGGTGCTTACCCGTGGTGACGAAGGAATAGCCACGCTCAGTCAGGATCTTCATCAGGTAGTCAGTGAGGTCGCGGCCGGCCAGATCCAAGCGCATGATGGCATGGGGCAGGGCGTACCCTTCATAGATGGGGACGTTGTGTGTCACACCATCGCCAGAGTCCAGCACGATACCTGGGAACACAAAGAGCAGACACCTGAGACACGGCCCGGGAACAGCCCCAAGCCGGGGGGCAGCGACAGGGGACACGTCCTGGGTGTCCCCGGGGACGAGGGGCCATCGGGGTGCTGGCACTCACCAGTGGTACGGCCGGAGGCATACAAGGAGAGCACAGCCTGGATGGCCACGTACATGGCGGGCACGTTGAAGGTCTCAAACATGATCTGGGTCATCTTCTCGCGGTTGGCCTTGGGGTTGAGGGGGGCCTCGGTGAGCAGGGTGGGGTGCTCCTCGGGGGCCACGCGCAGCTCGTTGTAGAAGGTGTGGTGCCAGATCTTCTCCATGTCGTCCCAGTTGGTGATGATGCCGTGCTCGATGGGGTACTTCAGGGTCAGGATACCCCTCTTGCTCTGGGCTTCGTCTCCTACGTAGGAGTCCTTCTGACCCATACCCACCATCACGCCCTGCGGGGGAAGGAAGAAAGGGGCTGAGTGACCTCAAAACGCGTCCACACACGGGGTCCGCGGCCAGCTGAGGGTCCCCTCACGATACCTGGTGGCGCGGGCGGCCCACGATGGAGGGGAACACGGCCCTGGGGGCGTCATCCCCGGCGAATCCAGCCTTCACCAGGCCGGAGCCGTTGTCGCACACGAGCGCGGTGGTCTCGTCCTCGTCGCACATGGCGGGGGCGGGCTGCGGGGGCGGGCAGGGCACGGCTCAGCCTCACGGCTCAGCCTGCGCCGTGCGGGGCCGGCGGCCGCCCCGAGCCCTCCCCGACTTACCGGTGCTGGCTGCGGGCGGTGCTGCGCGTGGGGCGGCGGCGGAGGAGCCTCCCGCTGGCCGTGCCGGGGCCGGGGCTGCGCTGTGCCGGGTGGGCGCCCGGCCGCCCCGCCGCCCTTTTATCGCGGCGCTGAGGAATGCGGCCCCGGCCGTCGCCATATTTGGGCCGCGGGGCCCGGCGCGGCCCCGGCCCGGCGCTGCCCAAAGAAGGCGCTGCTGGACGCGGCCCAGGTGAGCCCGGCCCGGCCGTAAAAGGAGCGGCCGCAGGGGGCTCCCCCCCGGCCGGCACCGGGCGCGGAGCAGCCCCCGGGGACGGCACCGGGCAGGGCAGGGCAGGGCAGGGCGGTGGCGAGGAGGTGGGAGCCGGGGGTGAGGGTGCTGCGCCAGGAGGAGCGCCTCAGCGCCACGTTAAATTAATGTTTGGTCAGAGATTGCCTGTGAGGCTTCACAGAGCGGCTCTGCTCTTCGCTGGTGACCAGGCTTCGAGGGGTCGCAGCCCGGCCGGTGAGGCCACGCAGATCACAGAATTATCACAGAATTGTCTAGGTTGGAAGAGACCTCAAGATCATCGAGCCCAACCTCTGACCTAACACTAACAGTCCCCACTAAACCATATCACTTAGCTCTCAAAACTGTGCTCTAAAGGCACAACTTGCCAAGGCAAATCCTTCTAAACCCTTCTAAATTCTAAAATCCCTTTACACTCTAACACAGGGGAGGCAGGAGAGGAGGAAGAAAGAGTAAACCAGAAGGGTTCCCGCTGCAAGGAGCCACCTGAAAGCAAGGCAGTGCTGGAGTTACTGCCTCCCCTGCCATGCAGCACAGGAAGGGTCAGTGCAGAAGCGAGCAGCTCTTCGTCTCCGTGCCCGCATCCTCTGGCTTGGCAGCGTTCTTTACCTCTGGCAGCTCCCTGTCTCCTTCTGCTATACATTTTCATTCCCTGTCATGTTACTGTGTTAAATTATACGGGGGATAAAAGATGCTGTTCCCTCACGCTATTTTTCAACTCGCGTTATTATTCTTCAGTTCTGTCATCTACAGCTGGCAGTACACAAACCAGAAGCCCGAAAGCACTTAAGGGAATCACAGCCATCACATTTATTTGCAGAGCTGTGAGACTCCCGGCTTCCAAAATACAGTCAGGCGTGTTGATTAGGCTGTGACTCTGAAATCAAGTTGTGTTTGTAACAGAAATCCCGCCTAAAACATTAACGCTGCTGAAAGATAAACATTCTCAATGGTCCTTCAGGGAAAGCAGACACAAGCCTAAACTTACTCTTTCCCTGTGGTTTCTCTTAATTTTCTCTTTACCCAAATACAGTTCAAAGCAAAACAGTGACAGTGTTGGACTCACTAAATCAATCTGATTTAGGCTGTCAGTCAGAAAACATTTTAGTTTCCGAAAGAGAGCACAAAGAAAACCACTGTACACAACGACCAACTAATAAAACCTACCACAAATGGAAATTGATAAACTTTCCTGCTACTCTTATGACAACAGAGGATAGAAGCATGAGCATTTTGTACCGTGTGTATTGCCCATCAACGAAGAAGTAACTATTTAAGAAACAAGACACACCACCTTATTCTAAAGGAGCTGTCCACACTCCTTTAGCTGTTTCAGTCAAAACCTGCTGTTTTATGTTCCAGCTTTCCTAATTGTTTCCAAGTGCGGCAAAACCAGAGCTCCTGCGTGACCTTTGATATGCAGTGGTAAATGAAGGCATCCTCCCCATACAGTAACCCGAGACAAGAGTTCTGTGTAAGAGCGATTTATTACATAATGAAACGGGGCTATTCCTCCTCGCCATTTCCAAATCCCCGACTTTTCAAGCTCCTTAACACACCAGTGAACCAATTTAACATTCCTAGCACGAGAGAACACTTAACTTCAGTTTAGGCATGGAAATTATTTTAATGAGGTTTTATTTAAGTAAACCCATTGCCCGTAGCCTTCTGTTTTGGCAATAGACAGATGAAAGGCATTGTACAAATGCCAAATACCTCCTAACCCTGCAGTAGAATAAAACGTTAATTGTGAAGACTACAGGGCTGATCGCTTCCTGAGAACTTGCAGAGTGCTTTTACACCAACCGGAATAAACACATCTCACGAAGGAAGCCAAGAGCTTTGAAGCAGACTGATAGCTACGGGTGGACAGAAATGCGTCCTTCTCGAGGAAGCTTTCCTGGGCTTACCCTGTCAGTCCTAACAGAATCCAGGCAGCCGACAGTCTAGGAAGGCATGAGATATCCCTGAAGGATTTTACTGCGGACAGTCAATTAAAGAGATTCCTCCTCAAGCAAAACGTGTCTAGTAAAAGTTCAGGTAGAACATATTTCAGCAGGGGACGTCAATCATCTGTTACAGTATTCCCTTTCCCTTAAAGCGTTATGTTTGTCAATAACATGAAACCACCTTTAAAGTGATATTTAAACAAAGAGGTGGGATTTTTCTAATGCCTTAAATGACCCACTTCTTTGAAACCACAGCTAGGAGCTGGACCCACACTTCATAATCAACCACGTAAGACAGCAGAAGAGCAGAGTTCGTTTCTTAGAACAATCTTAGAAGATGACTGCTAATGCATTTCTTTCCCATATTAGTTAGAACCTCTCTAGATAAAGCTATTCTTCCAAACATGTTCAGACTCTCAGCCCAGCTTACTGTATTAGTACAGGGAGGAGGGGAAGCAACGGAAGGGGAGCTGCGCTTTTAAAACTAGAAACTGGATTCTCTTCAACCGATTTAACTTCTGACCTTCTCAGCTGTTGGATCAAGTTGTTGCAGCAGGCATCTCGCCAGACAAGTAAAACATAAGGGCATGCAACTTGCTCTGCATTCATTCTCTTCATGTTAAGCTACTTGCAAAGGAAAGGTGCAACGTGACAGATTAAAGTTAACACTGATTTAACTTAAAAATTAAAATCTGCTACCACCCAGAATAACTAAAATGGATTTATTGATTTTGTCTTCCCACATTAGAGATAACGGGGACAATGTGGTGGTAAAAAAAAAAAAAAAAAAGAAAAAGAAAAAAAGAAAAAAAGGAGACTCTCAGTAGCATCAACTAGTAAGAAACAAGTCGCCAAGTAAGGACGATCATGCCGGACTCTCACTTCCATTAACTGCTCTCTAGGTTTCTTGCCAGTCAAGCCGTTACAGTGAATGACTGCCCGGTGAGCTATTAAATCTCATTTTTAACATGTGTTCTAGAAATACTGATACAGTTTATGTGAAAGTTGCAAGGTTTTTATCCATCTATTTTTTCAAAACACTGTAAAAATTATTATAAAACATAAAACCAGGAATACTAAAAGAATGGCATTCCTACTGGAGCAGGGGATTGCCAATGAGAACTGTGCCTTATGGCCGTCACTGACAAGCTGAGTGACAAACGACAAGCCAGCTTTCCTTACAGTAATCTTTAATGCAAAATTTAAATTACCTAGTTTCTACAGCAGAAGGTATATCCACACATTGCACAATGCACATAGAGTGTTGGGAATGGAGCTATTTTATATAATTGTTTCTTCAGCAAGCTATACAATCATCCAGCGTTAATGTTTTCAGTATGTTCTCTGAACTGAAATCGCAGCCCCTGTGAAGTGAGAGCAAGAGTTAACACCTCCTTCAGTGGGTTCCACATTTCACCCCGCGTGTCTGTGTATCTGACTGTCAGGTAGGACTCATACTAATGAAGATATAAAATGAAATAGCAAGTTTACAAGATGTATGGAAAATGAAAACTTTATTTTTCTTTTGCCTTAAAATGCACCCCGACTCTCCTGAGTGGTGTGTCGATGTTTATAAAACTAAGACCAAGTATATTACTCTCCATAGCCTTTATTACAAAGTTTTAGCAAAACAACAATGTAAAAAAACGTATACGTGAATTCGACAGTACTTTAGAAAAAAATATTTTTAAAAGTGTCAGTCATCATGCTTGCCCCTGAACGTAGAATTCATAGTTTGCCTTTAACACAAACGCGAAGTAAGGATTATTTTTCAAGTGGTCAAGTTCATTTGCTTGCAGGAAGTCCTTCACCTCTGGTAAATATTCGCTTAGCTGAACTCCTGCAAAACAAAACCTTAAATTACCGAACTGATAAAAGTACTTTGCATTAGCGTTTAAGATCATTTTAAGTAAACACTCACTTCCGCCTTTTTTGGGATTGAGAGGATCAAATTCTAGCATGCACGTTAAGAAATGCAATAACAATTAGGTATCTTGTAAAACTGAGTCCAAAAAATACTTCCTGCTCAAACAAAGATCCCCAGTGATTTTCTCCTTAAATTCATTATTAAAAATAAAATTCTTAAACATGAAATCTATATCATTATGTATCATTTCACAAAGGAAATAGAAAATCAGTCAAATAAATACTTCCAGTTATCAGTTGCAACATTTCAGCCTAAGCTGTGAGAATCTCACAAGAGGGGTAGAAATTGATAGGATTGAACTGTTCTGAAGAATGTAATTTTTGTATTTCTGGTGTGGTGCTGTCTTGAATCTGGAAAGAGGGCATTTGTAGTAGTATTAAAATCTGATTTATTTATTTTTAAAACTTTAAAGTTGCTTATTCCTTGTCCTCCCTGCCATTCCCTCCCCAAAGCTGTAACTTCTATGACCATAGCTTCTTATGGGCATTTTTAGTTTAGTGGCAGTCATGGTGGCATGCACCTTGATTTTGCTTTTTGGAAGAAAAACATAAAAAACATTTAAGCTAAAATAGTTCACACTCTTCTGAGTGACAGATGATTAAATATTAATCCTTTATCTTACAGAAGATACGCATTTGACTGCAGAAGACAAGCTTTACTACGCAATAAAAAAACATGCAAAATCTGACAGCTGCCCTACTAAGCCAATAATTTGAGGGCACTGAAATTGTAACCAAGAAATTAGCTCATCTCTTTCATGTCCTCAGCATTTCACAGAGAGAATTATAATAATACGGGAATTAGTTATCTAGTGGAATGCATATGGAGGTTTGTATTACTCTAAGAATTCACTTATGCTTCTTTTCTTATATATTAGTGTTCATTTTAAGTAGTTTTGTAGTTTTTGAAACACTACATTTCAAGAAGTTAATCTTTTCAAGTTCACACTGAAGTACACTACCTTCTTTCAATAGTTTTTGTAAGATTTTCACAAATATACTATCTTTAGATGCTTCAATTGGATCATCTCTACCTTCTGAGCTGGACCATCTGCAAGTCAAAGAATAATTTGTTAAGAGAATTGCATAGGTAAAAATCAAATGCAAATAAGAAAAAATATACAGAAAATCCAGTGAGTTATCAAAGGTGATTATGTTCACATAAGCGTTATGTGCTTGGCTATACCTCAGAGCAAGAGGTTTCTTTATCCTGAGTTACTTATTCCAAGAGTAGGACTGTAATAACCGCACTACAATAACATGGTCTAGTTAGAAGGACAATGGAAATGCTTACCGCCTTCTAAATCATAAACACAAACATTATTTCTTTGATAAAAACACAAGTATTACCCATCAAGACAAAAATTACTTATTCTCGGTAATTACTGATTGAGATGAAAGTAGAGATTTATCTTCTGGTAGAATAAACCGAGAGCAGGAATTTGCTCAATGGTTTCGAATTTTGGTTTCAAAATGTGAGGAAAAAAATATATAATACAAGTTGCAGTCCTGTAACAGCAGGCAAACAAGAATACGAGTTTCATTTGTGATTAAATGCAAAAAACTTATGAATGCAAGTCTCATCTGCGATAAGAAAGCTCCAAACATTTTTCTAAGAGAAATGTTATTTTAAGGAACACTTTCATTTTTACAGAGCTCTATATGTAGCAGCTTTAAGTCAACATCAGCCTAACTTACTTTGCTGTGGTTCTGCCCTTTCAGTTCTTAAAACTCCTTGCTCCCTATGTTAAACCACCATATGAGAACAGTCATGTCAGTTCCTAAACTAACATGAATTTTCCTTTGGCTAAGAAGACGTGGCTCAGATGTGGACCTGCCTCCCAGACTCTTACTGCTAAATCCTCCATACTTCACTGAAACCACAGTTTTACCCCGGATGTCACTTTCACTCCAAAATTTCTAGATCTTCATCATTAACCCTACTGAGAAGAGTCTGAGGGAAGGAGGCAGTGAAGGGGGAAAGGGTGATGATGGTTCCTTCTCCTAGGCACTGAGGAGGAGGGATAATGAGAGCCCTACCAGAATGGCAGGAACACGTTCAACCAAAAACAGGTAGAAAACAGATGCCACCCTTAAAGGTAGGTTCTGTAATACATCAAATACTTCATTTCAGACACTAATGAACAGAATGAACAGTACCTTTTGAAACAGTGACTGACCTCTTTGTAAGCCTTTGTGAGCCTTGCTGGACAGGAAACTCAACTGGGAGATCAAGCTTTCCAAACACTAACTAGTACAAAGCGATCTCAAATTGTACCTGTTTAGCTAGAGGAGCAGGCAACACGTTGTCAGCACTGTACATAATTTGAATGGTTTGAATATTGCATCCAAATCTGTTCTTGGTTCAGGGTAGACAGGACACAAACCAATTACTGGCTTGGTGCCACGCAGGGATTCTAGATACCTCTGTCTTGAAATTAACAGGAAAGAATTAACAGGAAAGGAAGAAAACAGAATTGTAGAAGTGATATCTGCATTAGTTGCTCTTAAAAAGCTTCATCTTGAGATGCTTCAAAGTTTCAACATTGATCGCTGCTTTTACTTTTGCACAGGGTTCAAGAATGAGAGCTGTATGGCTACATCTCTGCTTCTCGGGTGTTGAAATGCATAGGAGGTTGCCAGTGAGCTAAGCAAAGTATTACTTTTTTTTTTTTTTTTTTTTTTTTTTTTAAATGGAGGTTTCCACACACTTTCTAACCAGTTACTTTATACTGTATAAACCTCACACTATGAAATTAAATCTTTTCAATGAGCTGAAGAATAGTACACCAATGTGTAGTTCTGGAAAAACCATCACAAATACTCCTGGTAATTTTTATTCACATTGCACTCACCCATCTCTTCGGAGAGCCATGCAGAGAATTTTAAGTTTCAGATCATTTACATCCACTTCCTCTTCCTTGACATCACGTAAGGAAAAAAAGAGAGGTAATTTTAAGATTTGTTTAAAAAGCAATCACTGTGTCACACAGATTACACCAATCAATTAGATTCTTCAAGTACTGCACTTTTTTTTTTTTTTTTTTTAAAACACCTCCTGTTTTAACAGATGAGCTGCTGATACTGTTGAACCACTCAAGACAGTTCATTTCCATTTGAAGACATGGCTCAGGCTTTCTACATCCCCACACAATTGCTTTAGACCAACTACCAACTATTTGAAAAAAGGGTATAGTCCAAAGCACAATCAACTATCTGTATATGTAAAACAGTTTATTCTAGGCAAGTTTTATTTTAACATTTCTTAAATGGTGACTGAACTCAAGGCTCTTTTCTTGGTGTGGCCAAGCTAATTGACGTGCATTAGCACATGCAATTAGGATGTGTATTTTATGACTACATTAATAAATGTCTTCAAAAAATATACACTTGTCTTGGAAAGGTCAGTCCATTCTTTGCAGAGAAACTTTGAGATAATTGGTGTCAGAGACCCTTTTAAGATTTAATGACAGAAGAGGCCATGCATTTTTTTTTCACCTCCCAATGTCCTAAAGCATCACAGATATTTTAAATTCCCCTCATAAAGCTAAAATCTCTTGCCTTTAGGAGCCTGGAAGCAAGAGGATGGGCCTTGTCTTTAGACTTTTGCTGGAGAAAAGCTAGGTAAACTGGTGAACACATATGCATTCTTAAAGTGCTGTAAATTGCACTTGTATCCATTACGGATAACCAAACCGAACCCTACGTTTAGCTGAACTCATCTCTGCAAAAACTAAGCTAAGCCATCATTTGCTGAATGGTTCTACCTAAGTTACGAGACTTAAATATCAGAGCAAAAAAATAATTTTGAGATCTCATGTTCCTTTTTCCTTCTTCAAAGACATAAAAAAGCCAATATAGTTGTCTTGATGTTGGTGGTGAAATGGGGAGTCAAATTTTAAGAGGAAAATTAGTTTGACTTAAAATTAAAGACTGAACCAAAATGAGTTTAGTCAGATTTATTTTACTACCAAAAAAAACCACCCTATTTTTTAATAATTTAATGCAAAATTTGAACTCTACTTTGTAAAATTGAAGGGAAAAATCAGAAAATTATACTGAATTTTTTTTTTGAACTAAAAAGCAACTCAATGTAAATGACAAAGCAGTAATACTCCACGCTACAAAATACAGTATAGTAGTGAATGCAAGAAAAATGAACAGATTCATATATTGTCCTGGTAATAAATACTAGTTAATAAATAGTAAATAAATGTTATTCAAAAGAAAATTCGATTTAAAAATTTAATTAAAAGCAGCTAAAAAAATTGAAGTTAGAGATGTTTATAGTCATCAAACCAAAATTACTGAAGTTCCATTACTGAAATGGAACAATGGTTTTATAAAGCACTAATAAAATCAGTTATTTTTTTTCAACTTGGACTCCTCCTACCCAGACAAACATGAGCTGGGATAATCAGAAAAAAGCTCTCATTTTCAATTACCAAGGAATACAGTCCAACTGATCAATAAGAGAAATCTGAAATAGTTTGCTGAAATAATACAGCTGCTGCTTTTTAGTGAAGGTTGCTTTTAATTCTGGTTTGATGTTTCTCAGAAGTTGATTTATTCATACTTACTGGAAAGTTTCTCCTGGCAAGTTACCAGATCATACAGTGAGATGCAGCGAGCACTTCGAGCTTAGGATAACAAATCTGTGGTTCAGTGCTATTTACGTGTTAAAAAGTTGGTGTCCTTTATTCCACGTTATCTCATAAACAACCAGAGAAGCTGCCACTAGGGATGATGCATGAACTGAACAACTGAAAACAGATAATTTTTGTCCTGTTTGCAGGAAGCCTGTAGGGAAGCAAGGCTCTAAAAAAGAAACTAGACTATAAATGGGAACTGAAGAAGAGGAGTGTCATTTTTCTTCAATGATCTAAACCACACTTGGCATTAAATCTCCAGTGACTTAAAAACAAACCAAAAAACACATTAGGGACTATTTTTAACTACCGTACACTAAGCCAATATGTTCTTAACTAACTACAGATGCAACATCCTCGCTTAAATGATCAAAAAAAGGTCTCTGGATTAGAAACTCTTCAAAACCTTTTCCTACCTCATCAATGTATTCCAGTAGATCAAGCGCTTTCTTGAAGTCATACTCGTTGGCCCTTCTGTTCTCATCACATATGTACATCTACGACATGAAAGATTAACGTAGAGAATTATTTTTAGCCTACACACTAATGTAACTGATATCACGAACAACTCACTGTGGGAAGACCACCATGTATTTTCCACTTACGTGACCTTCTCATGAAAATATGCCTTGATTCAATTGCAAGTATTTTTATGGTAAGGAATATACTTAAGGTTTTAGAGCAGCATTCCACGTACATGACAATGGTCTGTGGACAAATGACATTGGATATAAGGCTGCTAGGTTTCAAATTTAAGTGCCATTTAAGGCTGTAACATTCCTGGACTACTGGAGCTAGAGCTCAGCTCCACAAATAAAATGAGCTCTCAGAATCACTTTGGCAATTAAAGCTGGAAGCAGTACATAAGCACACATACTGCCTTTCACCTTTTACAAACAGGTATGTTTGCTGTTCACATTTCATTCACCTCCCTCCCCATAAACAACGTTTTAAATTAGTACTTGAAAGAAAAACTAATATTAATGCACTGTTTGTTTACACTTTCCAAGTTTCATTCTAGCATTGCAAGTAGCAAGTAAGAACATGGGTTTGACAGAGACAATTCGGAAGGAACGCTGGCACGGTGCCAGCACTTGTCAAAACATGACACTTCTTACTCTTCTGTAATCCCACAGAGAAGCTTCACTGAAAGACAGAGGTAACAACTTCAGAATCTATTGACTCTTCACATTGTTCTAAGAAAACAGGGAAGATTCTAACAGGTGCAATACCAGCTCCTAATTTTCCACAAGATTACAGAAAATTAATGAGTTGCTAAATTAACAGACAAGGCGTGGTTGGTTTTACACCATATTGTTGCTAGTCAACAAATATTTTTGTATGCATCACTGGATGATAAAATAAGGCTACTGGCTCCCAGCTCCCACCAGAAAGGAGGGTGGAGGAGCAGTCAGCTCTATTGATGGCAGAATTGGAACAAGTTGCTTTTTTGTTGCTGTTGTTCATTGTTTTTAAAGACAGAAAGACTGTGGGTGCTCTTTGCAACAGGTGACCAAAAGCCCCTTCTTGCTTCCAGCCCTTTCTTTTTGTAGACTGTAGAACAGGCTGCCCAGGGAAGTGGTGGAGTCACCATCCCTGGAAGTCTTCAAAAGACGTTTAGATGTAGAGCTTAGGGATATGGTTTAGTGGGGACTGTTAGCGTTAGGTCAGAGGTTGGACTCGATGATCTTGAGGTCTCTTCCAACCTAGAAAATTCTGTGATTCTGTGTGATTCTGTGATCTTCATTAAGTTGGAATTCTTTGTTCCCTCTGCTTTTCTTGTTTTGCCCCACTGAGGATGTGACAGAAGGTAAAAATTATCTCATTTCCAAAAACTGGTTTAGACCAGAAAGACAGCTTCTGGCACTGATTTGATCTGCAGCTTCTCCTAGCAGCACTCAAAACCACACGTGCAACAAGGAAATTTTGCACTAAAAAATATTTTGAAATTTGCTGTAGGTAAACAAAGAAAAATATAAACAATTTCATATGTCAGATCTTTAGGCTGTTAGCAAGTCAAGTAAGACATAAAAACAGCCATGATCTCATTTATTTTATAACACCAGAGTAGAAAATATACTGGAACTTCATGTAATGGAGAAAACAGGAGATACTTACATCAATGAGCTGAGATGCAGACAGCACTGGCATATCATTGAGATTCAACTGTTTCTCTAGCAGTAACTGCTCAGGGAGTGTCTCCTGATGTAACAAAAAGCGTTCCTGTTCCGATATTTCTTGTAGTCATTTAAGGAAATAAATGCTTCATGTTATTAAAATGTGATAATAAATCCTACGGCACAGCAACAACTGCCAAGTCACAATATTTTTCAGGTCTACAAATATTTCTTATGAATTTGGACACTTACATGTTGCTTATGCACAGAAATACTTCTACTGCACTACTGTCATCCCAGCAAACTAGTTGTTACTTTCCAGTCAGGTTCCCAATGCAAAGCTGACTGATAGCTTTTTTTTCCCCCCCTCAAAACCAAAAAACAGATACGTAGGATTGGAGGGGTGCTATGGCACTAGGCAGGAAAGCAAGCCGGCTATGATTTATAAGAGTCACATTCTGGCTGAATATCTGTGCAATGGAGTTGCTGCATCCCATGAATTATTCCTTTCTGAATTGATTTATTTTTCAGTACAGCCTGAAACCTATTAGGCTGAAACAGAATCAACACAGCAACTTCACCCACAGTACATGAATTCCACTCCCAGGTCCACTGCACGGTAAAAATGGAAAAATAATTCTGAAGGAGTATTTTAGCTGTTCAAGTGGATGAGCAGAATGTGGCAAAAATAATTACTCCTTCTTTATAAATGCAAAGCCTATACATGAAGAGCATACATTTAAAAAGCTATGCCCTCTGTCATACAGAAGTGCGTACCAGAATAAAATCCACACCACATTTTGGTAGTCAGTCTTGAAATAAAGCTTTGCTTTCCCCATTTTTCTAAGGTTTTCCTATTTAAGGATGAGATTAGTCACATCAGCATTGGCATATATTTTGAATGTTGCATTCATACAGAGATTAGATGCAACGTTTTATAATTTAAAAGCCAAGCAATAAATTATTATTACAATCTAAAAATAAATTTGTGACACCTACTTAGCTATCAATTATTCTAGGCCTTTTTCTACAAGACCTCATTCAAGAATTGTACCTAACAGCCGTAGATAAACACGCAGTTTCATAGAAGCAAGCCTGAGATACAATCTTCAGTAATATTTTAAAGCTTCCCCCTGCTGGCCAGTATTAGTTTAACTATTAGTGTAGAATATTTACTCTTCCACAAACTCACAGCAGGAAAGGGGTATTTTCAAGCGTGACAGTGAGGTCAGAGCAGTGGAACTGCTGTATTTGGTAATGAAGCAGAGCAGGAATTCCCAATTTTTCCATTAATATCTTTTCAGTTAGATCATAATGAAACACTGCCGCTAGCCATGCTAGAAAGTACTGAGGAAGCACTTCTTGATCACAAATTTACGTATTTGCAGGTAACACTATTACAATATAACATATATACACCATTTCCTTAGAGCCTAAGGGTCTCAGGACCTGAGCGGAATTCAAAATTGATAACTCCTCAATAATTAGGCTTTAAGAAGTTGATTTATTTTTACCTTGCATATGAAATATAAAATGCAGCTTCATAAAAAAATGTTGTGAATGGTTTAGAAGCTTCAGCTGCTTCAGAACTGTCTAATGACTTTTCCAAACAAACAAAACAACAAACAAACCAACAACTTTGCAGCCTGCTATTTATGGTAATAGCATATTATCAGGAAAAGTGAAAAGGTGAAAGTTTCCCAATGTCACAGTCCTAACTCACAGGGGAAGGTGAATATGGAGGTTATTGCCTTATGCTGTTTTCCTCACCATTCCCACAATGAGTAAAGCCATCAGCCCAATGTAACCTTACCACATTAAGCCAGAGCCCTCACGCTCAGAAAATGAACTATTCACAAAAATGTGACTTTAATTCAGTAACTTCATTAATCTATTCTTCACATTACTCTGTTTTTATTTCTTACCTTCTATCTTTTCTTGCAGTATTTCTTCTGAGAAGTCAGATGCCAGTGCAGCCAATTTGCTCAAGCCAAGAAGCGTTTTCTTCTTTGCAAAATACCTGGTCTCCATGTTTGCTAAAGTCTGCAATGTTCTGTGAGCCTGAAATTAATAAACATGCGAGAGATCAGCTGTAGAAGTTAACATCAGAAGGCTAAGAGGCAAGAAGGACCTAACTTGAACTGCAGTCTCAGCTATTTATGATTTATAGTACTATAACGTGTTATTTATTAGAAGTCATGCAACTTGCAAATTAAAATGCTGCATTACACTATTTAGGAAGACATGTAGGTCTCTCTTTCGGTAACACCTCTCAAAACTATCTTGTGATTAAAGATAAGCTGCAACTTCACATATTATTCCTCTGGGATTTTATTAAAGACTTCACCATAAAATCCAGGCAAATATGCCTTGACAGAACAACTTTGCATACAGATTATTTATTTGTTAATTCAGGAATTTGGCATACATATAACTATTTTTCAACCCCTGTAGTAACCCAACAGATGTGCAAGAATTTACTTGTACTTCTGACAAAGGAACAAAAAAATTCTGAGCACCTACTCCGAAATGAGCAATCCAGACTGAATTACTTCTAGAATCCTGGCCTCCTCCTTCGTAGTGCTTTGCTATAAAAAAAACTCAGTCTACACCAATTGAGTAAGTAATAGATTCCCAAACACTTCAGTTACTTGTAATATATATAGATTCCTTCCTGATCAAACTCTTATATTTTGTGTTTTCCTATTTATTTATTTTAAATGGGTATATGATTCTCAACCTATAATTTATAATAGGATGTTACTATCCTTTGCATATTTAATGAACGTGCATATGAATTGGAAGAAGAATTGGCCATTTTCTTTAGATTGTTTATCTAAACAATCTAAATCTATGTTAAAGTGAAAAGTATTCATACATCTAGCAGAAGGAAGACTGACCAACAGGAAGTAGGAGAAGAATGGTGCAGCCTACAAGGCTACAAAAGAACCAAGCTGAAAACCAAAACAGCATTAATCTATCCACATACTCCTCTAAAAATAAACTGCTTTCAAATTATGAATATACATGAATGTTTTTTTTCTTACTAATTTTTACTGCATGGTTGAAAAGCAGCCCTAATTTCCATCACATGATGCAGTGGCTTATATGATGCACCAGATGGTGCCTGGAGGGGGGCTTTTGGTACTCCATTAATAATCTGTGACATTTCTCTCCTCGCTCACCTAGTTAAGCATCATTCCTTTGTTCAAGAATTAGGTAACCTGCATACTCGAACATATACCTGACACAGTGGTTGAAAGTTTTACCATATGATGTTTCAGTTTGGTTGCATTAAGAAAGCCTACCTTTTGCAAATCCTGACTATTGATTTCATGTAACCAGCTCAGATGCTCATGCGCTTGCAAGAAACTGGCCAGCTGTCCATGCTGAGCAATAGGCTGGGATAACAGCTTCCCTCGCTTCCCTTTTTCTAAGTACCAGCGAAACAGGAAATCTGAAAAATTCTGAATAGGAAAACAAACAGATTATAAAATTTACCTTTAAATATTTTGTTTGTCTTTAAAGGCAAAATACATTCTGTGAAGCAACTGGTTACAACATGGGATAACTTGCTTAAAAAAAAAAAAAAGACTGAAAAAAATACTGTTGATGAAAAAGGAGTTAAGTACTGTTAGAAACACAAGCTTTAAAGAATTCATCTGCTACGGATGCTGATACATGCATCCAAGTTTGTCCTTAAATGGAAATAAAGGAAATGCCAAGCAAATTCTTTGGTAACCCTCAAGATTGAAAACAGGTATCACCTCACTCACAAATTCAAACTAACGTCTTCACCTGTTCCTTTCCACCACTCATTCCTTTCCACCGCTCAGAACTCTGTGTTAACTACTTCGTTTCATACTTGAAAGCTTATTTTTCTATCACTGTTTTGAAACATTCCCTCCTATCTCCAGCTGAACCTGCAACCTTACTTCTCCTAGTCATTGTTAGAAAAAAATAAATCTTGTTCTGTAACCAAAAACATCCCTCAAAACTATTTTATCCTCAAGAACTTCAGTGTGAGATAACTGATCAGGATTTATGTTTATGATTTAATTTAGACTTCTCAGAGTAATCTTGGAATAATGCTAAGCTTTAATTGCATTAACAATTAAAAAAAATAGTCTGAAGACTTTATCTATTGATCTATTCTGCTCTACATTTGTCATGTTAACTTCTTTTCAGAAAGTTTTTTTTAAGTAATAAAAAAACAAACAAAACATAAAAAATCCACAGCACCACCAGTATTTGAGACAACTGAGAACAAATGGAGAATTCTTCAGCAGTGTGTGTATTTGATTCTTGCGACTAAAAATGTTTGCTTTCATTTCTGTCCACTACTGATACTTTAAATGGTTCTTATTAAACACCCTTTTTGTACTCTCTTCATTAGGAAACCTAATAATGAGCATTCTTCATTCCATAACTGTTATGGAAAGCTAAACAAAAATTGAGGTCACTAATTCTTAAATTTGGAAACCTTTTTCCCCAACCTCCCTGACCTCAAGTAGTCTCTTTACCTTTTTCCTTCCATTTTCCAATTTTTCAGTACATGTAAAAATGTTTACACTGAATTTTGACAGATATTGGAAAAATTGCCCAACAAGCAACTGACATGACAACAAAAAAGAACACAGCGACACTTCTGCTTCCTACTCTTCTCAACTCTATTTATACATTTAACAATCTCCTCTCCTCTTTTGGAAGTTATCCCTAAATTTGTATTACATTAGTTTAACAAAACAAAATTTTTGACTACAATACTTCAGCAAACAAGTTACAAAATGCTGAAAGACGTCAAGAGTGACACAGTGCAAGTGATGCACGAAGGTCCCCAAAACCCTTTTGTCTATACAGCTAACATCCATATTTCTGTTGACTTTTTTTTTTTTTAAAGCTCAGGTCCAAATACTCCATTAAGTTCTGCAAGATGAATCTCAGTCCCAATTTTCCACGTTTCATTCTGTACGTATATGTAAACACACACACTAAACAAATATTACTATTATTATTTTTTCTTTTCAAAACTTCAGGCATAAACTTATTATCAAACGCTGTCTAAAGGAAACAGGGAAAAAAAAAAAAGAGGTACCTGATCTGCAAACTGACTCATGTAACGTTGTAATCTGGCCTGGTTGTCTGTCTGCTCACACATTTGCACCAGGATATCAAAGTCACAGTACTTCTCTGCTAAAGCAGCCGCCATCTGATACTGTCCCAGGGAAACTATGTAACCAAGAAGAAAAAGAACTTATATCACACATGCTCATCTTCAGCTGTTACAGGATGTCTGAGTAAAATGAAAACAAATTTCAGGTGTTCACATCAAGGAAATATTTCATACATCCCCTACACACATGCAAGTTTACACACCTACCACCTCTGTCCCACAGTACAAGAGGGGAGAAGTTTAAAATACAAAATCTTTTTTAGGGGCAGACGTCAACAAGTGACTTAGTATCTTGATTAATAACCATTTAGTTACACAAAGCAAAAAAGGAGCTGGCAAAAACTTTTGATAACACATAGAACTAAACACTATGGAACCTGTATTCAAAATATATTGCTTGAACTTACTTTTTGGTTCTATTAAATACATTTTAATCTTATGTTCAATCAAAAGTTCATATTTCCTCTCAAACAAAACTAAGTATTCTGTTAACTTATGTATTTACAAACTAACATAGCCCATGAATGTCAGTAAAACTGAGACAGTTAAGAGATTTTTCTTGAAGTTTAGTCTAATAATCACTGACTGTTAACATATTTAGTCTTATTTATAGAGTATTATTCATTATTAGTTAAAAAAAAATAAAGTCTAAGTTTACTGAAGTACATTTTCAAGTTATTTCCACTCAACAAGAGGGGCTTTGCTGTCAGTTACTCATTAAAGACTTGACCACATCTGACATGTTAAACAAGCCTAGCTACATAATCAGGTTTCTAAAATTAACACTTTTTTCTGATAAACACTAAAAAAGGTTTCAGATGTTTATAATTTTTGTTTCCAACTATCAACAATATAAACATTCAAAAGTCTATTACATTTTCAGTCATCTAGCACAGGACATAAATCCTGCCAGAAAAATGTAACAAGTCAGCAGAATTAAAAAATTAAAGCAGGGATGCTTTATTAGAGGTATGGGCATGGATGCAATCTTGTATGGAATTCTGCCATCTGTTTTGCAAATATCCCATTAAATCAGAAAAACTAGTCATTAATACTCTGAAGGCAAATGTGAAACAAATTGAATTCATACACAAATACCATTTACTCTATTAGGTTTGCATCGTTTCCTCATGAAATGGAACATTTAATCCTTGCATTAAAGGAAAACAAACGTTACTTACGGAAAGGAGACAAGAGTTCTGATCTTTTCTGCACATATTCCATTTCCAAATTGCTGTATCTCTCTTGATCAGCAGGTCGGTCCACAGATTTCAGCTGAGAAACATAGCCATCTAGAAAGCAATCCAGCAGTGCCACCAACTGTTCAGCCACAATGCTCCGTAAGTTACTGTCCACCTGAGGATACACCATCTTCAGAATGATCCCATGCTGGCGTGTTATTGCTGCACGTAAGCTGCTAGACGCTTGGAAAAAAAACACAGTAAATATTAAAACAACTATCTCACCACCAAAGGAATCCATCCTGAAGTATAAAAAAGTTGCTAGGTACAATTAAAAAGAAAAATAAAAGCTAATAAGTATCTTAAGGTCAAAATCAGAACAATACTAGAATAATCCTGCAGGTCACATACTCCCATCTTCCTTCTAATGTTAAACGTATCCATTTAATCACTCAGTTTCATTGATCAAACCTCCAGCTTCTCCCATCCTTACTGACAAAATTTAAGAATAAGTTAATATTCAGACTGGAATTCACATTTTCCAGAACACATCTCTACTAAACAAAAAATATTTTTCATATTTACTAAATAAGTAGTAGAGATTTCTCACCTGTCCATGGAATATATTCAGGTTCTCTCTCTGGAAGCTCTCCTGTTTTATATAAAGAGGCTCTAGATTGACGATACTGGCAGGCAGCTTGCAGCATATCCTGTTTAAAGGTAAGGAAATAAATGTTTTAGTTCATCTGCATATACATGGCTATAAAATATGCTGTCTTTTATAATCCTGAAGCATTATTTTAATAGCCCCTTCTTTCTCAGTTATACAGAAAGGTACACGCTGTCTGAGTAAGAAACTTCTGTTCTGAAGCACAAGCTCTTCACTCTTTGCTACGTACACATGCTTTCACAGCTTCTCAAACTCTTCTTCAGTGGTTCAGGAGGAAAAGGCCCCTAATTCCACAGAGGACCATCTCTTTTTTCCTAATATATTCAGGCACGCAAAATTTGTATTCACTTTTCTCATGTCAGTAGCTCAAATGAATTCCTTAACATTTGACCCTCCCTTCCCAAAACCATTTTAGTTAATGCACTTCAGTACCTTAATGATGTTGTTCACATTGACAACTATCTGGGCCCACTCAACTGATTCAATATGTGTATCTTTCAAGATTTGCTCCTCCTCTTCCAGTAAGCATTCAAAAATGGAATCTATCTGGGACACCTTAAAACAGAAAGAAAAATTGAAAAATAAAAAATCAAAGTATACGTCAAAGTACTCCAACTTCTACTACATGTTATACTACACAGTAATTCAGAAATAAAAGGGTTCGTTCTGCTCAGTCTATTGTTCTTACCTCTCGAAAGAAAACATCTGCAGGAGTAAGACTTGGAGGAATGTCGCACTCCCTTTTGTTTAAGGCAATCAGAATAGCAGCATTCACTAAATCAGGCAGCCTGGAGTGATGATTCTTGAGAATAATGGCAGCTGCTAGTTTTTCTGCGTGCTCACAGAGCAACAATCGAGTTGCCATTGGCATCCCTCGGACTGGAAAACTGCCCAGTCGTTCAAATACGCCAACCTTTTAAAAAACAAAACAGAACAAAAAAAAACATGACATACACTTTCAACAATGAACTAGCAAGAATTATTTTTCTCTTAAGAATTCTTGTGTGTGCTGATACAAGAACAGTAAAAGTCTTACCTGATGAAGAAACTCAATGAAGAAGGAATGAGCTTTTGTCTTATCCTCTAACTGATGAAGAAGAATGAGGGATGTGTTGCTGAACCCAGCTGCTTCTAGAAAGGAAAACAAATAAATCATAGAATATTTTATATCTTCATTTGTTTGACCACTATCTTTGCCTCTGAGATAAACATATTTCTGTAAATTTCTATATTGCTACCACACTGGTATTTTTCTTTAAATATATGAACAAACATTTACTTATTGCTTACCATGCTCTTTAATGTGGCTGTTGAGCTCTGCCATATTTCAAGTAAAGCCTTTAGAAGTCAAATATCTTTAGATCAGCACGACTATTCTGAAGTGCTCATTAATTCATTACGCTGCTAAAACAGCAGCTTACTTAAGTTTTAGTATAATTAAGATTTTTATCATCATGGTGGGCTCGCTATTGCTAAATTTATTATGCCCTAGACCACAGCTACTACAAAAGAAAGCGTGCAGCAAGAGGTACTCAGGCCTAATGCCTAATTGCCCGAACAATTCCACTGCACCACATAAGTAGCTACCCAACACCACGCTACTTTTCTTCCTCCTCAAATGAGATTGCTTCTGAGAAGTGTTTTACAGAAATATTCTTCTGTCCAAAAATTACGTCTTCTAAGGAGTCAGCAAGGGCGATGGAAGCTTTTCCATGAGCATCCCCACAGGTAGCTCACCTCAGTGGAACTTTCCAGAGGTGAAATTATTTTCTTATTTTAAAAATTTCTTATATTCCACATATGCTTTAAGCCAAAGACTACTAAGATAGAAAACTCAGAAGAACTATCACTATGAGCAAAATTAGCAAAACTGTTTTCAAGAAGCAGTGAACTTTCCCTTCTTCCTCTAGCCAGGAATAAATGCAGATAAATTGCCAAGTTAAAGATGAAATTAAGATTCAGAAAATACTAAAGACTTGATGCCTGACAATTTCTAACTAGCTGCCAGGAAGCAGCAACAGCAGGAAGCATCATCCATCTGCATACGCAGATTTCAAATGTTAGTATTTCCACTTCCAATCTAAGTCTCTGCTCAGAAACCAGGAACTGCTGCCTAGAGGTCTTGGGGACAGCTTCAAGTACATGCTGTTCTAAGGAACAGGGAAGCATGAACAAAGATGTTTCTTTCTGAAAAGGTGTCTGCTTAAATCTTTTTATGTACAGCAGAAGTTTCCAAAATAAATTTCTCTTGTGGCAAACATTAATACCAACACAAGACATGAGCTCACTCTACCCAGGATCTAAACCTTTCTGAAGTTGTGCAGCCATGCTGACAAACGTGTTAATCATGAGCAAATAAAACCCTTCTCTTAACATACCTATCTGCAGGAATTAATTTAGATCTATCCAGATAATCCTGGAAACACTAAAGTGGCACCACTTGCACCCTGCAGAAGGTACCATCCTCAGAAATGCACATTTCCTTTGTTGTTTCTGCTGTTCTATGAAGTCAAACTAACCACAGTAGACTGAAAGTTTAGCTGGCAGTCTTGTAAGATGCCTTTCTGGAAATATACCTAGTGATGGAGAAGGATATGAAACAGCGATGCCTTCTTGGCAAATTTAAAATCTGATTTTATCTAGAGTACTAAGAACAGTTTTTCACAAACCAACCGTTATGCTTACCTTCAGGTACAGATTCAGCCCACCGTGGATCAGAGGCAGGGTAATCATCCATTAAGTCCACACTGATCTGAGTCACTGCCCTATCCAGTTCAGCATCAGAATCCAAATCTGCACTGCTTGGAAAGAGTTCCACTACCATGCTTTGTGCATTGACTATATCTTTCCTGAAATAAAAGAAATACAATGTATGTGAAATAAAAACAACCGATAGGATTATAGGAACAAGAGCTACTCAATCTGTAGCATTTTCTGATACTCTTTCAGGACTGCAGCCTTCTTCAGCAGCTGTTGTGCACCAAATGAATACACATAGACTTTCTTTCTTAGTCCTGTGCAAGTTTACATCTTGTCCTGGCATTCTTTATTCTGTGCACTTAATCTCCTTCACAATCTCCTATCTAACATGTAGCTCTATGCAAAAAGAAAAACAAAAACCACCTTACTTAATGTTATTTTAAATTGTTTTTTTTTAAATTGTTTTGTTTCAAATCTTAAGACTCTTTAAGGAGATTAGTCTGAATAGTATTGTTTGTCTGCTAGTGATAAATATATATTTAAAAGAATCCCTTTTAAATGTAACTAATCCAACTCTGCAGCTCTGCGTATCTTTTCATCTCTCTACCTCCACTTCTTACATCAGTCATCTAACCAAACAGAAAACTTTTTAGAGGCATTCCATGCATCCCAGCAATAAGGTTGCTTTAATCAGGATAATTTGAAAAGCAGTGCCTTTCCTTGCATTGCCACTCCCCAAAAACATACATTTTTTCCACTTTTATATCTATGCTTTCCTAAGAAAGAAGTGCACGTGCCATTAAAATAACTTTCAATTAAATAGCACAATACTATCTTTACCCAGACAATCTCTTACTCAAGCACCAATGTGCCTTCAAGAACAGCAAACAAAGGCTCAAAGATCAAGTGCAATTTCTACCTGCAGTACTGGAGAAAAGCAGCTTTCAGTAATTTAGTCTTATCTTCTTGGGCTACAATTTCAAGCCTATTGGTTACATCAAACGCAGGACTCTGAAAATGCAAAATACAAACTTCAGCTGGAAGACAAATATCAAACTTCATTATGAAATTAAAACTCTTTTTCTTCCCAACTGTATAGAGTCAAAACACAAATGCCACCTGGAAGCAGTTGTGTTTATTAAGCCAAAGATTAGCCAAAGAGATACGTTACAATTAAAGTAGCAGTTTGACCTCAAGCATGCATATATTTATATAATATTCTAGTATATTAGACATTCAAAACCAACATTTTTGATGGAATTTAAAAAGGTATTCATGAGTTCTATCTCCCAGAAAAAAAAGAGTGCATACAAATCTAACTACAGATTAATTAAGTAAGAAAAGTATAGATCCATCTGAGGTATCGCCACAAAGGTCTTCTACTAAAATACTAGTTCACAATAATTAATCTAAAAAGGGGATTTAATTGGAATAAAAATTGAAACTATTAGCCCACAGAATATATTCTGAAATATTATATTATATATTATATATTATTATAAATATATTATATTTATAATATTTATTATTTATATTATATATAAATATATTATAAATATTTTTATATATATTATATATATATGTATATATAATATTTCAGAATAAATATTTCTATATATAGAAAATATTCTCTATTTTCTATTTTAACAAATTTTCTGTTCTTCCCATTTACTCCAGGGACATGTTGGCAACAAATTCTATGCACATTTTAAAGAAAACATGTTTGATGTAATTGAGAGCTTACCAAACACACATTACAGAAAATATCAATAAAAATACTTTCACGTGTTTTAGTAAGATTGTATTAAAGCGAAAACGGGTACCAGAGCAGAAACAATACTCAGCCACTGTAAGGGACTTCTTAGACTCAAAGCTTTCCATAGTGCAGTAAGAAAATGGTGTTTATTATAAAGGAATAGACAAAAGACTGAAGAGACCACCTTGATAGAAAAGTGACAACAAAATCTCAGTCTCTGCAGTTCCATCTGAGTTATCTATAAGGCCTAGTGACATCTAGTAATGTACCTACATGAAAAATTATATTATTTCATTGAAATTGCTACTTCAGAACAAGGGGTGGGAGGAAGAACCACCTTACACAAAATGATACGTATTGTAAAAATGCTTGGGTCTTGAAAACTGCCTTCATTGAAAGTGTTCAAATCTATTAAAAAAAAAACAAAAAACAAAAAAACTTCCAAAACCTTAAACAAGCTAGGATTTCCACAGTGAAAATACAAAACTGACAGAAAAAAAAAAAAAATTCTATCCTCAGTTTTCAATTAGTACCTCACTTCTTGGTCCAGCAACAGAAGAGGACAGAGAATCTTCAAGGTCTTCAGGAAGCACAGAAACGTTTTCTCTGGACAAGATAGTGACGAGTCCACTTTTTTTGGCAAAGAAAATGGGGAGGCTTGTACAGGAACCTGCTCCTAAAATGTTATCTCCTAAAATGGTGAAAAAACAAAAAAGCACGTAAATGCAACTGTAAGGACAAGGTGCAACACAGTTCCATAGACAGTGATCAAATTTTGTGAAGAACCAACAGCAATTCTGACAACTGCACCTGGCTTAACAGAAATCATGGATACTGTTTGCTACCCATGATGTAAATCTCCAGGTACTGCAAGGTTAAAAAAATATAAAGTACAATTACGATTCATGTGTTTCAAACTCTGCCTAGGGAGCAATTTCTTACCAGAGAACACCTCTGAAAGGTTAAGGACAATATACTTAGAGGCACCTAACACAAGGACCTAGGATGAACATTAAGCTGAGACTCAAAACGAAGTTATTTTCAAGAAAACAAAATAATCCACAGTGAACACTGGAAGAAATAAAAAAGTGTCAAATTCTAAGCATCCACTCAGGCTTTCATATATCAAGAGCACAGGTTGACTTCATTTTCATCCAAAATGCTCTAGAGTAAGCAATATCAATACCAGAGGTCACTTCAGCATTTTTCTGTACACCTACAAAAAACATCAGTTTGAAAAAATACAGAGAAAAAGAAACATAAAAATGATTCTACAATCTAAGAAATAAAACGATGTAAATACATTCAATTTTTAATTGAACGAAACCTGACTTTTTTCCCCCCATATGTTACCTTGTATGCCAAATACAATTTTCTCCTGTGGTAAAGAAATTCTTCCAGTTCCGGTGGAACAAGCAAACACTTCATCGTCCTTATAAAGGTAAGCAGCATGGCTAAAGAAATCTGGGACTACCAGACAGCACATCACTTCGTCTTCTGACTGAAAGCATTACATATCAACAATCACACATATATTCAGAACCTTAAAAAACATATAACATTTTAAAGGCTGATCTAGAGTTTAATTTCTTAGTAAGACAGGAATAAAATGACAAAGAAAACTCTACACCCAAAAAAACACTTTTCATTTGCCCTAAAATTTAAGATCACTCTTGTTACTTTTTTTAAACTTCCACATACGTTAAGTTCTTGCTGATTTCAATGAAGAGGTGAAGTAAACAAATAAATTACTCTACCACTTTCACACTCACTCCCCTTCCATTTTCAAATTCAATTATGAAACGTCCCAGTAGAAGGGGTTGGGAGAGTGTGAGAAGTTTACCAAAGGAAAGTTAATGCCAAAGCCTGTGCTTCCAGAAGAGAAATCACAACTGAGGTTCTGTAAGGACAACCAATTTGCCCTTCCTTCCCACCAAACCAGCTGCTGTCCAGCAAGGACCAAGGTACAGGACTCCTGACTCCTTGTCCTGCTGCAAGAGTCTCTGCAAAGTCTGTTCTAAATGGATTGCAAGAGTATACTATGAAACTACTCTGTAGAAGCTTTCACAGACAGTACAAACATTAAAACAGGTCAGTAATAATCTGATACTTAGACTTCTGTTTGTGAGACACTTTTCTTAATATTATACTTTAAATATCATAAACTTCACATAAAGTTACTATTAAACAGTAATATATATTTTCCTCAGAACATTACAAATTCCAAGAGCAACCTTAAGACAGAATTTGAGTTTCCTTTAGAGAAAATCTGACAGCTGATGTATGTACAGGAACATTCTGAAACACTGTGCTTTCTTTGCTCAGAAGTAGTTTTAGAGCCTTCCTTTGCACACCTGAAAAGATGGATTATACTGTGTGACTTCCACAACAATATCATCAGACATCTGGTAGCCTTTATCTTCTACCGTTATCAGAGTGTAGTAGACAAGACATGGATGGTCTCCAGGATGCCATGCTGCAGCAAGTATCACCAGCCCGTCACTGTTCAAGAAGAGAGATCACCCCTTTGTGAGATGATTATTACGTATTTCACTTGCTTGAGCTCTACCATTCAGAAAAAAGATACTTAAGTATGATAACAAATAAATGCTTGCCAATGTTACACTTTTTTTAAGCAAAGACTATCCTATTTTTTCTTTCATGATGTTTTATTAACATTTGCAGTATGCATATTATAGCACAAAACTGAACCAACCCAGCTGTTGCGATTTATTGTAATTAAACAAAATATAAGAGACACAGAAAGAATTCTCTGCATTTGCTGGTACGAATGCAACATTTGCTTACTTACTTTTTAATATCAAGAAAAATGTAATTACCCAAAATGACATTACATAATGAAAGGAATAATTCTTAGGTAAAGAATTGATAATACTAAACAGCATGAAGCATAGGATAACCTATGACTATCTAGTTATCTGACACGCTTATTTTATCAATACTGGCTGGCAGTCAAGTAAAACTGACTTTCAGTGTCTTTCAAAAAGGTTTTGCAAGAAGACAGAACATACCTCATTAATCTAAGTTTTACCAGAAGCAAGTGTACTTTCTTACCGATTCTGCTGCAAATCCATATACTGTATATTTACTCCTCCTTTAATATCTTCATAGTTACTTTCAGAACCCTAAAAAACAAAACAAACAAAAAAAACAAACAAACACAGAATCTGGTTTGTAACTATACATAGTTACTTATTAAGGGACAATATAGCAAAAGAAAAAAAAAAAAAAACACTTTTCAGGTGAGCATGCTCTTACCCAAATTGCATCTGAAATGTGTTCCTTGAGGATTCTGTTGACATCCCAGCTGAGAATGTAACGTTCTGACGTATCTTCAATCTCCCATTTGTTTAGATTTGAACTCGTTAGCATATAAAAACTCGATCTCTCTTTATCCCAAAGAACACTAGAAATCTGCATTTAAAAAAGAAAGATCTTTAAAGGTTAAATGACAACGTTGCTGTGAGGATACAAAAATCTATACCACTCTCAGTTCATATAAAAATCACTTCCTTGGGCAACATGCGGGGGCTATATTGGTCAGCGTATTATGATAATTTCTAAAAGAAGTTTTATTTTATAGATTTAAGAGCATCTATAATGAGTACGTTTCTCACACCTTCTGTGGAATTCATTGCCAATGGTCAACCTAATCCTCAACCTTGCACAGCCCTTTATCAGAAAAGCATATTTACAGGTAACTGCTAGTTTCTTCAAGTAGCAGTGAAGCTATCACTAGGAACAGTCAAGATTTTGATGCTTTGCAAAATTGCCCAAGAGGTGTTACTACTTTAAAGCCTACTTTTATTCAGATCTAAAGAACAAGTCAGTGTTCTCCATTACATAATATACATACTTAGTCAGTTTTTGCCTGCCTTTTTAATTTCCAGAAAATATAAATAACATAAATCAGTTAAGAGGCCTGTATTTGTTTTGTTATCATACATCCTTACACAGAATTTTCTTTTTCCTTTCCAAAAGGCTGAGACCAGAAATTACAGAAATTAAAGTAGATTACTATCTGAGCTTTTTCAAGCTTACCACAGCATCATTTCCAGGTGACAATATTCCCAGAAGAGAAGAAACCTTTCGTCCAATTCCAGAAAACATGCCCTGACCTTGTGGCAGGGCATGCTGATGAATCTTGCCAGAACTATCTGGAATCAATCGAACTAGCTGGCCTCTAGAAGATGATAAAATAAAGCTTCCTCCCTAACAAAAAGAAAAAGCAATTACGTTAAGAAATTAAAAGCACGTTCCTGAAGCCATCTTATAGTCACATAAAATTCTTTGTTAAAATGATAATGGCCTGGAGGTTGCTGAAAGAACAGACTGCTTACCTCTACAAGAAATGTTCACAGAATAAAAGGACAGACTAATTTTTCATAATCATACCATATAAGTTATGCTAAATGTTTGATTTGTTTAGGAACAGAATGACTAATTATATGTCATATATGTAATGATGGAGTTTTTAAATCATCATTTATTAATAAAATGGTTCTGCTCTGAAAACCATGTTCCTCTAGCTCTAAATTCTCATAGTTTTAACATTGACATCAATGTGATGTCTTTGCTTTCCTCAACTTGATACCTGAAAACTGGGCACAACTCAGTTCTAAGAGGGTAGATACCAATTAGTATTTCTTAACCCCTTGAAACTCTCAACAAACTCACCAATAAGATCACTGGCTTATGATTAGGTTTACAAATGTTTATGATGTGTTGATGCCCTAAAATATTTATAATATAGGATATAAACACTGAACATTATGCTGCCTTGTTGAAAAGGTCATGAAACAATATAATTAGGAATAATTCGTTTTTAAGATATCAAATAGTGTAACATTTGCTGGTTTTTTCGGGAATATATTCTATTTGGAGAGTTTCTTCCCCATTTAAACACATCACCAGCAGAAAATGGAATTCACAGTACAGCTTTTCTTTACTTCCCTACTAAAATCTCTTGAATGCAGCCACTAGTGAGCTTTACCAAAAGACACTGAGTACGTAGACTGTGAGTTCAGATGAAGCAGTCCCCTCTTTTTTTCTGATAGAGAGGGGTATCACAAGCTGAGACCAGGCTTGATAACCCCGTGGTTCAGTCCTGCATGCCTCTCTGACTTTCATAACCCCACAACCTCTCCAACAGAAATCTATGACTGCCACTCATCTCTGCCACTTAATATCACCAACAATCTCTGAAACTCCTCCTCAGAGCATCTGATGGCTTTCTTTGTGACATTCATTGGAGATTTAGTGCTGAAAACAAGGAACATTTGATCTTTGATGTTTAGGTTAGGAAGTAAAGCAGTATTATTTCATAAATCACATTGCACTGTACCTTCACTGCTGTTAGGAAACTGCACAGGGAGCCTCCAAAGTCTGTGAATGTCTCCGTATAGGAACCTTCGTGTGCAACGTTGGGCCAGTAGCGCACAGAACCTTCGCTGGTAGCAACCATGATTGCCAGAGACTTGAAGGGAGAAAATACTTATCAGAACATGCAAAATAAAAAAATAATCACACCATAGCTTTAACTAAATGTTATTTTACATAAAGATAACATGATTTTTAACACACAAATAAGTAATAAATATGTATGCTCATTGACAAGCAGAGAACTGAACAGCAAAAATGATTCTGCAGCATAACCTAGCACATGCAGGGAACGTTATATTTGCTTATTTTGCTAACAATACTTTGTTATGGGTTCTAGTTCCTGATAATTCAGGGTCTGCTACTGAAAATCAAACCAAATTTACAGTTGCAAGAAGAAGTCTGGATAGTTCCAGATGCCAAGAGTTACAAGCTACTATGAAAGACTTAAAAAACAGACTACAATTTAAGAAAGAAATTGCTCTAGAGTCATTAACAGAAGAATTAAGTCACGCAGTTGTTCTTTTGTTCAAAAAGATGTTAAGCCCACTGTGTACCTCCATTAGGGCTTCTAACTCCAAAAATCACTCAGATACCAAATTCAAAGCACAATGCAAGAGACTGTGCTCAATTAAAGATTCACACAGAAATCTTTTGCACTGTACCTAAGCAACTGGTTGCTGAAAATCACAGAACAGAAGAACAGTACCTGAGAGCTGTCATTGAGCTCTGTGAGATTTCTAGATGATTTTTAACTAGACACAGATGTGCACAAAGGAGAATGGTTGGCTAATCAACATGAGAACAATAAAAAAAACCTACATAACGCATTGCCCTTGGTGACTCCTGCCTATTACTTAATAATTTTCAATTTACTTAAATATTTCCTAGCATATTTCTATGACTATGAAGTCATAGTATCCACACATAGCTCCAAACTAAAGAAAGATGAAATTAAAAAGAAAAAAAATAAAATCATTGTTAAGATGTATTGTTTCTCCTGAAACTTCTTTGTGTCTGAAAAAGTCATAGGACACTATGAGCTATGAGTTAATCACAAGAAAGAAAGATAGCTTTCATCATTTGGAAGTGTAACATAATGACAAGTAAGAAGAAAAGTTCCCAGTACATATTTTTGCACAGCTTCTTCCTTCCAAGGACAACTGCTTATCCGGTTCTATTACGGCACTGTATGCATGAACTCTAAACTATGCCCAAGCTGAAAATGAAAGGTTTCTTTTTTTTTTTTTCTTCTTCTTCCCATAAGTGATTGTGACAAACACACTTGGCACTTTCACAAAACTTAGCTGATCATCAAACCTTATCCTCTCACACTTTGTGGTAAGAAAATGTATGTAGCAAAATCATCAGTCAAAACATAAGCCATCTGCCCTTCCAATGTCAGCTTCATTATGAAGATTAGATAAAGGGAGGATGCTGGTTTTTGCTTTTCAGCCACACGTACCCAGAATTAAAAGAGAGCTGAACAACTTTTTCAGCCAGCATGCATTTAAATCACTCTTGCTTAGACTGAATATTTGAAAGCGCTAGTGTCAGTTAAACACAATACTTCTTAGCTGACTTAGTTTGTTAAGAAAGCATGCTAAGTAATCCACACGAAAACTCTTAATTCAATCTGATCCTATAACAGATAGATGGCAGAAATTGAAAAGACTAGCAGGATTATATTTCAAGCATATTAACAACCCTGACATTTGGAATATATATTACAATACCAAGCGCACAATTTGCAAATAAATACTTGATAAAATAAAATATATTCAAAGTTAGTCCAAAAGCATTTTTAACCCCAAACTTTTGAAGTTGATCACCTGCAGGGAAGGCGCTTCGCCTGAGGAACTGTGACAAGATATAGCTGCTAAACTGGAACTCCACTGGAAATCACTGGGTGGCAGCTGCAGTTCCTTACACAGAGATAACTGTAAGAAAGAGATGCGATTATAAAGATGAGACATGCAAGAACTCATTGAGCAGTGTCAAAAATTCTAGAGACTTTGTGACACGGCAGTATTAAACTAGCTTGAACACTGTATAAAGTGGAAAAAAAAGAAAAGAGATTTTCAGCATGTTTGTCACAACAATCAAACAGCTAAAACACACTTATTTAAATATTTTTCAAACATAATTGCTTTCCTTTTGTTATTTCTGTTTCTGAAAATACTACCATTTTGAATTATTTCTCTGCAATTTCTTGGACATTCCTTAAGATAATATACTAACAGCAAAATAAAATTAAACTGAAAGTGGTTGAAAAAGCTCACTAGGTATTCACAGAGACTGGGGGGAAGGAGAAACATTACTCTCCCCCAAAACAAGGTGAATCAATCAGAAAATATATGATCCCTTCAAAAACCTCCAGAAGTACCAGAATGCACATTCCTGACACTTCTGCACTTCCATAGCCTCAGTGCAGAATCTGTATAATTAATAAGCTTTTCATTAATTGGAAGGTACTGATTTTTCAACTACAGAGTTCCTCTGACTACACTTTCTACATGCACTGATATGTTGCTATTAGAAAAACTTTTCTGCAGAAAAACATTTTTATTGGCATAAAACTAAATGAAATGTGTTCAGTGCCGCTAAAAGTCAGTTGAAAGTCACTCACAGAATTATCTAATCCAGTCTGTAACATATCAACTAGTTTCTAACTACTGGAATGAACTTTATTAAGGCTATCTAACATTTAAAAAAAAAAGGAAACCTATTAAGATGCAAAGATTAAACCTTGCTGTTAAGGTGACAATTAAAATGAAGAAAGAAATCTAAAACTGCCAAGCTCCCTCCAAAACTTTAATTACTGTTGTTACCATGACCTCGTACGAAATGCTGCTTTTGGTAGAAAATGGGCAAACTTTAAGTTATAAGGAAACCCTGGATTTAAAAACAGCACAACTGGGTAACTTGTTCAACTAGCATAAAACACAGCAATGCCTCCATCCTGATCTTTCATTTACCTTTGCAACCGGAGACTGACCAATCTTCCAAATGATCAGCTTCTCTCTATGGACCAGCCAGGCCCATCCACTTTCATCCACTTGAACGCTCAGCTGGTCATCGGCTACATAAAAAGGATTAATACTTTAAGACACTGCAGGAATAACCTGAAAACCAACTAGCCTTCTTTCTCATATGCAAAGAAGTATCTTTTGTACTGAAATTAAATTCTGCATCACAAGTTCTACATATCCAAAGGACCAAATTACTAGATATAGTTTAAAATCCATTTGACAAACCCTCAACATTTGAGAGTGAAAAGCAAGACAATCCTAGCAGCTTTTCATTTCCATCAATTTACAGCAGATAATTCATACCTTAGAAACTGATGAACTTACAAATCCGTTACAAAGTTACACTTTTTTGGTTCCTATTATCTCTATTAGAGAAACAAAGCAAGTAATTTCTTTAACTCAGGGAACAGTTTGTATTACCGGGGCTTTTAGAAGTGAGAATAAAACCACCATTAAAAACAATAAAACCACCACTACTGTTTCTTTATTTTCTACCTGCTGAAAAAACGTGAGCTGAGGTTAAATTAAACTATGTATTCATTTAATGGCTTAGAGTACATGGACTAAAAAAATAAAATTAGAGCATCCAGTCCAGGAAACAAGACTCCAAACAAGCTTGCTGAATTCTAACCAAGACTCACGCATTTTACACTGCAAAGACAACTTTTAAATACCATCATCACCACATTAACTTTTCCCCCACCTGTCAACTCTCGTGAGGGAAATAACAGATAAAATCAATTCTTACCATCAGCCTTCTTCAGGGCTTCCATCACCTTAACAGGCAGAGAAGATCCAAAAGCCTTAACATCATAGTTAATAGTGTCGCTTGCTGAGGGATGCTGTATAACTCTGGTGGGAGTTGCTCTTAAAAAACAAAACAAAAGCTGTGATTAGTTTTCCATTCTTTCTCCCGGAGTTTCAACATTTGCTTTAAACGCGTAAGCTTTGAATGTTTTTGTTTTGTTTTACATGCATAGGTTCTTGTTCGTCCTATACCACAGACATAGCTGAGGAACTCCCTAATATGAGATATTTCAAACACATTGAACTTGCATCATTTAACTTTAAACTATAGAAGAACCAGAAAATTGCTCAGCTATAACAAGTTTCAGTCAGAGTTTGGTACTATGAGAACTGATGATGTCAAACAGCCTACAAAGAAGCATTTAAGAAACTACAGGCCAATAAAGTCTTACTGCTTCTATAGTAGAGTAAATGAATATTTTATATTAGTAACCAGCATTTTTTTTTTGTTATTTTCATACAGGGAAGTCATGCCTAACGATTCCATACGAATTTTTTGGGAAAAAAAAAGAAATCAATCAACACAACTGAGACGTTACTAAGCACTTAAATTTCTCCCTCTCTCTCAAAAAGATCCTTTATCACATATTTCTCACAAAATCAAGCTTTGAGAAAGGAGGAAGTCTTAAAAGTCTGTATCAAAGAAAAAAATAAACACAAATAATGCAGAGGCTAACGTATACACTTTAAGAAAGATCCCGTCCTATAGGACCCGTGCTGATGCCCAAGTTCTTCAGCACAAGCATGAGGAGCCAAGTACCAGAGTGACAGCTGGCTGACACGGCTGTATGACCTCGGATGGCCAAACAGCATAAAAAAAACAGGCTGAGCTATTAAAAAAGGCTAAAAAGTAGAACAGAAAATAGCGTAACGAATCCACACAGCACGACAGCTTCACAAGTACGATGGTGCCCTAGCGCACACACCCCAAAAGCGTATCGTGGACTAAAAAAAATAAAAATAATAAATAAATAAAAGGTTTAGGGATGCTCAGAGCCTAGAGAACACCTCGCAAGAGGTCCCTGGGGACCGCCAGCCGCAGGACCGACGCCTCACCGCGCGGAGATGGAGCCGCTCCTCCGCGCCACCGGGGAGAAGAGCCCGGGGGAGACGGCGGCGGCCGCTACGGCCAGGCCCTTCCTGCCGCCAGCCCGGGACAGGGGGCTGGGGGCGGCGCTGCCGAGGTTCCTGCGGGCCTGCCCGACCGGGGTCCGCGGGGAAGCGGGAGCCGAGGGGAACATGGCTGAGGGGACAGCGGCAGCACCGGCCGCGGGGAGCCCGCCTCAGCCTGCCCGGCGCCGCCGACTCGCGTCACTGCCGAGCGCGGCCGGGCCCTGCGCGGAGGGCGGGGAGACCCCGCGGCAACCGCTCGCTGAGACGGTCGCCTCACGGCGGAGCCCTGCGGCGGGCGGATGGGTGCTGAAACGTAAAGGGTGCTGCTGGTTTTGTCATGTGTCGTTGAAAGATCCCTGCAAAGCGCTGTTTTGGTGCTTTTGGGTGAAATTTGCGTGTTCCTGTAGTCGCCCGTTCGTTAAAATCACCTGCGCTCGGCCAGTTTTCTCATTAAAAAGTACCCCCAAAGAAAGAATGCTCCGTGCGAATTTTGGTGAGGAAAACCCACAAAGCAAAAACAAAATGTGCGCACAGATGTGAAAAAAAAAAAAAAAAAAAAAAAAAGTAAAATTCAAGCTGCCACCCACAGTTCCCAACGTCCGCGAACAGTAACATTCAGATTGTTTTAAAAACCGATAACTCCCTTCTACGTCTCCTTTCTAAAACACTTAAGACGGTGCAGTCAGTGCAAGCAGCAGCCCTTTGCTGCCTGAAGCCTCGTCCCTCTTCCTCAGTGCCTTACTTGGGCCCCTTTTGCTGCCCAGCCCTGTGTTGGGGCTTCATCTTCAGGAGAGAGCCTGATCTAAGCGAGGACTTGAACTGGGAGAATGGAAATAGACCTCCTATTAGAGCCACAACTTCAAAATATATAAGAATTTTAATTTTTTTTACACTTCTATTTTGATTGATTACTTGAAAAAACGCGTGGAAAATATTGCCAAGGTAGACTAGCTGCAAACAGTTGCCTACCTATTTAGAAAGAAAATTAGTTTGAAAGGCTAGCAGCATCTGTGAACAACATTCTCATAAATTGGTTACAGAAAGTACACAGCCATAAGTAAGGTGTTTGATGTATTTAGCAAGGTAGTTTTGAAAGCACTTGGAAACAGTATTTGAGCCCTGAAAGTCATGACTGGGTAGCAAAATGTTATGAAAGGAAATAGTTCTAGCCTCCAAGATGAAGGTGAAAAAGTCTTAGTAGTAACTACATCAGTAGTAATAAGACTTTGAGATTATGCCCATAGTTATCATGTTAAATACAGAAAATAATGATAGATGCTGAAAAATCATTATACTACGTATCTCTGTGTACACGTAAATGTAATTACATTTTTTTATATGTCTGGGAATCTTCATTCCTATACAGAGAAGATATGTTTAGGCAAAGGCAGAACACCAATGCACGCAGCATAGAAGTGAGGTGGTCTTTTGTAATGTCCTCCAAGGCTACAAAAACACTTTAAAAACTACCAATCGTGAAATTCATTCAGGAAATGTCAGATGAGCTTGACTTATTATATTGTATTCACCTGTGATCAAAGGCATTTCTGAGTACCATCTGGCCTTTGTAATGTACTAGTAGCAACACAGCTGTGTTTTGAGCATGTTAATACCATATTCATGGAACTGAACCTCTTGCTACTAACTTAGCTTAAGTAGCTTAAACAAAACAAACAGCAGAGAGCAGAGAAGAGGCAAGATTTAGGGCACAAATAGCAACAGCTGGCAACATGAGCTTCAAGGTTGTTTTTTGGTTTGTTTGTTTTTCATATAAAGAGTAGACCTATACCCTCTTCAAGTCCTTTTTCTACAACCCCAAAGAACACTACCACTTTTCACTATTTTGTCTTCTTTGTACTTGTTAGGATAACCATAAAAAAACAATAGCGCTAAAATCACTAAAATGGATTGCATACATTGGAGTGAAGAGTGCTTACAGCACCTTGCCAATTCATATTACAGCTGGGGTTTTTCACAATGATATAACTGTCAGCACATTTCAATGTAGCAATTACAGCCCCATTAAAGAGAGCTTCTCAACCAAGTTTAAAAGTCAAGGTGTCTGGCAAAACAGTCTCCTATCTGTGCATCGAGCATCTGAGCAGTAAGCAGCTGTTGACATCTAGATAAATGATGTTCTTTTTGAGAAGAGGAAGAATGATAGTTTAAAATTAGAAAAGCCTCGAGCTAGTTTCATCCACTGCTTTTATGTCAAGTGTTTACTGATCACTGAACTTTTCCCCCCCCCCCTCAAAAGTCTTGAGAAGCAAGATTTGACTTGATGTGGAATTTGAAACTTGGGCAGTTCAGTTCTGCATTACCTGTTTTAGGTGAACCATGACCTAATGTCAAATGCTTACTAGCCAATCAAATATTTCTGTTGTGTAATACTTTATAACAACATATTCTTTCAGTTTTTTTGTTTGTTTGTTTGTTTTACAAGACTTCAGAGTAAATAGTATTTTGTACATAGCACAGGTTAGGTTTGAAATGTCAAGTTTTGGGTGAGGAATTTATTTTCTGAAAGGTCTATTTAATCTTTTCAGCAACAGAAGTATAGCATGAAGCAGTAAATGTTTTACACATTACCTTTATGATACACAGCATTACTAAAACATGAAGGAGGCAATCACAAAAAAATGCAGTCACAAAGTGTAATAGAGATTGTTTTATAGTGCTTTCTGATGCAGTCAGATACTCTCACATTAAGTCTTTTCTATGACATGTGGTCCATTTTTGCCCTATGGAACATGCTGCACAAGGCAGCAGCGTGGGGTGATGGTCCTTCACAAAGAACACCCAGCAGGGTTGTTAGAGATGCACCACTGGTTTCCACCTTAGACAGGAAAACATTAAACTCTTATAACAAAAGCAGAATACAGTGCTTTAATTCATTTCTCTCTCCTTTTTAAATGTTGTCTCCGTTTCCTCCAACAAAAGGATCAAATTTTCTTATTAAGCTAACAGAGCTCCTACAGTTCAAAGTGCAACCACATCCATCACTGCCTGGCACTGCTGGGGAGGTATACAGCACACCACGTGCACACAGAGGCAGTGCCACATGCATTGTAGGTGTGTAAAATAATAATCTGTACTTGTCTAGCAAAGTTTTCTCACCTTGATAAGATCTTGGTTTGGTCCAAGGAATATTATAAGGTCTGCTATCCGCTGCACCTCTTATAACAAGTATTCACCTTTCTTTGAACAAGACCTTTTCTGTAGCTTTTCTCACTTTATGGTAGACTGCAACACCTGCCCGAACAACTAATGATCAACAGACATAAAACATTCATTAAGTTCAGCTGCAATTAATTCCCCATAATATCACAGTTTAAACTCACAAACAAAAAGGCTCATTGCACTTGCATAAGGAGAGAGATTAAAGTTCAAGCTCCTCTAAATACAGTATCAAGGCAATTATTGTTAGTCAACACTGAAATTAAATGTTTGGTCAGTGGTATTTTTGGCATATCTTTATCATATCTATATAATATCTGCTTCTAATAAGACTATATCAGAAGGCATAATTTTATCTGGAATTAATTTTATTTTCATTTTATACTGCAAGGATCTCATTAGTATTTTCACAAAGTGCCATTATAATGGCACATTAGAGTTCTTAAATTAGAAACATGAAGCCTACTTTATAATGCTACTATTTTACCAGTTGTCATTGAGAGAGTGACAATAAAACCAAACTTGTACATGCCTTAAAGAGGACAAAAACTTACATATATAACAACTGCTTTTGGACGTCATCTCAGAAAGGGAAATGAAACTAAAGAACTGGGAAAATAGAGAAAGGAAGATGTATGCAAATTCTAGATTTCTCTATCGTGAACCAAAAACAGTAAAAAAAAAAAAAAAAAAAACAATGCATCTGTCCTCATATACAAAGTCAGCTAGTTGTTTTTTTAATAACTTTCCTCCATACTCTCTAAAAATGAGTTCTCATTTGTAATTCTCTATATTAACTGTAGATGGTGACCATAATCAACTTAGCATTTGCTCTGAGATAGAGCAGTGAGACATGCACTTTTGAATTCCAGCATTTTAAGATTAGCAACAAACAATGAAACAAAAATTCCTTGAAAAGGGAAGAGACAATGACATGAAAATGATGTTTGACACTTAATTCCCCTTAAAATACTGATTTTACTTGAGAATGCAGCACATAATCATACAGTGCATTACAACAAACGAGTCTAAATGGTCTCAATTAACGTAACACACAAAGCAGAAAAATCTACACACTGAAATTGTCTGAATGTGATAGACATTTTAAAAAGTTATAATAATTATTAAAAAGCTCTCAATAAAAAGTTTAAACACATTTCAGTTTCAAAAGGATATTTTGTACATTTTGGAAAAATATAACATTTACAATAACTGAAACATAAGTTATATTCTTTGTAGTTTGTAAGCTTCCATTACTCATACATTCTCTCGTACATTTTCTTTTAATAGATTATTTTCTCTGGATTGTACATCTAATGCAAAAGCATCACTATTCTGAAGAAATGCTTGTTTCTGCATTAGTTTCCTGAAAAGTCCATTTGGATTTGCAAGCAGTTCCTCATGTTTTCCGCACTCAAGGATTTTGCCCTGGCCGAGGACTGCAACAGAATCAGCATTCTGAATCGTAGACAGACGGTGAGCAATAATTAAGACTGTCCTCCCTTCCATCAGCCGGTCCAGAGCTTCTTGCACTAGATATTCATTTTCAGCATCCAAAGCACTAATCAGAAATAACAAACAGAAGGGGTGAGGAGAAGAGGATATTTGTTATTTTAAGAACAGGTTAGTTTTGTTTGCGTTAGGCTTATTTTGCTAAAACTCCAAACACTTAACATTGTTGGTGAAGCTGAACGAATGGAACAGCAAAAAAAGTTTGATGAACATGCATAGTGCTCACATCCAAGTTATACGTGTTACATATTCTTATATGCAAAAATATGCATGAAGAAATAACACAAAATTAATTCAGTGGAAAAAAGTAAGTTATGCTGCACTGCAATCATGTCTTCTATGCTATCAACTTCATCATTTAAACTAAAGATACAAAACGATTTTGAAACAGCTGTTTCAAAGCTAAGTTGCATGTTACATAGAGTTAACCGAAATATTGTAATACAGTGTACCAGTACCTTCCACTTCGCATAAAGAAAGCTTTTATCACAGGTCTCTTAATCTATTTACCTAAAAAACACTTTTTGGGAGGAGGATGAGGGGGTGCCAGATGCTAGATAATTTGTGCAAGGGCGTGCAGATAAAGGAAATGAACACTTCCCAAATCTCAGTTTTACAAATAGATCATTTCTAAGTTTCTATTTTCTTTCTTACCTTGTTGCTTCATCTAACAGAAGAATTTTAGGATTCTAAAGAAGAAAGTAAAATTGGTTATAATTACACTTAGATATCTGAATATTCATAACAACAGCAACAGTATTCATACAGCTGAAAACTCCAAGTACATATTTCATCAGAAGAACCGTGTGTCACTCAAAGAAAGCATTGCTTTTAAGAAGACTACATGCTTAGAGGACAAAAGAAATAACTCATCTTCAAATTTTGCAAGCTGAAGTAACAGAACACCATTAACTGATAACTATTTAAAAGATACAAACTAGTAGTACTGCTTGTAGTCAGTTGCTACAAACTAGTAGACTGCTTGTAGTCAGTCTACTACATATAACTGTCTAGAATCAAAAAATATCAAAAATCTACCAACAAGCAGTACTTCACCATAGATTAAATACATAGTATTTAAGAACTCTTCCCAATTAAAAAACATAGAAACATCTGCATACAAATGCCGAAGAATTCTTTTCCAAACTACAGTACACAATCCAAACTTCCTTCTCCTTCAGTTAAAATCTAAAGATTTTACTATCAATTTACTTGATTAAGAGGCTACATTGCACTCCCAAATGCATGTATCTCAACAACTCATTTTTTACCATTTATATATGGTAAAAAAAATAATTTTTATATATATATATATATATATATATATAAAACAAAGTTATATTATGTAAGTTTACTCGCACCATATTCTTAAAGCCTTCCTTCATCCTTGACATGGTCTTATGAAAGAAAGCCATTATACGGTGATTTACTATCATTAGAAAAACAGGACTGAAAGACAGGAAGAAGTGCTTACGTAAGTAAATTGTCTGCATTTAAACCAATCAGCACTTTCAAACTCCCTGATACAAAAGATGTAAATATATATATATATATGTATATTTTTTTATTTTTTTTAAAGATTGTTCCAACCCTCCCAGTGAAAGGCTTCCTCCTCTTTAATCCTCTCCCCTTCCCCACAAAGTAGTTAAGTAGCTGTGCAGTCTTACCTTAAGCAGAGCTCGAGCAATAGCAATTCGCTGCTTCTGTCCACCTGGGGGAAAAAGTCAGTAAATTCATAGATGTAAATTCATCTCAGTAAAGTCAGTAAATTCATACTTTTAGCTGAAGGCCAGAACACAATTAGGCATGTGCAATTTAGGAGGGGAATAGAAATATAGGAAGTATTTGTTAATATTTATGGTGGGCTATGAGTTGCAGAAAAGACCGATTAACAAAAAATAATAGAATTTTGGCTTCACTCTGTAGCAGCAAGATTTTTTTTTTTTTTTTTTTGAATAAAATGAAAATGTACCTGAAAGTAGAATGCCTTTTTCTCCAACTACAGTGTCAAACCCTTTTGGAAAATCTCTGATGAAACTAGCAGCATTAGCTATTTCAGCAACTTTCTGAATCTCCTCTGCAGTCACTGTAGATGGATCCTCTGCACCATATGCAATATTCTCAGCAATAGAACAGGAGAATAGAATTGGTTCCTGAAAAATTCAAAAATGTGGCATATTTGTAATTACATGCACGTATTGTCTGTATTTCAAATAACATAAATCCCACTTAGAAGACCCAGCATTGTATGTATGCTAAAGTTAATCAATTTAAAAACAAAACAAAGAACAAAACAAACAAACAAAACAAAACACAAGAACAACATACAAACTAAACTCTCCTAACATCAAAATGGGTGGTTGAAAAAAAAGTTGTTTTTTTTTTTTTTTTTTTTAAAACTGACAAAACATGACATAGCCCTCAATTCATAATATTTGAGAAAGAATTCAGCAAGATCTATTCATCCAAACATCAGAAAATCTCCCTTCATGTTTTATTACATATCGTCATTTACAACAATACTGAATCTTCTCTTAGCTATCTCTACATAAATTTCATGGCATTTTGTGCATTTAATTAAAACTTAAAACAGAACAGAGGATTGTCATACAGGACAAGTGATGGGGAAATAGGAAAATGTCTGGAAGAAGGTAAGTCTGCTCTGGTATAACATGTAAGAAACATGCTATAGTCTGCAATCTACTGGTAACTCCAGCCTGGATAAAATCAAATATATACATTCAAAAAGAAAAATGTTAATATGTCCAAGGGAACATCATTTTTGCACAAAACCTTTTGGTGGCATTACTACATAAAGATGATGTTTTGAAAGGCAATGTATACCCAGTTACAGAATTGCATTTGCCAGGAAATTACACTGAGCACAGGTCATTTTTCATATGGTTGTGTAAAATATGATTGTGTAACTGCCATTAATACAAACCATGACTAAATGTTAAGTTTTGTGTTGCTCTCTTCAACAAATCATAGCAAACATCGAGGTACTCCAACCCATATAATTTGCAACAGTGTACTTCCCAGTCTCCATATGCACATTTTTCTTTTCAGCAGATAGTTTGCATCTCTAGAGTTAGACTACAGAAAAAACAGACTACAGAATAATAGGACTAGCTCTGAATACTTATTTTTAGAATAAAACATGCATAGCAACAGTTATGGTGAGAAGGAGGAGCTTTACTGTTTTCTCTGAGATGCAAGATTGCATACTACTAAAAACAAGAAAAGTGAGGCACCACAAGTTGCTTAGACAGAATTATTTCATTCACTTAGAATTTGTTTCTTCCTTACCTGACTTACTGTTCCAATCTTTGTCCTGAACCACAGTGGATTTAACTGACGAATATCAAAGCCATCAACAGTGATAGTACCTTAAAGTAAGAAACAGTAAAGTCAAGTGTGTTCTGACATGTACTGTAAAAGAGGCGGAAGGAACAGTTGAGAACAAAGACCCCTGGGGAATCACAAGCTGGCATCTTGTCAGGGCAGATCAGAAAGGCAAAGCTATGCAGGCACCACCACAAGGTAATCGCACACCCCAGAGGGAAGCACGCTACATCAGTGGGAGAGTCACAACAGGACCTCAGTGCAGGAGCCCTCCTTGTTTATTGGGTGTATCTAAGACACAAAGCATCATTCGTCAAGTGAGAGCAACACTCAGAACATACCTGAGATAGGATCGTACAGCCTCAGGAGAAGGGATACAATAGTCGATTTCCCGGTACCACTTGGGCCAACCAGAGCCATGACAGAGCCAGCCGGAATGGAAAGGCTGAAATCTTTGAAAATAGATGCTTCTGGACGTGTCGGATAGGCAAACTCTACGTTCTTGAACTCCAAAGCGCCTCTGAATGTGGCTTTGCCTAGTGTGATTCCCTCTATATGACAGAATTAAATAGAAACATTTGAACAGAAGTAAAAATCAGCTCAGACCTCCTAGACCTGCCTTACAGATACTCAGTAGAAAAATCTGTCTCCTCATTAAACCTAGGAATAGCTGCAAGCCACAACAGTGGCCCACGGGGATTATATTTCAGCCGTGATTGAATCAGTGTGGGGCACTGCTCACACCCGACTGCAATTTCAGGTTGCTCACCAGCAGTAAAGCCTTAGGCTGCTCCAGCAACAGGAATAATGTGCATCTTGCTAATATGTAACGACTAATGGTGTTCACTTCTAGTACAATCTGAAATTTTAAACATATTACAAGCAATTTACATTTGTCAATGACAAGTAATGAAATAAAATGACACACTGTTGAAGGCCAAAGTCCTGTTGCCATAGAAGAGATGCAAAAAGATAAACATTGCAAATCCCTTACTGGCCTCTCCCTGAGCCACAGTCACCTGAAATGCCCTTCCCTTTGGATAAGAGCGTTCACTCTGCACTACCCGCTAATTGCTTAGCATTTAGGCAAAAGCTGTCACTAGAACAAAACTGTTGCTAGGTTTGTGCATAAATGGCTATTTTTACAACTTGTATTTTTATAAATTGGAAAATATAATAAACTATAGACAAGAGAGGATTCAAAAGTCCAGAATTGTAATTCTTACGCAACAGTTTGCAGAAAGCAAGGTTTCAGTTTGTGAAACACCATAACAAACCAGCATGAATGAATGATTGCCAAAGTTAAATAAAAGGAACTTCTTTCTGGAACACAACATTTGACTTGACAATTATCTTAAAACACTATCACAGTACCGGAAATGCATAAAAGTAGATAAAGAAATACAATTTCTTCAAGCCCAGGTATATCCCAACAAGACATATCCATACAAAGTCAGCTAATTTGACAGTGGTGCAGCATTATCAACAGATAGCTTCACTCGAAGTTCCTGCCAGTTTTGGGAAAACTGGCAGCACCAGAGCAATACCCAAGAAGTGTTCAGCTAAAGCCACATCACCCCTGACCTTTCATTGTTTTCAGATGTAACCCCCAAGTAGCCACAGCAGATGGTAGCACATGCCTGTTTGGTTAAACAGGTAACTGGGAGAGGGAGATGGAGAGGGAACACAGACACCAATCGCTAGCAGTCAAGATTTTGCTAGGGCAAGCCATTTCGACTGCTTTTCTTTCTCCCAGATTGCTTCCTCTTCCCCAGCCTTTAGGCTTTCAGTTTAATGGTAGCAGCACAGAAATGGCAAAGGCAAGCACATGCAATTTTAGACTCCTTCCTAGACTTTAATCTATGGACATACACACAGTAACTTGTTTGCTACCTGAAGCACAACAACCCATAAACCCTTCACTGGGAAAAGAAATGCATTTGCTAAATCCCCTGCTAGCAGCCAAATTCTTACTATGTCAAAGCAACAAGTAATCACTTATCTTTATTCTCAGTTCCAGTTTATTACATGGCCTGCAACACAGGAAGTCTGGTACCACAAGTCCTTCCTCTAAATATTACTTGTAAAAACATCTAAAAGCTATATGCAGGATTGTGCTTGATTTATGTTTGGATTATAGAGATGGGGGAAAGAAAGACATTATCATCAGTTCTTGAAATATTTGTTGTCACCAGAAAAAAAAAAATATTGAATTCAGTGAAAATAAAACCTAAGCAGCCAAGAGAGAGATATATAAACTATAATTGTTTCTTGAGACAAAGGTTCATATCTTTTCTTAGGTATTTAGTTTATAGTAAAAAGAAACTTAAAAGAAATTTTCTGTAAGCCTATGCAACGTGGATACCTGAAACTTTGTCCAATTTATTTTCACTCTATACAATAAATATCATTTTCTGGATGAAAACAAATGGTATAATTAAACAATTCAATACCTTCGGGGGAAAGCCAACTTCTTCCCCATTACTACTGCTTACTCTGCCCTGACGCCACCATAAAGATGAAGACTACCGAAATAATCCATATTTAAAAAAAATAAAAAAAAAAATCATGTCCAAATGATGATGAAATCAACAGTTGCACTACATCTGTATAGGGCACAGCACACTGCAGTGCAACACTGGATAATACTCTGACATAGCACAAGTTTAAGGTAACTTCCTTGGTTAAGACAAGAATGTCTAGTTTCATTAGCCAGTTGGTGGTTACCTCGTGGACCAATGGGTTTTATTTTAAGTCTTTACCTCCCCTCCATCCACTGGAGACAATAGTACTTTTAATTGCCTAAGTAAGGCCTATATGCACTGAAAAGCATCCTACAGACACAGGCTTGCAGCTGCAAAGAGAAATAAGACAAAGGCCAGACTGCGCCTTGGTGTCAGTCAAATTAAGAACCCAGTAATTCCAGCACAGGGAGACAGAAACTGAAAAAAAAATATTGAAGCTTAGTATTTCAAAAATACCCCTCTGTATCAACCAACTCAAAGATAAAACTCAGTTCCCTAAACCACACATGGCTCACTCAAAAGTTCTGTTAGGTCTGTTGAATGTTCTTTTCTCCTCTTCCTCTTATGCCAGCCCCTACAGTTTCCAAATTAAAATTTTCAGATAAAGATTAGAGAGTAACTACAGTGCTGACGGCTCACCTAGACTCTACTATATTGCGTTTGTTATTAGCATGCAGAGCTGGACAAAACTTGCGTACGATTTCTGCTTAATGGGATGCAGCTGATGAAAGAAAACAGCAATATCACACAGAAATTATCTTCTACAAGCAGCTTAGTGAACTACTTTGAAACAGGCAAATGCTGTTTATACACTGGAGGGCATTGCATGGCTTCTAAAAAATAGAGCCGTCAATTAAGTGTTGCTGACAAAAAAAAAAAAATTACAAGGGCAAAAAGGCAGGTTTATAGATGGTGTTTGCATATCTTCTTTTGGGAATTTGACAACTACATCAGCAAGCTATTCCTCTATAAAATCTAACACCTCTCAAAGGTGAGCACCTTTTTCTGTAAACCTACTGATAAAAACAGATGTGATTTCAGACACGCAAACCTATCTTTAGGCGTAAAGCAGCCCACAAAAAGTCAGATGTGAATGACTGATTTGTCACAAAAATTGTTTTTCTTCACACTTCCAGCAATGTCAAGGACATCAAGGACATTACCTCCCCTTCAAAACTTTTTTGTTCATGGCTTAGAGCACTGCAATTATATCAAAAAACACTATGCCCGTGTAATCAGGTCCAACACCATGCACGCCAGGCAAGGGAACTGCCTGGTATGGAAAGCTGCTCACGCACAGAGACCCATAACTCCCCTACCCATGGGTGAATTAGGCAAACCATGTGCTAGAATGGCTCCTTCCTCCTCTAAAGAAGAGGGAAACGTGGGCGGTGGTACTCGGAGGAGAGGGCCGTAAATTATTCCACAAGTCACAATTGCTGTACCTGTACACCCTACACTCTCCCAAGAAGGACTTTCCATCTCCGCTCCCTTCCTTCTTTTCATTCCCTAGTCATACCTTAGCCCCCCTACAGCAGAAAAGCTAGAAGTTCGGTTTGGCACGCTGCTCAAGGGCCTCAAACACTCTGTGCCTGCAAGTTGTGCTTTTCAAATTGACACGTATTACCACGGAACCATTTTCACTGGATTGATATGAATGGTTTGCATAAACTTGATATACTCTTAATGAAAAATACCTGGTTTTGAAAGCTTCTTTTTTCAGACTGCTAATTTCTTAGCCATTAGAGATGCGCATGGTAAGCCTTTTAGTGAAAATAGGAAATACAGCCATCTCAAACAGAGCTCCTCCCTTCTTTTTCTTCCTTCCACTCTTAACTCTAAAGCTGATCCAAGAGAAAGCGGTGCTGACATCAAAGCAAGGAGCTAGAAATGAGCATGTCCTCAGTCACAGAACTCTCAAAGTAATATATTTAAAAGCATATCCTGAATCAGTTAAAAAGGAAGAAAACAAAACAAAAGAAATTTTGAGCTCAATTAAAGGAAATTTTCATCATGTTTCATAGTTAGGAAAAGGCAGAAAAGTTACCATTGTATCTTGTTTGTTTCTGAAAAATTTAAGTTAATACTACCTTTAAATATTACACACCTCTTTCTGAAGTACAGAGGAAAGTCAACCTATCAACAATAACGAACCAAGGACCCACCATTAAATGGAAGTTGGGGCTTCCTCTCAATAAGTTCCCATAGACGTCCACCAGCACCTAATCCTTTCATTAGTTCAGAATAAAAGGAACTTAGACCTAAACAAAATCAGAAGAGAATTATGAATGGAAGACATTAGGAGACATTAACTTTGTGTTACATCAACATTAAAGCATCGGAAACACATAGGGGATTCTCTTACTCCAATACATTATCAGACTTGTTGATTTTAATCCTACCTAGTCTCACTTGAGAGCTACCAACAACCCTTATTCACCATTTTTTATATCTTTAAAAAAAAATCAAAGGAAACAAATTGAAGTTAAAACATCAAAGCTTGTGTCTATTCAAAAGCAAAGCATGCTTTGCAGAGCACTATCTGAAAGGTGGCCGCACAAGGCACTAGGCTTGGCGAGAAGCTGTCTGCTTGGAAGAAAAACCCAAAGCTTCTGCAGTCTATAGCACAGCATGGAGGAGAAGGCATGAGTCTCACAAAGCCCCTTGAAACTGAGACACACAGGCTTGCAAATTCACAACCACTCATAAGGAAAAAAAAAAAAAAAAAAAAGATCGTATAATATGGACAGCAAATACTAATTAGAAAATGTTTTCAATTTTCACCACCTGTCTTCAGCGTTTGGTAGAAAACACAGTAAACTGTTGTAAACAGAAAACACAGCAAACAAAAAAGGGGGCAATGTTCCAGATTATACAATGAACTTCACAGCTCACTGCATGAACTCCTGTATGTACTGATGATGGCATATACCAAGCAAACTTGGTGCTCAGCAGATTTCTGTTTGTAGGTGTCAAGGAGGGCAGGTACCTTGTGGCACGACAGCTTTACTTCAGAGTCCCCATGATGTACGTAATGGAGGGACTGGACTGCACAGAGCTCGCAGCTGACAATGGCACAGCTGAGAGCCTCTGGGTAAGTAGTAAGGGACAAGCAAATGAAGTGGATGTTGTGGGAGTCTGTAGGTTACCCAGCCAGGATGATAACACCGATGATTTATTCTTCAAGGACCTGCCACCAAAACTTCAACCTTGAATATGGGGAGAGCACTTCAGGTTGCCCAGGGAACTAGTTAGTAGGATTCCCTGGGAAACTGATCTGAAGGCATTGGGGTCTATCAGTGCTGGTCAATTAATAAGTACCACCTCTTCAGTGCATAGGAATAGGCAGTTCCAAAATGCTGGAAGCCAAGCAGCTGGGGCAAAAGGTTGATTTGGCTGAGCAGAGATATTCTTCTAGAGCTCAGGCAGAAAAAGAAAGCGTACAGCCACTGGAATTGAGGTAGGAAGACTACAGCATTGCTGTTTGCCATTGTAGGGAGAAAATTCAAGCAGCCAAAGCTCAATTTCGGTTGAAACTAGCAAGTACTTGCAGGGGATAATATAAAGGACTTTTTAAAGCACGTTAACAGGCAGAGCCCTGAGTTGGACTTAACAGTCCTTGTGGGTTCCTTCCAACTCAGGATATTCTATGACTCTGAGAATGAGCTCTGTGCAGAACTATATTCCACAAGCACAGAAGGTCCATGGTTGGAAAGGACCTCTGAAGGTCATCTAGTCCAAACCTCCAGCCAAGCAGGATCACCTACAGCACATTGCGCAGAAGGGTGTCCAGGCAGGTTTTGAATATCTCCCGAGGAGACTCCAAAGCCTCTCTGGGCAACCTGCTCCAGTGCTCTGTCACCCTCACAGCACAGCAATGCCCCCTCATATTCAGACAGAACCTCCTGTGCTTCAGTTTGTGCCTGTTGCCTCTCATCCTGTCACTGGGCACAACTGGAAAGAGACTGGCTCTATCTTCTTGACCCCCTCCATTCAGATATTTATGCACATTGATGAGGTCTCCCCCCAGTCTTCCCTTTTGCAGGCTAAACAGGCCCCATTCTCTCAGCCTGTCCTTGTACAACAGGTACTCCGGTACTCTAATCATCTTTGTAGCTCTCCTCTGGACTCGCTCCAGTAGTTCTATGCCCCTGTTGTACTGGGGAGACCAGAACTGGACACAAAATAATCTTAAGTAGAATTTAAAAATATGTTTTTATTGCAGATATTAGCCAAACATATTTTTTAGTGTGTCTAACACTATTTTTGTATCTTTAATATTAATTTTTCCCACGTTTTCAAAGTGCCAGGTATCTGTTTGTTGACCAAACTTGAATGATTCAAACAGAAGATAGGGGTTTTGGTGGTTGGAATGGGTGCCACAGCGACTTTGATATCCACGGAAGCAGGTTTTGTGAATTTTGCCTTCAGGCACATCTTTGTGCTTCCCACGATATCAGGCTTTGTCTTAGAAAATAGGAGTTCAGATGAGCTGCGCTGCCCTGCCAATCTATCAGAAGCAACACTCATTCTGAAGAAGAGCCCTTCCAATCAGTTATCAGGCTTCAAAGTACCTTATCTTCGTTTTTGCCTGCATGCAGGAGTGAAGACTGCTCTCTCAAAGAGATGAACAGTTTGTTTCTGGGCCAGTAGATTACAGAGTCTGAGCTTCAGAAAGGAGTCAACCAGTAAGGTAAAACAAAAGGTTAGCACCAGAATGTAGTGTTCTGCTGGCATTTTGTTTACTTTTTCCAGCTCAAGACACTCTTTATACTGAGTTACAGGTAAATTCTACATGCCTAACTAGACTGTGTTTAACGCAGGAAACCATTTTAAAACAAATACTATTTCTTTACAAAACATGCCAAATATCTTAGTTTAGATCCAAAGAAAACAAGAGCAATATTTATCTATTGCATATCTACATTGATAAAAATAACCTCTGTATTCTTTTGGGAACATACAAAGCTTATATTAAGTTATAAATTATTATTTTCATTAACTCTTCATAAAAAAAAAGTATGGTTTCTTGGGAAGATCATTTTGAGAAGACGTTTTAAGCCAGATCTTTTAAGATCTTCTTCCCTCCCACCCCCATACTGACTGTAATGCTTTGATGTGAACAAAATCTAATTTCTTATTCCATACCTCCAATACTTATTCCAACCCAGAAGGCATACATAAGGAATGAAGAGAGTTCACCAACTGTCATGTAGGCATTGCCCATCAGTAATCCTCCTTTGTACAAGACTGAGAGGACAATTAAGTTTCCAGAAAGACCAGTCTAAGTAAAAACCAAAAAAAAAAAAAAAGAAAAAGTGAGATCTGTCACATACATCCTAAACTTCATCCTCTAAAATGTTGTTTCAGAACGTTCCTTCTAATAAAACAATTCCCATACTAAGTGTACATATAGTTTTGGAGTACTGAGTTAAATTCAAACAAAACCAACTCTAACCCCAAGCGAGCTGACAGCCCAACAGAACAGCCCAGCAGCACTACACTGTGCTATCCAACAAGTGTTCAAAGAACAACCCCACTGCCCCCTTAAAAAAAAAAAAAAAAAAGAACAACCTCATTCCTCGTGATGGAAAGGAATGCCAAACATTGGCATAATTCAAGGAGAAGAATTGATAGTCATCAGTTAAACTGCAGTTTTAAATGTTAAACAAATTCACTGCAAGCGGTATAGAAAAATGCAATCCCATCCCCCCTCCTCTACCCATGCACTCCCCACCTTCCTTGGCACGGATGCTTCATCAGGAAGCCAAAACTTTAAAACACCAAAGGTGGGGGAAAGGTTTCCACTGGTTTAGTTCCCTGAATCAAAGTTATGGGCTTAGATAAATAGCACCAAGGAAGGTGTGGGGCAGCAATTGAGGCTTAAACTTGCTTTATCCTACCACTTCATCTCAGGGTGCAGTTTCACAGCAATTTGGACTGATTTAAGTTCAGTATTCCCACAGTTCTATGGAGGTTCTATTTACACTCAATTCATTTATTTGCAGATTTGTAAGTATCCTCATGAATTTTAAAACAATTGATGCTTGGAATAGCGTGGTTGGTTTCTTTCATCAGGGCATACTTACTGCTCCAAAGAAGCCTGCCCGAGCTAGTGCCTCCTTTTTAGCCAACTGCAGCACATAATCAACTTTATTGGTGTATTTTGCCATTTCAGCCATTTCTTGCCCGAAGGCTCGAACTGTTCGTATGTTTCCAATACGCTCTTCAGCTAACTAGATAAAAGCGAAAACCAAAAATACACACAGACACACAATTTTGAAAGTTCATATTATAGAACATTTGAAAGTTAAGCCAGCAGCTCCAAATACTTTCCTTCGGATAACACTGGAAATTTTCTCATGCCCTCCTTGCAGTTATTTCTTGAAAAAATTCCACTCATTTAAACAAAGCAGCACTGGGAATTAATCTAACTACTAATGCCCCATTCCAGCTCAGTATTTTAACTTCTAACCAGCAAAGTAATAATTCTAAAATAACCTCAACTGTAACCAGTTAGACTAAGTTGTTAATAGACACTGTGATGGTCTGACAAAAAACAAGGCCCCTTTTGGAATTAAAAATAGGAGATTAAAATATAATTACTCTTCCACACCCCATTCAGCCTGAAGATTTGAATAGAACACTAACATTGCCTGTTCATGTGAGCTCCCACACCTGGTTTTCAGAGACATCAGCTTCATTTTGATACAGGATGAGGCAGATGAATAGAAGAGAGAATTGTTGTACTGCAGAGTCAATGTACGCGAGTCCTATGCAGGACGTTCCAAGTTTACAACAGCTGACAACTATTGCTATTTTACCTAGGAGTTTGATGGCTTCAAGCTCATAACCATAGTCCAAGAAAAGTCTTTGTCAAACCCAGGTACTAAATTACCCAGGGCTTCACAGATTGATTATTTTGACACTGTCACACAGCTCTAACCTAATCTCCTTATCCTCTCCACAATGCACATTTCTTAATTCTCAAGGCACATTAGGATGTATGGACAGTGGGTTTTTGTTTGTTTGTTTCCCCACCCCCCAAAGCACTGTTGTTTTTGAGATCAATGGATAAGTGTTAAAGTTTAGCTTTCATACTGTTCAGGTGCAAAACTACAGGCACGGCAGGCCTTAGGGCAACGAACAGTGCAATTATCTTCAGAATATCTGTAGCTGCAGAGATGCTAACTTCAAAGTTGCTCTAGTGTATTTAAGTTAGCTAGAAAGTATCTGTTACAAGATTACCTGTGTTGCTTCTGCAAGAGAATCTTGGGTCAGTTTAGTAAGTTTTCTCAAGTATCTTCCATAAATCACAGCCAGGACAGCCAGGGGTGGCACAATGCTCAGAACAAATGCAGCAAGGCTAGGAGACACAAAAAACTAGAAGAAAAAGGTATGTATCAGGGGTTTATGTTCAGAGTAAAAATAAACCACTTGGGTACTGAATTGCAACTTCCCTCACTAGTTTTCTGAAATTAGTAAGATTGTAATTTAGTGTTGCCATGCTTTCATTTATCATGTTTTATTTCTTCCAAGCAAAGTATCTATTCCTCCATAGCACTTGGGGAATGTATCCCATGGCTAGAACAAAGGATTAAAAGTCAAGTGGTCCAGCTTTCTCAGTGGTTCGCTGTGTGGGCTCAGCCAAGTGTCTCAACCTGCCAGTAAACAAGCCTACCAGGAAATCTCCTGGGAATGCTGAAAGACACAAGCTATTACATAGTTTCTAAGGTGCTGTCACAACTTTTAAATAAATGGTGTAATAAAGTTTGAGTAGAGAAACATCATACGGTTCTTTGGGGTACCTGAGGAACAGGTGGAGTCACCAGCACTTCTTGGCACTCATGAGCATAACGTGGAATAATGGATTTAATGTTGCAATACCTTATCACTCGTAACAGCAATCATCATTAAAGCTCCTAAGTAGATTCTTTTCATGATTTAACATTATATGTAATATGTTTTGACTTCATTTTGCTTTCTGTAATCAAACCAGACAAATCTCAAAAAAGAAATTCAAAATTGATTTGACAGGCTTTATAATTATTCTACAATAATCCCTCCTTCTAGGTAATCTTTTACAGTCTACTTTTTAAGACTGCATCATGGTAGCATTTTTCAGCAAGATGCCTTATATAAGGTTATTCTAGTTAATCTATGGTACGATAAACCTTAGACTCTATTGGCTTAGATAAAGACAGAAAACCAGAATTGTTATCAGCAACAAAGTATTAAAGCTTTAAAGCTTCATAATGGAAACTGTTACCCATTTCTAATAACATCAGTCTTAGAAGTTTTTGTTTATTTGTTTTGAGATTTTTTGCTCTCTGTTTTTATCCCTAGGTAGATGGCAGAAGTTACCATACTTTCATTTAAGGTAATTGCCACCAACTTATCTTCTCTCAAATAAGCACAACAAAACTCATACCACAGAAACCACCACTGGAAGTCAGATTTTTATGTAAACCAACTGACCACTGAGGAATATTAACTGATGCCCTGCACAGAAGTTTTTGCTAGCATGCTTCCTACCTAAATGTAGCAGCAAGGGACATGGTTTAGTGATGGGAGGCTGATAGTTGGTCTTCTTTAAGGTCTTTTCTAACTGAGATGATTCTAGGATCCTATTATATGATTCTATTATATATTTCATATATTCTGTATGTTCTTTATTGACAGATTAAAGCAGAAGGATTACCACTGATTAAAATCTTCCGCAGTAATTCGAAGTTCAGTGCTGTTCTTGCTCACGTAGGCTTTACCCAGAACCAACAAACTTCAATGACTTTCACATCAAGCCCCTCACACCTTATTCTATGGGAACATTATCACTTATTTTAATATCTTCTGTAAGAACAGAGTTCAATTATTTGTCTAAAATTTCACTTGATAAATTAGGGAAGCAAGAGTAGTTAATTTCAAAGCTTCGTTCTCCATATTTTGGCTCATGAATAAACATCAAGTGGCTATAGGCACACTACCTCTTGCAATGCTGTGCACAAAGGCTATTGTATGAGTTAATAACCAGTGAAATACACTTGGATCCAAGAACACACAACAGTTGCTGGACTGAATGGCATTCACACATTACCAAACAGAAGAGGAACAAAGATGAAACTGCAAGAAGCAACAAGCAAGGAGGAGACCACCCTACCATCATTCCAACCCCCACAGATGCCTGAGCTCCTGCTCTGAGCCCATCGGAAAGGTTTTCAGTCAGCGAACGGCCCAGAAGCGCTGTATCTGAAGATAAGCGGTTTATCAGCTCTCCCGTTCTGGTCTTGTCAAAGAAAGCAGTTTCTTGCTTCAGAATAGAGGAGAACAACGTTGTTCGCAAACGTTTCACAATTCTTTGTCCTGTCAGAAACAGAAGGCAGTCAAGCACGGCATACAAGACTTTACACACACCAGCCATATAGAAATTGCTGAACTCTACAACACCAAGCCAGTCACATTACAGTTTTAACACACCACTGGAGGGGGAGCTTTGAGGTATCACATAACAGTAAACAAAAATGAACAATTATTTCAGTGTGCTTATCTTTTCGCTATTCATTTACCTTTGATCTGGTAAGAAAAGCTACTGATTCCATGACAATTTCTTAGCCGGTGCCAAGAATTCATTTCAGATCGCTAGATATGCTGACTCTGTGAAAACCAGATAACGCACAGGTCCACTTCTTTGTTTTTACCTGCAGTCTGCATGAGGTAGACACGAGTAGCATTAGCAGCAGCACCGCATAAGAAGATTCCGCTCAGCAAGGCACACAGGCTGGAGAGGCTCTCTGTGAAGTCTTCGCTGGGATTCGTGTAAATAACATCAATAACTTTCCCCAGAAAGAAAGGGGCTGACATGGTAATGACACTGGAAACTGTCAGAAAGCCAACAGCAGCTGCAAACCAACATGGAAAGGGCAAGGAAAAAAGAGTGAATTTGCAAGATCGTTAATAATATATACAAAATACTTTTTCACTCAAAATTTCTATTAAGCCCTTAAGTGCCAGCACTAAATACTACATAATCAACATTCTTTTTTTTAGCACCCACTCTGAATGGGATATTTTAAGTCACTGTATAAACTAACTTAGGCAAGGCACATATTAAAATCCTGAAAACTTCTCTATATAATGACAGCCCTGGAATTGTTCCTTTTCTCTGACATTTCCCCTTACACTCGACAAAGCTAACTTTCTACATCTTATCCTGAGAGAGCCCAACAATTAGTAAGTTTTCTGTATCTCATACACAGTCCTTCACTCCAGTTTGGTTTGTATTCCATTATTCACGTTTATTACCGTATCATCATATTAAGGCTTCCAATAGTCTGAGAGAGCAATGGACTGAAGCAAAGATCCACCTGAGAACCATCTACACCATATGATTTTATTTGCAGTTATGTATGTTTTACTCTCGATAGGCAAAAATTAAAAATATATTTGTTTTGTTTTCCTCTTCACTATTGCTGGTCTAAAAGAAAAACAGCATCAGTACAAACAGAAGTCTGTTTGAATTCCTGTTGCAAGATCACCTGTGTAGCTGTTCGAAGTTGTGTCACAGTGTATGGAAACTGCACTGGGCCAAGACTTCGCCTTATGAACTTTATTCTGCAAAGGGCTTTCCTGAGCCAAAAACACAGCTTGATTCTGAGAAGGCAAGCCAAGCCTGAAAGGCTGAGAGCTAGAAAAAACTCCTCTTGATTGGAAACTGAACAAACCTGATATGAAAACCACTGAACCACAACAAACAACGCCATTTATACAGCATAATTTTCAAACAGCCAGCCCCACACTTAAAGCAACCATTCACGGGGCTACGATAAAGCTACTCGCAGATAACGTCTGTAAGGGCAAAAAGGATCTCTGTTGCAAATCCTGGAGCTGTCCCAGTTTTCCTTCCATTTTAATGAGCTTCTGTTATTGCTTTTATTATGACAAGAGCAGCGAGCCCCCAGCAGTGCACCGCTGTGAGCAGTATGCTTCACATCTGTCACGGAGGGTGTGATGCCCCTTACCACCTCCACACACGCAGGGAAAGCTTTGCTTCAGTTTTTACTTTAAGTGTAAATACAGCTGTGCACTTATGATGAAGAATTCAAGGTATAAAGAGCTGCATACCTGCCACCACCTGAAGCAAGTGCTTTAACTTGAAGCTACAGAAACTGTACAAAACCAGAGCAGAAGGAGAAAGACTGCTGCTGCAAACCTGTGTAAGCCATGACACAGACAAGTCTCATAAACATATTATTTAGTAGCTAAAGCTTCACACAAACAAGTGACCTTATTAGCAGGCTGGCTGCAGGGGTGTATTCAGGTTGTGAAGCAGCAGGGAAAAATCCAACAAGGCTGGGTCATCACCTGGCAGGAAAATACGCTCTATAAGACAGGGGAAGATGGTCAAAAGCATTGCTTTTACGGGCACAGTGCTGTGTAGCAGCTCAGTGTCCGTGAGTCCAGCCCTTTCCTCAGTTATGGATAAACTGGACAGCTACACACATCAATGTTCAGCCAAGGAAGAGGAGAGTGCAGCTACAAATCCTGTACGCCTGCCTAGCGGTACAGCATTCCTGGCTTGCATTTACCTTCAGCTCTTCTTCATTTAATGAACAGCACGGATTTCACTGTAATTACCTCCAGCAGCCTTACCCAAACTAAAAGTAAATACCAGTACCTAACGCAAACTGAAGACTACTAAACGACTGCAATATTCAAGTGTCAAAAATATATGGGAACAATGCAGCCCTGAAAATGAAGGCTCGCACGATCCAGATTGTTATTTTTAATTTTCCCCTTCAGCAGTATGCACGTCTACAGCAATTTAATCACAAATCACACACAAAATGAGGTTCCATAATTGAAACTCTCACTTTGATTACACCAGCAGAATAACTAGAAAATTGCACGGATGCCAAGCTGTTCATCTTTTTTTTTTTTTTTTTAAACTGTTGACTAATTAAAGAAAAAGTAATCAGCAAGCAGTCCTATCTCCCCGCTCAAAGAAGAGCTGTCACTATGATAAGTGGCTAAAGGGAGGAGTATGGGAGGAGTAAAGGGAGGTGTTCGGCAAGCAGATAGGAAGACACTTCGGTGACACTGGAGGCTGTCAGTGACAGAAAAAAAGGTCAGAGTAAACTTCTAGTATTCATTTCACACAGCCTACTCTGTTAGCTAGAAGGCTGTGTCAAATGAAATGGTGCATTCATGAAAATAATATATATATATACATATATATATGTATAAATACAGATATATTTAGAGTAAATCAATTTTGCAGGCTATGAGAAGAAAACAGAGAAAATGTGAAGCAAATCAATGGGACTTACAAACCTGGGACTATGTCAGATTGACAGCAGAGGCAAAGACAAGGTGACCTGGCTCCAGGAGTGGCTGAGAAGTCCTGCTGGAAATCTTAAACAAACATTTTGCTTGTCTGCCTGCACAGAAGCCTAGCTGGCTGTGCAAAGTGATGCCTTTATCGCTGCAGAGATCAGCGTGCTCTCTATTAAAGCTAAAGTGGGCTTGCTTGTTGACAGCAGATCTGCAACTTCATTTCACTAGACACAGCTCTTGCTGCTCTTGGCGCAGAGGACAGGCCACCAACCGATAAACTGGGGCATTTACAAGCAGTAACTAGCCAGAGCTATCAGAAGTCTCTCTTCAGAACAGGGACAGAGTGACTCCGAAGGGTCATAATACCCATTTTCTACAAGCAGGAACACCACCAAGAGTGCTATGAAAAGCTCTAATTTCGCTGGTCCTTACCAGAGCATCCCTCTCACTGCATACAGTATGTGGAAGAGTACAAAGCAAAGAAACAGCCCTTCTCCCAGAAAGGCCTGCAAGCAATTTTATACACAGACACATCATGATTTGACCTCAGAAGAATTACGATCATTCAAGTTAATCAAGGGACAAAGGACATTAAAACAAGGTAATAATGAAGCTTGGCAACACATGTTGACACAGCAAATGGAGTACCTAGCTTTTCCTATTCAGTAAGGTTGTAGGTGTTACCTCCCAGAATATTTCATGCATTTTCCTGGTTTCATTTGAACATCAGAGCTGGCAGGACAGAGCTCTGGATTTGCAAGAGATGCTTTTCTACTAGAAACTGAGAATACTTGTCCTTTACTAGTTATCCGCACAGTTTTATTCCAGTACATATGGACTTTTTTAAGCTTAACAATGAATTTCCACAAATGTATTTGGAGTGGTGAATAAAATCTCCTATAATGCACACACACACAGAGATCAGGCTATTCGTTGTTATTTTAGAGTAGAAATACCCACTGATAAATGCCATGTTTGTTGGGTAGGTGAAGCCCGTTTCTGTTTGGGGAATCCTGGCCCACAAGGAATTTGTTTTGGATTATGCAGGAAGGCTGAATGGCTGTTATCAACACTGTGAAGAGGCAGTTCTGCAAATAATGATTTCAGGATAGAAGATCTTCTTCCAGAATTCACTGTCAGCAATTAAGGATTTTCTAATAGTCCTCCTTAGTTCGTTAAAGAATAACTCTAATACTGTTCTTGGGAGAAATACAGCATGTGTCTGACAGCACAGCTGTGTAGGACATATCCAGGACATTCTGGAAAGCTGCTAGCTCGCTTAGTGCAGGTGTGTTAATTCACAGGTGTGGCCAACATACTGAATCTTGCAAGTTACTATTTTCTGTGATGATTATGGGTTTTAGAAAAAATGCATAGGAGATTTCTAAAGACAGTCTGATGTGGTTGTTGGATCATTGGTGTTTTGTTTGTTTGGTGGTTTTTTTTTTTTGTTTTTTTTTTTTTTTTTAAGCACAAAAGGAACAGTTCAAGTTTCGGAATGACAAAGACTTTTTTTTTGGTGCACCAACAATACCATTGCACAACTTAAAATATCTTGAAGACAGCTCACGAAAAGGCCGGCATGCTGTGGGTCATCTGACTGACCAGGATGATACAACAACACTTTGGAGGAACTGTCAGAGAAAATTGCTGTGGAACAGCAATTAAATGAGATGTAATTTTGAAGGTACAGCCTGTCTCTCTTAGGGATAAGACCAGTGCCCAGGGTCTGAGGGGCACAGCGAGATAGATGCCAGTGCTGGAGAGAGCCCCCGAGTATCGGCTGGGTGCATCCCTTGTGCTCAGCACATTTACATGATGCAACCTAGGGAAGTCTATCATCTTGAAGAAAGCCTGCTCTTCGAGTCGTGACATGTTTGGGATTCACACAAATCACCCTCAGGAGCTCCTCACTGGACTGACCTGCCAGGAGCCCTTCGCCACAGAGCAAACGAAATAACAGCAAGCCTTTGCAGAGCAGGTTACGGGGGGTTGTCAGAAGAGCTTTCAGAGAAGATACTTAATGAGAGAGGCACAACACAGTGGTTTGAGGAAGCCCAAGCAAGGGAGGAGCAAGCAGGACTGCTGCTTTGCACAGGGGAGAAGGAGGAAGAGGCAGCAAGGCCCGCGGCCCTGAAGGCCCAAGCACAGCTGTGCAAAGCCTGCGCCCGAGAGCAATGAGGGAGGCTGGACTCGGACGGACTCCACTATAAGGAAACGCCTGCACTTTCTTTCAAGAAGCACGGTATCTCTGTTTTACAATGGGTTGTTATCAACACGCCCAGTACCACAAGCTGGTCCCTGAAGACACTCGCAGAGAGCCTGTCACAAACAGGCCTCCCCACAGCTTTCTGCCACTGTGGAAAACCTTTGCAACCCCCACACAAAGCGTAAAAGTGCACACACAAAATGTAAAAACCCCCACACAAAGTGTAAAAGCAATTACTTTGCTGGGGCTAGGAGGGAGGAAAAGCTTATTATCCTATCAAAACCCACTACAAAGGGATGGCCCATTTATTTACCCAGCCAGAATCCCCTGTATGTTCTCAGCACCTTCCCTGGCTGTTATTTCAGGATGCTGGACCTGTCTGTAGTTCAGGTAGAGCAGAAGCACAGAGTTTACTCAGAAAAGTAGGAAAGCATTAGAAGTTTCTGTGTATTTACCACAATACGTTAAAATAGCTTAAACAACTAATTATGGGCTCACAGTGTTTAATCAGAGATATTTAAAAACCAGACTTCCTTCCAATAAGAAAGTATTTAAAGCTTCTATTTTATTTTCTCATGATATTGATTTTCCTCAGCTATAAAAACCAGCCAAGCTTTTAACCACCAAATGTTGGAAAGTCACAAAATAACTCAAGGTTTTCAGGAGAAGTATTTTTTTTTAATTTACCTTTGACATGTTTAAAAATAAAGCACTTATCTCTTTCATATTCATCTTGTGTAGAAGATGGTTTTACGTCAGACCAACCTAGCAATTATTCCTTCTATCTTCACAGTTCCCTCAAACAGAGAGTGCAGCAAAAACATTTCCCATAGAAACAAAGTCCCAAGCCCCTCATTGATGAGGGCGGTCAGCAGTTAGTGTTTCTGCAATGTCCTGGTGAAATAGCTTCACCAACAGTTCACCACCAACTTAAGATAAGGAACTGTCACCAACCGGCCAAAGAAATGGATTTTTTTTGTGTGTGTGATAAAGCTACAAGGCTGCTCAAATCTTTTCTTAAAGCTTAATAACAAACACCAACAAAAATCAGAAAAAAAGCTGGGAGGAGAGGGAATTCAGCGTCTTTGATTTCTACAAAAGGCACACGGCACATGAGAAAACAATCAGCACGTTACCCTTATAAGTACCATACATACATTAATTACAATTTTAAAACCACAAGAATTGCCTTCAGAAAATTCAAGTTAAGGTGCGATTGTTGAGTTGCTTTTACACAAGCAGAACTGCTTTACAGTAATGAAATGTAGTACTAAAAAACAGTGGCCGCTTACGTGGACTTGGGAAGTAAACCTAAATTTTGGCCAGGAATGTCCTAGCTACTGGGTGGCAGCACGAAACAGCAAGATTTACAAGCATGGGGTTCAATCCAAGTTCCAAAGAGAAGGGCGTTCTGGTGCCTGTCAGCCTTGGCTCCCACCAGCTTCCTTCCTGTTATGCACACTACAGAATTAATTTGACTCGCCATCAAGGTTTTAGCGAGTGCAGGAAAACTGATTTGTTTCAAAGTCTTTTAGTTAATTTTTCAGTGGAGAGGCAAAAATATATCTTTAAAACAGTGCATGGATTGCCTGCTGGCGTTCAAAATCACGCTGCAAAACTTGGAAGAGCAAAAGTTTCAAAATTTAACCGAGTGTTACTACAAGCTAAATACGTATTATTTGCCTGATTTCATTTCCTAAAATAACTAAAAATGTAAGTTATCAAAGATACTCCTACTCAAGTACTTGACAAAAAAAAATCATCTTGTAAGTATTAATAACTAGAAGTCTGGTCTTCCAGTAGTAATACTGGGAACTGATGCGCTCCACATTTCTATCTGCATTCTGTACAAAAATTAAAATAAAATAAAAAGTCAAGTTGCTCACTACTCCAATCAAATGAACTAGTAAATTATTCAAATAGTTTCTGAACTACATAACAAAGAAACGTAAAAACTTAAGGTACTCTTAGGTAAAATACTTTGATCCTATTTTTTTTTTTAAATCGCCTTTCTTTAAGAATTGTTTTTTCTAGCGATTTATTCCTAATTAAAAATTACAAAAGGAAAAATTACAGCAATTCAAGTATTCCTCGTTCAAGTATGAGAAAGTGCATCGCCTGGCATAACTTCAAAGTACAGAAAAACCAGATTACGAACAAGGCAGCGTTCCTCTGATTTCATGGCAACCCTAACTCATAGGGTTGTTAAAAAGATGCCCAAAATTCTAAAATGAAACTTAGAAAATAACATTTCGTGCACATCTTTAAAGAAGACCTGAGTACAAACCAAACCTTCTTTCTTCGATTCAGTCTGTGTTATACAGGAAAAGGGCACACTTTGCTGCTGGATTAAAAATTTCAGAATTTCTTGTGCTTACCCTGCAGTTCAATAGAGCCATTGTTTACTTGGCGTGCGGTTTGGATGAAGCGCAACAGACAGATTCTCACAGGGAGAAACAAGGAGGTGGGAAGAAATGAAAAGGATAGTTTTGAGAAGGCATTTCTGTGGCCTCGCAAACAGTGGGATTTAGTAATTTCAGCAATGGCTATATCCTGCTCCCTGGGAACCGAGTTTAGCTGAAGACACCGGTTTACCTGACTGACTGCACAACATTAGATGGAGAATTCTTGAAATGACTCTCCACCTTTGTTAAATCTGGGAGGTATTACAGAATTTAAAAACTCGTAATTTCACTGCACAAAAATGTAGCCACTAATGGAGTAAATTCCCATTGTAGTATTTAGTCATCTTTTTACCCCTGTTAGTAAGAACTACGATATTTAACAGACATGTCCTGTGTAAACTCTAGCCAGCTCTAGGAGTAACTGAGGATGAAAGATAGGATGTATCACACTGAGATAAGTGTGTGTGTGTATTTTTGGCAGGACGACATTTGGTAATTTTCACTTCTGTTTTCCCTTCTAATGGACCCTGGAGGGCCAGAACCTCCTTCTGGGAAGGAAGCATTGCAGGGGGTGCTGCATGCCAGTGCACAGCAACTCCTGGCCAGAGCACGTCACTTCTTCCTCAGCCCAAAGACAGGGAAGAGGCCATGTGTAAAACAAGATGAAAACACCTCCTCTGGTGCCAGCCAGGGCAGGTCACCTTCCCCTTTGCCTCTGCACCTGCTCAGCTGACACCACATCCCCCCTGCACCCACCCAGGTGAACCTAGTCTTGCACAAGCTGCTCTTCCTCACAAATCATCCTCCTCTGCTCCCTAGCCCTGATATTAATGTGAGGGCTCCATCTTCCGTGACTGTGAACATGAAGGAGCAATGACAGGGAGCAGCACATCACAGCTACCTGCTACCACAGGAGAGGTACGCGACTCCACGGGGCAATGCCACAAGCCTCTGCTACCAGCCACAGGCTGCGTAACCTGCAGAAGGTCTGGAAGAGCTCAACTTTCTTGCAAAACAACACTGCACCTGTAAGCTTCTTAGGAGATCCCATTGCATTTGTTACATGGGCTGGAGGAGGAAATTAAATGTTTCACCCTAGATTCATTGTCTCGCACTGTGAAACCATTAACCTTTCTCTTTCCTTAGAGAACAGAGGTAAAGATGCTGAGTTTGTAAGGACTAGTGTTGTAGTACAGAGATATTACAGGAACAGGAGAAAACGTATTTTAACATATTTTAGATACAACACACATATGTGATTTCCCTACAACCACCTACAATAGCATTTTTACACATACTTTTTATTCCTGCTCTCTGAAATAACCTAAGGTACCTTCCTTGTTTGCTTTTCCATCTTCCCACTCTATTACAACTTAACAACAGAAGTTTTGCTTAATTAATGTGTCAATAAGGAAGAAAAATTTTACACAAACTCACTTTGTTCCCAGAATGAAGACAAATAAAAAAGTAGTTATTTCTTTTGCATGTGTCCCCCACCCCACTCTCATGAATTAGTATTATCAGGTTATTATTATTATTATTATTATTTTAATAATTCAGGCCATTTTGTTATCTCAAAAGATAAAACTGCATGTAGCTGATTTTCAGTAACTGTGACAGTCAATTTACTTAGATAAAAACACCAGGATACTGCACAGGTGATGGACACTTAGCCCTATTTTAGAACACAATTGCACACTATTGTACCTAACTGTAAACTGAGTTCTCAGCTCTAAGCCCCTGAATCCTAAAACCCTTCTTTAAAGCAACTGGTCTCTTTGTTTTTGTAGGCTGTGCATGGAAACAAATAAGAACCTCACTGAAAGTCAGCAGGCAATCTCTGATCAATTCTTCACCAGAATCTGAATAGGCTGGACATCAGTTACTGGCAAAGGGATTTTAACTTTTAGTTCATAAGCCAGCAAAGAAAAATAACTGTGAGGAAGGCTGAAGCCTTACTGCACACCACTTTTGCTCCCTCCATCCACCCATTTTTCCTTGCTTTCACTCCGCACACACAAGACAGCTGTGTTAGCTGCACGAAGCAGGCGCTCGTGGCACAGAAATACTACTATTTTTTAAACAATCCTTTGGATCCAAGTTATTTTGGCTGCGCTAACACGTCAAGAGGCTCTGTAGCTACACACTGTGAATAAAGACTCGCACAGGAGCATTTCCCACGCCGCACAGACACGTCTTCGAAGCAGCCTCCCCGCCGCCCCTCTTTGCTGCTACCAAATAAAGGTAAGGGAGAGGAAGGCCGCCTGTCCACGGTGGGAAGGAGCCACTCGAGTGCCCTGCAGAGCCCTAACGCTGCCACGCAGCACACATGCCCCACGAAATTACGGTGCTTTGCAGCCCTACAGGGCCAATGCCACCATGTAGCTGTACACCACTAAGGTGCTTAAAAATATATAAATAATTAAAACCCACAACCACTGATGTTTCCTTATTACGAGGAGCTATCACGCCCTGATCCCTGTGAGCAGGGACAGCGGGAGCAGCCTGTTCCTGCTCGGCGCAGAGGTGCAGGAGTTCACCCTGGAGAAGCCGCGAAGCAGCACAGCGCTCTCCAAACACCTTCACGAGCCTCAGACGAGAAACTCTCCGCAAACACAAACCCAGTTACGGCCACACGGCTCCCCCTCGCCTCCCCCTGCAGCCCGGGGCGGCGGCCCGGTACCTGTCAGCCTCCAGCGCTCGGGCCGCGCCAGGGCCAGCAGCCTGCTGGCGGGCAGCCTCGGGGGGACGCCGGCAGCCGCCCCCCGCCGCGCCTCGCTGCTGAGGGGCCGCGGGGCGCCGCCGGCCGCCCGCGGCGGGGCGAGGAGGAGGCGGCGGCGGCGGCCCGGCGGGCACGGAGGCGGCGGCGGCGGCGGCCCGGGGGGAGCCCCGCAGGCGCTGGCGGAGCGCGGCGGGGCGCTGAAGGCGGCGGCCCGAGCCCACGGGGGCGGCGCCGCCCGGCGCAGCAGCGGCAGCAGCCAGGGCAGGCGCGGCGCGTAGCCCGACATGGCGCTGCCGGCCCGGCCGCGCTCCGTGCGGTGCCGCTGCGGCGGGAGGAGGCGCCTCACGGCCGCCGCCGCCGCCTCCACCGCCCATGGGCCGGGGGCCGGGACCCTCGCGGCGGCGGCCCGGGCTGGGGCCGGGCTGCGGCGCGCTGATAAGGCTGCGGGGGGCCGCCCGCTGCCAGCGCCCTCTGCCGCCGCCCGCACGGAGGGAGGGAGAGAGGGAGGGAGGGACACGGCGAGATGGCGGCCGGGCAGGGCGGCTCTGCCCCGGGCGGGTCCTTCAGGATCGCCTCGGCGGCCGCTCTGCCCCGCGGGTCCCACACGAGAAACGGCGGCTGCCGTGCCCGACCCCGGCTGTGGTGTCCCTGGGGATTTACCCCGTGAATCCTGATGGGAATAATCCTGTGCATGGGATACATTCAAATAAGCCTCCATTCTCTTTTATTATTATTATTATTATTATTATTATTATTTATTTTAATACATATCGCTGCGCAGAGCACACACCGCTTCCCAATAAACTTCCCAATAACACAGCTGCCCTTAACCTTGTGTTAAAGAAACTGGGTTATCAGGGACACGTTTTCCTGCAGTCCCATGCCACCGAGCGTGCTGACCCGCACGTGGGGTCCCCATCTTCCCACCCAGTCCAGCCGGCGCTTCACCATTTGTCAAAGTTTGTCAAAAAAGTCAAACTTTAGCCAATTTGTACCACCAACTTGCCAGACTGGGTTTGCAAAACCAGCGTTTGAACCGCTACGAGGCGAAGCGACACTGCAGGTTGACAATTTCTAAACACGCTCTCTGGCTACCACGAGCGAACTCCGCTGCACTGGGGGACATTTTGGGGCCAGCATACCCAGAGAGCCACCACCCCTGGGCTAAACCAGCTCTGCGGGCCCGGTGCCCTCACACGCCGCCCCTCCACAACCCCTCCCCTCGATGCCCCCCGGAGCAGCCTCGGGGCCCGAGGCGCCGCACGGCAGGGCCCAGCCGCTGGGGGCCCTGAGGCGCTTTTTGACGCCGCTCCCCCCCGGCGGCCGCCCTGGGGACTTTTGTGGCGCTCGCGGCCCGCAGGCGCGACCAATCGATCCCGCGGGCGGGGCGCGGCCTGGGCGGGAAGCGGCCGCTGGCTGCCTGCGGGCCCGCTGCCCTGAGGGGGGGAGCCCCGAGCCGCGTTGAAGCGGTGCGAGAGCGAAATAAAACGTCCAGATCCCGCAATACCTACTCATCTGCAGAGCCAGCTGAAGGCACATGCAGCAGAGCTTTACATTACAACTTGTCCTAAGCTTCGGTTCTGAAAAAAAAAAGAAAAAAAAAGTGTTAAAAAAAAAAACACATCAACCCCCAAACTCACAGATGGTTATCCACTCCGCCTAAGCGGTCATGAGATATTTGCACTAGTGGAGTTGCCAGGAGGGAAGAGGGTGCCTAAAATTCTGGCTATTCTCTTCCAGTTTGTTTACCCCACATGCAGATTGCTCTGCTACTGCCTTCAGCACAAATGGCAGCAGCAGCAGCGCAGCACGCAAGTCTCCAGCTAAGCTGCTCACCAGCACAAAAATCAGCAAAAGCTGTGCAAACATCCCTTGGTTCAACTCCAGCCACGGACTGCAATGATGTATTAACCTAAAAAACTACAAAGCCATGTGTGCGCTCACAACTCCAAACCTCGGGATGTCAGAGCTAATAGCTTGGGTTTGGCTGTTTGTTTTTTTTTTGTTTTTGAACTATGTGCAGCTCAGGAAGGATTTGTGCTAGTCCTAAAGGACAAAATATCAGTATATGTGCTTTGCTGTGCTTTTCTAGATGCTGGGCCATCCTCAACACACAATCAGCACTAACTTTTGTCTGGGGTTGTCTTGCAGCTCCCAGTTTACCACGGCAGTAAGCACACATCAGTTTCGGCACTTACCTTTACCCTCTCCGTGACCTGTGAAGCATCGCTAGCTATCACAAAACCAGGTCCAGCGCTGGCCAAAGGCAGACATCACAGGCTGTGCTTATGGATACGGTGAATAGGGAACAAACCACCCCTACTCACACTGTGGAGCGGGTGCAGTCGGAGGAGGAACAGCCTTCTTTCTCTGCTTCCAATAATTGATTTGTCTGTGTTTTGTCATGAAGTTCTCACAGGAAAGTTGTTTAAAAATAATAAAAGATGAACTGGAGATTCTCCCTTAAAGATTTTTGCTTTCCATGGCAGACAGGTACTATCACTACTACCCAGGGTCCTAGAGTAACTGGTGTAAGTAATAAGAGTAATCTAGCAGCCTTGTTCCCCTTATTGTCCACCCACCCCTCCTCTAGTGACCACTTATAGGAACACCCTGAGTGCCATGGCTCTGTCTGGGCAGCCTGCTTACCTAAGTGAAAGTCTGATGTGGCACCTTCCAAATTAGAGGGTGTGGGGAAGTGGGATATCCCCCAAATATCCAAAAGAATATCACAAAAATCAAAGGCTTCTGTCAGACAGAAACAGGTACGTTACCACTTAACTGTGCTAAACTATTTTTAAGCCACAGTTACAAAAAATAATAATAATCAGGGATTCTTCCTTCCATCAGAGAAGCACTGCCCATGGGCCTGGGGCATGTCTGGAGATGAAGACCAGCTGGGGTCAGGAGGTATCATGCTGGGCTCTGCTCCACAACGCAGAGTTTCCCAGGGACAGGCTGTCCCTAAAATTTGAGGCCTGAGGGGAAAAAGTGCACAGAGAGAAGAGAGTCAGGCTCTTCCTTCCATACGTGCCAAACCTTGACAGTGATTCCAAAAAGATCACAGTACTGTGAAAGAATGAGGAAGACTTTCCTGTCAACTAACTGAAAGACAAGGTGAATTCACCCTTTCAAAAGTATTTCTATTTTTATTTATTAATCCTGCAGCAAATTGACAATGCAAACTCCTACAGCTCACTCTGCTGACCCCTATTGCTCTTTGAACTGGGGTAACCAATATGCTTATACACTACCAAACACCATAAAGTCCTATTCTTAGCTGATGCCTCAGCTGATGCTAAAAGTAGCGCTGTTATCAGGCCTGTCATCAACGGAGGATCGTGACTTCACAGAAGATTACAAACCTACACAAAGAGGAGACAACTCTATCCTAAACTGAACTGTGAAGATCTGAAGTAAAGAAAGCAGGGCTGCTGATAAAGAAAGCAAGTCTTCCTCCTTTTCTGAACCTCAAGCTAATGCAGCTGACCCCTTCTGTCTGGAAACAGGATGCAGGTTTTAGTTGCAGGGCAACACCTATGATAATTAAGTTATTGCAATAGCTTCTACAGCTGCCTCATTCAAGAATTTCACAGTCCCAGGAGAATATTTCTGCAGGAAGATAGATGCAGTGGATAACACGGTGTCTTAAACCGGGCACTTAATAGGGAATGTGCTATATTCTCTGTGTAGCTGCTGCTGAAGACTGCTGCATAACAGCACCGAGGAAACAGAAAGCCAGATGCAAGCTTATGATTGTTAAAAAATTAAAAAATATCAGTCCTGAGACAATTTTGAACTTGAAATGCACTGAGCTTGGTGAGCATTGTTGAGTTATTTCAGTCAGTTCTGGCTCCTATCCAGTACTTAAAAAAAAAAATAAAAATATAAATCATAGCTTACGTGCAGCATGATGGGATAGTCTTTGGCTAGGGACATCCAGGCAGTTAATTTAACTGTCACATTGGTGTCTTGTAATGGTACGGTTTTAGACCCTGGCTCAGTGCTGGCAACAAGACACCGCTCACAGGGAAGGCCATTTCAGGACTTAGCTGAAGAACATACCGAGCCTGGAGGACGAGCAGTCGGCAGCAGTTAGAAAACGAAGTTAGCAGAATTGCCCGGAGCCCTCTTTATTTTTCTTGGCAAACCCAAAGGTTCTGCTAATGGAAATATCACTTCTGTAACACGTTCTTAGACTTACAAGACATTTGTAGGAGACAGCTTTTTAACAAAAGAACCTGAATGGGGAGAAATACGAACTCCACTGCCAAGGGAGCGAAAACTCAGACTGAAGTGAGGCGGGACACTAATCAGAGAAGCAAATGTAAGAAGTGGGAAGGGCAGTTCTAAGATAGACCCGTGAATAGGCACAGCACTTTGTTTATTAGAGCAAATAGCCTTTCCTTTCACCAGCATTCAGTGACTCAGCATGGACTTCTACCTCACTTCATCTATATTTATTTTGTCCTGGACTACCTGACACCTGAAAGGGTGTTTCGCTGTTCAAGGCCTTTATCAGTTCAAGAGGTTAGGGAACAGAGTACCAGTCAAGGGATGCCAAAAAACAGGGAAATAGGCTCCCACCCACAAAAATCAAGGTGTAGAACTTGTTGCTGCAGAGAACTGCAGAAGCTAGAAGTATGTGGCCAATTAATAAATGGGCTGAGACAAAATTAATGGGAGACCAAATCCATCAGCAGCTATTGCTGATACAGAGCCTACAGCTCAAGAGGCCTATTAAAAACAAAAGTAATAACTTCAAGAAGGCCCAAGTATATAAACCATGGAGGGATTGTGTCTATACAACCTCTCTCTCATCTTCCTTCTCTGAGCACCTGCTTCTAGCCACTGTCTGATACCACGCGGTGCCTCGTGCAGCATCCAGGCTGCAAACGAAGCCAGCAGAGCTAAGCCTGCTTAAATGCTTTCATGTGTTTTATCATGTATTTAAAGTGCAATAAGGAAGAGGTCTGTGCAAATGCAGTTACTTGAAACACACAGCTAACAAATTACTGCCCAATTTTTGCCAGACTTAAAGGTACTTCTTCCTCCCACTCAAACTTCCCTCCTAATTCTGCGTTGAAATTCAGGCTGTCAATCATATGCAGATTTATTTTATTTTATTTTACTTTAAACAGTCTAGATTGTTTCCTGGCTTCCTGCCTTCAAAATGTTTAGATCCTGTGAGCACCAAAACAAAAGCTGTCCACACAGCGAGTAGAAATTGATAGGTTGGAAGCACCTCGTTAGTGGTGCCATTTTCCTAACACCTCAGAAAGTCACTTTTGCTTGTTTTTCCTATGTGTGTATGCAGTGATTGGCTTCCTAACTCTCTTCACTCTCACATCACTTTTGTATGCAAAATACCTTGGAAAAACCCAACCAATAAAAAGCCCAATTCCATTAGAAAAGTAAAAATGTTAAAATAAAATTTTGTTCACTGCCCACCTCACCTTTTTTTTTTTTTTTCCCCTCATTTTGGTTGCTGTTGGATCTGCCTTTGGACCAAAAGCCTAACTGTCCTAAAGCTCAACACTGCTAAGGATGTGGCAACAAACAGCAAACGACTTCCAGTGAATGCTGATGAGCCATGGCCTTCCTAGGTACTCACCCAGCTATCAAACCAACCGCTTTGATACTTTGCTAAGATCCAAGAGTAATCATTTCATAATGAAATATTTGGGCTAGAATCAACAGAATCTAGCAAGAAATGCTCTAAATAACCCCAGATGTTACTGCAGGGTTGAAGACACAATGCGCTTGGTCTGGTGAGCAGCCTCAGCTCAGTGAATCTGGATGAGATCTCTCCAGAAGACCTGTACAACACAACACATCAGCAATACAACTGTTTCCTGTATTGTTTTTTCAAAAATCCCTGGTCCTGGACTGGGACTGCTGAGCTGCTGCATGCTTTGATACCCAGCTGCCAGAAGATCAGCAGTGCCATTCAACTCACACGTACAAAGGAGCTTCTGGTACTCTCAGAGCAGAGCTGCAGCACACACAGTTACTCGTCTCAGAAAGGCCACACACCTTTCTGATAAAAGGTTTCTGTCGTTTACCAACCTAAGAAGGCTTTTATTTTATTTTTAAAAGACAGTTGTGAGGCGTCATGTCATCTAAACTCTTAGGCTGTTTGACGTTCTCAAAAGGATTTGCTCATGAAGGTCCAGAAAGTCTGAGGGAAGCCAAATGACTGGCTTCCATACAGACTGTCTAGGTGATACTAGGATCGTGCCTTTGCTTGGAGGAAGAGTTTCAGAACATCAAGCCACAAACCAAAAACACAGCCCTATAGAACGAAGCCTTGCGGTGCAGTGTTGACCTCAGGTGGGACCGAGCTCCTTCACACGCATCTCAGCTGACCTACAAAGCTGTGTCAGGAACACCACGACCTGCTGGGTCAGCTCTGAGGAAAACAAGCAGGGGGATATAAAAACCAAGTCACCAAGACCACCAGATTCAGCCTCCAAGCAGCCTCAAGCAGTGCAAAAACATGCTCCTGACCTTTCCTTCCCACGCAAGTTCCCCAGAAAGGGACCAAACCATTTTTTTTTTAAACTAAATGCTTTTAATAGAAAACAAAATACAAAATAACTCTTTCCAGAAAGCAGAAATATTTAATCTCTCCAAATGACAAATTAGAACGTGCTTTTTCTGCAGATCCTTGCTTTAAATGCTGATGATTTATTTCACAAAGTGTTCATGAAACTGATATTGCAACATTTTGAGAAAAATCCAACACTGGCAAAGCTGCCTCTGCGTATGCACAATAATTTAGTAATACTATTTTTTCCCATGTCACTTTGTGTGTGCCTCTCTCTCTCTCTCTCTCCCCCCGTCTCCCTCTTCCTAGATTGCCAACTTCCATTTACGGAAATATTTCTGTGAGGTGCCGTGGTGGATTGACAAGCCCTGCTCCAAACTGGAGTCCAAACTTAGCCCCTTCAGTCCTATCATGCCCTCCCTCCAGCCAAGGCAAGTCACTTATCACCCCTAAAGCCACCACTCTAGCCCTCACCGTCCTCTCCCACCCTCAAAACACAGTGCAACCAGATTCAGAAAGATCCCTAATTAATGGAACATAAATACAAGTATCACAGCTAGTACCAGGAACCAAACCCAAATGACAATGCAGAGATGGGCCCCAACTGAGGTCAGATTTCCATCCCCTTATGCAAAAAGAAAGATGGTATTTTCTACTTAGCTCGTCCAAAATATTGCAGAAGTGCTATAGGGAGCTGTAATATTTGGACCCACAATCGGCGTAGAAAATACAGAATGTTCTTTTAATATAAGGGTCTTCAAATGCTGGTCCTCTGCAATACCAGGAAAACAAAACAAAACAAAAAACACTGGGCCAGTAGTTCTCCACACGCTCAAGCCTCAGTTAACAGTAGGTAAGGTGTGCCCATCGATCAACGCAGGATATTTAAGTGCAGGTCAGCAGCTTATCTGGCTGGCAGCTTCGGTTGTCTGGACCAGGCTTTTGGTTTCCCCAAGCTACTGGACTTCCTCTCCCCTTTTCCCCATCCCTACAAATACAGGATTAGAACGTGTACAGATTTCCATCGCTCCGCCTCCCTCCTTACTCCATTCAACAGCACAGGCCTTTTTGTGGGCAAGAAATTGCAAAGCATTAGCATCACTCTGAACACGCCTTCCAAGGGGGCAGAGGAAGAAAGTGTTTCACAGTCAGTAATCTCAGCTTGTAATGGACTCTGGCATTCATCACACCCACCCGCTTCCCTAAGAAAAAAAACAAAAAAACACAACGATTAATGTTCCTGATTTTCTTGTGCAATTCCAGTCACTAGAAGAAGGTTACAGGCCATAAACTGCACGCTCAGTACGTTATTCATCTGCCCGGTATATACACCAACCAGCTCACTGGAAGACCCATCGGCAGGGGCGTTGCAGTACGTGTTCCGGATGTCCCAGACCCGCACGGAGTTGTCCATGGAGGCCGAAGCGATTAAACTGCTGTCGGGGCTGAAAGTAAGGCTGGTTATGTTGTCCGTGTGCCCCCTCAGTTCTTTGTAGAGGGTTCCCGAAGCCAAGTCCCACAGCTTTAGCCGCTGGTCTTCGCCCGCCGAGGCCAGGTACTTACCGTTGGGGGAGAAGGCGAGCGCCAGCACGGGGCCGCGGTGCCCGGTGAAGAGGCGCACCGAGTTGCCCTGCTGGGTGCTCCACAAGCGCACGGTTTTGTCGGTGGAGCCCGTGGCCAAGTAGTTGGAGTTGGGGTGGAACTTGACGCAGTCCACGTCCGCCAAGTGGCCCGCGTATATCCGCAGCGGGTACGTCCGATCGAACGACCAGAGCCTCGCCGTGCGGTCGTGGGAGCCGCTGGCGAAGTACAGGCTGCAGGGGCTGATGTCCAAATCCCAGACGGGGTAGGCATGGCCTTGGTACAACACAGTGTTTGTAAAGCTTCCCAGGTCCCAGTATCTGATGGACATGTCCTCAGAGCAAGACAAGAGTCCCGAGCTGTCCGAAAGGAACCTCGTGCTGTACACAGGCCCGCAGTGTCCTCGCAGGATCTTCATTTCTGTGCCGGCGCTGTCATCCTCTTCCTCCTGGTCGGGGAGGAGGAAAAAAAAACAAACAAACAAAGAAGAAGCATGTTTATCTGTTCTGCGAATACAGGAACCGCCGTGAGGAAAGCAGGCTGGCGTTACGACAGCAGAATTTATTTTAGACGTGGCGCATTTCTGTGCAACTCTGAGACACGCTGCTGGCGTGCCCGCTACATCTAAGCAATGCTGAAAAAGATGTGGAGATCAGACTTTTTAAATAAAGGTTTTACCCTTATTTTATGTGACCTCATGCCCACTTAAGAAGGCACTTTTAACCTGGGACTGTATGCAAATAAGGAAAAAAAAAAGAGTAGCAGCATTTTAAGATATTTTTCCAAACGTCTTTCGCTTTAAAACACTTGCTAAAAACATCTGCTTACTCCCTGCCCGCTCTCTGCTAAAATTTTGGCTAAGATGTTAAAACAGATCTTGGCATCTGCTCTTTCAGTGTGGTCATTATTGGAAACGAAACTCACAGCAGAGGAAAAGAAACCCAGATGTCTTCAACAAAAGGCAGGAGATGGAAGGACAAGGCGTATCTGACAAGCTGCCTGCTAATTCCTTCCCAGCCCCACACCTGATGCAGCAAGGCCGTGGTATCCATTGCTCTGTGCCAGCTCCACCAGGACGCTTTTACATCCCCACCCTTCAAGAACAGAAAAATATATGCGGCTTATTTAGGTCAAATGATCTATTTTGGGGTAGGAGAGGATGAATAATCACAAAAAGGACAGCAGTGGAAACCTTTTCATCCCGTAATTCTCCAATTCAAGCACCAGGGCAGATGATCACCAAGCAAAGGCTTCCAGGTTTAAAGACCTTTCGGTGAGCTGTGCTGAAGGAATCTGAACGTTTGGCTCCTTTCAGAGGGCATCAACCCCAGAGCCTGCTCAAGCAGCACCTCCTGATAATCCAAGGCTACAGACTGCACAGGTTGCAACACATCTCAACCCAAGAGCGTCCTCACCCAGCAAGTTGGGGTCTCATGGCAGAGTACAAGAAGATAACCACGGCTTAGAATACTTCTGCCTGGTCTCTCGAGCCCACCCCTGCTCAGGACTGTCACGCTGACCCTTTCTAGCAGCACTGACCCCCTGGTTTCACGCCCTGCATCTCTGCCAGCTCTCTGCCCTCCCAGCTTTGCACTCAGGGGCAGATGGCAAGCCGTGCTCAGCAGCGCTAACTCTCTGCAGCGATCGCTGCCCATGGGAGCTCCGTGGCATGGCTCGGAGCCAGCTCCATCCCCGCCACAGAGGTGAGGCACCCAGGCACTGCAGGCTCCAGCACGCAGAGCCCCATTCTTATTCAAATGGATTTTTTTTCTGCCTCTGATAGAGCAGCGCTGGCTGCCTGCTGGGATCCACGGCATCTCCAGGCTACCTTACCGCATTAAAAGAGACACTGGGACCTGCAGCATTTTGTACTCCCTAATTACAGCCAAAAGATTCCTGACAAGTTAGCAGAGGAGGCCCTACACTTTTTCCTCTTACAAGCACACGCTCTTCTTCCCTTACATTACAGTATTTTTAAATAAGCTGCTACAGAAGCATTCAAAACCACACTCCTATAAGGTTGCAGGTAGCAAGTCTCATCTTCCTCTTCTGTTGGAATCACTTAGCAGAAACACTGCACACTTGTGTCAGAACTCACTGAAAATGGAGCACCGATAATGCTTCTGAGTCACCGCATTTTTCGGCTTCCTCCCCGTCCAAGTCGGTCTGCTGACCAGATCAACACAGCAGCTGGAAGTGCAGCCGCTGAACTGCTGCCTCGCAGAGCCCATCTTCCTTTCTTTGTCAGGTCAAGCACGTTCCTCCTCGCATCCTGCGGCTACCACGACGTAGGCGAGCGATTACAGCAGCTACGGAAAGGTTACAGCCTGTGCTATAAGTCAGCAGGGGGGCAGGGAAACCCTCTTCGTACTATTTTTTCCAGGATTCCCATTGCATGCACTGAGTATGTTTCCTGGGTGTAACACACCGCCGGGCACTACCGAGACAGCCATTAGCTCCTTCTGAAGTGGTTGCTGCTGCCGGTCAGCACAAACAGTTTGTAATTCCTTGGATTGTTCAAGAAATTAAGTTATATACACCTATTTTAATCAATAACCTACAGACACACCTAGAAGCTGCTTTTATGATTTGTACTCCCCACTTTGAAAAGACTGACTATCGAAACAGATTTTAAGTAATAGAAGAGAACTGGAAAGCCAACACTATTAAAATGAGCTCTACTCCTCAACAGTGAGTAGGAAATCTTCCTCAGCAAGTACAAGACTCCCCAAAGTTACATTATTAAGAAACTGGAAAAAAAAACTAAAACATTGCCATGTTTTGTTACATAGGACACCTTCTGAATGAGCTGCCCGTGAACAGGCTACCCCAACTCCTCAGCTATTGCTGAAATCAGCAATGGATGTTACATGGCAGTTATCTGGACCCAGAAAACTTACGTGCTCTACTGCATTTGACTTTGTGAGCAAACATTACCTAGCTGACAGAAATTATCTTGATCCTTCCACCCGGCATAAGCCGCAAGGGAATGTGTGAGCCCCAAAACCAAATAAGCCACAGAACAAAAAGCCCCTCCCTCCCCACCCCAAAATAAGCTTTATTTTGCTCTAACCAGTAACAAGTTTCCATCTTCTCTCTCATCCTGCAGCATTCCTAAGGTGTGAAAAGGAAAGCTCCATTACCTGCCTACAGCAGGGATCTCCTAGCAGGGAAAGGTGAGAGGGCAGCCACCCCGGCTTTTTTTGCAGGATATTTTCACTGCTTCCTCCCAAACTCTCTCCCCTCTGCCACACGAGCTGTCAGCATCATCCCTGCGCACCGCCACCTGAAGGACCACTGCCACTCAGCGCCCTAAAAGTGAAGCCAAATGGGGTCGAGTCTGGCTCCCCAGAATTTAAAGGGCTGCCACAATTACGGCTTGGAACAAAGATGATTTTCTGTTGTTGATTTATGTAGTACCAGCAACAACCATGGCAATGGTGCAAAGAGACAAATGATAAGGCCGGTAAGCACACCAGGGCATCACGCTGAGCAAAATTCACTAAAAATACATCTGGTAACACCCAGAAGAGAACTCTGACTTCACTGACTCAAGAACCTTACATCAACTAGGAAAAACTGTTGATCTCTAACACTTTTGTCAAACTACAACCTCATCTATATATATATACATACACACACAATAAGAGCTAATAAACCCAACAGTGTAATTTTAGTGCCATCCTGGAAGAGATCCACTGAAACTACCACAGTCCCAGACATCTGTAACTTCTCCATAAACAGAATGACTTCTTTGCTTGCAGCAGGTCAGAAACTGAGCTAAAGACTGATCATTTGGGGCTCTACTTGAATGTAACACTGCATCCAAATCTAATTATACCATACAGGAATCAAACAGAACGAAGAAACCCTACAAAAATCAGCCAAGTGTAACACCCTCACAAGCTATTCTACAGAACTCACTGAAGCAATGTCAAAGCACATCAGGATTTTTTTGTCGTCGCAGTTTCCATCAAATTTATGGCTGTGGCCAGGGTGATTTTGTTTGCTCTGTCTTGGCACCTGTGGCTTCTGCTGCAGTGGTACCCATGCAGCTAGCGGTCTGCTCCCACCCATGAACCCACAGGTGCCTGGATATATTCACTCAGTGCTCCCAGACACCAGCATTTATTTCCTTTATAGTCCTCAGGCTTTTGTTTGCATTCAGGACACACAACAGCGCATTCAGGCTGGTATTCCCCCTTCACTCTGAACTCCTGGTCAGGTCACTATTTGTTTAGCATGTGAAGTTGTTCAGAGCAATGACAACTTTGACTTGCGCTTGTCTTTGACCATTTTTTTTTTTTTTAACACCTGTGCATAAATACTGAGGGATACACAAGGTATTAAATAACCAACGGCAGCCATTTGTACTTAAGCTCCTGCAGCTGTTTCCTAACGCATGTAAGATATGCAAATATGTGCCAACAAAAAGCTCATACACGCTCCTGATAACCTGGCGCTCTCTCTTTTCTCTAGTCTGGAGCCAAAGAAGGTGACCTGTTGGTTTACCAGAGAAATCCTCCTCTGTCACAGGTTATGTACATTTGGTTTCCATGACATGCAATCCACTGTCACGTGTCCTATGAACTCTTGCAGCTCATAATGAAAACAAACCCGGAGCTTCACCTTGGGTTGGCCTGACCCACTTACCTCAGCAGAAGGGGTTAACCTGGGCAGTGGCGAGCTCTGCTATCTCACCTGGCTGCCTGCCTCTAGGTCTCCAGCTGACTAACAAAGCAATCCCTAACCAGACACCTCCGTACTCCAAGCTCTCTGCATTCTTCCAAGACAAACAGAACCTTGCCACCAGGTATTTTTTTTACAGGTAGAAAATAAAACAGTGGAAAAAAAAAGGATGCTTCCCATGCTAAACGCTCAACAGAAGAACAAATGCGTTTTTTCTTCTTTTTTCCTTCAAGAGGGGAGTGATTAAACAAAGGAGGAGTCATAAATTCTGATCTCTAACCAGATATAAGACACTACGTGGGCAGCTGTGACGAGGGGTGGAAGGGTGTGACTAGGAGGTAAAAAGAAAAAAAAAAAAGAGAGAACACTAGAAGATGCTATCTAACCCAGCATGCGAAGGCACAGATATCCCTGTCCTCATCTCCAGCACTCGAGAAAGCGAGAATCCTCTGAAGTTTCTACCCTGCTGACTCTTTTAACACAATTATTTTGCATATTTTTTTTCATACTAACTCTTCACCTCTGTTAGGGTGACTAGGGTGAAAAAAAATACAGTTTTTCACTTAGGTGTACTTTGTCCTGAGCCCTCAGACCATTCTTACTTTATTTTTCTCTTCCTGTTTCTCTCTCCTTTTCTCCATCCTTCTGACTGCTTGTTCTGAATTGCTCGTCTTCCAGTTTCCATTCGCTACAATGTGTTTGTACTGCCCACATCTCCTTGTTTCACCCTCCCACCCATAAGAAGGCTCCACGCGTCCTAGGGAAGGGAACCTTCCCAAGTGACCTGTCCTTAACGGGCTGCCGGCATAATGGGATCTGGTCAAGGTCAAGAGAAAGAGGGAAATCAGGACCTAGGACTAAAACTGTGACCTGAGAACATCTTCACTACACCTCAGCGCAGTGCTTACAACCACGGCAGGGAAGAATAGGGATAAGAGCAGGCTATGAAAACTGTGTGTCGGGGCAGACAGGCTGTGAACGGCCTCGCAGTCCCCTAAGACACTCAAACACGCACGTCAGAAATACCTCAACAGAAAGGGATACGTGTGCGGGGTGGGGAATTGGGGAAGGGGTATCCAGACCTCCTCATCCAGGATGTCACAAGCCAGGCGGATGCGGGACACATCGACGAGGTGGGGCTCAGATTTTAACTTCCTGGAGCGCAGGCTCCACAGCTTGACGCACGAGTTATCGAAGCCGGCAGCGAGCAGCTTGCTGTTGGGCGAGATCTCGGCCGTGTTCAGCAACTGCTCCGTGTTATAGAAGGCATAGAAACAGATGGTGGTTAGGGAAGGGGGCCCGTCCTTGACGCGTTTGATGCTGTCCTGCAGTAGGTCCAGCGCCGCCTCGTTCTGCAGGATGGCGGCCGGCACCTCGCTGGGCTCCAGCCCGTTGCTCTCGCTGCGCGAGGAGCTCCCGCCGGCGTAGAGCTGGTAGTCGGTCCTCTTGGCGGGCTGCACGTCCAGGTGGATGTGCAGGGTCAGGACTTTGCACAGGGCGTTGTTGTTGTCACTTTGGAGGTAGCGAAGAAGGTAGTTGTAGCTGTCCTCTTGAAGGCGGACGACGTACTTGTTGTCCAGAAAAGCCCGGAGCTTCAAGTTGGACAGGATATCTTGAATAGTCATGGTAGTCTGCAACTGCTCAATGATATCCTTCTGGCTGGCGTTCTGCAAGAACATGCCATGGAAGCGGCTGTAAAAACTGTCCACTGTGCTTTTCAGGCCATTCTGGACCATGTTCAGGTGGAGGTAGACGAAGAGGGGATACAGAAGAGGCATCACTTCATGGCTGTGCTGAGAATCTGAATCTATACATAAAGAAAAAAAAAAAAAAGAAGCAACAAGCTTTGAATGATTTCTCAATCTACTTTCTTCTAGGAATAAAACAGAGCAAGGTCAATTACTGCACAAAGTCTCAATGGTGGCATAAGAGAGCAGGGCTCTGGAGACCTTTGTAGGTGCATCTACCTGAACCCCTTCATCTGCTTAGAGGGGACACCCGGTATCTGTTACAGATTTCACCAGAGATTTAAAAGTGAGGTACATTATCAGAATTAAAGGCAGAGATTTCAAAACCCCTTTTAGGTGCGGGTCACTTATTAAAATAGCACCTCGAGCTACGTGACAACTGGATTTCCCCCATGTATTTAAGAAAAAAATGTGTACAGTGTTTATTGCAATAACTCTAAAATATATTCATTAAACATATTAAATGCTATTTTAAGTAGAAGTCAAAATTATTTATCTGGCTTGTGTGGGCCTGAACTCTGGTGGCTTTTTTTTCTTCAGTTTCAATAAAGCTTGCATGTGGTGCTTTGGATGGAACTGATTTGTCTCCAGGGGAAAGGAAGCTGCAGCTTCCAAAACGTACTGCAGTACGCCGGGCTGGTTTTATTTCTGTGCCTGCTCATGAGCACGCTCCCTCTGTCTCTGCCAAGGCAAATCCCAGCAGTAATTCCTTGTACACAGTGTAACCAACTCCTGATTAGGCTATGCTGTACCTTGCAGAGACTGATCTGGGCAACAGCTCCACCCCTCCTTCTTGGGGCTGCACGCAGCTGAGCCCTGCTGCCCAACGCCGTGGCACCACACGGGGCCACAACAACGATTTACTGGGGGCCCAGATGTGCAAGTACAACATCTGAATTACTGTGGGAATTCTGAAATCTGTGGTCTATATGTAATAAAAGCACGAAGCAGCTGGCAGCTGCTCTTTTCCTGCTATGTCAGCAGGTGCTCGAGTCCTGAAACACAACTAGGGAAGGACCTCACTCTGCAACAGGAGCAACGGGGAAGATGTAGGAAGCTGGCAGAGATGGGACGGATGAAAACGTTCCAAGAAGACAGGAGGAGAGGTTGAGGGACCTGGCTCTGTCTAGCCTGGAGAAGACAAAGTAGGTATCTAACTCCTGCCTTCAGTACCCAGTGGGATGTTATGGAGGAAACGGAGCCAGCCCCTTCTCAGAGGTGCACAGGGGAAGGGTAACAGGCAAGCTGCAGCAAGGGAAATTCTCACCAAATTGCTCAGCCTTGAAAACAGGGGCAAGGCTAAGACTTTTTTGCCTCTCTCTTCCTGCCTACTTCCCTCCCTAACTTTCTATTTTCTATGTACTATTCTCAATAATCTTGTCTGCTTTCTTATTCCCACCTCTGGCACTCATAAGGACATTTCCAGGAGCAATTTTATTTTTTATTTTTAAATTAAAACCAACCAACAAAACCAAACCCAACACAACATGATTGTCCTCTGCACCACACTACAGAATGATAGTATTTTCCTTTTCTGTCATATACATCTAGTCTCAAAGCCAAGAAAATCCATATTTTTTCTAATTGTAGTAGCTGAAATCTCAAAACTAGAAATCAAAAGTTTCAGTTAGAAAAAAAAAAAAAAGACTTTAAATTTTATTACTCTGTCATTTACTCATTGAAATGACAAAAATTCACATACTTTTCTTTTTCTTGCTTCTTGATATTTACCTGTGAGAAAATTGCGTAATCGTCCAAACTGTACTTCATATTGCTGTGGCTCCGCCAGGCAGGGAGCTGCAGACACAACGTTGGCACAACCAGATTCAGATTGGACTGTGAAACGAAATAAAATAAGATTAGGATTTAAGAAGTTCTGCATGTGTGTCTTGAAACAAAGCTTCTCATAAAACCCCAGTTAATGCAGCCACCAAGATGACGTTTTATATTTCATATTGTCCAGGGAAGACACAGTCTGAAGCACCTAAGCACAGCATTTATTAAATTTAATCTAAAGTCACACAATCTAGACATATCATGAATGGAGAACTATACTGAAGGTTGTTTTTTTTATTTAAAAAAAGCTTAGCTTCTGCTTGCTCCCCCACTGCCCCAAACATGTTTCTAAGCTTTCAGATATAACACTGAATTTACAAGAAACAGAGCAATGTTGTCACAGATCCCTTTAGAGTTTTACGAGATAATTGCAGCTTTATTGCTTCACAGTCAAAAGATGAGGAAAGCAAACAACATCTTCCTCCAAAACAAAGTCTGTTCTTCAGCTAGACCCAGCACCCATCGAGGACATCAGGTGTGCAGTAACACCACCTCTGAGTACTACGGTCACCTGAGATGGTATTAAACTGTTTTTCTGAGTCAGGATCAGCTCTCGTAAATGTCTTTCTGAATTACCTAGAAAGGAAAACGGCTTTTCTTCTTCTGGCACAAAACCTTTGCTCTTCTGTTAAACACTCACAACCTGACAGGGGGCTTGGTGCAAGTTTACAACACCCCCCAACATCACCTAAGCCTACACAAGTTCTAATGACTAGAAATTGAAATAACATTTACCTTTCTAAATTGTAACTGATATATTGAATTCTTCTACTCTTCTAAAAACATGACGAATCAAAGAGTTTTAATCTTGTTTTCATCTTCCCCTCACTCCATATTCCCAGAGCTTACAGAAGTACAGAAAGTGTATGTACAGACCCTGAACTCAGCTTCAGAAACAGAGCTGGGCTGTGCTCATCATCCCCCCATGGGAAAAGAAATACAGATCCCAGTACCAACACCTTATCTTCTATCCAGTCAGTATCAAAACAAGCACACCCCATTCAAAGACACAGACACATCACACTTTCTGCAGCCTGGCTGCTTCATACACAGTGCTGGTAACAGTCCCAGGCTCAGGGCTTTGCATGAAAACTCAGAGCAGCAATTCATAAAAGCAGCAACTTTTTTTCTTTAACATTTCTGTAACGCAGCATACTGGTATTAATTAATTCAAGAATCTTTTCTATTTGGGCTGACAAATGAATATATTCTCTCATGATGAATACTGATTAAACTCTGCACTGCACACAAACGCGGCAACTCCAGAACAATTAACAACAGCTTTTAATGTCACCCCTATCACTCATGGCAAAGGACACCAGAAAGTCAGAAATACGAGGGCTTGACTTTTGTGCTGTCACAGGGCTGCATGCAACAGCCAACTCTTCACGGCATGTTGGTGGCCTCATTTCAGCACGAACATGCATGACTTGCCACCCTGCCTGTGCCACACAAACACGAGCCGTGCTTCTTTGGTTTTATAACGTGCTCCCTCCTTGCCACCTCCTTAATTTTCCCTGTATAAATAATGTAATTCCAAAATGAAGATGGACTTCTTGCCTTTTTTTTTTTGGGGGGATCAACTGATCCCAAAACAAGAGAGTAAATTTTCAGGGTTTTTTTTTTCTTTTTTTTTTTTTTTTTTTTTTACTCCTGCTGGAAGTAGAACACTGTCTGTATCCTTCTTGCACATTAACAGATCCACTCTAGTTTCTTTTCCAGTTTCCCCAGTGGCCCTACGAACACTTACTGGAAACATCTGCTCCTTGACTGCACTTCCTGTAATTGCAACTCGAGAGCAAATTCCAAGGAACCCGTTCCTAGTTCAGGGACACTGACAGCACCCTCCTGGTCTCCTGCTGTGGCAGGAGCAGCGCTGCTCCTCTGCTACTGTCAACACCGTTTCACAGCAACTGACTCCTCTTTTATGTGAGCGAGATCAAGTGGAATTTTACATTAATTCCGACAGTCCTACGCGTTGCCAGAATCCTGCGGACAACATCAGAGAAACCTGTTCCTCCGCCACTTATTCTGTCCCTCAGACACCCTTCCGCTTCTTTAAAGAAGTATGGAACTGTCACGAGGAAGCTCTGAGCTGTGTTTTAGTGCAAAAACTAGAGTTGTACAAATATAGCAAGTGCGGAGAAGGGATGAACAGAGGCGGCTCTGGGGTAAGACAAAAAGAAATGCCAAGGTAAAACGGAAAAAGAAAACTATTTAAAACACCCAAACCAGCGGACACTTTTCACTTCGAAAGAAGAAATCACAGAATTAAAGACAGAAGTAGGCAACTCTCCCATTTATAGAGTCTGACTACTTTCAAAGGCAAAAAAAAAAAAAAAAAAAAAAGATGTGAACAGAAAAAGCAAGGTGAGTTTTGTTAACAAACAAAGACGTCTTCAGAAAAAAAAATACTTAATTGCTTTCCCTGAAATAAAGCAACACAGGCTTCAGAATCTGGTCAGCTTTCCTTCAGCTGCCTCTTTTATCAGGATACATACACGCTGGGATTTTCTTTTTCGGCACATTCATTCACGGAACTGCAGCATATTCACTGGTAGCTTACTACCAGCATGCCTGACGTGGAAAAGTAGTCAGCAGCAGCAGAATACATGATAGCAGGCCATTTTCAGTTCTAATGAAAACTGATGACTAAGTTCTGAATCACCAGCCACAAAGCCCTTACGCTAGCATGAAGATACAGACTAATTATAAGAAATTTACTAATAACGTTTGTTGGAAGATTAGTAAAAAGACAAAAATCAATCACACACTCATTCACACTTCACTGACGTTCTTTTCCTGCATGATGCCGTATGTGAATGAAAGAATTTGCAATCCAATCCAGCTCTCATTGAGATATTTTGCCTCCTCCTGGTATTGATTGGTCTCAAGTTCTAATTCCATTCCAACACCGACCCTTCTATCCACTTCTCTCCTAAAACCTCTTACCAAAGCAAAGCCAGTCCAAAACAATTTGTCATTTTATTCTGGTTCCATTTCTCCCCCAGCTCGCCCCAGTATTACTTCAGGGAGTTGCAGCACGTGTCTGACTGTTAACTCTGAAAACAGCAAGGAAATCAAAAGTACTAAGAAGGTGCAAGTCACCTCTTATAACAAAATATTACTCAATTTCCTTCAGGTCCCCAAAAAAGTCAGCCTATACATTTACCTATCTACCACTCATCTTTGGATTGTGATTACAGCAAAATATGGGCAGAAAAAGCCATTTTGACATCTGGTCTTATCTAGCAACAATCACAGAGTTATACAGCAACTGATGTTGTGTCAGATCAAGTTATATCACAAATAAATAAGGTCCCTACCAGTCTTAGCCTGGGATACAGTCACAAACCAAGCAGGTTCATTAAAAGAAAACACTTTCTCCTTGTTCTCTCACCCAGAGTTTGGCCTAGTATCTTCTATTACTTTTAAATCTAATTTTAATCTTTATATCCTCCACATTGCTTGCATCCATTCAACATTTGTACCTGCTCAAGTACTAGCATAGTTTTTTATAACAAAGATAATAATTCCTATGAAGATGGTCACAGGCAGAATTTGGACCAGCTGGTAGTGTAGCAGGATCCAGAAGCCTTTAAGAAAGAGGAGAAAGGGCACATCGGGAAATAAACTGTCTCATGGACTGAAGGTTTTATTTTTTTAATTTTTTTCCAAGTGACACATCGGAGCTTTCACAACTTGAAACTGACGAGGCCAGAAAATGAAACAGCCTGCATCACTCCGGTTTTACATGATACCGCTCTCCTTGAGTGCAAAGGTACATTTTCTTGCTTCTACTTAATTCATGTAGGTTCTTCTCACCTCTGTCCCAAAGCACCACTACTCACCAGACTTCACACTTTTTGGGATATAACATGTATTTTCCGCTATCCAAACCTGCTGTTTCACTGCCCATGCCTCTTGTTTTGTTCCATTTCCATCCATATTTTCATTCTTTAAAGGCTCATACTTCATACCAACTTGATACTGGGAAATTTCTTTGTTTCAAAAGGAAAGCTGCCCGTAGGTACAAATTCACCTAGTTACCAACATATCTGCTCACGCTTGCACGCACAGAAAACATTAGGATTACCTGTGAGATTAGCTGCCATCTCTTCAGCAGTCTGACACAGCCTCAGCCCTTGTTTTAGGGGACCTTCTGAGTCCACATACTGACGGCGCTTGAGGTAGCAGGACACCGCCATCTGAATCTGTTCTGTGCGTACGCGTTTCATGACCTAAAAGACAAGAAAGAGATGATGGTTTGTTACTGTGTAGGTATCTGTTAAGACCAACATACACCAGAGCTGTACGAAAAACAACAAACAGCTCAGCATTTTCATTGCTGAAGTCAAAAAACTTCATCACTGAAATATGAAATAAAGCCTGCAGGCTCAGTACTAAGGCATAATCAGACACTTTGAACCAGATCCCTGAAGATATTTTGCTGCCTAATTCTACTAATTTCACTGAGGAATCCAAAATACCATTGAGGATTCTGGACTAAAACTGCAGTGATCAGCTGAAGTGTTTGATTTTGTTAAAAACAATTCTTAAAAAAGTGAAGGTTTCTCCTCTACCAAATGATACCGAGAGTCAAGGAAATGAGAAGTTAAGATACAAAGAAGAAAATTTCAGAATCACAATGCTTTAAATAGCACACCTATTTGAACTGTTTGGGGAGCAATAGGTTATAGCCTGAATTTAAAGGTTAGAGCCAGACTTCTGGTGCTTCAGTCAGGTAAGCTCCCAGAAAAAAACAAGGAAACTAAAATCAAAAGCAAAGCCTTCTGCCTTTTACACCTGTCCCAATACACGTACATTTCCCTCATATATATATATATATATATATATATATATATATAATCTTTTGAAGGTTCCGCTAAATAGATTTTGAAAGCCATCCTCACAAACACCACCTGGTAGCATCTCCAAGCCAAAAGGAGCCTGGTGCTTGCTTTTAGCCTCTGCCTTGTACTGAAAGCCTCGGGAAGATGAATGCAACAGCTCCCCTGCTACTTGAGCAGCTACCAGTAGTCAGTGGCCTGGCAATCCTTAGGCAATAGCTATCGATTCTACAGACAACTTCAGACAACCTGAAAGGCTTTAAAACAAAAAGAACTAAGCGACAGTTTTATTCTACTAGAACAACACGGTACTGGCTGCCTCAAAATAGTTCCACACCTTACAGCACTGCTACTGAAGACCAGCACACGTTTTGCACGTGCTCTTGCTTTCTGGTTTGAGCAGCTAAATCCTACAAAACACAGCTTCTAAGACAGGCAGACAGGGATGCCTTCTCTTTTCCCTCTTAAGAAGAGAATTTCTAAAAGCATGGCTGGAACCATGATGCCTTCTACAGTACCCATGCACGCTCCAGTGCTTACCCCAGGTGTTAGAGCAATAAATTCTCTGTGAAGTTCCAGGCAGATGGGATGCAAGGTTTTAGCAAAACTCGCTTCAAACAGATACGTGGAATTGCAAACCCGTATGCTCTGGGGAAAACCTTAAAAAGCTTTCCATTTGTTCTCACAGGTGAAGTAACTGTTGAGGGTGGGGAAGGGGCACCAACAGGTGTGGAGTTTGGAAAGCACTTCCAGATAGACCTATTAAAATCATCAGCTTCAACCACAGCTTATTCCACTCCAAAAACAAATTTCCTTTTAATCTTCCTTGCAATTAAAATAAATTACATCGACTTACCCTGTCTCAAATCCAACACTTTTTCTGCTGCACAAAACAGCAGAAGACACAACACCAGTGAAATCTACAAAGAAGGGTGGACACAGGGGTTGACCAGCAGCTGAGCACCCTCCCAAAAAACAGCTCTTATCTAAGCCTCACAACGTGTTACACTGACATTCTGCATTTCAGCCAGCAGCACGGGCTCGTGTACGAATTTCCCACCCAGGTCCACCCTAATGCTTCTGCATGCAGTCTGCCACACAGCTTGGGTTAGGGCAGCAACCTAATTGAATTTGTGATGCTCTCCTGGTTGTGCATTTCAGCTCTAGAAACTGTTTTGGAGGGTTTGCATCTAACACTGCTAGATTTGGATTATAGTCCAAAGAAACTTGCTCCCAAAATAGCACTGAACAGACTCAACTCCTCGTTTCTGAAGTGGTTTAGCAATCAAAACTGGGCAAATCAGCCTCAGGTCTGTGGCTCAGAAACAAAGAGAATCTAGAAATATCCTTGCCTGTGCATTTTTCTGTAGTTACAGGACCAATCTGCACTAGACTTGGCGAGAAAGCCCTTATCCATTAGGGGACACCGTGCATAGACGGATCATTCCTCATTAACTCCTCGTGGAGCAGAGAAACTGAAAACCGATCTGTGAGAAACGCAGAAGTGCAGGGCAGCCTTTGGAGTGACAAACAAGAGGAGCACCGAAATCAGTCTTCAACTGCTGAGCAGAGGCAGGTGAGCAGCAGCAGAAATAGATCATTTGAAAACAGAGGGAAAAAAATACACAACTGATTAACCTGTAGCCTCAAATTCCAACACCAGGATTTAAGTATTTCAGGAGCAAGAGAGAAGGGCCCGGGAAAGGAGCAGTGACTGGCAGCTGATTCAAGTCCGAGCTTTTGCAGAGCTTTGGGGATAACAGGGAAGCCCCAGTTTCTTCAGCCAGGATCAGCAAGGTGACATTTGCTTTGTGCAATCTGTCCATTTTCTTGCTCCATTCGCAGACTCTGTGCGCTCCTCCTAGCTGCCAGAGTACTGAGTGCTAAAGCGGCATCTCAAGGAGGTCTTCTTCCCCACTCCCAGGTGACAGAGCAGCAACTGCCTTCCAGGAAACAAGTCTTCACCGGACCCACACTGCCACCCCTACTTTCATTTCAGGTTTCTTTCACCTTCCCATTATCTCTCACCCTCAGCATGTCATAAGGAAACATCACAGGAGCAGGGAAACGCGCTCACAGTGAAAGATATAAAATAAAAAGTGCCAGAAGAGCAAAACCAACATTCCTGCAAATGTTCGTTAGCAAGCCCTCGAAACTAGAGTTTATCATAAAATAAACAGGAGAAAGGCCTGCCAAAACGCCTTTAATGGGTTCAAGCTGAGCCAGTTCACAACAGGTCAATGATGCAGAATTTAAAGACAAAAAAAAAAAAAAGACAACTTTGCTGTTTTAACCTCTGCATCACTTTTGAGACTAGATCTCGTAGCTGAAGATAACCTTCAAAATACGCACGGAGCAACCCCTGCCTGTGTCTGCAGAAAGCGTGAAACGATCGTGCACGAGGCTGAGCTGCCTCACTCTTCTCAAACACCCAGAGAGAGCGATAAATACTAACACCACTCATTATTTCTACCGATAAGCCAAACACGTAAGGAAAGAGAGAAGAAATATCGCATCAAGGGTCTGCCCAGCTACAGTGCTGAAGTGTCACAAGTCGGAGCAGCCAAAAAAGGGTACGGGGTTACTTTTCTTTGAGGAACCAAAAACGGAGAAGAACCCCAGCAGAGAGACCGATCGCACAAAACGCAAGTTCCTCTTTCCTAGAAGATTAGCTGAGCACCAAGCATTAGGCCAAGGAAGTTCATTTCCTGCCTGTCCTACCTCTTGGATACAGGTTTAGGCAGATTCCCCGGCCCTGAAACATCACCAGCACAGACGTACGGGGGAAAAAAAAAAAAAAAAGCTTGAAAACCAGTGTTGGAAACGCTGCTTTTTGGGACTCTGCCTTCCTGCCCTGCCTCTGGGACAGCCCGCTCTCGCTCCCAGGAAGACCTGTGGGCAGGGAACCACCAGGAGCACGCAACCCCAATACAAACAAACAGAGAGCCACCGGCAGGAAAGCCCATTTGGAGCGTTCTCCACTAAAAACAGCGTCCCGGGCCTCAGCTCGTGAATCCCCCTGGCTTGTAGCTTGGCGATGCTCGGCTCATCTCGGAGCTGCACAACTTCGGCAGCCAGCACGGTGCCGATCAACCCGCGCTCAGCGGCCGGGGGGGTGCCGAGCAGCCGAGGGGCGCTCCCCACGGCCCCAGCGGGGTTTCGGGGGAGCCCCCCCGGCTGCCCGGCTCCCCCTTTGGACCCCACGGAGGGCGGATTCCGCCCCCTCCACCTCCACCGCGCCCCCGCGCCCGGCTCCCGGCGCCCAGCCCCGGCCCTGCCCTGCCCGCGGCCGCCGCCGCCGCCTCCTCCTGCCGGGGCCGGGCCGGGCCTGCGGGGCCTCGCCACGAGGCTGCCGCCGGCCCCCGCCGCCTCCTCCCGCCGCCGGGCGGCGCCGCTGCCCGTCCCCGTGTCCCCGCCGCGTCCCCGCGGGGTCCCCGCACTCACTGAGCATCGCAGGCGGCGGCGGCGGCGGGCGGGCGGCTGCGGGCTGCGGGCTGCAGGCGGGGGGCGGGCGGCGCTGTCACTGCGCCCGGCGGCACCGAGCGGGGGCGACGCCGCCGCTGCCGCCCGGGCTGGCGGGGGCGGCCGGGGCTGCCCGGGGACCGGCGGCCGGCGGCGGCCGCTCCATGGCTGCTGCTGCTGCGGCTGCGGCTGGGGCTGGGGAGGGAGCGGGGAGCGGGGAGCAGGGAGCGGGGCGGCCCCCGCGCAGGCGCCCTCCGGCCGGCAACGATGGGCGCCGCCTCCCGGGGAGGGACCGGGGGGAGGCAGCGAGGGACGGGACGGGACGGGACGGGGCGAGGGAGCCGGGGAGGGACCGCGAGGAGGAGGAGGAGGAGGGAGGGAGCGGTGAAATGGCGGCCGTGTACTCCGGCGTGCACCTGAAGCTGAAGAGCGGCCGCACGCCGTGGGGGGAGAAGGTGAAGCTCGCCCGCTTCGCCTGGGTGTCGCAGCAGTGCGTGCTGCCCAACAAGGAGCAGGTAGGGGTGCCCGGCTGGAAGGGGGAGCCGCCTCCTCCTCCTCCAGGAGCAGCTCCCGGCACCCAGCTGGCCGCCGCGGGGGGGTGGGTGCCGGGTGGGAGCGCGCACGCAGCTGCTGGTGCTGCGGGGAAATGTCCCGGCGGGGTTCATCGGCAGGAGGGTTTGCGATAAGGCACGGAGAGGCAGCCCCTCGGGCAGCACGTGTGCGGCGCCTCGTGGCTCCAGGGGAAGCCGCTGCCTGCAGAGCTGCCCTGTGGGATGTGCCCGCTGAGCCCCTGCGCAGCCTGCGGCTGGGTCGGAGCTGGGTGAGAGCAGAGCTTCAGGGTGCGAGAGCTGACCGGAGCTGTGGGTGCTTCCAGCAGCTCCAGGCCTCTCCCCTCAGGTCTCTGGTTTGCACCCTAAAGGTCGGTGTTTCCCTTAAACAAGGGCGTCTTGTGCTGGGCCTCCAGCCCGGTGGTCTTGTGGGAACCCAGGGTGTGCACCGTCTGACACCAGTGTTTGGCATTCCCGTCCTTTAAGTTACTTAGATAATACATGTAGCCACACACCCTATTTTGAAATCAACACTGCAAATCAGTAGCCTTCAACCTTTTTCATTTTGCACCTCTAAATTCCCAGGCCTGGATTTCTATATGGTAAATCTGAACCTGCCCAAAGGAAGATCTGAGAGGCACACCAAGTGTCAGAAAGCAAAGATCATCTCGGATTTCTTTAAGGTCTTCTCCAACCTAAGCCGTTCTGTGACTCTATTCCACGATTTCAGGCCTCTGATTCAAAAGATTGCCCTTGCTCATTAACAACAACAATCATTAATAACTACAATCAGACTTTCAGCCTCTGCTGAAGAAGCTGATGCAAAGCCATTAGGACGTCGGCTCCTGAAAGCTGTCTTGAGAAGGTTCAGGGGAGCACGGGGCCAACGCTGGATTAAGAATTAAAGGTTTTAGGAATTTAGGCCTTGACTGAAGCCTTCAAAAGTGAAGTTTTCTGCTTATTCAGTGCCTGTTTTACTCAGATATAAAGCAGTTCTCATGGCCCAAGTGCTGCAGTTGTGAAGAGGTACTACTTTTGTCACGTTTTCACTTTTTTTCTTCCATTTTGTTAACAGGTATTACTTGATTGGGTAAGCCATACATTGGTTTCATACTACAATAAGAAGCTTGATCTGGAGGATGAAATTGTCGAGAAGCTCTGGGCGTATCTAGATGATGTTATCCGCAGTAGAAGACTACAGAATCTGTTAAAGAGTGGGAAGACAATCACTCTCAGCTTTTCAATTGCACAGGTAACTAAAACTATGGGTATTTTGTAATATGTTGAATAGCAGTGCCTGTCTTCTACAATATGCGACCCTTCCTTGCAGCGTAGGGTGTTGTATGAAATAAATAATAATAAAGCTGATGTTTTTTAGGACCTTTACTACAAACTTTCCTATTTCTGTTCTGCAATACAGTTTGTGTTTGTGCAGAACTAAGACTGAAAATGGCAGAGCATTCTAACAGTAACCTCCAAGTTAATCTGCCCCTCTGTCTTTAACTTCTCCAAACTGTCTGAGAAGGAACTGGTTTACGTATTTCAATAGGTAAGTAAAGGCTCATTGACGTATGTTATTATTGTATATTAATAACTGTTTATATTATTATTCTGCCTGGGAAGGAGAGATTTTTCCCTGAACATGAGGCTCATCAGTGTGTTTGGCATGAGTACTTATGCAGAGTGACGTGCTCTTCAGTAGGCCCTCCCTAGGACCTTGCAACTTTTTATGATGATTCTGAACGAGATGCCCTTTTCATTTCCCCTTCTGCTCTCTCTCCCCAGCAGACCAACTTTGTGCACTGCCACATCCACATCTATGCTTCTCTGGGCTATCTCTTTATGCGTGTGGGAGATCAAAAAGGGCTTTAACCCATACTCATTGGTACACATCTCACACGTGTTGGGTTTCTAGCACAGTTCTCCCCAGTTTCTCTTCATCTGAAGAACCCTGCATGAATCTGGTACATGTTACTGTGCTGTACTGGAAATAAGTCACGTTCCCAGATGAAAGGCTGGCTGTGAAGCAGGAGAGCAGGGAGCAGGAGACTTTTTTTTTTTTTTTTGTCAGCTGAAACCCTGTTTTGTCTCACAGCTTTCCCATTTAAAGTATTATGTTGCTCACTAAGTTAAACCAGTTTAGTAGTGACATCAAATCATTATTGATCTTAATCATCATTATTCTAGTCTCAGATGAAAATAGATGGGGGAAGCTTCAGTTACAATTGAACTTTGTTCAAAATTGAACCTGATAGTTTTATTCAGCTGCGTGATTACGGAGATGATAAAATTAATGGATGCCTGTGTTAGCAGTCAAAATGGCTGGAAAAAATGACCTTTTCAGTTGTGCTCTGGTTGGAAGGAAATGGGAGAAGACTGTCTACCTGCAGAAATTGAGTTGCAAACTACAGAAAATTGGTTTGATGAGAGGGGCTGTGCTCCAGAGAAGTTACAGTGCAAGTGTGCAAATTTAAACTTGTCTGTCTGATTGGGTAGTAGGCTGGAGTAGCTTAAAGACAAAACTATTTGGAGATGAGAAAAGGGAGCAGATAAAAGGGAAATTAATGGAGAAAAGTGTAGGAAAATCAAAACAAAGTTTGAGAAAAGGAAGGGACGTGAAAGTTCGATTAAACTTCAGTTCTTTAGAACTGTGAATCTCAAAGAAGAGAGAGGACGCTTGTCTTCCAGGTATCAGTACAGGAAACTTTGGGTTTTATTAGAAGGGATCAATGGTATTTAGTCATAGACATGCTTGCTTATGGTAGACTTCTTGGATCAAAAGTTGGAATATTTTTTCTTTGTTTTAATTTGTTTGGAACACAATTTGGGGGACCTTACAAGAAGGGAGGGAATTTTCTCTCTCTTCCCTTTCTGCAAGATTATTTATTAGGATAAAATGTGTCCAGTTAGCTCTGTTGTTGGTAATGCTCATACTGAACGAGTGGTTCCGCATATATCCTATTTAGCAAACAAATGAGGGGACACACTTTTGGCCAGAGGAGTTCCTAGTTTGAGATGTATAATATGAGAAGCCCAGCAGCAACTGTTAGCAGGTCCCTGGTGCTTCCTGCTTGCAGCCAGAGCTCCTAGAAGATGACATCAGTTCATTATGGTGAGCTTTGTCTTTGTGTACAAAATCAACTTTTTTTCTTTTCTTTCAACCTTCAGGTCATCAATGAAAGGCTATCAGAGGCCTGTTCCCAAAAAACACAGCAAAACATTGGCACGGTGCTGAGTTGCTCCAGTGGCATTCTTTCTACTCCCTCACTCTCCATCATTTACACAGCAAAGTGTGAGCTCTTGGTTGATCTCCTCAGCAAGCTTGCTGAGCTGGCGTGTCAGCAGCTGGCTTCTGATGATGCTGTGGACTCCCAGTTGTTCAGCATCCTCCACCTCACCTTTGCTCAGTACCTCCTGATCCAGAGGCAGCAAACCAACCCAAATCGGGTGTTTGGGCAAGTGGCAAGTCATTTGCTCCAGCCGAGCCTGCTCCTGAGGCACCTGCTGACGACGAGGAGCTGGACGCAGGCCGATGACAGCCACGTGCGTCAGCACTTAAGCAGGGAAATCCGAAATCAAGTGGAAACACTGCTGCGGGCTGGGTTATTCCAGCCTGAGCTCTTCTCATCCTACAAAGAGGAGCTGCTGCCGGAACGGGAGCTCCAGGAGAAGAAGAAAGGAGCTCTGAAAAGCCTCTTGCTACCAGTAAACACCGTGCAGACCAAGCTGGCCAGTGGCTTTTGTGAACCTGCCATCCATGGAGCAGTGGTGGCTGGTTCGGTGTCCCTGCTATATAAGCTCTTTCTGGACTCCTACTGCAAAGCAGAAAGCCACCTGGTGTGTTTCCACATGCTCAGCAGGCTGTATGGCTGCCTCAGGCTCTCGGGCCTGCAGCAAGGAGCGAGGGAGGACGCGCTGACCCCTGCAGACTGGAGCACGGAGCTGCTTGCTTTGGAGCAGCTTCTGAGCTTGGTGCTGAGCAGCGATATCTACAACGTTGCCAGCGACCGCATCCGGCACAAGGAGGTGCAGTTTGGGTTTTACCGTGAGCTGGCGCAGATGTTGTTGAGTCACTCCCAAGCTTCCATCCCGGCTTGGTTCAGGTGTCTCAAGCTCTTGATATCCTTAAACCACCTCATAATAGAGCCAGACCTGGTTGACTTGGTGGCCTCTGCTTGGGTGGATGCCAAGGTCGCTGAGCTACGTACGAAGAAGCCCCAGGAGGCTCTCCTCCACGCCGTATTTCAGACGTACTCCAAGCTGCGGCAGTTTCCACGGCTCTTTGAGGAGGTGCTGACAGTCATCTGCTGGCCCGCTGTCGATGAACTGAGGCTGCCCGTCTTGTCTGCTGGCTTGACAGTAAAGCTTCGCGAGTGCCTCCTCGAGCTGCCGCCCAACCAGGTTCTGGACATTGTAGGTCTCTTAGTGGAGAAGTGCCAGATCCTGGTTCCTGCTGTTGAAGGGTCTGCCGACATGGCCTTGAAGCTGATGTCAGTGAGCTCGGTGCTGCACGCTTTTCTCTTCAACATGGGGAGCCTAGATGATATCACTCCTGCCCCTGTGGTCCTTCGCACCCAGGGTCTGCTGGCCAAGATGCAGGAGGGAGTAATTCAGCCGCTGATAGAGCTGCTGCAGGCTCCTGGGAGAGAGGAAGAGGAGCCAGACCTTTGGCTAAGAAAGGCCAGCGACTCTGCTCTCCTTCTCATTTACACCTGGATTGAGGTAGATGCTTTGTTTGCTATTAGCTGCACCAAATATGAGTCTCCATTGCCTGAAAATGCTGGTGCTGCTGCTATGTCTGCTGCAAAGCCCTGGGATGTTTCAGCTTTCTTCCCTGGTGTGGAAGAGCAGTGTTGGGAGAGAGTCGTGGAACTTGCGAGTAGTTTTGCCTCCACTGGTAAATACTGCTTAGAACTGCTCACGCTTCAGAAAATGAAGATGATTTTAATGCAGGCTCATGGTGACGTACAGGCCTTGCAGTGTGCTGCAGCTTTCATCCTGGAAGCTGGGAGAGCCGCCATGAACAGGGAAGAATCTCAACCATGGGATGGAGATATCAGCACAATAAATGAGCTTACTTACCCCACAGCACACTGGCACCTCGTCATCTCCAACCTGACTATCCTGTTGCCATATATTTCCCTGAAAGATGTACGGTACATTGCAGATGTGCTTCTGGAGGCGTTAGTATTGACCAGAGCTCAGGAAGCTGCTGCAGACCAGGAGCCTTCCATCAGCATCGGAAAGATCTGTCTCAGTTTCATGCACAGTCCCTTTCTCCCAGAAATGAAGGTTCTGCATTGTGCTTTTCTGACCAGCCTTATTCATCAGTTCACTCGGGTGCTGCCCTCTGCTGCTAGGGATTCGGTAGGTCTGCCACTTCAGCAGCTGTCTGCAGGTAATATCTCGTGGCATGAAGAAATCCTGGCTCCTTCCAAACCTTTTGGTGTGGTAGAAGCACCACCAGGAAACAATCAGCCGAAGGAGGAGCTCAGTTTGTCGTGGAAAACCCTGGAGAAAGTTGCCCAGTGTATCTTACAGTTAACAAAAACTGGTTCCCCTGTCATCCTGAAGGAAAGCCAGCTAGAAAGCTGCCTGGGCTTGCTAGAAATTACTTCTCTTCTGAAGCTGGACAGCCTTTTTCCCTCTGACTGTAACCGGTGTTTTCTGGTGCTGCTGTCCCTGGTAGCCAATACCAGGGCCAGCGCCTCCTGCAGCAAGCAGTTATCTCTGAAATTTTTACGTACCTGCTTCCACCTCCTGAGGTGCCTGCAAGCTGGCAGGAATGCCAACTCTGTTTTTAAGGTTTTTCATGCCAGCGATGTTCTGGAAGCCGTCATAACCTCCCAGCTTACAGTTAGCAAATTCTTCAGTGATACTTTGACTGATCCTATATGGGCAGAGTATCTCCAGGAAGTCCAAGCCTCTTTGGAGCATTTTCTCCACATGATTGTTGAAAGAAGGCAAAGTACGAGGCTTAACTTGGAAAAATTCATGTCTTTCCTGGTGAGCTGCAAGCCAGGTGTTGGTGTGGCCAAAAGCATATGCTGTAAAAACTGGAATCCTGCAGCTGAGCAGTTACTGCTCGTGTCATTCACCACTCTGTGTCATGTCATCACGCTCTACCTTCAGCAGCAGCCAGAGAAGAAGCTGCAGTCTACAGACATACTGTCTGCTTTGCTGGAGCCAGTAGTCCAGCAGATGGGAAGAACTGTTGAACACGGTGTTCAGAGTAACACCCAAAACCAGCCTTTGCCTGTAGCGTTTATACCATCTGTCACGACTCTTCTCAAGGCAGATCTGAGCCACGCTGTCACAAAAGGCTGGCAGAAGAATCCCGAGGAGCCCAGTGGGTTTCTGGAGCCGTCCCGTGTTGAACTGTACCAGAAGTTTTACTCTCAGATACTGAGAGAGCTGCCCTCTGCAGGAGGCCACTTGCAGTTCCTTCAGTTTGCCTTGCGGTTCCTGACTGTCTTCTGCTCGGTGCCAGAGCTGTGTCCTGGGAAAGAAACTGCAGTCACTGTTGTTTTTGCTATAAACAAGCTTCTTGCTGGTATGAAAACTCCTTTTCTTCACTTCTTTTGCTAATTTTGCAGGATAGAGGCAAGTTTAAAAACAAACAAACAAACAAAAAAACAACAAAAAAAACCACACAAACTTTTGCAAAATATACAGCTTTTTAAAAATTCTGCTTGTGTTAAATCAGTAAGCTATCCTTTTTTTTAAATACATAACAAGAAAATTTTCAAGGAGGCAGTGTTGTGGTACCTGGGCCACAGCAGCCATCTAATCTGGTAAGGATCTTCTGGATGTTGTAAACGTGCATGTCTTCTGCATCTCACAGTTCCTTATTGTGTGTTGCACTGAAGAGAAGGATAACTTTTGCTTGTTTATTTTAGAAATCTTCAGTATTGGTTTACTGTCAGAAATACTGGATTTTAAGGTTGCTGAACACCGGTAATTCTGTCAAAATCAGGGGGAGTTTGGCAGATCAGACCCTTTATCCCCATCAAATAAAGAGCTGGGGCTAGAAATGGCAGGAAAATCTGTTCTTGCTCTGTGAGGGCAGGGGTTTCACACCAGGACTAGGGACCATGAGGAGGTGTCAATTGCTGTAATCGTTCTGCTGACTTCTCTCTCTCATCCTGTGCCTAACTTTACTGAACATTGGTGAAGTGTTCTAGCCTGGAGGGATAATTAATCACTGTAAAAGCTATAAGAATCTTTAATAAATGTGTAAAGCATTAAGTAAGTTGAAATACAGATTCCTGGTGAAGAAGGCTCTTTCATCATTGACACAAATCCAGTGGATACGTGTAGAACTAAGAAGCCTTTCCATGCTGCTGAGGGCTTTTTATTGGTATGACGACTGCTCTGTAAACTCCAGGGTAGTAAATTCCTGAAAATGGTAATGCATTGCACTAGTGTGTGTGTGAGAAGGGAATTCATGGGGTTCTCTGTGCCTTCAAGTGGTGAAAAAGCATGCACAGAGCTGTCTAAAGGTTTGATTTCCCCTGTTCTAACCTGTGGAGGTCCCTGTCTTGGGGAATTGGTTGAGCCATGCTTGTGTCTCTTGAATGTGCAGGTCCTGCGATCACAATCCAGATGATTAAAAGCATAGAGCCAGAGCTGACGGAGGTGCTCGCCCAGCTGCTGGGAAGCTGCTCTGCTGAGGAGTTTTATGCCATCATGAGGCTGGTGCTGCAGGGGCTTGAGGTGAAGACCATTTGGCAACAGAAGGCTAAAGTAAGGAATGAGCTCGGTTTATTGTCAAGTTCTTTCTTCAGTTTTCTCTAACTTGAAGAAATGTGTTAGCTGAATGACATCTGGTTAAAGATTTTTTCCTCTTTCTGCTTTATGGTTGAGTCAAATAACTCTACGTGATTAAGGGCTTGGTAAGTGGGTTGTGTGGCGTTCTGGACATAAACTGAGAGAGGTGGAAGGGTCATGGAAATTTCCTGGAAAGTCTTTCCATCTAGTTTAAGGACTCAATAGCCTTAATTCCTTGTATTGTCAGCAGAAATTGTGTCTTTGATGTTATACGTGATGCTGAAATTTTTTTTTTTCCTTGCTGATCAGAGCTGTAGCACAGCAGACACTGGCAGTCAGTGAGGTTAACCACTGTTTGTCTATGGCTCTTAACAGGGCTAAAGGCATGCCATTCTTAAATATGTTAGTAGTTTTAAATAAAACCAAAACTGTGCCCATGCTTTCAGCATTTGTCTCTGTAATGACTTTTACTCTGTAATAACAAGATACTGCTCAGTAGCTTTTTAAATACTATGTCTTTCTCCAGAGAAGCTTAGGCAGTACTGGTAACACCCAGAACACTTGAGGTTAAAAAGCCAGCTGCTCCCTTCATAGAAGGCCCAGTGACCTGAGATCAAAACTGGGATTAAAATCGGGGTTTATCTGATTCGGTCATACTTGTCAGAAATAGATGTGACTATGCCACCTTGATTCTTGATACCTGTTTTTCAAAGTGTATCTGGAATTCCTGTGTGTGCCTCTAAGTCCAGCCACCATAAGCATTGGAATATGTATGTGTGCACTCTGGGGTTGATACACACTGATAAGACCTATTTGTTTTGGCTTGTAGTATGTTTCTTTAATCAGTTTGGCTTAATGGTCAGAATTATTATTTTTTTAAACAAAACCAAACCCACCTTGCTGCTGAATGCAGCATTCTTAGTGTTCCAGTATCCCTGTACTCCCCCTGCTTCCCTCTCTTGTGTAGTGGCAGTTAAAAAAGGCTTTCCTTTCTTAAAAACCACTTCAAACCTTTTTGTACAGTAAGTTGACTCTAAAATAAATGCAGTGTCAGCACATTTGGGCCAGTGCTGCCCTCGGCACAAAGAATTTCATTGAGCTGCTGATTACATCACGATTTCCAAAGAGGTGTGTTGGTAGGAGGACTTCCATGTATCAAGGCTCTGGTAATGCTCAAAACTGTCACTGCCCTTGAAAGGGCTCTTTTGTACTTGAGAGGAGCCAGTGAGTCTTGTACCTGTGACTGGTTGTCAATCTGCTTTCTGCAGGAAGTATTGTCAGCTATTATGCTAATCAAATTGGTGCTCAGCTGCCCATTAAGTGGAGACAAAGAGAAAGCTTTCTGGTTTGCCAGCCCGCAGATAATCACAGCTTTAGCTGTAAGTATCTATTTATTGTAACTTCATTACCTATCCCTTTTATTTGTTGGAGTCTGTAGTGATTGCATCTGTAACTCAGCACAGAGGAATATGGGAGCAAAACAACTGTGGATGCTAGACAAACCCCTATCAGATTCACCAGCACTATGGCACTGTCTCCTTTAGATCTTTCCTCTCCTTCTTGAAGTGAGTCTCTCCCTGTGGGTGCAATGTGTAGGTCAGACGTTTCTTATCAGTAATTTTCTGGGGCTGAACTGTGTAACCTGGAGTTTGGGAGAGGCTTGTTAGGCTGCGGATATGTCTGGGTCTCCTATCCTCCTCCTTCCTGTCCAAAAGAGAAGGAAACTATCAGCCATGTGTTACAGCAGACAGTAATGACAGCAAAACAAAAAGAAAAAAGTACTCATATTAAAAAAAAAAAAAAAAAGTCACTGACTTTAGAATAGGAAACTTAATTGGCAGTAACCAAATCCAGTTTTTGTGTCCTTGATTGTCCAGCATGCAAACCTAGTGATGTAGGTTTTCCTTCTGTCTTGGTGATGGTGTCTCTAGACCAGGATTTGCTCTGCAGCACCAGGAAACTGAGCTTGTAATTTCTGCCCTTTTTGTTAGATTGGCATGCTTGGGCAGGAGAGAACTGGACTGGTACACTTGTGGGGAGGTGCGGGTTGCTGTAGCCTTTCCACCTTGTCAGGGGACTGGGAAACAGGTACAGTTCCGCACTCAGAGCAGTGCCTGCTTGAAATGCATCACGTGCATCCTCTGCCCAGGGTGCAGTTATACCAAAACTACTGAAATGAAGGAGTCTCCCTGCAGCCCAGCTTGCACCAGTCTTGTCCTGTTGACTCAAGTCAGAGCATTATAGTGTCTGGTGTTTGAATGCTTGCAATGGGTGGCTAATGCACTCCCTCTTTGTCCTGTCCTTGTGTAGATGCAAACCAAAGAGGCCTGCCAGGACCAGTCACTGACTGCCACCATAGTTGTGCCTATTCTGGAGACTGCAGCAGCTCTGCTAAGGCAAGGAGAAAGGGTTCTCCTGAATCCGCACCACGTTGCATTGGCATTCAATATTCTCCTCACCATCCCTCTGGATCATCTGAAGACCGAAGACTATGGCAGTGTCTTTCTGGGAGTTCATGAAGTGCTGTTCTCTGTCGTACAGTGCCATCCAAAGGTACATCTCCGGGGTGGTAGGAGAAGGGGAAAAAAAGTCAAGAACCAAGACAGAAGCTGGTGATGAGAAACTTTTAAAGAGTGGTTTTGATACACTTTCCCCTTGTAGTATATAAGTACTTTGTAGAGCTTGTTCTTTAAAAGCTTTGAAGTCACCTCCTGTCAGTTGCTCTCCTCCTTTGTTTTAGGCCTTCTTTGTTAGTCTTTGGCAGCAGATTGCTTATAAACCTGATGCTAGATTAAAATAAAACATCCCATGCAGTTTGACTTCTGGAAGCAAAAATAGCTCAGGGTCCAGCAAATCGGTCTCACGGGAGACCAAGATTTTTCAGGCCTTTGAAAATGGGGCTTGGGCATGTTAGAAGTTGGTGACCTTCAGACTTTGTATCATCTGGGTGTTCTTGTCAGCCTGCTGGCATGGGAAGGTGAAAGCATGCCAGGGCTTGCACAGGGTCAGGGGTGCTCATGCAAAGAAGAGGCAGATAGGGGTGAAAGCAAAAAGGAAACGTGACGCTTACTTGTTACTTACATTTGAATACACTCAGGAGTGTAGTTTTCCAGGATTCTCATGTGCTAGATTCTGTACAGATGCAGAATGAAAAGATAGTCTGTGCTCCTGACACCTGTGTAAGCTTTATAGTCTCCTTCACAGGAATTGATTTCCCCCCGACTATGGGGTAGTGTACATCTGCCCTCTCCACTGCCTTTACTACGTAATCTCAGGTGTTTTTATTTCACGTTTTTGCAGGTGATGTTGAAAGCTGCACCATCTTTTCTGAACAGTTTTCATCGCCTGGTTGCTTCTGTCATGCATGAAGGACGGCAGAGAGGAGACAGAGGTACCATATCTTTTCCATTTTCACACTGTATATACACATAATAATTTTGTGTGTTCTGCAAGAGGAGTTGCAGAAGAAGGCAGTCTGACACCAAAAGGAAAGTCCTCGAAACCTAGCTGTGGCATGGAAACCGTCAGTCCCAAATTTACATGTCTTGCATGTGAATTTGAGGATGAGCTTCGTAGCATCTTGGACTTCAAAAGATAACTAGGCCTCCTTTGGAGCTGCATCCAGACAACACTGCTTTTGGGGGAGTAAGGTATTCTTCTCTAACTGGCTGGCAAGTGGTCAGGAACCAGTAAGGCTTGCTGTGTCCAATTTCAGCTCTTCCTATCAACTTTTGCTCCTGAAAGTAGTGTAGACATTCATAGCAGGGTGGCTGTGAGCTCTGCTGATACATGTTAGCACACCTGAGTGATAACCCCAAATTGGTCGTGCTGAATGGAGCTTCTGGAGCTTCTTGAGACTGAAACCATTTACTTCAGACCTGAATATTCACTAGTCTATGCTAAGCATAAAGCCAAGGCATTACATATCTTTAGTATATGTTGGAATTAGATGATATATCTGTGTGGTCAAGGATTTCAAGTTACAGGCTCAAGTATCTCAAAAAAAAAAAAAAAAAAAAAAAAAAGGACTCTACTGGAAGTTGTTAGAGAATTTGCATTCTGTAATGTGTGTATGTGAGACAATAGTCACAGAAAATGTATCATTACATGGCATCCTCAAAATAAAAAACATGCTGTTTATCTTGGCAGAATTGTTTTATTTGCATAAAAAATAACACGAAAATGACTTCTAGATTTCCCTTCTTGTTTGTGTTGATTCTCCTCATTCACTGCCTACTGAAAGAGTGAATTCAAGTGCTCTCTCCAGTCTCCAGTGATGTGGCTTCTTCTCTTGTACTGCACATAGTAAATGCCATTAGAAAGCTTTTTTACTATGCTGTTTCTAAGAGACGTCTTCTGATTTTCTGTCAGGTAGAGAATATGATTTTCCAGTTTCCTTGGTTTCACCTCCACAGTGCTAGCTGGGACTGAATTATGGCAGGGACCATAGTTGCTGCTTTCACTTCTCAGCATGTCTAACAAATACTTCTAGCATTGCAGTGCGTATGAAGTTGGAATTAGTGTGCTCTTACAAACTAGCCATTGTAAGAGATGTGTATGGTGTGTTGTGAGCATGGGAGGGGGTCTCTCAGCTGTGGCTTGATAAGAAAATAAGATAAAATGGGCAAGCAGATGTTGGCTTTGTGTAGTTAAAGAATCATGGAAGATTGCTTAATATTTTTAAGTAGTATTTTAAAGCCTCAAATACCAGACTGCAACTTGCTCTCTGTTTCAGGCAACACAGATGACTTTGAAGTTATACTGAAGTGTGCACACCTAGTGGAACGGATGTATAGTCACATTGCTGCAAAAACAGAGGAATTCACTGTGTTTTCTGCTTTCATTGTGGCTCAGTACGTGACCGAATTGCAGAAGGTAATACATTCTCATCGGCTTTAAAAGCGCCATGGTATTGGCATGTGCCTCATGGGGATACAGTTTTGGTCCAAATCCCTCAGAATCCAGGGACTTAGGAACTGGGATAACGCCCAGCTCCTAAAAACTTTCTAAAGGAGTGGGCAGTGGGTTGTTTTTTTTTTTTGTGTGTGTGTGTTAGATAAAACAATGCAATACTTATTTACATAACTTTTGCTTTTTCTATCATGTTTTGAGTCTTGTTTTTTTCTTCATGTGGTAGTTCAGGTTCTTCTCCCAGGCAGTGTCAGTTGTCCAGGCCTGATGTCTGTTAGAGCCCCATCTAGGCAAAGTAATGAAGGAAAATCCTTCATGAAACTCTCTTTTAGTCTGAGTTAAATGAATGAGTGAAAGGAAAAAAGTTACCAAGCTGGGGAATTGTTGGCTCTTCAGTAATTCTCCTTCCACACCAAAGGTATCATTAGTATCCTTACTGAAAACAGCTATTCCTGCTATTACTGATGCCAGAGCCTGTCACCAGCTTCTCACATCCAGACTTAAATTCAACTTGTCATTCCCTCCAACCTAATGGTTTAAATTTCACGAGGATTTGAATGCTGCCTGCATTGTCAGCACCTGCAAACTGATTATTTGTGGCTCAGGCCTGGACGTGGGCCAAAAATAGAGAAATTAATTGTAGTCTTCTTTAGGCCTTCCACAAAAATATCCTAACTGGTTCTATGTTTCTAAAGGATTATGTTAAGCAGTGTAAGTAATGAAAACTGAAGCTTAAACTCAGCTGCCTTCTCTGTTGCCTGCCTGGCTTTTTTCAGAGGTTTGGGAGTAAAACAATAAGATATGTCAGTTACTTACTGTTCCTGGTGTGTTGGTTATTAGAATGGAGGGGACCTACAGAATAGGGTCTGACTGCCTGACCCTTCAGGTTTAACCAAAAATTAAAGCATATTATTACCTGAATGCCTCTTGAAAATTGACAGGCACGGGGCATCAGCCACTGACTAAAAAGCCTGCTCCAGTGTAAAGCCTATTCCTAATATCTAGTCTGAAGCTCACCTGAAAGCTGTTTTCTAGTCTGAACCTCACATTCTTCTGTAATTTGGTTTTGCCATAAATCAAAATATGGTCAAAGGACCTGCACAGGAGAACCAGTTTTTAAGAATAAAATAGCAAGATGGGTGCTATCAGACCCCAGTGGATATGATTAGTAAGTAACAGCTGTCTCTACCAACTAACAGCAAACAAGCACAAGCTTTCTTAGGTGTTGCGGGTTTTTGGAAAATGGATTTTCCAAGTGTACAGTCTGAATGCATATTCCAAGTTACAGTCTGATTGTAAGTCCTCTCTGTCAAGTGACCTGGAAGGAGAATGATTTCAAAGGGGGCCCTGAACAGCCAGCCACAAGCCTATGAGCAAATTAAACCAGGCAATTCATGCAGTAGCCCTTGAGCCAGTCTGGACAGGACAAGATGTAAAAAAAAAAAAAAGTGCTTTGCACCATAGCCAAGGAGCATGACCCCACCTGGAGCCTCTGGCAGACAGCACCTGGAGAGAACAGAAGAAAATATCCCATAATGGAAGGGACTCCCAAGGTCCATTCCTTGGCTCCACCCAGAACTACCTAAAAATTAAACCATATGTCTGAGAGCATTGTTCCAATGCTTCTTGAACTCCAGCAGGCTGGGTGCCATGACTACTGTCCTGGTAGCCTGTTTCAGTGCCACAGTATATGCAGAAGTCCAGCAAAACTAGGGATAAATTAAGACTACTGCTCTATATAACTTGCTCTGAACTTCTCCGAATTCTGTTCGTCACTGAATATGGAGCCTTTCCTCAAATGGGGCCTGGCTTGAGTTATCAAATGACCTTTTGAGTTAAGTTGACTTTTTCAAGTCAGAAGGAGACTTATTCAGTGTTAAGACTGAGTACAAAGTCTCACAAGATTTTAGGAAAATTTTGTGTAATGCTTTCAATGATAAATGGAAAGTGATGGATGATAGTTGAAACCGCAGATAGGTAATGTATGCGTGGAGCATTTGAGTGTGGAAAGGTGAATTTGTGTAGTGAGCCGTGAGAAGCTGTAACAAAGGGGTGTTTTCTGTCTCTGACAGAATAGATGGATCACAAGTAGGTGGTGATTTATTTCACCATTAGCCTAGTGAGAGTTGGTGGGTATCAGAGGAAGGAGAGGACTCAGCGTGCTGGTCCTAAAGGGGCATATACATATCATACATATCTTTTATGTTGCTCTGCAGATGAAGAGAAAAACTCTAGCCATTTATTTCATCCGAGTCCAGATCAGTGACTTTCTGCCTATGGTCCAAAGACCTTGGGTGTCTGTGAAATATCACTGAGAAAAACGTGCTGTTGATAAATTTAAATCTTCACGTAGGCATCTGCACACTTAATGGAACCCTTTTTAAGGGTCTGCAGACTAAAACCATTGGCCTAAACAGTTATTTGCTCCTAATGCAGTTGTGTAATAGTTCCCTCAGCGCGTCCTTTTTATACCAGGAAATAAATATACTTGCAAATTGTTTTGTGATAACCTAGAAAGATTTCTTGCTGAAGTGGGTGGCATCTCTAGCTTCCTTCATACTCTTGACAGCGCTCTTCCCTTGTTGTGTATGAGCTGTTGCTTGATTCAGCAATAGTGAAATATCTCTTCGCACACTTAATGTCGCACATCAAGAGCTCTGTAATGCTTGACAAATTGGTTGTGCTAACTATATAGACCATAAAACACTTAGAAGCATAATTAAGTGCCAGCTAGTAGTGGCAGCTGTTTAAATCTTTGCTTTTGCTTCCCATGGTGTTATTGGCAGGTGTTTATAGGAAACTGCACGGCAAAGCAGGAATGGCCCAAATAAGGCACGGGTGCAGGCTGGTTTGCAAAGTGAAGGATGTAATTCCATTAACTGTAGCTCTGAGGTATCTGCTCATCCCAAGTGGGCCATCTAATCCATGTCGTCAATAGCTGTGTGTCTCCCTCGCCTTATTCCCTGCAATCCCTTCTCTGCTCTGTGGAGGGAGAAGCAAGCCCAATGCATTTGCTGGGAGCTGTGATGCTCAGCTGTTCTGTTCCTTTAGTGCATGGCAGGGCGAAATAACATCTTTTACAAACCTTCTAATAGATCGGCTGACAAACTTTTGGTCAAGCAAACTCTTCAGGGTCAGAGATCAAAAGAAAGGCTTATGTGCTTTAATGCCTGTTATATGTTCTTCCAAGTTATGTTAGCAGCCCTAATAAAATATATTCTCTCTTTTGTGTTTAGGGCAGAAGGAGAGCAGGAGCTTGTCACAGTGATTAGGAGTGCACTTCATTAGGGGAAAGTTTATTAGTTGCCTGAGGAAGAAAGAACTCTGAATTTTAATGGCAGCCTTTTATGTAATTTTCATCAGGCCTGGAGTGCAGAGGCTTAGGTCTGGAGGTATAAAGCTAATTTTGGGATTCAGCAAAGATAAGATGCGGTTCTGCTGCAAAAATAATGTGATTATGCCAGAGGCCAGCACTGCCTAAGGCAGTGAAGCATTTAGCAAGTGATTTGTGTGCACAGGACAAATTCCAGTTTATGTGGAGCACCAGAGGACTCCAGGGTTGTCCACCACCTCCAGTGGCCTGGTTAACTAGCCTGGTTAGTGGCTGGTTAGCAGGCTGTGGGGTTGGGCAGGGATAATGGCAGGAGCAGGGCACTGAGTCAGGGGTCTTTGGTTGTATTCCCAGTTCTGCCGTCAGCTTTCTGCGTGACTTCAGGTGAGGTACTTGATTTGCAATGTCAGATCAAGGAAATGCACATCTCCTGAGCTTTCAGAAAGCTTCTTTCACTAAACCTTACACGTTCAAATCCTCAGATACAAATTGTTAGATAAATACCAAGTTGTTAAGTGATTGATTACCCAGTGTGAACAATAGACTAGCTTCAAGTCAGTGCTTGTTTGAAACTGGGACTTCAGAGCATACAGCTAACGATATGTACAGAATGTATAGAAATGTGTAATCCAGGGCAAATATTTTAGTTACAGTTTTCCTGCTGAGGACTTTTCATTTGTTTCTAAAGATGATCAGTGTCTTTGTCTCTGCAGCAGTGTGTGTAGTAGCACTCACATGCACTTTATTGCAAGGAACATGCTTCTTCTGCAAAATATATTTGCAAAAATCAGGAAAATGCTACACAAGATGACATGCTGGATTTTATCTAATGGATTATTCCAGGTGGTCTCATGCATTCAATAACATGTTGTCAGCACTTTTAATGTACACTAGCCATGGAAAGGGTGTTTTCATGCTTTTTTTTTTTTTTTGTCTTCAAGTTTAATGCAGTTTTGTTCTTCTTGTAGGTGACTTTGCACCCAGCTGTGAAGAAGCATCTCACAGAGGGGATATATCACATCCTTGACCTTTGCATTGAGCGGGACGTCAAGTTCTTAAATGTGTCGCTACCAGCAGGTGTAAGGGAGGTCTTTAAGGATCTGTACAATGATTACAACCGCTACCACAAAGCAAAAAAGCAGGGGGAGGAAAAATATACTGCGTGATGAATTCTGCCTGGTGCTGCATGGTCAGCTATGAGTTGATCCAGCAGTGCTCAGAAAACCCTCAGTTCAGTTTGCTTTGGGATGACGAGTAAGATCAAATCTGAAGAGGGTCCTTTAAGCACGTGTTGCATTTTTTTTCTGTACAACCAACCTTCATAATGGGGAAAAGGGGATCAGGGAGGAAGGATTGTCCTGCTCCGTGCCATGAATGGCAGAACTGCTGCACCTGTGCAGCCCCCAAGCGAACTTTCTGGAAGCTTGCTGCAGTCTTGGCAGCAGATGTTGGGTTTCAGGCTTTGGCACATCACGGTGCTTTCTGTGGAAGCAATAACCTAGTGTAAAAGCCTCTGAGGGTTGTAACTCACTTACATGGTAAGCAGAATTAAAGCAATTAGATGCATATTTTTGTATGGTGATAATTCATATTTGTTACTGAGGAACTTTGTGACTATCACACAGCTGTGTGGTAGGCTACTGTCACAATACTGTGGAAATATAGTAAAAAAAAAAAAAATATTAATTAAAACTCTTATATTTTTACGTGGTTGTTTTTGCTTCTGAGTCCAATCCTGAGCAACCCGACCTGACCTATTGAGTTTCCTTCTCGACTGACATATCTTGCGATCCTCCTGATAATCAGAAAGACTGATTACTTAAAGCTCTGGTCGATTTACTGTCATTAAGCAATTACACTTGGTTATCTGAACTCTGCTAGCTCTCACATTGCATTTTTAGCTTGTGATAAATGCTAGGTACCGAGGCCTATCTGAGACCTCTTTGGTCTAAGCCGAGCCTTGTTGCTTTGCTTTCACTCTAGGTTAAGAGCAAGCCCTGGACTTACTGCAACCCAGCTGACAGTAATAAGTTGTGGTAAATTAACCACACTCGAGCCTGTAGGAGCTTCATCAAATAACTGTCTTTCATTAGCCAAACTACTGAAGATTATTGTGTTGAGAATGGTAGAGAGTAAAGATCCAAACTTTCTGTAAGTGGTGGAACTCCTCACATGTGCACACAGTTAGTAGCTAGGCCTCGTTACTCTAACGTGATTAGCTGTGTTAAAATATATGTGGAGGAAGACTGGAACGTACCATGTCAGGCTGGGATGGAGTTAATTTTCTTCATAGCAGCTCTTTTGGTAGCGGCCTTTGCATTTGTGGTTAAAAGTTGGTAACATGCCAATGTTTCAGCTGTTGCTGAATGGTCTTTGCACAGCATTCAGGCTTTTTCTCCAAGCTTCTTGTTGGGGACATGGGGAGTGCCATCACCAGTCCAGAGGATGAAGTTTGGCTGCCACAGGAGGCTCCACATGGCAAAGATGGAAAAAGTGAGCGGTGCTGTGGGGCAGCTGGACCTGGGTGCCTGATGTTGTAAAGCCTTGGAGCTCCTCCTGGTCTGCCCGCTGGCTGCAGCCCTGGCTGGGTGCTTCTGGCACGCCACAAACCTCTGCTGGGACCCTGGCTGCAGAGCAGAGGCAGGTCCCTGGTGGGTGGCCCCCTTCGGTGGCTCCAAGCAGTGCCTGGGGCAGCTTCCTGGTGCCTGCCACTGTTGGCTTGTCCTGTGCCACTTCTGTATTTTATTTCAAAGCTGAAACACTGCTGTGGGGCAGAACTGGAAGAACAATTCCTGCTGCATCGAGCCCCCAGGGCTGTGGGGCAGTGAAGTACCTGGTAGGTTTCAGAAGGGAAATGTGTGTGAGCTGGGCGCAGCCTCTGTGCTGAAGGGAAGGCTGCTGATACACTAGTAAAAGGAGGGTTATGGACAGTGGGAGAGGATCTGGAAAGAGTAGTGAAAAAAGGGCTAGGTTTAAAGCGTGGGAGGAAGGAAGTGAGGTAGCAGCTCTGGCTTGTAAGTGTCAGGGCTCCCTCGATATAGCCATATGGTTGCAAGCCACACACACAGCTCAAAAGCTCCCCGAGTGTAGACCACAGCGTAAATAACATCTTACTCATCACTTTACAAGAGGTAAAGTGCTGGTATCAATTTTATTTCATCTGTATTAACTCCTTAATCTTTCTCAGCTTTAACTTGGCTTGGAAATGAAAACGTGTAAGTGCCTTTTACGGCCAGCGGTGGTGGAAGGAACAAACTCTCGCTGTAAAAAGGACGTGGAGCTTGAATGAATGCGAAATTGAAACCCTGCCACAAATAAACCTTTATTACAAGCGTGCTATGCAACCGCTGCTTATCCCTTAGCCCTCTCCCTTCTCCAGACGAACCATCCCAATTCGCAAGCACAAAGCCGCGTTTCAGCGTGGAAGCTACAGAGGGGTTAAAAATAAGGCTGCATTTCACTTGCTAATCCTAGGTCTTTGTCCAAGAGCTGCTCTGGGCTTTTTAGCTCGCATAAATTAAATCACTGGCATAGGACCACCTGCTGAGAAAGCAGGCTTTGTTTTCTCCAGCGCGTTCCCACTGGGCTGCAGCGCTCCTCTGCTGTCGCACGATGGAGCCATCCTGCAGAGGTACAGAAGCAGCTCGGGAGCTCCTGGTTTTGGGGTCCTCTCTCTGCCAGGCTGGGTTAGCTGAAAGCTCGGAGCACCAGGCGGGAAGGGGGCTTGGCAGAAACCCCGTCTGACGACTACAGGATGGGATTACCACCTGCCTCCCAGCTGAGCTTCAGTTGCGTGGTCCTTAGGGGCTTTTGGGACTTCATCTTGGCCAGAGCTCCAGCTGTGACGCAGTGCATCCCTTCCGAGGGCTTCTCTCTGTGCTACCATGCCTGCAGAAATGCCTCACATAGGTATTGCTGACAGGCTGAGGTTTTTAGGGTCCCAATGGCTGCACCCCAGGCTCAGCCTGTGACATGGGGTTGCTGGTTTTATTTAGGTCTGGGCAGCACCTGAACCTGGCTCCCCTATGCCCAAATCAGCCCAGGTATGAAGTAAGAGACAGGATGGGCGAGAAAAACAGTCACAACTGGCAGTCATCACGTTGATTTTCCTTACCCCTTATTTTTACATAGCTGCTGTGAAAATTGTCAGACTTTTCTACTTATTGAGGGTGGGGCTTGATTCCTAGTTGATCTTGCTTTACAGGATAGAAATACCCCAAAAGATGATAGTGCAAGATGGTTTATTGTGCTCGTTTACAAAGTTATTTGTCCTGTTCTTACCTGGTGGGAGGAGACAACGTACCGAGTGCTTTGCTTTGAGTTTGAAATGGGTCCAGGAATGTCAGATTTGCTTTTCTTCTTGCTGTGGGGCTGTGGCTTGGATAAGAGACGTCTCCTTCCAAAGCTTCCCTTTTGGGTTAAAACAAAATGGCACGAGCAAAGGAGGACTCAGAGATTCCTGTATCATTGTTACTGAAACAATAAATGTCGGCAGCGATGGTAGCCGTAGTGGGACTGAAGGGGCTTTTGTGTTTTACTGACTTGTGAAGACACTTGCCTTGAGGTGCCATAATTGCTTTTCAACCCAAAGTAGATTTTAGCTATTCAGATGGGGACTGCATTTGTGTCTTAAGTAGTGGTTGCAAGTGAGGAAAAAAAATATATATTTTTAGTTATTTTCAGCAAAATGACTTAATAATAAGCATAAAAGTGCCACTGTATCACTTTCTGGCGGGGCTGTTTTGCCACTGTAGGATGATTAGTGAGGTATCCTGCAAATGGTTCAAGTTCCCAAAAAGGAGGATGCTTGTGTTATTGCATCTGCACTGTACAAATTATCAGATGTGAGTGAGAGTATATGAAAGAAGGGGGTTGGTAACTTTCAAGCCTGGAAAATTTGTGAAAGAGAGCGTGTCCTTTTGACCTTCTCACAGCTTTTAGTCTAGGAGAGCCCTCTAGCAAACTCTTCATCAGTTCTTCATAAGAATTTGGGAAGAATAAATTAAGGTACTCCAGGTGCTGACGCCGTATTGCCAGCCCTTTCTTCATGCAGAAGAATGCTGACTTTTTGTGTACTTATTTCTAAAGACAGTAAGGAGAGAAAATGGCAAAAATCACTTGGTCTTTTGCAGGCATCTTATGCAAGGGTGGGGTGGCAAGAGGTACAGGCCTGCAGCAGTTTGGCAGCAGCATCTGCTTGGTTCTTGCTAGGTATAGGAGAGCCTGATTCTGACACAGTCCTGGCATTTTTAAGGTTGATGGAGACCAGCTTATGCCCCAAAGCAATTGGCATTGGTTTGATTGCTTCCTGCTGAGATGAGATTCAAAACTGCTTCCCGGAGGGAAATGTTCCACAGATCTTCTGCCCTCTAGTAGATGTCATTTAGGGAGGATGCCACAGATTCTGGGCCATCTCTCTCCAGATGTAACATCTTTTCAACTCTTCCCCCACAGCCAGAGGAGAGTTTTTCTGCTGATAGCCAGTGGAGAGGAGAGGATTTGGATGGCAAGCAAAGAGGAAAAGGAGAGGGAAGCCAGGGACATGTCCCCTGTTAATTCATGCAGCAGCTGAGTTTTGTGCTTGTTCAGGCAGCCTTTGCTTTATTTCTCAAGCCCCAGCTTGAGGGACTGGTTCTGCAGACATTCACAGAGCTGTGCTGGGGCTTCTCGGGAACAGGGACAAAACTGAGCATCACTGTCCTACGGGTGAGGGCCATGGGCTGCTTCTGCTGTTGGAAAGGAGAGAAGAAAAAGAGCAGGGAAGGAGGCTCAGGATGCAGCCACACTATTACCGGGGCTCTTTGCTGATGAGCTGACCTTATTAACAATCTGGTTTCGGGTAGGAAATCAGCAGCTTAAAAATAAAGAAGCTTCTGGTAAGCAGAAAGCAGAGCAGCTTTGAAAACCAGGCTGTTTCTGGTTCTCAGAGCATCTTAAACATCCGCTGCTTTATTTGTGGTATTGAAAGCACCTAGAAACCTCTTTTGGTCACAGACCTCTGTCGTGTGCTGTGGTGTGAACTGTGAGCGGGCACTCGCTGTCCTAGCACACCACCAGGTGTGAGAGACAGTGGGTGGGAGAAGCAACAACATTGCAGGGAGGAGAGGCTGGTTTCTGTTCAGTTTGTCGTGCCAGTTTTAGAGCAGCTTGTGGGAGTTCCCTTCAGTAACCTCAGGGAATCGTATTGCTGGGTTTGTTTTTTTTTCTTTGTTAATTTTCTGGGAAAAGGAGTGAAAAGTAAATGCCAACGTTACAAAATAATCAACTTTTCGTGTTATGACACAGACGGAAAAATCCATAAAAACGAATCTGATCAGCTGCTGCCATTGGGTGAATTACACGGCCTGCGCGGGGGAAGCCTCAGCTTTATCGGGCAGGGCATTAACTCAGGAGGGAGGGCTGACTCAGTGGCTGTCAGCCCAAAAGGGAAAGTACCCGTCCTTGCTCATCACTTGAGGAAAAGCACTAGGGCAAACAGATGCTGATTTTTAGTCTGGTTTAAAAAATAAATAAATAAATAATGTATGTCCCAACAAAGGGACTGCTGCTTGTTCCTGACAATGGGGCACAGCGATGCATCTGATTCTCAGCTCTGTTGGGAGGAAAGCTCAAAGCTTTCGTTTGGCTTCGCTCCTGGATCTGCTGCAGGTCACTTGTGTTGCCTAGGCTGTGCTTTCTGTGGCCCTCGCGCAGACGAGAGTCTTCCCTAGAAAGGACTTGAGAGGTTTGCACAACGTGCTCCACGGGTTCCCAGCTGAAACGAGCTCCTTTGTTTTGTTTTGTGCTAGAGGTGAGCAGTACAGCATCCCTGCGTTTATTCACTATATCCCAAGTGATTATCAGAAAATGTGTAGACTGACAGCCTAATTCCTGCCCCTTTTGCCCTCCCGCTAGCCGTGCGTGAAACTTGCTGTTCTCTTAATGTGCGTTTTACTTTCTTTTCTCAGACTTGTCGAGACCGCTCAGTGTTTTCAGGAGATGGCTATGCAAATGTGTGCTGCCGGTACCTGATTCTTTCAAACTGACATTTTAAAGTATGTTCATTAATGGTTTCATAACCCAAGCCCATAACAGGGAGAGCCTAGAGTGTGTGCCTCCTGGTAGCACATCCAAAAGAAATGTGTGTCTAAGAAACCTGTTATTAGCAGCTCATATTTTGTTTGTGCAGTGACATCTGAGAGACTTCCTAAGCTACTTATTTTTCCCTTGCTGCAAAGGCAGATTTCTTACTGCAGCAAGGGGCAAATCTGTTCTTCAGATCTCAGCCTGTGCTGTATTGTCTGGGTGAGGAGAAATACTTTTGTTCCTGAACCATGGAAACTTCACCAGCTGGAAATCTCCTTTGACCCAAACGCTCTCTCCCTGCAATAGCTAGGGATTATCATCTCTCATGGTATTACTGCCCTCGCTTTTGCCTGAAGCTGCTGTTGCTGTAGGAGCAGCACCAGATCTTTCGCTTCTCACCTACTAGCAAGGGGACTGTGCCCCAGCAGCTCGTATTTGAGGGGAGGCTGAGCACACATGAGTTGGGAAAATCCATTAGTGAGTGGTAGTGTTGAACTTCAATGCCTTGAGGTTTTGACTTGTTCTTTCTGGGTAAGTATAATGGTATTACAGCTGGGCCATGTGTCCACAAAGCGTGGATAAATTGCATTAAATGGTTCCTCCTAGCACTCTTTCATTCCTGGTTTTGGAGATGAATATAAAGCAATGTTGTCTTAACACAGAGGCAGTACCTGAAAAATGGTTCAACCTCTACACGTAGGTCCAGGGTCTCGAGAAGCAGTTGTACGTGCATCTTTTGTTCCCTGCCAGAGTGCAGTAGTGGTAATGTTCAGAATTAACTTCTACACACGATTCCCAGGGACTTCTGAGGGCGGAAACATGCCCTTAGAACTCATGGCACTTCTCATCTTCAAAGTGCATTATAATCATTAATACATTAATTAGGCATTCTCCCCTTCCTTCCTGCTAAGAAGGTTTATTAAGTGGAATGTATTTATTTTGGGCAGCTTCTACAAGTAATCGAATGAATAATTTTCCTAATAACGTTAATAGCCAAGACATGAAAGGGAACAGGGATGATGGGAAGAACAAGGGACAAAGGTAAATAAAGCTGCACTGCGAAAAGAGAGGAGCAATTTCTTTCTTGGTGTAATTCCACCTACCCCTGCAACTCCCACCTGGCATCTGTGCAGCCTTTGTTGCTTCTGTCTCCCCTAACCTCCGTGTCATCACACATCTATCCAACCTTTATGTCAGCACACACAACTTCAGAAAAGGAGGTCATGTATGTTGGGGACCTGCAGGAAAGGGAAATGTAGAAATAGCTTGCAGTTGCAAGGTGAAGAAAGCCTATTTGAATGTTTGAATTACGTATGCTTTCAATGCCTAAAGTGTTTCTATGAGAACTAGTGTATAATCTAGCACGTTATTTCACAGTGGGTGAGTTGCAGGACTCAGGGGGTGGAGGAAGGTCATGAAAGAAGATCGTGGCAGGTCACCTTTCTATTCAGGTTGAAAATTTTAATCTAAAACAAATGAAATCTTGCTTTCCATCCTCGTCTTTACCCCTCAAACATTATTATATCCTCAAAGCACATGCAAATGCACAGTATATAGATGTTACCATACATATGTTGGTTTTGCTCCTACTGTTATAGTAAATGTTGGGGGAAGGACATAAAATGTTTGCTCTGAATAAGGGCATACCCCCACTAAAGCGCTGAGGCCCTGTGATTTAGAGGTTTGAGTGTTGCACTGTGAGTTCAGTGATTTGTATATTGGGCAGTGCTCTGCTGGTTGCTAAATGATTTCACCTCTGTCTTCTTCCTAAACTGTTTATTTAGATCCAGAAGCTTATAAGCAGGGAGGACTACAAACTAGATCGTCTGGCTAGACCTCTCGTGTATCACATTGCAGTCCACTGAGCTTAATATAGTTAGGGCTGTAGAGAGCCCAATAACCTGTGGGTAGTTGTAGCATGTCTTCCACCAAACCCAATGTTTGACATTAAGCTCTTCAGGCCAGGAGGTGTGTTCTGAGTAGTTATTAAACCAACATCAACACCGTGAAAAACAAGGGTGATATCAATAATTTTAATTAGAAAAATCTATTAATATTTTATTGGTTAAGCTTGCAAAGGCTTTAAAACTGTGAAGCCAACTACTATATATCATCTGTAGCCTTCAGAATTATAAACTGAATCGCTGCAGAAAGGAGACTAAGAGATGTTTTTTCAGTTCTGGTATGCAAATACTTCTGTAGGGCAACAGACCAGGTATTTGAGTGTTGTTTAATACAGTAGAGGAGGATGTAACAACAACAACAAATTCACAAAAAAAAAAACATAGCTAGGAGCTGTATTCCAGCAAATGTAAATTTGCAGTTAGGCGCAAATAGTTACTGAGCTCCATAAAGTAGTAAGGGAGTAAAATGCTACAGCTGGTGGCATCCAGGATAAATGTTATGAGTCTGATTGTAGATTTTTATTAAACAACATAAACAATCAGCCCTATTCTTATACATCTTAATGCCTAATTTAAAGTTCAAGTAGTATGCCTGTGCTGCTTTGATGGAGAGTGGCTTGCCAAATAGAGCAATTTTTTGGGGGGTAAGAGTTCTTTTGGCTAATGTGCATTTGACACTTTGACAGCTTCACTCAAACTCTGTCAGACCAAGACGTGTTTGTCATCATCCTTTTTTACTGAAAAAGCTAAGCTTGTCTGAAATCTTGAAGGAAAAAAATGCTGACTTAAAATCGTGTCAGGGCAGGAATGGAAGGATCCTTTTTAACCACCTGCCTGGTTGTAACAGGAGCTCACCTCCTCCCTTCTGCACTTTTGGCTGTGGAGAGTTTGCCACTGCCTGCCTGCCATCTGCAGGAGCGGGGGAAACAAACAAATAGGCTGAGAAGTGACCTCAGTCACTTGGAGGCACTCACAGCACCAGCAGGCAAACAAGATCTCAGCTGATGTCCCGCATGTTGAAGTGCTGAAAAGTCAGGCTTCAGTCCTGGCTACCTGATGGCCTTAGCTGTGAATGCAGCCTTTGCTTTAGCCCTTATTGCCCTAGCACCACAGGTGCTGCCACTACAGCTACATTGATTAAAGCTGGCCAAAGCATAGCCAGGAGTGCTGCAGCCATATTTCTGATGGCAGGGCATACTTTGGCTTTAAAACCTGGCCATGGGCACAAGAACAGATTCTCTTCCTTGCAGCAGCATGGGAGTGTTCTGACTGTGCAGCAGAGTGAGGGGAAGAAAAAGAGTGCAATGGAAAAAAAAGGAGTGAAATGAAGTTTGTGGTTGTAGGGCTCGTTGTGCAGCTTCTTCTGTGTAGCTAGAACTGAGCTTTCACCCTGGTTCAGTGAATGAGAAGAAAATGAGCCACTGAGGCTTCCCTACTTAAAGGTGCAATGGTAACACTTGTTTGGGAACGAGATAGATTGGGAATCCATCCTTTCGAGTCAGTCTTAAAATGAAACTTGTAGGGATTCAAACACAAGTATGTTTCTGGATTTTGTTTTGAAGCCAGTAGGAAATGTTCAAGTCACACACAGACAGCAGAAGTAGAAATTCCCAGTGCAGCCCGGTTCAAAGCATGGCCTGCCCTGCTGTTCCTATTTTTAGTATTTCAAGAATGCTTTTATTTTATTGGTATGAGAGACAGCTGGGATGGGAATTGCAGCATAGAGTGGGACAGGTTGAAACAAAAAGGCAGTTCAGGGGCAGCCCCTTTTTCCTGTTCCTTTAGAGCCGATGCAGAATGCAGGTGAGTAACAGAGGGACTAATTTCTTGCAGCTGACAGATGTTAGCTGGAGCTGTGGTTTCCTGAGCTTTGAAAAGCAGCTCTTGAAGGCTGCATGGCATGCGTTACGGTGTGGGTGGTTCCACTTTCCTTGCCCTGGATTCCCACAGGACACGCTGCTCTTCCCTGTCAAGATGTTTAGCACTGGACACGAGCCCTGCTCGGCTGTGGCCTGTTAGCAACTGCCGCGTGAGCTGGGATGCAGTGAGTGTGGGCTCCTTGTGTTGTGGCCTTGTACAAGGTAATGTCTGTTGTTGCTCTTTGACCAAAGCTTGAGATGATTTTGTCCTCAGCTTTTTTGGATACCTTGGCTCATGAGCCTTTATCTTGTCCTGGTTCTACTCTTTGGTACTGGGCACGGTCGTCTCTGGCAGGCCGCTTATCTTCCCTGCGAAGGGCTGTATCCCAGCATCTGCAGTATTTCACCCCTTCGTGCACTTCCTCTGTTTGCATACCGATTACAGAAATAATTTTTGCCTGCTGTACAACATTCCGTGGGTTCCAGAAATGCAGGCTATTGTGTTTGTTAAAGAAAAGAAAAGCTGTAGCTTGGTATTTCATGTGAAATGCTCCTCAGTACGATGTGGCAACTGTGTCAATAGCTCTCAGGTTTCTGAGATGTTAAACTGAGAAATTAATGTGGTGCATCAGGGCACTTGAGGGGAAGGCAGGCTCTATAGCAAATCACTGAGCCGCTTAACTTGCTCTAAATGTCCCACATATTTTCAACTTGTGTTTTCAATGCACATCTTCTGAAATGCCCTCACCTTCTTCGATTCCAGTGGCAACAGTTCCCAGGGGTCTTCTGCAGCATCATGCAAAGCATAAACCCTGCCACTTGTCAGTTTGGTGACAGCTTTTCTTGCACATGCCAGCTGCATGAAGCCATGCTACTGTGCTGATCATCTTGCTCCTCCTGTCTTGGGTTGGGTGTTTCTGCATCTAAGTATTGAACAAATGGACTAATCCACATTTTGGAAGCCAAGAGATTTTCAACATCTGCAAGAACCCTGCCCTACCCTAACAGAGGGAGGGTAATGGACCCCAACAGTTCGATGCCATATGGTTTTGGCTGATTTATGGCTTTAATCATTTCCTTTTGGCAAGGGAGAATCCAGCTCTGTGCTTTCCCTACAGGAACTGACTCATGAAAATGGAGTTTTCCCCCAGTGTGCTGGGAGAGTGAATCTGTGTGTGTGAGGAAGCCAATAAGCTAATGTGCAGATTTCTAAATGTGGGGGAAAACCCATATTTGGCTATTTTAAATAAAGCTAATTTTATGCATCAGCCAATTGCAGGTTCATCTATTCTATATCAGATATTACTCTGCCTCATTGCTCACAAATTGCATAACTGGTGACCTGAATGTTGGTGCTGTGCAGAGGCACATGCTGGCTGGTGGTGGATAGAGCTGATCAGATACGTGCTGATAATCCTGATGTAACCATGCAAGCGGTGGCCTAGCTGACAGGTCTGTGCAGGTCATGTGTCCTGTGTTGGTAAAACATCGCGGCCTTCAGCACTATCATCATCTAGGCTCCAACCTGCAATTTGTGGATGTTACAGCACAAACCACTGTGAGCTGGAGGCTCAGACGGGCAAGCACATAGTGACCAAATACAAGGCAAAGTGTATTTACTTAAGCCTCAATGAAAATGATTTAAGCAAATACATTTTATCTCACGTCTGCGATAGGCCAGGAGTGTATGCGGCCTGCCAGTGCAGCTGAGCGGATATACTTTGTGAGCTATAGCAACTCACCTATCTGAACTGGGGGCTGAGAGGCCCATCCTTGCTATTGCAAGACTGAACTGTTGCAATACTATCTGTGATCCAGCCAAAAGAAGGAGAGGGCGCTGTTATAGGGTGTGCTTCAGGTTGTGTTTGAAGGAGATCCAGCTGATCATGGTAGAGCTCTCTGTGGGTCCTGGGGTCTGTGTTTTCTGGGTCCTCACAGGATGGGTGCCTCTGCTTTGTTAGAAGTGTCTTGGTAAACTGGGTAGTGTCTCACCTGTACCATCAGAAAGGTTTTTCCTTCTGTGTTGTTTTCCTTTGTCCTAGGATTAAGTGCTCCAAACGATGGAGCATTCTCAGTATCCTCAGCAAGTTGTTTCCCACATTTGAAGGCTAATGTAATGGAAATTTTTCTTTGATCTCCAGCCTGACTTTCACTGGATCAATTCTATCTTCTTATTCCCGGATACAAGAGACAGTGGTAGGAGATGCAGGATTTCTTGCATCAGGATTTGGAGGCACAGCATCAGCGTTGCCCCAGCTGTGGAGCAGCTGTGGATGGTCAGGCTTTGAAGCAGCAATGCCTTTCCCTCACGAACAGGAAACCTCCTGCGTTTACCCGTGTTGCCTGCTGACCCCTGGTTGAGATTTTTTTTTATTATTATTATTTTGAAACATGCCCATTGTACACGATACATACGCAGCTACAACCCTAAGAGAGTATCTGTATGCTGTTACACACAACCAGCCTGTGCCCATGGCTAAATCCACAGCCTAGCAGAGCATTAGCTGACAAGCAGGTGATACGCCGAGAACAAATGGGGAGCACAGAGGGTGTTTGTTAGGCTCCTGGTGCTGAAGAAGTGGGGATCTGTGCTTGGGAACAACGACAATTTGCATCTAATTTCTCTGGGCTGCAGTCCTGGCGACAATGGTAGATGTTCATCTGTAGCATGAAACCGCTGTGTGGCTGGGGCTGAATGGCTGCCTTTGTTCGGGGCCGGAGCAGCAGGAGCACTGCAAATCGGGACCAAAGCACCGTGTCACACAGCTTTGCCACAAGCACCAGAGGGGGGAGGGAGAGAAAATACACGCTGGAAAGGCCTTCCCTGGCCTACCCGGTGTCTCCTGTGCCCCAGGGGAGGTGCTCCTGACACCGAGAAGCCCTCCTCCTGCCAGAAAGCAAAGGGAAGCCAGCGCCATCCTCAAGTGACTCTCCCGTGGGGCTGCGGTCAGGGCCTGCCCATGCTGGGGTGGCCTCAGCTCTGCGCTGAGAAGGGAAGGAGAAATGGGCTGGTGCTTCTCCCAGGGGAATTTGGGAGGAAAGGTCAGGCAGGGGTGAGCCGAGCCATGCAGGAGGTCCTCCTCTTGCAGCTAGCTGGGATGCCAGGGAGAGGTTGAGCAGCACTAGGTGTTAGGTGGCTGGGGCAGGGTCTCCTCCCTAGGTGAGGCCTCAGTAGGGTGGTGAGGAGGAGTGTGAAGTGTAGATGCAGGGCCCTGTGCCTCCTTCAGACACCTGATTTCAACCAGGTGAAATTACAGGTGGCTGGCATTCCCCTCCTGCCTTTGCTGAGGCATGCTCAACACTGGGCCCAGCATTCACTTCAACACCCTTTGCAGGCAGCCCAGAAAGTCCCTCTCCAGGCGACTCAAGGCTCACACTGGGCTGTGAAAAGTGTGTCCCCTGAGGCTTCAGAGACTGGAGTCAACAGCCACAGAACAAGGTACTGTAGACAGCAGCAACATAACCTTCCCCACGGTCCCAGGCTGAAGTACCCTGTCTCATAGCTAGTCAGCCCCTGGTCGTTCTCCTGACCCTTCTCCTGGCTAATTGCAGTAGCTGCATTCCTGATACATGCACCAAAAGAGCAGGCAGCAGATAATCAATGGGGTCTTCTACTGGTCTCTTACCAGGCATGATTTGTAGGCTGCTGTTAACTGCAACAGGAGGGAGGGAAGTGTGGGGAGCGGGAGCCTATTCTCTCTCCCCACGGAGAAATAATGCTTGGCTTGGGGATTAACTGTGCCAAGCACTGTCGCAGAGACCTGGGTTTCTCCCGCCTCACCCACCCCATTGTACTGTGATCACCACGCCAGCTAAATTAGAAGTAGTGTTAATTGCACTGTGTGCTCCTAAGCTCCTTTCCATGGTTTTCTGGAGGCTGATTAAGAGAGAGAAAGTGAAGTGGGGATTATTGGGATCCTGGAGAGTTGGGGGGGGGGGGGAAGGAAATTCCTTGGAGGGGAAAAAGGAGGGATTTGAACAGCTGATGGCAAGCCTCTGCAAACAAACCGGGAGAGTTAGGCAGCAGATGGACTAACACTCGCTGGGCTTGTGCCAATGCATCAGATTGATTTTAAAGATGAAGCACCCACTGCCTGGGAAAGAAAGCCAGTAGCCCTGTGAGTAGGAGCGCTTCCTGGCAGCTGTTCAAACACTAGCTGCCTTACAGTTCACTTTCAGTGTACCAGGAGTCAGTGAGAAGTGCTGGGGGCTTGGGATATGAAATACGACCAGTGGGGACTACAGACCCATAAAGGGATTATTTTTGCATGGAAGATTGCATGGAAAATAATGTCCATTTGCTCAGGAAAACCAGAAACTCACAGTGCACAATAAAAGTACCAGAACAGAGCAAATGGCCATCGAGTCAAACTCCTTGTCTTCTGACTGCGTTTCAAGTGGAGGTGCAGAGTTCTCTGGAGTTCAGTTCCAGAGGGAATTTTCTTGCTGGACCTTGGCTGTAGACCTGCTTACGTGCTGAGGTACGACTGCTGTCCCTTATGATGTTAGCTGTGTTACAGACATCTACTGCAATGTCTTTGAGCTGAACTCACAGAGCTATGTACCTTCGTGATGGGTTTGGATACATCCACTGACAAATGCCTCCTTTTCCCACACCATCCATTTCCTTCTACAGGAACAATATGGACTGAAGTGGTTTATTATTCCCTCCTGCATTTTTCTCAAAATGAAATGAAAACCCCCCTGTTGGTGAAATAAGACTACTGAATAATAAAACACACGAAGGCTGAGTTCAGTAAAATAAGCATTTTCACAGCGGTTCATTCCATCACACTATATGTACATACATACGTGTATGTAATACAGCCTGATGGTCTACTTAATTTATGAAGGCTATTCCATGGTTGTTCGTCTTAATTTCCCATTATATATAATTTGGTTCTCTTTAAGCATGCAGTACGCTGTTTTTATGGGATGAGCAGCGTAGAGACACCAACTCAGGCCCTGAACCGGTGCCAGCTCCCACATCTTGAATTGCCCCTTGAACATAAGCTTATGTAAAAGTTAATCAGTTTTGGGGCTGATCGTACAGCATGTGCAGTTGTGATTAGAATCTATATTTAAGACTTGGCTGCCAAAAAGCCTTCAGCAATGACAAGCTTAGTTTTTCAGTGAAAGGCTCACGCAAGCACGGGGTGGGCCAGCAGTGCCACGCAGCTTAGGCTCTGCCATGAGGAAATGTCACCCCCGTCCTGCCTTTACCCATGCCAGCCCTCCAGTGAAGGGCGCTCGTGTTTGGCACCTGCCTTCTCCTCCTCCGGCGTCCTGCGGATTCTGGTGCAATCGGGACGGGGTGAGAAAACAAATAGGCTGCAGCAGGCGTGGTGAAACGCAGCCGTGGCAGATGGAAGAAGGCCAGCAGAGGTCTGTAATTGTGAGGGTCAAGGGCAGAGGTGGGAAAAGGTACAGAAGGAGCAGCATTAGCTGCTGGCTGCCATCGGTGGAGAGCTTCCTATGTTCCCTGTGCTGTGTTTGCAGAGAGGTTTGGAGGAAACAAACACCCAGCTGTCGCTCAGAGCTCAGACGGGACTCTGTCTCCACGGCTGGAGCAGTGTGTTTTGACTTTTGAGTAGCTGTGGCCTCACTGAAGCCAGAGAACCCGACTGGAGAGGATTTTCGGTCAGATTGTCAGCTTTCAGTTAACTAAGGATCTTACCTGCCTGCTTCTCAGTGACAACTGTTGCTCAGGGGCTGGGTGCCTTAGTCTTTCACTGCTGGCATGTCTGATGTGAATTGTGTGGCAGGTTCTGCTGCCTGCCTGGCTGTTCATTGCTTTGTGTAAAATAGACCTGGTGGTCCACAGAGAGCCAGCAGGAGTCTGGCACAGGGACTGCCGGGCCCAGGTGACACTGCATGCACTGAATGACAGGGTATCCAGATGTACCCAGTCCAATCGGAGCTCTCTCTTCTGCTTCCCCAAAATAGCATTCCATTAACTGCAGCCCTCTCTTGGTCTGCTTTACTAAAAGACTAATTAAAACATTAAAGCAAAAGTTCCTTCCTCCTCTCACCCCGGGAGACTGCATCGCCCTTTGCAAAGCTGAGATATTCCACCCAAAATACACAATCTGTCCCTTGGGTTCCCCCAGGCTTACTGCTCCTGAATTTGGTGCTCTGTCCTTGTTCTGCTTTAGCCACATCTGGTCCTGGCCCCAAACACACCACCTCAGCCTCATCCTGTCGGTCAGAGACGCAGCTTGTCCCTCACCCCTCCCTTCTTTCCCTCTGAACTCGGTTTCTCCTCCCAGTCAGGAAGATTTGGGGTCTGGAGGCAGAGATGTTTCCCCTCCGACAGCATTAGGCACCCTTTTATGCCTTGTACCAGGCGCCTGGTCCACTGGGTCATCGGGACATGAAGTCTGCACCGTGCCAAGCTTGGCCCTGCACCCAGGCAGCTTTAGGCACCAAAAGAGACCAGCGCGCACTGTGACATGTGTGATGCAAGTGTGGTTCCCCGTTGTACCCCACCAGTATTATGCCACTGGCTTCAGCTGGCAACACCGGCATAAAACAGAGCTTGATGGGGAGTCTAGTTCTAGGTTTGCCTCAGCAAACTCATTTAATGGGTTTCTAGAAGGAGGAAAGTCACGGTAACTGATGGGAAATGCATCAGGTAAGAAATGACAGGTGTCTGACTGATAGCCAGGCATGTTAAAGATATGGGTATTTACTGGCAGGGAGAGTTACTGGAGCAAAATATTTTGTGATTCATGGAAAAGAAATGTAAACATATAATTATTTTGTTTTACTTTCTCCTTTCCCGGTCACTGAGGACACTTGATTTAAAACATTAGCTACCTGCCTAGAGAACAGAAATGTTCTCTGGGCAGATTCTGAGGCTGGTAGCACCAAAGTAAACCTGCAGTCGTGCTCCAGCATAGTCAGCGGAGTTCCTCTGCATTTACACCAGTGTTGTGGATGAGCTTCTGGCTCATGAGAGCAATCAAAGCTAATCGACATGGCTGGAATTTGAAATTTCAAATGCTTCCCCTGAATGGTTGGTGAGCAATCTGCTGGCTAGGAATTATTTCCGGAAAGTATCCAGCAGTTAATTTCAAATCCCATATACATTTGAGATGTTCATAAGCTACTCGCAGACAATTTGCAAACAGAAAAAGAGGCTAAAATTCATCAAAATAAATGATCTGCCATGAATTATTCATTTGGCTCCCATCAATCATGCCAAATGTCTCCCTTGTTGTTAGTCTCTGCAAAGAGATCAGGGATTGAATTTAGCTTAGAGACAGAAGTATGCTTTCACCCCTAGAGGTGCCTCTTCAAAGCAGACTCGCGGCATGTAGGTGATGTGAATAAGAAAGCTCCAGCAGCACAAACCGCTCCTGCTCTGTGGATAAACAGCAGATTTCAGTCAGCAAGGCTGTCAGGCAGACTGCTTCCACACGGGCCGTGATTACAACGGCCGAACCGCCCCCAAAAAACAAAAAACAAACCTTGAACTTGAAGGGGATGGGAAAGGAGAGTTTGATGTCTTTCTGGATGTGCCGTGTCTGTGTGTTTGTTGTGAGCAGGAAAGGTGCCTGTCAGCCCGTCCTAACAGCAGGCTGAGGGTAGCTTTGCTGAACGCACAGGTGAAGCAAAGCCTGGATGACTGAGAAATCAAAGAAGGGATCACTCATTCAGAGTATTTCAGGCCCCAGCACTTCTTCCTTTCCTTGTGTATGCCATCGGTCTCTGGTCGTGCTGCAGCAAGGAGCACCGTGGGCAGCCAGAAGTGGTGTCTGTACAGCCTGGGGAGAGGGGCTGCAACGGGAAGGCTCCGCAGCTCGGTCAATATAGCGGGAAGCACATCCAGGCAGAGTGTTCGCGGGAACAAAGGTGGCTAATTGAAGGGAGAGGGCCTAATTCACTGCTATTTTCCTCAGGTTGACACCAGAGAAATACAGCGGACACCAGCTGCATTTTGATAGATGACAGTGGCATTAGCACAAATAAGAGCGCTAAGAATAAATAAGCTGTCATGTTGAAAGAAAGCTGAATTTGATTCAAAGGCAATACATGCAGCAGCATAAGCCCTCGGCACTTAAAGGGCCCACACAAGAGGATCTCATAAGCTGGCTTTGGTTGCAGCAGGGATGTATTATCCCTGATTTTTGGATAAAGGCATTGCTATGGCTGCATACGCAGTGACAAGCCAGACCCAACTCTTCAAAGCCTCAGCCCAGTGCCCGAGGTGCTAGGTTACAGCTTTTACCATTCAGAAAATGGATATAAATAGGGCATAATAGAGTTTCGGGAGCCGAAATGCCACATAGCTGAAAGACAGGCACTGAATAGCAAAACTGATAAGAATTTGTGTTGAAGTAATCTCTTTGCTCTTCTGTTTACATCCTCTGCCTTGCCACAGCCCCCTTGCTGTGCTTTAGACCCCCCCCAGCAGCATTTAGTGCAGACAAACGGGCTCTGCGAGAGGGGTCGTGTAGAGGAAATTCAGGTTTCTTTTTTAATTTTCTTTTTTCCTTGCAGTGGATTAGGAACAGGTTCATCAACAGGTAGACATATCTGAGTTCGTTTCCTCGCTATTTTCAGCTTTTATCTCAGCCAATTTGACCTAAGAATGAATTCTAATTGACCTGTCAATTTATATGCAAAGTAATGGGGTTTGTTTTTTGGCACGTTATGCGCACACAGCCTCACGGCCCCAGCAAGCGCCTGCCTCAGGTCTCAGGCAGGAGAAAGAGGGGGCTCAGCAGGTGACACCAGTCCCACTCAGAGGCTGCCCCATCCCATGAGGATCCCTTGGGGACTGGCTGAAGCTGCTGAGTTGACACCTCAGGTACACACACGGGAAGGGGGCCTCCAGGGACGTGTATTTTGTTTTTTTTTTTTGAGGCGTGGGTGAGAAAGGGGCAGGGTGGCTTTTCCTGGCAAGGATCGAGGAGCAGCCTGGCCACCTGAGCTGTGGGGCCACCGCCACAAGTCCCCCAGCCGAGCTGTGGTGGCCATGCTCTCGTGTTGCAGCTGGTGGGAAGGGAAGGGGACGCTGGAGGCTCACTGCTGCTAAAGTACTTTGCCATCAGTGACACAGGCTTTGTTACCTCAGTTACCTCATGTTTCATTTTAAATACATTTGCTTGCAGACAGCAGTTTTGCAGTCTTTCTTACATTGCCATAGAAACAATCTTTTGCATTCCTCTATTTGTTGTGCATTTTTGTTAAAGGCTCTTTCTTCTTTACTTATCCACTCCATCTTTTCATTTGCTGCCGTTCTCTTCATTACGTTGCTCCAATTCCCTCGCCTTCTATCTTGACACGCCGCAGCTAAATATTTTCTCCATAAAGATTCTCAGCTCACAGCCCCTACCTGTATAGCTGTCAAAATCCAGTGGTGATATATCACGTAGATAAGGAAATTGGGCTAAGTGTGTGTGTGTGAGAGAGAGGGAGAGGAGTGTGTACGTGTATATACACCCACAAGTGGCAGGCCGAGGAGAGGAGCGGGAGGTGGGAAGGAGTCTGATAATCTGGTGTCAGGCTGCTTGCCCTTGGCGGTAATGACACCGAATTTAATTTTGGCTTTGTGACTAGGGAATGAGGCTGCCCGTCACATATGGGGTGTGGGACTCCAAGGGATTCCTCTCCCGGTTCACTCGGACTGGGAGGGAGCACGGCTTCGAACTTGTGTGCTCCACGTAATTATAAGAAGACGACAATCTTCTTGGGCATGCTGATTAAACAGAGAGATTTTATGGTGAATCACTCTCCCTGGTGGATTGCATGTGATTGTTTGCTTAGAAGAGAAAAGGAAGAAAAAGGGAAAAGGACGATGTTTATGGCTTTTCTGGTTGCAAAGGGTGACTTTTGCTAACACCCGGATTAGATTTGTTTCCCTTCACCTCTGCTCCAGTTGGCAGGAAGTGCCCAAGAAGAAATAAAAGCCATTCATGAGAAAAGAAAAAAAGCAGATACATTCAGTAAGCGATCGCATGTAAACAAATATGTCTTTTTTTTCCCCCCACTCCTCATGGGAGGCTGCTCTACTCCCGGCAAAAGGACCAGCAGTGGCACAGCCAGGATCCCGTTGCACTGCGAGGCGGGCAAGGAGCCAGGGCCGGGGTGGGCTCTCCGAGGACAGAAACCAGCCCAGGGTGTGCCGGGCTGCTCGGCTTCTCCTGAGCTGCCCGAAACGTCTCCCAGCACTCAGCTGCCACCGCCGGCTGTGGGACCTGGGAGATGTTTTGTCTGGCATTTCGTGTGCCGTGTGGTGGGCAAGGGAACGAGGGATGTAACCTGTAACTCCCTGCTAACGCCGTCTTTTCCCTTCTTTTTTTTTTTTTTTTTTTTTTTTCTTTCCTTTTTTCCTATTCAAAAGAAGGGTTAACTACTTTGCATTAACTCTGCAGTGATACCTCTTCTCACTTAAATCCCCCTTTTTTGGGGATGCAGCCATTCTGCATGTCCAGGCAAAGAAACCGTGACAAGTGGCCAGAGCATATAGGAATCCTAAAGTCCTGCTTGCCTCGTGTGACAGGAGGGTAAACAAAACCAGAACTGCTCCGTAAACAGGGCAGGAGAAGAATTAACAGCTGTAACAGTGTTTGGATTCACACGCAGCACAAACGATGTGCCTTCCTTCCCTTGCATTTAGCAGAGCCTTTAGGAGTACCAAGCACTGCAATGATGGGGGTGGAGGGAGAAGACGAAAGGGGGAAAATGGGCCAGGATTTAGCGTGATTCTTCCCACCCATCATAGTCTTCTCTCAACAGGAGCGTGCTCAGGGGGCTCGATTCCTGCTGTGTACAGATGCACTGGGCTTCTCTTAGTTGTTGTTTTTAGTATTTTTTTTTCTCCTTGAAGAAGCCCGGCACCAAAATCTGCTTATAGTACATAGTTATTAAGATCAAATGTAACGGTAATAGCACATGGCAGTCTTCTCTTTTCTGAATCAATTTGTGCTGTGTACGAATCTTAGTCCTGTCAGATGAAGTGAACTGTGACACTGTCTATCCATCCATCAGGACAAATTGAGCTCTTCGTACATTTACTCCTAGGACAGCTTGCTGCACTTGTGATTTATTCCTGTGGCAGAGTTCCTCTGTTTTGTAGGGCCAAATGCAAGAACCGTGGGGTCACTAGGTCCTTCAAAATTGAGAGGGCTGCATTGGCCACCCCGGTGTCACCTCATCACTTGTATTTCTCGTATTTCATTTCTCTTTAGTGTTGCTTGCTCTTTCATGTTTTTTCTTTTCTTTAATTGTATTTGCAGGGACCTCCTCTCCCATGCCACGTGTAGATGTCATGTGCACAAACTCACAGCTGACCAACAAAGATGATTCAAGCGCTATTAGCTAATGGGAGCAATTAGTGCTGCTGGGCTACTTGTGTGGCAGAGCAGGGTTTGTTAGGGTAGAAATGCACACAAATTTCAAGCCTGGTGGTGATGCAGTCAGAGCTCATTATTGGAAGAAATTTACAGTAGTGGAAAACTGTGAGAAGACCAAGAACTTCAGCTCGGTGGGTCTGAAATGTGTCCTAGTGCTGGAGCAGAGCCCCTTCGCCCTTCCCAGGAGAGCGGGGCCACCCATGGCCATGGGCTGCTGCTGTGCGTGGTGAAATTTCAGTATTTCCCCAGCAAAAGCCAGCATTTCTGAAGATATGCCCAAAGGCTGAACTTCAGGGTACAAGCTCCTCTCGTTTACAACTCCATTTGAAATGGCTGGGACCATAATCTGACCTCTGGGTGTTGGCTGTGTGTGTGTGTGTGTAAGAAATGTCTGTTTCTCCATAAGAGAAGCTCACGGTGCTTGTTCCCGCATCCTGAATCCATAAAACCCTTTAGCTTCTCAGCTGCGGCTATTGATACTTTTCTTTTCCCAAGTTATTTTTTCTCCCTTATCTGCTCTGGGGACTTAATTACACAAGCAGCAGCTCTGTGATGGATCGATACCTGACGCAGAGCAAGAGATGCTTCCTCGCGGCGCTTCCTGATGCTTGGACCATACGGGAGCATCCCGACCAACTCTGACCTCCGCTGCCGTCTGCACAGCATTGACACAGCAATGATGCCTCCACCAACACAGGCGCCCTGCTGCCCTCGAAGGACCCAGCCCCGTGACCAGAGGCTTCTGAGCGAAGTGTTTGCTTCCCTCAGCAGACATGGTGGGGCTGCCGTGGACCGCCTGGAGATGGTGACCGAGGTCTGGGCTTGGAGCTGGGTAACAGAGCAGGGAAGTCTGCATGACCTGCTAAGTACCCAGATGTGCAGAAGGAGACTATGGGATCAGTTGCTTACACTCTTTTAGGACGTTCTGCGCCACCCCAACGAAGCAATGAGCTGTGGTAAATCACCCTTACGTATCCTGATGCTTTAGTTAAAATGTTTCATTAAGCAGCTCGAGTTGAATGTCTGGAAAAGTTTACACCTCCCACAAATTCTCCTCTGCTAATGGAAAAGTCATGTAAACAAGTATCGCTTTATTATATCCATTGTTCCAGTAATGCCCCTTTCCAAATGGGAACGGCTTAAATCAAAACAATTTAGTCCTTGTCTCAATGTAATTGCTCTTCTGGCCAATTTTATTGAGGGGGAAAAAAAAAAGAAAAAAAGAAAGAGACCATGAAAATACATTCACAGTCGCATGTCAGTGGGGAATAATGGCCCCAGCCCTCACTCTGAGCACTCTCGGGAAGCCTCCTGCGTGGCACGTTTAAGGAGCACTTGCAGAGCTCGTGTTGCCCCCACAGCTGCTGAGCTTTCTGCCCCATGCCTGCTCAGCCTGGTGGATGTGTGCGGTGACTCTTACCCCATGGGCACAGCTCTGGGGGTCTTTGTGGGGCTGGGACCCCGCTGATGCTGTGCTTGGATCCCCTCCCACAACTGGCCCGAGCTTTTTGCTGCAGAGCTCTTGGGCCTGAGGTGCAGACAGCCCTCCAGCCCTAACAGCGCTGTTTCCCTGACACTTTTATTCCCACCTGCTCTTTGCACCACCCACACTGCTGGTGGGGGATGCTATCGCACGTCTCCCTTGAAGCTGTGCTGGGATGGCAGGGCAGGACCCGCAGGCTCAGCTCCTTCTGCATGTGTCAGGGCAGGGCAAAAGGCTCCGGCGAGCATCGCTTTCCATTCAGCCGTCTGAACCCTGAAAGCTTGCAGACAATTTCCCTGTGGGGTCTTGCACTCAGAGCTTTTAAACTCTGTCCCCAGCCCTGCTTTTCAGCTTTCTCGGTGACCTTGCATGAATCGCTCAGCTTGCTGGGCCCTGGAGCAACCCTCCTGTGAGAGCGGCACCGACCTGACCCCGCGCAGCGGCTGGGAGCCTGCAGGGTGCCCCGTCCTACACGCAGGCCATTATTTCCTACAGATCACCAGGCAAAGCTATTTCAAGAGACGGCGTTAGTGCAAGCACTCCTTCTGCATCTTTGATCGCTTGTCTGACATCGAGTAAGGAGAACCAGATGCTGTACCATACGGGGTGCTTTGAATTCTCTGCTCTGTTTTGGGGAGAAAAAGGGGAAAATGAGACCAAGGCAGTTACTGGAAGGCAAGCCAGACGCAGCCGATAACTGTGCTATGTATAAAATATTTAATTCCACAGGATGAGTCATGCTGACTAGGCTGCTATTGACCTGGGTAACCTTAGTGAATATTGCATAAAAGGCCCTCTCGTTTTGTCACTATAAATAAATTCTGTGATTATTCACGGGGAGCGCTGGGTTGCTGTTACCACAGGCGGCATTACCACAGCGTTAGGCTCCGAGGTTGGGAGGCGTTCGTAGGGCCTGCGGGGCATCTGGGGCTGCCCTCGTGGGGTCACTGCCTTGCAGGGGGCCGTGCTGCTGCCCTCCAGCATCTCTGCCCCTGCCTGGAGGGAAGGGCGATCTTCCCTGCCAACAGGGAAAATATCGGGCTGCAAAAGCGTGGCGTGATGATTGGGAAAGTAACAAAAGGAGCCAAGGAAAAGAATGGGAAAGGAACTAAACATAGGAAACAGAATAAAGAAAAGGAAGAGTTAAAGTCTCTCCCTCCATGCTCCCCCCCCCCCAGGCTAATTTTAATTACTGTCTACTGCTTTATGGCACAGCCACCTCCTGCTCCACGTGCTGTAATTGGGCTGCCACATGCTATACCCATCCTGCAGGACGTGACAAGTACTTGTTGGATAACCAGAAATCTGTGCTGGGATCTGCGTTTGCGACCAGCCCTGCCTGCGGCCAGTCCCACACCAAACCCACCTTTGATCCTGAGCAATCCCACGCAGCCTCCTTGCCCTGCAAGGGTGTGAAGGAGCTGAGCTGTTCTCGTCCTCTGCTTTAGGAGAGATTTCTGTAAGCCCGACAAGAAAACAACCTGGGCTGTAGCCTCTGGCAGTGGTTGTGCACGATGGACAGCCTCAGGCAGGGAGGGAAGCACATGCCTGAGGTCCTAAAGTCCTGAAAAATGACCCTAAAAGAGGGAGAGACACCTTGGCCAAGGAGGGGGAGGGAAGGGCAGAGTGGCTGGTACGCAGACCAGGCACCAGAGCAGGGAGCTATTTGGGTATGTCAGAGCTGCCCTTTATGTTTTATTCCTGTATTTACTGATGATTAAGCACAGGGGAATGAAAATGCAATTAGATACTTAGCCTGAAGTGTGGCCTCTTGATTTTTGTCTGAGTCGTGACACCGAGAGGCAGTCCTTAACTGGCTCTGTGGTTGTGAGGGGAGCAGCACAGATCTGCACAGGAGACATCCCTGCCCTCCAACAAGCGTCAGCTGAGAGCAGCCAGGGGTGGAGAGATGCCTGGTGGTTGGGTTATGGTGCTTGAATCCAGGGTGGAAGGTGGTGTCAGCTTTAATAGTGTTGTGATAGGGGATTGACCATCCGTCAACACAAATTTCTGATCTCCTTCCCCACTGTGTGCCCTGCCCTGGGCCTCCTTGGTGTCACGCCTTCTCCCAAGCCCTCGTGACGGTGCTGCAGAGGGTGACGGTGCTCTTCCCACCACCGCATCCCATCTGCCTCATGCTTTCATCCCACAAAGCACGGGCGATGTCCCATTCACCCACAGTGTTTTTCAACAGCCATCTTGAGCCTGCAGTTGTCTTCATTGGCCACGTAAGCCGGTCTACCAGGTGCTCATCTCAGCTGCTCAGCTTGGTCTTCACACCATGTCCTCACACAGACGGTGAGCCCTGTGGCAGGTGAAGGTCTTCTTTGTTAATTACTTAACTCTTCAAGTCCTTTACTTGCAAACATCTCTATCCACAAACCAGGTAACTAGATATCATAGGCTTATTTTATGGCTGGGAAAATTAAATCCATGGAGTGATCAGCAGGGTTTAAATGGAAAGAGACATATGTTAAATGACTTTCCAAGAACATTAATGTGTTTGCTGTCCCCAGAGTCCTTGGCTTAGATTCAGTAGCAGAGAACATAATCGTAATAGAGTGGCAGTGGATTGCTTTAAAATTATTTTCGTGTTTGAATTAAAAGACCCACCTTACAGAAGGTGCCTGGGTATGTGTGTGTGTGTGTGTGTAGGGGGGAGTCACGATAAATGCAAGCACCCGGCTAACAGAGCATCACAGTGTTGATCTGGCAAAAGCTTGCTCATGCTATTTACCAGAGTTTCGGGAGCTGGAACTAAAATATGAGCTAGACCATTTGCAGTTCTTTTTCTCGTATCTACAAGTTTTACTGTACACATTGTCACCCACCAAAAGTTACTATTTTCACAGAAAGCTGGAAATAATATTAAGCACCGAGGCATGAGTAGCCAATGGAAATTTGCTGGGGTGATGCGATACCGCTAAACAGACAACCTTGCAGGGAGTGCAGATACAGCTGGAGTCTCTCTCTGCTCCTTGCACAGTCCCAGCTAAACTGCTGAATTAACCTCTTCCCCTGGAAAGCACATGTGATATATTTCTAACTCACCTTTGGCTCTTAAATATTTTTACACCAAATACGCCGCTCTGCTCTGCAAGCATTTGCACAGCACTCGCATTATCGATGCAGTGTACACACAGAGGTGCAGGGGGATGCGTTTGCAGAAAGTGTGCCTTCAGTGTATGTTTAAAGACAGGAGCAGCGGCGTAAAATTAGGAGCAGTTTCAGGCACGAGCAAGGCAGCAAGCCCACTGCAGTGCTTGGACTGCAGGCGAAGGAGGGATTTTGGAGAGCAGGTTACTGGTGGCAGCACCGACAGGGCCCTGCTGCTTGTAAAACAGCGCTGGCGCCTGACTTGCTGACCTAGAAGGCTCCAAGATCTTTCTCGGGAAGTCACAGCTGCCATCTGAAATGCCATATGCAGTGAGAAGGGGCTGTGCAAAACACTGCATGCCTCAGCTGAAAACCCTCCTTGTTGGTATCAGTGTTGCTACAGAGCTACGGAAGGTTTTGTGCCCTTTGCGATGCTCTCAATCAATAGTCCTTGATGCCCAGTAAAATACATGTTTTAGCCAAATTATGCTCATTTTTGCACCAGGCAAACTGCATCTAACATTCTGTGCTTCCTTTTCCTAGCAACTTTTGCATCAAAGACAAGCCCTGTTAATGAGCTAAAGCTTTCTCCAAATGAAAATTAATAGTTTTTATTTTTTTTTCCTTCCCCTTCTCTCTGTCTTTCTAATGATTATTTTAAAAATATTCAGTCTTCACAGAGAGACCAAAAGCAAGCTCTGTCCCTGAGCGAACATAAATTCATATTTCAACCATGTGTGTATGTGCGTGCATATACATACCGAAATATGAAACAAACAAACCAGCAAAACAGAGCAACAGCAACAGCAACCCCAAAACATGGCATTGACGGGACTTATGTAGACAGTTTGGGCAGTCTATTTTATTTATTGCACTTCCATTTTGAGAGGAAAATTGGATTTGGGGTGGTGTCTGTCTATGAGAGTGCAGTACTTGAGTTTAAATCTACATCAGGCTGTAACAAAGCATATCCCCTATCACAGCTTCTGTTGCATCTGATAGAAATCCTGTATTTTAAGAATATTTATACATACAGGATTATTTAGTTTGGTGGCAGAGGTGTTGCATTCTCTATTTTCTTTTTGAAGGGTATTTCTGGTTGTTACTGATGAAGTTGACTGCAGTATTTGCAAAAAATCAACCTAGAGCATTGGTGGAAATATATATTGGCTGGTGAATACTCAGTGTCCCCAGTAAACAAGCGCTAACTTTGCATCCTTTTTCCTCTGCTTGGGAAGGGCTGACAGGGATTGAGAGAAGAAGAAAGGGAGGCTTCCCCTCCAATTTTTAAGTGGGGATGGGCCCCACGAGGGACAGGGTTCCCCAGTGGTTTGCATGCTGCAGCTGTGGATTTTTCCTGGGTCTGGCTAATTTCTGCTAAGTCTTTTTGCCAATGTTTTAACAGAGAGCTGACTGGGAGGAAAGGACAATAAAATCCATTTCTCATAAATTATTACATCTTTATTTATCTGAACAGGACCGGCCAGGTTTCAGCAACGAGTTGTCTGAAACTTCTACATACATCTGTGTTTGCTGTACCCAATTTTTCCATTTGTCTCATCTCCACGTGCCCAGCTTCTGCAGTTACTTAGGCCCATCCTGGGCTTAAAAAACAGGAGCAGCACTAGTGAGCTCTCTCAAATTCCCTTGATGGCAACATTTTTTCCCTTGTGTCCTAGGCAGTTCTGTCAACTGCTTTACTTCCATGACAGGGAAGCTGCATTTCACTGCAAATGAGATGCTTTCTTGGTGTGTGACTGTAAAATACTTTGAAACCCTGGTGGATGAATGATGTTGTATCATAAATATAAAATGAATATTGTTTTACGGTTCCTGAAATATTAATTTGTGCGTGGAGCCACTCTTGGAATGTTTTTTACTAAATGTAAAGATCCTTTCGAGTCCTGAATGTCCTTGCTTTGGTTTTTATTATTAATATTCCCTGCAGGAGACATTGACTTTCTCTTCCCCTAGACATGCTGACTCCTGCCTGCCAGAGTGATTCAGCAGCTTGCCACTCACTTTTACAGAAGGAAACTTTTCCCCTGGCTTCTTCTACTGGCCTGGTGTGACCATGGCCAGCTATCAAGTGACATATTCGTGTGGCTGGTTGATTTTTAACACGGAGCTGCTGCCGAGTGGCCACGCAGCCGTGAGCTCCTTGTCTAGCTGGTGGCTCTGCCCTTTATGCAGAGGGGGAGCCCTACAGGGAGAATTGGGGTGGCTTCACAGCTTGCCCTTTTCCAGGCATAGTAACATGAAGTAACCAAAAGTTATTTGTAATTGAGGTTGGCTGCTGACTGTCACAGTCATCTGAGTCTATAAGGGGGAGTCTATAGAAAAACACTGCTTGTTTGTTTAACTGTGACAAATACCCATAAATTCAAGGGATGGGGAATGATCAACACTTCCTTTTCTTTCTTTTCCTAGCCAAAAAAAGGGGGACAGGTCATTATTTTTAATTTAAGCTGAGGAGGGGAACCTCGCATTACAGTGTTTTAATTAAATTTTGATTTTCCTAATAAAGTGTTAAATAGCTGTCAGTGTTTAAAAGAACAAAGCCTAACATAAACCAAATCAGAGACAAAGATGCGTATACCTGCCTGCATACCAACCAACTGGTGTGTCTTGTTTTATTAAAGCATGCTATATGGAGCTAAATTATGTAGGCTTTATGGATCCCTCAATTACACGTTTTTATCGATCTCTTGTCACTCTTAAAAATATATTATGAAGAAAAAAGAAAGCACTCTTTGATATTGAAAAGGAAATTCAACTGCAGCACATAAAAGATCTGGGAAACTATAATTCAGCGGACAGGGCTGACACAAATGTCAAACATTTAATCGTAGCTAATTAGTTTTAAAAATTCCTGATCATTTGCCTTTAGGGACCATATAGGGATCCAGTGCTGTAAGTCGTTCACAGGACAACGTTCCCCATTGCCCTAAGGTAGACACTTCAAAGCAGATGGCTTTGTACAAAGCTTTCCTACCCCCAAATCACCAGAGAAGCTTCCCAGCCCCTGACCTGGGAAATGGGGACGTGGAGCCTGCAAGCCAGGGGTGGCGAGAGCCAGTTTTCCACAGCAGGATCATTTCTGAAAACCTGGCCTCCGCCTGGGACCCAACCTGAGAGGAAAGATCGTGTCAGCCGCCAGCTCCGCGTGTGGCCTGTGGTGATTGGATGCCAAAAAATTTGGCTGGTGCTGGAGGAAGAGCTTGGCTGAGAGGGGCCAGCAGCACACAGGAGGCTGCGCAGAGCCCTGTCGCTTTGTCCCCTTGCAGCAATCACTGCCAACGTGGAAATACGCCTCGGCAGAACTCACAGCACATTGGCAGTGGGCTTGAGGACGACGCAATTTGCCTTGTTTGCAGGGAGGAGGTGGGATGGAGGAGGAGAGTGTCGTCGGTACTGCTCCTCTGGGCTGGATGTGTGGGGTTTGGCTGGCGGCCATGGCATGTCTGTACCCCGCCGCAGATCGTTACCTCGGCCTAGGTGTCAAGTGACTTGGAGCAAGGGTTTTTATGTCTTTTCAGAAATTAGTCTGCTTCTCCTGTGGCCTCTTGCTGTTGCCGGGATTGAGCTGCCCGCCCCAGAACGGGCATCTCCATTGATATTGCTTGATCTCATAACGCAAAACAAACCAGATGCTCGTGTCTGATAGACCTGAACATAACCTCAGCGCTGTCTTTTATTACAACAGAGAAATCCCTTTGTTTAGCCTGTCTCCGAAACTGGATTTTTGTGCTGGAATAAAGACAAATATGAAATATGTACTCATAGCCCAGGACTTGTTTGTGGTACTCAGCTACTAAAAATTCAACTGTGGCTTTCATAAGTTGTTACTAATGTTTGAAGTCGCTTTTTTACCTTATCTGCAAGGAGCACCTGCACCGCTGTATTTACTGAGAGCAAGAGTATTTCTTTTGTTTCTGCAGAGAGATTTAAAAGAAGGGACAGGGCCAGTTTGTATGCTAATAGAGGTATGAGCAGAATGTTAATAGCTGAGATAAACAATAATGAAAAGAAAAATAAAAGTACTTTGGTGGGCAGTCTTGAAGCTAAGGGCTGCGTTCCTGGTTTTGAGGCCTTTTCACCCCAGCTTGCCTGTATGACAGCCGGATTTCATTCCAACACATCTTCCAGTGGAGGAAAGGTCTGAGTCTGGCTTGACAGCAAGTCTGCTTCGAAAGTCCATTGAAATTCAGAAATGCTATTTTCCAACAGCCTTCCCCCAGCACTTTACAACTTGTGTCTCTGAATGAGCTTGTTTGCAAGAAACTGAAATGTGAGAGCTTAACATTTGAAGACTTCAGAAATGTTGTTGTGAGTGTTTTGTGCAGGCCTCGCTGTCACTTTGGCTCTGGTCTCCCTGAGGGCTCTGACCTGTGAGGGGGACAATGTCCTCAGGACATCTGGTTCTCTCTTCCACCTTTCCCTGCAGCCCTCCCCAAGTTGGCTCCCAGTCAGTTCATGTTCTCCACCCATTTCTCCTTCATGCTTTTGTGTGTCCAGGATCCACCTCAGGGTCACCTGAGATGTCTCTGCAGGGGGAACAGGGACCTCCCGGAGAGGAACAAGGCAGCCATCTGAGTACAAGGCCCTCTGCACCATCCTGCCAGCAAGTCAGAGCTCCTGGGCTCAGTCCTGCTGTGTGTGGAGCCGTTGGGGAGCCTCTGAGTGTGCCACTTTGAACCCACACACCGAGTCACTTGTTCCCGAAGAGAGGATGTGGTGGTTATTTGCAAGCCTGGGAATGTTAATGAGAACCTGAGCTGTGGCTTGCTGACAGGGTGGAAACGTGCCTGTGAAAGGCCTTGGCGCCTGGTGACTCATCCCTGCAGTGCTGGATGTGGAACCAGGTAGGACATTGCCTGGCAGGAGGCTTCGTCTGAGGACACAGCACATCAGCCAGTTGAAGCTGGACAGGTTTATCACAGGTGTTCCCTCCCTGGCCCAAAAGGAGAAAGGAGGCAGCACTCTGGGTACCTCTGAACCTGAAATAGCAGTGATCACTGCTCAAAGTGGAGGGCACGCTCAGGGCACAGTGTGAGGGAATGTGTGTGCCGAGGAGAGGAAAGCAGGAAGCCCAGAGAAGCCAGAACTGGAGGCAGCAGAGAAAGTCTTCAGCAGCACTTGGAAAGTTGCTGGGAGCCTGGCACTGAAAGAAATGCCAGAGTCACGGGACTTTCTCAGCCACGGCTGCAGTGTGCAGAGGATGACTTCCTGTTGTTTGAGTCTTGAGTGTCCAGGGATCAGGACTTTTCCCTGGCCTTGACAGATAAACAGGGATCTATCAAAGACCTGGTGGTTGGTCACAGCTTCCCCTAAGAACTAAAACACCCTGCGTGGCCCCAAGCTTCATCAAGTTGTTCATGCCAGGAGTAACATCAACAACAGAGAACAAGAAACAACAAACTCTGTTTTCTTCTCACTGCTGTAGTAGCATTAGAGAGGACATATCTTCCTCCTTCCTTTGGCCTGCAGTTCTTCAGAGATCAGGGCACAAGCGAGGGCTGCCTCACCTACCTGCTGCAGTAACTGGTGCCTCCTCTATAGCTTTTCCCGTACTGCGCATGCCAGAGAAGGGCTCCCACCTGTGGGAAGAAGACTGGCTAATGCTGACAGCCTCAAACCTCATGTATATGCAGGAGTGCTGCATTTAAACAGTGAGGGATGACGGGGTGATGAGCAGATGTTTCACTCGCACATACACCAATCCCCCTATGCTGGCTTCTTCTCCGTTCCCAGAAGCAGAATGCATGGGATGGCACCACAGGCTGACGGTGTTGGGACAGGATCATGAGTTCAACCCTACCCCAAAACAAGTGACAGAAACAGGCTTCAGCCGTGCATCTCTCTCCATCTTTAGGTGGCAATGATAAAACCCCAGGGAGTTGTGTTCTTTGCCACAGGTATCTAGCAGAAATCTTCCTGGAGTGAAGCCAAAGTGGCTGTGAGCTGGGCCGCTCCACAGACATGCAAGAATGGGAGGCAGCATCTCCTGCAGCAGCAGCCATAGAGGTCGTACTGGCGGTGATACCACTGTGGAGGTCTCAGAAGCAGCTGCTGAGCCTAGATCCCTCTTTCCTGGGGCAGAACTTCACCCACAGCCCATTGCTGAGGGCAGCATTGGTGATGTATTCAGGTGGACAATTCACTGGTGCTGACCCAGTCCCGGCATGCCAATCTGAAACATTCATTCTTCTGAAAATGAGGTTGGCTGGGAAAAGCTCAAGTGTTTCTGCTGTCTGCTAGGTGGGAGGAGGTAGGGAGAGTGTTGCAGATGGGATAAAAAGGATATTGAAAGGGAGCTGAAGAAGCAGGGAGCCTTAAGTAGCACTGCTCAAAGCATACACATACAGAAATGCTCTGCAAGCCAGTTCGTTATTATTGTAAATGCCACTGAATGAAACCAGCTACAAGCAAATGCTGTTCATGATGCTACACCAGAATCTTGCATCAGTGTAAGCCAGCAGGGGACATTAAAATCAAAGTGGAACTGTATTTATATTCTGGGCATAAACTCAGCCTATGCTGCTGGAGATAATATACACCCTCCCCATCATCCACCTTCAGGGAGTTTACACCTCCCTCTGTCAGTCTGACTCCCACTTGGGCAGTGGGTACTTATAATACCATGGCATGAGCTGCAGGTTCCCTTTGAGATATGATCTTTTCCAGTCAAAGTGCCCTTTGGAGCAGGGCTCTATCTCTTTAGTCTGGAATTACGGCATTCGTATTAGCAAGTCTTCTAAGGAATTCATGTTCAGAAAACATACGCTCTGCAGAAATGTTTCATGGAAATTAGATTTCAAGGGGCAAAAATAGCACAGTACTCTGAGATTGCAGAAGGTGGAGATCTTTTTCTTCCCCCATTCTCCCAGTAATTAATTTCTCCTCTGGCATACTTTGAAGAAAACTCTTTCATTAATATACTGTCTACCTGTTAAGGAACATTCTTTCAATTCATTTTTTTAAGCATGTACAACTTTGATCAAGTCCTCATCATAGATCTGACAGAAGAATGTAATGCTGTTAAGCATTTTCCTTGTAGAATGCTCATCAATGTTTTGTGCACTTAATCAAATCCAAGTACGTGATAAGTAGCTTTCATCCCGGTGAAACCATTGGAATCGCTTCCAATTCTACAAGAGCCATACTTGGCTATTTCTCTGCACAATGTAAGTGGTGGTAACTCAAACTCAGATTGTATCTGACTAAAAAGTAATGCTTGTGGAAACATAATTCAGTATGCTCTGGTCCTGTTTTATAGTAGTCACTTTCCTGTCTCGGGCTAGTGAGTCTTTGCTGATTCAGACCACAAATGTTTCTGCCAACCTCTTACCTCTAGAAGAGCATAGAGAAAGACACAATTTATCTGAATGGTCCAGACATTTCATTCACATCAGAAGCCAACCGAAGCCTTAATGTCCTGTTAGCTCAGATCGAGAACCTGTTTGTGGTTCAGAGCCATCAAAAATGAATTTTATATGTGGACCTTTCTTTTAAAACTCCTCCCTATTCCTGAAGAAAACCCATTGCCTCAGAGCCAGTTCCCTAGTGACACTCACGTGCAGAAATATCTTTCACTATTAAAGACCAGTTCAAGGTGTTTGGGCCTTTTTCCTTCTCAGCTTGACATAATAATAGTTGATGGCTCACCTCAGCCGCAGAGTTACATGGTAAACTGTATATATCCCACCACTTTTGTCTTGGTATAACGTGGCAGGTCTGGTTTTGAAGGAAATCACAACATCCTTAACTGTAGGTTGACTTCATCTTCAAAGCTCAGCAAAAATATGATTCTTGGACCAACTCTGACTTTTGCTGAATCCTCCAAATTGTCAAGCATATGGAAGACAGGCAGCAGGTTGCAGATCTGCTGTACACAACCTTTTCTCCTCATAGAAGTGCATCTGGGGCCACAGTTTTCCTTCAGCTGGCACTTTTAGGCTCTCAGACTTAGGAAGAGTCGCAGCTTATTGCACAGAAACCTCTCTCTGCTCAGGCACTAGGCAGAGACTTCTCCATGAACAGAGGGGAAGCAATGGATTTCAGCCACTCAAATGGATTCCTTGGGCATCTACAGCTTTTGTGTGGGTGACTTTTTTTTTTTTCTTAATGCGGAAAAATAAATAAAACCACTTGAATCCAAATGGTCCATATGAGTCACGAAGAAACCATTCTTCCTCCCCCTGAGACAGTTAGTCACCCTTTCACTACCAGAAAGCAGAATTTGGGTAGTTCTAACTGCACAGGAATGCAGATGATGAGAAATTGTTCTTAGGTATAGGAAATGATGTTTAATCATCCCATGAGATGGGCAAAATTCTTTTTCTAACTGCTGAACAGAATCACCCTTTAGAAGCAGCAAGTGCTCTATTGCAAAGGATTTGTCTTGCCAAGTGGCTTTTGTTGTACCTGTATCTCTGAAAACTGATTTGTAGGTTATATTTTGGAGAACTGTTGGCATGTAGGAGATTGGTGTGCTACAGAAAGGCTACAGAAGATTACGTCACTAATTTTTTCTGTGCAGGAATGCATCTCAGAAAGTTTCTGATAACCTGTAAGGAGTCTTTGTAGCATGTTCATACTTGGGAGTATGGGATTCCTGTCCAAGTCCTGCATTTTCATTGACTCTTGCACTGAAGAAACTATTCAACACTTGCATCTCAGCTTCCCAACTATAGAATGGGAATTGCAAGGGGAATTACAGCTGTCCTGTGCTACAGTCTTATTCTGCGGCTGAATTAGTCAGTATTTGGAAATCACTTTCAAGCAATAAAGTACTACATTTTTAATAGTAAAGTTGCCCTTTTCCCCAGGAGTCCTATTCAAAACCTCTCAACCTTGACAATAAATGGAAATTGAAATCTTTTGCGTACTCAAATGAATGCATTATTTTATTTTTTTTGTAGGGATGAGAATTTGTGCAGAAGGTGATTTTGAATATTTAGCAACATAAATTTAGCTAAACCTTTTTGCTTCCATAACTATGATTTTTAATGCAATTCTCTTAGTATTTTAGATTGAAAATGAGGAAATATCCTTTGGCTCCAGTCCAAAGTTGCCTCTTTTTTTTTTTTTTTTTTTTTGGATATCTTTTCAAAAGATAAAGGTCTAATTTTCCCTTCCCTGGTGCACTTTATAGTCATTTACACATGTGAAATGCTATTATTCTCTCCTGGAAACATACACCAAAATGCAAATTACTCTGCAAGAGGAGCCTAGCATCAAACTCAAGGACTCCAGAGGATAAGGGCAAATGAGCAGCCTGCCATGAACAGCCTAGAGAGTCAACTTAAAGCCTGTCACCTACGTTATGGTCATAATTCATGTTCACAACCTTACCCTACGGCAAAAGAAAGGTGCCTTACCTGTGGAGGAAAGTGGAGTAAATACCTCACGTTCACCACAGCACATAAATGGTTGTAAATGCACTTCTGATCTTATCACTTGGCAACTCTTCTGTTGGGTCCGTACCCTCAGACCAACCCATGGCAAATGTCCTCCAAATATAAACTGCAGCTCGCTGTGTACACTCACTGCGCGCGTTGCCTTGCCTCTATCACAAATCAAACAGCGGCTGGCAGCCTGTTTAGCAGGACAGGTTACTGAGCACACTTCAGCTGTGAGCAGAGCCAAGGGCATGCTAAAAACAGCCTCGTGCTGCTCGTCCTTGCTCCCAGTTGCAGACTGTGCCTGTGCCGGCCTGCGGAGCCGTGCGCCAGGCTCAAGGAGCTCAAATGGCTTGGGTTTGGCCCAAGCTTTCACAGCTCCTGACTACAGCTCACTTCCCCTTGAGTGCTGCTCTGGTTAAAAACCTGCACCTGGGGTTGAAGGGCTGCAGGGATCTGGGCAGTCAGTCAGTCAGGGTGGGCTTTATTTTCCTTTTAAAGCAGGCAGTAATCCCCCAGCCCTGTGCCGTGCAGGGCTGTTGGCAAACATCAGCCATACAGCCTCGTCTGCTGGCTGGCCCCATGTACTGCTCTCTTGGCCTGGGGGAGGGGATAGACCTGAAGAAGCAATTTGGCTTGAAAATGAGAAACGGGCAAAGCAGCTGGCAAACCTGGCCTCTGAAAAAGAGATATGAAGAGAGAACAGGAAAGCAATTACTTCAGAAAGCCAGGTTAGTCCTTACTCCAAATTAGTTGAGCTGCTTGGAAAAAAAAAAACAACAACCAAAAAAAAAAAACAGATAAACCTTTTTGTAGCTCAGCTGATGCCTTTGCTAAAGGTGCTCTGCTACCAGTGAAGCAGCAATTTCCTATGGATGTGCTTCATTAGGTCTCAGATCCAGAATCTGTGGCTCAGTGGCTGTTTTGTCCAAGCATGAGGCAACCCTACCGATATTTATGAGATCTTGGAAAGCTTTGGTGGGAAAGACACCCCAATCTGGAGGAGGCCACATTTCCACTTACTGAAATCCTCCTTGAAGTGGTACAACCCTCCGCTGATCAGCCATTTTAGAACCTGGGCCAAACAAAGCCTGGCCCTAGAGATAGGGACAAAGAGATCAAGGTCTGTAAAGGTATCCAGGTGCCTACACGATTGTCAGACTCCCCAGGTGACATAGCTAAGTGCCTGTGCTTCTTCCTGAAGGCTGTGAAAGTTACGGGTCGGTACTCAACAGCTTTCAGGGTCAGGCTTGTGATCCTCATTCGAGCAGTGGTTGTGGTATCTAGGGAGAATTAATATACGTATTGTAAATGGACTTGGTCTCTTCTTGAAGCAGAGAAGTATTTCTGTGATGTGGCTCATTGCCAGCGTTCCTTAGAAAGTCACATATGTAATTTTTCATCTATACGTTGATAAAACACTATAATTAGTTTCTGAAATATTTCTAAATCTCCTTTTGCAGTAGTTAACTCCTATTTCCTAAGAAAAAGAAAATAAAAAAATTACTTTTTCCTTGAAGTCCCAAACAAGTAGCTTATTTCACCATCCCAGGGGCTGTGATATGTGATCAGGCACCAAAAGCTAAGTGCCTCCTCCTCCTCTCGGGGCACTCATGTGAAAAGTCAGCTGAAGGGGCTCTGTCAGTTGATTTTCTGACTTGCTTCATGGTTTTCATTTCTGATTTTAATGTTGTGTTACAATATTTTTTTTTTTTTACATTTGATGTTAATGTCTCTGGATGATTTCTGATCACTCAAGATTAATAACAACATCTTGCCCCTTGATATCTGATTTGGGTTTATCAAATTATGTCCAGTCCATTCTGGCAACTGCCCAAATTAGCCAGTAACCCTAATTTGTTGCTAGTCCTGTCCATCTCTCAAAGAGCAAATTAAAACAGGACTGTCTCATATGTCAATTAAGGTCTTATATCTTTCCTTCCATCCCTTTCTTTATTGATGGGCTCTATTTTTTTCCCCTTTCTTTGTTGTGATCACGGAGGCCTCTGGATTTACAACTCTTAAAGTCAAAGTACTTTATCTACAGATCAAGAGCAGCAAAGAGAGCAGCAGTTTTCAGATTATCCTGCCCATCCATCTCAGTCCTGGAGGGGGCCAATTTATGAAATGAGAATTGGACATTCTCAGTGTCTGCTTCATCTTCTGCTGAAACTGCAGACGGGGAACAAATCACTGGCTATTTCAGGGTCTAAGGGTGGCAGAATGAAGACCTGGGCTTCGAAAAAGCAGATTTCAGCAATTTCAGAAGGCAGTTAGGCAGAGCCTCTTGGGAAGAAATTCTAAGGGAAGAAGTGCACAGAGCTGGTGGCTATATTACAAGCAAATCAGCCACTTGTCTCAGTGCAGAGGAGCAATAGAGTTTACAGTGAAACCCATATAGCTGCATCAGGAGCACTACATTACTGCAAATCCAAAAAAGGAGCCTCGCAAAGAGTAAAAACAAGGCAACAAGGCAATATAACCAGTTTTTCTGAATGCATAAGGAGCAGAAGCAAGGCAAAGGGAGATGCAGCTCCACTGCTTAATGGACGCAGAGAACAAATAAAGCATGACAAAGAGATGTTTGAAGTATTCAACGCTTTTTTGGTTGAATCTTCATTAGAAAAGAAATCTCCATGAAGCAGCATTGAAGTGATTGAAAAAAGGCAGTGGCTGGTGTGCAGTGGTCTCCTGTCAAATTGGGAAGGCATTTCGCTTTGGGTTCTACAGGAGAATTTTTTCCTTGGGACTATTTCTGTTCACTGTCTTCATTATCAGGCTGGATGATGGAAAAGACTTCATGTGCAGTAGACACCAAGCTGGGATGGAGCTATAATGAGTTTGGAGGGCATAATCAGAAAAGGAGCGTTCTTGGTGAGCTGGAGAATTGATCTGGGCCCAGCGAGATGGAATTATTTTGGGACAAGCTGGAAGTATTACGCATAGAAATCGAATGCGTATATCCAGATTGCACAAAAACTGCTGAGACGGCAGTACCAGAGAAAGGGAGCTGGGGTCTTGGCACACCACAAACCGAGTGAGCCAGTAACATGCTGGTGTTGTGAAACAGGTGAATCTTCAGGGAGGAGGTGTTAACAGGCAGGCAGTGTGAGAGCTACTTATGCCACTCTACTCAGCGCTGCTGACATCCCACTTGGTCCAGTTTTGGGTGGTCTGGATGCCATGTAGAGCTTCTTTTTTTGTCTATAAGGAAGATAGCGGAGGGGAATCACAAACCTTTCAATATAAAGAGAGCTGTTTTTTACTTTCCTCCTTGCCTCCTGCAGGTAGGATGAGGAATAATTGGTATAATTTATAGCAGCATATCCTTAGGTAGGTGTAACAAAAGCCTGTAGGAGAGCTGTGAGCCCTGGGGGTCAAGGAAGGATACTGCAGCATTGTCTTCACTGAAAGCTTTTCAGAGCAGACAAGAGGATGTAGGCAAGCCAAGCACCTCTCAGGATCCCTCTGATCCCCTTTGTGAGACAGGCTGTGGGACTGGGAAGAGATTCGGGGAGACTGTGTGGCCCATTCCTTCTCCCCAGATCATGCCTGACTACAAAGTTTTTGTGTGTTTCAGGAAACAAGACAACAGCGCTTAAAATAGCCCCACAAAATAGGAAATAATGCTTTCCATTTCTGTGACTGACGTGGGGTGATGTGCGGTATGTTTTACAGCAGTCAGCAGCTCTGTAGGTCACTGATTTGTTCATATTAACCTGCCTGCCAGGAATTAAATCAAAAGAGACAGAGGAGGAAGAGTCAAGCTGGGATAAAACCGCATCCAAGGTAAAGCTGTTTGCAGGGACAAGGTGGTGCCTTCCCCCTGCTTCCCTGCCTCACCTCCCACAGGGCTGGAAGCCCAGGCTCTGAAACCAGAAGGAGGTTGGTTTTGGACAAGAAGAGGGTGCAAACGACCTGCCTGCTGGATGCAGGCAGCACACTGTCCGAGGCCAAACCTCCGTGCCTTTATTCCTTGCGGGAGGCGAGCGAAGGCCTGGGGGTGAATGCATGGCTCAAAGGGCTGCAGGTCTGACCCCTGGCAGACACCTCGAGAGCTGCCAGGAGGTGATGTACAGTTACAGAGTGGTTTGTCCTGTTTCTCATGGTCTGTGCTTGAAAAGAAAACAGGCTTTGTCCTAACGTACCGGGATGTACATTGCCCCAGAATGAACTACTCAAACAGGACAAGACCTGGAGAAAAGTCTTGGGGAAACTTGAGCATGAATATTCAGCTCGAGAAAACAAGCTTCTCAATTTATCCCCACCTTGCTGGAGTTGTTCCCATAAAATAATCATCGCTTTTGAAGTCAGTCCTACTCTTCCCCCGTGCCTGACGGGCTGCTCCCCCAGCTCCGCGTGCGTGCACCGGCTGGCTCTTTCCCAAGTGCTGCTCGGTGAAGAGACGCCTGCGTGCGTACCTGCTGCAAACTATTTACATTTCCCTTTCATTGGCAATAAATTAGCTCTGCAGAGGAGGGCTGAGCAACAGTTGTTCTGAGCAGGGAGGGAGCCTGGCTTCTGCGACAGCGTTTGAACAGCCAGCCCTTATCATCTCCAGTGTACGAGTGCAGGGAGCTTGCTGATGCAAACCAACACCAAGTGAGCCGTGGTTGCCAGCAGAGCAGCTTCCCATGTGAAAACCCTGATTCTTCTTGACAAGGCCAAGGCAAGGCAAAGCCAAGGCAAGGACAGAGCCTTTTTTTTTTTTTTTTTTTTTTTTCTCCCCCCCAAAACCAGCTGTTATTGGAATAAGTAATTCTGCAGACCTGCCTTTCACATCTCACTCACTTTATGTGCCTTCTAATTAATTTCGTTGGGGAAAATAATTGGCTCGGATCTGGTCGATCCGACTGAAGTTCTAAATAACTTTGGTTGAGTGGTATTTATATTTCAGCAACTAGTCTTGGGTGAAACGCTCGCATGCTCGGAATACTAAAGCCTGTGCTAACGTGGCATAAAAATAGCGCCGTGGTCCATCGAGTGGCATTAAGTCCCCTCTATAAAAAGATGTACGGCTGCCTCCGAAATGCAGCTGTCTCGGGGGCTGGGGGGGAGCAGACCAACCCGTGTCAGTGCGCAGTGGTGGGCAGCACGGACACGCTATCTATTAGCAGCAAGGTGGGGTGAAATGATTCTCAGCTGGGGAGGAGTGATAGGAATTGCCCTGTGGAAACAGATTGGGAATGCAGGAGCTGGTGGGGAAAGATTTTGAGGATGTGGTCACGTTGGGACAGTGCAGGGGCAAGGATCAGGCAGGGAGAGGGAAGGACAAGGACAGCAGTGGGAGATCTGGTGCATGGGAGGAGAGAAGAGGTAGCACAGGCAACAAAAAAGCTGAGACTGTCCTCGCCTGAGGGACAGACCTGGTCAGAGATGGGCCCAGGTGCTGGCGGGGAGATGTCCTTCTGACAGCCGGACTGCCGTGGTCAGTAAGTAATCCTCCTGCCTTGGGATGGGCTGGGGTGCTCCCATCCCTGGTGATATAGGGCTACAGAAACACGCAGAGGGCAGGCAGGTGTTACTGTGCCGAAGGTCAGAGCGATGCTAAGAGTACCTGCAATTTTCTCCATCCTGCAGCTTCTCTGCAAACATTTGGGCCAGCACTTCTCTCCCCCCCCCCCCCCCCCGACAAATTTTAGATCTGCAGCCAGATCCTCACTCTCCAACTCAGCCCTCGTCTCCGCTTGCCACAGCATCAGCCCACTCTCTTGGATCCTCGAAAAGGAAATTCATCTTTCCATCTGCTCCTCTTCATCTCCTTGTTGAATAGGTAGCATTTGCCTGAGACAGCTCGCCCCGTGCTGCAGAACAACACGTTTCGTGCCGCAGAGTGCCCCGAAAGGCCTTCTTTCCATAAGCGAGCTGTGTAAACTGGCTCTCCTTCTGCAAACCTTTCCTACTAGCCTGTGTTGGCTGCGGGGCTCCTCGGGGGAAGCCTGGGTAAATGAACAAGCGTGAAGAGTGCTGCCACAGCCTTCTGCACTTCTTTTCTCCCTGGTGTTAAAAATAATAGCTCATTTGTAAATAACGTGTCTCCCAGCCTGTTTTCAGAGTGCTTTTGAGAGGCACTGGATTAGCAAGCCCGCATCCTGACTTGCTCACGTCCTGCACGGGCAGCAGCGGTGCTGGCTGCGTCAGATCCCAGCGTGAGCAGTTTGCCTTCCAGCTGAGTTCCTGATTTCCCTCCCGGGATTGCCAACGCAACCTGCACACGGGCAGCTCCTGATCACTGCGATGAGGATGCCAGGTTGCAAGAGCTCCCAGCTCACTCCCAGGCAGTACTCCTAGCCTAGAGGAGCAAAAGGTGTAGCTGAGCCAGCTTGGCCAACGCCACCCCAAGGGCATGTGAAATGGATCCAAGCTGCTGGAAGGCACAGAAATCCCGCTGCCCGCCCCAGGATCCGTCCCATCCCACCAGCTCTGGACAGCTGGAGCAAAGCTCGTCCACGCTGAGCTCACCACTGCAAGGTGCAGGGTAAAGCAGGACCAGCTGGATGAAATCCTCTGAGCTGTGTCAGAAACGAGATCGGGCACCTTCCGCCTTTAATCTGCATGGCCGAGAAAACAACCCAATGTTACAGAACACCCTACCTTAGGAAATTTCAGGGAGAGTTTTACCTATTTCTCATTTTTACTTCAAATATTTTCTCCCATCCCTCCCTGCCCCCACTTAAAGATTTATTTGGTTTTCCCTCTCTCTGGGCTCAATCTAATTAAACAAAAAAAAATGCTTTATTCATGCGAGTGTTCTGTGAACTTTACTCAGGAAAAGTGCTGAATACACCAAAAGCAAAGAACAGTTTTTATGTGACTATTTTTTTTTTCCTAGCATTTTTTTTTTTTCTTTCTTGCTCAGCAAAGCTGTTTTTCTATTAAGTAAAGAAATGGATGAAACCCCACACTTCAATACACAGGCAATTCAAACTTCAATAAAATAACAAAAACATGAAATGCTATTTTATTGGTCACTGAGTTCCTCTTCCGCACTGGGAGCATTTCCATACCAGTGATTAACAAAGTGAGGCCTCGATCCTCTGAGTGCAAGAGGCTTTCAAAACGGCCAAGTTAAACTCCTGGAATATAAGCATGGTTAGACTTGGGGGTGTCTGGGCAATATCCATTTGATTTCCATTTCCATATGGATTATGACACAATCTTGCATCTTGAACCTACGTACTTGCATACTAATTTTTCCCTGGGAACCTCTCCTACATTCTCCGTCCAAAATAAATGGTGATCTCATGATCAGCTATTTCGTACTTTTCATCATTTCTCCTCATTATTCAGAGCGTGTCTCATGTCTTATTTACAAGCCGTGATTCAAGCTGCGCCGCGGAGGAAATGGGCTGCAATTTCCAGATTAACTTCTCTGCGTAACGTTCTGTGGTAGCACCCCAGCGCTTCCCTAAGTCTTCACAGATCCGTCTAGACTGCTTCAGCCGGAGGTCCTGTGTCTGCAGGGTGTCAGGAGGAGGCTTGGGAAACAGCAATGTCGAGAACGAGCGTTCGCAAGGCAACGTGCAGAAGGAGGAGACACGCTGCGTGCGACAGCGAGGTGCTCATCCCCTCCTGCAGCCTCACCACGACTCGCAGCAGGATGCAGCCACTAGCTGTGTAGGCACCAGGTAGCCAACCTTCTCCCCATCCTATTCCTTCTGTCCTGCTCCAAGGACGAGGAAGGCAATGCTACCAGTGTGTGAGGTTTCTTAGAGTTCGCACTCCTCGCACCACTGCTGACTGCAGGGAGCAGTCCGACATCCCTGGTGGTGGCAGCTGCGGTTTGGCCGCTCCCCAGTGAGCCCGTTCCTCAATTAAAAAGCAATCCCGTTTTGTTAAGATGAAAGGAAAATGGCTGTGAGGACCAATATTTGCAGAGCCACATTGGTAGGTTGCAGCTATAAATTGAGCATTCTGGTATCGGAGGAGGCTTTCAGTGCACGTTTACGAACAGGGTGGGTTTGTTTGTGCACTGGGCAGGGGAGGTGCACGCGTGTGCTTGCCTTTTAGGCGTGGTGCAGGCAGGTAACTCCTTCCACGCTAACAGAATGGGATAGCTCCTGCTTCTCTGATTGCATTACTCTACTGCCTTCCTGGCTCTGCAGCCTCGAGCTGCAGCCTTGATGTGAGCACTTGAAGGTTGCACTTTGGCCGGCGAGCTGCCAAACAGCTGCATTTCAGCAAGACGGGGTGTTGTGCCCGGGGGGCTCTGCCCCACAGCTGAGCTCCGTGTCACTGCAATAGCGTGGTAGAAAATGGCAAATTGAGCCACGCAGAGGCGTGGGTCAACGAAGTCATTAACAGAGTGACCTCACGGAGAGGGGAGACAATGCAGGGGCCCAGCGTGATGATGCCCAAGGGTTTTCTTTAAGAGCAGGCTCTGCAGTAATGACGGTAACACAGAGAGCAGCAACATATTAAAAAGGCCCTTTCTAGCAACCCCCTGTGCCTGAATTTCCAGGAAGAAAAGAACTTGCTTGTCATGCCAGCGCTTGCTTTACCTGATGCGTGGCAATGCCAGGGGGCTCTTTTGGGGAAGGCAGCCCTCCCTGTTGCTGTCCCCATCAGCACCGGTCCCACTTCCCCTCTCACCTTGGGCACAGCTGCCCCTGCCCTCACCTCCACCAGGCTTGGGGTGGGACGAGCAGTCATGAAGACCAGGCAGAGAAAGGCAAGAGGCAGGTTTGCAGAGAGGATCTGGCACAGCAAAGCCGTGAGCAAGGCTTTGGGGTCAAGCTGTGAGCTGCCCCCCACAGCACGGGCACACACCACGTGTAAGAGAGTGGAGGAGCACACTCAGGTTTACTGACCTGAGCATCCCTGTCCTGATTATGAATGCACCAAGTGGAGTGAGGCAGAAGCTCAGTCTCTGCGAGGCAAAGTAAATAAAATAACATTAAAATCTAATTTTCTCTAGATTCCTGCAAGCCTTTGGGAGGACAAAGGGATCACGATGGGTGTTTGTTTTCCTATAGATTTCCCATCATACTTCCACTGCCTCCTATTATGTGCACATCGGCGGTGTTGGTTCGCTTCTTCTCCATTCCAGAAAAAAAAAAAAGGAAAATAAATTGGGGGGAGTCCAATTACTGAAACTTAATTAAAACAATTTAAAAATGACTTAAGTAATTATCTAACAAGTGATCTTTTTGGTAGCAGCTGTACACAGGCAATTTATTAGTTAGTGAAGCCAACCCTACTTTTTAATATAAACAGACTAATTAATCAGTGGTTAACTCTTGTAATGACCAGCCCTGGCATTTAATTATTGCTGCTGTCATCAAGCATAATAGCTTATTTCCCAGGGTTATTCTTCGAACTGCCAAGAGTGACCACTCGGTGTGAAATTTAAAGCACTTTCCCTGACTATCTCTCATTTCCACATCCTCACAACTTTTGGGAGCACGCACATTTCCTAGCGTGAGAAGTTTCACCCAGCTTTTTGGCTTTTTTTTTAAATATCTTTTTAGCAGATTTCTGGAAATGCTGAGAATTTTCTGGGGAGCAAAAATTTCCAGTTCTTTCAGGTTTCGTTGCTTAGGGGGGAAAAGGGCGGAAAAATGTCTTTGTCACTTTGGAAACCCTCTCTATGGATACTCTTTTGAATGTGGCGGAGGAAAGAAAAGGACCAAGATCTGCAACAGGCACATGTTGGAGGTGTTTATGTTGCCTTGTTTTAATGAGCTGCTGAAGTTTGGTGGTGAGGAGACTGATCCTATGGAGGAGAGCTGAGAGCCCCCCACAGCTCAGCGGGCAGCAGCAGCCTGAGTGCAGGCAGGTAAGAGAAAAGCTCAGTATGAGGCTAACAGGACAAGATAAGGAACCTTCTGGGGTCCCCCGAGCTCACCAACAGCAGACCAGGAGCTGCCTGTCACTGGAAAAAGGGGAGAAGAAAAAACTCAGGCGACCTAGTCCTCATCTTAACCTCAGCGTTTCAAAAGGCTGTGGGATAATGAATAGTACAGGAGTTGTGCATTGAAAAGTGCCCCTTAAAAGGAGGCACAGGCAGTAGGGAAGGCACGAAAACCTGGGTGCTGAGCACGCCTATCTGGAGGGCATCTCTGGCCGTGGCTGTGCACACAGGTGGCTGTGCAGACCTCACCCAGCACAAGCCTCGAGCGCGCAGGGCCCTGCTGCTTCCCCGCGATTACCTGGCCCCGTGCACATTTCAGGGAGTTAAAGATTTTCTAACGGATTTAATAAACCTGAAATGTCCAGCAACAGATGCCAGATTTGATCATCTCGCCGGGGCTGACAATAAAGAGGCTCACATAAACTCAGCAGGAAGGGAAGCAGAGAGTGCAGAGGAGCTATTAGCGAGGAGGCTAGCGTGAAGCAATTGCAGGCAGCAGTCAGTAGGGCAGTAAAAGCTAATAAAACCTTGATGTACAAACCAGACTAATCAAAGAGCAGGTCCCGCATATGTATCTCCAGCCCCCTTGGCCTTCACGCGGCAGCTGGTGGGAATAGCTTGATTGCCTGTGTAGATGAATGGATCCCAAGCAAGTGATGCCTGAGCATCTCTGTCAGCCCACTGGGCTGAAACAAGACTTCAAAATCCCCAAAATGAGCAGCAAACTTCCTCGAGTTTTCATGCTGTCAGCTCTCCGCAGCCTTGTGGTAGGAAGAAAGCCCAGGGTTTGGCTTTGAAGGTGAGTCAGCACGGGGGAAGGGAGATGCTGCCTTTTTCGGGAGCATGGTTTCTGCAAAAGGGCAAATAAACAGTGCTGCTTTCTGCCCCGCGGAGCAAAGGAGGAGGGCAAGGCCAGACCCAGCTCTTGGTCACGCAGGAACAAACCTGGATTTGTAAGCAGAGCCATTCCCAATGCACCCTTGGGAAAACAGGAGCAGACCTGGGACCCTGTTGCCTGAATTTTCCATGGCCAGACTTCTCCCCACAGCCAGACTGAGGCTTTGGCCACGTGGTGAGTAATTAGGGAAGGTTTCAGTAAAAAGCGGATGACAAAGGACGTGAAAGCCTGCCTGGTGCTGCCCTCCACCCGTGTCACCTCCCTGGCCACACGCAGGGCTGGGCTGGTCCCGCAGCACTGCACGTGAAGAGCACAAGGCAGCAGAGTCACACCGGTGTTGGAGAGACCGGGCTCAGGAGATGAAGCAGGGACTTGCCTGAGGCAGCCTGCATCAATCTGATGAATGCAGAAGGAGAACGGGTAGGAGTTGCTGTAATGGACCCAGACTGGTAATGACTCTAAATTTCTGCCTGCCATAAGCACTCCTGCCTAATTCTCAGGATGAAGACACCCAGCCCTCCCTCCCCATCACACGAGTCCTCCCCATCTGCACCCCTGGGAGATGAGCCCGCATCTGGGGAGGAGCGGAGCGAGGCCGTTTCCTTGGGGCTCTAATTACGCCTCTAATTAAAGCACTGGCCATGACGGGGACTGAGACCCACTGCAGAGACCCAGCACTGTTCCTCCACCAGTGAGGGCAGAACAGGAGGCGTCAAAGAGCGCTTTGAACTATGACCATTACTCCTGGCAGTGAAACAGCTCAAAGCATCCAGACCCGGGGTTAGCTCTGCTTCCACCTAATTCAAACACCGAGCCCAGAAGGAAACCGAAGAGCAGCTTTGCTGGCTGAAAACACACGGTTTTGTTATTTTTGCGTTGGCTGGTCAGGCTGGTATGGTCTGAGGGCACAGGTTTTTACTCCCCAGTGGTGCTCAGATGCACGGGCAGCACACAGGCTGCACGCCCACCAGTTCGTGCTCTCCTTGGTGGGGAAGCATCGGAGACCAAACCTTCCTCTGAGGTCACTCTGCCACTGGAGGTCACACGAGGGACTTAGCTGGCGTCAGTGGCTTTCTGCAGGTGCAAAAGCAGCCTCCTTCTACCAGGACAGGAACTGGCTCCTTCAGGCACACGAATTTTGTGCCTCCCGTTTTATGCATGGTCTGTGCACTGTGGTCCTGGGGTTGCTGGAAGAGCAGCCCCCTGCGCGGCCACTGCCCTCGATGTGGGTTTCTCAGTCATCTCAAAGCTTCCACAACTTAGAAGTTTGTCATCACAGGCAGGGGAGAGGGCACTCATGGCATTATTTCTCATTTGTGTACTGCGGGGTGTCTCCAGGAGCACAGATGCTCTCGATGCTGACGGCGCAGAGATGAGCCTGGCCCAAACATCAGCTTTATGCTGAGCACCGGGGGGTACTGCTCCCACCAGGTGCTGGCAGCGCCGAGCAGTTTTGTAACCGATGTTCACATCTCCTGGCAGAGAAGTGTAGGGGAAGTAGGGCAGCCATATATTTCCTCCAATTTGGCATTGAACCGGAGGCAGAGAACAGGCGTAATTTCCATGCCAGGCTGGAGATGTAATAGAAAAGCCATCTAGCAGGTGAAAAATGAAGTGGCCCCTGACACAGGCAGATACTCCCTCCCACCTACTGCAGCCCTCCTGCTGCTCCCTGGTGTCTCTGTAATACAAACCGTGCTCATTTCACAGGCTCACCGCAGGCCAAATGGCTGTTCGTCACCCCTGCCTGTGCTTCTCTAATCATCTGCAGCCCTTCATCTCCTACGCGGGGCATCGCCACGTGCAGCCGGAGCGCAGCATTACCCTTCCTGCTGCAACACCCAGGGCACTGGGAGTCCGGAGCCGGCTGCAAAACCAGGTGCTGCAGGAGCACAGGCTTCAAAGGGGGCTGGCAAAGCGTGCTTGGGGGCTTGGCACCTCCTGGCCAAAGGAAACTCAAGCTCTGAGCCAAGCAGCTCGGTTGTGCCTGTGCTCATCGTGGTCATGCTTGGTGGTGGGGTGAGATGGAGGGAGGACACCTTGGTGCTGATGGTGATGCAGTACCTGGTGGGCTGAGGTCAGGTTAGCAGCAAAACCCGGGGATTTTGGCCAGGAGGGAACACTCCTGACCCTGCTGTGTCCTGCCCATGCTGCCCAGAATGTGATTTGGCACGTAGGCATGCACAGCTGTGTGTGCCCGATGGGCAACAAGCATGAGGCAGGGGTTGCCAATGCCCAGTAGCTAAAGCCTTGTTGAAGAAGAGGGTTTTGTGTTACACGTTTCTGAGGAGCACCCATCCTTTTGCTTTGCCATGCTTTCCCTTTGCAGTCCAGTGTCCCAGGGATGCCTTGCTGGTGCTGGGGTCCTGGAGGAGTCCTCCTCTTTCCACAGTGGACCACTTCCAGGTGTGCCTCATCGCCACCATGTTCTCTTGGTCCTAAAATCATTTAAACAGGTTTCATTAGCTAAAAATAATCTGCTTTTAAAGGGATTTTTTTTTCCCTGTTAACACATGTTCCTCTTTGTATTTATCCTATCTTGGTACTGTAGCCTTGTTTTTGTAATATTTAACTATAGCCCCTGTGAGTTGCCTCTGCTCTTGTTTCATCTCCCAGTATGCTGCACTTCCTCACATGCATATTGACACACAGTAAGTGAGAGAAGTCTTTTTTTTAATACCTAGTATCTTGAATATTTGAAGTTTCAATTGCATTAGCCCCTAGAAGGACACCACTATACTACCCACTGTATATGCAAATGGCTAGGGAATTTGTTCATTTTCAAAACAAAATGCATTCTTCGACCTGGACCTGGATGACTGATGAGCAAAATAATGTTGTGGCTATGGCTTGATTAGACCTTAGCATTTAAAATAAATGCATCCGCTTTAGGGAGGCTTACACAGTTTTCCTGCCGACTCCTCAGTAGCCATTACATGGTGGAGCTTGATTAAAGGAACGTGCATTTCCAAATCATGTTCCTACACATGTTCACTTAAACTGAACGTGAAACATTTAAATATGCCTGTCTGGATTGCCTTCATGCTAATCAGTCACCGAGGTGAGCTGACACATCGCCTGTCCTCCAGCCAGCTAGGCAGCACAACTCACACGCTGTGGATTCGGTACTGGGCAAGACAGCTGTCCATCAAACGTGAATAATAGGTCGGAGGAGTTAATGGTCTGTTCCCAGATATTTTATGAGCAGAAAAATGGTCTACATTTACAGAATCAATTATTCACCGTGAACAATTGTCCCAATTTTTCTCATTCAAAACACAAGGTAGTTAAATATGTGCCGTTATCTCTCAGTTTTCGAGATTCATGGATCTTAAGGCCAAGGGGGTAATTAAGATCATCTAGGTTGACCTCCAGCTTAATACAGGCTAAAAACTATCTTCTGATTATTTCTGCATGGAGACCATCATTTCTGCTTGAGCAGCAGCACATCTTTTAAAAAGACAGCTAATTATGATTTGAAAACATTGTGTGTTAGAGAATCTGGTATATCCCTTTAAGCTGTTTGTATAATCACCCTTGTTGCCAACATTTTTGTCTTGTTTCTAATCTGAATTTGTCCTGCTTCAGTTTTCAGCCACAGGATCTTATTACGCCTTTACACCACTAGATTAGAGATCCATCTGCCACCAGAAACCCCTTTCATAATGGTGTTTGTGAGTCATGATCACATCACCTTTTATTTTCTCTTGAATAAGCTAGCAACATTAGGCTTTGTTAGCCTTTTGCTATACAGCCAGTCGTCTGATCTCAGATTATACTTGCAGCTTCCATCTGAACCTTTTCTGGCTTGTGCTTTGATGAGGCTGACACAAAATTTCCTTAGAATTGCCAAAGCCCACAGCTGGCAGTTCCCTGTGTGGGGACTGCATCCAGCCTCACATGGCTCTGAACTAGACATTAACTTAACATGAAGGGCACACAACTGAAAACTGATGGTTGCTGGAGCACAGGTGATGGTGTCTCGAGTGTCTTCTGCATCCAAAGAAGCTGAAGTCCAAACCAGCAGCATACAAATACTTTACGGTTTAAAAATCTGGTTTCATGAACCTGAATAAAAAAAAAAAAAAAAAATCATCCTAGAGAAAGAATTTAAAATGCAAAACATCATAATGGTATGTGTAGTTTTGTTTACATCCATCTCCAAAAGGAAATAGGAAAAGTAGCGCAGTCCAGCAAAGGACAAGAAGGGAGACCACAGATACAGCCAAAATCATTTCATTCAGAGAAACGTTAAATAGACCAGACTTTGTCAGCTGGGAAAGGAATTGACTGAGGAGTGAACATGATGTAACAAGACTAAAAATGGTGCGGAAAAGGTGAATGGAAATGACTGCATACAAGGATGAGGAGGGGAGGCGGAGCCCAGGCGAGCTGGCCACTGCTGGAGGCTGGCTCGGCGGCCCTTTGATCGCGCCCTGTCCAGCCGTTCTCGCCTTCCTAAAATGTGAAGGGTAACTGGGAATTTTATGCAAGAGTTGATTACATGCCCCAAAGCCACACAGCTGCCCAAGTGTGAGAAAAAAGTTACACTGGTAAAAAGAAGCAAGCTGGCTTGAAGTAGGCGAATGCAGCTGAATACAAATGCACGCACACACACACAAATAGGGAAAAAAGAGATAGTAATGAATATAAATTAGAAGGGTGGAAAACCAGAAAATGTCTTGGTGGAGTGACAGGACACAGGGAAAAACCTAAGGCGAGAGAGCTAATGGCAGTAAAACAAAGTTTTTAATATGCCTATTAATAAAAAAAAAAATCCTAACAATGATTCTAGTCTGTAAAAACATGTTTTTAATGTAGAAATGGCAGATAGATTCAATATATCTTGTTGCTCCAAATGTTTTTTTGAAAAGTCTGTGTGAAGAATTCACCAAGGGCGAAGATGAAATCTGTTCCCTTCCAACAGCAACTTGGCAATGTGCTAAATGCGCTAATAAGCTGGCTGTTTTTAACCAGTAGGTCTGGTTGCAGCGAGAGTTTTAGAAGAGCTGCGTGAGGAGAGCTGTGAGCTATTAAACTGGTAAACCCTGGGAGCACCGGAAAGACTTGCTTGTCTGGAGATACAGAAGTTACAAATATTGATAACTCTATGCGTGTCAGCCCGATCCGCAGCAAAATAATGCAATGTCATCAACAACAAGGAGAAAAAAAAACAACAAAACAACAAACTGCAGTCAGCAGCGATCAGTTTAGCCTCAAGGGAAACAAATTGTTCAATACCAGCATGGCATCATGTTTGTTTAGCAATAGGGGTGTTGGGGAGAATTTGTTTCATTCACTCTAAGGTGTTTGTTATGGTACTGAAAAGGGTTTTTATCAAGAATTATTCAAATGAACAAGTTGTGGTAAATGAGACTAAAAATAGTTTAGTGGACTGGGCTCAAAACATGCTGTTAAGTGTAGAGACATCTTCTGTAGGCAACTGCGGGCTTTCTTGACCTGTTCTCTTCAACCCGTTGCTACAGAAATGACCCAGAAGAAGACCTGCAAATATTGCTGGAGGCTGGGCAGTGAGGGTAAAGAAGAAGACATGCCACTGAGCTGAAATACTTCTAAAAACAGGAGCCTGCAAATATTTCAGTGCAGCCAGAAGTGAAGTGATGTGCCTCAGGAGGAGGTGAGTAGGCCGCCCTCACAGAAAGGGGACATGGCCTCGGGAATCCACAACCCTGAAGGACTGGACAACCAGGGTGCAAAATCAGATAAAAGCAAGCCTCCACTTGCAGTTCTGCAGCAAAAACAGCTGCAGTGATCCTTGGCCATGGGGAAATGTTCATTTCTGGTGTCAGCACCCAGTTCTGCTCCTCACACGCCCGGTTCCAGCAGCGTTAAAGGCTTCAGAAGAGAGCTACAATGGGGGAAAGTGTTGTCCCTCTAAACCTTTTATCCAAGAGAGCAGATCAAGGTGTTTTATACAGGAGGTAAACCAGCAAGTTTTACCTTTTTTAGTTTTGGGACTTCGACCGCTCTTCTTGTACTTTGTGACAGACTTCTTAGGAGCAGGCCATGGCCCAAACCGCAGTACAGGCACAAACCACTCCCTGAGCTGGGCCCTTCCTCCCTGCTTTGTTCTCCCTTATTTTTAGGCTGCTAAAGATGGTGATGACTTTTATAATTTATTTCAGATAAAAGTATGAAACGTGGCTGGTTGCAAATTGATGGTAGGCAGGGAGATTTATTGTTCAGGCTAGTTCCTTACCATCTAGGAAGGCGCTTTGACTTCAGTAGGAGCTGGATTAAGATCTGACCAAGAAAGTAATATTAGAATTGGGATTACGTTTATTAATTGGTTTGTTTCCCTGCTTGGACTGCTAGACAACACTTCTGTCTCAGTTATTTCTCTAACAGCACTGCGGGACAAAGCCAGGATTCAATTAAGTACAAGAACGAGAGGCACAAGAAATGATCGTCAGCGGTGCGGGATTGTTTCTTTCTGCAGAAGCACACAAAGTGCTCGTTTGTTGTGGGCGCGTTTGCCAAGCTGAGAAGTTATAGGCAATATTGATCCGGGCTCCTGGCTCTGTGGAAGCAGGCGCTGGGCGAAGGCCAAGAAGGGTGAAGTCTCAATGCGGCGTCGGTCGGGCTCAATGGGCCGTTCTTTGAGCGAGGAGCCCCTTCTTTTCAGGGCTTGCACCTGTGTGGGTTGCATGCATCCCCGGGTGATGATAACAGGAGGCAGCGTTGTCTGGGGACCAGAGCCGGGACCCGAGGGAAGGGCACTCGGCCCTGGTTTCGAGCTCTCCTGCTGGGACGGCAGGCGGTCCCTGGGAAATCCTCCTCAGCCCGGGTTTACGTGCTGTGGGATGGGGATAGCGTGATGTGCGGCACATTTGAAGTGGCTGGGAGACTCCAGATGAAAGCTGAAAAGTCAACAAGTCCTGAGTTTCATTATGAATTTTCATAAATCCTTTTTTTTTTCCTGACTGTCGACAGATATTAGCTTTTCATATCTCTTCATGAATGTGTAAACCGGGAACTGAGACCTTCTTTCTCCAACCATGAGGTGACTTAATCCAAATTGATTTGATTTTTATTTTTTCAGGTAAGCCCTGCAAGATTCCACAGTGATTGCTCAGAGGTGACCTCAGACAGCAAGGAAGAAATACAAGTTCGCGAGCTCTTCTGGGCAGAGCGCTTGGGCTCGTGGTGGAAGGGGAAGTCTATGTAATTACAGTTTTTTGCTCTTTGAAAAAGGCCATATTTTCCTCCTGCTGGGAAGAGTTCGATGTCAGATCTGGCATTTCTCTTTCACCAAACATGTTGAAAAATGTGAATTTGGAATCTCTCTTCCTCTTTTATAAACAATATAATTCATATAATAACATTTACAAAGCTTATGACTATATCCAGTTTACACGGGCTATAAACGTGGAAGAGTGTGCCAAAGGAGGGCAAGGCACTCTCAGGAATCGATACAAAACAAATGGCCCTGCACAGCCGGCCCGTAAGAAAAATGTGGTGGTTGACAAATTCTTTGCTCCCCGCAATGCTCTGGGCTCTCGGCTAACCTCAAGCACGCATCCGTTAGAGCTCCATGTGGAGGGCAGGATTTTGCTCACGTCGGCATTGTCTGACCTCTCCATTTCTGCTGAATATCTGTGTCACCTACTGATTGCTCTCTCTGTAAAATAATCCTCCTTAAATTATTTAGATGCATATTCTGCCTGCCCCTCGGCTTGTGTTCTAATTCTCATGAGCGAAATGACCTCAATTAGAAATTCTTGCTTAAACATACAATATCGTGGAGATGGTTTCGGTTTGTCTTGTCCTTTCTTGCTTTTTTTTCCAAGCCCCACTTTGTATATTTGTGCTCATCTGCAACTCATTAGCTTCTGTCATTACCTTCCCTTAAAACAAAACTTACTAGAAGATAATTATTTAATTTGCAAAAAGGAATTAAAAATGCCATAATTAAGGTTGTAGTTTTCCTTTTTATACCCTTGAGGGGATACTATTTTCTCTAATTATATAATCATACCAAACCAGGCCTCATATAAAGATACATGCATTTTTAATATCAACATTTCTTTTTTTTTTTTTTTGCTTTCATTAAAAATGCTTGTAATTTATGATGGTAAGATCGAGATTGGTATTAGGGCTATTCATTTTTAACTTGGAGCCTTTTATTGTTGCTCAGGGTACTGTACTAATCAAGGTGTACAGCGCTCTTTGCCACTCTATTTTAGTATCATTTCTAAATGCATTTTACACATTATTCTTATGTCAAAACTGGTATTAAAATGGCTCCAAAAGTAGTTGTTTCCTAACAGCTGGAGACAGGACTGCAGCTTACCAATTCTTGCAAAGAAAATCAAATTTCACTCCAGCATCCACCTACCTACAGTCTTTTCAGGTTTCTTAAAAATTATCTGGCACTTAACTTTGAAATTAAATTCTGTGTCTTACCAAACAATTTGTCAAGCTTTTATTTTTTCAATTCATCTATAGTAAGCTTCTGGTGCTTTTCCAGTCATTCTTTGCTACCCCTGAGAAAATCAGGGCTGCTAGTACTGAACTCTGACATTAACGTGAACCGAGACTTGACAGGCCAGGCTTTTCAAGGTAGCCCCTGGCCGTGCCATCCACGTGGCTTTGAGTTTATTTGACAGAATAATCCGGCTGAATTTTTACCTCGCCTTTCCTAAAGCCAGTTATTTTGTGGAGAAACCCACATCTGTCTGATATGATTTGCCTTTCAAAAAACTCTCCTGACTCATGATTAATAAATAATTCTCTCAGAATGTACAGTTTGTGGTCCAACTCTTTGGTCCCTAATCTCCAATATTAACTGTAGGTTAACTCATACTTGTCTGGCATTTTTTATCTGTATCCTACACAAGAGGCTCTTTTGCATTTTCATTAATCTCTGTAACCTCCCGTTTGTGCTCATTAGTACCCACACATCCTCTGCAGGCTTATTGTTAATACGTTTTCTTAACAAATTCAAAGGCAAAGAAAACATTTAGTGCCGCTGTCACTTTTTTCTTCCAAGAGCTCTATTTATTGACCCATTATTTTTCTGCAGTTTCCATTCCTCCAGTATATTGATGGCATTTCCTGTTTTTAAATATTTATGTGGCTTTCTTCTTGGTTTCTTTTTTCCCCATTTGCTCTTCATGTCCTACAGTTACTTACGTCTCTGCTCATACGCTCCTGGGATCACTGCACTGCTTTGTTCTCTACCCACAGTTACACCATGGCTTCTTTACTGGAATACCTTCAGTATGGCCAAATTCCACCCCGATAGAATTTGTTGGGTTTGGCAGATGAAAGTCAAACAAACCACATCCAACATTGGTTTAATATGCTGGAAGATTGCAAAATTATTCTTACATTTACTTCAAATATTTACTGATGTCAGAAGATAACTTTCTTCTTCCTTCTCCCTTTTCCCCCATCTCTTCCCCCAAAAGAACAGAGCCTCATATATTTCATCTATCCTTAATCACTGCATGTTGAGCCCTGGACAATGTCATTGGCAGCATTGCTCGCATCTGATTCGAGTGACTCTCTTGCTCATAATTCCGAATACACCTATGGCACTCGTGTTTAAGGGGGCTTGAGGAGCACAGAGGGCTGCTGCCTTCCATTCAAGGCACCAGCAGAATAAGGAAGAGGCAACAGGACCTGACACAGAGCTGCTTGTCTGTGAGAAAGACAGATGAAGCATTTTCTGATTTCTGGAAGTTGTTCAGATTAAAGGTTATTTGTTTGTTTATTCGTTTTTTCCCTGCATCATGTTGCAACTCAGCAAAAACCTTAAAAAGGTATAATTTAGTGTGAAGAAGGGGTAGGTTAAAGAAAAATATTAAATATTATGGTAAAATTCAATAAAAAAGATTTGCAGGAAAAAAGAAAAAAAAAAGAAAATAGAAAAGAGCTAGAAAAGAGCTCTATTTTGAGTTCAGTGAAATGAACATGACTTTGCTCTATTTTGTAAAACCACGTCTCTGGTTTTCCATCACTTCTAGAAGTATTCAGCAAGACTGCTGTTGGGAGAAGAGATTTATCATGGAAAAGTGTGCTTTACAGCCAATGTAGGGGTAGGTTTTCTTACTGACAACTGCCTCAGAGAGATGTTTGTGACAATACGAGCCCAGCCGCCTGCAGCCTGTTGGATGTGACAGCTGGAGAGGTACCTGGCAGGTTTCTTATCAGGGTAAATTTATTATGCAGATAAGCACAGAGATACTAGAGATGGTGCCTGGGTACACACGTGTTCGGTACCTTGGTATTCCCACTGGTACTACGTCCTGTAATTTTAAAATCTCCCACTGGTAACAGCATTCTCCACCAGTTTTGCCCAGATGTGTGAGTGCAGAAGAGACAAGCTAGAGCAGGCTACTTACTCCTAGTGTCAGTTTTGGAGTATTTATTTTGTCACTTTGATTAGTGATAGCTTTTTGAGACTCTCTCTGTGGGCTGGAGCCCTGCTATATTAGGTACTGTGCAAGGACAAAACAAAAAGATAGTCCTTGCCCTGAATACTTTACTATGTGTGTGTGTGTGAGAGAGAGAGAAAAAAACCCATCTGGAGAGCAGAAGGAGATAAGGGAATAACAATCATGAGAGCAATAGTGAAGCTTTGGGGTTATGGGGTAGGGGAGTGCATCCCTGCAGTAGTAGCCTTACAAAAGGATGAGGACAGGATTACTCTAGTGAAATCAAAGCTGCAGAAATGGATGTTGCACCAACGGAGATGTGAGAAGATGAGGAACCAGATAAGATTCTCACTGGGTGATTGCATCACATCCTGTAAAATAAATGATGCAAAATTAATCTCCAAGCTGATTATATCAGAGGTGACTCCTCTTGGGTACACTTAATACCCATGGACGACCTGAACCAGGGATATGGTCTGCAGCAATTAAACAAGGGACTTGTTAGGACTTTTGGATAGAGCAGAGGACAGAAGAGATAGAAAAAGATACTTTTTAATTATTATTAATATATATTTTTTAAAGCCATGTGGAGGTTGAACAGACATCCAGAAAGAAATGTCTGAAAGACTGGCCATGAGACTGAACTGCGATAGCTGGTAGATCTGGTAATGATGAGGAATTTGAATTCTGCTTGCAAATGAAACCACCCAGAGACAGAATGGGATGCTGAAAGAGGAGGAACCAAGGACAGAGCCTTGAAGCTCCCAAAGCTGAAGAAAGGCCAAAGAAGACCTCCCAGTTGAAGGGGTGGGAAAATCACATACAGGGAAGACAAGAAGAGCGTTGTTGCCTGTGTTGAGCATGATGGAGAGGCCAAGATAGAGGAGGAGGAGGAGAGTGGAGTCCTGCAAGCTGATTTACAATAGATCATTACTGATTTCCCTTGCTCATCCCTGTCCCTAGTGATATCTGAACACCAAAAACGTGCAACGTCCATGTCCTCAGTTCCCACATGTAAAGCAGAAAAGGTTATTCACAGCCTGGTGGAATAAGCAGACATCTGCAGACATCTCCATCCCTGATGGAGAGCTGAGGCTGTGCAGGAAAGAGAGAGGAAAAGGAGGGAGGAGAAGCGAGTTATTCCCAGCTGCCCAGTGCTGGAAACAGAGCAGTGGGAAGTGCTCCACAAGCTGAGAGCAGTGGCAGTAATTGAAGGTGGAAGTGGTGGGAGACCAGGCTGAGGCTGTCAAAAGCATGTGGAACAGGAAACTTGAGGAAAACAATTGAGAAGCCAATAATATCATTGGCAAGGGAAGTGCTGAAGTCCAGCAAGAGATCAAGAACATCAGGATGAGGAGGGAGAGGAAACAAGGAAAACAAAAGATAAGGGGCAGGATCATGCCAACACAACCCCACGCATGTGTGGACAGCAGCCTGTGCAGCGACCAAAAATATCAACTCGCTGTCTTCTCCAAGGAGGCTGTGCAAAGCCGCTTCTGGACAAAGATTTTGGCCAGGGAGAGAAGGCACGTGGCTGGTGTGCAGCCAAAGGCTTGGTTCTGAGGTGACTTTCTCCCTCTGTCGATTAACTGCCTCTGCCCCAAAGTACACACACGAAACAGTCCATTTCCCAGCCAGTGTGTGTGTTTTTTTTTTAACTTACCCTACACTTTCCACTGATTGCTAGTGACACAGGCCTGATGGCATTTATATCTGGTTATGTTTCTCTTCTCTCTTCCCTCAAATTTGTATTTACACTGCTGCTTTGTGGTGTGTGAGATGGGGAGAGCCTTTATACAATATATGTCAGGCGATCTTTATTAAAAAAGAGGCAGAAAAACGGAGAAGTGAATGATTTGGTAGAGCAACTCAATAAGCCAAAACATATTTTACAAAAAAAAGAAGCATCGGCAGTCATGTAGTATAATATCATACACTGAGCAGGATTCGTGGCTGTGCATAAGTTAGTGCAGTACCTTGACAGATAAAAAGATAAATGAAATCTTCCCTCTGCTCGCAGAAAAATGGTTCTCGCACATTCCCTTGTATCTCCAGTCATTGCCAAACTCCCATTTTCCTTCTCCATGAACTCAAAAGCTGGGGATGAAAAGGCTTAGAGAAATTTTGCCAACCTCTAGCTCTGTATTTTCTGGCATTGACATTTAATTATCTCTGTGGGCATGTGGCGGGCAAGTCTGTTGCCGAAAATTTTTTGTACACAGAGGATGAAATTTCTCATGTTGATTAGAAGGTGGTACCTGAGCTGGGCTGAGGAGGTTCAATGCCTTTTAAAATGATTACTTGTGTATCAACAAAAACCTGTAGGGTGCTTTAGTGAGGAAATAAGAAAGTTTAGCTGCCAGTGGCAGCTAAATGTCTAATGCCCCAGCTCTGTGTCACTTTACACGTGCACTGCACTTAACCTGCGTGAGCTGCTGGAGGGGACGGGGAAGCCACAGGGCCATGTGGTGGCTCCATGGAGGTGTTTACCCCCATGAGATGCCCTCAGACCGCGTGTCCAGGCAGAGGATTTGGATGCCCATGGGTGCACACAGTGTCTGTACCTGGCAGTGGCTGGGACCGAGCTGACCAAGAGGGTCAGGCTTTCCTCTGTCTCTGCTTTCCACTTCCAGGCCACTTTGACGACACAGAGAACAAGGACGGAAAGGGATGAAAAATGAACTTGACACCTGTCACTCGCCCCTAGGCAGGACCCAGCTGTAGCCCAGCCAGCTGCTGTGCCTGCAGCTTTGCTGCTTCTGTTTTCCTGAGCCGAAGTGCCCTGTGTTGTTTAAAGCCTGTCCTCCTTCACAGCTGCTCTGTTAGCAGCTTTATGGATTGGCAATTGGTTTTCCTCTGCATTTCAGGAGCAGCCTTCCTCAAGCACCGTCCTTCTGCCCCCCCGTCCCTCATGGAACAAACCAGAGCTGAATATTTTCAAACCCCCTCCCCTACCTCTGAGGGAAGCAGAGACATACACGGCTCCTTACAATAAGCAGAGAGTGTAAAAACACTTAGCAAGCTCTTGCCTAGACAAATACAAAGCAGCGAGCCCAAACTTTCCAGCTGGGTGGGTGGTACTGTTACTTTGGTGTCAGGGTGGGCTGGGTGCCCGAACTGTTTCTCCTCTACCTGACCGAGCCCCTGCCCACGTACTGCACAGCCTCTGGCCATAAATCCCCTCACCACTCCCCAGTTTATCACACAAGCACGAGTGTTTTACACTGTGTGCTGCCCGGGAAGGTGCCCAGTCCCCAGCTCCAGCTGTCTGTAGGAGCACCGTGGGGAAATACCTTGTCAGGCCTAGCATACGATGAGGCTTGACAGGCCTCATGGTTCGCTGGGTTCCTTCAGCCAGGGGGCTGAGTGTGCTGTTCATGATGCTCTTGCCATTGCTGGGGTGCCCCAGGAGGTGGCCATCACCAGGACGACCTGGTGGGCCTGGTTCCCATCTTCTTTCTGGAAAGGAAGGGAAGGGAAAAGGCACCAGGATCGGGCCGTGGGCTGGGTGAATAGCCCTGGAGGCCTGTGTCTGGTCTATATATGAGCTGTCACTACAGTGTGCAAGATGGGGATGCCTCGGGAGCTCTCCAGATGATACACAAAGGTCAAAATAAGAGCAATGCAGAGTAATAAGAGGGGAAAAGACCCACAGCGGTGGCTGTTCTGTGTGAACACCACCTTGTGAGCCACTTGGAGGAAGACTTTGATGGTGGATGCTGTAGCAAAGGGAACCAAGGGGAGCTTTGGGGTGGGATATAGGAAAGGAAGAAGGGTGGTGCATAAGGTCCAGGCCTGGAGAGGAGAAGGAAAGGTTAAAATGCCAGGAAAGGAAGCTATCCATTATACTGGCTTATGTGTGTGGTGGTCTGGGGAAGGATTATGGTTGCTCTGTGGGGATGGGGCTGAGGTGACAGTAACAGTTCGGTGACTGTGTGGCCCAGCATGAAGTAGCGAGCTGTCCATGGATTTTAATTGCTCTGGGAAACATCTGGCTAGGATTAGCGTGCCCATGGCCAGAGCAGCTCCATTAGCCGTCCCTTCGGGGAGGGAGAACCAGTGGGATGGCCATGGTTGGCATGCAGGGAGAGGCAGGGATAATGACTAGAGCAAATAACTCAAAGCAGGGGCCTCCCTCAGGACCTCCATGAAGCACTCTGTAGGACCTCCCTGTTCTGCATGGACCACAGTGGCAGGCCAAGGGAGCTCTCCTCCTGCCTTACAGCACCACAGCATCCCCCACCAGCAACACAGCCCTGTGATACCCAGGCAGAGGGGAGGGCAGGGGGGTGGCGTGCCCCACACCATCCTACCCCATCCCACATGTCCATCATCACAAGCTGATGCCTCTGCCCCATCAGCTCAAAGTCCCCTCACAGATTTATTCATCCACATGGGTCTCCAGGGGAAGGGCGACACAAGCATCAGCACTGGGTTGCTTGACCCCAGCTTGGTCCGAGCAGTACTTGAATTTTCAGGGTGCTCGGTGAGAGCATACTGTGGTAGCCAGTAAATGTTTTCCATATGCTATTCATGTTCTTATTGTTCTTCTGACAGGTGATACCTTTTTTCCACTGAAACGGTATCCCCTCATTGGCAAGCTGTGGGTCGGCGAGGGGGAGATGTGGTCTGTTCCAGTTAATTCTGTAACTGCGATCTCACTGCTGACAGAAAGCATTTGGGAAGCTTCTTAAGCAACCCTAATGATTTTACATTGTGTACACCTAGCGGAGCACTCAGCCTTTCCAGCTCTGCTGGTGCGTTAACATGTCATGTAATGAAACTATTCAGCCGAGATTAGAGGAAAGCTGGAGGAGCAGACAGTGGGGAATTGGTTAGATGCATGGCTGTGTCTTCCTGACACTTATATTACCAGGGTCACAGAAACAGGCAGAGTGGAGCATGAAATGACTACATTACTGTTAATTTATTAAACAAAACAAATTGATATTAAGCAGTCTAAAAGAAAGAGGACATGTCTCCAAAAGCCAGCTGTTGCAGCACCACCCTCATGTACATAGACAGCAGTTTTTTGCCCCAGGCTCCCAAGGCACACCTTGGTCTGAACGCTGCAGCTCTCAGTTTGCAGATGGGGATCAGGATGGCAAAATTCACTTGTCCACTGCCTGTCCACAGTCTGAGAGCAATACCGGGCTTTGGGCAGGGTTTTTGCGTGCTGGTTGTGTGCTGTACCTCATCGGCCACACTGCTGCGCTTGCTAAAATGAGCAACAAATTACCTACTTAAAAAACACCCCCCTATCCAATGATGTCCTTTCATTTCAGACAAGGATTAACATTTCTGCACAGCAGCCCTCAAAAATGCCTATAGCTCACTAAATTGCAGTTGAATTAGATGGCAGTTTCTGTTCCCCAACAGAAGCCTCCCCCATGCCTCATTATTAATAGTTTTCAAATGCTGAAGTTAAGTCAACAAAATTGCAATTGTTTTCCCCATAATCTGCCAGCCAAGGGAGGGAGTATTTATGCAGATATTGCTTGCAGTACTTGAGAAAATGTTTGTTTGTGGTTTTTAACACAGGACTGCAAATTTCCAGCAGAGCCCTCCTGGGTTATTTCACAGTCCTATGCATCGGGATTTCAGCGGCGGAGGAGGAGGAGGAGGACAACCATCTGCAACCCCCACAAGCACCGGGCGGCTTTCGATCCCGTGAGTCACTCCCATTAGGTTCAGGGGACTGCGTTTGTAAGCACCACTAAAAATTCACATGGGTTTCAATGTTTTCCCTGGAAAGTCTTCTAGGGAAAATTATTTAGAGAATGGAGAGCTTTCTCAGTGCCGTGAACAGAAGAAATTATCTTTCTTTTGTTCATTCATTCCCTTTCTTCCTGCCTGCCTTCCCAATCCTCTTTTACTTCCCTTCCCTTCTTTCCCTCTCTTCTTCAATACAAATAATTGAAAATCTGTCATTTTGGAATTCCTTTGTCCCTTCAGAAGGCGCTGAGCAGTATTTCCAGAATAGCCCAGCCTGCTCTTTCAATCCATAATTCATCATCCTAAATTGTTGTTCACTCGCAGCAACCCTGAACAAAATGTTACAGACGCAGCATAAAGAGAAGAAATCAAGCAAATGGAAAAGGGACAAAAGGAATAGCGGCAAACCACAAGGGTATCTGCAAAGAGAAATAATTTCATCCAAAAGGCTCCGCAGCTCCAATGGAGGTGTTCACTTGCCTGTTTTACATCCCGGTGTTGCCGTTTACGTTTCCAGGTAATGAACAAGCACAAAATTAATCTCCTCATTTCAGCTCCAGGTGTCTACTGTGGCAGAAGAAGTCCTTTGTAACGCTTTAAGCCATGACTTGTTGGGTGGAAACACATGGGGACAAGACTGAGAAAGACAATAGAGAGGGAGTTTTATGGATTGCAACCTCTAATCTATCTTTAACTTTAGGCACATCAACCTCTGGAAGCTGTGATCTGGCATCAGCTCCTCTCCATACTCTGCGAAGTGCCACCAGCTCCACCATCAGGAGCAGGGCTTCGGCAGAGTCATTAGAGAAGACAGGTAGGTATGAAAGCCAGTCAGGCAAGAAAGGATCCCAAGAGTTGGAATAATTGCAATATTAACTACAAGTCTGACTGCCTGTTCCCGCTCCCATTGATGTCAGTAGGGAATTTTACTGTGACCTTCAGGGAAAATAGGATCAGGCTCATTTTTGGGATGAGCAGTTCAAAACCTGGTACAAAATGCTTGGACACATGATTGCACTGGGACTTGAATCTTGTTTTTTTTTTTTCCTGATGTTCCCATGCCAGGATGTCCAAGAGATTAGATTAAAAGAAAAGATTTTAAGGTCCCCCTGACAAAAGAAATAAAATGGAGAAAGCCGTGGAGTTAGTAAATGCAGTTATTATCCATTCATCCCATTTATCCCCTTAGGCGTGTGGCATTTGGATTAGTGTTGTGTTTTATATACACTGGTTTAAGTTAGTCTTGATGCTTCAAATACTGCCAGCAAAAAATAAAATAATAAAACAAAATGGTAAGCACACTGGAAACCTTTTAAAAGCTTGCTCAGCTGTGAGAAAGAGGGGTTAAGTCCTTGATCCAACAAGGTGTTTAAACATATGCCCCTATTTTAAGCACGTGAGTGGGCCCATTGATTTATACTTAAGACTCCTGGGCCCCCGGCTGGGCAGTGCAGCGATGCACGTGCTTGGCTTTCCGCTGGCGTAGTCCTGTGACTTTCCTAAGGAAGCTCATGTGCTTGGCGGGGCCAGTGCCGAAGGGGGATTCTCTGGGAGGCGGATGGCGCTGCAGCAGGGCCAGGTCTGGAACAAAAAATTTCCCAGGTCTGTGTCTCTGGCTCGGTCACCACCTCTCTCCCAGCTCTTTAACTCTGTTCAACTATTTGTAGCTTTGGGATAAGCGGTAACAGCGAGAGAGTTCCTCAGAAAACAAAACAAAACAAAACAAAACAAAAAACAACTTTCATTCAACATTTTGGCACTCGTAGCTCTGGCCTTCACCAGACATGGAAAAGAGAAGATGTAGCCAAAAAGTTTAGAGTCTTAAAGGAAAAGATACTATAAACGTGTTTTTAATCAGGCAGAGGAGTTTTGGGAAGCAGAGAGGAAACAACAATTTGGGTCTAATTCTGTTCCTTCTGGCAAAATAGCCTCCCCCTGCATGAGATCACTAGTGTGGCTTTCCTCCAAGCTGATAACAGAAGTGCCTGCCTCGTATGCCTTGCTCACATGCTCAGCTAAACCCTGAGCCAGATTTGGGGCTAGGAGGGATTTTCCCCTCCAGTCAGAGGGGCTGGTTCAGTTTCCCCCTTCTCTGCAGGGTGAAGCCTGATCTGCTCCCCCAGCGTGCAGATCCTCTGCCAGCCATCTGCCAGGGGCCTTAGGTGGGAGCAGCCCCCAGATGGTCCCTTCCCACCTCAGGTTTGGCCCTAGATCTTAGTGGTGGGGAGAAAGGCCTGCTACAGGGAGTAGCTGCTGGGGTGTTTGTGGGTGAATATTATCACAGGAAGGGGGTGAGGTGGATACAGAGCACGTGGTCTGTTGATTCGTGTTGACAACTGAAATATCTCCCGACTTGCTGCTAATGCATGAAACGAGCTCTACTTCCCAAGCAAAAGCAAGTCTTGGCACTGGGCATGGAGCGAAGCCCTTGGTGGGAGCTGAGCAGCGCAGGCACTTTGAGCAAACCATGCAGGGAAATACCTGCTAGCTGCGGGAGGAGGCAGGGACGCTGGGGATGGAGGGCGCTGGGGCTGTCTGCAATCCCGTCTCCTTGGGCCTTGCCCAAGCCTCTGCAGTTTGTTTATACAATAGTAATCCCGAGCACTTCACGTGACAGATCCCTGGTGATTCATTTCAGGGGAGTTACGCTGATTTACACTGCTTGAGGCCTTGGCCTATATTTTCCAAAGGATCCTCCAACATTTCCTGATGAAAAATACCAGAGTGGTCTAATCAGCAGAGGGCTGGGTTACCGTGGTCTGCGGGCTTGGATGTGCAGACCTCTTCTCCCCCCAGCCTCCCCCGGGGAAGCCCCAGGCACAAACCAACTTCGTAGGGATGCAGGATGAGGCCTGGAGGCACCAGGGTGCCAGGACCTTATCTGCTGATTCTCACCCCTACCTGTGGTACTCCATCTTTCAAAAGCTGTGGTGCACCCCGCTGTGGGCCCTGGATTTAGACATTTTGATGTTGATTATCTCCTCCAGTTCCAAACTGCACCCCAGAGGCAGCCCCCTCCTTTTGCCTAAATGAGGCAGAAATGGGCCAACAGTGCATTAGAGCCTGCAAGATCCTACTCCCCGAAGGAAGATGAAATAGCAGTTGGGCCTTGACTTATTCTGCACGTTCCTGTTGCTGTGCGGCTCAGAAGCAGGGAACTGTTTTTGCTGGTGCCTGCCAGGGCGAACCATTTGGCAGGAGGTGGGAAGAAGGAGAAGAGGCATGACTGGAGAGGGAAGGAGATGCCCTCTGTGCTGCTGAGCCCGTCTCTGCTTGTGAGCAGCCCCTGCAAGCTCCATCTCCCCCAGGCTCCTGCTTCCTGCTGTGGCCATCACACGTACCCCCCTCACCACCCTCCAGCTCCTCATCCAGAGCTTCCCCACAGGACACTGTGCCCCTTTGAGGTGGGCCAGCACAAGGGTAGGCAGCAACCGAGGTTTGCTATCCAGCGAGGAGAAATTTAGTCCCTCTGTGCCTGTGGAACAATGGAGAAAGGGTGCAGGAGGAGAGGAGGGCTGAGGAAAGGACAGCATACAATCTAAACTAGATTGTTTGCCAGGATTTTGAAGTCTCTCTAAACCATATTATTAATACCTTGACAAGGCTTGCTTACTTTCTTTTTTCCTGTCTTTCCGTTACGGGATTGCAAAACTCTTTTCCAAACAGACTTATTTATTTCCTGTTACTAAAAGTAGCAGCAGTGTTTTATAAGCACGCTGGGGAAGAGGGGGGCACCTGAAGAGAAAAAACAGCCGTCCTCTCCTCCACCTGTAGCTGAACTTCCTTCCTCCTCTGTGCTCTCCTGCTGGGGCTCATGCACACGAGGGGCTGTTGTGGCTTCTGCAGGTGCCACAGCAACTTGATAGCACATCTAGGTTCACAAAGAGCCCAGCGCTGCCTTATTCGAGGCAAAATGCCCCCCTTTTTGCTTCAATAGCTGGGAAAAGCTGAGGTGCTGAGTTAGGAACACAACATGCCTACATGCAGTGAGGTTTGAACGGAGCTTCGCTGCTCTGTTATGGATTTGTTTTGTAGGCTTTCACCTGGAATTCATTTTAGTGATTACATCATGCAAGCTCTGGCGAAAAGGAGTTGATAACAGAAACATTGGCTTCACTTTAGCTAGAGCGATGAGAGGGCAATATTGCTGGCTGTGATGATTTAATCTTGCTTGGGCTGTTTTGTCTTGGGAAATCTGAAAGTCTTCCTTGGGAGAGGCAGCAGCCGAGGGGACCCAGGCCTGAACCAGGCACTCAAGTCAAGAGTAGCACATTCCTAAAGCTGAAGCTTACTCAAAACCAGCCTTTCTATATCTCATTTCACCTTTTGGTCTAAGCCAGACAGGGCTTCACCAGCAGGTGAGGAGGACTGGTGTTGGCTCCTGCCAACCACGACCAGAGGCATGATTCTGCAGACACATCCCTGAGGTGGGAGAAGGTTCAGACCCAACTGAAGAGGAGTTCCTGAGGTGAAATGAGCACCCAGGGAAGGATTTTGTCAGGCTGGAATAGAAGTTAACAGCAGACACTGCAGCTGATGAGGGTGGGAGGATTTTCTATCTGAGGTTGGCAAGGGTACACTAACGAGTATCATCTGAATTAGGTAACGATGTGCTTCCGTGTAGGGTTGCCTAACTCTCTTGCTGTGCTTTCAAGCTGAACATATGTTTTCAATTATTAACATGATTAATGGGAATGAGGTGACTTGAATCCCAATGAGCTCTATCCTACCATTGCATGCACAGTCCACAATATGGTAATGTTTATGCAGCGTGGAAGTGCACGATTTGCTCCACTGGGAGGGCTCTTCAGAGGCACAGGTGCCTAACCCTCAGCAAGTTTAGAGATCCACCATTAAAGCCACTTGCTGTATGAATTCCTGGGCAGCTCTTTGGTACCATGACCTGCTCGTGAGCACCCATGCCCAGGTAGCTTCTGCCTCTCCAGGAGGACAGGGCATGGAAATTGCCGTGCAGGAGCCAATTCATACAGTACTGTCCTGGTCTGGTCTGGGTTTTGGTCAGGAGCCCCAGAAGAGCTGGAAATAAGAAACCATCTTCCTCCCATCATCATCTGGGACAGACTCCAGGATTTGTAAGTCTCCAGTTCAGCCGAGATTCTCGACTGTTTCGTGGGGACTCTAAACCTACCTGTCCCTTCTTGGTGGACAAGCTTTGCTAAGGTGTGTATCATTTTTATTAACCTCTATGCCATTGGGAAGGGAATAAATAAGGTTCAGGATGTGGAACAAGGAAAACAAACTTGAAATTTCTTGTATTGCTTAATTCCTCTCCAGCTGCCAAATTCAGAAGTCATCCATATACTCGGACCAATTTTTCCTCCATCAGTTAAGCACTGGTCTAATTCCTTCTGACATAAATATATATGTCACTCACCCACAATCTGAAATTCTCTCTCTGGAAGTGAGTCATTCAGCTCCTCACAAACAGAAAAAATGTTGGGTAGAAGCATGGTTGTACAGGATAAATGAATTTGCTGAAGGTCCAAGCCAGAAATGGATGGAGAAACAACCTCCTTCAGATCAACAGAAACAAAGTAGTGCCATGAGCACTGAACTGATGAAGACAGCCAGTCCCATCCGCTTGGGTCTGGTGGCTGAATGAAAGTTCCCATTTAAACTTTCCTAGGATTGCTAGACTTTTAAATTTGCTGTCTCTTGCAGATTCTGTGGGTTAAGATGAGGATAAGTTCATATTACATCTTTTACGTCAGCATGATACAGATAGCGGCTTTCTCCTCTGTCTGGATGCCTATTTTCATGGATTCTGTAAGAAATAAGTTAGCTCCAGGTGTGGCTGAAGCTGCTAAAAAGGTTTGCGATTACAAGGAGAGCAAGCATGCAGAAAGAGATGATTTCATAAATCATTATTTCCATGGGAAATGTGACTAAAAATTGCTATACAGTGCAAGTGCAGATGGCTTTTTTTGCAGTACCAGCAGTGTGCATGTGTGTATGCAGATATACAGTATCAGTTAGCATCGGGAAGCTGCGTGACTAAATCTCCTTCTCAGTTTTGAAATATTCTCTCTCTATATGTACATATGGGTATGTACACATACATATAAATGATATATCGTCCTGTCTGTCTCTGTGCATGTGTGTGTATATGCGTGCGTTATTCTGTCAAAGCACTCCATATATATTTAGGCATTGCACAGCATTGTTAGAATAGGCTGGGATGTGATTACTTGTCCTACTGCACTTCAGACACAGTCTTGTTCTTCTCTAATTTACCAAATCAAACAAGTAGACTGCATATTAAGACTCTTAAATTCAACCACTGGAAAGAGGAGGGCGTGCATATTATTGCATGCATGCAATCGGTGATTTGCAGTCATACAAAGGTTGCACACATTCAGGCAAGAGACAGATACGTAATGCAAAAGCAGTAAAACCATCCTGGTTAAGGACCTATGGCCACAGTGATTACCACAATCTGAGCACCCACATGCTAAGGGACACAGTCACCTGTACGTTTGACCTCTTTCTGTGAGTAATTTTACTGTTAGCAAGCGCAAAAATTCATGTTAGAGGAATGATCTGAGAGTGCTTACGGGTGGAATTTCCATGTATGACTGTAGCTGGGATCTGTACAAATAAAAACTTGCCTGCTAATAACCCGCGAGTTCCCAGACTATAAAATACCTATAATTGAATCTGAACTCACTGCTGTTTTGCTTGGGCGAGCAGACGTGAAGGAGTCTGGAGCGACACCAGTGAAGTGAATGCGCGTTGGCAGAAGGCATGGAATGGGCTTGCTGCTGCCGTTCCTCGGGGTTTGCGATCACAAAAAGGTTGCTGTCAAACAGCACCAATTTTTGGTAATTGCCGAGGATGGTGATTCCATTACCCGTCCTCCGAGACATCCAGTTTTGCTGAGGAAGGGATTTTTCAAACAGAACCTATATTTAGGGTCAATTGGGATTCCCGTTTTCTGAAGCTGCTGTTATGTGGTGCAATGCATCGGTGGGGGGCTCTGCTCTCGAGCTGCCAGCATGGGCAGAGGAGCAGGAGCCAGAGCCCCCTCCTCAGCTGAGCAGAGCCTTCAGCTGCCAGCAGCACCCTACCTGACCACGCGTTCTTCTGCCCACAAACTTGACAGCTGCAGTGAATTTTAAGCAGAGTCAGATATTGTTTAACAAGCAAATTTTACTGTTTTTTTTTTTTCTTTTTTCCCTGCTTCTTGCAGGTTTCAGGTTGTAAACAGTACTTAAACCTTCCCATTTGAATCTTTTAGATCTACTTTTATACCTGGGTGGCAGACCCTCAGCTCGGTAAGGAGTACTTTGATGAATCCCCATGCATGCGTAACATAAAAAGGCACAAAAAAGGCCTCAAAATCACTTCTGAAAGAACTGTGCAGATTTGACTAAAATATAGAGGTATACTGATAGTGAAGTAAAACAGACAATCTTGTGTTTGTGTTTTGAGATAGAATGACAGTGATAACACAGCATTTGTTACTGCTGCACTGCTATTTATATGGGTCAAAGTCAGCCAGTTCAGACAGAAGAAAGCACTGTGGAGTGTTGGGGGGTGGTGGTACAAAAATGCTAGTTTTGCTGTTGGAAACTGCCTGTTTAGAACATCGCAGCAGGGGACCAGTCTCATACTTTTTAAAGTACATTTAAATTAAATGTTTGTTTGAGAGGTCCATTTGAATACTGCCCCCAAAACCAGTAGCTGCTCATCACAGCCAGAATGGGGAAGCTTTTGGCACCCATTGTCATAGCCCCCAGCGGTGTATGCTATGAGCCTCTGATGCGTGGAGGGGAAGAGTGGGTGCAGATACAGTGAGGTGCAGTTCTTCCAGAAGTAGTAATTTTTTTGCTTGGAACATCATGGAACCTGTGGAAGAGAGCCAAGCTATTCCTGAATTTCAGTCAAATTTTCAAATCAAAGATTTCAAAACACCTTGTGTTTGTGGTTTTAAAGTTGAATGTTTTGCTTGGGGAAGCCTGTGGAAATCTCCTTTATTATTATTCCTATTAAAGGATGGCATAATTTGAGATGGAAACAAGTTACTTTATTTCAAGTCAAACAAAATATTTCAGGAAAATGCATTACAAGGGCTGATACTTGTTTCACAAAACCTCTAATTCATTCTGGTTCACTTTGGTCTGACCCCACATTGCAAACCATGCTGAAAAGCCATGTGCTGCAAGCCTTGGACCCAACTTTCTTCCAGCTCTGTGTTTCCCATCCCAGCCCTCCTGGGCTGGTGGGACGTGTCCTGGCACAGGTGGGACTCACCTCTGATGGGTGGGTGCTGTCAGACAGCCTCTCTGCTGGTGCACAGGCTTTTTGGAAAGAGCTGGTGGTCTTCCTCTAGAAGATCCCTGGTCCTGTCCCTTGTCCAGAAGCTATTGTCACCTGGTGGAAACTCCCTTTCTGAGAATCCACGTCTTCTGGTTATCCAGGTGGTGGCTTTTACATGAGCAGGGTGGGCATGTCAGGAAACATCTAAAGGAAACCTGCACTATAAGCAGTGGGGGGTAAACATTCCTCTCTGTGGAGAGATGGAAGACAAGACCCAATAACAAGTGCTTTTCCAGCAGATGGCTTTTGTACTTTTTGCTTTGTTACATACAGAATAAATTTCTCTAACTCATTCATGAAAATCTCACTTTGTTTGTGAAGTGCAGTCAACTGTTCTGAGTAAATATTTATTAGACACTAATACACGGCTCGGTATTTCCTAAGTGTATTTTCCGAAGACTAAAACTGTGCTCCTCGTGCACAGACCTGGCCTATGCACAAGTGTCTCATCGTTTCTAATCCTCTTCATTTCTCTATTCCTTCATTACAGGTTTTCTTCTGGCACTTGATGATATGCCTTAAACCTGATTTAAATGTATTTGATTCAGAGACGTTTGCCCATGTGATTCCCGTCTGGATGTAGTATTAATAACAGCTACACAATATTTCATTATCACAGCAGCAGGGATGATATGATCTTGTGGTTTTATCCTACTCCCAGATGAATTCTGTGGGAAATCTCCCTTATCTCTGGTAGGAGTAAGCATGAGTCCATGACAATTGCAAGTCATTGGGATCGCCCTTTGAAGCGTGTGTTGAGGGGCTCGGGAGCCTGGCTGAGTCCGCAGGGATGTCTTGTGCTTTGTGCCACCCCAGTCACAGCTGGAGGCCAGAGGCCAAGCCATGGGGATGGCCGGGTGCTTGCTCCAACACAGCAATGCTTCTGCTTGCATCAGAGAGGGCAGTGGCCCTGAGCACCTGCCTGCAGTGTCTGAGTTCAAACAGCCGAGATGTGTATCGACAGCAAGTAGCTCCCAGTCCAAGGTACTGATTTGCGATGTGAGATGCACTTAATACCAGAGTGAAACAGCTGGCGTTCACCTGCTCATCCGTAGCCCCGAGTCATTTATCTATCACCCATTGAACAGCACTTTATTACTGCAGCTTTTTCTTTTGTGCCTTACACTCATGTTCAAAAGAAAAGTACCGATCCACAGAAAAATCTCCCTTGTCAGTACCCTGTGACTAGAAATCCCTTGCTTCACTGCAGCATTTCTGAACAGCAGGAGAAGAAAGGACAATTTCTGAGACGGATGTTGTTCCATCAAGGCTTTTGTGCCTTTTGCGTTCATCCAGCCTTTTTATTTTCCCCCAGTCCTCTCTCACAAATAACAAGTGGTACACTGTAGGCAAGTCTGGCAGGTCATCATGATGCAAAGGTTGGACTGTATGTTAAGGGAAGAATTCAGATATCTTTAATGCTTCTCTCATTATCCCCAGAACACCACCAGTTTGCTTCATGGACCTGCACTATAATCTGCCTGATAACATACGCTATTTGACCTATCACGGTCACAGGTTGTTGTTTTTATTGCTCTGGAATATTTGGTTAAAAGTGATAGTTGTCTTGCTATAAGCATACAAGGGAAGTGTATTTCGCTGTACTGAAGGCAATGACCTGTGTCTATGGGAATCCCATACGCAAGTCATTTCCTTGTATCTTTTTGGTTATGCTTCAAATTTTGTTATCATTATTTATTTATTGAGCATTGCCAATGCACTCAGTTTTGTACACTGCGAAGGAAAAACATACAGTGCCTGACTCTCAGCCAAGTTAAACTGGCGTGTTGTGCTCTGGTGAGTCTGAGCTTCCCTCCCTTATCTTCAGGGCTTACCATCAAAGGGTTTCACACGGGTGTATTAAGTACCAACCTCTTCTTTGTTTCATTTGCTAGCTCTACATTCAAGCACCTTAGGGGATCTGGCCTTGCTGAGAAACTGGGACTTAAATCAGCACCAGTGGGAACTCCAGAACCTCATTCCTAAACCACACCGACCTGCTTTCCCTTTTATTTTCTCTCATTTTTCATCCCCCTTCTTGCATACTGTATCTTATCAGAAGCCAACGCCACAAGGCTTCTCTTATTCCTTTGAACACAAAAACAAACTTCTCATGGACATGAATAGCACATGATCAGGGCTTTTGGTAATGAGAGCTGTTCGCCAAAAGAAGTTACCCTTCATTACCCTCTTCCTTCTCACACCCCTAAACATCGATCACCAAGGGGCTGTGAAGGGTCCCAGTCTTTCTGGGGGAAGATTGTTTCTGCGTGGGCTCTGCAGGTTGCTGAGCAGCCCTCGCAGTCCGTATTACATCCTGCATGGCTGTAGTCCGGCTGGTGTTAAAACTGAGCTGGCACATTAAGCCTAGGTGGCACATCAGCTGCAGCTGGACTTGTCCCAGCTCCAGGGGCATGAGTCAAATCTGGGAGATAATAGGAAACGTGACAGCTTCTGTGAGGACGTCAGCCAAAAGCAGTTAATGTATAAGCAAATAGATCAGCAAAGAGCTGAGGAAACACATCCCCGGGTGCAGTAAGAAAAGTAAGCACAGGAAAGGATAGAATTAGAGAATGGAGCTGGAAGAGAAGGAATGGGGAAGAGACTGGTTTAAAAAAAAAAAAAAAAAAGGATTTTACTGAGAGTTCATTTTTCTTAGGGGAAGCTGGGAGGGAATTTGGGGAATGGGAAGAAAGAAACTAGAAAAATGATGAGCTGTGAAAAGAAGGCTAAAAAGGAAGATATTAAAGGAGGTTAAAAATGTTAATAACGGCATGTTGAATTAATGGGATGGGAAAAATCAACTGTGAATGGAAGTAAAAAGCATGGAGAGCCAGACTTTGTTGTTGTTATCCACAACAAGCCAGTGAACCCAGGGGGGTGCTCTGCAGAGCAAAGGGCTGCTTGAGAGGAAGGAGCAAGAAGGTGAGGCAGGCGGAGGATTGGATGGCTGAGAAAGTGCAACAGAAGAGACAAATTCATGTTCCTGTAGGGAGGCTGATGCCAGGATGCTGTGGAAAGAAATTTTGATTTTTTTTCTCTCTGCAGCGTGCTGAGAGGCCGGAGACTGGGCAGGTCTGGGGGTGGCTGAATGGTCTGCACAGGAGTGCAGGTGTGAATCTCCCTCTCCAAAGGTTTTCTTGTGCTTTTCCATGGTGGCTTAAGGCTCACCTGTGTGCACTGTTCAGTGACTTCTCCTGATGCTGCTCTCTGATGTCTCTGAAGCCCAACGGCTTGTAATGAGCAAGTTAGAGTTCCACCAGGCTCCTTCTGTTTTTCTGACTTAAAGTCTTTTTTTGAACTAAAAAAGCTTTCTGAAAATGCAGACAATTTCATTTGTTTATTTATTTATTCGCCCAGGAAAAAGAATTACTGTGGGAAAACTTCTACGTTTCTCTTTACTACCTCTTCACACAGGTTTGGCTGTCTGTCATGGCCTGGGGAGGATATTCTCCAACCGTAACAAACGCACTGCAGGAGATGCAAGGAAGATCTTCAGTCTCTTTACTTGCACCGCTCGCACTCCTGAGGTTGCCATCCAGTTTTATGCTCTGTGCTAATTGCATTGCTGGGGTTCTGGGGGCCGTGAACAAAATCATTTGTAAGAGCCACTGTGAAACAGGGCAAATCAGCCTGCATGGTGCTCCTTCCTCCTGCAGCTAAACTGTTTCTCATAATTTAAAGTTATCTCGCACACGGTGATACTGCACCACAGTCTGCGGCATGCAGCAGAGACCCAGAAAACCATCGCTCAAGCTACTCCCTGCCACTAAGACAGGGAGCAGGTGAGGGGATGGTGGCATCTTCATTTCCTCGCTGCACAGGCTCTCCCATGTTCTTGTGCTGCAGGGAGGAAGAAGCCTGGTCCTTTCCTCCAGGTAACTGTAATCTGTTACAGGTCTGTAGTGCAGTAGGAGAGGGGGAATTTGTTTGAGGGGGTGCTGGGTTTTCAGGCTCTGGCAGAGATATCTGTTTTACAAAACTCCTTGCCCAGCAGCTTACAGGGGATGAAGTGGAATAATCCTGTGAAATCCTCACTTCTTGGGTCTGGCAGGCAGGGTTTCAGGTCTCACAGCAACTGAGGGCTCACACAGTACCTGCACAGCAGCCCATGGGCCAGGCTGGGGGCTGCAGCATCCTAGCTGCTTGGGCTCTGTCTTCAGCGGGTAGAGATTGGAGCCAGAGGGTCTTCATGGGCACTCAGCTGTACCCATGCCACATAGCTGTGAGTATGTGCAGTGTGCTGGGGAAAGAAGGGGAAAAGCAACCCCCTCACGACACTCACCACTGGGAAACCTACGTATGAAAACAGGGAGCAGAGTTAGGTGATGAGAGCGCTCTCATCTTGTCTACAAGAGCGTGATCCTGAATTCATAACTGCCGAAGTGTTGAAGAGACAGAAAAGCACCTGCAGCTAAGCTTCAGTTGTGTGCAGCTGAAAATAAAAAGGAGTTGGATGGATAAGATAAGATTAAGAAAGTTGAGACGCTGGATGAAACCACTGAGCCTATGTCCCTGCTCCAAGTGGGATCAAATATACCTGTAGTACTGCCAGATCTCCTCCTAAAATCCTCCAGTAGCAGAGAGCTCCCAGTCCCCCTAAGGATTAGGAGCCAGCCTTGGATTTTTGGCCAATATCTAACTTAAATCTGCCATTATGCAGGGTCTAGTTAATTCTTTCTTGAGAAGTGTTCAAAGGGAATAACTGGTCCTTGTCCTTTCTTGGACTATCTTTCACCTGCTGGTGAACTATTATCAAATCTCCCTTCGGAGCTTCTAGAGGGACCAACCCGAGCTATTTCTGATAGGTTATGTTCCCTAAATCTCTTATATTCTTGTTGCTCCTTTTTAAGGTCTCCCACAACTAGATCCAGTTCTCCAGCTGGGTGAAGACCGGTGCCTTGCAGAGCCGAATAAATCCCTGTTGCATATGGTGCTCATGTAATAATACATCTCCGTATGATATTTGCCTTTCAGGAGATTTACCTGCTTTGCTTGTATTTGCTTTGAGTCCTGCTGTAGCTCTCACACTCTTTTTTTTGCAGTCCTTCCACCTTGTCTGTGATTCTGCATTTTATATTTGTACATTTGATCTTTCATCTTTTTTTTTTTTCATGGAGTGCTTTGTACATGTTGTTACTAAATTCTGTCTTGCTAGTTTGGGAATATTTCTCTAATGTCTTGAGATCATTTTGAATTCTGATCCCATCTTCTGAGGTACTTACATCCACTCCCACCTTGGTGTCATCTGCAAATTTTATAAGTGCACTCTCCACTCCATCATCTCTGAGGATGGCAAGAAGGTACCAAACCAGGTAATAAAACATTCGTTTTTAAACCCTGCAAAGATAAATAGTGAGTTAAGCTTTGATAAAGAACACTTCAAGGTGAAAAAGGTGTAAGTATATCTTAGCTCTATGACTTCTAATCCCTACTTGTGTGGGTAGTTCACACGTGCTACATAGAGGAGTAAAGATTGGAAAAACGTAATCATAATTTCTGTGAGAGTCTTTCTTCCCCTACCAGCCTAACTGCAAATGAAAATGAATGCTGGTAAACAGAAGTATGAAAGGAGCCATATTGTACAGCACAAGATACTACTAGAGAGAAGTTTAGTATTCAGGGAATATACAGCACTAAAATACTTGTCAATGTTGCAGTATTTTGACGTATAAGTGGGACACATCTGAAACCTTATCTTTGCCCTCCATTGCCTAGTGCAAAGAATTGGCACAGTGACAGAATTCATCTTGCTCAGAAGTCAAGATGTTACAAGAGCCATCTCTTAAAAAAAAAAAAAAAAAAAAAAAAAAAGGCAACAAAAAAGCAATACTTCTGTAAGTCTTACAGCCCTGGGTTGGCAATTGCGGCATCTGTACTTTTGACAAGTCTAGGAGATGTTGTCTGAACTCAAAAATGCACAGTTTGTGAACTTGCTCTCTGGGGAAATGTCAAGAAGCACTGAATGAAGAGGATACTTTCATTAGCCTTTGGGATGTTGCCCAAACCGTCGTCAACTTTGCCACTGCTCAGATGATTTTCCCATCTGTGTAATCAGTTGACAAAACAAATCTTTTTGCTTCCAGAAGGTGCTCATCCTGCCTTTACCTGATGCTGTTTTTCCTATGCAGGGTTGTTTTCATGCCTGGAGAGCCAAAGGGAATGATGAGATGAAAACACTGTAAATTTCAATTGCATCTGGTTTTGTTTTAGTTGTTTTTTTTGGGGGGGGGGTTGGGGTTTCTTTTTTATTGGTTGGTTGCTTGTTTGGTTTTGGTGAATTTTGTGTGTGTGTAGATGCGAGCCCTTTGGTTTTTCATTTCTTTGGTTGTCAGAAGCACACCGACTTCTCTCAGATGTGTATCAGCTATTACCTCAAGTTCCCACCAGGACTGTTTCCTAGGCCAGGGCAGTGGGCTGCAGGAGTCACAAAATTACAGGATCTCAGAAGAGCTGAGGTTGGCAGGGCCCTCTGGAGCTCGCCTGGTCCAACCCCTGCTCCAGCAGGGACACCCAGGGCAGGCTGCCCAGGGCCATGTCCAGGCAGCTCCTGAAGATCTCCCAGGAGGAGACCCCACAGCCTCTCTGGGCAGCCTGTGCCAGGGCTCTGTCACCAACACAGTACAGAGCCCTATCAGGACTTCTCCTGGCACTCCATTTTGAGCTTTTTATTTTTTCTGTGCAGCAGAGCTGTGCAATTTTTAAGAACTGAAAGACTGACTGACCCTGCTAAGTATGTGAGATCTGAATCTGTTCGTGTCTTTCAGATGGAAACTCCCCATCTTTCCTCTCTATTCCTTCATGAGCAATGATACGAGCTTGTGGCTGATCAAATCCAGCAGCTGAAGTACCAGTGGGATCCTGAATGTATTTGGTGTCCCATCAAATTCTTTGATACAGCTATACAACAACTCAATGTTTTAGTGAGTATCGTTAAAAACCATCTCTCATGGGTGTATTGGGCCTGCTGATGTTTTCTTGGCTTTTAGAGCAGAAAATCTAACTAAAATAATAATTGTAAGAACTGCCTCATTTTTTCCTGTTTATTATTGTTACTCAAGCACATGGTATGCCTGAAGGTAGGCTGGCCAAGAAAGGAGTGTAGACAAACTAAGAGCAAGCAAACACTATGGAGAGCCAGCACAGAGCATCATGATCCAACCCAGGAAAACTCCAGCTGCTGGGTTAATTATTGTTATTTAGTCACATGCCAGAAAGCATGTGATTAATTGCAGCAAGAAAACGCACTGCCCTTCGTTGACTTTAAAAAGGACTCTGCTTGCCAGGAAGAAAGATGAAATTTGTGAAGTTAATAAGCTGAAACAGAAACAAGGAAGCGGGAGATAAAGCTGACAGTGGTTCTGCAGCAGGTGAGGCTTCCCATTGCATCCAGCCCCTGCCAAGATCTCATCAGAGAGCAGGAAAACCATGACACCCAAGCACGGAGGATGCTGCTTTTCTTCTGGCTGAAATCCTCTAACAGTGGCTTCACAGAGCCCTGGGGAAGGGCAGGAGCCAAGGGAGTTATTTCTTGAGTTCAGGGTTTCCCCGCGGTGTGTAGGTGTGTGCCTGGGTAGCGTGCTGTGACACGAGCCCCTTCCTGACGGGATCCTTGCCTTCAGGTGCGGCGTGCGCAGCTTTGCACCGCTCTGCACTCTCATCAGCAGGAGCTCTGGGTCTGAACTGCTCCAGGGCACGGAGCAGGCGTGAGCCTGAAAGGGCAGATGACTCAGAGAAATCAGGCTTTAGGTGTGGAAATAACGGGCTTGGCAGAGGCTCTACTGGTTAGAGGTAGCGCTTCTGCTGGTGCAGTGGGAAGACGTGTCCCTTGTGCTGGGCTGTCCCACCACAATCAGGATATGCCTGTGTGTACCCAAGCAGAAGGCATGCCCTCTCTTCTGATTCTCCCCTCCTCTTCTCCCTCTCTCTGGGAAAGCTGGTTCTGTTTCTCCACTTCCACCACTTTCTCCCTGTCGCAGAGACGTGGCCTTCTGCAGAGTTACTCCCAGTTTACACCAGTGCACGTGAGATGGCAATCAAAGTCTCTTTCTCTCAGACTTACAGAAGGAATGACCTTGCTGAGGATTTTCTGATGCCAAAAATATTATTTTGGTAGTGAAGGCCTCATTTACACCTGCATGCACTGGAAGTTTGCAAGTAAAACTAAAATTATATGGCCACCTCTCTGTGTTGTGCATGTCTCTCTCAGCTCAGCAATAGTTTGGAAAGCCTGAGACATCAGTGGAGGATACTGCAGTAGAATGAGAAAGGAAAAAAGATCTTCACCTCAGTTCACAAACCTGCATGCCTTCAGCTTACAGAAACATGACAGAAAGGTCTTCTGTTTTCTGTTTGCCTTCTTGGAGGAAAACACTTGCTACTCTACCTGAAACTCTTGAAAGAACAAAGGGCATGGAAAATACATGGTCTCTCTGGTGCGATTGCAGTTTCTCTTTTAAATTATTTTGTGTGATAGGCACTGGGGCCAAGTTCATTATGGTTCAGGAGTGTTACACAGAGGGTGGATCTGGCTACCTCTGCTGGAAGTGGAATGCTGTAAAAGTAATTTCTCCTGATTTGTTGGTTTTAGCCCTCTTTTCAGAAACAATGTATTTCATGATTTCAACAGATGATGATAAAGGTTTGAAGCCAAAAGGGTCATAAAGGCTACAAGGGGGTCAATTTCCTTCCCCTGTGATGAGTGAGCCTATTTACTGTCTGTTCCAACGTACTGAAAAATTATATTTGGGAGAAATCAATATACAACTTCTAGAGGGTATGTGAACTGAAATAGCTGTGAGCATCTCTTTTCTTCCTTACATGAAATATGCTCTTGAGTGTGATACAGAAGACCTGTGTAATTTGTTATAATGACTGTGGGATCCAAACAACAGTTTACAAATTGGCAAATTTGCAAAAGAACACAATAAAGTAATCTGTTTAGTGATAATATGTGCTGTGTGAAAATACTACTTTTAATTCTACAACGTAAAATATTCTTGAGCAATATCTGGGAGTACAACCTATAGTGCTGATAAAAATGCATCACTGGGGGTTATTTGTTTAGCCATGGTTGTAATGCAAAAAGCAGACATGGTGGTAGGGCAGGAGTGTGTGCAGTGGAGTCCTTCACCGGGCTTGGAGGAGTCTCTGGAGGTGAGCACCACTGCTGACATCAGGCTGGACTGTGCATCACGATGGATAGCAGGGGTAGCACACTGGTTTTGAGGCATGGGCTGCACTGTGTGCATCTGAGTGGGAGCCAGCACTGTGAACACAGAAGAATGTGAAGAATATATAAAGTGAATCAAAACCATCTGAGCTGTATTCAGCTTGTCTGCTACGGCACCTCTGGAAGTAACTCGCTGTCAGTGATTTAGGATGCTTCTCCGGGAAATGGGAGACCTGCTTTCAGTGGCTTAGGCTGAAAGCACTTTCTTTAACACCTACTGCAAGGGAAGTGGGGAAGAAGTAAGGAGATGTTTTCCACTTTCCAGCTGAAGCTGAAGTATTGTATAGCAAGGAAAGGTCTTCTCTGGCTGCCCTGCTGGATCACATGCAGAGCTGCCCTGCTGGATCACAGAAGAGAAGCATTTACAATACCTAGGTTAAGTACTTGTTAAGCATCACTTTCTCCCAGACATCTGTACAAGAAGCCAGGGTCTGACATCCTGGGGACCTGGCCATCTGAATCACTTACCGTTCTTCTCACTTCAGATGCTGCACACAGATAGTCTGAATACGGCCTGGTAACTTTGGAAGAAAAAGCTCTATATGGCTTCCTTGTACACTCAGCTCCCTTCCTAACACAATTCTATCATTCCTCTCTCCATTTTATCTTTCTTTTTTTTTCCCTCATTCCCTCACATTTCCTGTGCTTAGCTGATGATGGTTCCAATAGCTAGGAAGGACTTTATTTAGAGAGATAAGCAAAAACCGCTTCTGGCAGAACACTTTGACTTGGGGAAATCTCATTCTTCGTCTCCAGGAATCTTACTGTAGGCTAATTTAGCATCAGTTTCTGTGCTTTGTTGTATCACAGATAGATAGCCTCACATTACTTGACTGTAGCCTTACTGATCTGGATTATGCGTTTGAACAGATAAAGCACCAACCGAGATTACAGAGCCATTGTGTGATGTGTTCATATTCATCTTTGTCGCTCAAAAATAGGCTGCTGTACTATGCATTAGCACTCAGTATTTACCCCTAGACTCAAATGCCTTACATTACTATGGCTGCACACCACCACGATGCAGTTGTGCTGGAGAGGAGAGGATGGAATTTCCTGCCCTGTCTCAGACCATAGATCATCAGTCTTTACCACTCCTGGCAGCAGTGAGGAATCCGGCATGACCTTAAGAATTCAGATAAACGCAGCGAACAGGGATCAAATTACCTCAATCAAAGGTGAGGTCATTGTTTCAGCAAGGCTCTCTCCACAGCTGATTCTCTCTTCCATCTATCATCACCCCCCTGCGAGAGATGCTTCTGAGCCATATCACATTTTGAAATCTGATCATCAGCCTCCAGAATGCCACAAGAGGTTTGTTTTGTGCTGCTGAAGTTCAGTGCAACCCGCTAAGTGACTCAGCTCAGGAAGAATCGCTGGCAGTGGGACAGTAGTTTGTGCTGGCTGCTGCCATCTTTAGCAGGAGGCCGACCAAAGGCTGAGTTGTTCTTTCTTTGTCTTCACCACCCTAGGAAAAGGATCCGTTTCCTCTGTTCATAAAACCAAAAAACTGCAAGGAATGTTGAACCTTCAACTTTAATAGGGAGGAAGGACTTCCAGATTTGGATCGTTTGCCTTGGGAGCACATGGGCTTAAGCTGATCCTGTAAGCCTGTGAAAGAAAATACGGAGTTTGCTGTATCTGCATTGCGTGACATAATGCGTCGATTGATCTCTGGTGGGGAAACAGCACAAAAAAAACCCTGCTACCAGGGGAAAGAGTCCTTGCTTCGTGCTTTAAAACCAAAGATGCTGCCTTATCAATATCGAAGTCTGGGATGAGGTAACTTTAGCTCTAACAGGCCCAAACGCATTCAGACCTTGCACGGCACGCTCCGTGGTCAGGCAGGATGACACAGTTTTCAAGGTAAAATGCTCATGATACAGTATTTGCTACTTGGGGTTTTAACAGCTCAAATAACACTCTTGGAGGGTTGAAAGATTTTCTGGAAGTGAGCCACTCTAGAATGCTATTGCCAGCACGTCTGCCTACTCTGGGTAGCATCAGAAACTGTGCTGAAAAATTAAACAAACATAGTTCTTGGCATCTAAACAGATGGGAAAGGACATGTTGACTCCCAAGTCTTTAGCTGAGGAGGTAGGCTGTTTCTCATTGTTACCACTGTGCAGTGAGGAATTGCAAAACACCCACATAGATTTTCAGACCTGCTAGCTGCACTTAACCTTTAATCCTGCAAGTACTCAGCCATGAGCATATAATTTTAAACATCTGAGTAGTCCGACTGACTCCGATGGGAATATGCACTGAATGAAGTTAAACATTTGCATAAATGTTTGCAGGATCAGGATCTTTCGCTACAAACGCAATTCTTTCAATACAAACACAAGCGCAGCTCAGGCTGGGTATTCAGCCCAAGCTCTCAACGTACTAATAAACCTATATCCCTGCAGATGTATTTTAAATTTCATGCTAATGTGTGGTTCCTGTGTCATAACACGTCTTACTAATGAGTTTCTTGAGAGAGGAGTGATATACTTTCTGACATAACTGCATGGTTTTGAAAAACTATAATCTGCAATGGATCAGTAACACATCAGCTTCTGTATATCAAAGAGGTTCCAGACAGCATGATTGGAATTGGGGCCTTTTAAAGTCTTTCAAACCTATTTTCTGAGTTTTAGTCCTGATCTGAAAATCCTCATTCCTGTCTTTCCAAGTGCAAGATTGCTTGCCTGAGTAAGGAACTGACTCACTTATTCCTAAAGGTGAGGACTACTTTCCATTCCCACTGCTGGAGGATTCATTTACCTCTGAGTAGGTCCTTTAACTCCAGAAAAGGATGAGCAATTTTTGTGCTCTTTACTTACAAGAAAATGAACACTAACACCCTGAACTAGACTCTGATCTGGGCTGTACCTGTTTTTATGCCTGCTCTCAAACGAATACAGTGAGTTAACCTCAGGTTTGCTCCCTAGCTAACTGGATCAGAATTTAGTCTATTGAATCTAGTTGTCTGCACTACAGATCAAAGGAAAAGTTTTGATGATTCCTTCTGCAAATGTCACCCCTATTTGCACTCTCACATGATTGATCTCCCTTTTGTTTAACGTGCAGTGGTTGATACAGAAACATTTATAATCTGTGATTCATTCTAGCAATGCTGCTCTTAAAATACGCTAATATTTTCTTCTGAAATGCACTGGAAAAAAAAAAAATTAAAAAAAAAAGTCTTTTTTTTTTTTTTCTTGACTTCCTTGCTTTAATTGAAATGGTTGGGTTGATTTTTTTTTTTTTTTCAGTTTTGCTTTGCTGACTAAACATGTTAAGACTTTTGAGGCAAAGAAGTATGTGCATGCGAATGTGGCGTAACAGAACAGGCAGCTTTTCCTAGAGTTAAAGCTATATAACATTTTCCATTCTAAACTTCTGTGCTTCCTGTGGTCTCTGAAATAAAAATACTTCAGGATGAAATCTTCTGGCTTTGGACTTTGTCCAAATGTGAATATTTTGGAAGGATCTGAACAAAACTGGTTCAGCCAGTTCAGAATATCAGAAGAGTCAAAGACAACAACAATTAAAAAGTGTTCTTTCAGCTAAATAGATCCTTACAGCCTTTCTTGAGCATTTCTGCAACTTTATCAGCAGACGGCTGACAAGTGAACTCTGACACGGAAGTAGCCTTCCTTTAAAGTAGATGTGCCTTTGCTTGCTCAAGAGGAAATTAGTTTTGATTTGGCTGAGTTATAAACCTTTGAAAACTGTGATTGAGCATGTGCAGTGGATTATTTCGGTAAGCTTGTGAAGTGTGCAGCTACAGAAGGATTTTCTGTACATGCATGGCTGGTTAATTTTGCTGGAAAGGGAAAAATCTATCTAAGCACATTGCTAAAATCAGTGAAAATACCTGAGGCTTCAGGAAGACCTTTGAAGGCCGTCTCAAGATCTTTTAGGCTGTGTAAAGGGCAAGAAAAGATTCTGTAGGCTTTGCGAGGCATTTAAAGAGTAAGTGGCCTGCAGAATTTGTAAGGTTAAATGGGATTATGGCTCCAGAATGAGCACTGTACACAGCTGGGTGTGTGATGTTTTCTGTGTGCAGCCATGGGAGGAAGGGCACCCTCTTCCCCAGCAGATCTGCCTGATGAAGGAGTCCCCCAGCAGCAGGAAGCCGCTTCTAAAAGCTGATGGCAGAGTTTAACAGGCTGGAGTTTATCAGCTTGTTGACAGTCTTGGGCTGCTGAGCCTGCTCCAAATTACATAGAAAATGTTGCTAATGAAAATTTAGCCTTTGGGGTGGTGTGTGTGTGCGTGTGCCTTTTTAGACAAAGGCTTTTGCAGTTACTGTTGCTCCCTTGCATCAAACATGCTTTGGATGAATCAAAAAATCTCATCCAGAACATCTGCGTGTCTCCTGGCAGCCCTTACTCTCCAGTGTACCTCACTTCAATAGATGCCCGTGGTTTGATTCCAAAACTTGTGTTTTGCACAAATTGGGTGTCTCTCCCTAGCTCCCTCCAGAACCAAGAATCACAAAGATGAGTTTATTGGAAGAGTCATTTGTGCTGAAGAAAGATCTCTCTATTTTTGCACTTCCTGAAGGAGTACTTCTCTCGGATTTCTTCCTTGATCTTTTTGTCCACCTCTTCTTTCTGTCGGGGCCCTGGCAGGTAGGAAGGCATGTGGTTATTCACCAAAATCTTTGCATACCAGACAACATCTCCCGAGGCTGTGCCAACCCTCTGACAGCTCACCTCCCTGGGGGGATTGTCAGCAGAGCAACCGTGCTGGTGAGCAGGTGAGCTCCTGATGCCATTTCTTTGGGCTGCTGGATCTTTTTCCTGCTAACACAGCGGAATTGCCACCAGGTCCAGCACCAGGCCCATGCTGACACCATCCTGGCATGGTCCGGAGTCCAGACCTGTAGAGAGGCCATCGGTGCAGATGGACTGGGGGAGGCCTGGCGTTGGCATGGACAGATGGGGCACAGAAAGGGTGGGATTTGGTCAAAACGGGCAGCGATCAAACAGCCTGTTGAGAAACACACGGTGAGATGGTGGAGAACAGCTTTAAACTCAGGCGTTTAGATGTAGAGCTTAGGGATGTGGTTTAGTGGGGACGGTTAGCGTTAGGTCAGAGGTTGGGCTCGATGATCTTGAGGTCTCTTCCAACCTAGAAATTCTGTGATTCTGTGATTCTGTGATGTTCTGCTTTGAGTGGGTACCGCAGATACAGTCGTGATGTTTCTTAACCATTAGGGTTAACGACGTGGTGTTAATCATGCGGTGCTTTTTAACCATTACCCTCTTCCCTTTTGAGTTTTGCGCCCTGCTCTTTGACACCGCCACCCAGCCCACCCCGCAGCAGCCGCGCAGCCCCACCAGGCAACACCCAGCGGAGCCACCTTTTGGGGGGGGGGGGGACGACAACGGGGACGGGGCACTGCTGCTCGCCTGTCCCTACGGCCGGGACCTCTCAAACACCCCAGGGACCCCAAAAACTGAGGGGAGAGGAGGGGAGAGGGGGGCGAGGAGGCGGCGGCTTCCCGGCGTGCTGCAACCATGGCGACGCCGCTGCCTCCGCCCCGCCCCGCCCCGCCCCGCGCCGCCCCCCGCGGGGCCGGGCGGCGCGGGATTGGCCGGGGGGCGGGCGCTCGCCCTCTGCCCCCTGACCCTGCGCGGCGGCGGCGGCGGCGGGAGCGGCGGGCGGCTGCTGCCCGGTTGCTGGTGGCCCGGGGCGGGGAGGAAGAGGAGGAGGAAGAAGAAGAAGAGGGAGGAGGATGCGGCGCAGGTCCCGGCTGCTGCTGTGCTTCGCCTTCCTCTGGGTGCTGGGCATCGCCTACTACATGTACTCGGGCGGCAGCGCCGCGCTGGCCGGCGGCGGCAGGAAGGTGAGCGGCAGCCGGTAGCGTGCCCCCTGCCCCTCCTCGCACCCTCCTGCCCTTATTTTTTTTTTAATTATTGTCTTTTTTAACGCTTCTGCCCTCATTACGCCGGTGCGCGGCAGGGCTGGGTCGTGCCGTGTCCCCCACCCCCTTATGTTTTCCTCTTTCCCCCCCTTTTTTTTTTTTTTTTATTTATTTTTCCCTCCCCCGTCGTGTTTCGGTCAGTGACGCCCCGGCCGTGCGGGAAGAGCTCTGAGTACACATCCCCGGGGGCTGGGGCTGCCAGCAGGGGCGGGGGGACTCGCACCCGGTGCTCCCTGCCCGTGCCCGCCAGCCTGCTGCTGCTGGGGCACGGCGCCCTGCCCGCTGCCGGGGAGTAATTGGTGTCTGTGTCTGTGTGTGTGCATGCCTCTCCCCCGGACCAGGCTTGTTCCGCCGTCTGTGGTGTGCCAGGAACAGCAGCGAAGCCTCTCGCTGCTAAATTGCATCTTCAGAGTTGCCCGGCTGAACCCCGCCATGGCAGAGGGCGAGTGGGCAAAGTGCACCTAGGCTCGGTGCGGGCTGAGGAGTGCCGTGCCCCTCGCAGCCAGCGCGGCCTTTCTCCGCTCCGCTGACGTGTATGTAGCACACCAGGGCTTTGCACGGTTACTTCAGTGCATCAGTGCTTATATTCCAGGTAAAAGCCCGCTGGGTTTTGGTGATGACCGGTTCCCGCAGCCAGTCATGGGAGGAAGTGTTTGCACCAGTATGTACAAAGTCACTCCCGCAAGGGTCTGCAGAAGGAGTCTCTGTTCATTCATAACTGGCTCGGTGCTCTGATTTTCCCCCTTTCATTCTCAGCAGCAACTTCTGACACAATTTATTAACGCAAGTGTTAAGCGTGGTCCATCAGAGTAGATACAGCAGCGGTGGAAATGGATCAAGCGCGTGATGAAAAGTAAGGCAGTAGCCTAAAGCCTTTCTTGAAGAACAACGCGAGTGTGTTTAGAAAGTAAAAGCAATCTTGTGCTGCTGGTGATGCATAATGGGATAAAGGAATGCTATCTAAGGCAAATACATCTGCAGATAGGGGAATATATGTTTAACTCCTAGTGTGTTTCACTTGGAGCTTCCAGTCAGCTTTGCAAATGAGTTCAATTCACTTTTACTGATGGGAAAACTGTGCTGTGGGGATAGTGATTTGCACAAGGTCACCCAGAAGACCAGGTGAGAACAAAATAGAAAGGAAACCAGTTATTCTGGCTACAAGTCTGGTACTTTGTCTCCTAGAACCTGCTGCTGTTTCTTGCTGCTATTAGTACAACTTTTTTTATGGATTTAAGGGATCTGTGATCCTGTGATACTTTCCTTGGGATTATTTGCCGTCATTCTGTTTGAAATTTAATAAACCTTACTGATGTGGGTAACTGGGAGAGTTTAGCAAAGATTAACTTTAAAGAAAATGAGTTACTTCATAAGCCTGAACTGAAGATCAGTGCTAGGTCTAAAAACGTGTAAGTTTGAAGTAAGGCCACGGTAAGGAAGAAAACAGGTACTGTGACCGTAAGAAACAAGTGGGGAAATTAACAATTACGTGTGGATTGCTGATTTAGGATTCTATTTTCTGTCAGCGAAGCGTAAAATTTAATCCTGGGCCTCAGAGTAGGTTAGCAATTGTAAGTAGAGGAAGATGTGTGTAATGTAATAGCTTTTGAATCTCAATAAAAGGCTTATTAACTTAGTGTCAGACCCTGGTATAAAGCAAAAACACAAACCGCCTTAAACTTACGAACAGAAACCCTGCTGTAGTAAATTTCTTGGTTGGTATGACTTCATGTAGTCCTTATTACTTTCCCACTATTTCAGTATAATGAAAACAGAGTTGCTTACAGAAGAACATCACTTTTTATAAATTGGAGTCTCTGCCGTGTTCAGTCTATAAAATTACAGAAGCCAGAAGGGGATAGTTCTTCATTTATGCGAATAAGTAATTCGCATGTTAATTACAGATCTAGTTATGGAAACAGAATGGTTTTTCCATGAGGGTGATTTTTTTTGTATACAGACCTAGGGTGTTTTTCAGACGTACTGGACTTGCTCAGTATGACATCCAGTCCTGTGATGAACGCCATCAATTCCCATTACCTTTAGAAGAGGTGAGGGTATTTGCCCTTTTCCAGGATTGCACCTGAATAAGAGAGAAGAGTGGTTTATTTTTTTTTTTCCTTTCTCCTATTAGAGGAGCGCCAGAGTTAATGTAAGCTCCTACTTATTTTGGTTCTCTATTTATAACCTTTTGAGCTATTTGGATGCTGCAGCGTGCAGGACAGCCTTGCCTAAGTTTTTGGCCTCTGGCAGCAGTGGTGGAAGCCGCAGCTGTGTGTGTGGTGCTCTGGCTAGGCAGGTCGTGGGGCTGCGGGAGCTGAGCACACATAAACGGAGCTAAAGCACACAAAGTAGGAGCTGTCTCATTAGTAAAAATGTAAATAGTAATGACTAAAAACGAACATGAAGGAGCAATGCTTCCGGACCTAGGCACAGAAGTGCAGTAGAATGAAATCGCTTCTTCCGATTCTGGAATTTAGGGTATGACAGGCTTTCTTCTTTTCTTCTTAAAAGAAGAGAAGGGCAGAGCCTAAGCCTTTCATTCAGAATGTACTTAGAGGTGGCTTTTTGTTTTCTTTTTCCTCTGGTGAATCTCCAATTAAGATGATTGTAACCGTGAAAGCCAGGGATTCAGTTCACTCCTTTTACCAGCCAGATCGCTGGGCTGTAGATTGGAAAGAGTGAGTCTGATTCACTTGCTTAGTGGTTAGAGAAACAGTTCCTAAAACAGAGGCTGTGACACAGAAGAAAGCAAGTTGCAAGCCCAACAGTTGCGAGACTGAGAGAAATGTGGCTTACTTTTGTGTTCGCTTAATGTGCTTTATATTAAACAGCCTTTGGAGTGGAGACTGGAACGAAGCTTGTGGATAATTTCCTAGCCCATAGCAAAAGTGGTTCATGTTCCGTGTCTGACTTGCACGAAATGGAGCAGCTTCTTCAACATGGTTAGAAAGCTACATGTGCCCTCCAAGCCAAGGTCGTCCTGATGCTATGACCCCCTTCTAAGGGTGCTGTGAGTTTGAATTGGTCTTTTAAACAAGTTGTTTAACTAGTTTCAGATTATTTTTTTGAGTACTCTAACTGCTAAGCTCTTGCACAACTGAGTGACTGGGTTCTAAAACAAAGCGAAAAATCCAGCTGGCTTCTAAAGAACTTACTCTTGTAAGCATTAAGGAAGTAGGCCTGTTGAATGGAGCCCTTCAGGCAGGACAGAGGAATGTCTGCATCTTACTGACAGCACCAAACACCTCCCTGCTGCCAAGAGGGAACTCCTCATAGGCGTACCCTGAAGGAGACCTGTAGGCTGAAAGGGGATTTACTGTTGAAAGCTGAGGCATCAAGAGGAGATGCCTGCTAGGCTAAGCCACAGCTGAGCCAAGGTTTGGAGTCTTCTGGTTTTAGGTGCCAGAGTACTGACAAGCTTTTGCTGCCACATGAAGAACGTGGTTTTCGTTTCCTTTTCAAGTCGAACGTCCCCTCAAGCTGCCCCTCCACTCTGTGCTGTGCTTCCTCTCTTCCCCTCGGTGCTATTTAGAGAAAGAGGGTAAAAACAGTTATTCAGTAATCGGAGATGGATAACTGTTGCCAGTACCTCTTAAAATTAGAAACATTTCTTTTTCATCATATCCCCCTCCCCCCCAACAAAACAAAACGCCCTCAGCCCCTGAATGCTTTGAACTAGAAGCCTGTTAAGCTCTTGCCTTGCCAGATTTTCTGGGTGCAATGGAATGAATTGCAAAAACAAAAAAAAGCAAACTAATTTACAGTTAGTCGAGCCACAAGGAGGCAGGCTTCTCCTGTGGAACTGGTTACTGCCCTGCATACAGTACTGTTTTGTGAGGTTGGTATTTTTTTTTTTTTTTCTGTTTCCTGGCTTTGTGTATTTTTGGGCTTGGGGAGGGCAATGTGTTGGTGATTTTTTACTTTTTTTTTGAGCAGGCTTTTGTTAGTGTCTGTACTATGAAGCTAGCTGAGATGGAATAAATTCAAAGGTAAATGATGCCTTGAGTACTGGACTGACTAAAAGTAACTCAAGCATTTTGGGGAGAGGAGGGGGAAAAGAAGCCAGCTGCTCTCTTCTAAGTTTTACAAGGATAACATTTTAGAATAACTCCTTTCAGCATACAAAAGGCTTTTTTTCCCTCTTTCTTTTCTTTTTTTTTTTTTAACCTCTGAACTATTTCCGTTAGTGTTAAATGAGGCTCTTAAGCATGACATATATATGTATAATGACAGTCGAAGGACAGCAAGAGAGCTACATATCTTCCAGACTTAGTGTACACGAGCTTCTTTTTGAAGGTTTAAGTGGGAAGAAGGAGGAAGTGTGTTTTAACTTTAGGTACACCAGCCTGTTTTTGTCAGAGGGTGAAACTGCGGAGTGTAAATTGTTTGACTCTCAAGGTGTGTGGAGGCAGGAGAGCTGCTTTTTGGGAGGAAGTTGTTAAAAATAACCACCTCAATTCTGTTGTCCTCATTTGCCTAAGGCAGGCATTGACAGTTTCAGTGGCTAAATACTGAGAGTTTAGTTTATTACATCATTTTGAAAGGTAACTTCAGTGCCTTGTGCAACGCCCCATTGGATGCAATTTCAGGTATCTTGATCTTTAGACAAGTGAAGATACTAAAGATTGAAAAAGAGAAATTAACACTTGGCATTCACTTCCTACAAAGTACAAGATAGAAAAGCTCGTTCCTCTGCTTAACGGGGAACAATTTCTTGTCCAGCAGATAGTTTTCTTTGATGTAATTCTATGACAATGAGAAACAAATTAAAGGTCCAGGCACTTTGATAATAAAACTCTTGCTGGAATGTAAAGAGTCTGAAGTTTGACAAATGTGTGTATTTTCTTAATATAAAATGTCAGTTGGCAAAACAACTCATCTGGGTGGATTATTTCTCTCACACCTGAACTTACAGTTTATGATGAAAAGGCAGTCACCTGCAAATTCTGTGCTGTTTGCTTAGGTCTGTGGTTGCACGAGGCTCTTCCTCTCGTCTCCCCTGCAATTTGAGATGATTCAATGCGGCATTTCTCTGATATGGCAGGGTAGTGAGAAATTAATTCTTAGTCAGAGGCTGCTGTGTCGTCCCCGCAACACACCCATCAGTTTAGAAACTGATGACTCTGGCTTTGGTTTGGATGCTGTTGCTCTTGCATCACTGGTACCTATTTCTGTTTCATAAACAGAGAAGTGAAGCAGGGCCGTTTGGATTCGCAGAAGGGGTTGAGGAAACAAGAATGACTTGTAAATTGTAATGATGTCCTTTGAGAGATGTAGGTTAGGAAATGAAGTAGTATGCAAACAGTGGGCCATGTACCCTACCTGTTTTTGTCTTGTCAGTCATGCATTTGGAGAAGTGTTGTAAATGCCAGTCGTTCTGTCAATGTATTCCAGCTCCTTCCAAAAATACAACTTGAAAAGTATGTTGGTTTTTTTTTCCTTGCTTAGAAAAGGCATGATATTGCTACGTATTAAGTAAAAGTATTATTAAAGATATGTCAGTGGTGGACATCAAAATGAAATAGCCATCATTTGGCTTGTAGACCAATCTAGGAAAAAACAAAACAAAACACAAAACCCAACCAGACATAAAACGTTTAAATATGCTGGAGAACTTAAATCTCTGTCTTCAAAATGGCATGATAATTCCATGTAACTTCCCATATTTCCAAAAAAAACCAACATGATAGTTCCATGTTTTTTCCTTAGAAATGCTGATTTTTTTTCCCCGCTTTTCATATCTATTCTTTTAATCTTCTTTGTTTTATCAAGTTATGTGTGCTATGTATTATCCAAGTGCTTGTGTATAACTGATCTTGTTCTATCAAGATGACAGATAGGATCTGAGGTGTGGTGTTGTCTGCCAGAAAGCCTGCTCGCAACCATGCTCTGCTGCAGAGAAGAGATGCCTTTGTATCTGCACTGAGTGTCATGAGAGAATAACCCTTGTTGCATGACTAGAAAATGTTTAAAAACAGCACCGGTAGACAGCCTGGAAGATTTTTTTGCTTGGATTTTAGGTAACTACATAAATTTTGTAATGAACTTAATATACAGGACCTTAAGTTTAAATTGGTCTGAAAACAAAGTGTTAGGATGCAGTTGATCCTGTCCAACACAGGTGATGAGCCTAAGCTGGTCAAAGGAGTCAGTGCAAACGATGAATGTAAACTTGTATTTTTGTTCAAGATGATCTGGTTCACCCAAGTTTTTTCATAAATAGTTTGCTCAGATAGTAGTTTAGCTATTGATGTGCAGCTGGGTGGTGTACAAGTGTATTTTTCAATTGACTGGACATTTAGTAGCAAGGCATCAATGTGATGTTTTAGGAGTTAGTGGAGAAGCGATGTATTGCTGGTATGTTGGCTATGCCATGTGCTGGCAATGCACTTGAATTCTTGTAATGAATCTGCAGGAAGCAGTGTGACACATGCATCTTTTTTCTTTTTTTCTTTTTTTTTTTTTTTTTTCAGGAATAAGGGGTTGAATGTCACTGCCTGCATATATTGGGTTAGTGCAGAAACAGTATATCAGTGTGGGCGTTGTAGAAGGAAACACTAAGCAAGTTGTTTTATTGCCATAATGTAATTCAAAGCGCTGGTATCTTAAGCTATATGAATTTTAAAATCTGCATACATTCTGTTATCGTGTTTGTTGTGAAATGACTATGTGCTCATCTTCTGCTTTTCTGTATTGTGTAAGCTTTCAAAGGAAGAAGGGAGGAATTGAGGAGGGAAGATTTAAAAAAAAAAAAAAAAAAGTTAAATGTCAACATCAAAATGTTCATCTTTTGTGTTGGGAATTCAGAGGCGTAGCACAAGGTATTCTAGATAACATGAAATGATTCACTTTCTAATGTTTCCTATGGGCCCATGATGTTCTTTCATATAAATCTTTATATCGTAGGCTTAACTGGAAGTGAAGGGTTTTTAAACAGCTTACTTTATTTCATTTTTGTTTTGAACAACGGACTATTTTATGAAATCTGTATGTTACTGATGCAGACCACGCAGATGCTTACCTGTTATCCTGTAAGTGTCCATTTGCCTGATGATATTGCTGTGAATGAAGTAGTCCTGGAATTTCTACTGTGTCCTGTGGCAGTTGTTAATTAGCAAAAATGTTTAACATTCAGTATCTGTTCTCCTTTTAAAAACAGTAACTTGTATTTACCCTGTTGGAATATAGCCTATTTTCTTTTGTGGCTTAAAGGTAGGCTTTTCAGGGGGCGTTGTCTTTTTTGTGCATCAGCTTGCATGCTGAAGCTATTTAGTAACTTGTTCATATGAGAGCAATTTACACAGGCTATGTTTGAAGGCTGTCAACGCTTTATTTTTCCAGTTGCATTTTCATCTGTCTAATCTGTTTATTTTCCCCACCATTCTTTCTTTTTAAATGCTGGCTTTGTTAATTTCCCAGAGTACTTTAACTCACTTAAATGACAATAAAAATATTCTAGTTAAATACCTACGCCACCTGACAGAACAACATCTACATAAAGGGACTACCCAGGCAGATAGTACCTCTGAGCTCTGTTTATAAAATTCAAATGGAAAAGGAATGAGATATTAAAAGCAGGCTGAATTTTAGAGCATTTGACATATCCACAGAAACTACTATGTAGTGTGCATCAAAGGCAATAATTTGTATTTGTCATCTTTAAAACTATGTTCTCTTATGGAATAAAAGAGCCTACTGAAAACTTTGCAAGTACAACTACTGATTTTATAGCTTCAGAAAGTTATTTGTTATATAATTTGGGCACTCTTTTTAAGGAAAACAGAGTAACGAGATTCTGCTGAGTTCAGGCATTAGCAAAATGCAGTAGGTTGTCTGGGCTGTAACAGAGCTGCTTGAAACAAAAAGAATTTAGCCAAGGAAAGATTCAACAAAGAGTTGGCACTGAGCTAATGCTATTGTGAACAAATCCTCAAAGAGCCGTGACCTGATGAGAAGAAAATGTTTTCTTGTTGTACGAAGTTCCAAATGTTTAACCACCCTGAAAATAATCAGCACAGCTGAAATTAGTTGTGGTTACTAAAGTAAATTTGCTTTAGCTGGCCTGTTGGTTTAAGGACGGTCAGCGTGTGTGTATGGACATATTTTAGTGAGTTGAAGCAGTAAGGTTTTTATACAGCTAGGCTTTTATTTTTCCTGCTTTTAACTTAAATGGAAAAGTCTGTTCTCTCAAGTACACGTAGGTTCACAAGCCCTTAGTGAGGAGAGAGACAATTTCCTTATTTCATTTGGTAGCAAGCTGCTATCAGCTAATGGTGGGTTGGCCCATATAATTACTGGTCTCTGCTCAAACGTTGGGAAATGTCCCTCTCACAAAACCACTGCTGTGGTAGGCAGACCTAGCAAAAATGTGGGGGCTATTGAATTACAGTATTTTCTACTGGGGTGTTCCACGAAATTAGGAGTGCATATGTTGTCCAGACAGTGCATTAAATCCTTGTTATGGGCAGTCAGTCTCCTGTTACAGCGGAATACTTCAGGCTGTACCAGACCATCCCTTACCAGCAAACTTGCTCCTTTCATCCTGCATTACCTATTTGTAGAAAACAGGGTGTGTGCTTTACTCCTCTGACTAGTGCTCTTGCAACACAGTGTGGATTTGGGTCCTTGCCCTGTTGCTTTGCTGAGAAAACACCATTGACGCGATGATGAGCTGTGTCATTTACTCCTAACAAATTGGTAACTGATGTTCTAGCATGGGGAATAGTTATTACCCAGATAGAAAATTATCAACCAAAAGTTTTAATTTAGGGATGTTCTTAGTTCCACTGATGAAGTGTCTGTTTCTCTTCCCATGTTCTTTGTAGGTGATGATGGGGAGCGATAATTGTGGCAAGTCCAACCGGGGTCCCCTTGAGAGAGCTGGAGCTTGCTTCTCCTACTTGACACTCTCACAGGAGCCATTCTCAATACCTTTTAAATAAATAGATGCCTACCAAAAACAACTCCTCTCCATTTGTTAAGCTGTCTGACTTATGGTAATAAGTGCATCTGAAGCTTGTAGGCCTTGGTAGTTAAATAAAAAGGCATTTGCAGTCTGAAGGAAGCATTTCAATACAAGTAGTCAGTAGCAGCCTAGCAAACAGTAGCTCTGCTTTGCCTCTTCAGGTTTCATACTGAAGCTGATGTGCAAAAGGGAGGGGAGAGGGTGCTGAGTGGAAGAGCATCGCTGCCAACACTGCACAATCACGAGTCAGAAATACATCAGGACAAATAAACTTGTGCCGATCGAGGGAGGAAAAAAAATTGCAAAGAGCTGTCTGCAGTGACTGTCAGGTTTGTGAGAGATGTAGCAATGATGCAGTACCTTTTGCTGAGGTGCAATTGTTCAATTATTCCCCACATTTACTGAATGTTCTCTAGTAAAAATAGGCAAAAGATTGATCCTGATGTCCACTTTAGCCTAGGCCTGAAGTACCTGGCTTTACGCTCAGCAAAAGCTGTTTGCTTAAAAATCCATTTTGGTTACCTACTGAGATAAGTAATGCAGATCATAGCGGTGTTCTAGGAAAACACTGCTTGCATCGTGGGAACAATAGCTAGAAAATCAAGATAACATCAGTCTGTGCTCACTTAGTGTTCTCTAAGTAAGTGCTTGCCATTTCAAGAGCAAGAAACTCAGTCAAAAACTGTTTTTATGCACACGCATGCTCTTGGAGTGTGATTTTTATTTTTTTAATTATTATTCCTTAATGGCTGTACATGTTTCAAATGTGGCCATGATTGTGTCTTTGTTTAGTGATACGCTAGAGTAGTTGTGTTTTTGAAATTAAGCATGTCGAAAATATTTTTGACAACTTCAAGAAGTACGTTTGCTAAGTTGTCTGTGCATAAGTAATGATTTCTTGAAAAACTTGACTGCTGTAAACACTGCCTGTCAGTATTGGAAAGTCTGGTGAAAAGATACCCCAAACTGTTTCAGGAGGATTTTTGACTGTTGTTTGCCTTAGAGCACTGTATGGGGTCCCAGTTCTGTTGAGCCGTCTTGGCAGGTTATTTCTACACCCTGAATTTAGAAAAGGGCTTCTTCCTAGGAGCACTTAGATATCCGTGTGTGAATGTTAGCTGTGGTCTCACAGTGGAAATACTTACATAGTCAGTTTTTGGTGTGGCTTCTTGTTCCAAACAACCCTTTTTGTCTATGCATATCTCATTGAGGTGTATTAGGGAATAGGTTTGTACGGGTTAAAGCTTAGTAATGCAGTGGACTTTAACAAATGATAACATCCCAATTTATACTCAAATAGAAAAGAGAGCTCAAGCTTCTCAGGCTGTGGTATCGCAGAGTGATGTGACCCAGTGCTGCTGAGGTTTGAGGAGAACAGGACTGGATGTGTTGTGGATCTGGATATGATGAGGTAGGCTGGCTGTGCAGAGAACCGTGGCTTGTGCCTAATCCTATGTGGTTGATGTGCCCCGGTTCATGCATGTTCATTCGTGTTTAGGATTGTGATATTCTAATGTTTATTTCAAAGAGCAGCAACAGCTCAGATGCAAGCAATGGTTTGGAAATATCATGGCATTTGTTCAGATTAACTGTGATTGCGGTTGTCATCTCACAATGCTGTTATCCCTGTTACTTCAAAAGGTTTCCGGTGACAGATCTGGATAAGTACACAAAACTGCTATAATTTTTTTATTCTAATCTCTGAAGTAGATTTATCTTGTGATTATTTTTCTCCCAAAAATAACAGAAGTGTCCTTCGTGTTCCAAAAGTTGTTTTTTTTTTTTTTTTAAAAAAAAAAAAACACTTTAAAAAAAAAAACAAAAACAAAAAAAAAACTTTTGGAACACGAAGGACACTTCTGTTATTATTATTATTATTTTTTTAATAGAAAAAAAGCAGGAGGCAATTCAGGGATGCTGTTAGATGACTCTTGGGGTATGGGAGTACTTTGGAAGTTACTTCTTTTGAGTGCTTTACAATGCCTGAACCGATTGCTCTTCACAAGAAAATAAATCTTCAAAGCAATTTACAGTGGAACTGCTGCATGAGTGACTTGGTTAAGTCTTGTGAAGACTGCTGAAACTATGTAAAGAAACGTTGGTTTTTGTACATGGTTTGTGATGAAAGCCAGTTCACACTGATGAATAAGCACGGTGTTGGATGTTAGTGGGAGTATGTGCTTGATAATCTTCCAAGATGTTATCTTTGTTTTTTAAACAGGTGTGACTAGTATGACTAAAGGAAATACTCTGTATTTAAAAAGGCAATCTCTGTGGTTTAGGATAACCCATAGAAGTACAGAAATTATGGCAAAACCTCAGGAAAAAAGACTCTTAGCACTCATTTATGGATGCAAAACAGCTAAAAAGTCTGCAGTTTAGCTTCAATTATTAATACTTTTCTGTTTGAGTGTCACACCATGTTGTTGTGTGTTGCTAATTCCCCTTAGCTAGATGACTGTGTCACTTTCATCTTGTACTGTTGTGATACTTCGTCAGAACATCATGGCACAGGGTGGATTTTTTCTAAAACGTACCTTGGTTAAGGCAGATTTTAGGTAGTGTTTATATTTTATTGCACAAGTAAAGGTAGATGTAAAACTGGTTTTGACATTTTATGTTTTTAATGAAGACAATGGCCTCTGTAAGCACTGATATTTGTTCCTTTGTCTCATACATTATTTGAACAAGTGTGATTTTCTTCTTTTTGTCCTTTTCTATAGGTTACGTTGTGTTCTTCCTTGTGGAAGGAGGTTGCTGAAGGATTCTTAAGTAATCAGCCTGGAAAATAGATGCTGATGTAGAAATACATCAGAATAATTCTTTTGGTCATTTAGTTAGGATTCCTTTATGGTTTTTATGTGATCAGCTAGTGCTCGTGGGTATCAGTTTTCTAGCCCTGAATTTGTTTAGCTGGCTGTTTTGCCAGTTGAAAAAGAGGAGTCTCCAGTGGGAGAGTGTCTGGAAGTATATCAGTGTAACTGCTCTTCTGGCATCTGTGCTGTGTTTTCATTTCGGCTGTTCTCGTGCTCTTACTGGCAGTAGACTGCAGCAGCTGGGATGTCAGCATGTTTGCTTTCTTGTGGCATGCTTTATTCTTCTTTTTCAGACTTAGCAGTTTAAGACAATTTTTATAGCCCTTGTTTTTCCTGTATTTGAATGGCCTTTTGCCACGGCACAAATAGCAAAGCAAATGGCCATGGCATGGCAGGAAGTGCTCGTGCTACGGCTTCCTTTCTGGTTCATCAGCTACGGTGGTTCTTGCGCTCCTGTTTGCTATTTTTTGCCTTTAGTTCGGTGATCAAGCTGTCAATTCTCTTCCTCCTTCTCCTCCTGAGTGCTGGATTTTGCTAGAAAAACAAAATCTGCTTTTTCCCAGCTCTGTCAGTAAATGGCAGTGCTTGCTGGTTAATGCACTGGTGCCAGTATGGGTCAGGCTGCTGCTGGACTGGAATTGTCCCAGCTGGGCTGTTTGAATGCATGGTACGGGCTGTGTTTCTGTGCTTCCTTTGAGTAGTATACAGTGCATAAGTATGTGGTCTTAGCTTCTCTGTGTTAACTTGACTCCTCTCTATATTTTAGCCAACAGTTTTGTTGGGTTTTTGTTTCCTGTTGGAGAAAATGGCAATTATGGGCTTGTTGCTTGTAACAATGCAGATGCCTTGCAGCATCTTACAGTTTGAGTAATCAATACCTACTGTGATATTAGCAGTCAGTTTTTAGATAGTACCGTGACAACAAAACATCTTGTGTAGCACCATGCAGTTTTTCAACTATCAAAACTTGATTCTGTCTCTTCCTGGAAGCATGGTTCTTGTTTTTGTGCCCACTTGAAACAGCAGAGGTGACTTGCAATGCATGCTGCTGTCTTACTCCCTTGAGGGCTGGAGGTGCTCAGCACAAGCTGCATTGGTTTCGTTTGACCACTTCCTGTGGGTTTGTATTTAAATCTCTACTGGCTTTAAGCTTTATATTTTTGGTGGGAAACGTTAGTGTATAAATAAATTGCGTGTTCTCTTTCCTTGCATGTACAAAAAGCTGCTGGTATTGATGTGACTCTATTCTAGCAATGAAAGAAAGAAGGTATGGCAAATACTTCTGTGGAAATCCGTGTAACCAGGAGCGTACAAAAAGCAAGTTAGATTGTTCCTTGATTATTTTGTTTCCATTGACTGGAAATGTTGTAATCTTACACTTAAGGATTAAATAATTGCCTCCACTGGAATACTAAAAGAGAGCTCAGTGGTTTGAGTTTTTTTTTTTTTTTTTTGTCAGGATGAGAACAGTTTATCAAGGGTTATCTTAAATGGTAAAACTTCCCTGACAAATTGAGTTCTGGGGAAATGCTCTGGGTGTGTTTAGAGTAGGTGATCCTTGTTTCCTGTCTTTATAGTCTTGCAGTCTGTATCAATCCTAAAGAAAGAGTGCTGTTGGTCAAGAGAGGAGGAACCTTTGTGGTTGTTGGAGATCAGGAGTTCTAGTAAATTCTTAAAAGGCTGCAGAACTGGGCTTTCCATTTCCCCCCCCCCCCCCCCCCATTTTTTTTCCACTTCTGTTTCCCAAAGCTGACTAAGTTCCTCATTTCCATGGGACTTAAATGAGATTAAAAGTTCAAACTGGCTCTGTCGCAGCCCCCGTTTAGTTTTGTCAAGGACCTGAGTGCTTAAGAATGCTTCAGTTCAGGATTTTTGTCTTTCAAAGCATGTTCCAACTTGGAAGCCTCTTGTGTGCATCACTTGTATTTTATACCTCACTGAAATAATTCAAATTTTGATAAGGTGTTCTGTTATGAGACTATTTTCCCTTAATTTTACTTTAGGGAAGATGATAACAAATCAAAACAGCTCTCCCAGGGCTTTAGGTTGCTGACAGTCACTTCCTTGGCATAGCTGGTAGCATCCTTGGTTTTGCTGCTGTCTCTTCAGCCTTTGGATTAGGCAGAATTTGGGAAGTAAGGGCAAGGAGAAGTGGAGATAGGTATCTGCTGCCCTTTACATCACTACGAGCTGTCCCGACATACTGTCATGCATGAGACTGGGGACTGTTCATGTCATGAAGACAGAAGCATGGGCTTGGACTGAGTGGTTAGCTTGGTTCGTGCTTCCCAACCATTAAAATCAAGGAGAAGGCAGCTTGTTTCTTAGATCCTTCTCACTTGCTCCTTCCTCTTCCATTTGGAAAATAAATGGTCACCACCCTCAAACCATTTAATATTGCTGGCTCTGTGTAAATGTATTTAGCTGTGCTGTAGCTGTTCCAGCTCTTTGCTGGTCTGAAACTTCATCCTCCTGTTTTGTTTCACTTCTGGCATGTAGGTGTTCGTGTCCTCTGCAAATTTGAGTCTGTGATGTGTCCACTCATTAAAGGCGTGGCTTGCAGAGATCTGGAAGGTGGATGTCGATAGCTGAATGGAAATAAAATGCACCTTTTGTGTTAACATTCAATGGAAGTGTTTGCTCCATTCACTGGGGCTTTCTGTCGCAGCAAATCGTTTAAACTAGGAACTGCCTGCTTCCGTTTCTGATGCCCAAAACCAGATGGAGTTTCCTTGGAGGAAGGAGGGCTGCAAGAATCTAATCATTTCAATAGTATCTGGCATGCACCAACACACATCTTATTTGTGTTCTGCAACAGAAAAGGAAAAGAAGATGATATAGGCTGCTCCTTTGTTTTAAAAGGCATAGTATCTGTCGTACGTAATTATTTCATCAGCTACTAACAATGCATCCTGTGTAAGAAAAGGAAGGAATGGGGGAAGATAAGCTCTAGGTCAAATAGGAAAGAAGGATATCCTAAAGAAGCTTAGCCTTTTGCTTCCCTTTTCTCTATCTCTGAAAATTATCCCAAGCCCTAGGAGAGTAAATGTGCTTCATTCTAATCTTACCATTAGTGTTGTGAGCTGCCCGTATTACCTGGTTTCTGCATGAAAGCCGAGTCCAGTTTAACTGAAGGAAATCTGGGGAGAACACAGCACTGCAGATCTGATTGTGGTTTTTGTTTGCTTGTACTAATGGCAACAATGTGTAATTGTAGTTGTCCTATTAAATTAATTTAGCTTTGAGGCTTACAAACCAATCTATAATGTGTCTGTGAAGAATGACAATGCAGTTGTAGCCTGAGCTGTTCGGTATGCCCATTTACGGAGTTGACTTCTAGACAAATGCAAGTATTTCCCATTAAGAACAAATACAAGTGGAAAGCTGTTCTCTCCATGTTCATATTTTGTTTATGCTGTTGTATCCCTTTGCTTACCCATTTGGTCCCTTCTTGACAGCTTGACTGATTTATTTCTTTTTCAGTCATGTTTGGATTTAAGTGGTGACAATTAGATTTTCTTTTTTGTAGACTTTGAATATAAAATAAATGGAATCTTTCAACTGTCTTCAGATTTGCATTAGCTTTTAGAAACAAACCACATCTATAGTGAGAGTCTATATAGATGAGAGTGCTCATCTATAGCAGAGTCTCTTGGCAGCTCTGAGGTATGGTATATACAGAGGTTAAATATGTGGTGCAGGAATATACAAAATTGAGAAAAAGGATGGTCCAGTCAGGTTGCTTCATCTAGGATGCCGCGTGCTCTGCGTGTACCCAATTTTGAGGCTCAGATCTCAAAATGCTTTTGAGTCACAGTTCTCTGAAAGTCTGAGTTTTGTGTAACCACCAATTGTGCTTCAAAATTGCTAAAAAGGATTCAGTGAGGTGGGAGAAGTGAAGTTGCAGCTTGAACTGTGGCAAAAACGCAAGGTAGTGAAAGCCATTGAAGAGAAGGGTCAGTTTGTTCTGTAACCATCGCTGGGACTCCAGTCATTGAAACAGTGGATTTAGGTTGTCTTTCTAACTAGAGAGAGGAGAACTTGGATTTGACTTCCCCTTGGTTCTTGTGCCATTGCTGCTGCAAGTAAGTGGTGTGGTGCTGGAAATGTGTACGTCTACCTTAATGATCAACCTATCTTAATGTTGCATGGCTTCTCTTCATCAATTTTGAAATATGCTGATGTTTTGAGAGGAGATCTTCCCTTCATAATTGCAGATTAAATTGCTAACTTAGTCCTCTCCTATGGTTAGGTATCTACAAATCTTAACGCGTTTACTATTTTAAAATGTGTTTTCCAAGCTTTACTTAAAAAGTAGGCTTGGGTTGTTCATGGAGTTAAGTTGTATCTTTCACAGCTCTCTGTATCTGTCAAGACTCATTTTGCTGCTGCTTTCCCAGCAATGCAGTAATTCTGAAAGTGTTGCATGTTCAGCATCCCTTGCCATCTCCACCTCTGTTACTGAAATTTGTCCTGTCACTGGTTGTCACGGCTGTGAAAGAAAGAACAGAGATTTCTACTATCACAAGAAATAACAAGCACCATTTCTTCCAAAAATATTTTTTACTACTTGATGCAAGCAGATTATTGTACTCGTAAACTGTCAGATTTGAGTGAAAGTGGGAAGTATTAGGTCTTATAAATAAAAGCTAATCTGCTTGTTAGTTTTTTGCAATTGTGCTGTTCACAGGCCTGAGGATTTCCTAACTACATTGGAACTTGTTTCTTTTTGAGGACGGTGAAATGTCTCCAATCCCTTCTTTCAGAGCACTTTATTCTGCCACAGTTTGAATCACCGGGAGTGTCAGAGCTTTCACTCTTCTACACTTGAATTACCGCCCTATCATCTAGATCTCAGATTACTAGATGGTTGTAGCTGAACACCTTTTCCAAACCTGGGAAGTGTTGACCTGAAGTGTCTTGGAGATACGGACGTTGTAATAATTTCTTCCCTGAAGGACTGATAGAGTGGAATAAAATCTGCAAGAACAAGTCACTTGAACTTTATCTTTGTACGTAGGAGGAAAATACACTTTTACTGAACTATCTCACGGTGTGATACCATGATCATATGGTCATAAGTATACTTAATTAAAAAAAAATTGATGGTGTTTTCGTTCTTCTTGCTTTGAGTTGTGTAGTGCTAGCTAATAGAAATGAATAGCAACAGTCTTAATATACACTTCCTCTTCTTTGGGAGTTGCAAAAAGTGGTGGCCTTTGGGAGACCAAGTAGCTTTTGTGAGTACTCAAACAAGCACTTCGTTCTTCGCAACTAAGTCCTTCTGCAGGGCCTGAACAGCATCTTCTGCATCCAGTCATCATCAGCTAATAAAAATAATCTTGGTGCCTAGCCAGTGCCTGAAATTCAAGTAAGGTTTAGTAGCTTTTCTTTGAATGAGAGAAGTAGCGTAAAGGCTACCAAGCTTACAAGCTGAAATTGATGTTTATTTTCAAGCCGTTACTTAAATCAGTCCTCTGTTCAGAAGGTCATTGCTCTTCACAGGAACATAGCCGCCGTCCTGGAGCTGGCTTTCCTGGCTTCAGTTGGGTTTATAAAGATCACTGAGGAGCTGATTCTGTGCTGACAGGCTCTCCTTGCATCCAGTAACTGTTGTCCCTGAGTTTGGTTTTCTCCCTTCCAGCTGACATTTCTCTGCAGCAGGTTAGTAGCCATGTATTTCCTGACCTCAAGGGTACTGTTTCCCTTTTCCTGTCTTTATAGGGAGCTGTGCTGTTCTGTTGTACCAGGTTTTCAAAGTATTTGGCTGCCAGTGGAGTTATACTGGATTATTCATTTTACAAGAGTGCTTTTTCTGATGCAAGCCATACTTGTAGGCTCAGACTTCACAGTAGAGTTCTTGCCTCCTGTTGAGTTATTTTGGCCACTGGTGCAGACTGCTAACCTTTAGTCTGTGTGTATGTGGAGTAATGTAATAAATATTCTTGTCATCAGATAGGAATAATCCCCTCTCCTTGCTTAGAGACTTCTCAAATTAGTGTGAAAAGGGGAAGTTCAGAAACAAAGAAGAAATAGCATGGTTATTTCTTGTTTTCCTGCTGGAGGGAAAGCACGACACTGATGGTAAATCAGATCCCAAAGAATATACTGGTTTTACAAAACAGTAACTCTTCAGACTGAGTAGCAGGAGGGAGATGACGAATCTTCAGCTTATGATATCAGGCAAGCTGAAGATTCAAACTGAACTTAAATATGAATTTATCAAGGAGGGTTTTGTTTTTTTTTTTTTTTGAATGAGGGGAGTGAGGGTTAACTTAAAAACGTCTTCCAGATTTCTGCCAAATCTGGATTTGTAGTCATTGTGGGCTTTCTTTTTCCAAAGAAATCTGCTCTAGTAGCATTCTTGGAGTCTGTGTTTGTGTGGTGTGGCATAACTCCAAAGGCTTGGGAATTCATTTTTGAAGAGTGGTGATGTTGCTTTTTCTTTATTCTACTCGCATACAAAATCAACCATCTTTGTTCTGCTCATTCGAATATATTCATCCCATAAAATAGATATAACCCTCAGTATTCTTCCTTGAAGCCTCCCTTGCTTTTATGACATTTTCAGTTGCTTCACTTGAAAGGAAGAGCTGGTTTTCAAACCCAGGAGTCTATATTTACTGAGAGGAGTATAAAACTGAACATTTCTGCTTCTCACGTCCGAGATTCCTCCGCAGGAGGTACTGACAACAAGAGTATAGTATGTGAACCACAGAGTACTATGCTCTGTTAGTGCGGATTATCAACAGAGTAGATGTACCAATAGAAATTATCACAATGCAGAAACCCCCCCTCTAATTCAGCCTCTGGCACTGAAGCTGTACATCAGCAGCCAGATAGAGGAGCTGAAACGTCGCCTGGTGTTCACAAGCACTTGAGAAGCTTCCACGTTTTAAAAATCTTAGTTTTCCATCTTTGACTTCAAGCTAAACCTTTGTTAGATGTCTGGTCAGCAAAGCCAGGATAAGCGTTTGTCTGAGATGAGCAAAAAGCAATCCATTTGGTGTTTTTTTTAAAGGCACAGGAATTCTTGCTTCCATTATTTCCTCTCTATCCATGCAACTGCTCTGAAGGTTTGTGACAGTCTGCGGTTTTCCTGTGGAAAGGTCAAATCTTTAAAGCAGCCATTCTTTCCCTTTGCCACGACGGTAGTACCCTCTGCTGGGCCATACCCTGAGTAACTCTTTTTTCTGATCAGAAAGCAAGTCAATACTTGCTTGGCGACGTACCTAATCACGTAGGTGGATAAATGGTCTCAGTTTGTACAGCAAGCAAGTGACTGACGATGATTTTGTTAATAGCCAGACTTAAATAGCTTAAATTGTGCCTAGCTCACTGTGGTTACTGACTAGCTTGCCGACTTGCCACCTCTCCAGGATGGGCAGCGGGTGGCCGTAGCCTGCTGGGGAACGTTCCTCCTCTTGAAGTTTTAGGAAATGTGACGCCACTTGTCAGGCAGCCACAGACTTTAAAGGCCATCACTGTGGAAAAAAAAAGTTTCTAAACCCAGAGCTTTCTCAAACTGCACAAACTTTCATGTATGTTTTTATAAAGAAAGCTTATCCTTGCCTGGGTTCAGCATGTACATGTAATTTCTCAGGGAACACGTGCTGGGGGAAGTGGGTTTCTTAAGCCAAACACGATATCGGTGTTCCTGTGTTTATTGAACCAGCATTTTTGGTAGTTTGAACTGCAGCTATGTTTCTGAAGAATGCCCTTGGAACAGCTGGATAGCCTTTCATAATTGTTACAAGACTGGGAATTTTCGCTATATTTAAACTTCTCGTTACATCCTCTTTTAAAAGGAGGTAAAGGGAGTAAAATTCATCACTACAGGAAGTGTCTGAATGAAGTTCTTTCTTTTGAGTACCCGTATTCAGCCCCCAGCATTGTTCTTCCCCCACAACTCCTTCCTCTTTTATTTGAGGTAGATTAAATTGATCACTCCTAAACAGATTTATATCTAAAAAATCTTTGTGTATTTATTTTCCGGTGGAGGATGGAGAATATCAAGAGAACAAGGAATCTGAGGAGGGGTGTTACTGAGTTCAAGGGGAAGTCTCATGTTAGACTTAAATTATTTTCCTGGTGTGTCTTGCTCAGACAACTGTGCATAATGCATAATACATTTTTAGAAGCAACTCTGAAGTTGTTTTTATTTGGGGGTGGCAGGGGCTGCTGGGGAGAGGCTACATGGTTGCAGATACTCCGTGTAGCACGTGTGTATATATTTAAATCAATGGAGTAATTTCCAAAATTCAAGAGTGAAATCTGTTATCTAATACTGATGGCATTTTGGCACCCTTAAAAGTATTAAGGCTGTACTCCTGGGTGATTTAGATTTTCATTCCCTTTTTTGGGGGTATACAATGTGATCAGTAGCATCTTGAACCAGTTCTTTAGGCTGGTCAGATTCCAAAGAGCAAGCCGATAAGCAATTTCATAAATCCTCTGATTTTTGTATTATGTTGGAAGCTCTTTTGCTCGGAATCTAAATGGCAGTGGTGAAGAAGAAAGCCTCATAACTAGGTATGCAACTACCCTTTTTCTTTGATTGTGCTGTATTGTACTGTAATTTAGATAGCCTATGGAGCGTATTGTTGTTTTTTTAGTTCCTTTTTCTAGTAATGTGACAGTTTTCCCTTGGCACTCACTAGGTCAGTTGAAGATACGAGGCTCAGTCTATCCACACCCCAACATACATAGTATGGAAAAGGCTGTTGTAGTTGGAAATAAGTCAGTCACTGCTGCTGCTTGCAAGTCTGGCTGCACTTCCTGGGAGATTTTATTGATAAAAGGACTAAATTCATGGCTGCAGCAGAGTACAAACCTGCAGGACCGCTGCAGCAGGATGGCTAGGACCTTGGAAACCCAGCAACAGGTCCGTCTTGCAGCAGAGATTAGACGTCTTCCTGCTTATGAATGACTGAGTACCGTCAGCCTTGGCTCGCTGAGGTGAGTGGGATATATTTTTCTTCACCACATTAAGATGGATTAGGATTAGGTTTTTAGGACATGGCTTGCAAGGTCAGGAAGATTTGGCTATCTAGTTCATGACAAAAGGAATGAGTACTGTAGGAAAAAAAATGCACAGAGTAGAAAGGAGATTCAGGAAGCAACAAGGATGTTTGAAGGCTATTCCTTTCAATATCAAGCAAGTGAATATAGCTGGTCATTCAACTGTGCTCAGTAAGGTAGGAGAATATCTGCAGATGTTCTGTGTAAACTTCATAACTACTGCTTGCTTTTTAGACTATTGTAGTAACTTTGGTAAAGTGACCACATCTTGTCGTACAACAATTCTGTAAAGCTCGGCCATCTTTTTATGTTCTTTTCCTCAACTCTTAGGTGAGTAGCAACTTGTGACATAAGGAATGTAAAACATGGAAAGGTGGTGGGGAAAGAGCAGTGAACAAATTCAAGTGCATAGTTCACATGCACATTTACAGTGTCATAAAGTGTTCAAATAGAAACTGTTACTAGAGATAAGAGACTTCGCTAGCCTTAATGGTGTGACCATGGGTCTGTGACAACTTTGTACATTGTTGTTGAAAGTGCGTTAATAAATGCTAAACAAGACAGTGATAATCAGAGCGGTTGCTCCTACATTTTCAGGAAATAAAAGTGGACAGAAGGTCACCATTGATTGAAAATAGTGACCAGTTTTGTTAGGGGTCCAGTAAGCATGTGTGGCCTAGTACCTAGAAATGGGATTATTTATTAGACAATTGCAAGAGAATATAACAAGTAGCAGTGTCCTTTTTACCTTGCTGTACTGCAAAAGTTTTGCTGCCTTAAAGCCCGTGTCACTAACAAGTGGATTTTCAAGAGTTTTGAGCCTGTGCCCTTGATCTTTGTCTGTAAATTTTGGGAAGGTAATGCATAGTTTGGAAGTGAAGTAATGGTGATAAGGAAACAATTTTCTTTTTACCTTGATGTTCAGCCTATCTGTAAAAGCAGTCTTGCTCAGGTGTGAGCTGACTGCTCTGGACTTCTGCAGAACCTTCTTTTATCACCTTATTAATGTTAATAGGTTTCTGTGATCTCAGTTATTGTGTACCAATACCTACTTAGCAAGAATAGGTAATTAAGTGGGCAGTCCTAATAGGCTAGTCAAACTTTACTAGACCCAGCTGTTCTGCATCCCTTAAGGCAGAGAGAAAGGGAAGTTAGTGTGGAGGAGGAGGTGGAAAAGATGCTTAGAAAAGATGGCAGGGTTGCAGAAGGGCAGAAGGAAAACTAAGAAAGGCCATGTACCAAAGGGTATCACCGACACAGCACAGCCAGAATAGCTGCTCTGCTTTAGGAGAGGAGTTGGCAGAGCGCAGGGAGTGGGCCCTGCAGAGCTGAAGGAGCAGATGGGTTTTAGTGAAAAGCGGGTAGAACATAGAAGGAATTGAAGCATGTTATTTTTGATCTTGTGCCTCTAAAGTGGCAGTGGGCAGACCAACCACCTGTTCTTTATCATCACTTTTTAGAAAATGTAAATAAGCCTAAATGTTAATTCACTACTAAAATTTCACATCAGTGTACTTATAGAATATTTGCTCGTATGTTTGCTTCATACACAGATGGGGAATATTGAGGAAAAACTGGAGGTTTCTTTGAATGCAGTCCTCCCCCTCCAACCCTGACAACTTACTATGCCACAGGACAAATTTAGGAATTATATTTAGCTTTAAGAGCCAGTTAACCAAGCTAGGTATCGGCACGCGTGCGGTACTGATGTAGTAAGCGGGGTGGGTGCATCTCTTGTAGATTTTTGTGTTTTACCATGGTTCTAGGATTTCGTGTCTGCTTTGCATTTTGCTTCTCAGCAAAGTTTTCACTAGCTGTCAGTCCTACGAGTGCACAGCACATGCATGGAGAACAAGCTGTTGGAGGATCTGGCATCTTTGGTAAAAGTAAGGATGTACAGACAGTGGCCCGTAGTGGCCCAAGCATGCTTGGGTTTTCTCTTGGTAGAGGCTGCATATTTCCAAAAACTGAAAGGATGCGGACTTTCCCCAGGGAGTGATCCAGCATTGCCCCTCCGGCATGCTAGGGCACTGCTGTAGCTGCAGCTGGTGTGAGCCATGTCTGTCACTCGAGTGTCAGCGTTTCCAGCCAGCTGTAATCTGCCTGCCGAATACTTATTTGTCCCAGAAAAGTGAAGTGGGAGGATGAGATGCTTCAGAATATTGGAAGCTGTTGTGACACTAAGTCATACTTGATGGGGTCAGATGTGGCATGCCTCCTTTCAAAGTTTGTGGGATCCAGATATCTGAGATCTGCTGTCGAGTTCTGTGCATGTTCTTTCATTAGTTATCTGCATATACATAAAAATAAACCTTACAAATTTACATGAAGAAACAAGTATCACCTTGATTTGATGACTGGTTTCACCTTCAGGAACTCCTAATGCTAAATTGTGTTAATTTCTGTGAAAACAGAACTCTGAGATTTCTGCAAGATTCTGCTAATATTAAGCTATGCAACTTGAAGTTGCAATTTTTCTAATCATTTTTGATTATGTCTTTGGTACTTGCATGGCACAGGGGTAATCAAATGTTGACCGACTATAGTGAAATTAGATTTTATTTTTTTCTCCTAAAGTTAGATTTTATTCTAGAAAATGCAAATTCCTAGTCATCTTCCAGCCTATTTTAATAATAAAAATAATAATAAAAAAAAAATATTACTTGCTGACTTGATATCAAAGCTGAAATGAAAGCAACAAATCTTTCATGCATGTGGGCAACCTGAATTGCAGTGCAACCGGCTGTCCTGAACCACAGTGAGCTGTAGAACTGGCTGCCCTGAATTGGTGGTCCAGGATATCAAAGGGACAGTCCAGATTAAGTGGGTTTTAATTTCCAGCAGTGGAATGTGGAGCGTGGGGTGGGCACATGGCAGTGGTATTCCTATTTCCAGAAGCCACACATTGTTATTCTCTGTGCCCTGCTATCCCCAAATCCTAGACAGCCTTTTTCTCCATCTCCTAGTGCCACTTGAAGTTCTAGATATCCTGATTATTGTGAATTTTGACTGCTATAGATAAATATTTTCTACAGGGTGCTTAGTAACTGAATTCAAGTGAGGGAAAGCTCAGTTAGGTTTCACAGCACAAGTGTGAATTTGCTGCAGAGCAGCTGTAAATGTGTAGTTGTGAGGTAGCAAGGAAGCATGGCGCTTCATTGTGCATGCTGCTACCTACTGGGACTGCAGTAAACTGGTTAGTGTTTGAGGACATCTTTCCCAATCATAAGACAATGAAGTTCTTGTGATACTCTTCGGCATTTTAAAGAGTAAGGCTTCATTTTTGGTATGCCAGCTGCCTTTGAGTAACTTGGTTTTCAGTAACTTGTACACCTGCAGTGAATTTCTACTGGAGTAGAGGTTAAAAGTTCCTACTGCTCTTGTCAATACACTCTGTGATGTTCTGCTGCTAATTCGGTGTGTGCTTTCAAGAGGTAAGACACGTCTTCAGTTCTCCAAAACTAAAAGACTGTTTTCTGAGAATTCAGTCATCGCTATCTTATGCACAGTGTAGTGGCTTACCCTATAAAAATGTTTTTCTTTAAGTACAAACTCAGTATCTCATAGTATTTCTGTAATGACTTCTAAAAAAGTATCATATATAGTCTTATAGATTTCAAAATGCCTCTTTGCTTATTGTGAGTATATAGGGTTATAATTTTAGATAAGGGAAAATACTCTTGGCACTGCTTGCGATAATGCTGCTTTAGGTGACTCAGAAAATAGAGAGATTGCAGTGATTTCAAGGCAGAATAACCACAGAAAAATTATTCTTCGTACTGAATCAGATTTTGGGTTGTCTTTTTCATTGTTTTGCTCACAAATTGTAAAAATAACTAAAGTTTTGTTCTTTTTTTTTTTTTTTATTTATCTAGCCCCTCTGTTGTGTTAGAGGAGTATTGATTGTTCCTGACATTGATTTAGAGATGCAGCTCGCTGTGTGCCTCTCATGACTATATAAAAATCTGTGGGTCTGTTCCAAATGTTTTTTAGCATTTGTGTTACAGACAGATTCCTGATTGTGCTAATGGCATTGCTGTTTGCATCTTGCCCAGGAGATGGGCAGTGCTGCGTGCCATGTGAAGCGCTGGCACAACACCCCCCTGCTTGCGAGTGACAATTTTCAAAGTCACTTTTAATGCTTCCGTGTTGGACACTGAAAGCATCTTGCTGCGAGCATAAATGCCTCCTATTCCCTAACAATCTGCTGGTAAATTTGTATCAACATTTTCTTTGTCTAATGCTATGCTGGCCAGATGAGTTTTGCATAACTTAGCTTGTTTCTGCCGTTTCAGAACTGCACTTTGTCTTCAACTAATAAACAGCAGAGACAGCCGGGCACAGATCTGCCCTTTTCTCAAAATTGTTTTGACAATTACGTTTCGATCTCCGTCTCCAAAGTCAGATGCTGTGCTTCCCGTTCGGTGCTAATATCTTCTGAGTGATAAGCTTTGAAAACTTTCCTGTGGGTTAAAACAAGAGTTAGGCCTGGGTAGCCTGGGTGGAAATAGAGCCGAGCAGCTTTTTTGGTTTGTTTTGGCTGGGTGCTGTGAGGTCGGTGACTTTTAACTGCGAGGTTGCAGCTGGTGCTGTGTACTGCAACTCGCTGTTGCATTAATCCCTCTCTTTCCTGCCTGTTTACTTGTACTTTATTTTCTACAGTGTTTTAGCTCTCCTCCTTAGTTGCTTCATCCCTTTCTTTCTGTCCTCCTCCTGCAGAAAGAAGCCTGGCAGCTGTACATGGAGCACATGCAGAGTTTGCTCTTCCCACTGTTGACAGGTGCCCTCATTGCTCTCTGCATCGGGTGTAACAGTCCCCGTGTTCTGCAAACTTCTTGGTACTGCCCCCCAACTCCAGTGCATCTCTAACAGAGTGGAATGATTTTGAAGACCCCCATTAGTAATCAGCCCCCTAAAGGAAAGGGTTAATGGTTCTTTATGCTGGGAAGAAATGGGTTCTGCTCTCGTTTCCTGCCCGCTGGCTTTTGGGAGGGTTGCTCAGATACTGCACTTCCTCCAGGCTCTGGGAGCAGGTGTAGCATCCCTCTGAACATCCGCTCGATCCGGACAGAGGACCACAAGGGTTTTCTTCAAGGGTACTGCAAAAAGGTCTCTAATCTAAAACTCCGTCATTTGTTTTTGTGACTGCTTTGCAGCCAGTTAGCGGCCAGATTTTTTTGTAGGTTGCATAGTTTCCCAGATGACTAATAGCAAAATCTTTCAAGTAAGTAAACTTGTATTCCTCTAGTGCTCTGGGGAAGTTGTGAGCAAGAATACTGGGGTTTAAACAGGGATGCTTTGCTGTAAATTTGCATTCAATTAACTCCCGAAAGATTATCTGTAGGAGATGACAACTTTCTAATGTCTGACCTTCAGAAAGGAAGCCGAGAGGTACCCTGAGACCCTGTCCTTAGACCCTGTCTGTTTTCGGTGATACTCCTGTTCTTGCAGCCTGCTGCGATTTTAGAAAGAAGCTTAGAGGAAATACTGTAGTATGACCTAGTAGCCCTAGCTGAACATGAGACTAACATCAATTGAAATATGCTTAGATATTTTCATTGAGCAAGAGTTCGCTTGGAAAAACTACTGTATCTCACCTCTTGCTGTTCTTTTATTGGAAATAGTTAGGAATAATGTTCAAAAGATACAAATTTCAATGATAATTTTTTAAGCTGAGAAACCTACAGTGGTTTGGATTCCTGGCTATAAAAACATTTGTTCAGAGCATGGCTGATAATTTGAGACAAAACTTCCTCCCTCAGCTTAAACAGGAAAAGGCTGCTGTTACTTTAGAAGACTTGGTGGCGAGGTTAGCTGGTGTGAGATGTCTCGCTGGGAGCTCTAGCTTCTTGCAAAGATGTTTATAGAAGTCTATATAGAGAAGGAAATACCTTCTCACCTGCAGCCATGTTCGTTTGTGCCTGCAGGAGAACAGAAGTTGCATCTGGGGAGTTGATTTCTGATCTGTACTGAGGCCTTGTGGCAAGGATTGTAATACTCCAGAGCTCCTTTGTAGAAGGATACTCATTATATATTTAAGATATTTTCTACTTTTGTAAATACTTACTGTTTAAAATGTTTTCCTGGAGTTAAATGGTTTATTAAAATGTTGTTCAGCATTTTGGACTGGAAATGAATGTCTGACTTGATATGCATGCTCAAAAATTGCTAGGGTTAACTTGCAAAATATTTGTATTGAGTCTGTGCCTTCTAAGAATCCATGGTACTGCCTGGTTTTCTTCTATCCCCCTTAATTACGATGATTTTGAATTACTCTGCAGATATGACAGAGATCAGGCTTTCCCCAAAGCAACTCTGCAGACTGAAAGTTATTAGAAATACCATAGTACTAATCTTTAGGATTGCTTTGGCAATTAGATGGATCTTAAGTGCTCAAAATCCCTTTACCGGTTAATGAGGACAGACTTCTAACAACGTGCATCTCTGAAAGGAATTTTATACTGAGGACCTACTTTTTACATGATAAATTACTTCCAATCTGTTTGCAGAGTAGGTTTTGGAATGGCTTTATATAAAGTTGAGGATAAGCTCATACCAAGTAGGCCTAATATACAGACTACTTGAAATATATGCATTTTCCCCCCTTTCTTTAATTATCAGGCTTAAAGTATCTTAACTGTGTTGGCACTAATAAGGATCATTTAATATTTTTTGGTGTGTAAGCATGTACTACAGTTGCTTTGATTTTGATTCATCCTCCCTCCCCCCTCCCCCTCCAATTCTCAGTATTAGCTTTTAAGTATAATAATTATCAATCTGCCTTTATCTCTGCCTCCTTCTTGGAGGACTTCATCAAGAGCCCAGCTGTAGCAAATCTCTATAGGCTTTATTCCTTAGCCTTCTTTTTCTTAAATTTCATTTAACATCAAATTTGGTTTATTGCATTATAAAAAAAAAAAATATAGTCTTTTCAGACTCCAGACTTACTGAATGTTTCTCAAACAGCCAAAGCTTGATAAGGGCTCCTAGCTTTGTGCAGGTAAACAGTCTGGGGAGGAGAAGGAAGGTGGGGTTTTGGTGATGTCTGCCTATTAAAGATGGGGAGGAGCTGTCTTAATTGGCTTCTGGTTATTTTTTTTTTTTTGTCTCAGCATATGTAATGCTGAAGAGGTTCTTGTAGACTTTTTATTTTTTTCCTTTTCATTATTTTGGACCTTCCAGTCTTGACTGTTACGTGAATTCTTCCTTTCCTTGATATGACTGCGTGTATATTTGTAGCACAGCACCCTACCTCTTAATTCTGCAGCACTCTGGGTAACCAAGGCAGCTGGAAATGAGGCTGTCCTCCCTGCTTCCCCTCCAAATCATTAATTATTGTGAAGCACTAATTGTCAAGTTGCATGAAACAATATTTTTCTAATGGCTCTCTAGCTTTTTTACAATACTAAAAGTGCTGTAATGCAAGGCTTATCTCTGTAGTAACTTTCTCTAAAGTTCAGAAACTCAATTCCATAGACTTTTAATCTTTTTATCAAGTGTTTTTATGCAAGTATAGGAGTTTTGCCTTTATTAGGGAAGGTTGGCTTCAAGAAAGTAATCCTTAGAGTAATTGGGAATTTCCTTTCGTTGTCAGCATGAACTAATTTAGTACCACATTGTTTGGCTTTTAGCACTTGCTAAGTGAAATTAGATTGCACATGTCTATTTGTTTCCAAAATAATCGTTTTGGATGTTTGACAAGTGTGCTTGCCGTTGTTATCACATACTCCAACACTCATTCTGGGATAGTTTTCCCCATTAAAAATGAGAATACGGCTGCCTACGAGCCTAACTGGAAAACGAGCATCGTTGTTTTGTATTTAAGGATTCAGAGGAGCTACATCCCAATTATGACCTTAGACATGCCTCAGACTTAAGAAAAATCTCCTATTACTTCTCTGGCGGTGATACCTACTGCTTATTTTTGGTAAGAACACCATAGCCCTCTACTGTGCAGTGCAAGATGAATGGAAAAAGCTGGCTCTTAGTCTGCTTTCTGCTTTTATGCTATTCAATTAGATATCTTTAATTTTGTTTGCCAACATCTATGTCAGTAGGCCGTGATACATAGCCGAAGGCTTGTCTGGTTTTGAGGGATTTTGCACTGCTTGCAACTAAGGAGTGTATTTTTCTAACAAATCATTGTTGATAAGATTAACTGATAAGGGGTGAGGCTAAAGCTGTATTTGTCATGACCAGCCTAAAAAAAAAAGGGGACTGAGTGCTCAGCAAATGCACACGGGGAAGTCTTGTCTGGGCACTTCTGTTTTGTAGCAATTAAATGTCATCAAAACACAGATGCATTTTGTCCGAGTAGGCAAAGTGCAGCAGTGGAGGAAGCGCTGATGCTTCTCAAGACTGCAGTAAATATGGCTGCAGAAGAGCACCATGCTCTGTAGTACTTGCTACTTTTAAAGGTATTTTTAAGGAATAATCAGTTATAAGTTGCTTTCTTCCTGTGAGAAACCTTTCGGTTCTGTCAACTCTTCAGTTCTGCCATCCTTTTTCCCCACCCCCCCCACCCTTGGTTTCCATCGTCAAACTCCTATCCAGGTCTTTGCTGTCAGAATAACTAATACCAGTTGATTACTGTGTGTTTTCTGGTGAAGTTTGCCCAGTAACTGTTGGTCTTCAGAAAATGTATTGCCGCTGGTGTGACTTGTGGCAGCCTGAGCGCGCCGCGTAATGGCTTCTTGGCAGAGACAGCGTGCTGGCAGCTCGGGGCAGGCGCCTCTTGCCAACCGGTGTCTCGTGCAGAGGACAGCCCGTGGCCAGGAGGTAAGATGCAAATTCTGGGGATGGTTCTTCCCCAGCTCACTGGGTCGCAGTGCCATGAATTTTGCCCAAAACACAGTCTCTGGAATTAAGAGGAAAACTACCACTTACTCATGTCCCCATTTATGCTGGCAGACTGGCTTAAATTTAATTCAGCTCTTGCTCTTCAGGTAGTCCCTGGGAAAGATACGAATCATGTTGCAGTACCTTGCTGTGGTGTATTCATTCTGAAGCCTTAAAGTTGTTTTGCAAAAAATAAATGCCAGGAGTATCTATTCTTCTTTTAAAACAAAACAAAAAAAAAAAAAAAAAAAAAAAAGAAGGGGAGGGGAACCCTAAACATAATATTAAAGTATATAGGAATTTCAGTGTTGGGAACTTCTTATAAAGATATGCTTAAATCCTTGACATGATGTTGAGGGGGTAGTTCAGGTAACCTGTATTAGCTGCATTAAAAAGCTAGCTGTTGCTGTGTGTTTGACAGTTTTGTAGTACTCTGTGAGCTTTATCTCACAAATACTTGTGTACTGTCTACAGCACGCCTTCTTCCAAAGGTTTAAAAAAAAAGTTGGAAATCCTTTTCTTTAGTCACCTTCTTGAGATGGAAAGAAGTGTTACTAGGTAATCTTTTTTATGTGTAAATTAGACAATTCTAGCAGACTTGTTGGAGCTATTTAATCGCCCATGAAAGAGAATAGTCTTAGCAGGCAGTGTCTTAATTGCTAGACCAAGAGGTACAGCTAGTGAACTTCTAATAAATCTTGGTTTAAATAGAGTATTGTTCAGAATGGGCATCTTGTCAACCCACAGGTATGTATACACAAACTTTAGGCATAGGTGTTGCTTACATTTTTGCCTATCTTATTTTGATAAAGTACTTCTTTCTTGTTTACATCTATATAAATTTTATCAGTAGTAATGTAATTAAAAAGGCATTTAAAAGGTGAAAATTTGTTTATTTGCGAGTGAGTCATAGGAAGGCTAATATGAGAACTTGATAAGATCATGAGTAGGAGTAAGAGGAAGCCAAACTATTTTTTTTGTGCTGCAGTGAAGCTTGGCAGCCCGAGACTATTAGACTTTACATTCCTTTATTAATGCATTTCTCATAATGGATGACATGCAGTACGTCTCTTCTAGGATAAAAGAAGTATTGATTGCCAGGACAGCTATTTTACTTTGTTCTCTCCTGTAACTATTTTTTCTTATGAAAGGAATAAGTTTCCATGGAGTTTGCTGGTTGTGAACAAAAAAGCTGTTCATCTAATATTTTTTTGTTGTATGGGAACTTTTATGAATCTGCTGTGGTGTTTGGCTTTATCATAATAACGTGAGGGGCCAACAGGAAAGGTGGAACATCTTTTTTGTTTTATTAGTCAGTGCTGCAGTGTAAGGTGCATTAAGAATGATTTCTCGTGGTCTGTGTTAGCATTTGGAAAGGAAGCCTTCTGAGAAGGAACCGATTTCTTACTATTAAAGTGGGAATCTTATGATGGAAATAAATCTGGTTTTGTTTCCAGCAGATTTTTGCTGTGTTACAAGGGTTCACTGCTTGCTTACTGTTCTTATAAGGAAGAAAAACCCGTCTGAAACTTTACCTGTAGGTAGTAGACACATGGAGAATGAACAAAACAAATGTCATATCTTAGAGCTTTGTACCTGCTAAAGGTGTTAAAATGTATTATGACTTAATTTTGCCTACCCTTTAGTTTCTTTTTTCTTGTGTGCATGAAAACTTTTTTTATTGTAAATTTAGGGCAAACTTTATGCAAAGGATAATGTTCTCTTAAGTGTATTCTTTGAGTTAAAATGCAACTAAATTTACTACCAGAATATTGAAATCACTACTTTTTTTTTACAGTAGGTAGTCTTTTGTGGCATTGTGCGTATGACAAAAATAGCTTTGCTTTTCTACATATTTGCAACTGGATACCTTTAGCAATAAGCTTTAAGTTTTTTGAACTATTTTTTTCAGCTATAACTATAGGTATTGCCAATGTATGCTTGTAACACGTTCTGTGTGCTTAACCAATGCAGAAACCATATAAATGCAAACTGCAAAAAGTCTGGGGCAAGAGCAGGAAATAGTATTTGTCTAATAAAACGTTTCCTTTATTTTTTAAGTTAGCCTCTAACTGAAAGCCAAACATCCTTAGTTTATCAATAGTGTGATAGTGGTATTGGTCTTCCATGGGTGCTCTCCTGTGGGTTCACTGACACTTTGTGTACATCCTTCTTCCTATACTGTTTTCCCCCTGCCCCTGACTACAGAAATCTAGTCTTTTAGTGTTTGGCAATAATGACATTATTTCCCTCAAAAGGTTACAAGATTTCAGTATAGTTCCTAGAGAGTTCAGAGCTCTACAGCATGTACTGGTGCTCTCTAAGAAAATCTGTTGTTGTTAGGGATGTAGTTGTCCATCTTTTGAGGAGACAAAACTGTGGGAACTCAGTTATGTGATACAGCAATCAATATTTTATTTCAGCTCCAAAGGAATGGGTTTGTTAAGAGAACAAATATTTTCTGTAATCTGGAATATATATTATTCATACCAACGTACCGTCTAGTTTATAGATACTCTTCATTAAGATACATTTTGGACTTCAGAGCATTTTTTTTCTTGATAGCTTGTTTCTGCTGGTATAGAGCTCTGGATTTCTTTTCATTTGGGTGAAATTATTCCTTATGATGCTTTCCAAGAGTAAAAATAACCCCAAGATCCATTTCTCTTCCATAATTGAACCTCTATATAAAGCTTATTTATTCTTAAATTTATATATTTGTGCTTTGTGTAAACAGGATTTTATATTCACCTTTTTGCCACAGTTTTCTTCCCTCTGCAGTGTTCCATATGAACCCTTTTATTCCAGGAAAATCTCTTGACTCTCTTTCTATCAGTTCTGCATTTTTCCTCACAAATTCCTTTATTTCCACTGTCACTACAGACATTTCTGGAACATAACCTGGGCAGGTTAAAGTAGACACAAAGGACTAATCTGGTTTAAGAAGTTTGAAGCATCATCTTTCTCTCAGAAGAGAGCGCTCTTGGTATCACACGAGGGCTGATAAATCATGCGGGGCAGCTCTTACACGGATCATTTCTGCCTGCCCACCCTCCTTGTTCTGGCTGAGACCTTCAGTATCAGGTGGGTGGTTTTTCTTAGTGGATGTTGCTCAAAATTATTCCCTAGAGTTACCACCAGGTCTGTAAACTGAGAGGTACCGTGAATTTTTTATGCTGGGGAGGAGGGCAAGCAAGATTAAGCACCTAAAATGAAAACTTCTTTGGAGGTAGTGTCTTTTATCCACTCTTCTGAGTATAGTGATTGACCTTAGATTTAAAATAAATCAAAGAAAACATTTTAATCCAGAAACCTAGTGGAGTGCAAGACGGTAATAAAAATCCATTAGCATGTAGAAGAACTAGGCTAAGAAGTCTAAATTACACAGGAATGAAAAAACTTGCTACTTTATCAACTCGGAAGAGCTTAATGTGGGAAGATATAGGTATAGGTGCATCCCTATATAAAAGGACATTAAGACATACAAGGTGCTCTTTGTTATTCATAAGGCTTAAAGTGGGGTTGCCAGAGAATTATTTCTGAATGCTAAATTCACTAGACAAGGCTAGAGTAATTGCTATAAGACTTTGTATCCTAGGCTCAAAAAATCTATTCTGCTTCTTATTTGCAGTGTTGTCAAGGGTATCTCATTAGCACATAAATATAGTTTTACTGTTCATTAAAACATTTCTGAAAAACAGTGCAAAGGAATATTTGAAAATCTAAAACCGAAATTGCCTTGTTTGCATTCAGTAATGCTGGCAGGTCATAGTCACAGGAGTAAAATGAAACATAAGACAGAGTCAGTACCATCTCAAAGTGAAGTGTAAACTGCAGTGTGTAAGTTTATCTTTGTTTTAAGTTGATAATGTAAATACAAGACTTTCCCATGTCCAAAATTAATAATAAAAAAAGAAACCTGTGTGTACTGTCTCAGGCTGATTGTAACCCACCAACGAACGAAGGCTATTCTCAGTTGTCACTTATTGTTCTTATTATTGTAGCTGAAACACACTTAAACTAATAGCCTGATTTAAAAAGTAATTTCCTTTGAAAGATATTCAATAACAGAAAACCGATTGCTCCCATTGTAAGTCATGAATTTCAACAAATTAAATATTGCTTTACCTACTCAAATACGATTTCAAAACTCTGAAAGTTCTTGCTTATGTCTGACTGTTCATCTGTAGGAATGGGTTGGCTGCTCTTTTCAGTAACTCCAGGTAAAAAAGAATTCCTTTGGTAGTATTGAAGGCAGCTGATACAGGCATAAACACAATAATAATGTTGTGCAACAGGTATTCTAAAACCCTTCAATTCTTGTACTTATGAAGGGAAACTGTTGTCCAAGATGTGTACCTTTAATCAGGGCCACTTCTCCTTGTACGAGAAGATTTAGAGACTACTTCTACAATCTCAGCACTGTTTCTAAGTTTGTGCCATTGTAACAAATGGTTAACATTGGGCATGTCGCTGATGGCAAGTTTCTGAGTGCTTTGCCTTTAGTGTTGATGGTAAAGGTGTCACAAGCACAGGAAATCTTAAAATTGGTGGCTGCTAGGTTCATGGCTTTGAAGCAGTAAATGGAAAATAAATGTATGGTCCTTAGCACTGTTTTAGAACCATGGCCATCCCAAACTATTGTATATAGGATTTTCAGGTGCAGCTATTGCTGACAGTAAGCAAGTTCTTTGTTTTTATAACACAAGCAGTCAAAAAGTTTGGAGAAAAGAAAGGAACAGCATTGTGAAATACAGGATCAGAACAGTTTTTGATGTTAGGTTGGGGGAGTAGAGCAGGCAGCTTTCAAAAGCAATGTAAGAAATCACCACCGTAACCTACTCCTGCTTGTGTTGCAGCTTGGTTCAGCAGCACATCATCGCTCTCAGCACCAGAGAATTCAACCTTAAAGACTGGTTCATCCTCTTAGAGGAAGGAAGTGTAAATGTATGAGCGAAAAGAATGGGAAAGGGGCAAGAGGAAAGGCTGAAGTCACCAAGCAATAGTGCTTGGGGCTGGCAAAAAGTACCAGATACTTGGCTTTTGGAAAGTAGCATTCAGTAGCCAGAGAAACTAACGTGGGTCTGATGTCCATCCATCTCCCACCCTGCCATCTCAATCTTTTAAATTTGTGAATGTTGGTTTTGGTGCTTGTGGAAGATAGATATAGGGAATTTTATCTTTTATAATTTTCTTTAGCAGTTCATTTTTTTCAACTTTAATCTCAACATGTGAATAATATCCATCAGCAAAACAGCACACACTTTAAGAGCAGGTGACCTAATCTATGTCTCTATCCCTTATCTGTGTTTTCCTGCAAGTGCAAAATAAATGAGTTTTCAAGTGGTCTATGGTTTTTAATAATAAACCTTTTAAAGTTGCTGTTATCTGAAAGGTACGTATCCAGTAGTGGGAATTAAATGTCAAAGAAATACTGGCTTTGAATTGTTGCTTGGTGGTTTTGAAGTTTTTCTTCATTTTCTTTAGGATCCTTCTGCATCCGTGTGTATTTGAGTAGTAGTTTTTTAGCCTCTTCCCCCTCCCTCAAGAAAACTCTTTTGATGGACTGTTCCTTTTCTTTCCTTCCCTATTCTTCTTTCTCCAACCGCTTTTGAATCTGTTGTTCAATTCAAAATAGACCTCAATATTCCATCTTTGTCAAGTCCTTTGAAACCAGACAAGGTAGTAGATAATGGCAAATCAGATTATGGCTTGCCCAAAGGAATACCTGCATTGTGAATTGAAATATATGTAACTCCTTGTGGGCTAAGATTACAAAGCCTGATTTCTCCTGTCCTTAGCTTGTAAAATGCTGCTGCTTGCATAGGTCTGTTATCTGCTCTAGTCTAACTGAAGTATTAAAAATAGTAAAGCTGCATTTTAGACTGTATCTGAACTATTAATCTAGCTACGTGAGTCAAAATTTAAAGGATTTTGACAGGTCAGAGTCACTCCAGGAGTCTAGAAATAGCTTTTGAATTATTAGTCTGAGTAAACGAGAAGCATGGCTGTGCTCAGTGCTACCCGTCTGATGCTCAATTTTACTCTGTGCTGCGGCTCTGTGTTGGTGCTTTTTTCCAATATAAACAAAACGGAGTGAAAAATCAGACCAGTATGTGTTGTGGGGTTATTAAAATCAGGTGTCTCTTAACTTTGGATGTCAAGGCTGGCCTAAAATTTGAAGCCAGAGCCAACTCTACCTTGCACTATTCAAAACAAGCCATTAGGAAGATGGGGCAATATTTGAGAACTTCTGACTCATGTAGTTTACTCCCTCTGAGTTTGAATAGCTTGTTTATTATTCAATCATCTGCATCATTCAAGTAAAACAAACTGTTCTAGGACTGGAGAAATATCTAGAAAAGCTGGATATTTGCTTTGCCCTGGACTATCTAGCTTTCAGGCTTGAGATACAGGGTGTCTACAGATAACCTGTTGCTCTCAGGAATGTTGTCACTCAGCCTTGAAGTGAAAGGACTGTCTGATGGAAGTTGATGCTTCAAGTGCCTCCATGTGGTGAGGAGTTACAGATTATTGGGGGGGAAAAAAAGGAGATGAAAGAGCAAACCATGCAACTGTTCTGATGTCTACATGCGGTATCTAACACTTGTTCTCTTCATCTCCCGTTGTCTGAACCGTCGGGGATGAGCAGCTGTTTTAAGTGTTCGTAAAGGATGAGCCTGCTTAAAAATCTACATAAAACGAGATTCCATATAAAACAGAATAAACAGTTTCTATGACCCATTAAAATGGAAAATACAGTCATAACAATCCAACTGCACAGAGCAGTGTTTAGAATTATTTGATGGCTTTTTTTTTTGGTGATGAATTGCCTTTGATAAAGTGCTGCTGTGTTGGCTAAATTTAGAGCAGTCTCTCACTCTGTTATGAAGACAACAACCACCATTTTAGCCAGAAAGAAGGTTGCTATCCCATAGAGATGATAATATAGTTGGATAGTGGTTGGAAATGAATTGATGAGTAAGATTTTGGGAGTGAGTGCAGTTACTACTGTGCAAAACTGAGGACTGCATCTGTGGTGTGTGAGAGCATAAATAAAATCTGTTTCAGACTGATGCAAGGAAAGAAAACATCTTTCTCAAATCATATTTTACTGAGTATTCTGTGGAATAGTCAATACCAAAATCCCTGATACTTTTCCAACACATCAGCTATTTCATTCTGCCAGTTGCCCTTCTGTTTTGACATACAGAACATTAGTGAATAATGATGAGAAGTAAGTAATATCCTATTAATAAACATGAATTCCTTATGGCCATGAGCTGTGTTGGCTTTTATTAAAGAAAAAAATTACATTGTTAGCTACTTATTGTATTATTTTATTGTATCTGTACTTAGTTGACCACCAGTGTATGAATGAGTTAGTGTGCTTACACTGGGGAACTCACACATTGATGGCAGTATAGCTATGGCACCACAGTGGTCTTCCTAGAATATGAAGCCTGATGGTTGCTACAAGCAGCTAACTGATGAACTTATGCTTACTGAAACTAATTTGTTATTTGGAGCCGTCTTATTATAAAAACATGTTTTCTTTCCTGAGTATGATGTAGACCTTACTCCCTGATTTTTAAGCACTTTTCTAATCCACATAACAATGTGCTTTTCAGGAAGCTGAAGACACTCCTGTTCTATGGGCTAAACTCAAAAATGCTGTTATTGCTTGCTTCTAGACAGTTGATATCGCCATATTGAAATTTACTTCAGTTTTTGTGAAACTTTGTTTTCCCCTGATGTTTTTTCTCTGAGTTCGTGTATCTCTTAATTTTGTTAGTCCTGTTCTCCTATAAGTAGAATTTCAACTCTTTCACTTTCCAGAGAACACTTAAGCTTTAACACTTAGGGTTTTTTTGTCTTCTGATAGTAGCTGAAATTATTCTGTAGGACTTCTGCTGCAATTTTGAAAGTGCATTTGGTCTGTGTGTATACAGATGCACATGTATGAAGGTAAGGACTCCTCAAATCCTTTTCTTTCTCTGACTTCTGACAAATTTCAGAAGGTGTGTATACCAAATGAGAGGGAGGTAGAGCTCACTATTGAAAATAATGGGGTACTACATATTGTGGAAACAGAAGATGGGAGTGACATTTTGCTGTTATCTTTTATATACCATTCATGACTTTCAAAACAGATTATGGCTTTTACTTCATCTTGTGGCATTTGCCAACGTTAATACTCTATTTCGAAATAGGTAGTAAAAAAAAAAAAAAAGTTGTTTGAGGTAATGAGCCTTAGAAAAGGGTAGCTCATAACATTCTCCAAGAAGGATTTAAACTTTGAAAAATTTCTAATAGTTTATGAACAATTCTTCATCAGCCTTCGTGTGGAATCTATGTTTCCTGTTGAAGTCTTTTGAGTTGTTAAATTCCACAGCATTTCTTATTGAGGGTTTTGAGAGCAGCATAAAAGCTTTTCTGCGTTGCACCTGGTTTATCCGTCATGCTTGGATCAGTCTTTAGTTCTGTTTTTTTCCCCTCTTAGGTCAGTTTCTATTATAAGGCTTCTTTTGTGGAGTTGGTGTGAGATTTCAGCGGAGAGCGCGCAGTTGGTGACCTCTCCTCTGAGGGATTTGGGATGAATAGGCCTTAACTTGAGCTCCTGGCTTCTGGCTAGGCCTCAACATCCAGGGTGAGCTTTTCTGCCGCTTTTAGAGCGAGATTAACTTCAGGGTGTGCGTACAGCTGAAGCTGGCTTCCAGCTCGCTGCTTTCAAGCGCACAGGATTCTTGGGATACTTCAGCAAAGAGCCCGGCTGTTCCTAAACACCTTCCCACCAGCCCTGCAAAACTTGTTTTCCTCTCAACAGGTTTGTGCACTGCCAGCTCTGCGTGACACTTGAAGGTTATGTTCTCCCAGGCCCCATAAAGGTTAGATATGCAGTGGGAATTGTGAAGGTTTGCACGCAAAGCCCAAACTGCGTCTGAAGGGCCCTCATCTATGCCTTAAAGCTGTGAGTCTGTACATGGCTTAAATGTTATTAATAGTGCTTTGTCTGTTTCTTGTAACAGGTTCACACCAAAACTGATCTAATGCTTAGTAGCAGGAAGAAGAAAAAAGGCTTTTTTTTCAAACTCATACCTCATTGCAGAACGTTTTCACCAACGTGTAACGTGGTATGGTTTTGCTCTGTGTTGAGCAGAGATGTAAAGCTTTACATTACCTACTCCAGATACAAATGTTAGTACTAAAGATTGGCAGGAATGATTTGAAAGAAGGGTAGATATCCTTAATTGCTGTGATTTGTGTTTCTTCCTCCTGAAGCAGGACTCTACCTTTCACACTTGTTGGCTGTCTTGTAATAGGCGCTTGTCCCATAGTGGAACTGAGCTTTCATTTAGTTGTCCTGAGTGTTCAGGATGAATGGTTTTGTCTAGATCAGGCAAAACTGAAAGATGCTATTGGCATCTGTGTGAATTTCGTATTACGGAACATCTAATGATTAAATGCATGATTGGATATCACTTATTGGGTGGAATTCCTGTCAGAATTTTGGACTACGCTAAAGCTACACTTCCTGTGGGTAGCATATTAGACTCGTGGTTTTTGTTTTGTTTAAATTAGCATCAGTGTTTAACTATGTAGATGTTTAATTGTGATGCTAAATGTGCTATGTCATGTGCCTGGAGTTGCAGAGACTTGTCTGTAAATCCTAATGTTGGGATGAAAGGGGAAAATGCAAAGTTATTGAAGGAAGTCACCTGTCAAATGCAAGCTTGTCATAAAGTTACCTTATTAGAGGAGTTAAGTAATTTTTCAGACTTCAGGGATTTTTCCCATCTGTTTGTGTTCAAAAGGTGTCTATCTTGAAAGAGGTTGAAGGAAATGGTTCCCTTGTTCTGCAGTGGCTCAGTTCCTGAACCTAAAGATGGATCTTTTCTCCTTTTTAAAAGGGTTCAGATTTTAAATCAATCTCATTTACAGCCTAAGAAAACAAAAGGAAAGTAAAACCACAGTGCTTTTGCGTGCTATACAAAAGATCTGAGACAGCAACTTTAATTTGCTAATCTCAGCCTGTCTAGAGTTGGTTTTTATGCCTGTGATAACCTTCTGCTAGGGCTGAGGGAAATACAGTGTAACGTTTTGTTGCTTCATTGCATTATAATCCTGCAGATCTGATCCAGCAAAGCACTCAGCCTGTCAAGTGCATCTTCCCCCTTCACCTCCCCCTGCTGGAATAGCTCTCTTGGATCTTGTTTCTGCTTTGTTTTGTCTTAAGTCACCTTGTTTCCTTTACTACAAAACTGTGTGACTGCAAGAGTGGTTTTGCCTTTAGATGTACTTGCATTTCTGATAAATACATGTATATCCTTTTGATCTCTGTTATGTTTGCAGGTTTAAATATTTATAAAACAAAATTAAGCTGAAAAGCGTTTAGTTCTAATTGCTTTCCTTCTCTGCAGTCTTTACTTCAAGATGTGTGTGAAAGGCATGAGAATTTTCTTCCATTCCTCTTTTCCGCCCCAGCTGTTTTCTGTATTGCAGCTGAGGGATTGCTTACTGCTTCCTTCAGAAATGTATAGGAGGAGAATTGGAAATACCTGGGTTATTGAAATAATTGTTATTGGATTCACACACTGTAAAACGAGTTCTCCCGATTTATTCAGTCCTTCACCTTTCTTTCAATTAACAACAACTTAAGTTTCCTAAACTTCCAGAAAATAAGAGACTTTCTCGTGTGCAGAAATACTAAAGCAGAACAGCACATCCATTGCTTTCTGTGCTTTTCTTCCCCTCTGAAAAAGCCGCTTTTTCTTCCTTCCCCCCCACTCTGTTCTTCTAAGAGCCTGTCTCGGAGGTAAGAACAAGCAGTGACGATTTGAATTGAAAGAGGATTAGAGACAGGACTTTGAAATGCAGGGTAATTCATTGGGCACTTCTGATATTGTAGAATTAACAAGAGCTGGCATTAAATCGTGCCTGAACATTTGTTGGAGTAATTGCAGATTTTTCTGCTTGAAAGAAGGCAATGTTTTGAGTAATGTGTGGCTTCATGTTGTAACTAAACTTTTAATCCTTTACTTGTGCTGAAAGTGGTATTCCCATTACACTTTTCCCTGCTACCTTGGCTGTACACACCTTCAGCTGCTTCCCATCCATCAAATCAGATAATTTAGTGGTTGAACTGATGGTTTAAATAAAACCCAACCAACAAAATGCATCTGTACCCCTGGCCCCATTCTGGCCAAAAAGCTCACTGCCAAGTCCGTTGGGTCTGTGGGATTGTTAGCCAGGGATTTAGGCTTATCTGGTTAATTTTTTTTAGAATGGCTCTAATGCCCACTGTGTTTCTTGGATCTGAATCAGGGTATGTATCCTTGCATTAAGCTACCTGAATGTCCAGACTTCACATCTCGCAGAGCTGTCAAGCATGAAGCTGAATGCACAGTAATTCTCAAACGAGCCCAGTGGGCTTTGAGAGCAGCGCAGCGAGCAGAAACTGTATCCGCATCAAGCCGTGCCCTACCTTTTCGGGACCTGTGTGGCTGCGTTTCCTACATTGCCCCTTTCCAGAAGCTGGTCAGTTTTTAAAACAAGAAAATAAATGATTTACAAATGTCACAAAGTGCATGGAAAACAGTAGGTGTGAGACAGGAATACTAAAATCAGTGCTGCTGCTAGAGTGTATACCTAAAAACACTTCTTAATCAATACAAGAGGGGCAGTGGTGACAGAAACCTCCCTGGAGGTGGCTGTACCAACAAGATGCTTTCAACAAGTTGGGGAAGTTTTCTGATGTCTCTTTGACTCTTCTTTTTTTTGTCAGCTTCTTTTTATGACATATGCTGAGTGATGTGGTATCCGATGTACATGTTTTGAGTGATGATGATTTATGATTAATTTATTCTTGGATTTTTTCCCAATCTAGTGCAGCTAAAAGAGCAGTGTAAATGCTCTTGCTGCTTTGTGTGTACTTACCATGTAAATCGTGGAATGACGTGTTTGCACTGACACAATCAGTTCAGAATAGAAGGCTGTTGTAAATGTTATTTAAAATGACATTTTTTTTGGTTACTTTTTCTTTCCACTCTCCTTTTGGGAACTAAAACTGAGTGATAAGACTTAAATATTTATCTTGAATTTAAATAATTATTGCAGATGTTTTGTGATGTATTATTTTTGTAGTCTGTAGCTGCTAGTAAAGACCAGTGATATTTTTATTCCAGATGTGAAAAATTTATCAGGAAATACTGACTAGACAGACCTTTTTGTTTTCTGCTTCTGACCTCCATCTCTGCCAGAGATGGTTCTTCCTTGCTTTCAAAGTTACTGGTGCATTTGACAACTCACCCTACCATTGATCCCAGTACTTTTAAATGTTTCTCCTCTTTTTTCTTTCCTTCCTTCCCTGCCATCCCATTACACATTTTGCAGCCTTCTAAATTATGGGGATCGATGAATAGGCTTTGTAAAAGCAGCAAAACCTTTTAATGGTTCCTCTGCAGTGTTCCCATTGCAATAACATCTTTTTCTGGTGCATGAGGCTTTCATGCTATTCCTCGGCTATTTCTGGATCCAGATGACAATCTCTTCCACAAGTCGGAGGGAGACTCTGGTTTGCTTTCTGGTCCTTGAGCACTTTACATCAAACGCCATTCTTGCTTCTGTCTGTGGTAGGCTGTGCTGAGTATTTTTTGCTTGGTTGGTAGGGCTGCTTTATGCAGGGGAGATGTGGGTTAGCTGGTTTTATTAGAAGTTGCCTCTGCCACAAAGATGTGCTCTTATTCAGCCTTAGTTTAAATGGTTAGATGTTTCAGTGAGCAGATACTGTTGCCTTTCTCTGACTGTCCTCTGGAGGATCTCTTCAGCTCTAGGTGAAAAAGGCTGTTGAAGCTAAAGAAAACAAAGGATGTGATGTGTTTTTTTTTTTTTTTTTTTTTTGTGTTCTTCTGTGTTTTGTTTTTTTTTTTTGTCATACTTATCTTGCCAATTTTGGAAGGCAGGCAGTGCTTACTTTCTTCTACTCTACTGACAGGTGTTAAAATTAACCACTTAGTTTAGACACACATTACTGGAGTCAAAGTCTCTAGGCATAAGAGTATGGTTTGTTAGCACTGGATAAATGAATTGTCAAAGCTGTAGGAGTATTGTGTTCTTTTTATACCTTTAGGATCAACATTATCCAATGTCAGATGCTTACAGAAGAGTTCACCACTTATTATTTAAAACACTGTATTGCAATCAAAAACCGTGTGGCGTTTGCCTGCTCTTCAATTAATGTAACACATTAAACCAACATAGGGATCTGAAGGATAAAATGTGTTGTTACTTCTAAGCTATCTTCAAATCCATTTGGATTTTTTCTTTAAAATACAGCGTGAAATACAAAGATCTGCATTCCAACATAACTACATTTAAAAGCCTACTGCCTGAATAGCCCTACCTGCCCTAACCTGGGGGGTTTCTGTTGCTATTGGCTCTTGTCAATGGAATAAGTTTATAATGCCCAGAGATCTTAAAACGAAGCTGAAATGAGAACTCGCAGTTTATCTCGTTCGCTGTACAAATAAGCCTGCTGCCGCAAAGTTGGATCAGGCTTTCCCTCAGAGAATATGTATCCATGTATGCCAGAAACTTCGGGGAAAGCATTGTTTTTGTCTAATCCAATCTCAGTTTATAAAATGTCATGTCAGGTTTTATAGTTGTTCTGGTACTTCAAATATTGCCCGTAAGCACTAAAATATGTGCTTTGTCCTAACTGAAGGTAAACTTTACAGATAAGTAAGGCCCAAAGGCATTTAATTTTGTCTGGAGATGACAGGTTATGGTAACAGGCACTTTCAAAATGTTTTGAGTATATTCCCTGAGTCTATATCAAACATATGAGGAGCTATCAAATTATAATTTTGATTACTTTTCCACATTTCTGGAGAATTTAAAATTGCCTTCTTGTATGCATGTGTGGTGCTTGTGTTTGTGTTTTTTGTTTTCCCTTACTGGAAGCTTCTATTTTTCCTTTGAATATTCAAACGTGTGAAAGAAATGTACCTTTGGCAGTAATTTACTTAAACTGTGTAAGGGAATTAGAAGGAAAATTAAATTCTGTGCTGTATTAATTTCAGACGTTACTTCCAACAAATATATTACTTCTAATCAAATTTTTGCAAAGTGTTTTTTCTGGTTACTTATGTTTTGCTTCTTGATGTACTTGGACATGTCTGTTTTACTAATGCTAAGCAACTTGGCAACCACCAACTCAGCATTTGCTTACAAGATATTTCTTGCCAGTCTTGCCTGTAAGAAGCAGCATTCTGGGCGTTTTCTGAGCCTGCTCTGTCGTTTCATGCAAAACGCTTTTTGCTGACAGGGGAAGGCATGGATGCCCCTTAATGTAATTACATTAAATTACTAGAGTGCTTGTCTGGCATGTAGAAAAGCTCTCCAGAAAGAGAGACGTGGAGTCATATTTCTTGAGACATCCCCTTGGAAGGCAGCAAGTCAGTAACCAGCAGACGAGTTCGACTCTCCTTGCTTAAGTTTTTCCAGGACTGGGAGTAAGTGGTACTTCAGAGCCTGCTTAGCTGTTCTATAAGTATCTAATGTGATGCCTATTTGTAAGCTTCTAAAATGGATTACGAAAAAGCGAGGCAGATATTAAACACCACCAGCAGCAAACAAGATCAGGCTTTGGCTGCATCCATAGCATAGCTGGCTTTGAATCCTTTCCGTAGGTACTAGCTTCTGTGAGGAGCCTTTGTGCTTGGGCTGGGCATCTGAATCCGAGCAGGCACCCAACTGCTGCTATGCCAAGTGGCCTGCTACGAAACATCCAAGTGCTGCTGTGTATCTGGCCCCAAGTGCATGATCAGAGCACAAGTATATGAAGTGCTGTGAGGAGCGCCTGCTGCAGCAAGAGCATCTCTTCCAAAATCAACCGATTTGACTGATGTGCACTGCATGATGCAGAGAAGCCTTATATTAGGCCAGCTGGATCAGATGATACTTTGAAGATGCTGCCAGTATTCAGCTTCCTTTTAGAAAATTATCAGTAGAAGAAAATCTGTCTGCAGTTGGCCCTTGGCCAACATCTTAAAAGCAAGTACGAAAACAGATATTAAGCCCTCGCATGTATTTTATCCCATGATGCCACTCTGCTCAAAATCTGAGCATATGCTACCAAAGCAAGTAGAACTTTTTATTTTATTTTTGCTTAATTCCCTGCTTTGTATTCTGCATGAACAGCGTTGCAATGTGCTGCTACATGGTGATGAGCAAAGGAGCAGGTGTCTTCCGTGTCTGACCTGTTTCAGAGGGCTGGGTGGTGTTATCCTGTGGGGTAGCACTGTGTGTTGGCCCATGAGATGTTCTCATCTGGCTTGCTGCCATCCTCATGGAGGAGGTGGTGAGCAGCTTGGTGCAGTCAGCCCCCAGCCATCTCCTGCACTGGGGTGTTGTGTGGTGGGGCCTCGGTAGAAAAGGCTGGTACTGGGGTCAGCCTGGCTCGCAGTTGAGATGTTTCAACCACAAGAGCTTTGCTGAGAAGTGCGTTGACCTGGCACTTGTAAAGCGTGTGATATCTTAATATATCTAGCGACGTTACACCTTGGTACATGACTTTCTGTCACCCAGAAAACCAGTGCAGGATCTCTCCTGTAATGAGGTCTAATTCCTCACAGTTAAATGTCAAATCCGTGATATGTGAAACCTCATTTTTTTAAGAAAGGTAGGCATAAGTAGGAAAAGCACTTTTACAGTGGAGTAATACCTGGAGACTTGGACGAGTTGAATGTTTTGTTGTTTTTTTTTTTTGGTGCCAAGCGAAATAACAATTGACAAAACACTAATTGCTTTGAAACAGTTTTAAGGAAAACAGTTTTAAGGAATATGGCATTAGATGCAAATAAATATACCAAAACCAGAAGGGTAAGCAGTCTGGAAGGCCTAAGTAATGGTAGTGAAATTATCCACTAATGTATGTCTGTGTATAATTACAGCTTTCTAAACTAAAATGACTCCTCTTAAATTTTGTGTTGAATATGATCATGTCTTGCTGTAGCTGTGTAGAAATGCTGTAAAAAGTGAGTTTGAATCTTGCCTAGTGTTTGTATAAGTTACCTCATTCTCCCTTTCCCCTCAATGCAGCCTTAAATGTGCAACTCATCATTTGATGAAGCGTTTTCTTGTGTCTTTAAAATAGCTGAGACTCTGATTCTTGAGGCTGTGGAATTTTCTACTTCACCTGTTTGAAATCTCAAATTGAATCTGCCAGGTTGTCTTATTGGAGTGGATGAGTTGAGCAAGAAAAGAAAAGTGGTAATAGCAAGGCTTATAAACTAATGTACTCTCTGTATGCCAGAAAAGGTCCACAATAGCTTCTGAAACAAACAGTTGCTGCGTTTTAATGACTGAGTTGAAAAAAAAAAAAACCACTCTCAAATTTATTCAGTTTTTATCTACCTTCTCCTGTAGTTAAAGCTACTGAGCTATTCTGTTCAATATGTCGAGTAGTAAGCACTTTCCTTGTCCTTTTTTCTGAAACGTTATTAATTTAAAAACAAACAACAATTAAACTTGGGTAGCTAATGTAGATGTCCATTTACCTTAATTTTCTGTGGGGGAAAAAAATGAAATGTTGTTATGATTTTTAGGTTTTAAAAAATGTGGCAAAGGTAAATGTACATCATGTTAACTCCTGGGCTTTTGAAATAAAGGTATGTTGGTAATTGTATTTAAAAATTTAATTGCATTTCAGTTAGGTTTATTTGGTACATCTAAAATATTGCTACGATACTGGGGTAAGAACTCCCACTGAACGGAGTTGAAAGCTTGCAATTTTTTCTTTTCATAGCCCATCTGGTCCTGAATCAAGAATAATGGGAAACTGTGACATGATGTATAAAAGCAACGTGTGCCAAATCCCTGACACCTGCAGTATCAATGGAGTGCACCCATCTTGATGTTGCGGTGTGACTCCTGGCCTGAGAAAGTAACATCACAAACGAGGACCACAAAGATATTGCTGTAGTGGTGCTCCACATGCGTCTAACGTTTGGTTAGCATCTTCGCTGTTTGGGTAGCTACCTTTTTATTTTTTTCAATAAGCTCAAAATTCTTGTCCAAATGTATTTCCAGCAAACAAAAATGGCTTTAGATTAGAGCCTGATGTTGTCAGCTTTTTTTTCTTAGTATGTCAGGAAAATAGTATTTTAAAGTATTAAATACTAACAGCATTAACAATATTTTAGCATTAGCCTTTTTCTAGTTTTTCTCGTTAAATCCCTTTCTCACACTCCTGATTAGAACTGTGCCTCCCATTGAGCAGTTTCAGTGGCTTTTAATCTTGCCTTAAGCTTAGTTTTTTGTATGAATGAATGCTGTCAGTGCAAGCATTGTTTTCTTCTATCAAGAAGATTACTCATCAAATGCAAGTGACTTTTGAAGATTACATTAGAAATTGGTATTTTGTTTCACTCTAAGCAAGCTGAAAAAGCAACTCCTGTGACGATGACAACATAGGAATGTCATTTGACCATATGTTTTAGTTGTGTGCTGCACCAAATTAACATGCTGAAGCAATTTACAGTTAGAAGCAAAGAAATTGGTTGGTCTGGTGTATTTATATCTATGGCTTTAATGTCTGCTTTCTTTTCCTTTTGTGCATTTTGAGTTCTCTAAAGGATATAGGTATCTTTTCCCCTAAAAGGCATTGGATGTCTACATATACTTTCCAAATGCTTTACTGGGTGAAAGTAATAAGGCATCATTAAAATAGATTTCTTTTGGAGAAGAAAAATACCACAAAACTCTAATCCAGGGCACAGAGATTAGAGATTAATATCCCATACTCTCTTGGACCTATTCCGTTTGATAGGGAGGCTGAAGATCCAGCTGTCTGTGTTAGGAACTTCTCTTGGCAATGGGGCTCGCCTAAGAAATTCTGCAGACTGTAGCTGAATAGTTGCGTAGAAGCCTCAGACTTAAAAGAATTCAAAACTGCATTCAGCTTTTCTAAATTTAACATTTGCCTTTTGTAGTTTGTGTTTAACTCGGGGGGGAGGAAACACCAAACAAGGTGAAAGAACTTGATAACTAATTGTGCTTAATGGCATGCTAAGCATACATATACAAGGAAGGCAGAGGTTTCCCCTAAAGACTTAGTGGGTGGGGGTGGGAGAAAAGAGAATGAGGAAGCACTCAGTGCCTTTTCTTTAATTTCAGGAAAAATGCCTCCATTTTTATGGTTGCTTAATGGATGTTTTGCATTTATTTTTTGATTTACATAGTTTTGGATGCTTCCCAATAATTTGGGACAGTGAAGAGCTTGGTAGAAATTGGCAAAATTTGACTTTATTGTATTGAGAAGCGTTTTAAGTGCAGTTGATACTTGCAGTTAATGAATTAAGTTTCCATAGCACTGCTATCTTTAAAACGGTGTACCGAGCCAAATAGCAAGTAAAATACAGCTTTCCAGAACCACAGAAAGCTTTTGTTTCAGTGTGTTGGTGGGGCTTAGAGGATAGTGAAGGATAATTTCCCTCATCAGCATGCTGTGATAGCTCTCTTGAAATGTGTTCTCTTATTGTCTTAATTATAAAAAGAAAAGCAAATGTATTGACCTCCACAAGGCCCAATAGCCTGAAACATGGACTACGTGATGGGATATAGTATAAGCACCTGGGCATATTCCCTCTCTGATACCCTGAATGCTTGATTCTCTGAAAAATGTGCATTGGTAACATTTCATTTTAAACTGATTTAGTGTTTATATGGCTGCCTTTCTATAAATGATTACCAATAACAAAACATCAGCATTGAGTTTTGAATATAAGGCATCGTATTTCTAAAATACTGAAACACAAATAACCAGTGGTGCCTACTTAATGTAAGTAGTAACTTTGGCTGAATTTACATTGGAAAAATTCAGATGTGCCTGTGGAAATGCTATAATTTATGGCCTAAATGTTCTCCAGCATGAATTTGGCCAGTTCCAACTACTTGTTATTCTAAAGAATTGTTGGATATGGTTTAGGAGTTGCGGTGGCCAAGACCATTTGCAACGGGCAACTTCTGTACCATCACCTTGTTCTGGAGGCTCGGGCAGATGGCTAAAAACTGTTCTGCTGTTTCTAGGTGCACTTAATTGATTACCACAGGCACAGCCTTGTATCTTTTTGCACGACACTATTCATAGTGAAGATGTTGCCTTGAGAGGGGTTGTGCAAATGGAACTGTCTTAGAACCGGGACTACTTCAAGGCGGATGTAGAAAGGGCAACAGAATTTCCTTTGACACATGTCCAAGAGCAGCAAAAGCTGCTGGCACTGAAAAACAGTTGGCGAAGCGTAGTGTGCAAATCAGCATACCATTGCTAATTATCTTTTTTAAAAAAAGTTACCCTCTTCTCAACTTCATCCAAATGCATAATATGATATGAATCCAAATTTCTTTGACATCTTGTATTTTTGTGGTAATGAGAATACAAGAGTGTGGGTTTTTTCCCTGTTGAAAGGAAAATGAGACTTACAGATTGAGAATAAACGTTGGAGGTCAGAGAGCGGGTAGGAGAGAAGAAACTTATTAATGCTTTTTTTTTTTTCTACCATCTCTAAATGGGTATTACCAATATTACTGGAATAACAAATCGATCAGAGTTGCCTTGAATAAGCTACACCGAAACAAACACATGAAAACAGCAACTTGCAAATATTTTGGAAGGTTTTTATTCAGTCAGAAAACCGGCGCTCTAGTTATAACTGCTAGGTGAACTGACTTTTTTTTCAGGTAACTTCCATATTTGGGTTATTCCTTACTGGAAGAAGGCTTTCTTCAGGTTTTATTTAATTTTTGACTGTCTTGCTCATTTGAGTATTACTGATCAAACTTTTTTTTATTCTATTTTTTGTGGTACATTGTCTTCTTACATATTACTTTTTCTTCTTCAAGTAAGAATTGTTGCATAAATTAAATGCAAAATCCTATCTTAAACTTCTTACCCATTTCTGCCATTTTTAAAGTAGGAAATAACTTTTCTCTTCCAAACTGCATCGTTAGCTCTGTTGAACCACATCATAAAGTTAAAATCCAGAGGCTGTTATTGCTGTTTGCATTGAAAACACAATTATGTTAAGGATATTATTTTAAAGAGTATGTACTTTTTTTCAGGAGGATCCAAATGACGTTGACCCCAAAAGGAAAGATGTGCGTGTCAGCGATGGGGAGGACAAGGCACAAAGTGTGGAGACGTTACCTCCAGGTATCGCAGTAAAGTTTGTAATGAAAGATCCGTGGGCACAGATCATTGCTTTATGGCTTTCAAGTAGCTAAGCAGTTCTTTTGATTTTAATCATTCTTTGTAGTTTGGAAGTGATAGGATTACTTCAGCAGTATGTATCTCTGTTCTTAAAGCTTCAGCTTCCTTATCTTGCCTGCTTCACTACTCCTTTGGGCTTTAAGTCATAGAAAGAAATTTACTCTTTTCTAGTACGCTTATATTGCCTTGCAATAGGTTTGAGCTGCTGTAAAAGCCTCTGGTACAAAGGTAGCCCATTTCTCTGTGGAGAATGCTGGCAGGTAACAGACAGTCACCTTGAAACTACACTTCTGACTGAAGGTTCAGACAAGTTTCAGACTTTTTTGTAGCTTCATCTACGTTTTGTGGCAGGTTGATTTTTTTTTTTTTTAAGTGTGCTGATGGTGTACCTTATTTTTTCTCACACTTGCTCAGTGTTTGTTGAATGTTGGCAAATAAACAGAAGAACATGATTTTTGTGTTATTTGAATGAAATGGAGTCTCTCCTTGGAGATGAGCTGGGAAGGTTAAATGTTAGGGAATCTTCATTTTGTGTGACTGCTCCCATAAAACTTAGTTTGCAGCTTAACTGCTTCACATCAGTGAGATTTAATGGGTGGCCAGAATTGACGTATGAAGGAGTGCAGAAATATTGAAATGGATTTGAAAATTTTACACTGCTTTCAAAAAGGTTACCGTACAGAGAGGGCAACTTATGATCAGATGGCTTTACAACACTTTACTGTTCTGCAGTTAATCCTTATGTTGGGCTAGAAAACAAATGTTAAGCCAAACATTTGAAATTTTATGAGATTTTGAGGAAAGAACTAGATTAAGTTCTACTTTAAGGAGGTGAAATTTCCATCCCCCAAAACATGAGTGGTTTTTGTTTTACAGTCTTAAAGTTCTGATACAGTATAAGCTGTTTAAATTTCACGGCTTTTTTTTTCCTGTAGCATTTTGCTTACCTTGTCTCAGATGCTTTCTGGAGAGGGAAATGAGATTCTGGCTATGTATGTATGCTTTTTGTAAAACAAACAAACAAGCAAAAAATCTTTGTATGAACTGAGAAATAAATCCTTTTTTTTTTTTTTTTTTAAACAAACAAACAAAAAAAACCTGACTAATGTAACTTGGTTTCATATAGGGGAAAAAAAAAATACTTGGGATGATCTAACAGAACTCTTCAAATTTATTGAATATTTTCCCTAATACTGGGTTTACAGGTTGGTCCATCTCACACCTTCCAGCTGAGAAGGAAAGTTATTTCTGGAAGGAATTATCTTTATTTCTACTTCAATATTTATGTATGCAGAACCAAACCCTTACATGTGTCTTCAAAGACTTTCTATGTTGCCCAAAGTAGCCGTGAGTATTAAGAGGTGGGAAGTGTTATAGGTCAAAAGGGAGAGAGATCAGAAGCTAGAAGGTTAGAAGTAAAATTAAGTGTAAAGTAGAACAGGTCAGGACTCCTCTCATTTAATCCATTGATTAGTAGTCTCTTATGACTTGATTTAACAGGCAAGAGAATCGTTACTGCAAAGTAGCATGAGAGTCTCTAGGCAAATATCAAACGCTACACAGAACTTTGCACTCTTAAACCACTGTTTTGATTATTTCCAATTTGTGTAGGCAAGCTTTTGAATTCACATGGCAATGGAACTTGGAATTCATACTTCTGCAGATATTTTGTGGGGTGTTTTAAGGCAAAATGACCAAACTTTTGGAAAGGCTTGGTTCAATTCTTTCTTACTTTTCCATTGAGGTTAGGAGACCTGTGGTTTAGGTTTCACTGTCAGGTATCTTTCAGGATTTCTAGAAAGTAAAGAATTATTTGTTATCTTTGTCTTTGAAATGGCTTACTATAAGGATTTAACTGCTGTTCTACCTTCTGTACATCAGAATGTATCTATCCTTTGTCATTTGATGACTTTTTTATATGTTGCAAAATTCTATTTCTTGATTTGTAAAAATGGTATTGTCAGCTTTTGTAGTAAGAAAGACTGACCCTGAACTGTCTCTGTGGATAACTAAAGCAGAACTGTATAGCCAGTGCTTTTTAGATAGATGTTTTTCAACCTTGAACAAGTAATAATAGGAGTTTCAGCAGTTATTCAACCAGCTCCTTCTGTTTAGTTAACAAAGATCTGGAATCTCTGAATGTCTGAAAGTCAAAATAATCATATTTATACTGAGTATCCTACTGCTTTTAAGCTCCTCTGAGTCAGTAAGAAGGAGTGCAAGCTATTTGTGGAATTTTGTATCTATCTAGTCCTACTCCTTGGTGCCTGCTGCTTGGTTTCATGCAGATTTCTGTTGTACTTTTTTCTCTTCTGACTTCAACCTGCTTTTACTGTTATCTGGCTTTTCCCTAATAGATCTGATTCATATTCCACACAGTTGACAGGACCTCTGCTGGAGCCACGGCCAAGCTTTGCATCCTTCCTGCCTTCTGAAGCCAATTTCATTTGTTTTTATATTCTATGGGCTGGCACCACTTTTCAGTAAATCTAGCGCTATGACACAGTCTCCTTTATTTTTCCTCAAATTTGTTATGTTTTCTGCACTAGCTTTGCATTTGCTGACTTTAAAGTCCTAGGGAATAATAGGTGATATATCTCTAATGATTTTTATCAAGCTCTCCTTGGATGGAAATAATGCAATAAAATCCACAAAACTAGTACTATTTTCTTTTAAATGCAGCTAATTACAGTTAGAGTGGAGGAAAAAAAAGTGCTTCATGTTTAAAACCAACCAGCTCATTAAAAATAATTGCAGAGAATTGCATTATTTTCATTGATTACCTTCTCCAAAACTTCAGATTTGAGAAATACCTGCTTCTGTCTGTGGACAAAAAGAAGCAACTTTGCCGGATTTCACTTTTTTTTTTTATCTTGGCTCTGCTCAGCTCAGCTTATCCACCTCAGAACAATCTAACCTAATTAACAACAACAACAAACACTGAAGAACATCTGTAAAATAAACACTTGTCAAAAACAAGTTTAGTGCTGTAGCATCCCCTGGTTCCTGTTTTTTAGCTAGTGCAGTCGTTTTTGGTTCTGTTTGACACTGGTGGCAAGCCCTGCAGTTCACTTGCTCTTGATTTATTGTCATGTTAGGTGTCAGTATTGATATCCTTAAAAAAAAAAAAAACAAAAACCAAACCAAACAAAAACAAACATTAAAAACAAACAAACAAACAAACAAAAAACACATGCTTGAGTTTGAAGTTACCAACCTGCTTAATTTAGGTTTCAAATAACATATTTACATTTTTGCATACTCATTTCACATGGCAAACTTGCTGAATTTCAGGAGACTACAGAGCCAGCTAACTCCCCAGAAGAAATTGAATAGGATCCTATGAGTGTACCCCAGAGAAGCATTCAAGTCTTTGAATGCTTGGAGTGTTGTTTGAAAGCTCTTATGTAAATGTATATAAAAGCACTTCAAGTATAGATTATAATAAATATATTGTAAAATACAGTGATGCGTTGAATCTTTTTTTGTAGACCAGAAAAACAGTGACTTCCATGTGTTGCAACCTTCTGCTGCTACGTGATAACCAAATCACACCTTGTTCAGGTTGCTATTGTCAATTAGCTCATCAGGTGGTCCTGAAACTACATGTATAGAGCATTTTTAATCAGCTTGGTGGTATTTGTCTAAGCAAACAACAGATGATTACCATATGAAGTGAAGGAAAGGGTTCTTTCAATATCAGAACTTTCTAGCAGAAGTTAAGATACAATAGGTAGGGCACAGTTTATGGTGGAAAGCTTTGAATGAGGTCTGCCTTAACTGCCCTAGTTTCCATTATTCACAAGTTGAGAGAAAGAACAAAGGCAAACCTTGAAACACCTGAGCAACCTCTGACTGTCACAGCTGTTGCAATGGTATTCCGTCTATGCATTATCAGCATACTTCAGGATATGCGTGAACTGTACTTGTTTAAAAGCTGAGCTTGAAAGGAGTGACATCTGCAATCTGCCACCTACTGAACTTGAAGTACTTCGAAAACTTTGTGTGTTACCTGTGAAAACAATGACCCCATTCATCTGTAATAGATAGTAACCCCAAAAGGCAACTTTTCCTATGTATCTATTTTTATGCCACCAGCATGCTGTGTTCACTATAACGTGCTCACAGAAGATTCTTGTATGCATCCATGTAAGAAGTGTTTACATTATATTAGAATTTAAGCTCTGTTGTTGGTTTTCTTTGAGTTAATTGGTATAAATTTGCAGCAGGTAACATTAGTTTGGCTGTTGATATACAAAAAAAGTAAATGTTTAATTGGAGGTAAGAAATAATAGTTTAAATACATTTGGTATCCAACTATTTTACAGCTGAAGAAGATGGTAAATAATCTGAAACTTTGTTTCTAGGGGATTGATGTTAAATCTGCCTTTCAATTTTTAGGTATACAAATCCAAGTGCCACAACCAGTTATATAATAACACACTCTTTGTTAAAGAAGAATTAATCTGCGAATCCTTTGAGTATAAAGAAAGTTGCAGTTGTGGCATGTAACACGTACTGGAGAGCAATCTAGTGTTCTGCCTACACAAAATGCTAGCTTTTAAGAAAAATGCAATCTTGTACTTCTAAAAGGTTTGGTCCTCAAATAGTTTGGTTATGTCTGGCTGTATTTTTTATGAAATGCAACAGTAGTAAACTGAATTGTCATGTCTTTGAAATTTAGATCTTTAAAGAGATCTACCATCTTAAAGCATGTGGATATGTGGAACATTTTTTAATGGAAATTGTGGTAGTTGTTGCAAAAAACAGCAACCAGTAAATAAGATAAAGCATGGTGTGGTGACTAGGGTAAACTAAGCTGTAAAGTGGTTCAATTGCATTAATTTGTACGGTATTATAGAAATCTAATATGCAAAAGTGAGTGTGATGCTATGCTGTTAAATACTATTGGGACTTAATTATTTTGTTGTAAAACAAAAAAAAAATTGCTGAATTCTCCTTTTAAATTGCAAAGATTGATTTGTTTTTTTTCCTGTTTTTCTATTGTAGGAAAAGTTCGGTGGCAAGATTTTGATCAAGATGATTATGTTAGCGCTACTATGGTGCGATCTGGTCAGGATCCGTATGCCCGCAACAAGTTCAATCAGGTAGAAAGTGACAAACTTCGAATGGACAGAAACATTCCTGACACAAGGCATGATCAGTAAGTGTCAAACTGAGCCATGTTTGTCTTGGATTAGTTTTTGTTTATGGCTTTTGAGCATCAGGTGACTTTCCTAAAGCAGGACTTCTCTAGCTTTCAGAATGACAGGAACAGCAAACTATGATGTGATCCTTAAACAGCAGGGTAAGAACAACAAATCTTGTTCAAGTTTTTCTGTTTCCATGACTTCGGTCAGTGTGTATTCTGTATCAAAGCTGGTGTTGCATTTTGGTCTCTTTATTCTTGTTTACCTGATGGCTTTTTGTGGCTTCTACAGTTGTAGCAGGTTTTATCTTAACTTCACTCTGGTGATTGACACCTCAATCAGCACAGCTCTGACATTATTTCTGTACTTGCTAATCTCTAGAGACATGTTGTGTAGTTCTTTACATGAAGTTGACTTGCAGGTCTTTCCTAGTAAGCTGGGCTGATTGCTGAGCCCTTTTCCCATTTTTAAGGGAGACATGGACAGAGTAATAACATGTGATCAACACCAAAATGATTACTTTAAGGTCATGTGGCTGTGATGTTTTTTCAAGTATATAAATTGGCCTGAGTTAATGGCATCAAAATTCATACTGGGGATCGAATTGTTGTGTGGTTTTGGAAAGATGCTGGATCAACTGCTCAGTGATGACGCACATTCCTCTACTTGAGTTTCAGGTTTCACCTCTTGCTGTAGGAACAAGGCAGATAGTTATTAAATATGGCATTGCGTTTAATAGACTACATTTATGTAAACAAAAGGATAGTTTCTTCTCTTTTCCCAGCCACACTGTTTATCTTACCTGGTTCTGGGAGAACATAGAATCCTGCTGCATGTTGCTGTGGTTCTGTAGCGTCAATGAACATGCAGTGTGGACTAAGCAGTATAGAAACTACTTCTGAGAGTGAGCAACATAGGGAGCAGGAGTCAATACTAGGTCCACTACTGCTTAATATCTCCATTAACGACCTAGATGAGGGGGCAAAGTACAATCTCAGCAAGTTTTCAGGTGACACAAAACTGGGAGAGGGTGGCTGATAGCTATTTTGGCAAGGATAATCACTGCAGAAGCTGAAGAACTTGTATGAAATGCTTATGTGGAAACTCTAATGGGAAGAGCAAGAATAATAGCCATGGAAAGAATATATTCCAGATCTAAGTGCATGTGACACTTGGTGGCACGTTATTTTCAATAAAATTGAAGGCAACTCTGTTAAAATGAGTATTTCCTTTGGAGCTGCTGCAGAGTTTTATTGAAGAAAAATGAGGGAATGTTTCTATTTAAGCAACTTTTATTAATTGTATTGATGTGTCTAAAAGCCTATTTTACTTGAAAATAGTCATATAGTAGTACTTAATTGCTGAGACTGTCTAGGCTGTTTAGAAGCAGTTTATCAGAATTGTACGATTTTCTGTGAAGAGCTAATAGAGGTCTTGAAAAATGACTTGACATAGATGGACTATGTCACCTTCAGGGTTTGTAAGGTTTTTGTTCTGCATTTAGTTGGCTGAATATCGTCACTGTTAGCTTTATTCTTCAAATTTTGAACGTTGGAATCTTAAACGTTTTTCTATGCTAATGAGAAGTTACTTCTACAAGCAAGACAAGGATGCTACAATAGCTTTGAATATAAAGGGTGAAGTGGCTGAGTGCTGTTCTAAAGGAGATGTGTACGGTAGCTTAGTAACCCTCGTGTGTTCATTAATGTGCTTGTTTACTTAGATTCATTAAATGGTCATAATGTGAAACAGTGTTCCAGTTTCATACTCAGTTGTATGAAAGGTACTCAGCGTACAGCAGCAATTATAGTACAGTGACTTTTTTTGTCAATGTACCCAGATCTGGCACTCACTGGGTCTGTTGTATACAAAGACAACTACTAAAAGTGGCAGAGGAGGAGTTGATCTGAAAACAAGATACTTCCTAGGTAGATGGAGAGCATACACTAGTTTAGTAGATATCCTTCATGATGAAGCAGCTGTCTGCTAAGGCTGGAACGTAAATGCTACATTCAAATGACAGGGTATTGTGTCTTTCAGGTGTCAACGGAAACAATGGCGGATAGATTTGCCAGCTACTAGTGTGGTGATCACCTTTCATAATGAAGCAAGATCTGCTTTGCTTCGAACTGTCGTCAGGTATTACCTAAGAGACACTGATTTTCCCTAAAATAAGTTTGTGTCAGATACTACTTTATGATAAAGAAGGAATATAACAATCCAATATACTTTTCTGTACTATTTACAGAGGGGAAAGCTGAGACTTAATTTTGTTGATGACTCCATTTCTTACATTCTGAAATTAAACAAGAAATGTTCCCCTTAACAACAAATACATGAAAGCGTGGAACTAATTACAAGATGATGTTTGGGGATTGGCTGTATAGATAGTTTCAAGAAAAAATTAAGAAATTCGCAGGGGCTATTTGATCTAAAGATACCTGTAAAGCTTCCATTTTCCAAGTTGTCTAATTCACTGATTTCTGGAAGCTGGAATTCCTATTGGGGGTGAGAACAATTCTACATGTGCCTTTTTTTCTCAAAAGCTCTTTAGTTAATAAGCTGATGGCTGTTGTTGAAGATAGGATCCTGGGCCAGACTGAAGTATGGCTTATAACAAAGCAGTGGTTTTTGTGACGTTATCATGGGAAATGAAAGCTACTTTGTATTGAATGCTTTTTTTCATGGTTTCAGTGTCCTTAAAAAAAGCCCGTCACATCTAATTAAGGAAATCATACTGGTAGATGACTACAGTAATGATCGTAAGTAATTTTTTAGTGTCCAAATTTCACTTATTTTGCTGAGACTTTCTGTAGATGAAAGTGGGTGGTTTAGTGGAGAATTGATTATATGGGTAGGAGTTTGAAAAGACTGATCCAAAACCAAATCTTAAATCTTTCATGTTTGTCATTATGGAAAAGTGAAGAGTTCTGCATGTATAGAATCACGAAGGTTGGAAAAGACCTCTAAAATCATCTGGTGCAACCACCCCCCTACCACCAGTATCACCCACTTCTGATTAGAATACTTCAGCTATATTTTGTTACTTTCTGCTAGCTGAAGAAGCAAAATGTAGACTTGAGAACAGCCTTTCCGTAGCACGTTATATGATATAAAAATTAAATCTATGGTGCTTGTACCAAATACTTTCGTAGCACTGCTTTAAAAGAATGGTTGTCTCCATCAGCCTTCTGGAAATTTCATACTGAATATAGAATAAGTCAAGATTTTAAAAGTACTAGGGTATCATAATGCGAACTTGAACAGTGGACTTCTGAGTAACACTTCTTAAAAGGAATTTGCTAGTTCAAGGCCTAAATGTTTTCCACAATAAGTATAATGTTGGTTAAAGTGTGAGCCTTCCGATATGCAAAGAAAGCATATTTTAATGCTTTAGCTTTTTATAACATGTAGAAACTACCTAAATTAAGCAAAAAATATTATTGAATGAAAATATTTGAGTGTAAAATCAAATTAGCTTTAAATAACATAATAAAGGTAGTAATTTCTTAGCCTGATAATTTTTCTTTATCTCTGGTGAGGCATTTTTAAAGTGTATCTTAGCTTAATTATTTGCAACCACAAACATTTTCCACTATGAAGTTTTTGTTTTTTTTTGGTGAAGGAAAATGTACTTTTATGGTATATCAAACTGTTTCTCATCACTTTATTTGTATTTTTTAAGCTGATGATGGTGCTCTTTTGGGAAAAATTGAAAAAGTGCGGGTTCTTCGAAATGATCGCCGAGAAGGTAGGCTTCACCTGGGGAAAGGAAGATATAAATTCTGGTGTGTTGGATTGCCTGCATTTGCTAATCTTGATCAAGTGTTTTAAAGGAACGTTCTGTCTTGGAGGGGAGGATTTTCACTTTATAAATCAACCTGCAAGTGAAAGGAATAAAAACCAATGTATTTGTGCAAGTAAAAATAGTAGTTCTAATTAATTCAGTATTGTTGTACGCAGTTGCACGTTGCTGGCTTTCACAGCAGAAGCCAACTTGAGAAATTGCCTTTCACCCTCAGCCCCTCCTTTCTCTCACTGTATTTCAATCCTCTGTTAAGCTGCTCCAATTGTATGCAAGGCCTCACTGTAAACTGTAAGAGTGTTTGCAAAGATCCTGTTTAAAAGTATCCTTTTTCACTGCTTCCCTTACTAGAGATTGCTTGAAGGATCCAGTTGATGGACAGCCTGTCAGACAGTTTATTTGGCAAAACTGAGGGAGTTCGAGCATCCAGGAGGGCAGGGACCATGTCTGCCAGTTTTGTTGAAGCCTCTGTGTCATAAAAAAAACACTTGTATTGCGTTTTTTCTTCTTTGTTGCCTTGTAAATTATGGCCTAGTATCACTGAGCCCTTCAGTCAGCAGCTTCCTGTCTGTGGAGCTTAAAGAATTAGATAGAGGCAACTGTTATTCTACAGCTGTTTGAAATAATAACCGAGAGCTGACAGTTGAAATAGCTGACTGAGTTAGCAGATATGTGCTTGTTTGTTTTTATAGGCACTGCATCTTGTCTGCCAGCCTGGTCTGGGGAGCAGCTAGAATCATTAGACTGTCAGAAGCTGGAAGTGACAGCACAAAACCTGTGTTGTCCCATAATTAAAACTATTACATACGGTTGCGTTCTTACTATTTAAGTATTTGTTTGGAATATACTTGCGAACAAAGGCTTATTAGGAAATCAGACCTTTTGTGACTTGCCATGGTTGTAGGATTTTCAGTGAGTTGATTTTCTGAGTAGTGCAGTGCTTAAATATTGAGATAACAGTAATGGAAAATTTGACTGAAGCAACAGTTTTTTATTTTTATTCTGTACTATAAATACTAATTCTGTACTGTACATACAAACATGAACTGAATTTTCCTTCATACTTCAAATTTCAATTTCAGATATACTGATGCATAATATGATTTGACAGATTTTTTACTTTCAAATTCAAGGTGCAATACTAGTTTACTTGGTGTTATCGTGAGATTAGGATGAAATTATTACCAATGGGAGCTACTGTACTGTTTAGGAGGCTTTGCCTGGATATTCATTTATGCAATCAGATTTTTCTTTAATTAAAATATTTTAAGATTTCATTTGATTGCTGGGTGTTTATGCTAGAGTTTAATACTAACTTTGCTTTTTATTTTCAAGTGTAGCCTGATGCCTGATATCTCAGGCAGGGATGGTACTGACTGCTCTGCTTTCAGAAATACATATGGTAGCTTTGGGCTTTATCTCTAGGACCACAGTTCTGGGAACAGATGTGTTCCGGAGGGTGGGGGAATCTACAGACTACATGTTGAGAGGAACCTTCTGAACTCTTCCTATTGTATGGTTCAGTGTGATTTCAGAGGACTTGATGGCATAATGGTCACTTCCATTTTCTGTGGAAGTAGATGAAGGTTCTGTAAGAATGAAACTTAGAAATACAAAGCTCTGGAATGAGGAACTGTAGAATTAAAACAAACAGCATGGAAAAGGTGCACAGAAACATGCAAAGGTTGGGACCGGGGAGATGGCATAAGGTACGATTAGCTTTAAGTGCACAACAGGTGAGGTAGAAAGTACTGATAAAGCATCATTATGGAGTGTATCTATACTAGTGAAGTGCTCATCTTTGTGATAAGAGAGCACAAAGATCTTCATGAGGCTATTTAGTTGCTGAATGTTGGACAGAGCAAACAAGTCCGTAGCTTATTCCTCTTAAGCTACTTGTGTTCTGTTTGTCAGACCCATATTTTGCAGGTTGATTTTGTAAGGAGGATGGAAAGAAGTAGTTGTGTTTTTTTTGCATATCTGTTTTAGACCTTTTTCAGTTAAGAAAACAGACTTGGTGAGAATCAATGGGAAAATTAAAAAAGTAATTGCTTTGATCTTGAGTGGCAGTGAAATTGATGAGTTTTGAACAGTAATACAGAAAAATAGGCAGGAAACTTGCAAAGGAATGAGTGTAAGTTCATTCTTTCATGTATTGAAAAACATGGTGGGATGTCCTAGGGTAGATGTGTAAATACAAAAGGACATGAAGGAATGGTCCAGTGAGGAAATAAGAGGGAAAGGAGAAAAAGGAACAGGGCGAATCAGTGAGGGAGGTCTGTATAAATGAGACGTAGAGAAGAGAAGAATCTTTTGATTTCATCAGATGCTTTCTCTTAAATCTTCTCAGGGTTAAGATTTTAAAACCACAACAAAAAATCCAAAACAGACGAACAAGTGAGTTGCAAGAAACACAGGACAGACAGAAAGGGGCTGGGTAAAAGGCTCCTAAACATGAATTAAACAAGTGTGGCTATTTCTGGAAGAAGTTGACAGAAGGATGGACAGACTGTTTCTGAGAACTTTTAAAATGGGGAGGTGGGGGGAGCGCAAAAAGGCGGTTAGGATAAGTTGATATTTTTTGCAGTTCTATTATGCTTTCATAAAGGCAGGAGTACTTTTAATTCACCCAGTAGTAATCCTTCAATAAATAAATAAATAAAATCAAAGTGGTACTATATCCTGTTGTGGATTTGGGGGAGGGCAGATTTGTTTTCGGTACTGATGTTGAGTAAATGAATCAGCATTAATGCCGTTTACTGTAATGTAGATCCAGTTGCACTTGTATATTACTTTTATTTTTGAAAAGGCACTCAAATTCTTTTGTTTAAATAAGATTAGAACCTGTAGACTAGAGTGCAATAGTTAAAGTTGCAGGCTTTTTATTCTGAGATCTTTTCACTGAAATGTTAACCAGCATCTTGTTTTTATAGTGGAACTTGTGTGTTTATGTCCTGAGTTATAGTAATTTAATTCATGATCATCTTGAAATGCAATTGTTTGTCTTTCTGCTGTTGATTGTTTTCCTCCAGAATCTACAGACTTTTTTTTTCTTTACTTTGCAGGCTTGATGCGCTCTCGTGTCAGAGGAGCAGATGCAGCCCAAGCAAAAGTACTGACCTTCCTGGATAGTCACTGTGAATGCAATGAGCACTGGCTGGAACCACTTTTGGAAAGAGTAGCTGAGGTTAGTAAAGTTCTTCTAAAGTAATTTCCTGAAGGAGTAGCTTTTAAATTTTAAAGCCATCTGGTTTATACTACATTAATTTTATGCATTTTTGTAAGGAGGCTTTTTCTCTGAAGTAAGATGATGGAGATGATCGGAGGTTCTGTGATTAAAACCCACTTTTTGTTCATTTAATCTGTGAACATAGGAACATAAAATGTGAATATTTATTATTACCTTTAAAAGCAATTCAAATATATGCTTCTTTTGTTCTTTAGGGACCTTCTCAGTAAGTGTTGAAAATCTTTAGAGCAAAGCATAGTTCTCCTCAACCAATATCATCTCAATGTAATTCAGTTTACCTGAATATTTATGCCTCATTAAGATTCAGTGTGATAATGGGAAAGAGGTTGAACTGTGAAACAAAAATTCTCATGGAAATTAACAGGGACCATGGGCTCTCAGCTTTTGTGAAAACGATGCTTTGCCGGTGTCCCAGAAAAGCTATTGACAGAACTGAGAGTGAAAGTACGCTGTTTTCTCCAGGGATTGGTTACCCATGTTAACTTACTCCGGAGGAACTCTACTGAAGTAGAAAGCGAATCATGTGTGATTCCAGGAAATGTTGGGGGATGCTCAAATGAGAAAAAAAAAAAAAAAAAAAGCTTTTTCCATAATTGCATTTTCTTTTAATTTAACATATTTTAGTCTGGAAAGGCTTTCCTTCAAAGTGATCCTGGTCAAAATGGTTTTACTTAGCTACTCTGTCTTGTTAATGCCAAGTTCCTTGCTTATTCTCCATATGCTCTCCTTTGCATTTCCTCCAAAAGAGAGGGGGAGGAAGAAGCCGTGTCCTCAATATGCCAATGGGGAAACCAGTCATCATCAACTGATAACTTCTCTTATTCTGTTTTTCTGCAAAGCTTTACAGTGTATTCAAGAAATACTGTAAATTGCCTAAGACTTATCAGCATTTAAAATCCTGTTTTGGAGGAGAAATAACTAATCAGCTCAAACCTGGATGCTAAAGTACCTGCAGCCCACAGAGCCCTTGAGCATGAGCAACATAACACTTTGCTCTATTTTTGTGACTATGTAGAATGTTACAGCCCTGGAAGGGTAGTTTCTGTGTAATTATTAACCAGGAAAGTGAACTTCAAGGCATTAAATACATCTCAGAAGGAAGCGAAGAATGCTTGTTGCTAAAGCACTAGCTTGATTCTAAGATGTGGGAACTGTTCTCAAGCCGGTTTGTATAATTTGTTTGAATCATCTACCTGTTTGAGAAATTTGAAAAGAAAGGTAGTTTTGGTCAATAAAGCCCTGCTTTTAGCAAGACAAATATTTTGCCATTTACCCTCGTTCTTCTCTGGTATTTTTTTCAGGGTATACTCAATTTAGGCTTCTGAAACTGATATGGGATATGAAAAAGTGTTACCTTTTTGTCATAACTGAATGTAAAACCTCCCATTAAGTGGCTGACAGGTTAAAGAAAATCTGGCATTACATGCAGTGTAATTGATGGGAGAAATAGCTGCATATTTTGCTTTGTGCTGCAGTTACTTCTAGAAGTACATGAATGATTAGATCCTTCAAAACTTGCTCCTTATAATTGTCACCCTGATGCATACTAGTTGTGTGCCTCAGAATAGCTTTCAGCTGTATGAATAGAGTTTTCCATTCTTAAAAGCTTGATGTGTTGTTAAATAACTGGAATTCCACATCATTTATTTTACTTTTATCTGGGAGGATTCCCAAGCAGCAGGTATGGAGTTTGTTAAAGGTGCCTTTAAGTGCTCTGCTGGTTCAAATAATTAGGGCACACATGTATAGGGCTTGCACATAGTATAGTTATTTTAAATGGGTTGATTTTTGCTCACAGTGCAGATGGTGTTACTTGATGTTAATAGCATTTTCGTAATGGTCTTGGTGACAAGAAGCTGAATAGATTCGAACTTCCTTTCCTTTCTAGCCTCAAAGGTAGCTTTTTTGGGTTAGAGTTACTAAACATCAATGCAGCATTTTCTGATGCTCTGCTACATCTATTCTGTGTGTGGTGGGAGGGTTGCTTTTTCCTTCAGTTTCAGAATTGCCCACTTGATATTTAATTCTGTGGGAGCTTTAGGGGCCTAATTGGGTGTTTTAAAATATAAAAATTATAGCATCCAGAAACAGTTTAAATGGAATCAGTTCTACAATATACTATCTAACATGCTGTAACTCCCTTTGAAAGCTGTGTGTTTGACCTCTTATGTGTGTAAGGAGGATGTGAGGCCTTGAGATCCTCTCTTCTATTGAAGGATGATCCATCCCAGAGTGTTCTTCTTTGAGGTGGCTTCCTAGGTAGAATGTCCTTGTTTGTTGGCCATGCTTGCCTACTGTTCCTGGAGGGATTTGACAGTGCTAGGGATTTCCTTCAGCAATTTGAGCAAAGGCTTAAGGCAATAAAATTGTACACACAAACTGAATATTTTAGCAGTCAGAATGTACAGATACCCTTGTAAACCGGAGCTGGTATGCTTTCTCCCACCTTGCTCCCTACTGCAGAGAGGTTTTCTGTCTAAATGCATTTTGTCTTCCAGGGCAGTGTGTGTGTTGATTAGGGGAGCTTAAACAAGGAATCAGTGGAGCTTAACCAACAGATTTATCCCCAAATATCAATAATAATCAAGAGTACCCATTATCTTGAAAACGTTGGTAATTACTAGGTTATTTCATGGATGTTTTACTACTTCGCTTTTTCCTTTTTCTATTATTAAGCTCTTTGTTCTAGTCTTATAATATCAGTTACAGGAAAAAGGGAGTTTCTGGAGCAGAACTAAACTAATCTGTTTTCATAGCACAACTGATCCTGCATCACTTTTGACAATATTTTTAAACAAAAGATCTTAAAATGATTAAGGAACTAGAATTAAAAATAAGACATGTATTCCTTTCTCATATCTGTCTCAGATTCTGTGACCTTGAATGAGTTACTTTTAACTGGCGTATTGCTGAAAGGAAAATATTTAGATTTTTCTCTTAAGACTGTTGTGAAATTTAATCTTTGAAGTGTTTTAAGATTTTTTGGGTACTGAGTTGGGGGGAGGGGGAAGCAATACATGCAGAATTGTGAGGATAATTTCCCAAGGTTTATGAGAATAATATCTAATAGTAGCCTAACTCTCTAGAGCATACATAACCTTCTTATGAAATATTAAAATGAAACAGTCTGCTACAAATTTCCAGTCACTAGAGATTTGCAGTGTTCACAGGCTATTTCTTTCCATTATCCTCACATAGAAGCACAAGATTTTCCAATTGTGTTCCATTATCAATTTAACAGGAGCAGTTGCTTTCTAGTATTTTAAGTGGATGGTTTTGAACTCCATGTACTTTGGAGACTTGCAAGGTCTTTTTAGCAGTTTCTGCATTAACAACTTTGCAGTGCCCTGCAAAATGTCACCTTAAGGATGTGCAAGTATTTTGTCCACTTTGCTGCTGAACAAATCTATCACTTCAAATTGTGGAAGGAACAGCATGTTCCCAGGCCCAGAAAGTGGTGGTTGTACATCAAACTGAATGGTTGCAACCTGGGTGTTTGTGTGTCAGGGAAATAACTTAATATGTTACTTAAGCTTACAGTGCCGCAAGTGGTGCTCTTGTGCTGATATTGATAGAATTAATCAGATAAACAGTAATGGCCTGAGGAAATCCTGAATGTGTAGAGACAATGTGCTACCTGCTTATTCAGCCTTATGGAGGCATAGTGGAGATAAACCTGAATCCTAACTTAAGATCTGCCTAATGTGACAGATGATAGCTTAGGCAGTTCTTACTACCAGGTTCAGCTCTGTGAACCATTTGAGAAAATACAGATTTTTTTGCGAGAAATGATTGTTAGAGATGGACACAAATGTATAAACCACATCAGTTTCAGCTAAGGAAAGAACAAGAAAGATACAAATGTGAAATGACCCTTTCTCTTTCATGCTGGTGGGTGTATTGCGAATACAGGATAGGCTGGGTAACTTCTTTAGAAGATATCGTTGGTCTTTAAAGAAAGAAGATTTTTTAGCTTTATTGCTGTGTGTAGAATATCTAAAATAAGATCACGGGTACACCTGAAGTGCTTTATTGGTGTAGGAGGACACAGGGTTTTGTAGTCCAGGTGCAATAAATCATAGTTGCCTCCCAGGTAGAACACTGTTAGTAAACCCATATGCTTGTCATCTTAAACACATAGACTTGGGGCTACAGCTAACAGAAATGTGAGCTGAAGATGTGATCAGCAGCAGAATGGGAGAGGCTGGTCATCTTTGTCTGTGTTACAAGTTTGTTTTAGACCTAGCTAATTAATACTTAGTGGAAGGCCTGTTTACAATTTGTGTTACATTCCTCGCAAAGATGTACTCTTGGTCCATATGGTATAGCTGAATTGATCCTTAAAAGAAATGTGGAATCAATAACAAGCCATCAGCTGTTGGTTGTGTTGTCAGCCAAAAGCCTAACTCAGATTCTCCTTTTGGCTAATACAGAAAGTAAATGATTTTTTGCATACAGAATGACCTGGTATATGCCAGCTATGAAGTTTTGGATTGCTAAAATTAGTACAGATTTGGTAGTTAAGAATCAATAAATGAAAATGTGTTTTTAATGATCTTATTGGACTAACCTAAGAGTTTGACTAAAGGAGTTGCTTTTTAGTTAGCTCTTGTTATGAGCTCAGACTGTTCTACTAGCTTCTAGTACTGACCTATTGTGTATAATACTGGATGAATAAGAGGGAAGTATTGTTGAACCACTGCTCAGAATACATGTATTGTTTGAAGACACTTCTGCGTACATACATAAAATGGAGACGTTGAGGTTGGTATTTTTTAACAATGAGAACAGATTCTCTGTAACAGAGTTACCAAAATACCCCATGTTTATTTAAAGCATTTTTATATTCACAGAGTTGGTGATAATACTGTTCAGAAGGTGCCTGTACTCTCTGAATTGTGCTAAATCTTGGCGCTCAAAGTTCTATTTTGATCCCAAACTATGTGTTTGATCAAAAGCAGCTATGCTTCAGTGTCTAAATGTAAATCCTTTTTTTTTTTTTAAGAGGTACTTCATGGAGAGGAATTGGTTTAACTATGATACTGTGTTTCTAATATTAGACGAGTCCCTTCTAGAGTACAGATATCTTATTGTCCTGATGGATGATGCATGTGGAATTGCTGGAAAGATGTTTTTCCCTTAAAAACTATTTTGACAAACACATGAGCTAAGGTAATTAACATTGCTCGGAATAGTGTGTGAGACCATGCTCAGACAGAGGAATGCGGCATCCGTGCCACTGGAATCTTGGCTGCCAGAGATTAATAGCATTCATTAGTTTAAGAGGTGCTTTTTGCTTTTTCTTTTTTTTAAGAGGTGTCCGACTGTGAAGTGTGATTCTTTTTCTAGTGTGAAACGGGTTATCATTAACCTAAGACTTATCTGATTGTAGAAAGGCCTAAATGTTCCTTAAAGGTTGAAGTAATAAGACTGCAGTACTCTGTGTGGCCAGATATTTGCTGTGAAAGTATTACCTGGATAGTTCTTCTCTTTGAGCCAGTTTGAAAAATAGGAATGGAAGTGCTCTTTGCTCTCTTGCCTTTTGAAGTATGAGTTTGCTTCAAGAGCAAGCCAGAAGAGGGGGGTTTACTTGCCCATAAGTTAGCCTAGAATGCAGAGCGGATTCTCATCTATATAGTCTGGTTCATTTTCTCTGAAGCAAGGGTGAGCAGTACTACTCAGAGTCAGAAGCTGAAATAGGGGAAAGGCTGGGGGAGAAGTGCTGATGAGATGTTGCACAGTTCTGTAGGATTTCATCCTGAATGAATCTTTGTATATTGATTTCATTATTTCAATATCACTTTCTAATATTTATTTTAGGACAAGACCAGAGTTGTGTCTCCTATTATTGATGTAATTAATATGGACAACTTCCAGTACGTGGGGGCGTCAGCTGATTTAAAAGGCGGTATGTACCTGTACTGGAATACAAATACAAAATAAAAAGCATCAAGAATCAAAACTCATAATCACTGCAGTTGTGGAATGGGCTGTTAACATACTGCTCTTCCCTTTTACGTTTCTAGCTTAATTTCTAGATGTCAGTTATTTCTCTAGGCTTGGGTTTTAATTGGCCTTATTGTCTTCTACTTTAAAACAGTTCATTTTTGTTACACGAATTCTTCTAAGTTTATGCTGCCTTTTACTAATGTGCAAGAGTCACTCCAATGTTTGTAGCGCTGTGCATGTGTCAGAAGCAGCTTATGGCCAGAGCTTATGATTCTGTTTTTAGATAAGACAGGCCTTAATTGCTCTGTAGTTTAGAAGTCCATCAGCAATGCAGTGCCTATGAGTTTTTTCAAGATGCTGGTTTGCTTAATTAAATGCTTCTGAAAAAGCAGAAAGCTTTGGAATGTGCTTAAAAAAAATAAACGTTTTTGTTAGTGATGATCTGTAATTGTGAGGAGCGTAAAATGTGACCTTAAATTTTGTAGTGTTTATACCTTTACTGTTACAAAACTTCCTGGTAAATTCATTTTAGAAATGTTACAGTTTCACTGTCTGGTTAGTGTAAACTGTTGACAGGAAACAAAAAGCTTTGTGAAGCCCTGTAAAAATGAATTCTTCCTCTCCTTTTCTGAAGGAGGGAGGGCAACCACATGCTAAAATCCTTATTCATTACAAGTTCTTTTAAAGTTTTTTTCACTGTTAGCAGGAATCTAACATCGAAAATAGCTGTCTCCACCTCCTCCCCCCAATTGTTCCTGCAACCCTGGAAAGTATTGTCTGCATAACAGATATAAGATGAGCCACAATATAGAAATTGCATGGTGCTGTTCCCACGTTGTTTCAGCTTTTTCTGAATGGGCTCTCTAGAGTGGGGAAGGCAAAATCAATTTCAGGCCCGTTCTGCCTGTGACATCCAAGTCCAGATCTGGCCACCAAGTGTTCGTTCCAGTAAACCCAAATGAAAGTAATATTTGCATAATGTTGCATATGCTTCAAGTTCCAGTCATGACCTGGAGGTGGGAGTTTCTATATCCTTTTAATTAATGTTCTGAAAGACTGCCTACAGTGGATATATTCACAATATGCTAATATATAATACTATGCTATTATCTGTGTGCCAGCTTTATTAAAACCTTAAGGCTTTTACCCAATCTACTCATTATACAGCAAGTATGGAAATCTCTATACCATTATGTGGCTCTTATTGTTGTCTGCAGTGGGAGGAGGAGTTTTCATTGAAACCTTTGATTGGTTCCTGTGGGGTTCATGCTCTTTAATTCTTCCCAACTGAAGTGGGAGAGAATTGAGAGATCATTTTACTTCTTACTGCTTTTCATGCTTCATCTATGGATCTGTTTCCCATTTTTTTCCTTAGTGCTCGTTTTCTCCCGTCATACACAATAGAAATAGATTCTTTAAAGTGCATTGAGCCTCTGTACTACCGTACTGGGGAGTGAGAAGCTGCCTTTTAACAACACATTTTTCACATAGCAATATCTAAATACTATTTGGGGTATGTTGAAGTGTGAATAATATATTCCCTTTCAGTTCCCAAAGGACAGATGAGCGCGTAAGGGGTGCTATAGCATTTTTGGCATCACAGGACACTTTCACTGGGGCCAAATCTAAACATGGAAATCAAACCATGCTTTCAACCTTAGAGTATCTGTGTGGCTGAAGCATGGAGAGCTGAGACAGCTGGGACAGCATTTGTGCCTGGTCTGTTTTGCAAAAGACTTAATCACCCAAGACAAGCCATCCAGCAAATTCTACAGAGGACAGAGCTGAAATAATTCTGAAGTCTGGCCGCTTCTAGATCCATGCACTTTGTATTACAAATTTGTTTTGGAGGGGAGAAGGCTTGTAAAACTGTTTACACCCTGAGAAGCACTTTAATTACTGAAATAAACTGTAGTTAACTGAGATCTAATAATTTAGGTTGTGCCTATCATGCAATTTACCCATGATAGAATTTCATACTGGATATGCACTTGTGTTTAAATTGTGTTTAAAAATACTCCTTTTACAAAGTTACTGATACTATCTCATTGAGTGCAGTTTTTTCCCAGACTCAGTGAAAATGGAGACGGAAAAAACATTTTCATGGGTAGACAATTTATACACTTGTTCAGAGTTAGCAACACAGTGCTGTGTTCCAAAAGAGACCCCTTGTGTTCACTAGGGTGTACGTAACACTATCTCTACCACTTGTGCCGGAGAACAGTAGGGTTTTTTCAGGTTTTCCCAGATGCAAGTAATTTTGCTGGGTATGTATGATGAAATGAGACTTTTTAACTGCATGGAAAGATTGGAGTTCATTTTTGTTTTCAAGCTGAAGGCTTTGCATTGCTATCAATTGTAGCCATTTTACTGTTTTGCTACTTGGAGTTTTGGAGTATTTAGATGGTCTTTCATTTTTACAGCGCAACATATTATGAAGCGCTCAAACTTGTAGAGGAAGACTCGGCATACATGTTGTAAAGACTGTTTAGGATAACTTCTGTATTGTGTGCATGAGACATAAGTATTGTGGGAGTTGAGAACTAAACTTTCATTTCAAACTCTCCACCTCAGTCTTTACCATGTGCATTTATTGGTGCAGACAAACAGCCTGTAGGACTATAATTTTTGTCTGTTTAGCTAATTTTTTCCCACTTCCCCAGAAAGTAATTGCTTTATCTTTATGCTAGAGAAAGAAAACTATTGACATCTGTGCAACAGAAATCTGGAAATCATTCATTACATTACCTCATAGGATCTAAATGCTTTTGGCAGCAGGCAGTCTGTATAAGGCTGATTTGCTAGGCATATTGGGAGAGTGCTGTGTAGCCTTTGTAGTTTTTTGGTAGAGGTTCATACTTAATGGTCTAGCCCAGATCAAAAATAGTTAGTGTTTCCTGTAGTAGGGTCATCTTATACTTGTTGTGTTTCTTGTATCGTTGCCTAAAGGAAGGTGTTTTAAACTGTTGGCAGGTAGAAAGCTGCTGGAGGTGACCTATTGGTCTTGTTTGTACTGGTGATCTTTTTTTCTGTTCTTAACCCATAAAAGGTCCAGACCTTCTCCTGCTGTGCATGCAGACACATGTACCTGCATAAGAAGAGTAAGATTTCTGGCTCTCCAGCACTTATCCTGGGTTTAAACATGCTGTATTTAGGAGCATGCAGTAGAAAAAGATGAACTTAAAAGAATGTTAGTAAGAGAAGTGGGAGCTACGTAATCTGTTGCAACCTTTGTGATGGAGAACTGCTGCTGATAGAGAGGAGTACTGAGAAGTTTGTGTAAGCATAAATGTGAGCGTAGACTTGAAATGTAATTGTACAGTAAGAACTGTTGAGAGCAATTGTAATGGGATGAAGATTCTCGTATGATATTCAATATGACTTATGCATGAATCCAGTATCTCATATTTAAGGCTTATACTTTCTCATTTGTCGAGTGGGTTCCTTACTTTGTGTAATAGATGGCAACAAGAGAAATCATTTTTTATATTTCAGGTTTGATTTTTTATTGTCCAACTTCTTTACCTTTTATCCAGTCTTCTCCTCATTTGTTTTCTACCCATAAGGCTGTACAAATTAAAATTTTTAACGTAAATTTCAGTTCCAAGTGGTTTGGGTCAATATTATGTTACTACAACTTGAATGATGACCACCGTCTTTTTAATATCCTACTTAATCTCTATCATTTTCTTCTTAAAGGTTTTGACTGGAACCTGGTGTTCAAATGGGATTACATGACACCAGAACAAAGAAGAGCACGGCAAGGAAACCCAGTTGCTCCCATAAAGTGCGTCTGTCCCACTTTTTCTCCCTTTGATAGATAATGTTTTCATTTTTTTGAGTAAAAGAAACGTACTGATCCATCTTCATGGGACTCTGTTCCTGTCAGAGCTCTTCATTGCAAATGGATTAGTGTTGGTTAGTTTATCTGATGATTTAAATACACAATAAATCATGTAGAGTGTACCATTGCTTCAGGACATTAGAAGAACATAGCTTGAAGCAGAGTGTACCTCTAATACTTCATGTAGCTATTTATGTTCATGTAGCTATTCATGTAGCTATATATGTTCATGTAGCTATTACTTTTGTGTATGTTGTGTTTTCAAAACAGATTAAAGCTAATATTTCCAGTTTGGGAGGTTCAAATGGAAACACTACGTTGCTAATTATAAACTCTAATACTGAAAAACAGACACTGTCTGTAGTGTAGAATTTGCATCCTTTGTTTTCCCATAAGAAAGAAAAAAATATTAAGTCAACTTCCTCGTCTGTTTCATTTTACTTTAAATGATGTGCAATGAGATATAGCAACCATATATTTACAATTAGACTTGACATAGATTTAAAAATAGAAATGGATTCAGGACCAAGTAGTTGGTGATTAAACAAAGCTAGAACTCATTTTCTCAGTCTAAAAAGGAATCTTTTCCATAGCTTTCAGGAATATGGAAACGTCATTCATATTTGTGTAGCCTTCTGAGACTCTCAAATAAATTGATTATTAAAAAAACAATACCAACAAACAAAAAAGACCACCGACTGTTAGATTATTTTACTTTAACAAAAACCAGATATCAAACATATCATTTTGTGTTTAAATTGTATACGTTTTGACAGCTTGAAATATAGCATCAGTTTCAATACTTTATTGTTGGCACATATTCCCAGTCTTTAAATAGACATCTTGGGAGCCAAATGGAAATTTGGAAATTGACTCAGAAGCTGAATGGTGGTCGTAGTTCTGTACCTGTTGTAGAAATGTTGTATGATGGTATGCAGACAAACTTTGAAGTGATAGATGTAAACATAGTTGCCTTTGAAAACATTATAGTTTTTTTCAAGGATGTATTAAACTTGAGATGCAAATAGGTACCTCCCAGTTCATGGTTCTATAAGTATTTAATTTTTCTTGTCTGTTTAGGACACCCATGATAGCTGGTGGGTTGTTTGTGATGGATAAATCCTATTTTGAAGAACTAGGAAAGTATGACATGATGATGGATGTTTGGGGTGGAGAAAACTTAGGTAAGTATATCACTTACCAGTGGATCACTTTTGAAAGAAAGCACCTTTCAACTTTTGTCTTTACTGTCATGGATTCATGGTCTTTGTGGTTTTGTGTGGAGAGGATTAAGAAACAGAGTTAAAACTTCAAGTGCATTACTGGCAAAACCCAAAAGGTTTACATCAGCAAAAGACTTAAAACAGGTAGAAATTGTAAATTACGTATGAGGAAATGCAAGTATTGGCTCACTGCACAATAAAAAAAAAAAAAAGAATGAAAGTTGGCATGCAAAAAACAACCTTCAGGATGTAGATAGGAAATTAATTCCAAAAATGATACCTTGTTTTGAAAGTCATATCATTTTCTAATGTTTTAGATTAAAAAATGGTATTTAAATGCTGACAACTTTTTGATATTTAAGATGCTGAAACTTAATGACAAGCAGAATGTAGGAGATCATGGGTTTAATGTACTTACATACACTTTAAGAAATCAATCGAAACTTAGCTAACCGAAGAATGGTCTATTATTTATCATTGATCCTACTATATTGCTTGGCATCTAACCTTCGTGTTTTATACCTGTATTTTAGCCCAACAAAATAATTATGATTGAGAAAGCATTTTTGCTGTAATTCCTTGTTTTCACATGTTAGAGTGAGTAGGATTTAGGGGAAGAAGGAGGAGGGGCCAAGAGAACTTGCACATCAAGCATTGCTTCTTTGACATTGTGGTTAGATTTAGCATTAGTAGGGTTCTCTGGCTTTTTGCGTAGCAGTATTGTGGAATGACTTTTTTCAGCTAAGACTGGTATACTTGTATTAAAAGTGATTTACGAGGAGCCAAACTCTGCAGCTTCTCAAGACTTGCAGTATGTCATTCTATTTTCGAGGTAGAGATGCATCTCAGACAAGTTAAATAAGTGTGTTTTAGGACCAGTTCTAAGGATTAAAACTTCTCTATTGCATGTGCAATCTACAAAATCCTAAAATTCCTTGAACTTGCGTAAAGAACTTGAAGGCTGGAAGATAACATCCTTATGGTCTGCTGTCTGACCTTCCTGGGCAGTACTCAAATATTTGCACATTCTGAACAATTACTTTCTATTTCTATTCCCCACCCCCCATTTTGGCTGCATGTGACTAAGTTGTAGGAGTTAGAACATTGTAACTGTTCTTTGCTTTTTAAAACATCCTGGAAAGTCATTGGATAAGCTTACTACAGCAATACTTGCATTCTCTGAGAACCTCTTTTGCCACTAAAGCACTTAAATATTTGATTAGCTGTAAACATGTACTTGAGTGACTGAGTTTTTCCTGAAAATTTAACAGCTGCTTGTATGCTTTGATAATTGAGGACATGATAGCAGTAAAAGGCACAAGCAACAGCTCGTTACTCTAGGTGGAAAGTCTGCATGCAAAAAGCTGTTTGCTTCTGCTGCATTCTGTTCCCCCTTCTTCTACCATGGGAGGAAGGAGATGGAGACTTTGGGGTGCCTTTTCTCTGCTGCTTGAAAAAGCAAAGTCAGACAGGAGACAGCTAATTGTTCATAGCTGCAAGATTAACAGAAGGTGTGTAAAAATTGCATGGTGTATTATTTAATTAGCAAGAAATTACATACGCCAGATAGTGGAAATCTGTGATGTGCAGTTTAGTATCTAATATGCCCACTTGTATGGCCTCTTCATTCTCCAGAATATCTCTCGATCAGCCTCTAGATGCTACATGCAGGTGATCTGCTAGGTGGACTTGCAAAATGAGTTTAAACATATTTATACTTTGTAAAACTTAGCATTTTTCCTTCAGGCATGTACAAAGCACTTAAGATCTCTTTTTCATGTTAGTGTGGGTTCAACTTTACCAATTCCAAGATGGGCTTCCAGTATTTTGCCTACAGTCCATAAATTAGCCAAATGATTGTTTTTATCATGAAGAGATGGTGTGTTTTCACATTGTTTCCAAATTTGACTGATTACATATGCTTGTTGTATAAGACGGATCAAGGTTTGTTCAGTGTTGTGTTGAGTTATAGGTCTATGTTCTGCGCATTTATGGAAGGAGAACTAATCAAATGACAAAGCATTAACATACACAGTAGAGGAAGCTATGAATAATGAAAAAAAATTAATACACAAGGCATTTCTAAACTACATCTGGAATAGTTTTTCAGCACCTACATCTGGGTCACGATCAGATCATTAATGAAGATGTTAGTGATGTGTTGGTTTAAATGTTCAAAAGTAATCATTTAAAAAAAAAAAAAAAAAAAAGGCCTTTAAGTATATTGCGTTGACCTTTATTTTTATCCAGAATCTCCCTTCACTTGAGAGGGATATACTTCCCAATACTTAATGAAGCTTAATACTAGATTTCTGAGCATTTAGCCTGCATTTGTTAGTCTAATGCAAAAGTGTTTGTCTTTGGTCAGATTTTGCTGTTATCTTACACTAAGCAACATCCCAGCCTCACTGCATGTAACAAACTCTCACATTAGACTGATCACTGTCTGAACTTTCAAGCAAAACTCCAGGAATTATAAAACTCCATAAATTATGCTTCAAAGTGATATAAGAAAATTATTACTTCTCTGCTTTCACAATTTCAGCACAGTGGGATCAAATTTGAGCTGGATAGGGGAAAGTCTGAAGTCTTCTCTGTGTAGTTTATTCTGGTAGAAATATAAAAGCACTTCTGTTATTAACTTGTTTAATAGAAACATTGATCATTTGTTGTAATTCTTTATTTTTGTTGTTCTAAGCTCAAAATAAGAGAAGATCAAGTGCTGTGAAAAATGTACAACAAGAATGTCATGTTCAGTTGCTTCTAAAATTCATTTTGCCTATTGTTCCATGTTAATTCAGCTTGAAAATCAAGGTCATAAGTTACTGCCAAAGACAATGTTGTTGCCTATTAATATTTTTGGAAGATTATCTGTCTACAGATGGGACTATGTTGATTGTTTAGAATTCATGAATATGCCTAGCTGGCCTTGATGCAATAGCAATTATTTTTGAGGTAAAGCAAATACGAGGCAATCCGTGTAAAAGCAACGACTTTTCAGGAGAAAAGCAGTCATCTTACTTTGTCAATGTTTTAAATGAGAGCACCATTTTTTTTTTCCTCTGGTCAGACATGTTCTCTATAGTTTTTTTCTACTTTAATTTTAGAAATGCTGGGTTTTGTGACTTTTTTTATTCGTGTATGTGGGAGGAAGGCTTCTGGAAGAAGAATGGCACTTAGTGTTGTCTTAAAAGTAGACATCAAAATAGAGCTGCTTAGTGTTTGTGTGTGTGGTTTTTGTTTGTTTTAAATCTGTGGCAAGGTGTCAAGTGGTGATAAAGAGGCTTGAAACTAAGGGGAGGAGTTGGTGACCAGTGGCAGCTGTTAGGCTAAAGAGGGCAATAATCAAAACTGAAGGAGTGCTACTGGAAGCACCAGTGTGCTTACTGGGAATGAATGAGGACAAGTTTTCTGTTGGCAGAAGGTAACTTGTGCTATCAATTGTCTAAGCTGAGAAACATGCAACAATATTTCTAGACCTTGTCTTCACCAGCAAGGTAAACTTGCTAGATTGGCTTAGAAGTATGTAGTCCATAGCCTTCGGTTTATATATGTCACCTCCCCATTCAGTCTTTCTCAAATCAATATTGACTTGCTATAACTTCTGCCACAGCCAGCATTTGGGAGTGTTTATCTGATAAAAGTCAGCAGCTCAAAACTATTGATTGTTTTATCATGCTTTGAATTCGCCTGATGTTCTGTTTCATCTTTAGATGATTTATTTTAGAAAAGATAATTATGTTATGTCTTTCTACTATTGCTTAACTTTTAAGTAAAACACAGTAATAGAACATAGGCCTATCTTTGTCAAAGTGCAGCAGGGTTTGTGAATTTGGAGAATACTGGGTAACCTCAGATAACAGAAGACACAGTTTTCTTTCCAAGTTAATACAATTATTTCTTCCGAACTTTGAGAATAATGAAGTAGAATGCTCAGATATGCCTTAGTTCTATCGTAGGTTTTTCTCCAAACAAAAAAATCTTACCGATCTCAGCAACAATCAAGTTTCCTGCAAATAATATAATGTGAAATTACATTCTCTTGTGATGTTGGTGTTTCATGTTTTCTTCGCAGAGATCTCATTCCGAGTTTGGCAATGTGGTGGGAGTCTAGAAATCATCCCTTGCAGCAGAGTTGGTCATGTATTCCGCAAACAGCATCCCTACACATTTCCTGGTGGGAGTGGTACTGTATTTGCAAGGTAATTCTTAGTCTGATCTTCACTTAAATAGCAATGTTTTGGATTTCCTCAAATGATCAGCAGGTGGCAGTAACTTCATTTTAAGGACCTTTTTCTTAAAGGAAGCAGATGATTTTGAGGCAGCTATGCAGACTGAGAAGAACCTTGTTCGTTTAAAAAAAGAGAGGAAATTTGTAGTAGAGGCAGACAAAGAATATGGAGAAGGAAATGGTTAACTTTGCTTTCAATCAATTTTGAGATAAATGATTGTGTAGACTGATTCTGGTATTTATGTCAGGCTGTTGAAAGCTTCATTCTATATCATATCTCCCCTTCTTGTAACAAGATTAAAATGCTTTTTTGTATAGACCTAAGAAACTGCAGTATTAAGAACTCAAATTAACGTGTGTTAATTTTGCTGTTGGTTTAATGCATGGCAGTAGCTGGAATACCAAACTATTTCCACAGTTGCTCTTCTGTGGAATGAGAACAGTAATCCTGATTCATGTTCACAGTGTTTTGAGTCACATGGTTTAAGGCACTGCATGAGTGTATGACATGTTTTGACCAAGGCTCAGTCAGTTCTAGCTGAGGCATCTGTGTAGATTTTCTTCTAGAGTATAGAACTCCATGCTTAGAGGCCTGAAGGAGTATAAGTCTCAGCTCAAAGTTCCATGAGTTCAGAGCTGCAAATCATTTATTTATCCTTGAAGAATATGGGACCCCAACACTGTTTAACAAGAAACAGCACAGAGCACTGTTGTATTTAAGTCTGGAACTAAGTTCCAAGCTGCCCATATATTTGGAATAGTGTTTCACCTTTGGCTGAGCAATCACCTTGGAGGTATAAATTGTTCTTTTCCATGTTGGCTGTGCCAGCAATGTGACACTAATGAATTTAAGTCTGTTAAAATAAAGTCACAGTCTTCATTTCTTCCAGTAGTCATAGTAGGGATTTTTCTGCTCCCCTCTTCTTTGAGTTCTGTATTTCATGCTACAGTGAAAATGAATAACAGTACTGGTGGGAAAGCAAAAGCTAGTGATGAAGTATCCTCTCTTAATATGTTACATCTCTGCCAGTATAGAATCCTAGAATATCCTGAGCAGGAAGGGACCCACAAGGTTCATGGAGTCCGACTCCTGGCTCCACAAAGGAGTGCCAAAAAAAATCAGACCATATGTCTGAGAGCGTTGTCCAAATGCTTCTTGAACTCTTGTCAGGCTTGGTGCTATGACCACTGCCCTGGGGAGCCTGTCCCAGTGCCCAACCACCCTCTTGGTAAAGAACCTTTCCCTAACATCCAATCTGAACTTCCCCTATATATAGTGTGTGCCAGGAGGATAGAAGGATCTACCTATTAAACCATATTATGTAGGATTAGGAAGCAACTGTTTTAGTTTTACAGTAGGTTTTAAAATGCTGATGTCATAACAAGGATCAAGGTTAATAAATAATATGGTTAATAAAGTTGTGCAGTTTTCCTGCTCTGCAGCTTTTTCTGTCTTTGGTCTGTTGCCAAGATGCTGCTTTTCTTGTGATATTAAATAGGTACTTAAACATAACTCGTCTGAAAAGCAAGAAAAGGGTCTGGCTGTATGTGTGCAAGGATAGAGCATGCATCAGAAATATATCACATTAGCAGTGGCTGAAGATTCTGCATTTATACTGATTTATACTGTGGTTAAAACTTTTAAATTTTGTTGCTGTGAAGTCGAATAATCATTGTAATTTGATCACTCAAATGTCCTGACAGCTGCTATGACAGTTTTTTTTAGTAGCGTTTTGCTTTCTGGTCACTTGTGTTCAAAATTACTTGAAAAAGAGGTCCCACCTGGATGCGAGTGATGAGGACAACTAAAGCCTACGAACTAGCATCCTGGGAACTTGCATCCCTTTCCAGATCTATCTTTCTCTGTGGGCTGTTTATTGCCTTTGTCTGCTGAGATGTCTGAAATGCTGCAATGCCATTAAAGTTCTCTGTTTCACTGGAGTTATTTTTGAATTGACCTAGAAAACTTGCATATCACTTAAAAGCAGGGTTGACAACTTGCTGTATAGTTAAAGGTCATGTTTCCTCCTCAGTCAGCTGTCTCATATGTCTAATATAACAAAGCTCCTTTAAACAGACAAAGCAGTGATAGAATGAGAAACCTAGGGTAATATGATACCATCTCGGTGCAGATATTATCAGATATGTGTGGGACCTTGGTGCCAAGAAACTTGGTGCACAGAATCCGTGCTGGTTGTGCAACTGGGGACTTGTTAGCTTATACAATCATCTGTCCCTTGACTGCGTGTAACTTGTTCTGGAGTGCACTGGATAAGCTTCCTATTTTTAGCTGACTAGTCAGTGTGCATTGCCTTTGGGCAGCCAAAACAAATTGATGATTCTGGATGAGAGACTGGGAGTCCTGTATTACGAGAGGAGAGAGGGGATGACTTCCTGGCTGTGTGGTGTGGGCAGACACAGCTTGCATCTGGCAGGATTTACTAGATCAGTTTAGCTTTGCACATATATGCTTTGCTCTGTAGGGCCAGCTGCTTTAATATGCAACTTCATCTGAGCTAATAAACCTTGCAGAGCCCAGTCTGGTCCGTGTAGAACTGTCTCTAATGGCATGATGCTAAGTTTCATTATCTGTGGTCTAATGTAAGTGCTGAGTGCACCCTACACTCTGTTTTTCCATACCTTGGCTTCTTTGGGGTCTTACTAATTTTACTGACTTTCTCCTGGCTATTTCTGCCTTCTGAATTGGAAAGAGTACTATTGAAGTTGTTGGCTGACAGCGTTTACTTTGGTTGCTCAAGATGAACTTGCTGCCAAATGTAAAATAAGCTTCAGTGTTGCAAGTAAGACTTTTTCTAAGCATAAAATTATGAACAAAATAAGTAAATGAGTTTTACATAGACATAGAAGCCAGGGGGTGGAAAAAAGCCTTACCATCTTGCTGTCCAAAAGGAGATTTAAAGACACCAGTTACATAAAGACAGAAATCTTAGATGTTTCATTAGAAGTAAAGAATCTTGGTTATTTTTTTCCCCTGCACTTACGGTAATAATTACTCTGACTTTTAAAGTATTAGAAGTATTTTCTAATTGCTGTCTCTCCTCTGTTACTTCAGCTGCAGCAGACTTGCTTGGTTCATAGCCTTAAATGTCACAACAGCTTATGTCGTCTTGGAATGTTGAGTGCTATACTGGTAATAGTGAGATGCAGACTGAATGTGTTGCCAAAGTTAGCATATCTGTTTTCAGCAAGGTAAAACACATTATTGAATACTGCCAATTGTTGAGATTTTCTGTTTCTAATTAGCTTGCTTATCCAGGTAAACACTCATGGAATTTGGTTTCTGTCAAGTTATTCTTATTAAAACAAACAAAAACAAACAAATTCTCTGAAGCTTACAGAAAGATCTTCAAGACATGTATTAAATTCCAGATGAAAATATGAAGCAGTGAAGAGTGTGGAAAAGGCACAAGTCTTGTTCTAAATGCGTAGGTTTCAGTTGTGTGACTTTCTAATGGTTTTCTGTTATGTGGGTCTTTAATAGGGAATCAGTCTGCCTGGCTTGAGGCAGCTGACTATGTAGCACTAGGGAGGATTAAAATCAAAACAAGAATAAACTGTTTAATTGCAGCTGGAGAAAAATATAACCTATACTTCATATGCTTGTCTCTAGAAATACACGCAGGGCAGCAGAAGTATGGATGGATGAATACAAAAACTTTTATTATGCAGCAGTGCCTTCAGCCAGAAATGTACCTTATGGCAAGTAAGTCACAACTGCTTCTTTTTCTTCATTTATTCTTCACAAAATACTGCCTTCTTGAGTTAAAAGTAGTGCTGGATCTCCTGTTATCTCTTTAAGATGTAGTTCTACTGAGAACCTTGAGTTTCCTCTATATTCGCTACTGTATATAAATACAACAGCCAGACTTTGAAAACTGTTCCTTTTTTACTCCTCTTCTAGTATTCAAAGCCGAATGGAACTCAGAAAGAGACTTAGCTGCAAGCCCTTCAAGTGGTATCTTGAAAATGTTTATCCTGAGTTGCGGTGAGTTTCAGCTGAAACTGCAATAACATGGACTTCTTTATTTGCCTTCCTCAGAAATCATTGGTTTCTCTTTCTACTTCCTTGGATGTAAAAGATACATTTTTTGATTTATTTGTGGAAAAAAAAAATAAAATCCATCATGTAGGCTTATTTGCTTTCAGTTTTGTTAGTTCTATTCTTCAAAATTCATTTTTCCCAGGTAATCTTTTTCTACTTAAATGCAACTGCAGCTGTAGTCGCAGTATTCTAGAGAACAGTGTCCAAAGAACTAAACTTCTCTGAGCCTGGAGTTAGTCACCTACACAGGCTGTTTGCTTGAAGACACAATGTTCTGTCATCTTCTCTTCTTTTTAAAGCTTTGCCTTCACCTAAGCACATGCCTATCTGAGTGAAAAGACTGAATCTCAGTATGGTACAAATAACACAAGTTAGATAACAAAGCCTTGTAAACTTTGCAAGTGTTGGTAAATGCATTGTTCTAAGAAGCGGGGAGGTCATCTTTATCATCTCTTACTCTGTCAGTGGGTAACTGCTAACCTTTATGCACGTGCATAAACAGAAATGAGTGGTAACATCACTAATACTTTCTGCAAAATGAGTCAACACTTAGAGCATTAACACAATACGTGACATAAATTGAAAGTTGCTGCTTTAGAATGCATCTATCTAATGAAAAATCCTCTAAGAAAACGTTTGTCACTTTGAATAAAAAGGTTTTTGTTCAATAACATCCTACTATGTATGTCTGTCAGATCTGAGTCTCTAAACTAGTTTGCCTGTTGTCAGTTGAGTACTGGCAACATGGCTCATAAGAATAGTTTTCTTTTTTTTCCTCCTGGGGGCACTGTGTCAGTAAAGTTAGATAACTACTCGTGGCATACATGCTGGGAATGCAAGACTATCAGCTATCACAGCCCTAGTAAAACTTGTGAAGATCCACACATACTAAAGGGTCTCATAAACCAGGATGATGCTGAGGAAGGAAGTTACTCTTTATTTTCTCTTAAAAGTGCCAGAGGATATTTATTTTTGTTTCATTTGCCAGAAGAAATATGTCTTGTAAGCTCTGCTGGAAAATGTGCTGCAACAAGCATTACTGGACTGTAATGTTACCTTATTCTATGTTATCTTGTGCTCATTCTGTTGGGTTGAACTATTAAGTAAGATTATAATAATAATGTGAAGTTTTAAAAGGAGTTTATATGCCCTTGCTTTATTGTGGGGCAGACAGACCATAAGTTGATATCAAACAAGTGTACTGAATGCATTTGTCTAGGTATTTCAAGACTACGTGAATTCCAGTTTATGCAGCTGTTTAAAGAGATATCAGTAAAACACTTTTATTCAACACCATTTCTAACACTTCAGTAAGAACACTTTAGGAGAAACGTAGAGTCTCATGTTTCTGATTTCAGCGTGGCTGAAAAAAACAGCGCAACAAACAAGGTTTGATCTTAACTGATAGAATTAAGACTTGAGTGACCTCAAATGATGATATTGTCACCTTTTAATTTACTTATACTGAGTTTATACGAGAAAACAAGGATGAATATACAAATCTTTTCATTTTCTGCTCTATGCTTCAAAGTTTGTTTTATCTATATGATCAAATAATTGCCTTCTATCTTCAAAAGACAACTGAAATTTTCAAATCATAATTATCATTCATCTTTAACCTCTCACCTTAAAAATACTTCAAGTAAAAACAGATTAAAAGCAAGACAAAACCAAAACCAACAATCTAAGCAGATATTTCTGGTTTTATTTTAGGGTACCTGATCATCAAGATATAGCTTTTGGGGCTTTGCAGCAGGGTACCAATTGCCTTGATACTTTGGGCCATTTTGCGGATGGTGTTGTTGGAGTTTATGAATGTCATAATGCCGGGGGAAACCAGGTCTGTATGCTACTGATTTTTTTTTCCCAAAATGTGATCTTCAGAAGAGGGGAAAAAAATAAAGTAAAATTGAAACTAACTCAAGCAGGTACTGTGTGATAGGTATCTAAACCCAGATGAACAGAAGAGTTGTTATTTAGTCAGTCTGTTAATAATTTCTTTCTCAAATTTAATTTTGTGTGCCTTCAGGTTTAGAATCTCAGCACAGAGATTGATTCAGTCTGCATCAGATTATCCACTTCCTTTTTCTCCATTAATATTTATTTTTATACTAGAAGCCAGTAACATCCTTCCAAGAAATTTCATACTTTCATAGGAAGTTTTTATCCATGAATTTGTATATTTGATTTGGGGAAGCTATTTCTTAAGAAAAGATGTATTGTTAAGCATATGACCTAAGGTCAGTCAAATGGTCAGAATGCATTACCGTGATGCGTTATGGTAGTGGTGTGTGAAAAATTCTCAAATTCCTGTTTAGCTCTTCCAGAAAACAACCAGGAACCAAATGAGATTAACTATTTTGAAGAATCTAATTATACAGTTGTGACTTCATCACCATTAACAAAATGTGTGCATATGTGCTCACAGTTTTGTGTGCTACTTTTTCAGTAAACTTTTCAGAACCAACCTGATTATTAATTTTACATTCATATTTATAATCAAGAGCATCTATTAGAATAGAAGGCTTACTAATTAAGATTCGCTATTGAAAGAGTGTTTGTATCAGAATTTTGCTTTGACTTAAATTAAAAGGGGAAAACTCTACAATCAGTTGAAACCTAAAATATATTATTTCAGGCAATTTATCATGTTGCTTTGAATTGCCATCATATATTTGATATGCCTCTCTTCCATATCATTAAAGAATATATTTGGGGAGGCTTTTTCTGTTGTTTTTGTGAAAATGCACTCATCGTTTCAAAGCACCACAATATTATTTTTTTAGAAGAAAGGGTGGATGTGTCAAGAATTGCCTTGGTGCAGAAATCTTGGAAGTTTCTCATTATCTTGTATATTCTCTATAGATGTATGAAGTTATCTTCTTTCAAACTCCCCTCCTCCAAATCTGACCCTCTATTCTGTGTAGCTTCTTCAGTGAAGATGACCTTTAAAAAGTAATATATGCTTGTTCTGAACCTTGTGACAAGGCATTCAAACAGATTAGGAAGCAGAACAGGTCAAAAGAGGATTTTTATGTCCACACACAATTCATACTGGATTGGAGGAATGAACAGAGTGACCTTAGCATGGGATAGGGATGAGGAGCAAACCAGGGTCTTTAACTCTGTCCTATGTGTTTTGCAACTACTCTTACTGAGAGTACTCAGCTACTATAGCATGTGGAGAGTATGCTCTGTCTTGTACATGACACACGCATACACACACACAAAAAAAAATAAAATTAATTGAAAAGGGATTCTTTTCCTAAAGCAGCCTGTTAGAATTCAGTGATTAAAAATTGCACCTCTAAAGGGACAAAGAAATTCTAGTATATTGTTTGACAATTACATGCAAATATTTGTTAAAGAGCTAAAGGTAAAGGCAAATGCACTCAGCTGAAAAGGGAAGGGTCAAGGTTATTGCTGTCCTACCATCTTTGTATTTCTAATTTATGATACAGGGTTTTTTGGATGTCCTGATTGTCCAGTTATTACACAGTTGTCCTGTTTCCAGCCTGTGCCTTGAGCACATACATGCACTGTTTGCCATTTCTTTTTTCCTGTTCTGGTGTAGTGGAATTTGCTGAAACTTACCTGTACTATAGCAAGTCGTAGTTCCTGATCTCTGGAAGAAAGTGTCTGTACACTGAATTTCATACCATGAAGGGCCATCACATTGTCTCCAGCAGCAGAGCCTGGAACTTCTATGAAGCTGTAGCTTTGGCTTTTAAATGTGTTACATTCTCTCGTGATTACTGGTTTGTCTGAAGCTTTTCCAGTCTGCTGATGGAAGGGTGAAGATGTAAAAATCATTATTTTCAAGGCTCTTACTTTCACTGACTGCAGGGTCCTTGAACTCCAAGTTTTTACCACTACCCTGATAGTATTTTAATGTCACTGAGTATAAATCTTATAAGGGTGGCATCTGTTTCAGTAGCATTTGTGATTCATTCTTGAGAAGCCCTAAAAATACTTGCTTAATTCCTTAAATTCTTAAAAGTGGCTATTAATGATACTTGTTGACATTGTACAAGCTGTTTGGAACTGAGAAGAAAAGTAATTTTGCTGTCAAGTGAGGTTAGAACAGAATATGCCGAGCTGGGAGGGATCCCCAAGGATCATCGAGTCCAACTCTTGGCTCTACACAGGACCACCAATCAAACCATATGAATGAGAGCATCATCCAAATGCTTCTTGAATTCCCTGGGAAGCTTGTTTCAGTGCTCAATCACCCTATCAGTGAAGAACTCTTTCCTAACACCTAGTCTCAATATAGTGAAAAAATATGTATGAAGAGCAGAAGGAAAAGCCTTCAGTATATGGCTTTGAGACAAGTAAGGGGTTATGCAGAGTTCTGCCTTTTTGTTTCTCATAATCGTTATTATTCCAGTAGTTGCATTATATGGTACCCATCTAATGACTTGCTGCTGGACTTGCTACCTCTGTGGTGGCGATTACTTGCAATTGCATGGGAGAGGAGTCTCTGTTTCCTGAGCATCTGTTCTCAAAGGAATTTAATCACTGTTAAATCTACCGAGTTGAAGTGATCATGCAAGCTAAACATTGAGTTATGGTATCAGAAAACAAGCTTAGAAATGGGCTGGGATTAGTCATCTAATTTCTTTCTGAAACACTCATTCTTTGCAAAATAACAAAAGTGTAGTCAAACTTGGCCCTGTTTATCTAGGATTTTGTATTACACAACTCTGAATCCTCTTTAGTCACTGAAGAAAAGTTAACTTTTCCTTTTTAAGTAGCAATGAGCATGGGTTGGATAACTGGTGTGGCTTCGGTGAGAGAAGAACTCAGCTTTCTTCCTCCAAGGACAATCAGACAAATGGAGACTGATCTGGGTCCTGGGGACCAAACTTCAGGGTGAGATGCATGGGGAGAGTCTGAACGCTAGGGTAAGATCAGGACCTGTGTAGGAGGACACTGAGATCGAACAGGCGAGGCACCAGTGCATGTAGAATGGCTTTTCTTTCTTGTATCAGAAATGGCATATTCAAATGTATTTTAAAGAAATGCTTTTGTATGTCATGCTTTGGGTAGGAAGTGTCAATCTCCTGCTACCCTTTGGTTTGACTGTCTTGTCTTTTGCTTTCTGGTGGTCTGTCATATTAGGAACTTATGTTTTCCCCAGTAACACACATGCATTATTTAGTTTATGGATAGAGTGACCAGTGATATGGCAGCCCAAGTGATTATTTTTTGTGTGTAAAATTTCTGTATTTATCCACACAAAATATCTATGTAGAATATACACAGAAAATACAGCTGGATAGACAACTTGCCTTAAAAGAAAAGGCGTCTCTTTCAACTCAAGGTCCTGTGTAACTTCCTGTTGTACTTCTGTAAAGCCAGTAGAGGGAGTAGTCAGCTAGCCCAGCCCAGGGTTGGTCTGGGGATACTGGAACAATTACTGTCTGAAAAGCAGTTTTTTCATCTCCCGCTCTGTGGGAAACAAAGAACCGTTCTAATGTTCATACTGAGCCATTCATAGAAGTTTAATGTGTGCTGTGGTTGCAGAAATAGCAGGTGCACCCTGTGCACGTGTTAGTAATGTGATTGTATATGATGATTTTTAATTTTTCTTTTTTTTTTTTTTTAGGAATGGGCCTTAACAAAGGACAAGTCAGTGAAACATATGGATTTGTGCCTTACTGTTGTGGACAGAGCACCTGGTTCACTAATAAAACTTCAGGGCTGTAGGGAAAATGACAGCAGACAGGTTAGTATGGCATGGATACACTATGCAAACAGTGGGAAAACAAGGGTTGTGAATGAGAGTACAAGAAAATGCACTGGTAATTGTATTTTCTTCTAACCGTTACACTCTTTGTTGTGTCTCACTGTTGTTTTTGTATGTAAAACGTGACGTTGGGGCAGAACAGCAGGAATAATCTTGTATATTGACCTTTCCTTTTTATAAGCCAGTAACAATCTTACTGTCATATACAGCTGTTATCTCAATTGGCCATACAGAGAGGTTTCACCCAGCAGCACTGATGTATGACAGTCTTCTACTATTGTGGTAGTTTTACCCTACTAGGTGCTGAAATCCACCATGACGACTCTCCCACTTCTCCCCTTTTTTGTTTGAGGAGGGGAAAATACAAAGGAAAGGGCTTGAGCTGAGCTAAGGACAGGGAGATCATTCAGTAATTATTGTCACAGGCAAAACAGACTCAGCATAGGGAGATTAATTTATTTCCTATCACTAGTGGACTGGAACAGTGAGAAACTGAAAGCAAACTAAAAACACCTTGCCCCTATCCACCCTCTTCCATGTCCTCCCCCCAAGCAGTGTAGGAGAATGGGCAATGGGGGCTGTGTTAGTCCCTAACACTTCGTCTCTGCTGCTCCTTCGTGGTCACTCTCTGTCCCTCCCACGGGATGCCTTCCTTCTGGAACTGAGCCTGTGTGGGCTGCCCACAGGCAGCAGTTCTTCAAGAACTGCTCCCACATGGCTCCGTACCACGGGGTCCATCCCCCAGGAGCAAACTGCTCCAGCATGGGTCCCCCACGGGTGGGCGGCAGCTCCCCCCAGACCCCTGCTCCTGCGTGGGCTCCTCTCCACAGGCTGCAGCTCTGGCCTGGGGCCTGCTCCTGCGGGGGCTCTCCATGGGCTGCAGCCTCCTCCAGGCCACATCCACCTGCTCCACCGGGGGCTCCTCCACCCATGGGGGGGCTGCAGTGTGGAGATCTGCTCCATGTGGGGCCCGTGGGCTGCAGGGGGACAGCCTGCTCCTCCAGGGGCCTCTCCACAGGCCGCAGTTCTCACAAAGGCCACTCCAGCAGCAGGCCATCTGCCACCCAAACCTTGCTATGTAAATCCACTACAACTATCATGTTCATTTTCTGAAATAAAATACTTATTTCATGATGTAATTTTGAAAGGCCTTCTTGAGTGAAGTTTGAAGACAATGTAGGCTGTCTCAGGAGAGTGGTTTAGCTTTCCTTTCTTGTCAGCAGTGACCTGTTTGCAGCATCACTAGATTCCCTCGGTGCACTGTTATTAATGCAGCATTATTTCATTTATTTCCCATGCCTGAGGAAAATCACATTTGCAAAGACATACTATCCTTTTTTATCTTGTCATGTAACATTTCATCTGTTTCTGCAAAGTCATCAGTTTTGATCTTCTGCCAACTTCTTTGCTCCTGTATCCCAATATTTGCAAACGGATCACTGAAATGTTGATTCCTTGATGAAGAAAGAATATTCTTGTTGCTTTTCAGATAAAGAAACTAAGAAAGCAACACTTTCTTTATAAGTTTATAAAGGTCTGCTTTAAAGGCAGAATACAATAAGTTCTAATGGAAAAATCTTTTTTTTAACATCCAATAGTTGGGATTTACTCTATCCGTGGCATTGCCTTGGGCAACAGAGCTTGTGACAGACAAACAGTTTGTGCTGCTATTTAATTGAAGGGCATCTGACTGATTTCTAGATTTCTCTAAGGTTGCCTTTGGTGATTGTGCTTCTTAATTTTTTACATTCAAAACAGTAGTAGTGCTGATATTGTGGTATTTGAGACTCTTTATTTTCTTTGTCAAGCCAAAGGTTTTGCAAAACCTTGGTGTGACAGTATATTTGAGAAGTGCTGAAGTAAAGGAAAATGACTCGGTGTATTCTGTATCTAATTCAGTGCATTAGCTGAATGAATAGTTGCTTTGGCAAGACTTGCCATAATTTATATACCCTTATTCAAGGATTGTCTAAACCATGTACTATAATTGCAGTATTCACAGCTCTCCCAAGTACAAGCCAGGGAAACATGTGAAGACTAAAGGACAGGATGTAGAACACATCCTCTTCCTGCATTTACAGCTCAGTAACTTTATTTTCTCTTGCAGAAATGGGAACAAATTGAAAGCAACTCTAAACTGAGGCACGTTGGCAGCAACCTCTGTCTAGACAGCCGAAATGCCAAAAATGGTGGTCTCACCGTTGAGATCTGCAGTCCTTCCTTGTCGCAACAGTGGAAATTCACACTTAATCTGCAGCAGTAGAAGAACTTACAAGCAAAATGCTGTTTCAATTCATAGACATTGGGCAAAGTTTTGATTGAATTACTGATGTATTTCTTAAAACTTTCCACGGAACTTATATACCTCAGTATTCCATCTTTATCTGAAAGCAGGAGAGTGCTGAAGCAGACACCAGAGAATTGGTGGACTTGGAGCACTGCAAAGATTTCACTGAACATGGCTGCAGCACAGTTCCTTCTTGGTGTGAAGACTTTAACAGTTCCTTTCTGTCTTCAGTTATGTACTTGCACAGCAGATAATTAACTCTAGGAACAACTGATGTATGATAGAAAAAAGGATCTCAAAAAAAACAAACAAACAACCACCTGTGGGGAACAGGGTGTGGGAGGGAGGGTGGGAAAATTACTAGGAGAAGGTCATTTGAAACTTCCATTTGCATAGAAATCATCGTTTGTTGTTTCCAGAAACAGAAGTGTCATTTTGAAGGGTTTTTTTCCTGTGTGTACTTGGTAATTTGAATATGGACTTTTCTATGATGGACTCTAAATATAAATATATAAAAATATATATATATTGTCAGCTCCCAATGATTTATATCAATTTTCATCACCCTATAATTATCAATGAATTCATTGACGTATGTATAGCCAGAAATTGGATCGGAATGCTAGGAGAGTGAAAACTCAAGGTGTGGATTTTGTGCAGCTGAGTATGATGTCCGTGCTAACACTGGATGCTTTTGCTTTGCAAACTGGATCTACTTCTTAATGCTTTGCCCTCACTGGAGATCATGAAACTCAGGAGGAGAAAGAAAATAGCAGAATAAGCCCACGCATCTGCACAGATGATTGCTCGGATTGTTTATTCCTACTTGGAGATTCATTACATGTGCTCTGGATATTGTTAATCTTGTACTTGATATTTGTGTTCATCATTTCTGTAATATTATGTTCTTAAAAATACTTCCTTTGTTACAAAATTGTATGAACAGTCCAGATCTTTCACAGATGCAGCCATGTGGGTTCAGCACAATTTTATTCTGGGCCCTAATCAGAAAAAAATCTGTCTCAAGCTCCCCTTTTGAATTCTAAGATGGAATAATAATGTCATTGTTGACAGCACAAGGTCTGAATTTTAATTTGCAAGGATGAGCAGCTAAGTAATCTCTCTGAATTGTACTTGCTTAATTTATAGGCCTACTACTGCGGTATTCCCTCCCCCCCCCCCCTTGTTTTTTCATTAAACGAGGCTTTTGAATGTATTCAGGCTTGGTTCTGGAAATCAGTCTGGATACCAGCAGATCCTCTATGGTGTTTTTAACCATAAACCCATGCATTTTTACAGCTTCAATCCATGTCATTTTTATATTAAAATAATACTGTCAAAGTTAACCTCAACTTTGATCTGTCCTTTCTTATATCTGCATAGACTATTTACTATTTTTATTAAAAGCAAGTGCTTCATTTAGCTTTTAAAATGAAAAAAGTGAGTAACTAGTTCCAGCACTAATAAGTGACAGAGCATCAACCAAAAAAAAAAAAAGAAATACAAGAGTGCAGACATGCTAGGAAGTGGGTTTGGTAAGATATGGATCTCAGCGGGGGAAAATGTAAGGGTTGATCATAAGGAGATGAAAACCATTTGCTGTACTGTATAACGCTGATTCAGTTCCCTTCTTTCTTTGTTTCTGGAGGTAGGATAGTTCCTGATTTTTCAGTTTCCTTTGGCTGCATCTATGCACTAGGTGTAGAAGTGGTACTCTTATGGGCAAAATGACTTTGTCAGTCAGCATGCCCACAAATATCTGGTGTCTCATCTCTGAAGTTATGACCTGCAAGTACCTGCATACCTTTTGGATGGGGAAATTAAACACAGCTTCTCCCATCCATCATCTGACTCTTTAATAGAGATAATTAATACTTTTTTTTTTTTGCTTCACAGTCTACTTTCCCCAGATCTAGCCTGTTTTAGAGGCCATGCAGTGGATAAACTAGTTTTCAGCTTTGTCCCTCCCTATCTGTAGTCTTTTAACCTAGGTGAGAACTTGAGGAACATGATTCATAAACATAGCAGTAGATTTCTTAATATTCTGGAGAATAAACACTGATATATGGGCTCAGCAGCAAGTCAGTTGTTGAAGGTTTTGAAAAACAGAATTTAGAAGAAAAAACACTCAACCTCTGCCATGGATGTATTTCCACTTGCAACTTTGATCATAATAAACAGTGCTAACTGAAATCGGTAGTTGCAACTCTGAATATTGGCCTGCCTTTTAACTCTGAGGCAGAACTGAAAGTACAAAATCCTTATTCCACCTTTTAAGTCTTTAGTGTCAACTGGTGTTATATTAAAGTAGGAATATTTTCGCTAATTCCCCCTGGATGCTGTGCATAGGGGTCTTAATATAGGAGCTGTACGCTAAAGACAGCATTACTTTTCTTTGAGAGAACAGACAAGAAGTGGTATCCTTTTGTTATGTTTACATGACAGTGTGCCAAAGTTACGTACTGTGATTTTAGGGGTTTTTAATGTTTAAGAAAATTGCCCATTTGAAAGATAAATTAAGAGCCCTTGAAGCAAATTGTGATGGAGTCTTCTGAGAACTTTTCTTATTGTCTTCAGAGCAAGAATGGTGATATTGTTTGTTTTGCAGATTTTCAAAACATAGTTTGGAAACTGTTTTTTCAGTTGGTTTGAAAAGTCTGCTGTACAGAGCTTGTACTTTGTTCATTTTATAGATGGAAACCATCCTTGAAAAATTGTTTAACTTAAATAAAGAAGAATGCTTTATAGATAAATGTGTGGTGGCTAATGCAATTGAGTAAAACCAAGAAGTCTGCCTGGAACTTATAAATGGTAGCAGTTTTCAAATGCTTCAGTTCACTTGGTTGTTTCATAAAGCTCCTGTTCTAAAAGTATGTATACGTGGTTATATATTTGTATGTAAGGACAGAATGTGTTTGTATTTAATATGATAGCTTTGAGAAAATTGTCTTTTTTTAGAAGCTGTTTTCCATTGAGTGAGTTGACACTGACTGTAGTCACCTGAAAAGGCATCATTAAGGCACTTCGCCCACCCTGGCCCAGTTCAATCTAATCTTCTCAAGACTAATGCCTGTCTTCACTTCCATAAACTACTATTCCAAGCATCATGGGCTTCCTTCAGCCTGGAGGAACTGAAGGAAGATGATTGCAGCAACAGCTCTTGTAGTTGATTGGGGTCCCTGTCCTCATCTGCTCACATTGTCTTTCTCTGCTCCATCAGAGATTGCCTCTTCCATGTGCAGGGTAGTAATTCAGATGTCTGTGGTGCACTTGCAACCAGATATGAAATAATCCATATTTCAAACAAACTAAAAGATGACTTTTTTTCCCTGTGAGGACAAAAACTTCACAGGTATATCTTCAGAGAGCTTTTAAATGCAGTGTTATATTGGCCCAATTGGGAAGGGAACAAACTCTTCACCGTAGGTGATGGAAAGCTGTGAATGTGAGATTGTCCTCCTATGGGGCTGCAGCTGGGGCATGGTGCTTGATTGCAACATCAGCAATATCACCTTGATTGAGAAAGGCTGCAAATCTAACATGCTCTCCAGAAGGATAAGTATGAGAATGAGAGTAAAATCCTCCCTTGATACATCTAGACATCCAGTTTCTGAGGCTCCTCAAGCTGCCAGTTCTTAGGACACATCCTTTTCCACTCTGAGTAGCACACAGGACTAGGATGTTTGCTCCTGCTCTAAGAAACCTAGCCTTGTAATTAGCCCCAAGGACCTGATCAGCCAGCATAACCAGCAGAAGCATTTGCATGAGAGATTTAAGCTTTTGTACCTTTTTAATTGTATTGACAAGAAGATTTTAGCTCTCAAGCTGTAGGGAAGGAGAGTTCTTCAGTGCAAACTTAGTCTCCCCGTGTGCCAGAGGTTGATGACCAGTTGACACCTTTCAAAAACTAAATGAAATCTTAATTAAATCTTCTATCAAGAAGATAGACTGCTGATTAATATTTATTGCTGGAAAAATAAAATGGCCCCGACAAACTTCAGTAAACAGAAGAAACCACCTTATATTCAAAGATTGTATTTGAGAACTCAGATGAGGGTTCTTAATCTTCACCACCCTTTGACATTTCTGAGCTGGTAGGTAATACTACAAAGTAATTATGTCAGGCTTCTGGCAGCAGTAGCTTTTAATTTAATCTGTTGTTAAAACATAGAAATCTATCTCATGTCTCTGCTTAGAGTCTTGTGCATTTTCTGTGGGTACTCTTTAGTAAACTGCTGGTGTGAGTATCTGAACTGTCCAGCAAAGTTTGCGTTCCTTCTAACTAAAGCTCCGTTGTTTTCTTTCCTTATATATTCAGATATAAGGCAAGTTTCTCATTCAGTGCAACTTCTTAGCTTAAATTTCAGGTTATGCTTTTTAGCCTGTGCCTACCCATGGGCTTTTTCTGCCTACCCCATGCTTAAAATCAGATATTTATACCGTCTTTATGAAGGAGCATTTAATCGTTCTTCATAATTTAAAATACATCTTAGTTATTTAGTAATTTTCAAGAAGATCCCTGAGTGTATGTACCTGAATATTGAGGGAGTTTATAACTCTGAAAACTGCTAGAGCTAAGGACAGTTGTCTTGTTTGAGGTGGCTCGTATGGTCCTATAGATCATTGCCTAGTTCTGGCCTGAAATGCTTCTACCATAACCGTAGCTATTTTTAAAAATTGTATTTTTGTATGCAGAAAAGACTCTACTCTGTATTTCTTGTATTTATATTAAAAGTAGATACGCTCTAAATTGGCATGGTCCTCGGTTGCATGCATCAATGCCCTCATCCAGCCCGAAATACAAGGAATAATTGCATAGAAATAATTTGTTACAGAATACTCTAGAAAGTGGCTTCTTCCTGTACAGAATGACTTCAAATGAATAGAAGCCACTGGAAAAAGCAGTCTGGGATAATAGGCCATGATTACAGAATGAGCAAAAATGTCAGAGTTGGATCTTTTGTTAGACTGCATATTTTATTTGCAGCTTAACATCCAGTAGCTATTTTTAAGATCCACTAGTAATCAAGCTTAAAAATTGGGACTAAAGTCAGTCCACAGATGTTCTCTCTGTGCAGCCCTCCAAGAGGCTGTCTGAAATGGGTGCAAGATACCCTTTTGGTTTGATTTGATTTCTTTCAGTGCAGAAGCATGTTGCTGATCTGCCTGCAGCAAGAGGGACCTGCGTGATTTCAAGTCTTCATTTCTTCATTTCTACCCAGCGGATGTGATGGTTTTGCTTAATTTAAAAGGGATCTTGATAGGGCAAATACCTGTTTTCTGCTATGCTCCTATTATTTAAACCTTGCCTTTGGTAATCCAGGCTTTTGGGTTTGGGGGTTAGAAAGTGACTTCCGAGTATCTGTTGTGCTTTGGCTGCATGGTGGGCACTATTCATGCAAAATGGGCTTCTCTTAACTTTTATGCTCCTTTCATCCTGTCAAGAACATTAATAACACTGAAATGCTAAAGCTTCTTGCCCATCTTGAGGGACTGAGCATCTGCTTAAGATATTTCCCCTCTCTGTGCATCACAGTGAGGCCTTGAGTACTGTTTTGTTGCTGTCCTGTGCTGATCAGCGGGCTAAGAACCATTAAAAGGAGCTTTGTGCTGAGCCAGCGTGGGTGTAAGGAAGGTTGACCAAAAAAACAACCAACCAACCAAACAAAAAAACACCAAAAACCAAACGCAAAGAGTAGAGTTATTACGTTCTGTAGCTGCAAGTCATTAGAGTTTGGCTTAACTAGACCACAAAATCAAATCTCTTGTTTTTGCGAGCGAGCCTGAGCTGAGGGATGTTCTGTTTTGCTTTCCAGTTGAGATGCTTTTTCTTCTTTTTGTTATCACTATTTATTGCCAAAACAGCCTTACGGCTAGTATCAGAGTCTTAAGAAAACTGTGCCTAAAGGGGCAAGATGGGAAGAGAAGAGAGAGAGCAATGGGGAGGGGAAGTTTTAAAGTTGCATCAAAGTCTCAGTTTCAACAACAAGTTAATGTTTGATAAGGGTTTGCCTACTCTGAATGGACTTAACACTCCTTTAGATGCTCTTCAGAAAGAAAATTCTGCATTCTGCATGCAGTTTGTGTTTTGTGTGGTATGGTGCACACCGTGCTGCTGTTAAAGCTCTCTCCCAACTGGTTTCAGAATTGTATGAAGGCTTTGATTTGACTTTTCCTACTGAATGAGTTACTTGAGTGATATATTTCGGTCACTTGTGAAGTCAGGGCTTCTGTCATAGGAAGAGCTACAAAAGAAAATGATGCTGTGTTGGTCTCTTGATGTGTAGGTAGAAAAAATGAAAGAAGAGTGAAGTAGAAAGGTCAGAGAAAGTGGTGCAAAGTGAGAGGGTATGGAGAAGCACCTGCAGAGTGAAGTCTCCTCCCTCAAGAAACTGAGGGTCCTAATTCCTTCTGTCTGGACTTAAAATTCTTGCTAAATGGTTACCTGGTCAAGCTGATCCAGGCTCTGCAGGTGGGAACACATGGAAAGTTTCATCAGGGATGAAGAAAAAAATGAGAGAAATCTTAATTTCCTTATTCCAGACTAGCATCATTTACAGCATTGTTAGAATGTATTTCAAAGTCAGTAAGTTTGCAGTTGAAGGTAAAATGAGCTTTAACTGACCTCTGTGCTACAGCATAAGCTCTGACATCTTCAACAGGGATATCGGTGCTGAGTCGTCAGTTTCTGTTTGGATGTGACTTACAGTTTGGATGCTCTCAGATATAAAAGACAGGATACAATTTTCAGAATTGTCGAGGACAGTCGCTTTTTTATAAATAAATTTTAGGCAGATAAATATCATGGGGAATCAATGAATTTTGAGAATTGGGAAGTCTTATTCTTCAGCTGATCTAATCCTTTTCTTGTCAGCTACTCCAACAGAAGGTAGTTTTAATGAGTAATTGTCTCCAGGCTGAATGCCTAGCTTCTACTCCCAGCCATTTTTTCTGCTAATTAACTTTGATTCCTCGAAATATTCTGTATTATGTCAGAGCTTCTGGAGTCTGATCCTGTTATTTCTTAACTCTTCCCCCTACAGGATGAGTCTAGCTGAGAAGCAGCTTTCCCAGACCATCAGATGCTCCATCTGTTCCCAGGGCAGATGGAGGGATGGTGAGGATCCAAGGTCCTCCTCCTGACTCCAGAAAAAATAGAACTAGGCCCTTACAGCTATTGCTTGAGTAAGATGTCCATTGATGCTTACCACTTGTGGTGTGCTTTGGGCTTGGTAATAAAGACAGACAGTTTTTAGACAGCACTCTGAGAGTCTCTGAATCAATGATCCCGAGGGATGGTAGATCTTCCCTGACTTCCAGCAAATCCAGCACAGCAAGATAAAATCAACGTTCCACCTGTAGGTGATAAGGCAGGTTTGTGGTGTATGTGCATGTAATAAATAAAATGCTGTCAGATGTCCAGGAGCAGTGCTTGCAGGCACTGATCTGCACTGAATACTTTTGAGGGTCTGTCAGTTTGCTTAGGGAACAGCCCCACGTTGTGTTTGTCCACCCCTGACCTACCACGGTTCCTATTTTTCAGAACAGGATTATGTTCTGGAATAGATTAAAAAATATATATTCACACAGCATTCTGGTAAACCTTTGAAGGTGTGTGGAAAATAGAATGAGGGAGGCAGACAGCTGAACTGCAGGCTGCCTGGCGCAGAGCGGGTGCCGTGGCCCGCTTTCTTTTCCTGCTACTTTGAAGTCCTTTATCAGCAAGGAGCAGAAATCGTCCTGCTCTGTCTGATGTGAGATGGAAAAGCATGGTGCTCGTACAAGACAAGGTTATATCCTGAACAGTAAAGGAGAATGTGCATAGGGAGTAACTCTTTGTTGTTCTTCTCAGTTGAATGTAAAAGCAAAACAGGGTGATATCAGGTACCGAGTTTAAAACAAAGGTACTTCATGTTGTTGGAAATTACCCCATGGTTGTGAAATCCAGTAGCACATGTGATGCCAAAAACTATGGAAACTGAGTTTCTAAGTGAGATGTCGAGAGCTTGGAGGGCAAGTGGAGGAAATACTATTTAATATCAAACTTATTAATCTCATGAATGTTGATCTCTTTTTTTTTAAGCACATGCTGTTGTCAAAGTCTGGATGCTGGATTATATCATCCTTTGGTCCATGTGGGCAAATGGTTTCCAACTGAAATACCCTGGGTGGCTCATACCTGAGGCTGGACAATTATGTGGATGCACAGAGCATCTTGGAGAACAGGAGGGCAGGTAAACAACAGTGCATCTCCTGGCGTGTGCAAGGTGGCAGTGCTAATGTGGTACACCCACAAGTATGGAGAAACTGATAATTTAACATCTTCCATAGAGAATCCTGTCTCCAGCTGTTGTTTCAAATTAGCTTTCTTTTGCTACAACTTACCTACAAAGTCATCTGTTTAACATCTTGAAAAATAAGGGGATAAAGGGGTTGGTGGATTTTGGTATTATAGTGGTGTGTAGCTGCAGAAAGTTATTTAAATTTCAGACTTTCATCTGGAAAGATGAAAAATGAAACAAAAAAAGTGCATAGAATAGTCAGGAAAGTATTTTTTTATATATATATAATTGTTAATAGAAGTTTAATGCCTTTGGGGATCAATGCCTCATGCAACATCAAGAATATTCTTCCTATCCAAAATGACTACAGATATAAAAGCCAGCATTTTCAATAGCATCTTGGATAGAAGACAGCATCCTTGACATTCTGGTGTCTCTTCATTGCACAGTCACAAAGGACAGTCTTTGAAAGCTCACACAGACTTCTAAAGAAAATAAGTTTTTATGCACTTCTGAAAACACACCATGGAATTCTCTGTTAGCCTGAATCTATGCGTCTATGTTGAGACCTTTATTTGCAGTGCTCAGAGAAAGGCTTATATGAGTTTCTGAATATCCTTATCCAGCACAAAGTGGGTCTTGGTTCAAGATGGGGGTACCCTGGGAAAGATAAATGATGATAAAAAAAGATATTCCTTATCCTCTTAAACACTTCTTGCCCCTGAGGATGGGTTTGAGGGGACTGTACATACAAAAGAGGTTTTCTGAGCATGAGGCATACATGGAGAAAGTGCTTTGTCCACCTGGTTCTCTACACTGTACGCTTATTTCTACATCCAGAAATCTAATCTACAGGTACCGATGCACTGCTGCTCTCTGCTGGAGGTGGCCTTTCCCTTCCGAGCAGACGGCTTTCTGCTGGCCTGGCTTCCCTCACGGGCAGAGACCGAGGCGCGCTGTGTGGCGGCAGCTCCACTTTCTGTGACTCAGTGCCCTGGAGCACAAGTTTTCTCAGGAAAGTCGGAGATGGCAGCAGGACAAGTTCCCTGCTGGCTCCCGTGCTCCAGTTTCCTCCTTTTGGCAGAAAAGAATTTGATTTTTCTCGCGATTATTATGGGCTGCGAAGAGCAGCTCCTAAATTAGCCCTGAGGAGGTGGAAAGGTAGAGAGAGCTCGCTGTGGGGAGCTTGGTTTGACGCATCCGACAAGTCCTACCTGACCCGACTGGTGAACCATGTCGCATGCAGAGTTCTCTCTTCAGTTTGTGTTTGTTGTTTTAATTAACTTTTGGCAGCCACGCCAAGCACTCGTCCTGCGTCCCTCTCCAGCTGCTGAGAAGTCAGAGTGAAGATCTTTGGCCAGATCCTGGCTCGGGTGGCTCAGCTCCATCTTGGGAGCCTCTCACGTAACTCAAGGCCTGTATAAAGGCACGCAGGAGCAAACGCTCGCTGAATGCTTCTTGGGGAGCTGAGAAGGGCTGATCCAGGCCTGTCAGCCATGGTGTGGGGATAAAAAGGGCCAACAAGGGCCTGGCGTGTGTGAGACAGTGCCCCTGAAGGCTGTGCTCTGAGGAGGGGCTGGGTCTTCCTCAGCACTTGGGACTGCAGAGCTTCTGTGTTGCTCCACGGGGAGTGATGCCCCCAAACTACCTCGTGGCAGGCCCTGCCGAGGGCATTACGTGGCCATGAGGCCCAGGGGAAAGAAGGCGGCACGAACCACGCGGTGCCCTGCAGCATGGTGGGCGAGGCAGGGCTCAGGCTGCCGTCCTAGGCAGTGCTCTGCCTCAGCCACAAAGCCTTTGAGCCCCAGAGGGCTGCCAGGAGGGCATTTGGCTGGATTGTAAACCCCCTAGGCTTCAGCTAAGATGTTGTTCTTTGTTTTCAGTGGGGGATGGTGGCTTTGCAACCATTTTTAAGCGAATCCGTTTAAGTGAAGAGCCTCGCGTGTGCTGGGGTGCTTCAGCCCTTGTGTAGGGTCCCGAAGAACACCGACGGCAGCAAATCTCACCCACTGCTGATTTTCATTATCCAAATGAGAAACTGGGTTAAGCTACCTCAGGTGATAAAATCCTGCAGGCTGCTGCGAGGCTGTCATTGCTGGAGAGACTCTCAGCTGGGAAAGGGCACTGCTGTCTCGCAACAATGAACCTAATAACATTATAAATAACTCCCTCATTACTAGGAAATGGTAAGAGAAAAAACAATTTTTTTTTTCTTTTTCTGTTCCAGTTTTCTCCCTTTTGGGCAACATCAGAACACAACAGCAGCAAAAGAAGGGGACAACAGTTAGGGTGAGCACATGGAGGAGGTTTGTCTGGCTTGCCTGGTAGTTAAACCTTATGCCCAGGCATGAGGTTGGGTCCCAACTTGCAGGACAAGACCTCCAGTGCCCAGAGGTATGGGCAGTAGTGCAGAAGACCCCTTGCAGCCTGGTTTCATCAGGCACCTCATCTCTCTTGCTCACAGGATGCTGCTCCTCCCTCTTTGCACAAGGACACCCCTGGCTCTAAGTGCCAAAGTGCGACTGGAGGCTCAGTGTTAAAAGGCTTTGAGGTACAGAAGAACTAGTTGGCAACTCACCTTTACAATTTCGAAGAGTGATTTGCAATTTATTCTGCCATAGCTGGCTGCAGATCCTAATCTAACAGCAAATTAAAGAAATGTCTCCCTCCTCCCCCTCACAACTTTCCTTTTTGATCAAGTATTATTTGGCATCATTGTGTCTGGCTGCTGGAAGCTTGTCAAGATTTTTTGTTTTAATTTTGTGTGTCTGTCCAAAAGAGATTAGTATTTTCCTTTGCTGTTTCCCCAAAGTGTATAAGACAATGCAGTGAACTTAAATTTGCCTTTTTCTTTTTGGGGAGTCCAAATCCGGCAGAAGGAATACCTAAACTTTTGTTTAAGGTATTGGCAGAAGGGCCCTGTGTGTTGGAGAGATTTATTTTTTTTTGATGCTGACTCTAGCCTGGGTCCCATGTGCTGAGCTCCTCGATTCTCATCACCTTTTTCCTATATTAAACCCTCATTGCCAAAAGCAAACCTGTTGCTGGCTGCGGATCTGACGGGCTCAGTAACTGAAAGGAAACTGGAGATGGTCTGTGAGAAGAGTTGAGATGATTTTGCTTTGCAGGGGTCTGATGAGCTGCAATTCATTAAATGTGCATGAAGTATTTTCCTGAGCCCTGGATGAAGGTGATTTAAAAGTGCCTGTGCTGTGGCTTAGTGGTGGTTGGGGGTATCTCTGCAGCATCTGTGACTTGGTACCTTTTTCTCTCTGCTCCTCTCTGGGGATGGAGAGGCAAGTTAGGATATTAGAAGCACAGCAAAATGGAATGTTAAGTTTGGCTTAATGAAGAAAGACTACAGTGCTGGAATTATTAATTGCAAATTCTATCGAGAATAATTTGATAGGAGATTGACTTACTGCGTGCCTTGGCCTAGTCTGAAAAGATGCCATTGTTTTAAATGACAATGCTGAGGGTATGCATGTGTACACATCTTGGTGTTAATCAGATCCTGGATTTCATAATTTCACAAATTAAATTCCTCGTTTTATTCAATTAGTGTGCTAAAGCTGATCCGCACTGCTGCTCACAACTGTGAGCACAGAGCCCGATTACACACCGCATTAGCTCAGGTCGCTGCACATCCAGGGCCCGGTGAGCAAAGGGCTGGGGGTGGTTCTCCAACCGTGACAGAGAACTCAAAGAAATTCCCATTTGGTTCATCACATTGATTGTCCCGGCCAGCGTGTGGCAGGTCTCACTGCAGGGGCCTGTAGCAGCCTCTTTGGGTCCCCTCTGGCTGCGGAGCACACTCGTGGGCTGTCAGTTCGGCTACCTGCAATTGATGAGGTGTGAGAGCCCAGGGGCACTGAGCATGCGAGACTCCCCCCCCTGCGCCTTCTCTGGTACAGGCCCACTGTAACCTCATTTAGGTTTTCCCCTGTGAGGTTTCTGCTCCCTTTGTGGATTCAAGTTTCCAACAGGTGATGTCTGAGACCCAGCACAGCCGCCCACATCCCGTGTTCAGCCCTCCCTCTGTTCTCGAAAAGAATGAGGCAGAAAAAGCAAGCAGTAATATATCTGACTGTATTTCAAAGTTGTTGATTGTAAACAAACTTTGTTGAAGAAATAAAATCACATGACAAGATATCAGAGTGATACTATAAATCCATTTTGTTATTGTTGCCACACTTCACATTTTTGGAACTCAGAATTTAGCTCATGGTGTACAAAACTTGTAAAAATTTATTGCAAGCGTGCCTTTGTGTAGAACAAAACTGGTGTCACAAAAGTAGTTCCCTGTCCCATGCAGAAATACAGGTGTGTAGGTCTCTGTGTGAAGAGGTCACACACCTGCATTTCCTGAAAGACTTGGCTGTTACAAAATTGCTCAGAGAAGTTCAAAAAAAAAAAAAAAAAAAAAAAAGGAAAAAGAAGAAAAAAGCAATTGCAGTTTATGCTTTACCTCTGGAATTTACATTTTCAACATAAATTTCTAGAATTTTAAAGAGTATGGAACTTGCAACAGAACTGCAGCCGCTGATGTGAGCACAGCCCATTGGATTCGTTTTGCAAGCACTCCGGCAGCTAAGGCCAATCTTCGTGTTTGGTGCAGTCACTGCATTTGATGGAATGTCAGTTGCACATTTTTAATGAAAAATTAAAACAAAACATGGATGGGAAGAAGATTCCTTTTCCAAAATTTCCATCGTTCGTGTCTCTCCTGTGGCACTTGAGACCCACTCCCTCGCTGTGTTGATGTACAGCAGAGCTTTGACCCCCCCGGTCTGCAGCTACCGCACGTGTACAGCGTGAGCAAGGGAGTGGAGTGAGGCCAGTGATGGAGCTACAGCAGGGCTTATGCAGCAAAAGCAGCTCTGCGGGGTGGTTGTGTTAAACATCAGCCTTTTATTTTTCATTCAAAGGCAGCAAGGGAGGGGGAATGCGCATGCTGGAAATATAAGTTGGAAGGGATCATTGGGCTCCTCTCCCTCTGCATGCCCAACTTCTCTGCTTCCCTCTGCCTCTTCCAGTGTGCTGATCCCCCTTAAAATCGTCATTTATCAGACCGTACCAATTAGCCTCACATATAGTGGATCGATCTCTGGCACAAATCTTAGTTTTTTTGTCTCCAATCTCACCCCAGAACATGGGGTAAAGTTATTTTTAATTTCTCTATTGAAATGCCAGGCAACGATTTGGCTTATAAATAGAGGCGAAGTCCAGGTTGCAAAAGTAAGTCTGAGACCTGGAATACATTTTCCATCAAATGAGTAACTTGGTTTCATGGAGAGGTGTGAATTGTTCAGCACTCACGTTTTGCACACACCTTGACACACTTTAGTTGGAGCACAAGACCACAAAGTTACTTTGACACCAAGTGGGTCAGGGTTCTGGACAGATGAACCTAGTGTACGGGGCTTTGCTTTACTGCTTCTAGGATTTTTGGTAGGTAGTGGAGTTAAGTGCTCTGTTTGACATTCAGAGCATGCTGTACATACTTGAAGAGCAGAAGCATTTGCTAGCTTCTTCATTTTAATGAACAGATGTGCCAGGGCTAGAAGCAAATTGTATGGGCCTGGCATGTTCCTTTCCCTAGTAAAACTTAATTTGGCTCCCTCCGGAGTCCCCGTCCTTACCAGGTGTGAGATCAGCCAGGCTGTTTCTTTTTGCCTCACATCTGTTTGCCCAAGGAGCTTGGATCCCAAATTGCACTCATCTCTCCCTGTTTGCTTATCTGATCAGGTCTTGAATGTCACAGCCCTATAAGAAGGTGTTACGGTCCTTTACCACTAGGTTCTTCATCCAGATCCCCGAAGCACTCCGGGATTGTTGCATTTACATCAAATGAGCACTTTTGCAGAGTGATGTTTTTTGATGGATAAGGTTTTTGCACTAGACATTGTGTGGACCACCTTGACATCTACTGCTAGCAGTTATTACTTCAGAAGAGTGACACAAAAGGGATTTACCACTTAAGGCCTTTTCGTGATACCTAACAGCTGCTCACCAGACCCATCAGAGTGGTGAGTGTGTGAAGGGTTTAAAAAACCCAAAAGCACAACTCCCCAGCCCCACAAAGGAAATCCAATCCCCTCTCTTTGACAGCGATGCAGAGCTGAGGAATGTTTCAGCCATTCCACTGGGAGCAGCAGGAGGGTGATGCTGAGATCTGCCTTGGGCCCACACGAACCCGATGGGGCAGCATTAATGGGGCAAAGCGGGCAACACCGTCACAGTGGCTGCAATTAGTATAGGCTTCCGAAACAATACCCTGTTTCATCGTCGATTTGCCAGGTAGCAGGAAGGATCAGCAAAGTAATACTGTAAAAGCAAAGGGAAAGGCCAGCTCTGTGTTGTCACCTCTTCCAGACTGACCGAGAACTAGTGGGATGATTTGGCTGGGCGTGCTTCCAGTGCAAGGAGCAAGGGAAGCAAAGCGTAGGACAGGGAAGCTCTTCAGGGCTAGATTGCTGAAGAGAAAGAAAAGGCTCTCAAGAGGAGAGAAGAGACCCTTTTTGTACAAAAGCACAGATATCTTCAGCTGTTCCCCCAGCACTGAGATGCTTATGCAGGGGTTTTTCCAGTTTGAGTTCACAATGCTTGTGGAAGGAAAGGTAGGTTTGGGAAGAGCCTTTACAAGAAGGAATATATACCAAGTAGCACTGGTGGTAGGCTTGCATTTGAGCAGATGATGACATGATCTGTCCGTGCACAGTACCCTAGTTAATGACAGGCCACGTACACAAATGTATTGAACTTGGAGTTCCTCGCCTTCCACATCACTGCTAACATTCCTTTGCTGCTTGCACGTTTTTTTCAACCAGACTGAGATGAGCTCTTGTTTTACAAATCACTAATTTCACATCACTCACAGCAACGAGGAAGTGCCATGGCAAGCTCCACTACAGAGATGGCTGGAAGACTTCACATAGTCTGAGTAATTATTTGTTTGGACTTCACATTGATGACTGGAGTATAGCACAGCTTCAGATTCCCTGTGTATCTCCTCTAAGCTCCTCTAGGCAGGCTGGGCTGCTGTTTTATTTGTTTTTTTCTTACCTTCATGACATCTTGGTTTTGACGCATGCTGGCCTATGTGGAGCAAAGAACCTGCGCTGACAAAGTCCTACAGCTCCTGCTGAAGAGCAGGACGATGTCTGTCATGCTTTCATCTCAAATTTGGAAAAGTGCATTTGAACAAGAAAATGCAAAACATGGACTTAATCAGCAAGACTGCAAGCTCCACTTCACAGTTTCATCACCTGTGCTGTGCCTCAGTGTCTGATTATGGAAGAGGAAGCTCCTGTCTGAAGGGATAATGACGGCTGATAATTACCGGTGGTGTTAAGAGCACTTTCCAATCCTTGCATGGAAAGAGGCAGACATGCAGAATTACCAGTGCAGCATAAACCCCCACTCACCTCTGCAATCAGCCACAGGACTAGTGGATGCTAAGACATGTAAGACTGAGCCACTGGAGGCCCCCCTCAACACCAATCAGCTAAAGACAGACTGCTAAATAAATGGTAGAAGAAAAGTAAGATCTCTTCAGGAAAAAAAAAAAAAAAGCCACATAAGTGTAGCTGAAGGTGAAGAATGGGAATGCTGTTTTGAGTTGCTGTTCGTAATGTCAGTCTGGAAAGAGCTAAATTCATTTTTCTCTAGGAATTGTCTGAAGAAAACAAAGTTGTACCCATTCAGTGACATCGGACATCTTTAAATTGGCATACTCAGACTACCTTGCAAATGAAGATGGGCCGGGGCTAGAGAAAGGAAATGGAAAACAGAGACAAGATGTTTTTCAGTTGTGCCCTAGTGTCGAGTGCACAAATGGGCTGAAGTAAAAAGTGGCAGAGTTTCTGCAAGCCCTTGAAGCTTTTTTCAGCTAAGACATCAGCAGTGGAAACCATTTCACAGTGGCTTCTAAGCTCTTGTGAGTGTTATATTACACACTGGGAAAAGAAATGCTTTCCAAGAACAGCTCGCGGCAGGACAGACATTTCTTGAAAGAAGTCCTGTGCATAGAAGGTGGTCAGTATGTCTCACTGATGGTCTCAGTTCTCTGAAACAAAGTTTGCATACCACCAATAAACTGTTTTCAAAAGTACAAGTGAAGGAAAATTCAGTTCATCAGGAGAGACATGAGCCTTCCCAACCCCATGTCTATTTCAGCTTCAAACTCTTATTTCTCCCCCTGGAAAAATTTAGAAAAGTTCCTCTGTGACCTGTTTGGCATTTCCATTGTCTTTTAACTACTGTTGAGCTTTAAGATCTCTTACCCAGATTGTCTCAAGGATACAAAAAAATAAAGGAAACCAAAAAACTTGGCATCATATCACAAGCCATTGCACAATTAACACACACGCACACACTATAACTAGCATCCTCGCACTACTTTGAGACTAAATTCCTTCTTTTCCTTTAACTAGGGAGAAACTTTAGTGTTACGAGCAGGTGGGGAACCAAATCTGAGTGAGCCAGTTTGCAGGAAAGGAAATGCTACCGAATCTGAGCTGCAGTTAATAAACCTTTGCTCTTCTAAAATGATGAAATTTCTTCCTTAATTACTTTGCCTTGTTTGTAGGAACTTAGAGAAAGTGCAAGACGCTTTTTTAACAAGGAAAAATCCTAACTTTCCTCAACCCTATCCCCTCCAAGTCAACAGCTGGAGAAGATAAAGTTGAACAGTTATCTGTGGATATAGACTATGCTTTGGTGGGTTTAAGAGCCCAAATTCAGGCATTTTGTACATATAAATATATAGAAATATTTTTGCTTATTTATGGAATGTTTGTGCATGTTTAGGGCACCAGTTCAAAATGATGAGGGATGGTTAAGGCTAAGAAAATGAAATTCATTGCAAAGCTATAATTTTGTCTTAACGTTTCTCCTTTACAAAGGAGACTAAAGCATCTTCCCTGTAATAGTCAGCCACTGTGTAATCCCCCATCAACTCCAATTCTAGGGAAAACTACTCAGGACCCAGTCCCTGAGGCAAAAAGCTAGGACCTCATCATTTGAGCTCAAGTAATCCACATAATTAAAAACATAACTTGGTGGAAAAAATAAACATTCGAAGGCCGTGGGCCTACTGACACCTGAAACTGAAAAGGCATTTTCTGAACAGGAAGGTGTAGAGCCAGGCCTTTGCGCATACACAGCAATGTAACAACTGGCAAAGGGCGCCAGATCTAGCTCCAGGGGCCAGGATGTAGCTGGAGAGTGCTGTGTTTGCTCCTCGGAGGCACGAAGTGGCTCCCAGGAGGTCATGCAGGCCTCTGCATCTCTGCTGGGGGCACCTGCATCTTGCACGTGCTCTGGCTCTGCGGGGGTTCAATGCAAGGAGGCCGGGCTCCCAGCAGCTACTCTTTGTTCCAGTTGTCAGACCAGCAGAGTTCTTGCCAGACCTTTCCTTGCTGCCCTAACTCTGACCACTCAATAAATTTGCAGGGCTTAATGATGTTGTAGTTACTCTTCCTGCTGTAATGAAGTCTGGCGTTGGCTGAGCCAGCAGTAAGAGTACCATTTGTCTTCAGGTACCTCTGTGGAGTTTCCTAAGAAGCGGAAACTTGGACGTTTGCTGAACTTTTGTTTTTCACGCCTCATGCTAGCCTCTCTTCCACCCTTGAATATCTAGAAGCCTGACAAGAAGCAGCCATGCCACATGTTCGGTCTGGAGAGGGGTGGCCTCAGTTCCTGCTGGGACAAGATTTGAACTCATCCTTGGTCTCCTACATAGCCCGGCACTGCCGAGGACTAGAGCAGTACAAACCGTCTCCTTCCTCCCGTGCACAAGGTTGTGTCCTTCCCCATGCCTGTCTCCTGGGTGCAGACCTTGTGGACTGAGAGGTGAAGGGGGTGCTTAGGGAACCTGCTGGCAGGCAGGGCAGGCTGCGTGGGGCAGTCGCCAGGCTGTACTGCAAGCAGAACCACCATGGACCTGGCTGTCCCCTTGATTTCCCTGCAGCCAGGTGAGATCTGCCTAAGTCTACTCCAAAAAAATAGGACTTTGGTGGAAATCGAAAGCTGTCAGTGCAAGAATGCTCTTTGGGCTAGTCAGTAATTTACAAGCTCCTGCTGGACTCTTCTGCGATGATTTACAGGCTTTGCGCTTGCACAGTGCCTTGGCATCTCTAATAACCATAAGAGTGAAATTTGGAGAGTTCAGAGGGTACTTGGTCGCCTCTCTCCAGACAGAAACATATAACCTGTGGAGTTACAGACTGATAAAGAAATAAATCAATTGCTCTATTCCTCTTAAATCAGCCCAAGTCATTCTTTGGTAACACCTTCCAGAAAATGCCAGGCTTGTGGACCTAAAACTAGCTGGTTCTTTAAGCAACGTAGCTGTGCCCTGTAAGTTAATGCCATTCGGTTTGTTTCCATCACTGCTAACCTTTAGAATATGGAGCTTTTTTGTTGATTGAGCTGTAGACTGAAATTAATACCGTGTAGAGGGCAGGGCAGCATTTCACCTCCATGTCAATTCTTTCCTGTTTCGGTCACACTCCCCTATCTCTCTCTGTTGCTTTCCAAGGCTTCAGTGGCCTTCAGATTCCACCAACACCAAACCAGCCACCGGCACCAGCTCACCGTGATGCTCATCCTCTACAGTGCTACTAAGAACAGGTGAACCCTTTGAGCTTGCTCTGTTTTAGTTAAGTTTAACATCTGGTTGCAGTCGGACTTCTTTCTTTTTGTAAAACACAATGCTATGCTATTTTGCTAAACATGTAATCTGCTTAATTACAACTATTGTGGCAAGCCTGGCATTCTAGTAAGAAGAATACTTATAGAACATCCCGCAGTGATGATGCAAAACACACTGCTATTACTGAATTATTTTTTTCCTGCAAACTGTGTGCCAAATGAAGTTCTAAAATGGACTTACAAAAGGAAAAGAAACAAATTGTTTTTCCTAAAAAACTTGAGCCCATTATGTCAGACTTTTAAGCAACATGTAAGATACAGTTGAAATAAAAAAAATATAATTGTTATACTCTCATTTTTGATCTGTATACTGACCGTGGCAGTTACGATGTGAGGCAGTATTACTTCACTCTCTGGCTGTGTATAAAATGTTTCATTTCATCCTGGTTTAAAAAAAAATCAATGTCACGTTTTTCCATTTTAAATTCACTAATGTATTTGGTTACTTCTAATTTTGCTGTGTTCTAGCTGGGATCAAATTTCCTTATGCTTTTTTTTTTTTTTTTTTTTTTTTTAAGAAAACAAAATGGAAAGAAAAAGTTTAACCAGTTCTCAGTTCCTGGCTGCCTGCCTTAAAGGTTTTGCTTGTCAATATACTTGCTTAAGTGTTCGTGTCTCTGAACTGCTTCTTTTAGCACACTGTGAGGACAGCACTGATTCCCTACAAGGTGGTAGGCACTCTCAACCAGAGCCCATGGTGCAGACTTACATTACTTGTCCCAGAATTGAGTAACTCCAAGTAAGGTGTACAGAGTTTTTTGCAATGCCCACCTGGGACTGCTGAGCTATCTCGGCTTATGACAAGCTCTTAGCCCAAGAGGGACTTTACAAGATGACCCTGTTCGACAAATAGTATTGAGAGATAACGAATTTAAGTCCATTTCTGGTGTACAGATACCCACAGGGCATTCACTTATGCAATTTTTTGTCAGCTTTTCTTGTGGCACTTTCTGTAGAACATTTACATCCAGCTGCTACTAGGAACAAAGTTTCCACCTCTCTAGTGGCATCACTTGGCATTTTTGGATAAGGACAGCACTGGTGGTGTCAGAAGTTCCTTGCTTTGCTGTTCCAGGTGTGGTATCTTCTTCTGCTTACCTTCCTCCCCCTGCCTATGCCACCAAGAACATTGCATCAATGGGAGGGTGAGGTGTCTTCCAAGCCCAGGAGCTCCTTTACAAGTCTTTCACCGAACTGTGCACGGCTATACCTTGTCACGTGGTAGGCCTCTGACATTTTGTAGAGGATGTAGGCATTGTTTATAGCGATGCTGATGGCAAACCAGAACACTTGTTGCCAGGTCTTGTTTGGTTTGTGAGAAATGAAATACCTAGAAAGCCAAGAGGGAAAGAAGAAGGAAAAAAAAAAAAAAAAAAAGTGGTATTCAGCCATCACTTCCATCTGGGAGGTAAAAAATAACCCTGGAAAAAGATTCCTGCAGTCCCAACGGGGAAACAGGACCACAGCTTACTGCCAAGTGCAAGTATTAAATAATTTCGTACATTTGACAATCATTTACAGTTAGTTACCTGTTTCTTTGGTTTTGTAAATTTCTAGTAGTGACTTGCTCAAAGAGCCAAACCTCAGCAACCCTTCCCTCTGTATCGCTGCACATAAGCAAGAGTAATGATGCAGACTCCTAGAGCTTGCCTGTGACAAACATGCAAGTAACGGGAGCCGTGGGTCTGAATCCCTTCAGATTGTAACTTAAAATTGTGTCCCCCTCCCAAACTCAGGCCTATTATGTTGCAGTTCAGGGAAGACTGCTCATGCCTCTCCTCTCATTTATCTCGATCGTAAGTGAAGAATGATTTCTGCTGTTGTCAACAGCACGTGGGAGGATGTGGGGGTAGAGCCAGAGCGTGCAGTGCTGGTATGTGGAGCACCTCCTCTCCATAAGGCAGGAGAACTAGGAAGGACTGACAACCTTATATTTAGGTTCTGACTAATTCCAGGACTACCAGAATATTCTCTTCAGTCATAAGATTTCCCACTTCCCTACTTTTCATTTTTTTAGCAACCATTTAAATCTACTACCTCATCTTTTTCTTGTACTGCTTTCCTCAGACCAGATCCCAACACTGGTCTCTAACAACCGCCTCCTCCTCTTTCCTATCTTATGCTCCATTCTTGCTGCTTTGCTCAGAACTGACTTGGAAAATCCCTGCTGCTTTTTCTCTTTCCCCAGTTTTTAGCTCTTGAAATCTTCTGCACCTCACTGCTACTCCCACAGCCAAGCTTCACCACTGCTATTCTTGTTTCTGTTTCTCCCCATTACATCAAGAGCTAGCCAAGAGGCCCACAACTGGAAACCCAGAGCCAAAAAATCTAAATTCCCATGAAAGGCCTACATTCTCTCAGTTTACTTAGATCAGGTTTCCATCCAAAACTGAGTATCCTGTTCTTCTGGCTCAAGGTGACACAAATACCACCAGGACAGATAATCACCTAAACACCATATGATGATAAGGGTGGGGAGCTAGCCAGTCTGAGAGACTTGTAGACCTTTGCTGAATTCTCAAGCTAGCCTTGACTTTGATGTGGCCCAAAACATGACCAACCTGTTGGCTCATCTTCCCAACTCTTCTTACAGGTCATTTTCAAGATGGTAAGAACATAATGCTCTTAATTTTATTTTATTATTTTTTTTAACTGGTGGAAGGGGCCAAAGCAACATTAGCATGTTTTTTGGGATTATTCATAAAGGTGAAAGTCAGGGGAGTAAAAAATTCAATGTGTGCAATGATGTACTCATTCATCTCCTCACTCCTGCAGAGACTCCTACAACATGGCTGGCAATGCAGCTATCCCCATCGTGCAGAGCCAGCTTCTGATCTTTGACTAAAACAGGAGTTTTGTCAGAGATGAATTAAGTGAAAGTAGGACTGGGCTCCCAGCTGCCGCTCAACATGGAGAGCTCAACCAGTCCAGCCATGGGGAAGGAATGAAAGAAACATATCCACACACGGACATACACATCCTTATTCTCACTTACTTGCTGTATTTGTCGTCGTATTTGCAGATATAGCTAAGGTGAGCAGCAAATGCTTCAACAGCCAAAGGGCATGGAATTTCTCCACTTTTTCTCTTAATTATAACTCCTGCATCAATTAAAAACATAACAGATTTTATTCCACGTGATAGGTTTAGCAATTTAAAGATACATAGTTTATTATAAAATAAACGTTATTGCTAGTTTCTGTCTCCAAACTGGAAAGTGGTTCCTCTGTTATCTGTAACAAAGATGCTAATTTGATTTTTTTTCCATTGGTAGTATATTGAACAAGGGAAAAGGGAAGAAGAGGGATCATTATTCAGTCAGAGATGCTTCTACCTGCTTGCAGAAGGGAAGGATGAATGAAATAAACTTGCAGTACTTTACTGAGGAGTCCATTCCCTGATTTTTGACTTCACAGTCCTTCAGGGTTTCATGGTCGGCTCTCAAGGGACCGTCTCTTGCTCCACGCCTGTAGCTTATTGTCTAGTGGGGATCCCTGCTCTCTCCCAGGCACAACAGTATTTTTCTCTGGGTCTAGTGAAGCACAGGCTTGGTTGCATCCTTTCTCAGCACTGTTTCAGTACAGATACAGTTCTGGGCTTTCTCGTTTCTCCAGCCTTCAAGCTCCCATTGCCTGGATTCTGCAAACTCTTTTACAATTGCCCTTAAAATGCTCCTCATGGTTTGATTGCAGACTTCACCATTTCATTCCTTCAGCTGGAAGTCTCACTCCATCCATTATCTCTGTCAAGCCCCCTGTGCTGTCCAGGCTGGCAGGCTCTATTTTGAAGCAAGACTTATGACACATACTAAATGTCATGCTACATCTGAGCCGTGCAGCAATTTATTTCAGTTTTTTAAAGTCTGATTTTTCAGGCGTCCAAAACGATACCGCCTCTGAATTGTTCAACAATTCTCCTTTCAACTCCATACCCCCAAACTGGGTGTAAATGTTCTTCCTCTCCTCCCCCTTCTCTCTTTCTCCCCCTCTTTTCCCTTCCAGAATTTATATTTCCTTTTGCAAATTGCTTTGTATTCGCGATCCTTAAAAATGCATTGTGATGGCAGCTATGTGGGCATCACACACTCCCTCTCACTTTTTATTATATTCTGTGCAGCATTCCTCTGTATTGAGACCATAAATATCTTTATATGCACATTATTTTTATAGCCGTTCCTGCGTTTGTTCTGCAGCCACAGGGCCATCCCTCCAGGGAGGCAACTGCTGGAGCCGGGTTGTTTTTAGCTGCAGGTCTCTGTGGCAAGCAGCCCCAAGCAAGCTGACTCACCGGCACCTCCGATGAGTTATTTCCCCTCCTGGTCCTCCCCCAGCAGCGCAGTGCTCCGTCCCTGGCAGCCCTCCAGGGGAACACACCGCCTGCTCTGCAGCCCCAGCCTGCCTTCGCCTGCGTGCTGCTCTCCCTGGTGCAGGCTGCTGGCATCAGCTTCGGGTTTGGTGTTTTTTCACCCTGTAAAAACTCGGTACCCGGGATCCTGAGATTAGCCAAGACCCGGGGGCTCTGTTGGAAAGTTTCTAGCCAGTACGCTTGTCAAGCAAAGCTTGGGAAATGGCAGCCTAAATGAAATAAGCAGAAAGACAAAGGCATGTGTGTTTGTTTCCTTAAATAGTTAAGTTTATGCCAATCCATAATTTTTGGAGCTAGAATCCTGCTTTTTTAAAGTGAAGGCTCAGTAATATCAGCACTTACTTCCCCCTTGGCAAGCGCAAAGATTTCATAATATAATATAACAGAGTGGGCACTGCGTGTTCCAAGTGCTATACGGCTTTTTTCAGGACTTGAATTTGTTCCAGTTTTTTATCAGAACTGCAGCCAGGCAGGTTCGTACGAGGTCTCATGTTCATGGTCTTCCCCTCAGAGCCCCACTGGCCCCATGCTCCCTTTCACCGTGCTTGGACGTAACCCTGTGAATTTATTCCCACAAAGGACGCATGGAAATTCAAGGTTAAAATCCTAAGCTACCCTGTCCTCAAACATACTTTTTAATGTTAAGCTGCTTTCCCCAGACTTTCCAGTTCTGAGCCAATCTCTCACACTTCCAGCTCCTCCAGGGCTAAGAATCACACTGGGGCTTGCTCGTACAATAGTTTCATACAGCTGCAATGCCTCCACAGCATCTCCTATCTTTTTTCTTCCAGCTGCAGGGTCCTCAAGGCAGGGTGGGCAGAAAAGGTACAGGCAGCATGGAGAAGCTATTGAGAACTCCCTAGGGAAACTGCAGCCCTTGATACTGGCTGTGTCAGTAGGATTTTATTAGTAGCTGGTTCCTGATGCTGCTACTTTGCTCCCAGCTTTCTCATCATTACCGCTGTCTCCTCTCCAGCTGCCTCTCCATGCTTCCCTTGCCTCTCTTTAGCTTCCTGTCTAGTCCATACCCTAAGCGTTAAACCCTGTTTCTACCTCCTGCCACCCCAATCACTGGTGGGATGCTAACATGCCACTTGCAACTATTTGGTCCTTGCCTTCTGCACATGGGGCTCAGACTTCATTTTCTGTCCTTAGCTGTTGTCCATTTAGCATCTAAGCAGAGCGGGCTGGTGAAGAGCATCTCTGAAAGCTCTTCTCAAAAATAAGCTGCCTCTCCAAAAGATCTTGGGTTCAACAAGTTTCTGTTTAAGCACAATAAATAATGCCTGAAAGGAAGCAGCCCAGCCCCTTAACAACTTGCAGAGGAGATGCTGCTTCCAGCTCTGCACGCTGCCAAAGCCATGGGATTTCCAGGGTCTGCACTGGGCTGGGAACCCTACACAGCAATCAGGGCCCTGCTTCCCGAGCACTAGGGACCCTGAGGCTCCTCCCTGCAGGTCAGAAAGCCCAGGATTCCCCAAGTTCCTGGCAATCCTGCTGTGCAGCAAGTGAGCTTGCTGCCTGCCCCATTCTGCTTTGCACAAAAAAATAGAGGTTTTAGTTATTTCTAGACCATCGTCCTGGAGCTGCTGGGAAAGCAGACACCAGACCTTGAGTGGAAAAACAAAATGCAGCTGTGTCCCACAGATGGGGAGGTTTGGACCAGCACATCACCTGCTTTAGATTAAGGGTAATTTTTTACTCCCTGGGGGTCTCAATCTCTTTTGACTTCTCAATATTTCTGCAGAATAGGCAAAAGGGAAAAATTCAACTCAAGCTAAAGCTTAAGGGAAATTAAAAATCCTGCTGAATTTTGTTCTAGGCAGAAAATTCATACTTGTTAGCAGCGTAAGCAGGACTTTTTTGCAAGACCAAAGAAATAAGACTCATCCTTTAGCATCTGAGGTGATGTATTATGACACACCGGTTCAAAACATCTATAATAAATAATGTGCTGTGTCTAAGAATAGTATTCATAGATCACCTCTGACAAGCGTACTGCCCTCCTGGTGCCTCTGGCTTGGGTGGGATTTGTACTCTAAGTACTTTTAAGATTTACCTTCTTCTCTACCTTCCTTTCGATTGCAATAAATAGTTCACTATTAGCTACATCTATCCTAGGTCTTGCTTTGAACATCTCATCTTCTGTGTTTTTATGTTTTCTTTTCATGGCCTCCTCCACCCCCATCAACGTGTATGCTCAACATGGAAACACACGATTTATTGGCAAGTGATCCCACTGGCTCCAGTCTCTGTCTGACTGCCCTGTATGGGCAGTCAGACAGAGACTGGAAAAATTTCCATTTTTCCCTACCTCCTCTCCCATTTAACACACCTGCCCAGCCGGCCTGTGCGACAGGCTTGCTTCAAGGAGCACAAATTCTTCCTCTTACTCTTCCTTCTCCTTGTTTACATCACTTTGAGGAGTCTTTGGTGATCAAGCTTCAAGTTGGTTTAAACCAGCATTGCTGCACTGACTTCAGAGATGCCAAATTAGAGGCAGGCAATCTGGTCTCCTATCTTCCCACTGAGCCTCCATCTGTTCTCAGATCTTCACTCGAGACTCTCTTCCCCCTGGCATGGCTCTGAAAAGCCAGCCTCAAGTTTTCTGCTCTGATTCACCCTGAACTATCTTGGCTGTCCCCACAAGCATTCGGTGAGCAAGGTATTATGCAGGTCCTGCCCACCACACGCACAGGTCCTAATCAGTGGACCTTAAACCACCACACATATGCAACCTACAGTCCTGTCCATGCTAAAAACCTGCCCAAGGTCATTCACAGGCACAACCATTCACACTGCTCTGTGCTGTGCTGAGGGCCACCGCTAGCTCAGAGTCTCTTTGAAAGGGGCAGTTAACACGGATGCTCACAAACAGAACAGTTTTCTAACTCTCTTTTTCGTAGCATTTATGGATTTATACATTTATGAAACTGCAGGCTCCATACTAGCACATATCAACCAGGTGACATTTAGTGATATCTCGTCCATCTAGAGCACTTGGCAAAGTGCAGACAAGAAGCAGCACAAACCCTGACTGACTGCTCACGTGGCTGGGCACTGCTCCAGTGACTGGTTTCAGCAGCAGCACTGCAGCTTCATTTTTCCTTCGTGTACTTGTTTTCAGCATCAGCATTCAGACACCAGCCCGTACATGTCACTAAGCCCTCACTGTGCAGTACAGAGGGAGGCGAGGAGCCCAGCAGAAACTCTCAGGATCAGCCCCACTTTGCCAAGGAAACAAGCCTTGTGGCAAGGTGTTGGAAATGCAAGGGCATGGATGGGTGACCAAGGTTCAAACTCAGTTCTTCACCCCAGTGCACAAGGTGCACTGTACTTGTACACCTTCACCTGCCTAGGGTTCACCTGGGTTATGAGCAGCACACACGAGCAGGGATGTTGTCAGCTTCCCAGCTTATTGTACAGCAATTTATGCCTTCTGCAGTCTAAATACATATGTGAGAGTCACTCGGGGCTCAGAACATGAGCGTACGTGATGTCTGTGACTTGGTGGCTTTACAATCAAAGGTTTAGGTTATTCTTGTCTGTCTCAGCATAGTTCTGAATAACAAAAATTAGGAGAAACTGAAGCAACATTTTCATTGAAATTGAGTTTCAAAGAGTTCGCTCATCATATTACATCTTACAGACGTTTCCAAACCTTCTTAAAAACATTTGTGTATTTTTGTAAAGGGAAAGATTTCAGGCATTAAGAAGGTCTTTGAACCTTCATTTGAACTATCCAAGTTATCTGTTTCGGTTTCTTTTCATCAACTGCTAAAATCAATTTAACATATAACAGGAAGCCTTAATCATATTTACTTCTGGCAAAAAGACATTTGTTTGTGACTAGTTTTTTTTACTGGATAAGATAAATTAATTGTCGGATCTGCTCAGAGTTCTAAGTACATCATGACATTTATTAATTTTTCTGTAGCAACAATCCTACGAGATGCTTTGCAAACATGGCTAGTGTAAGTGTTATACAAAAATAACACCCTTCTTCCCTCCTCTGACTATCAGCAGAGATATCATCTTTATACCTAAAGGATGCAGCCTCTACCAGCTCAGGCAAAAGAGGCCACATTAGCAATAGGCTTTAAACTTTTTATGGGAAACAACCGTAGCTGTAAGAAGACACAAAAGGCAAGTCGTCACCAGTGCAACCATTTATGTAGGATATTGTGATCAAGCTCTTTGTTCAGGCTTATTACCAAACTGTGTGACTCATCTTACCTTGCCACTTAAAGCACGTGCACTTCCCAGATGAGCAATACCAACACTGCTTACCTTGTTGAACCGGTGAGTAGGCGTTAGTCAGGAAACGGAAGTGCCCTTTATTGTACCAGCAGATCAAGGACATGTTCCCCTTCATCCTTATTCTGTACTGTCCTCTGGACGGGGGAGTGTTGGGGTTGTTCAGCATGGATGGAGGTAGGCCTGTGCAGTCACTCTTCCTGGTGCTCAGCAACCCACAGCAGTAAATCGCTGCATGTGGAAAAAAAAAACAACATTCCCTATCAGCAAACCTTTGCATAGACCCAGAAATCAAGAGCAGTGGAGCAAGTCTGGCTGACCTAACTAGACAAATAGCTTGTCCACAATGTTCTAGTTGAACAAACACTTCAGCCAACTGGCCTTCTCCTGCAGTAACATTTAATGTGTTATTTAACATACCTAACATTTGTGTCCTACCTGAATGGCTCTGGAAACTGAGACAAGGGCGGAAAACCTGCCCTCAAAAGGAAATGTGTTGACATCTCCTGCACTGACACAATGCAGTGACAAGGAGAAGAATGCAGGGTGTCTTCCCGATAATCACATCTATAATCTGTGTAATATTCTTCACAACATGTTTTAAATTGGACTTAGAAATATAAGCCGTGATATGCATTACAGAACAAATCAGAATTTATGATCCAAGAGAGTCTTTGATGTTTAACTAAGAGAATAAATTGTGGAGGGAGCAGGAATGGAGGGAAAGCTATAACATCTTTGCCGTTAACTGAAATAAATTCTCCTACATAACTCCCATTATGCTTTTAATAATATACACAGCTGACAAACTCGTTTAATCTACTGCTTCACTGTGCCGTCCACTTCTTGTTCTTCATCTTGGCATTCCTTGCACCTGCATAATCTGGTTTGTAAGGGAAATACTTGTTAAGCAATTAAGAACTACTAAAACATGGGTTTAATTAAATAAATAAATAATAAAAAAAGCATATTCCAAAGGATGGAGAGGATGGAAATACAAAGTCCCATGAAAACAGATTTTAGGGAAAGGAGATAAAAAAGTCCCGGTAGGTTTACCCTGGGTGGTCGCTGGGTGCCCACCCAGCCACTCTCTCATTCCCTTCCTCAGCAGGAGAGGGGGAGAAAACACAAAGGAATGCTTGTGGGTTGTGATGAGCACAGGGAGATCACTCACTGTTACAGGCAAAACAGACTTGGCTTGGGGAAGATAAATTTAATTTATTGCCAGTTAATAACAGAGTAGGATTGTTAGAGCTAAACCCACATTAAAATAAGCTTCCTCTTGCTCCAGCAAACAGTGGCCTGGCTGAGTGAGCACTGATCCTGTTCTGCAGGCACTGGAGGCTCCGCACACAGGACACCAGGCAGCACATTCTGCTGCTCACAGCTTCTTGGCCTTTTCATAGGTGAAAGAAGCAATGAATTAAATCTAACTCTGCAAATCACATCTCAATGCAGCCAGGTGGGGACAAGTGAGATTTTGCTACTACATTAATAATAAAAGTGCCTGATCTTGTCATCAGGCCATTAAATAATAATGGTCTACTTCCATTATTTCAGGAGAAGGGTAACTTCTTGAACGAGTTAATTAAATTCAAGGAAATCTTGGATGGAAATTTCCCCATTCTCCCTTGGTTTTGCTTCAACCTACCTGCGTGGAGAAAATAGATGGACATGGGCAGCTGACATCTGTGCACATCATCCACATGGAAGCTATGGCCTGTGGTAGTTTAAAGCTAATCTGTCAGCTAAGATTGTTTGATCAAATTTTTCATCATGCTTAATTTTCACACTGGATAATTGCATATCTTTAAAGAGGAAATGTTAAGTCAGATTACAGTTTCTGGCTTCCCCAGAGCATGTTACCTATGATGCTTCCATTTACGTGGCTCTTCTGCCTCTGTCTTTCTGGAATGACACAAGTTCTTGAGGGCGGGTGCAGCCTTTGCCCTTCATTCTTTTAGTGCTTGGTGAACTGAGCATATCCTCAATGGCTAAGGCTCACAGATATGACAGAAATACTAATGTAATAATTGCTAATACTCATGGATCAGTTCAGTTTTTGTGGGCATGTCTATGAGGAACTGAGACTTTCTCATCAGAAATTTGAGATGCTCATGTCAGGAGAAGGTCAACCATCACAGTGGTGGTGCTACTTTATTCTGAGAGAGGAAGGCACTCAACTGGTTATTTCTAAGGAATGAATCAATCCCTGAAAATCCGTAAGTTCCCGCCACAAAAGACAACAAGAAATGTCTGATAGCAACAGGCATAGAATCAATACAGCAGGAACTGCACCCCCAATCAAAGGCTTTTTTTAAAAAAAATCTTGTCTTGCTATGAGGTATACAAACACTGGCAGTCACATTCCTGCAAACTTGGCATTAACATACCAAACTTTTAAAAAGCTTTCTTCTAGCCAATAGTAAGATTTTCCTGCTCTGATAACACAATCCTGAGAAGTTTCCTTAGCTGCCTAAGGTTTATGACTCACTGAAGGGTGATACTAACTCTCTCCATAAGACTGCAATGGTCCAAAACTAAGCTAATAACCACATTAATGTGCTACAGCTTCAAAATAGCAACAGCCATCTCTGCAATACCAAAATAATAATTGTAGCCTTCCCTTTACTGCAGGCAGTAAGCCTGCAGAAAGCTTCCAGCAGATGTTTCAGTCCTCATACAGAATGATGGGAACCATTTCCTCACTCAGGAGCACGCAGTGTAACCTCCTTGCTACACAGCCCAGAAAGATGCAACACTTCTGCAGATTTACTAGGGTCTCCTATCATGGATGACACCCTTAATCTATAGAGATTTTAAAAACCACGCAGTTACTATAGCAATAGAAGTAATAAAAACTAAGCCCATCTGGCTCAATGAAGTTTTTGCATTTAATTAAATCTGAATCACAACAGGTGTTTGCCGCATACATACGAGTCAGTGGAGACAGGTTCTCCTCCTCTGATCGTAAACTATAACTGCATATAAAAGCAAAAATATAAGTTAGCTTGGGCAGTGACTAAAGCAAGAAGAGGAAGTATGGCATGGTCGCTCAGGTTCATTCCTGAGTCTTCAGGCTCTGCAGAGCTTGTGCCTGACTGCCTTTGTAAAGGGTACCAATAAAGATGTGGAGAAACAGGCGTCAGCCCAGTTCAGTTCCTCTGAGTACACATTCTTCAATAATATATCCTGAATGCAACATTGGGTTATGTCAGAATCAGCACAAGTGGGGGGCCTGTTGCGGGAAAGAGATGAGAACTTGCTTTAGTCCCTGTGCTGGAGCTGCAGGATTCTGCAAAGCTCCTGCAGGTGCCATGGCCACACAGGCTGGCAAGTCCTGCAGCTTCTGCCAAGCCCAGCTGCTCTGCAGGACAGAGGCAGCTGCTCCTGCTGGTTCAGAAAGTGCAACAGGGACTTTCAGGGGTCATAACATTAAGGGAAGCACGGGACATAGGGCTTTGGGAGGTGCTGTCCTCTGCAGGCAACAACGCTTGCTTAGAGGGGAGAAAGGAATGTGCACTATGAATGACTGTCACAGCAAATAACAATGACAGCTGTCTCAAAGAAAAGAGAATTTGGGGCATTTCGGTGCAGGTTTCCAGTTCTATTCAGAGGCCAGAAAAAGAAATGTTTTGTATGTCCCCTGAAAAAGAGCTCTATTCAGGTTTTTGATTTTGAAAAAGATCAAAGTGCCCGGGCTTATTTTTCTGAAGCTTTCTCATCTCTTGGTATCTTCAAAAGCCTTAGAATTATGTTCACTGATATCCCTTTATATTACTAGACACATATTCTCTACCGTGGCACAGTGAAGGTGCTACACGGCAGGCTGTCAGACAAGAACACCGTGTTTTTTTGCAGTAATGCATGTGTGGCTTAGGAAAAGCAAACGGTAGTTGCAGGTCCACAAAAGTCTTCATAGGATCACAGGATCCTATGGATGATTGACTCATTCAGGTGGGAAGGCAACTCAGGAGATATCTCCAGTCCAAAGAAGGGTCAGCTCTGAGGACAGACAGGGCTGCTCAGGCCTGCTTTATCTTGTCTAGGCTTGCAAACTTCCAGGAACAGAGACTGCACAACCTCCCTGTGCAGCCTGCTCTGCTGTCCTAAGAAAATCCTTGAGTTCAGTCTGAACTACTTCTTTTGTTCCAACTTAGGTCTGTTGTCTCTCATCCATCCACAAAGCACTACTGAAGAGCTGGCTTCATCCTCTTAATGCCCTCTCCTCTGGGTACAGGAAGGCTGCTGTTGAGTCCTCCTGAAGCCTTTTCTTCTCTGGGCTGAACTAGTTCAGTTCCCTCCTCGGTACAGAACATCTGGTCCAGCCCCTGATATGGTTCACTTACCTACAGGCTACACTCCTGCACAGCTCATGATAGTGCTGACCATCCTTGCATCCAGGGCACGCTGCTGAATCACGTTTAGCTCACTGGCAACCAAGAGCCCCAGGTGCTTTTTACCAAGATTTTGAGAGGAAATAATATATTTTTTGGTGGGCGTCTCTAGATTTTCCAGAATTCCCTTTGGTTCCCTTAAATGTCAATTTAGGTACCAAAAAGTTTATAGTTTCTCAGCATTATCCTATTGAAATCTTCCCCTATCTCTCTGTCAAGTTACCACCACCACCACCCTCCCCTCAAAAGAATAATGTAAAGGAATTGTTAAGATGAACCCCATTTTTTTTCTGTTTAGAGCTCTCACTGGCATCTCTCTCTTTCTGCTACTGATCCTAACCCAGAAACTATTTTTTCTTGAACAAGAAAAGTAAATTTGACAGTTTAGGAATGGATCTTAACTGTCATGAACACCTCAGCACAGATGCTGTACTCATCAAAAGGCTCTCATGACACTTCATCGCGGTGTGGCCCTGCTCAGGTGTAGTCGGCCAAGCCACATACCACAAAAGCATTAAGGTCACTGCTGAAGGTGGCCGTGTGATACACTAGGAGAGATCTCTCTGCAGAGTCCAGGCTTCTCTGCCTGCCTCTCCCCAAATGTACAGCCAGTGCAGCAGGATCCCAGCAGGTGCTGGCAACACGTTACCTGCTCTGCAGTGCAGTCAGCACACACCATCTCCTCCAGAGCTCTTACTGACTCTACCACTACTTGACATTTCTGGTGTCTGTTCTCTTCCAATGTGTCATAGTCCTTCCAGTTCAACACCCCCACCGAACCTGTGACTGAGCCCAGAGTACCCCATGGCAAACACAGACAATCCCCTGTCCTTATTAAACATACAGACTACCGTGTTCTCACCATGATCTTCTTTATAAGGGAGTTCTAACTTATTTTGCAAAGACAGTAAATCTGCTTAGTGTCTGCCTCCCCCACCTCATAGTTTCACCCCTAGGAAAGCGATGGTGTGTACTGGATCATAAATTTAATTTTGGAAGCAGCTGTCAAATATCGTAAAATGTCTCAGGAAGCCATATAACAACCCATGAACCAAACTGAAATCAATATAGCATTAGCATATTAGATCAGACAGTAAGTCAAAACTGCATGTGGTAAGAAGTCATTATTAAATTTGATACCTGCTAGAAATTGTTAATTTGAATGATCTGTTCAGTGTAAAGACCATGAATAATTTACCCCTGTAAACAATTTGAATTATCTGTAAGTACTAAATGGGTTTAGTACCCATGCACCTTTTCCACAGGGGCTGTGGACCATCTGGGTCATGCTGCATTGTCTCTGTCCTCCCACAGCTAAGCACAAATGGTGTGACTCAGAAGTCAATTTTTGTCTGCCAGTCTTTAAGTTTAAACCTGACACATCTCAAATATAAGGAGTATATGGGGTATTCTCTAGTTTTTTTGACCAGTCAACTCCATTTTAGGTTTGGTAGTCTTAAAAATGTAGTTGTTATAATCAACTAATAATAAAAATGGTTATTGACTATAGAACAGAAGAGAAACCATCCAGCATCCCATAAATGTGCTTGACTTTTCCCCATCTGTCTGTTTGCAGCATTTGGGAAAACCATGACCTGTTTTGTGATAATATGGTAGTATTCCTCTGCACTCTGTGAGCTTCCAGTTTACCTAAAAAAAATTAGGAATTAAGTCCTGCACAGAGCTCAGCAGACAGCTGTCGGTGCCAGAGCAGTCTGAAGTGCAGGAATGAGGGGCTCAGCTACAGCACTGTTATCAGCTGACTGGTGTTCTTGTTTGAGATAAGAATCAAACTATTGTCTCAATTCCAAGTCATTCTCTCTGCCTTGGACCACATTTCACTAATATAATGCCAGAGGTGGGTTTAATTTTCAGCAATGGAAAACATGTCAAAGGCAAAACTTGGTTGTCAGTGGTATGCTGAAAAGGGAAACAGCCCTGTGGCCTCCTTCTGTGTGATGCATAATGGCAACCTCAAGTCTTAGTGCAGCAAAGGATCTACTGAATGCACTACGCTGACCCTGAAAGGCTGTGCTGACTGAAGAACTAGCTGAAAATTACACTGAGATAACTTTTAACTGATTATCAGAGTATAAGAGCCTGTAAGCCAAGGGAAGTCCTCAGTATTTCTCAAATAAGGTAGTATGGGGCTACTTCACATAAGGTGAAGGGGCATTTGACAGAAAGGATGTCCTGGGGTTGCTCTCTGCACCAGCATACTGGCTGATAGAGCCACACTGACACAACGATGGGCATTCTGCTGGCAAATATGCTTTGGTCAATGTAGAGTTTATTATGCTTTCAAACTAAAAAGTTTCCTACCAAGGCATATTTGTACCAGCAAAAAGCTGAACCATGCTAGGGCTTTTGCAATGGCATAAAACTGTCATGTAGAGAAGTCACATCTAACGGATATCCAAACAGCAAGGACTTCAAAGGCACACCTTTCAGGATTCATCCCAGCCTTAGTCTTTTACAGTGGGAACAGAAATATGACAGGCAGCTAGGGCATGCCTTGAACAGTCCCCCAGGTCATGCAGAAGATTAGACCTCACATTTCTAAGGCAAAGAACAGAAGTAAGGGTTTTGAATACCCTTATTAAAAATGTTTTTATGTTCTCATTTTTAACTTGGAAGATTTAAAGAGCATAGACTCAACTTAGAAAGTCCTCTGCATAGTACCTTTCCATGAATGAGATCTCTTCCTAGAGATGACCAATTTATTTGTACAGCGATATTTAAAATCTCACTGAAGCCTTTGGGAAGTTTATTGAATTCAATGGCAGGAGGTCTCTAGGTCTGTGGTCATTAAAACCCAGTGAGTCACCACATACACACCTTGCTTCTCAAATTCTTCAAAGAGATTGAGGCTGGTAATGCTTGGGCCGGTGAAGATGATGTAGTTCTTCCCAGAGGCATTCTGACAAAGGCTTTTGGCCACCATACTGTGCAGCTGCGGTTTGTTCTTCAAAGCATCCAGCCCGTCAGCACCACTCCCTTCTTTGAGATGGACATAAATCTTAAACGAGAAACAGGAAGAAAAGTCAGAAAATTATAATGAATCCAGAGGGAGCAGATGCAATTGCTAACATACCTTCTCATCTGGAGACAAGCTGAGGATCAAGACAGCAGATACTCTTTATAAACTGCTAATATCCAAAGACCGTTTCAAGGGGCTGTTGCTTTAAAACCACCCCAGGTTAGCTGGCATAGCCACCAATAAGCACAGGGTCCTTTGTCTCAGCTCAAGGGCTTCCTGAGGTTTTTGCCGCTGTCATTGTGCAGTTTGAAGACTGTTTACTTGGCAGGAAACGTCTCAAGTCATAGCAGAGATTACATGTTGTACTGAATCTGCATTGGCTTTATTGCTGCCAGCAAAAGAAGACATGGAAACTTCAGTTCCAAAAAAGGCCTCTATGAGATGACCAGAAGGAAATGGCCCATTAGCTTCCCTGCAGTACTGTTCATGTTTATTTCTGCTGGCAGCAACCATTTAGGCTGCAATGCACAGAAGTGTGTATGAACCCCTGTAAGTGAAACTGCTCGTGCACAGCACTAATTCCAAGATGCTTTACTTAGATCAGGATTTGGAGACGACCCACCAGAACAGATTGAACCAGGAAGCAGGGTACACTGCAATATGCTGCTTTAATAGTGAAATAAATGCCTGGCTCATTTATAAGGCCACTGTAGCTCTAGCACGTGTGCTGCTGCCGTGCAATTCACACCGCTATGCGTGGCAAGACAGCTGCCACCATCATCTGTAGGTGGACATGCATTAGAGGGCAGGAACATTTATCCTTAGTAACATTACTGTAACTGAACACAGACAAGAAGCATGGTCACACCAATTGAAAGAGCACTGAAGGAACCTATTCCTGCTTTCCTACAAGTGATCTCTCTAGAAAAGACCTGCATTGCCATTCAGAAGGAGAAAGCACATAACCCTTTCTTTGTACAGAAGCCTTTGATTTTATTTCACTGACAGTATTTTACAAGCATAACTTTCACCAAAGTTGAACGCCTATCAAAACCAACTAGGCATCTGACCTTCATCTTGTTCCAAAAGTCAGGAGAAATAACCTGCTGGAAAGAGAAATGAGAAGAAGCAGGCCCTGTATTCAGTCACTCGAATGGCACTGTAACTCCATGCTACTTCCAAAGATTTAAACACACACACACAAATGCAAATTTTCAGTGGAAAGACATGTATTTGCAACAAAACTCAAATCTGCAGAGAAAAAGATTAAACTTGCTAAGTATTCAGGGGAAGGGAAAAGGAATTGTGCCTTGTTTGCTGGAGTGATGTATCCACAACATTTTGTTAAATTTGCTTAAGACATCAGCCATCCAGAATACACAGCATTGCTTTCCTGTAGATGCCATTTTATCTTACCAACAGACTCCTTCATAAGAGAAACTTCATTACAATGTTCAGAGAATAAAAGTACTTGTATGTTTGCAGTAGTGCTCTCTGTAATTTTTGATATATCAATGATCTTAGAAGGAAACAAAATTAAATTAAAAAGCTTCTCCCCGTTTTAGATGGTGCATCACCCAGCACTGGTATTCTAGGGATATTAATATAATATTCCTTAGCTATTCATCTATCATGGAACAGACCCCAGAGGAGTGTGTTATGTATGAAATCTCCGAGCAATGATACATGCTCTGTATTTTGGAGTAACTGTAGTGCTGAAGAAGAAAGTTGGTGCAAGGATAAATACACACTCATCTTAAAGGAAGTCTTAACACATTACTTAATAAATAAATAAACAAACAAATCCCCTTTATCCCCTTTTAATAAAAATAGTTTCCAGTTGAGGACGTAGGCAGAAATGTTCATAGACTCTCTGACAATGCTCCACTCCCTTTTGAAAGCTGTCAAATTTGTGCTTTCCCCAATGCTAAACTTAGGACTAGCTAATTATGATAAATCATTTAGATTATTAATTAGGACTCAAGAGAGCAGTTTAACAGTGGAATGCAAACAAAGGGCAGATTGTTCCAAATTTACAGCAAAGATTGTGTGTGTGATTATTGGCGTGAAAATTAAGATCAGGTTACTAGTGTGGCAGCACAGAGACCACACATCAAGCCCTTAAAAATCTATAGACAAAGAAGAGAAGAGAAGACAAAAAAGATGCAAACAGGTTAGTTTTGACCTTGAGTCAGTAGTTGAAGCTGAAAACAAAGCAGGCATCTGTAAGTCTAAGAAAGTGTCCTGCACTTTCCCTCCTGTATTACAGTAAGTCTAAGCTCCTCAGGAGTCTCTGCTACTTCGTGCTGACTTTGTGCTCTCCGCAGAGCCTGCTGCCAGGGGATGAGGCAGTCTGCTGGCACTGGTGGGGGCACCGCCTGGTCCCTCACCATGGGCTGGTTTGGGTCTGCATGCAGCTACTCTAAAGAGCAGCTAGTTGTCCATGGCGTTATCACTGTTTTCACACCAGGATGCTACATGTTCTGTACATCTTGCTAGCAGATCTCTCTGTGCACCTGTCACCCTCCCTTTGTGCTCCCCTCTGTCTCAAGGGTCCTTGTAATGGCCTCCTGGTGATTCTCCTTCCTTCTCACTCTGTTCACCTCCCCAGTGTCCTTTACCCCAACATCTATACCACTGCTGAACATTCCCTCCTTCTCCAATGTTCAATATATACCCTTTTTTAATTATTGGGCACTCCTTTGCCTATTGAAGCACAGCCTTTGTTCTTGGCACAATTTTTCTTGTTTTGGAGAAGCATCGTTCAAAGCTTTGTTGTGCTCAGCTCTATGGGGAGGATGGGGGTTGGAAGGCATAATGTTGGAAGGCATTAAGGATGCTGTGCAACCGTGGCTGGGCACAGACAACTGGCAATGGCATAGCTTCAAATATTCCTGCAAGTGCCTAAAATCCCATATGGCCTTTATTTTTCTTCTCCTTGTCCCCTCATCCAGCTTATACCATTCTACCTCAAATCACCAAGACCTCCCCACTGAAGCCCCCAAGCCCCCAGAACTCTAATTCATCACAGAGTTAGCAGTTAGCAGTCTGCAGGCAAAGCACGGAATTGCCAGAAATTGACTGCAAGACCTTCATAGGCACAGTCAGAAGCTGCTCCCCTGAAAACGTTTGTTAAACCTTTCACCAGAGCTGCTGGTTTGCCTTGTGACAGTGTTAGAGCTTTGTGCCTCGTCCATGTGCTCCAAGAGGAAAACATCAGCAGCAGTACAGGCTGGACAACTGCTGCTGGACAACAGATGGAGATGTTGGCAGCAACATCCTCTGCTTCTGCGGGTGACAGTCAAAGCAATGTTTCTCAAATATCTGCAGAGATCACATTTACTGTGCAGCTTTTTCTAGTGGCTACTGATACTTTCGATCTACAACACCAAATGGGATAATTTATATAGATGAAGCATCATTTCTCTTAAGAGACAAGTACAAGCTGAAGCTCTTTGTCTTGCAGTGCTGGAACAGAAAAGGAGCTTTCTCCAGTCATCCTTCAGCTCTTATCGGAAGAGCTACACTTTAAATTCTGCCATCTTTCTATCTAGGGCAGCCCTACTGCACCAGATACTTCTAATCCAACATTTCTTAATACCACATGCACAATAACAGCTCTCTCTTCTCACACCCTTAACTCATCCCTCAAACTCTCCTCTCTTCTGCCTTCATCTTCCAGGCAGAATCCTAACAGTCTCTTGGTCCCTAAAGCCTGACAATAAAAGACCTTCACAGTCACTGGCTCTCTTCACGTCCGCTACAACTGCTTCTGCCTTCTCCCATCACAAATAAAAAAGTAGGTATCAATCAATATAACTCAATGCCAGAGCAACATGGTATTGGTAAAGACCACTTACCTACACAGAGGCAAACAGAAAAGACATCACATTTCTGAGCAGGAGATTCCACATGCTGACAGATGAGAGGCAAATCAATCACCTGTCATTCAGAAACTCAAAACAAATATTTGGCTACAGAAGCAGGCTGTTAGAAGGAGCACTAACAGAGAAAGTAAGATCTCAGAGTAGACTTCCATGCCACAAGCCAACAGAGCTTTCCTTGCTCTGTGCTGGTGATTTACTGTGTGGAAAATTCATGTAGCAGGTTTGTAAGATCTTGCTAGAAATGGGGTAAAAGATGAGCACTTAGGAACAATACTTGCATCTTGACCACACACTAAAAACTAAAACATTGACTGTTCTGTTGATAATCATAGCTCAGATAGCAAATTGAAAGCACTTGTGAATAGCACATCCCAAATATTTCGCATTCATGTATAATCAAAGCACCCGAGGGTACAATTCTCAAATAAAATAGCTGACATTCAGAAGATAAAAATGGCAGGGGTGGTAACAAGCAGGAGTAGATTTTGAAGGCTACATTGTGCAAAATATCTACCAAAAAGTAGTAGCTGGTAGAGTTGACACCGAAGGCCTAGTATGGCTAAAACTAAAGCTTTGTTTTCCTTCCCCCAACATCCTTCCTCCATGTGATTTGTTCATCACTGAGGACACCACAACATCTTACCTGTATGGTCAATCTACAGTCTGTGGATCACCAAATGCAGACCTCTCTGTATCTTTGCCCAGGCCAGCCACATTTAAAGCAGATTCATCACCTGTAACACCTCTATGATAAAGCCTTTCCTGTTCTTTCAAATACTTAAGAACTGGCTGGCTCTCATCTCAGCTACCTCAATCGCCCTTTTGCCTGGTCTTGCGTACATATATCTTGACACCGAGGCAGTATGTCAGGCAAATAACCCTTTGTTTTGACCGTGTCAGCCTTCTGACAGCTCCCTCTTCTTTACAGCATCAAAAAGAAGTGGCCTGGAAGGTGGAGACAAGCCCTTGCAGTTTGGCACTCTCTACTGAGGTCTTCCTACACCTTTTCAGTATCCTGATTCCCACCTACGCTTCCCTGAGGAGCCAGACACCCAACTATTGTTGCCAAACAAGGCCATTTTTGCTTCTTTGCATTACTGACCCGGTAGTCAGTAAATCCCCAAGCAGCACAGGCTGGAACTGAGCAATAACCTTCCCTCTCACCCAAAAACAGACGGCAAATGCATGTCAGCTTTGGGAGGGACCTTTGCATTTGGTCACACCTGGATGTTTGTTTTTCCCATTCATCTAGAAAGACAGCAAGCTTTTAAACTCCACAGAAATGAATAGGGCTGGCCCACCACACACCTACAAAACTACCTTCCTGCATAATACTGGTGAGCAAGAGGATTACAGACTTTTAATTGATACCTAAGATTCTCAGACGCTGACAACAGAGAACCACATGCTTTAAAAAGCCAGAGCCTGGTGGGAGCCAGAGGAAGAAAGCAAATAGGATTTTCCAGCCAACAGTGACTGGCAAATGAAGGCGATCAGATTTCCTGGGATCCCCTCCCAGCCAAAGCCTGACCTTGAGAACCTGTTCAAAGCAGCTGCTATATCTGTGCACTCCAAATGAAACTTTTTCGGCAACAAGAGAAATTATCAGGGCACTGTTTAAAGAAACCCTTCAGCTCACACCGATCTCTAAACAGAAGTTAAGCAGCCAGTAACACCAACATTTCTAAGCAGCTTTATTAAAAAATGCCATTCTCCCACAACTCCAGCCTTGGGAACTGAGTTAATTCCAGGCTTATTTACCCTTGTTTATCCACCACAAAAGGGAATGGGTAAGAACAATTACAGCTTACCAGTGACTGAATGCACCTCTGTGATGTGTTGTGAAATTATAAACTCTTTGGGGCACCTTCTCGGCTTCCCTAAGTTCTTACTCTGTGAAATCAGCAGGGCTATGAAGTATTCAAGCTAACTCTACTTACCCTATTTGGCATCAAGAAAGAACTACAGCATTTACTATAAAAGTATTATATATGCATTGTTTCCTTTTATTTTTGCTGCAGTTGAATGATGCAATAAGAAATGAAGACATGCTGCAGCAGAAACAAGCAGCAAAAGGTAGCAGATGAGGCACGGCAGTTTGAGTCAGGAGAGCTGAGGTTTATTCCCAACCCTGCCACTGGTCTGTGGAGTGACCTCAGGCAGCTCACTGCAGCTCTTCAGGGACTTGAAAAAAAGTCCCTGAATTGCTTACCCTCTCAAGCACAGGCCACCCTGATCCGGGTTGAACTCATTAAATACCACCATGGTACAAACTGATAATAATTCAGTAATGTGGCAAGTCTCAAGCTGCAGCAATACAATTCTTTCTTCTGAAACTGTTCTGACTCATCCCTTCTTCAGGATGAACAGTGGAAGATGGAAACTCAAGTTCAGTCCCTGCACAAGGACCTAAAGGACTTCATAAATCTGAGACACACGCTTCAGAAGGATATTAGTGAAAATGAAATGCATTACTGCTGGAACTTTCTGCCAGTGAATAAAACCAAGTGCAGAACCCATAAATTGGGGGGGAAGGGAAATATCGCCCAGAATAGCCTCAGAGAACAAATTTAATCCCAAAGAACAAGAAAAGATACAGGCATCCACAAAGTCATCTCTTCTCATCCTCTGTCATGACGTCACAGTTTTCTAAGCAAATAATTAGGCTGATGAACTAATTCCATTACTGCCTATCATAGTGATTAATATTGCCCGACCATCCCTTTGCAGTGCTCTCTACCATCTACATTGCCTTCCATTTTGTTGATTAATGGTGCTGGGCCAGGGACTGCCTTTTGGGTTGTCCGTGTGCCATGGTCCTATGGCCCTAGGCTCTATGGGAACACCTCCTCCTGCCCGGCTCTATGGCGTTCTGTGCAAAGCAGCAGCTGTTTATGCTTCCTTCTCCTTCTGAAAAAAATGACAAGGAAACACTCTTATTTGTTCCTTATGAAGAACACAAGAGAAGGAAAGAGAAAACATGATGTGTCCTACCAGTACAAAATAACTAAACCTGAATATTTGGGAGCTCTCATCAGTTTTTTATGAGCCCTATTGCTGTACCAAAAATGAAAGAGAGACCTACCAATCATATACAGGTGCATCTTTTGCAAGCAAGAGTTCAAGACGATCTGTGAAAAAAAAATTACAACCTGACACATCTACAGTTTTGGTTTAAATACTTACTCAGCAAATACTTTAAAAGGAAACACTTCTAAGCTACTGCAGCCATTTAAACTGGAATCAAGGTATTAAAATACTAGTTTGAAAAGTGTCTCAGTGGTACACAGGGAAATGTATTGCATGGTCAGCTCATTGTCTGAGCTTGTACTTGGATCTGAGTTATCCTGAAAAAGGTAGCCTGAAGTGCTATTGCTACCTAGTGTAGCATTCTCAAAGGAAACAAATATAATCATCCTGCCTTTAACAGGACTGTGACTATTCAGTGCCTTCCAGACTAGGTTCCCCCAGCACCTTATAAACCCTAAATAATCCTGTATTTAAACACAGCATAGCCAGCCATCCAAAAGAGGTAATTCTTCTGCTATATTTAGCATTGATGTAGCCTGGCCTTTTGTGTGGCCACAGATGGGAACACACTACCACCTTCATACTACAAATGCAGAGACAAAATTCCTCGAGTGGGATGCCCACAGCCACCGACCAGATGTGCGGCAGAGGCAGGAGCTCACTAGTCCTCCCACTTCCAATCCACATGCTTTGAAGAAAGTGGGTGCCTTCAGTTACTGCCTGACCATTGATTTCATTTTAATGTCATTTATTTTAATGGGAGTGACTGCAATCTCCCCAGCACTGAGCATTCCCAGAGCTGGTTTAAGGCTTCTCAACAGTGTCAGCCGGATCAGCTTTTTCTGCTTTACAAATGAAGTCTCATAGCCTAGCAGAAGGTGGGCTTCTGTCATGGAAAGGAGCAAAGCAAAGAAGATGGAGAAGAACGGGATGCCTGAGGTACTGGAAATTGAGATTGCTGTTCTTACTGAATTTGAGAGAAAGAAATAAGAAGGCCTCAAGTCCTGTCCTGTAACACTGGCCGCTGCCACCTTGATCTCCAGCATCAAGGACACGTAAAACAGGCAACAGGATCAGGGCAGTTTTGCTGCCTACTTTGCCATAGTCGTCCTTCCTGCAGCAAGACATTTATTTTCATTCTAAACCCCTGGAAGGTTTTGCTCATGTTTCAAGCTGCTATAGACATGCATTTGCTATGTTTGAATGATCTGTCCTTCCTGCATGTTCCCACTTGGCCAGTTGACTGTGAAAAAAAGATACTCAACAACAAGGTTATTCACTGAAAAATGATGCTTTGCTTTGGAAATTCTGAAGCAGAGATACAATCTGAAATTGAGCACCTGTCTTAAAACAAAGACTTAATTGTCAGGGTGGAGTCAAGTTATTCGTATGACAGAACACAGTTGGAAAAGTAGTTTAAAGTATGTACACTATTTATTTTATGCACATATATACCTCTGCACCTTCTTATATCCACAAGCAGTATTTTTTAATGCTGCTTCTTTTCCATGATTGACTTACTGAGCTGGATGTTTAAGCAAACATTATTTGCCTTAAAAAAAAAGGCTATCAAGGAGAAATGTTTCATTACAACAAAAACATAATTGAGACTTTCATTCACAAGAACAAGCAAACAGAAGAATTTAGGGAGTCAAAGAGGTGTAACTCCTAAAATTTGCAACTATCTAGTGAGCTGTGTACCAATAGCTGTTCACAGAGTGGCTTAGTATGTGGCTTCAAATCACTGATACCAACTTTACATTAGGAAAACAAGCCAACCCTTTTCGCAGTAAGAAAAGCAGATCACTGGGAAAAATTGATGCCCCTAAATGGAGATTTTTAACATTAGGCTAATTATTTAGGTTAAGAGGACCTTGCTTTAGGCCAAGAGTATCATGAAACTCCTGAGGATGCTTCCATCCTCAAGAACCAGTCACACATTGTTCAGTTCCTTCTTCTGCTGGGGCTGCCTCACCTTTTTATAGCTATATATTTTTCAGACTTTTGAAACTGCTTGATTTATGAAGTGTTTGGTGTCATCTTTTATCCCAAATAAAATAGTCTCTGATGTCATCATGCAAAAACAACAAGGGACAGAATTCATCCAGACATCATTACAGAATTTCTATGTATTTCCAAGTAGGTGCCTAAGTTTTTTAACATCAGATAAGTGACAGACTAGTCAGAGCTCAAATATTGGACTATCTTCTTGTTTAGGTCAATTCTCTTCATATGTTAAACATAGAAATAAGCTCTTTTTAATCCAGCGAATAAACCAAACAACCATCAAATGAGTGCTATGGATTCATCACAATCCTTCAGAGGTGTGACATATAACTGAACATAGCTCTTCAAACATATGTTAATTGAAGATCACCTCATCCCCAGACTAGGTATTTCCATTTTAGTATGAATATTCATGTTCCTGTATATTCTTTTTCATGGTTCTCTAAGGTCCCTCCCACACAATCATTTTAGCATGGAGATAATCAGAGCCAAGTCACAGAATGAAAATAGAAGGCTGTTAAGAAGATCCTGGACGTCATCCGGATGCAAGTGAAGCGTGAGTATCTGTTTCATTAAGGGAGAAAGAGGATTAGGGTGGTGCTGGGCATCTACTCTGCTTCAACTGACATTCCATTAATTTACTGTCTCAATGGGCAGGAAGGGAGATGCAACGTAATTACAGCTCAGCATCTGAAACCTTTGGCATTTCTGACGACTTATTAGTCTGGTGGTGGTTGGCTGGGGGGAGCATGGCAGTAGAGATCAGCAAACTTTGTGCTCTCTGTACACCTTCAATAAACTGTGTCTGGGACAGGTGGAGTTCACCTTGGTGATTAGGGACACTGTGTCTGTGTAGTAAATGACTTTCCAAAAGCCTGGAGAGTGGAAACTTCCAAAGACACTTGATGAGGTAAATCTATTTTGTTTTGGACAAAACTGTTAAAATCTGGACAGAAAATGTATGATTCTCATGTCCTTCTTACAGTGAATAATACTGCTGAAAATACAAACCTTTTTTTCCTAGACAGGCTCTTTTCTTACGTAGCTACTCAAACAGTTGTAGCGATTCACAGGTCAACTTGTACTGTGAATTCAACCACAGCAAATCTGCAGGCCCCATAGGTCTGACATGCATTCAGCCTGGGTGGTCAGTGCTACCAGCACCTCAGCATTGCTGCTCTGGGGCATTCATGACACCATATTTTCACAGCAGCTCTTGGGAAAAAGAAGGATCAGAAATTATCTGCCCCCTCACCCTTAGGTACCAAAATAAATGGCCAGATTTTCAAGAGTGCTCAAAAATACACCAGCAACTGGGGAATCTGAGAATTTCAAAAGTTGTCCCTAGTGCTTTACGACACTAAATACAAATCTCTTAACACACCTCCCACTCAAGTTTGTATCTCATCTTGAAGTCACATCGGATTTTATTTCTTTGGTAGAGAAGTAGATAGGTGTGAAGAGATGTAAAAGGAAACCCTGTTACTAAGTTTCTCCCAGAAAAATGGACATCTTGATACCATATTAACCTATCCTACTGGACACGGCTGGCTATCACAGTTGCAACATTACACTTGGAGGAAGAAGCTGGCCCATTAGAAAGGACAGGAGTCACAGTACCTAGACCTTTAGATAAACTTAGGATGTACAAACAGACGGACTCTTTAACTCCGTTTCAATTTAATTAGCTTAGGACTGTCAGCCAGATGGATTGTGTTACACACAGGCACCCTCAGTTAAATCATCAAGCAAACAGAGCACTGGGAACTTGTCGTCACCCTCCTTGGGATCAAGTATCTGCAGGCACAAGAAGACTTGCTGAACTCTGACTGTAGCCCCTGGCAAGGCTATGGACAAAAGCAACTGTTATCATTGTTCCTGCAACACATTCAGGGGCCTGCTAGGAACTAAATCAAGACACCTGAAGAGGTAAAACCCACCTGGCAGATAAAACCAGTGGATGAGCACTGCCGAACCCAAAGGCTAAATTTCCTCTTTTTCCTCTTGCGCAGCTCCCTCTCTGTGCATGTGGCAATGAAAACAGGATCCTCATCAATCAGGGGCTCGTGTAGTACCTGCAATTGGATAGAAAAGAGGAGAAAAAAAGAAACCAAAGAGTTCATGATTGCTGAAATCCTCCAAGCAAATACAATCCTTGTGCACATCACTTCCATACAAAGATGCAAAATTTCTTTTGTTCAGTGCTGCCACCCAACAAAAAAACAAAGCCTGGCCAAGCACATTCTGTTATGGATGGCTGCTCTACAAGTGCCTTCTACCTCTCACCATCAGCTACAGTTCAATAGCTCTCTGAATTGAGGCTCTGTTAAGTTGGGGAGATTGTTAGTGGCATGCCGCTCCAAACTTCATCATCAGCTTAATCTTGTTTGGCTGAATGTCTTCCACCCAAGCATCCCCTACAATATGTTGCAAGATACTTGGTTACAGCAAAGGAAAACACACAGAAAAGGAGAGAAGTGAAGGAAAAAAATGTATTTTCTGCTGCCACTTAAGAAGGTGGTGAAAAGATAGAAAACATTTTTTCCTGGTGGCAGCAGCTTCAGGGAAGGCTCTCTTGCCTCAGGAGCTGAAAAATTTGACACAAGGAGATAGAAAGATAGAAGACCAGAGAGGGGAATAGAAAAAGACAAGGTAGACTGGAGAACGCAATGAAAATCTGTGGAAATGAAGCAATTTTTGCATTCTGCATCCAGATGTGATTCCCGATTGCTTATAGCTGTTTTGCTACATTTCTCTCCATTAATTCTGCACCAGAGTTATTAGATATTACACCACAAAAACCACCTACAGAAAAGCACGGTTACTTCCCTCCAGCTCACAGGTAGCTGGGCATTACGTCCACATCCTTGATTGCACGGTGGGTGAATTGTCTAGCAAGTCACTTCTGAGAGCACAAATGCTCTGAAGCTGTTGAAAGGTCTCAGCTGATGAAAGCAGGTTTCAGCTGACCAAACCTGGACATCTGCATCCAAATCACAGCAAGCCCCAGGAGGCTGCCCTCCTAATACACAAGGGGGATGCATTCCTGTAGGACATAGCTCAAACCTTCTTAAAGACATTTGAAATAGTCAGATGGGTTATCTCCAAAGGAGCCCACTGTTTTCCAGTGACTATCACCCCACAGACGGGGCTCAGATAGAGGCATCCACAAGGCAGAGGCTGTCATACCCTCAGAAGGACCTTTTCCACGCATGCACATGTGTTACTTTTGTGCACATCTGCATGGATCCAGTGGCCAAGATGAGAACCACGCTGTATTAAAGCAGAGAGCACTGTCTGTAGGAGAGATGTGGTGGGTAAGCAGTTAAGCACCACTGATGAGCAGCTGCTGGCCTCCTGAACACAAGATGTTTGCTGAACATCACTCTGTCAGCCCAAAATAGGCATCTGTGCCCTCTCTGTGCAGCGGCGGCTGCACACTTTCATTTATACGCACTCCACTTCTTAACGGCTCATAAAACATTCACAGGACCATCTGAAAGCACTCTTGTGAAATGCTCAAATTATACACACCAAAATGCAGATGCAAGCAAGGAGTGTTGCATACAAAGCTATTTGTTCTTAAAGCTGCAGCTGCCCCACTACCCCACTGGAGCCAAATCCCATTCCTCTCTCATTCCAGGTCTCCTCGAAACACTGCTCTTCTTTCCCAAACGTTCCCCTTGGGATGGGGTTGGATACACTGGTAAGAATTCGGCAGCTTTGGAAAGCCCCTCTTACTTGCCAGATGGTGTGGTTGAGCTGCAGTAATCTCCCCCCTGTAGGATGAGGAGCAGCAGAAAGCAAAGGCTGTCTAAGCATCATTTGAAGACATTTTTTACCCTCCGCCCTTAGCTTGGCTCCCTCTTCTGCAGCACAGCATCAGCTCTCCTCACAGCAGCTCTACTGCATCCTGCTTATACCTTTTGCACTCCCTCTGCCTTCTAAGTCAAAGTAAGGCCTGTCAGTCTAAAATTTAGGAAGCAAATCTGAATTTTGAAAACATCTCCTCATCCTTCCCTTATTCATGCCCATGCTCAGCCCAGCCTTCCCCTGGGTCCCAGAGACTCCTCTTCTTTCTCCTACCCAAAATTTTATGTCATTTGCATTTCTCCAAAAGACCAAAGCTTCCCAGAAGCTCCTACAGAACTGCTCTTTGCTCTTGCTGAAGTGAGGGAGTGTGGACAGGCAGAGAAATGGAAATGGCAAACCTTGGAGCTTGCACTTCTTGCTTCCTACAGAAAGGGTGGGGAGACGAGTGTTGTGTTCACTCCCCAACCACCATGTGCAACAGCTGTAAAGGACTTTGCAAGCAGGATGCTGTATGGGCTGTGCCTGCTGCTGGGACAGCCGATCCCCATCTCTTTTTCAAAGGAGGCAATCTGTTGCTTCTGGCACTGACATGGTTGTCTTATGACAAAAGTTATCTGTGTTGCTCCTTGCCAGATCCATTAGTTTATACTCCCTCCATCATCTCAAACTCATCTCTCTGCAAATCCCCATGCAGTGACACTTGCTCCCTTCCCTTTCCCCACTCCTGCTGTGTCTGCAATGCCCACTTTTCCAGGAGCAGGCTTACTGCCCCCACGCCACATTCTTTCCTGCTTTTCTTCTTCCTAGATAAAAATCTACTTTCAAGCTTAATTGACTCCCACACGTATTCTTGGCAGCCTCTTCAGCATCTTTGACTCACTCTGCAAGCTCTTCTTTCTTCCTATTCTGACTTCTTTTGATGCAAGATATCTGTGGGTTTCTTCACAGAAATCTCCCCCATTTTCTTCTCCTAAATCCCCAGTTTAGTTGAGGTCTTTGGAACTCCTCATCTAGCTGCTTCACTCCCTCCCAGCTATTTCATTGTTGGTGGGTTTTGCTTTTTTTTTTTTCCTTCCTGTTCTTCACAGCCATCTTCAACCGTGATAGGTCTTCTTGCTGTCTCTTCAGTCTGTAACCCTGTAGAAACTGCCCCAGCCCACCTTGTCTCTGGCTTTTGGTGGGTACCATCCAGCTGTGAGCAGGGTCCCCCAGGGAACTGCACTTGTACATGCAGATTCACCTAATGCTTCTGCAACAGTAGCTTGAATTTCTGCTTCTTTGCCTCAGAGCTCCTCCCACCTAAGCTGAATTCTCTGCAAGCATCTGACATCTCTGCTGCTTGACTGTCCAACTGTCAGTTCTGGTTTTGTTACGCTACATTTGAGAGCATCTCCTTTCCCCTAAGATAACCCCTTGCTATCTCCTCTCCTGGTCCTTGCAGCCATCCCTCTCCTCCTGCTGCAGATCTGTGAATCTCAGTGTCAGACCTTACACCCAAGTCCCTGCAAGGTGCTCTGAGCCAGGCAGCGCCTGCATTTTCCATGCTTTCCGAATAACAGCTCTAAAATACACAGCTTTTCCAACCCACCCACTCCGTAAAGTTTTCATCCAAGGTCACAGACGCCTGGCAACACTTCTCCTTTTGGCCTCAGTATGAGGCAGCCCTGCCCTAATGATGCTTGCTGGTAAGCCCTTCTCCTAGGCCATCACAGCAGGCCATAGCACTTCTCTCTATTTCTCTCTGATAGCTCTCCTTCTCCAACATATCAGACAGGCTCCCTCCCTTCACTTTCAAAGACCTGTTCAACCTATCCATATTTTACTAATCCTCTTTGCCATACTCAAAGGTTAACTGCCACCTCCAATGGAGCCATGATTTAAAGCTCCTCTCAAGATCCTCTGCCCATTTGTTCAGCCTTCAATTGACTTTCTTCAGAAGAAAATCAGTCCTTACAGCACTCCATTACCATGAGGTCATTTAAAAACAGCCACAAAGCTTCATCACTTTCTGCTGTCAAACTCTCCCTAAAGCCTGGCTTTGCCAGAGGAACAACTGGCCAAGAACTATGGGACATCAGAAATTTACCTTGCTATTCAATATCCTTACCGTTCCTTTGCCTGTCCATCTTGATCCATGTCTTGTACATGGCTGCCATCCTCTGAATACTTATCATCTTTGTGTTATGCTCACAGAACCTCAAAACAGAGCAGTTCTGGGCTGCGACCAGGATCCTTACTCACAAAGGATCTTTTTGAAAAAAGGGAAACTGAGACACAGGCATATGGCTTGTAATTTGGAAATTCCCAATGCCGAATCAACATTTAATCTTGAGAACACAGAATAGCTACAATTTAATTGGCCTGTTTAAACACCTTTATTTTTTTTAAGAGAAGCTGTTGCCTAATGCTGTCGACTGGTTTGGAAGAACTATGATACCACCAAGAGCAAAAATCAAACAAGCCCCTTAGTAACTAGCCCACTTAGAGCAAATGCTGCCTTCAGAGGACGAGGTTAGAGTTATGGCTCTGTTTCTGCTAGGGAGCTCATTGCCTGAAGGACTTAAGTCAGCTGCACAAACGTGCTTAACTGCTCCCAGCCGACATTTCTCTGGGCAGATCCAGCTACGTCTGGTTCCAAGATGCTGAAGAGAAGGTGCTTTGGCAGGAGAAGGAAGAGCAGAGTGCGCAGAGTTGTATACCCAACCTCCCCCATACTGACAACAATCTCATGTAGTCACATCCTGCTGACAAGCACATAAATACTCAGCAGGCACAGAAGGGTATTTGAGCAGTGATGTTATTTTCCACATCTCTGCTTCTTTCTGGAATTTGGTTTATGTCCTTGGCAGGTGAGTACCCTTGAATTTGTTGCAGGGTACCTTCTGAGCTCACTCAGGGTGCCTTCCCTGTCTTCAGGTTTCCACTTGCAGATAGTAGCATAGCTACAAAGCTATGTGGAGCCAAGCAACAAGGAGATGATTCTAGGAACTGAATCCCTAACTCCAACTTTTCTTGTTCAGGTACAGGCAGCAGCGATTTATACTTGAGTTGTTGGGGAGGAACAGGACACGAAGAATATTCCTGTCATTCTTATACAATCTAGGTCAGAATACCACTTCTGTTATTTCTGAAATTGAAGCTTGCACTGATGATACACAATTACATGTTCTGGACTTTCAGTGCCTTCAAAGACTAGAAAGTAATTATTTCCTTCTGTTTGCTCAGTATATTTAGCAAAATAATTATAACTCACTAGATCTTCTCTTTGTTTTGGTATATTGGCTTCGTTCTCTCCCTCCCCTCAATCTGCTTTCATAAAAAGCGCAGTGTCATTTTTGCATGCGCACTTTTGGGGGATTGCACGTGAGGGGAAAAAAAATTCTGAGACTGAAGCTCAATTTAAAGAGTCTTTTCTAGGTCTCCAAAAGGAAAAGAGCAAAGCTACAGAAGAAATAACTAAGAAGGCAGGTGATGCACAGCCTGCGTGATTCCAGGACTGTTGGTTCTGTCCATAGGAATGAGTTAATGTGGCAGCCTCCTAACCCATGTTCTGCAAGTGCACATTGCCAATGGAAGAAAGGCAGTACCAAGACCATCTACGAGCCCAAACAGCCTGTCAGCACTGAACAGCCCACATCATTCCTCTGCTTGATGCCATTTACAGGACATTGGCCTGAAGTTTGAGTATAGATTGTGGCTCAGGCACAAACCATCTGGATGCCAAAAGTCTTATGTTTAAAATACAGGTGTAAATCAAGCAACAAATGCATTTTGAACTTGGGATTGCAGGTATTGCTGACTACAGAAACCTGGGCCCCTCTTGCTAAACTGCAAGCACACTCAAAAGCCCATCTGAATTGTTCTTTCCTCTTGCTTCTTCCCTTTGTTTCCATGCAACTGGGTTGTTATTTCTAGCCTCACTGACTCTGACAACCTGGGATTGATGTTTACCGCAGTCTGCTAATCTGTACTCAAGACAATTTCCAGGGAGAGGTCTCTCCTGCTGTTTTGAGCAGATGGGGTCCGTGTCCCTTGACACTAGTAGTGTGCAGCTCTGCCTGATGGCACCCAGAAGGGCGTTAGGCACAAGGCTCCTTCTGGGAGGAGGACTGGAATGTCCCTCAGTAGGATACTGAAGCTACACCAGACTATTTTTAACAACAGATTCAAAACCTTTTTCTTTCTCTCGGTTATTTTTGAAGCGGTATTTTAGTGCTTTTTGTTCCGCTCAATACCACTGACACATGCTGTATAGAAATCACTGACGTAAACACTGAAAAGGGGGCACAGAAGTGAAGGGGGGAGGAAGAGAATTGGGCTGTCACTTTTTCCTCCTTTTTTTTTCTTAAAGTAGAATCTCCTTACCAAGCTTAGCACAAGCATATGCTTCGCTTGTGGAAATTTAGAGGTTTTATCACTGCAAACAGGACACTGTGGATTTCATCAATTCAGTTTTCAGACCTCGTTTGGGAAAGGGAGAAGGGATATACATGCAAATCAAATTTTTTCCTCTAATGGATTTGCACTCTCAGTATGTCCCACAGCACACCATTATAAGCATCTACATTAGACACAGTGATCACATTTCTGAACCCTTTATCTTGTGCCCATTGAAGTCAGGGGATAAGGATTAGATTTCATATCTTAATGGGAGCTTGGTCCCAATAATACCATGCTCCTAACAGCCTGTTCTGTCTTGATGGAAAGGCATCTAGGTAGCACAGTTTAGTGAGAACACTCCTGCTTCCCTTCTCCCATGTCTACCTTAATTGCTTTTTAGACAGATGAGTTGTCCTGGATTATACAGGTATGCTTTTTTATCGTCTGTAAAATAGACAGAAAAACTCATATTACTCCCTGGTCACTCCCAATCGTATTTTTAGGCATACCTCCATGGATATGACGTATCTCTGTCTCCATTTATTTTGTGCAGTGAGAAAAGGTTATGCTTCAATGGGAAAACAGGAGGGGAAAGAGGAAGGTGCATATTACACCTTTTCCCAATGCCTGTGTGAGATCAGTTTATATCCTGAAAACAGAGAGTTGACTGAAAAGTTATTTCAAGCAGCAACATATTTCACATTTATTCCTTTTTCTTTCCAGACTTTCAAACATGACCAGCAATTCCAAAAGGATTTCATTTGTACTGGAACAAAGTTCTTTTCAGCTGTACAGCTGTAGTCAGACGACCTCTAGCTTCCTAAGTTTCTATATTTAGTTTCTTACATTGTTTGCCCAGTCTCCAGAGCAGTCTCCCTACAGAATGTCTTTCTGTTATGCCCCTAGTAGTACCTGGAAATAAAAATTCACTGAAGTCATTTACTTTATAGTTTAGAAATAATAGTTTAGAAATATTTCCAGTTCACTGACACTTTGGTTGTATACACATACAGCAGTAAGTTCTTCCATGGGAGCATCACCCATCATCAAAGAAAAGACTGGCACAAGGCACAGGCTGACAACTGCAGCAAGCAAAGGCACCTGCCCTCTGCTTATTTTGCCTTTTCCCATTAGTGGGGAGAGTGGGTAGCTGTGCTGCTGCTTCCCAGGAAGGCCTGGACCATAATGGCAAGCACCTTCCACTAAGGTCTAGGCTGGTCACCCCTAACAACCCCCAGTGAGTCCCTGGCTCTTTCCACAGGCAGTTATGCTCTGCATTTTCAGTCATAGCAAGACAACCTAGAGCATGTAGGCTGTAGTTACATCTTCCCTTCCAACAGGTTAACTCTTACCTGGGCTTGTGAAGGTCTAAAAGCAGAGTCAAAGCCATTCTGCAGAGAGTCCAGGAAAGGCTGGATTTTGTAGAGGCCATGCGTTGTCTGGCTCGAGCGGAAGGCCACAATGTGGAAGTACTTCAGGATCTTTTCAAATCGTGATTGTGTCATGATAAGTGCAATGCTCTTGTTGCTGTAGAAGCCGCTGCTCCAGATGCTGAGAACGGACTCACAGTGGTGGATGCTGGTCGATATCATATAGCCTAGGAAGGCCTTCATTTCTGTCAAGGTGACATCAATCCAGGTATCGTCACTACCGAACCTCTCCTGGTACTTCTTGGCATACATGTTGGTTTGGACCACCATGTTCTTTAGCACGTTGTCAGGGACAAAGAGTTGAAAAAAGTCCATGGCACTGGCAGTCAAGGGCATTTTCCGTGTTGGACCTAGGACAAAAGTAGGAAAGGAAGATAAGCTCACTTCTGATCATCACAAGGCATGTTCAAACTGCACCAGCAATTTAAAGCAGGGCTAATGTGAGTATCTGACATGAGTTAGCACATGCAGATCTGAATTAATTCCCTTGCCACAGTTGCAGTGGAAACACACGGAGCTCAGACGTGACTACTTCAGGTCAATATACTACTTTGGATACCATTAGAAAATTAATCTGTGTAGACACAACAGAAAGCAATGACTACTCAGTTGGGACATTTTGAAAACCAGGCCAAAGTGATGGCATGGCAGCTAATTGCTTGGAAATGTATCCATTGTCTGACAGATCTCATCAGGAAACTTCCCCTCTATAGTCTCTGTCTTCCTCTACATGGCTAGTTTCACTACCCCATATCACGTGGAATATTTTTAAGCATTACAGTGCACAGCCTGGTTTTCTTCCTCACAGAATGTAATAAGCCTTGCAGTCCCATGCTGTCATTACCCTGGCTTTTAAGAGATCTTGCACCTTGTGGCAGGTTTCAAGTATTTATTTTAGTCCTTAAGACAGCGTGGGTGGGAAGGACGCACTAAGGGTTGGCAGCCCTGTATCAGCGTAACAAGGTTGTCCAGACAGACACTAGATTACATTAAGTCGAATTAAGAACATCACGCCTGCAATAGCAGGGACGCAGACACCAGTCATCACAACCTTCTCTCCTCTACTCCCTTCCATGAGCTTATTAAGCTCCATTTTAAAAGTAATGTTTTTCATGCTCCCCATGGCAGTGCTTGAGTCACAAGGTAAGGGCTGCAGGGACAGGGACATTCCCTCTTCTCCTGTAGAAGCTGTGCCACTGCCAAACACACAAAATTGATGCACCTGAGAGGGGCAGCACGGGCAGGCATAATGGACAGGGCAGTGCTAAGAGCAAGCAGCCTTATGTCCCTCTGCAGAAGGCAGCTGGGGGTAATGCTCATGACGCTAAGAGTTGGATACCATAAATATTGTGCCTTAGTTTAACAGATTCCCTTCAGTCTTAGGACTTTCTGAACAGTGTTCTTCCTGATGAAAAGCAGAAAGCACAATTTATTGTTTGAAGTTCTGCCGAACAGGAAGGAGTCTTCCTAGCACCAGGTGGCTGATTGGGTCTCAGCATCTGCTCTCCCAGCTGAATCAGAGCAAGAAGTTTCCCATTCTGTGATCTGGAGCTGCAAAGACCCTCTAATGTGTTGGTTAGGTCATGTTCTTCTGTACGCCCAATTTCAGTTCACATCCGAAGTTACAGCAACAACTACATCTCGCAGAAACATTGCACAGAACAGTAACGCTTAGGAACTACACCAATTCTGTGGTTGGACTTGCTCTAAGCCTATTGCTCTACTTGGCTACAGTCTAGTGAACTCAAGCTACTGGAAGTACAGCAAGACATTAAAGAAATAAACCTTCAGATTGCAGGGAATGGAAAAAAAAAAGAAAAAAAAAAAGATGTTTTTTCCAAATACAGTGGGGAAAGACATAAATTAAAATGGGAAAGGTAACTTTAAATATGTGAGACTGAGAAATTGGAAGTGAGACAGTTCAGCTGAAAGCGCAAGAATAAGAATTCCACACAAATCATGGTCTGGTAAAGGCAGAGCAGAAATTTCAGCTTAAATGATAAAAGGTTTTCAGTATCAACTGAAAACTATGGGGCTAGAATAAATATACTTACTTAACCTGAACTGCTATTGCAATAATAAAGCCTGTTACAAAGAGTTCTTTTCTTTTGATCAGGAGATTTATATTCTGCTAGCACACTCTAGACTGTTATAGCTGACATAAAATGCTCTACAAATGATTGTGCATGAATGACTTATAGTACATCACTCCCTCCTTCCCCACAACTTAATCAAGTTTTGACATTCTACAACAGATACAGCTTTCTGATAACAGCACACTGCACAGGATGTATTCCTAGTTATATATGAAGCCCTTGAGTAGCTGTTGAATTCACCTCCAGTGCCCAGGCAATCTTCCCAGTAGTAAAAAGAGGTAGCTTTTAAATTCTTGTCTTTAGAAGCAGAAGCTGGAAGTCGGGGGTAACATTGCAAGTCTGGCCTATTGCAACCAAAACGTGTTCATAAAGCATTAGGTCTTACGAAGTGAAATATGTTGGTCTTGAGATAGGTCCATGCAGACAATAGGTCTGCGCTGGATTTCACCTTTAGGAAGTCAAAAGCAGTCAGAAGCACAAAAACCTAATTTAGTACACTATGAAATTTTCAGCAGTGGCACAAGTTTACCTTGAAAAGTGATTATGGAAAACTGCCAGGTAGGCTGGATAAGACACTTTCTTTCTTACCCAGCAGATCTGCTCCAATCTGCACAGAGCATCTCCTATCTGCTCTCCCTCTGGAAATAAATATGCAATATTGGTATCCCATTTGCCTTGCAGAACCCACACAGCTCTAGAAGCGAGCTGAATCACTTTCTGACTCAGTCATCAACCTAATTGTTGACTAAATATAATCCTGAAAACCACTGTATAATCTTATTGTCTTTAAAAACAGCCTTTATTGGCCAAGTGAGCACACTTGATTCATAATTTACTGATATGCAATAAAAAACAAGAGTGACATTGAGTTTTTATAGGAAGAGAACTGAATTTTCAACATGAATTGGGTTTTGCATAGTTAATGACTAGTCTAAAATCAATTATTTAAATATGATCATCTAAGTACATAAATATAACCCATATAGAGAAGAAACTGCGTAAAAAACCTAAATAGTGAATTCACACTTTTTAAGGACTTCTACATGGACTTACATGACAACTAACCAGAAAACATTGATATGAAATAAGCTCGCAGTTCTATATATACACTGTTTACCTTTCAAAGCCTTATTCAGTCAAATAAAATAGTGGCTTTGACAAGTCTTCCATTTTCTTTTAACGAATGGGACCTCAATCAACTGAAAAAAAATCTACAGGATTTTTCAGACATTCAGAATGAATATATAGTTATGACTGTATATCAGATTTAGAGTTTTCTCTCTTTCCTTCCTTAGAGTTTCTATATGGAGTATATATTTATTTGTGTCGTGGTTTTTGCTTTAAAAATCAATCTTAATTTCCAATCTCAGTCATAGAGTCAGAGTACAAAACTGCTCTTGAATGTCCAAGCATGCAGCAAGACTGAGTGGTCTGTGCATACCCAGGTGGGATCAGAGCTTTACGGAGTAACCTCTGGTTGGGCAGCACTCCTGCCAGCACTAGCACTCGGGGACTACTTTAAATCATGTTTGGCAGAGCATGGGAAATAACATGATCTTAGAATCACAGAATCATTAAGGTTGGAAAAGGCCTCCAACATCATCTAGTCCAACCCTCCCCCTACCAGTAGAGTAAAAAGCCTAGTAACTACCTCTAAATGGAACCCTCTATTTTCTGTTTTCCACAAGATACATGTATATATATATATAAATTATTATTATTATTTTCCTAAAGGGAAATTCAACAAAATAGAATAGAATAGTGAACAGTTCCGTTGAAAGGCACCTTCAAAGATCATAAATACCAAATGCTGGACCACATCAGGGGTAATGAAAAATAAAAGCACGTGAAAGCACATCTTCCTCCATGACGATGCAATGTGTGCACACATGCTTTCTTTCTTCCTCCTCACTTTGACCACCAGTAAAAACTTGCATGTACAATCAGCAGCAGCCACTTTGCAAGTCACCACTGTTACTAGATCCCATTTTGACCAGATTGGTTCCACTTTCTGTTTTGCACTCAGAAGTAATGTCTGTGTCAAAGCCAACCAGCAGGGCTGTGGCTATTTAAATCATCAGGAGAGACTCAAAATAAATGAAAATGCTGAGCAAGCAAAGCCATTTAAGCCTCCATCCCGGAGGTGTGACTGTGGAGAAGAGGCTGGCACCTCGCCCTCAGACTGTGTGCATTGCAGGGAGCGTTTTGGCTCAGCTCAGCTCAGCTCAGGGCAAGGCGCAGCAGTCTTGCTAGAAGCCAACTTCTCAGCAAACATACACGTTACAGAATAAAAAAAAAAAAAAAAAAAAAAAAGGAGGAAAAAATAAAATAAAATGAAGCATCTGTGTGACCCTCCTTCAGGCAGCTCCCCCCATCCTCCCTGAACCACCGGTGTTTCTCTTGGACGAGCCCCTGCCATCCGTATTTTTCCCACTGCTCCAGCCTCAGCAGTGTTTCTGGCCTTCCTCATTGACTGGGACTTTAGAAAAAAATAAGAACTTCAAATGAACTGATCATTTCTTTACTTGTCTGGTTTGCAGGACTAAGTAATTTGAATGCACATTTTTAATAGGTTAATTTATCCCTTGCCATCTTTCCTGTTCTCATTACTGGTCTGATATTTAGTAGCTCAGAGTTCATAGGCTCAGAATAAAAGATGGAAAGTTTCAAAACCTACTTTAATCCATCAGTGCTCACAACATAACATACAAATCTTAAAGAGGTCAGAAGCATTGCCATTTGGGGCAGGGTGAATCAGATGTGTGAGGGAAAAAAAAAAGGCTGTGGAAAAAAAATCTCTTTTTGCTCTGCTGTGCAAAAGACTTAGTGCTCTCATACCAGGTGTCACTGAGGTTCATGACAAAATATCCTGTTACCTTAACAGGCTGAGGTATTACCATATGTATGCCAATCCATATCGTACAGTCTGGAAACAAATCTTGTACAGAGCTAATCCAGGCTTGACTTTCACATTAATTTAACTTCATTAGCAACTGGGCAGACCCCAGGACTCCTGAATCATGCACATTAGCAGTGAAAGCATCAGTTTATGAAACTAGTGATTTAGAAGTCATATTATTGTCCTTTTTGAGCAAAAACCTACCAATTTATAGTTGAGTACAAAGATAGCACATTTAGGTGCATTATAAACAGACACATACCTAATGAACAAGTCTAACCAGAATCTGTTATTTTCTGGCAATTGGGAAGTATTTTCTCCTCTGACATATGGCAAAGCTTTCAAAGAGCAGGGCTTGAAAAGCAAATTAATTCCTTCATCCTAAGTCCAAGCAAGAAGAGACTGTTTTATATTCCTGTGAAGTTACTTCTCCCAAAGTACAAAACGTGATTCTGGGGTCTTATTTAGAGAAAGTCAAAAAATGCTGATGGAGATTTGCTGTCAGAAAACAAACATTCATAAAAAAATATCATGATGTGTTCACGGAAAGAGTCAATTGATGAAATATGGCAGACAGCTTAAACAAATTTTCAGCTTTCTCAAAGAGTACAGAGCAATATAAAGAGCTGGGAGGGTGGTGGTGGTAAAAGAACAACAAAAATCAAAAATAATGTTTTATTATTTCCCAACTTAATTTTTCAGAATTTCTGTTTCATGCTAAGTTCTCTCACATAAGTTTTGGAAGCACTGGAGCTTATCTGGCTTGCCAGAAAAATCAGTTTTCATATCAGCTCTGTTCTTAATGGCCTGGAAGAAATGTACATCAGACCATTCTCAAACCATAGCCAATCTGACAGCCTTATGACAAACCTGTCAAGACAGCTTGAAGTGAGAGCATATAACAGTTCTCTTCTGCATTTTATTCCAGTTTATTTTGGATACTGCCCTCCTGCAGAACCTTGGCAGCAAAGTATCCAGGTCTTTAATGCAGTGTATTATGATGTATGGATTTCATTCATCTTATTAAAAACCAGCAACCAGGTCTTCAATAACAACTCCACTTTGTCAAGCCAAAGGAGTCACCTTAATTTATAGCAGCTGTGGTTCTGACCAGTATTTTGCAGCATGTAGGATGTTCACATTTGTTATTTTGGTGGGTGAGTCTTACTTCCCCTTAGAACAACCTAGCAAGAGAATTCTGTATCAATTACCAAAACTTGAGCCATGCTGTGGAGTTGCTTGGAGCCCAGAGACACACTAGGAGAATGCAAAGGAAAAAACCACAGAGACTACAGGGCCTTTCTTATATGAGAATGAAAAAATTGGACATCATCTTTCCGAAGATGGGTCTGCTAGACTCTCAGAAGCCTGTGCTTCTGGATGATTTTTTTCTGTATGATTTTTTGCTACAGCACTTCCACCAGACTTACTTTATACCTTGTCTTGGCATTCAGTAGCACACACTTTTTTGCTTTGCATTTGTTTTCAGTCAAGTTTATTCCAAACTATTTAGCAAAGCATGATTTGACTGCATTACTCCAAGCTCCATGAGCAAGCATTTGCCAATGCCTTCGTGTCTGCCTGTAATAACCATAGGCACAAGAACTGTGTCAAACAGCTTCAGTGGAAGGGCACTTTCTCTTCTCTCTCCAGCGTTAAAAACGATTATTTTCCCCATAGCAGTAAAGCGATCCATGCATTGTATGCCAACTTCTATCCACCGTGAGAATGCAGAGCTAAGTCTAAAATGGTCCAAGGACAAGTGAGAAAGGACTGCCCAGGTTCGCCTGGCCCTGAACAGCTGCACACAGCAGCTCCGTGCTGACTCTGGTGGAGAGGACAGCTGCACTCCCTGGTCTCCCCCTCAGACAGCACTGAGTTACGACAAGTTAAATAAAGAATGTGTTTATTCAACAAACCAAACAGTAACATTTACACTAAGTGGTAAAATTCAGCAAAGCATTTCCTGCAATGCAAGCTGCTACATACTCCATCCAGGTTCCCACCTCATTTTCTTCAGTGTTAGAGCAAAAACCAGTGTTAGAGCAAAAGCAAAGCCTAGCATGCCAACCTAGAGTGGGTCAGGCAAAGCCATGTCCCTGCTCCCCCTGGCACGAGAAGGGCTCCTGCTCCATGTGATGGTGGCCCAGGATGGCAGTGCCAGCCAGGAGGGTGGCCTGGGGCAGCCCAAATCAGCTTTCAGTGGGGCAGCAAGAACAGGACTGGGCTGTCAAGTGGGATGGTGGAGGGCTTTGGCTGTCACTCAGCAGGTTGCTGGGTGGGAGAGGACACTGCATGAAAGCTGTTCAAGTTCTGGGCATCTTCAGGGGAACAGGCAGACAGTTCTCGTGCCCTTCCCATTGCCTGAATGTACGCTGTGCCAACAACAGCAGATCGGAAAATGAGCACATGTGAGACATGTTGTGGCAGCCTTCCACGGAAGTGAAGCTTGTTGCGGATTTAAGCCACAATGAAAAAACATTTAATTAAGGGTATTTCTTTGTTTACCATCATTTTTTAAGCCCTCAAGCTGTGGGAAGTGAAATAGAAAGACTAAAAAGCCCAGTGCAGGTAAGGCTGACACCTTTAATTATACACTTACTTTATTTCTGTGGTGAGATCCTACAACCTACCAATCAGCATCATCAACATCCAACAGAACCTCCCGAACACTGGTACAGGATCTTATGTTTAAAACTGTTAATAATAATAATAATAAAAAAAAACAAAAACCCACAAACAACAACAACAAAAAACACTTTAAAGCAGCAGAGACATGCTGAAACAGCACCAGTGTGGGCTCGTGTAATACTTTGCCCATTATTCATTTGACTGTGGGACTGAACACGTTTGTCCCTTCTCAGGGGAATTCCTGCTCCAGCAGCTTCCATGGCAATCATCCACCGCAGTTTTCTATTAACATTTTACCGTACTCAATCAGAGCAGATTCGCTGCTCCTGGCAGTCCAGCTGACACTGAGCATACCTAGCAGGTCAGAGACAACCGTCAACACACTGACTTGATGCATCATCCCTAATACAGGCTTCTGGTAGATCACTGAGCTGTACACTTCTGGTTGTAGGCGCAGCTGTGCACATTTTTCTGACATAAATCTATCTGTGCTGCTTTGTAATTACGTCAGCACAACTTCCATTACTAGCAGAGTGACCTCCATTGCTAAATCCCAGAAAGCTGATTGGGATGGCCCCATGGGGAGGACTCCACACATGGAACCCTTGCTGATGCAATCCGTCTTCACATCTTTCTCTCCAGGGCTTCTGGTCAGTTCTGGCGCATGCTGTTCACAAATACCATCACCTGCAAGCAGCTTGCTCCTTTTCATCATGAGGTATACTTGATGCCAGGACCCTCCCTTTGTAAAGGGAGAGATTTTGTGTTTGACGAAGGGAAAATAGCCAGTATGTTTTTCATGAAAATGATCAGGACATTTAGAAAAACTAAATTAAGTAAAGGTCAACATGCAAGTGACCCATCTAATGAGATGCTGAAAGTTTTCATGTCAACCCCTGCATTTATATGCAAAACACACATATGCCTCTGGAAAATGGACCTCTCACTTTTGAACAAGTCTCATGAGGAAATTGTTTTCTGCTTTGTTCAGAAATTGTTTTTTTTCAAAGTATGAATGTAAAAGAGAAAAAAAAAAGAAAAAAAGATCATTTGGAAATCCAGACAGCTCAGCACAGCATTTACAGACAACCTGTAGTTCTTTCATGCAAGAACATTCATTTCAGCACAGAACCTTCCAGTGATTCATCCCCATCCCACATGTGCTAAGGCAGCTACAGGATGGGGCTGTGAAATTGCTTTCAGCAGCTACAGCCTCTTCCTGAAGAGGAGGGAGAATAGCCATTAGGAAGCCCATTGCCCTAGAAGTGTTCAGTGCTGCTTCCCATGTGCAGAACGAAGCTCCTGCTGCTTCACCCACTTGGGAAAGGGTGACAAGGCCATGGCACAATGCTCCACCAGGCATGGAGCTGGGGCTCTTGCTGCAGCCCAGCTAGAAGAGCTCCAAAACCGGAATCTAGCCAAGGAGGCTGGTGCCAGGGGCTCTAGGGGATGGTATTCAGGCTCTTTTTCCATGCCTGCTTCCTTTGGGCTGTACCAGCCTCCCTGGGAGGGTAGTGCTCTCCATAGTAAAGTGTGCACATGCATTTCTAGCAGCTTCACAAGCTGCCCAGTCAGACATGGTTTCTCTGCTGTGCTCACCCCAAACAGGGAGGCAAAGGAAGTCTCATCACTTTAGAGACAGTAAGAATGAAATAAATCAACACTTCAGTCACTGGCACCTTTATTTGAGGACACCTCCCCTCCACCAGAGAGGACCATAATACATGTTCATTTACACAGCTGCTTTTAAATTTTGAAGTTCACCACTTTTTATTCTCTCTGTTCCACCCCAGCAGCCTAAAAAACCTTGGGACATGCAGTTATAAACCACGTGCTCCTTGCTGAGAAGGAGATCCTGTGTTAGGTTTAGGGGCACACAAAAATCTAATTATTTTCGTAGGACTACTAACTAGGAAGATGCAAGTAGAGATCATGTATCTGCAACTCTTGCTAGGGCCAACTCCTATAAACCCACAACTTCTCAGTTTCAAGAAACCAGAACATTTCTTCAGCAACAAAGTGCAAACAAAATGCAGTTGTACAAGAAGGTGGATTTCCCATTTGTTCTGCCTGTGCTGACTCCAGGGTGATGCACACCTGTTTACCAACCCCTGTGCCCCCAGGGAAGGCTTTCAGAGAGCAGCATTTGCAGAAAGCCAGAAGCACAACTCAGAGCTCAATACCACAGTGAAGTCAGAGTGGGACCTCAAAATATCAGACCCTCAGCAACACTGCACCACTCCTGCAGCCTCTCCCCAGCTACCTCGAGCAGCAGGCCTCACTGCTCAAACCAGGCCCCAGCCAGCCCCATGGCCAGCGCTGGGATGCACAGCAGCTGGGGAAAGTGGAGCAGAAGCAGGCCATGGAGGGAAGGTTTGCAGAGAATATCACGTACTCCTCCACAGCCTTTCAGAAGAGATGGTGCTTTACTCTGGAGCCAAAGTTTGCCTCCTCAAATGCAGCCTCGCTGTTTATTCTGCCCATCAGGCAGGGAAAAGACTTGGTCATGATGCAGGCAATGCTTCCTGCTAGCCATCCGTCTCACCAGATGCAAACTCAGCACTGGAAAAGGTTCCCAGCTGACATACCTGGAAGCCAATGCATTCCTGGCTCACTAGCTTGAGAGCAAGCTTGCCCTTCCTCCTCCCTCCCTTCCACTCAATGCACTTCAACGTTACAGAAATCACCTAAAAATATGATCACAAATATACCTGGAGGTTGTCTTTTCCAGGCTTCTTGGGGACTGCCAACATAGTCAACAGATGCTGAAAGACCTGTAGGACTTAATCACAGTAAGAACATACCTCAGCTTATAAAAGAACGAAGTAGCTTGTATCTCTCGCTTCAGACCTAGCAGCAACACAGATTTCATACAGCTGACTTTCAAAGAACTTCATGTGCTCACATCCAAAAAAGCCATAGGTGATGAATGCTGGGTCATATTTTGTAGCGGGATGGAAGACAAGACAAAGCCAATAAATTTTTCTGCTGTATAAAAAACAGGCTCAGACATTGGTTCCTTAAAATCTGCAGGTAATTATGCAGGATGCACCTGCAAGGTAAATTTAAATTAGTATCATGGGAACAACCACTGCAAAATATATCCTTCTGTTCATAAAGTGCCAAGCACTTTACACTGAGGATTCCTATAGAGGCTTCTGGGCATTATTAAAACAGAAATAATAACTTCCTGTTCTGTAACCACAGATTAGGACATTGATAGCTTGAGACCTCAGTAACTGAAGGTTCACACTTACTAGCTGCGTTCTTCCTGTTATATTCAGTTAGAATTTGCTGCCTTTTTTTTTGTTGTTGTTGTTGTTTGTTTTTTTTAATGTTCCCCCCCCTTTTTTTTTAAGCATTGCTTAAACATACGGAAGTGCACAGAAGTGTACAGTCTTCACACTGGGGTTCAAAACAGATGTTTGGATTAATATCCCAGACCTTAATCCTCTAGAATTTGGAAAAATCTTAGTCTGGAACAAAAGCCTGTGACAGGTTAGAGGCCACAGACAAAGTCAATGTCATGTGTAAGGTGATACTTTAACTACATAGGAGTAAGGAAGTTCCTGAATGTGTGTTTTTACTCTGTAAACCCTGGCCCCCCTACTCCATCCTGCACACTGTCACCTGGGAAAATTAATTTTCTTAAAGGAAAAAAAACCATAAGCTTCTGTTTCCATATGAGGCTAGTTTATGATACAACAAAAAGGAGTATGTTTACTCAGTGACAAATAACTGGAAAAGTTCCCATTAAACAAGGGCTTTGAATTGTGACTACCACCCAAGTGGTGCTTCCCTTCCAACCTGCCTGCCCACCAAGCCAGAGCAAATATTTTCCTGAGTCAAGGAACTGGGAGTCAGCCTCCCTGAATGCTTCCCTCTGCTACTGACAGGCTGTGCTATCTCAACTTAATCATATCATCCCTGCTTCTGGTTTACCATGCCTCAGGCTGGCACTGGGCTTTGTGTCCTGTTTTCTTTTGTTCCCTTCTGCAGATTCCCAGCCCTCCCTGCCTGCTTGCTGCTATCTGACCCTGACCTTCTCCAGACTCCAGTCCTCTGCTGCTTTCCTTTCCCATCCTCCTGCATTTTTGAGACTGACATACCTTTTCCCTGTTCTCTTGACATTTCACTTAAGTGATGAGATGAGTGAGGTTTATGTTAGTATGAATTCTTTAAGCATGCAACCACAGTTTCAGAGCACTGCTCCAGAGCACTGCCCCTTGTGAACTAAGAGTACTGACGTCTGCAGTCATACGATCACACGTTGCTTTTCTACTAATCCCTTTCTGGCAAGGAGTATCTAGTTATCAGGTAAGCAGCAATCAAATACCAGAACAACATATGATGGAGGTCTGCAGCTGGAGACTTCTCTCTTTCATTTTGAAGACAGTGCAACATTACATGGAAATGCTGAAAGCTGTATTCTGTCTCATCTCCTGCAGTCCCTTGGTACCTCAGCCACTCAACATAAAGAGGCATTCAAAATCTAAAGCATGGACTCAGGTTCTGATGGCTTAAAAACAAACCACCAAAAGGGTTAACTACATATTTCTGCAAGTGAGCAAAGGCAGAAATGTGTTCCTCTGCATAGCCCATCCACCTGCCCCACCAAATCAATGTGATTTCATGGCAGACGTGACAACTCACATAGAGCTGCTGTTGCAAATCCCTATATTCTCCTTGGCCAGTCCTTGTTGGCAAGGAAATGCCCAAGACCTGTGTGAGGACTCCTCCTCAGTGCCACATCAATATTTACCTAGCACCACATTTCCTATGAGGTATACTCAATTCTCTAGCTGCCCCACAGCTTCCACTTAAATAACAAACGGCTGAAGGTTATCCAAGGAAGCCTCCGCTCTCACACAGCAAAAGTCATCTCTTCATTGTGACTGACATCCATGCTTCTCTGCCTCTGTAGAGCTGCCTTTTCTATGAAGCCAAGATGTCCCTCCATGCCCTCACTGAGGCACTGCCTCAGTCAGCATTCATTTGTCACAAACCTCAGCATCAACTCAGGCCTCCTGGAGAGGTCAGCCTATGCTGCTGCTCCAGCCAGGACTGGAGAACTGCAGATTCGGTGCTGGGAACAAATATGCTCATCTGTTTCCAGACCTCCTTTCATTTTCTGATTTGCTTTTTAATCACTCTTTCAATATGGAATCCCACAGGAAAAGGGGTATCTGAAAACCTCAAGTTCTGATTGCTAAGTCTCTCCCTGCTCTCTTGACTCTGTGTGCAGGAATAGAAAGGCAAATAAAGAAAAAGAATATCTGTCTCCACAGGGAGCCTCCTCCTTCCTAAGCCTTCCAGACTTAACTGCTAGAGCTGTTTTTGTATTGTAGACAGATTTTCTCCTTTGCATTGTCCCTCCACTTCTTCAGCCGCTTGTTGCTATATTCACAAAGGTCTCTCATTTAAACAACGTTTCTCTCCGTTCATACTTTATTTATGTTGACCGCCTCATAAAGCAAAATTAAGAAAAGTAACAGACCTGCTGTGTCTCATTCAATCCCATCAGCTTCTTCCATCATCTCTGATGTGGCTCCTTTCCTTCTCACTAACTGCGAATTGCTCTGAATCAGGAGCATTTTCCCTTCCACATCAAGAATTGATTACATTCCTCCCTCAGGGCCAGGTTCTGCTGTGTCCTAAGTGCTATAACCCCCATCGATGTTTGAGAGGAGAGAAAAAAAACAGCCTGCAGATTATTAGGAAGGCTGGGCCTGGAGTTTTTATAACCTACTGTCATCAAAATCTTAAGCCCCTTAGGAAAGCTAGAGTGTTATTTATTTGGGGAGGAGGGAGAAAGAATAGAAAAGACAGAGGAAGGAGGTGAGCATGCTGCTTTGCATCACTGCTAAATACTAGGTCTGGTAGCACTCCTGGCTGACAAAGCCAAGCCACTTGACAGAAATTCTCTCTCTGTGTCTGGTCTGAGACAGCGTATAGCAGAGCTGGACACAGATGGCCACAGCCCTGCTTGCTGGGCATTGTCTGCCTGACCTGAGATGAATGTCACATCAAGATCCTCCCATTGGCCTTACAGCAGCAGTCTCCAGTACACAGTGCCACCACCCCAGGGAGTGCACAAGACGATCCATTCTGGTGTAGGAAGAACATTTTTTGTACTGTTAATAAATAATAATAATATTTTTCATCTTTATCTCATCCTTTTTAATTTCTGTTTCTGTGCATGTTTTATAGTATATGTGATCACATATATGTACAGTAGCACATATATACATTTATAGATAAATTTACATAGATACACAGTACCTGCTCAAAACAAACCTTCTATTGATAGGGGTGCATGATCCTGACTAAGGTCACCCTCACTTCAGCAGAGCTAAGTGTGTGCTTGAATCCTACCAGCTCCAGGAAGGCTGGATCTACCAGTGGGTTTTACACCAGTATAACCAGTATGCTTTCAAATGGAGTCCTTTCCCTTTGTCCTGGCTAGAAAACTGTTTTTCTTGTAAAAAGAGAGCAATGGTATCAACCAAGTACTTTTGCATTGGTATAACAGCTTCCGTGTTAGTACAGCAACATGCTAAAAGCAGACTATGTCATTAAAGCAGTATCACATAGATATACACGGAAAGCTTGGATTTACACATGTGCTTAAATGCTTCCCTGGATTCAAAGCATAATGCACTTTATTAACATCCCTTGACACTTCTTGACTTCTAATTTGCATCACTCACAAATCAGAAGGACGTTTAACAGCCTTGTGTTTTTCTTTAGTGGAAATAAATTTCCAAAGCACACACTCATTGTGCAGTCAGCCATTCAACTTATTAATCCTATAAGCAAGACTGCGCCTGCAATATGCATACTGTTAGGAAAGAGACTTTTTATGGTAGAAAGACATTTCCCTCCTCTAGTCATTGGTGCAGCCTCATCATCCTCCCTTCAGGGCCCTGAAACTGTCACTCAGTAGACTCTGATCACTCTCCTCAAACCTTGACAAGCAAATTACAACCCATGTATTCTTCAGGGAACACAGGTTTTTCCTTCTGATCACAGGTCTTAATGTTAGTTTTTACCACTTATACACAGGTCTGATACCAAAGCAATTACTGCTTTAAGCATTTAGAGTGCTGATTAAAAGCTAGTTAAATGCCATTTTTAAGGAGCAATCCAGTCATACAACTTGCTGTTGAATTTTACGCATGCAACGATGTCAGGCTTTTAAGCTCCTCATATAGTCAAAGCAAACAGGCTGTGCTTTTTGATAAACACCCAAAGGGATCTCTAGATGCCTTACAAAAGAAAAAAAAATCATTTAAATGGCCAACTCCCTAATATACTACAAGAGAGTAGGCAGAACAACTTCACGGTTGAGGTTGCTTCACTTAACCTGTGATTGCTCTTAAATCCACCTCCCATAGGCATACACACAACTGAGTTTTATCCATCACTAGGGAACAGGGCCAAGGAAGATGACAAGAAAAAGCCTATAGTTTTTTCATGCTGGGGATTAGGTAAAGGCAAGCAAAGTCTTCTTTGCAGACAAGGGGAGACTTGTGTCTGTGCACACTTAAAGCTTTTTACTCCGGAAGAAATATAAAAGCTGGATTGAGGGTACAGAAAGGCAGATGTTTCACATAATTTTTCTTTAGAGTGGAATACGTGACAATGCATAAGGCTGGCAATATGAGCATGTGACTGCTGTTTTACAGGAAGCTCCAGAGTTGCACCGAAAGCTTTTTACTTACTTATAAGAAGCAGGTAGAGCTGCTTCATAGAGCCAAACTGCTTTTCCATGGTGATTATTCATTTGGCCCGTGTTTATCTTTGTTGTGTTTCACTTTAATTATCTTGACAGTTTTGATCAATTCCTGCTGATCAGCTGAAAAGTGAAACGAGGCATGGTCTGGATGTGGGTTTGCTCTTCCACACAGAGCTATTTTACCAAGTGCTTTGGCAGTACCGCCAGCAGTGCAGTCTTCACTCTCACATTGCATGCTTCTGCTTGATTGTTTTTACCTTTTTTTCCAAATAACCCATGCAAGGGTGATATTCCTGAAGAAGTAGGTCTGCATTTCAAAGCAAAAATCAATCTTATGAAAAAGAATTCAGAGGTACAGTTAGGGAGTTAACTGACAACATCTCCTTTGGGGTCTTTCAGGCTCTAATGCAGCAGAGACCCTTTTAACCAGATACTTAATTCTAACCTATAGTGTTTAACTTCTTCTTGGGCTCTGGCCCAACACTACACTGAAGTGAATGTTTGTGAGATTAAGTATGTTTCTGGTAGCCCAGTGTTGCTCTAAGCAAATGTGTTAGTGCCAAAGAACAATAGTGTCAAGTGGCGGAGTCAGTAACAAAAAAAAAAAAAAAAAAAAGGAATAGCTATAAAAGAATGAGTAGTAAAAAGTATAGCAGAGCCCTTGAAGACACAGCAAAAGGTAAATTTACAGACACTGCTTAGGAATGACTTAGTTTTTTCTTGAGTTTAAGCTTGATTACTCTCTTTCCCTAAGTTAGGGACAATAGCTGACTACACCACTGGTCACAGAAAGCAAAACTTTCGTCACTCCTTACTTTAGCAAGCATTCATGGTCCATCAGTATGAGTATCTAGGATACAAAACAGTGAGTTCTGTTAGTCTCGAGTAAAGAGGAAAACAATAGACACTAAAACTTCTTATGGAAACATTATTAAACATGTTATCACTTATTTTTGACTACATCTTCCTGCCTCTAGGCTGGAGGTTGATGTAAGGCTGTCTAAGGTAACTGTAAGCAGGGGAAGAACTGGACATAAGAGACCCAATCCCCACCACCACCCACAGGACACGGGAGGAGATGGAAAAATATTCTTTAATTCTTCAATGCAAGGAATTTGGCCTATCACTTAGTGAATTAGCCTCTACACTTCTATAACTATCCAAACAGAAGGTTGATTAATCATGGTATAACCAAACCCACAGATAACCACCACTCCTATCAGATCCACAACAAATTTTGTTGAGCTGCACGACATTCCTTCCAGCTTTTTGATGCTCTGAGCTTGATGTTGTGGTGGGTGTGACAGTTGTTCACATATGACATCTCCCACACACTCCGATCTGGAACATCAGCTGGAGCGGGTGTGGGTGAGCAGCATGTTGGAGGGGCATCTGGCCATCACTTTGGTATGTTAGAAGTACCAACTGTCTTCTCTATGTGATGCTGAACACAAGAACAGGCATAGCCTGGTTTCACATGGCCTTGTCTCTTAACATCAACTAGCTTTTTCATAGCAGGAGATGTTGTTAGACCCTACGGGCTCTTCTCACTACAAGTTTTGTCTAATGAGGATTGAATTTGGGCAAACCATCTCTCAGCAGGAGCACTTCAGAGGGCTCTCGCCCCCATCACCTCTATTTTCATAGAAGGTAGGTAAGAACTCAGTATCTGGAAGACATTTACTATCTCCCACAGGAATGGCACATTGGACAGAGCAAAAAAATCACAAAAAGCTTGACTTACTAAGAAACAAAATTTCAACAGTGAACTCCTGCCCCAGACTACCTGCAATTTTAACACAAACAGTGGAGACCTGGTGTCCAGCAGAGCTCAGAAGAATAAAAAAGGAAGTTTATAATGGCTACGCATATGATGTTAAAACGTGAAGTATTAGTAGGATCTATATTAAGATGTAGGAGAAGTGGTCGTTTTTGTGATGGCAAAGGGTTCTAGGAAGCGAAACAATTTGAGAAACTAAATGCTGTAGCAGAGAAGAGCAGGTTAGGAAAAGGTTACAATACAGATTAAAAGGATTCACTAGAAATGGAAAGCTTCAAAGTAAAGTTTTGAACAGCTTTTGTTATACTTGTTTCTCGCTCCTTTTCTGATTAAAGTATTGTGCTAAAGCATTCTCCCTTTAGCTGCCCATTTCAGCTTGAAAAGAAAGAATACCATTTCTCATTTATCTTTGAAAGAAAGCTGACATTAGAACAATTGACAGCACACTGCTTAACATCAAGCCACTCCAGGTCAACACACAGACCCCTTCTCTCCCTTTTAAGTCAGCCTTTCAGCAAAAGGCCTACAGAAAAGGCATCGTTTGTATTTTAACATTTGACTCACTCGACTTCTATATCTGCCCATAAAATGCTATCAAATGGTTCTACTTCAGCATATAATACAAATAGCTGCTTTTAGAAAGAACCTAATGCTCATTTAGTTTCTTTGCATTGATTCAGGGAGTGACAGCCAACACTCAAAAGAACAGAAAAAGTTAAAAATTGATACCATCTCAAAAACAGTATTACCAGTATCAAGTCCATTTCATATTCCTTGAACAATTTCATATTTGGTGCCCAGTTTTACAGTACCAATTCAAAAATATCCACAGCTGAATATTTTAGACCCACCATCTGTCCCAGAAAGCAAGTCACTTTCAAATTTGTGCTTACAGAGCTCTAAGTGGCTTGTATTTACTCCAGTCTAGTGGAATTGTAGAATGAGGTACTTCTGGCTACAGTCCTATAGCTCCTAATCAGAAACAGCTGTGCCTTGCACAGAACAAGCCAAAAGGTTCTTTTGCAAAGTAAAATTAAGAGGAAAGTGATAAAGAAGGAAGCAAGGTCAATACAATTTTCAGGACACAGATTCGTGATAACCTAGGAGTGATTCAGTTGTTGAGGCAAAGATTTTGCCTTAGTTTTCAGGCCAACTAATGAGGCTCATAAGAGAATAAGTTTCCAAGTCTGAGGACAAGATGCTAGGAGCTGCAATACCTGTGGCAGGGACAAAGACGTAATTCATATGTTACAGTTTAGTACACATTTTTGTTTCTATTCCTCAACTACTCAGAGAACCATAACAAGAACCTAAGTGAATCCAAGTTCAAGGTAACAGCCTCAGCAGAAAAAAACAAGTACTTTCCAAGAAAAAGTAGAGACCTGGTGACTTTAAGCTTGTTACTCTGATCTCAATATTTCTCTGAAGACTGAATAGATTTTATAGGAAAGAATAAACACAGACAAATGCAGAGCAGGATGAATTATGCAGCTGCATTATAGACAAGTCACCCTATAATCATACTTGAGATAAATATCAGGAAAAAGAGAAGACCCAAGTGCCAACGGTATTCCTTGCAAGATGAAACAGTTTTGAGTTTTGCAAAGTTCACAAAAAAAAAAAAAAAAGGAAAGAACCAGCCTTCTGATCCCCAACCTGTAGACTGGAGAAATATGGGGCAGACATTGCACTGTCCTGGCCTGTCAAGACGGCTGTTACTGCAGATGACTGGACCAGGGATTTAGTCAGGCCTATTCCAGACCTGTGGCTGTCTTCCTCCACAGATCCATCCTCACACTGTACAGCAGTCTGTTGCAGCATCATACTGTTTGAGGGTTTCTATCATAACTGATTTAGTTCTCCATCAATTCAACTTAAGCCCCTTATTCCTTTTATTCAATTTCCATAGCAGATAAGGCAGATAATACCCTTTCCTACAATAGTCTTTACTTATCCTCATGGCCACTTAGCTTAAAAACAGGATTCTGAAATGTGGTCCAGTTGGTAGATTCTCTCCTTCTCAGTCTTTTCTCTTCATATTTGACTATTTGCTTCTCACCTGGGGTGGTGACCTGGACTACCTCTCCTAAATAGCACGCCAGACTCATCACAAATCTTGTACACTCTTCTGTTTAAATAGCTGAGGAGGATGTTTGCCTTTTCACAACAACATGATGCTGAGTCACATTCATCTTGTGCTCAGCTTCAGTCTTCTGTTCCTTTTCTACCTAAACACTACTATTTCTTCCCCTCCATTTTCCATTTCCACTGTTTATCGCTGTTGCCCTCACACTACGTGTTTCTTTCTTGCACTGTACCCTTTTACTCCCCAGGATTATTTCAGGTTGTCAGAAACCATGTGAATTCTGAGCCTGTCCTCTAGTGTACATGGAATCCCTCCCATCTTTTGTCTTATCTAAAAGTTTAATGTAAAAAGTTGGTAAGTCTGCCTCAATTAAGGAAGTCAGCTTCAAATTCTCAATAAAGAAGAAAAAAATATTCTTCCATCAGAACATTTAAGCTTTTGCCAGATCCTCATATAGCATGTTTTTGGAGATACTCAGCCAGACCTTATCAAATTCAAATGGAGAGAGAAACAGACAGCTGCAGTAACAACAATTTTAGAGAGAATAAAATCTAGTCCACAACAGATATCTATTTGGTCAGCAGTTTCTGCATCTGCTCCTTAACCCCCCCCCCCAAGAAAATTCAGTCCCTGCAAGAAACTGTTTGTTGTAATAAATAGCTGTAATATGTTGTAATAAACTCAGAGCAGAGATGGCTCCTGCCTCAAGAAGTTACCCTTGATTCAGTGTATGAAGCAAGGAGGCAAGTCTGATGAAGAACACAATGACAGCTGCGGGTCTCCTCAAGGCTCAGTTAGATAGCTCCTAAGCACACACAAGCACTCCTGGCACCAAAACCACCACGAGCTGATACCTTCTTTCACAGCTGTGATGCCCAAGAAATGGGGAAAAGCCTTTGGCTTAAGAAAATCTTCTCATTCAGTGATCCATTAAGTTATACAGTACTTTGAAAGACTAAATAGGAATTTATATCCACACATATGCTAATATCCATCACGCAACATACCCAGCAAGACATATGTAAGAGCATCTCAGACATGTCAAGACCAGCTCAGGACCCTCTTGACCCAAACTGAAGGCAGTTTTTGCCAGGCCACTGCAGCAAGGGAAGTTGTAAGATCTACCAGCCTGCCTTCTGGGGAAGGCTGACAACCTCTTGCCTTGCAATACCACTCCAGTAAAACTGTTCTGCCAGTACCAGGGCAGAATAATTAACCCTAGATGCCCACACCAAATGCCATAAGCCATATGCATAAAAGCAAACGTGAGTTTGAGGAATTTTTCAGGGAATGAACTGACAAAATTACCACTGTCCAAGCTCTATATGAGCAGGGTACATCCTGCAAGCAGACAGCACTATCACAGCAGTGGGAATAGCTACACACCCAGTTACATACCCTAGACTGCACACCTGCAAGTGCTACCCACCAGGAAGTTAGCCGACACCTATCTTTCAAAAAACAGAGATAACTATATGCACTGGATACTCAGACTTTCCACAGCAGTGAATTTCATAAGTAACTTAGAGAAAGATACTCTTATTTCTTACTCCAATTTAATCTATTTCACGCACACCCACCTCTCTGCCATATGTAATCACACATGAGTCATGGTTATAGCAGCATCTGCTTTTAGTCTTCTGTGGTTTTTCCCCCCCACTAGAAATAATGTTTGTACCCACTGTTGGGCTCACTGTCTTTTAGCTCAGTCCAGTAATGTTCCCATCCAAGACAACTACTTTCCCCTACCTGTACATACATATGATACTCTTTGCTTCAGTGTCTTCTATCTGGCCTTCTCTAACATGATTTTTGCATCTTCACAGTGCAACAAATCAACCACACTTCAGTTTGCCCAGTTCTCAGTCACACAGCTACAGCTTTGTGTTGCTGGCTGAACAGAAGCTGCTTGTGTTTGTTCTTTATTCTTCTTATAGTTTGTCAGTACAAGTCATGTCCAAGATAGCAAAACCAAAAGCAGGTTTTCTATCAGGAGTCAATAATACCAGTCATCTTCACAGAAAACCAGGGGAGATAATCTGGAAGTACATATACAGGGCCCACACAAACGAAGGAACCTTCCAAACACATTTCCCTGCAGTCCCTCATCCTCAGAGCTCTGGCTTCATTTTTAAAAGGACCCACTCAGTTATGGGTCCATTCATTTTCAGGTAGAGCCAGTGACTGATTAAGACCCTGGTCTTTAAGAGCTTGGATCACCTCTGGAAAGGATGCCTTGCCACAGGAAAGCAAGATGTCAAATGTTGGTATTCTCACACATTTGTCCTAGTCATATATTACTTTGGAGTCCATCTGTTCTATTTTCCAATAGCATGCAGAATTTTTGGCAGTAAAAAAGGAAAGGTGAAGTATTTTAGGGTTACATTCCTCTGATGTCTAGATAAGATGGATAGCTGTATCCAGCATTACCTTCCCTTTGGGAACCACCTTGTATTTCCAAACCACTCAATCCATCTGCTCCAAAATTTTGGAAGACAAGCATGGGACAAAAACTAATTAAAACATCAACATGAACAAGCACACCTAAGATAAATTTCCAGCTCCTTCTAATAGCATCCAGGACAGCTTCTTGTGACCCAGCATCCTATACCAAATTAGCAAGTCGACTCAGCTATTAGCATTCTCAGACTCAGGAGGGAAAGGTTAATTTGCTCTCCAGGTTGACTTGGAGGTATGCAGACAAGGAAAATGTTTGCTTCACTGTTACTGGGGTGTTGACAAATGAATGCAAGTTATTTGTAGGAACTTATCTACTTCTTTGAAATGACCCCATAAATAGCTGCAAAGGGAAAAGACTCATTTGATGCACTACCAGATCTACAGAGAAATCATAGTTACTCCATGAAGTCTAGGCAGTGTCTATGGAGAAGACCTTGATCTGCACAGCTTTGAGACATGAAGGTCAATAGTACTTATCAAAATTAGTTCTCTGTATAAAAGCAGAGAATAGTTTTTTTCTGTGAAGTTTATCAGCAGTTTGTTATTCACAAAATACATGTTCAAAAGCAGAGCTATGGGCAAAAGGAAAGGAATGCAGCTAAGTTGCTCTAAATTTTAGAATTAACAAGGCTGTCAAGCACTTGTATTGCTTCAGTGATGATGGAAGCAGGAAAGTGTGCTCTAAAACTATGTGAAAAGCATATTTACGTTTCCTAAGAGGTATGAAATATTAAGCCTTTGCATAATTCACATATTTAGCAAAACATCAGACCTTTAAGTCATCCTATAAACGATGTACACTACCACTTTGCATATCTTTGTGATGTATTCATTACAATATGTAACAGCATCACAAAACATCTAGGAAGATATAAATAATTTCTACTTAGAATGCAAGAACAGCTTATACAGATACGCCATTTTCCCAGTATTTTCCATCGCTTAGCAAGTCAAAAGTGGCTAATTCTGGTGACAGAAGTAATCAAGAACAAGTCACAGCAGAGACTTTATTTACTTAGAGAGAATTTGACCTAGATATTTCTGAAACAGAATCTTCCATAAGCAATTAAGTAGCTCTCATAGGTTTACTTATATGCCTGGACTCATTAAGTATTAACCTCAATCTAATAAGACTAAAGCCTTCAGATTCGGTTCAAGGCTTGAACCAAGAACTTTTCCCATCTGCTGGAAAGCTGGCTTCTCATCTGCCTTTCCAAACAAGTTCTCTCTTCTTCATAATAACAATGAAGAAAATCCAATCATGTCTGAATTCTTATCAATGACATATAAAGAAACACTTGCGAATGAACAAAAGAAAAAACTTTTACTGGGAGGGTGGTCACACACTTGAACAAGTTGCCCAGAGAGGTTGGAGGCTCCTGTCTTTGGGAACATTCAGAACCCATTTGCATATAGCCCTGCACAACCCGCTCTAGCTGACCATGGTTTGCACAGTAGGTGTCAGACTAGATGGTCTCCAGAGCTCCCTTCCAACCTCAACTGCTCTGTGATTCTCTGGGCTCTTCACTTACTAAATTGGCTTGGACAATTCTCCCATTTACCTCTTACTACTAGTTAACCCAAAAATCATGCAAACTTTTCATGCAAGTTTTGGAACATTTAAGTTCCAATTTTCATATCACAGACTCAAAAAAGCAAACTGCCTCTCCACTATATGCTTTGGAAGTATTTCTACTACTGTACATGACACTTGAAGTAGCGATCTGGCCTAATGCAATGTAATACCCTGTTAATTAGGCAGAGCTGCTGAAATATACATATTTAAATTTGAAGAGACGTCTGTGAAACAGATCACTCAGCTAGACTGCTGGAAAAAAAAAAACACTACCGCTCACAAACCAAATACTAGAGAGTGTTTTATGCAGAAGCCGTTGCAGACAAAGCTATATCTGGTTAGCTCCCAGAAGGTGTGGCTGGCTCCCTGCTTCAATGTAAAGCTGTGCCTTCCTTCCCTGACAGCAGCTGAAACATGCTACCATCCTGCATGCGGGCTCATTTCATCTGCCAGGTAATGCACCCTTGCTTGTGCAGAAGATTATCTTTCATGTACCAGTCATGATGGAATAAATGATGGTTTCCCATAACCTGGTCTTTTTGGCAAAAGAGTACTCTCATAAAAAGTATATTAAAAATTACTTTAAATATTAATTTAAACCTCTTCAAGGAAAGCCTGATTGCTAGACATGCTCTATGCAACTTTTCCTTGAGCGCATGCTGTTCTCCTGAAGCATGCTCTCCAAATACGGTAACTTGCAGCACATTTTGTGTTTGACAGAAATACCCTGAAGTCCATAAAAAGGTGGTTATGCTCTCCAAATGCAACCTGTTGAGCAGAAGCTCTCACACTTTCAGCAAGGAACATTCTTAACATTTCGTTCTTGGGTCTAGGCCTAAGAACAGACCTGTGAGAACACAGAAATGAAGAAAAACAGTGGCACTAATTGTGTGTAACTTTGGGAACTTCAATTTTTTTTTTTTTTTTTTTGTGCTCAGGCTTCCCTGCTATTGCTGCCACCCTAAAACATGATCCCTAAAAGCAGGAGGGCTTTCACATCTGGGATCCAATTTTCTGGTCACTGAACCACATCAATATAAGCAGCATTGGGCTCTAGGAAGAGAATAGCAGCTACCCCAAATTAGGAACACCAAGCTGCTGCAGTGCCAGGATATTTGCACCGCCTAAGACCCTCCCCAAAGAAAGACCAAGGCCAATAGTTCCTTGCTTTATACAACATTTCCTGAGCAGATTACTGAGCTAACAGAGGAAAGCACTACCCAGAGCCACCCAACTGTTTCAGGAAATAGCACAACAATTAAAAGAAGTTTGAGGCAGGAGCAACCAGAAATCAAGACTTCGTATTGAGTTACTAGCACTTGCTAGACTGTCTTTAATAATAGCTGCTTTCTCTACTTTTCAATTCCACGTTCCCCATCCTAGCAGCAATTTGTTCCCTTATTCTTTCTGCACTTCCACCATTAGCTCTTTCTTGCCCTCAGAGGAAGAGAAGCCAGAGAAGCTCCTAGCTATGCCTCCTTGCAGACTTGAAGTCCTGTCTGGCCAGAGGTCAGGCCTCCTCTCCCAGAAGATTCTCTTTGTAGGTCCATTTCCCAACAGACCCCTTCTACCTTCCCGTCACAGTGAGGCTTGGAGAGGATGGGAAGTTCTCCCTTTAAGAGCACGAGAAGGGAGATGCCAAAATCGGCCTGGATCCAACATTTGATCATGGATGTCATCACCCTTTCAAACACACATATTGACCCACCCGCAGACCTGCTGGAGCCAGGCACTCTTTCCTTTCTCAAGGGAAAGAAAGCATTTAAACACCTGCCTCCAAGATCTCCTATCCACCACAAATCCCAGTACTTCAGAACTCACTTTACTGCTTTGATATCTGTGACAGGCACTCAAGCTGCCTTGTTTCCTCAACCTATTTTAATCAGAACTGCATAGTGCCACTAGTTACCAGTTTGAAAGCCGGGGCATCAAAATACATCTTGTTTTCTTCTCAGCAACTAAAGAAAATGATTTTGCAGAACAGCTTAACTGGAAATAACACCAACAACCAGCAAACCATCTGTTTTAACCTCAGTGTTAGAGTTAATAGCTATTTTGGACTTGCACAAAGGAAGTCAGATAAAGCTATTCGTGTTTTTGTTATTTCTTTCCCAGGGACTCTAAGCACCCATTATTTTCATTAAAGGTAACAGAAACAACAGTAACTGCAGATGCCTGAAAAGAGGCAGAAAACAAAACTCAGGGACACAAACAACATTAATTCAGTGTTGTGCAGTGATACCAGTCACTTCTGTCCTGACACCTGAAGTTGATCCAGACCCTTCCCTGCCTGGCAGCACCTGCCCCATGGGCAAGGCAGGCTTCACCATGAACACACAGTGGCTGACTACAGATTGAGGCTGTCCTGTACCACCTCACACTGCCAGCAGCCGCAGCTGGGCCTATACTGTGTTTCTGAGATGAAGCGTCAGTTAGCCTGATAATGCTAGGGACTATTTCTAGGTATGAATAAGACATCGGGCTGGGAAGGGAGAGACACTACTAAGTAATTTGTTTCTTAAAACAGAAAAAAGGGAAGCAATAGGATTTTCTACTTCTATCTAAAAAGACCACAAGAGTATTGTAAGTGGCTCTTCTTCATTTTCTTGATAGCTTTAGCTCATTCTTATTAATTATCTTAAACCTTTTTCTCTTCCACATCCTCCCTTTCTTAAAGGGGCTGTCTTCCAAACCAAACAGCTTGACACTAGTTTGAGCCTAGTCAGCTTGACACTAGTTGGAGCCTAGTCTGAGTCAAAAATTTATTTCCAGCACTGACGTAGCTGAAGCATCAAAAGATCTCAGTCTACAAAGACTCTTCCAGCATCAGATGATGTCAGGTGCTTGCCACTAGGATACTTCTGTTGAGATTTCAACTAGAAGATCACATTCTGAAGTTTTAGTTTTTATTCTGATTTCAATTCTCAGTCTCATGAAAAACTCTTCCTTTCAAGCTCAGAACCTGGAAATGGAGGATTCTTTCATCCAACAATTTTTAACTGAGAGAATGGTTTTGTTAGTGCTGCGTGCCTGCTCCTGCATTTCTTACTTGTATGTTTCACTACATATGACCAGCAGGGACTCAAAGATGTGTTGTCACTGCAAGAGACAGCTGTCTTCACCTTGACTAGAACCTCTTCTTCAGTGGGTACAGACCCAGTCCCTTAGGTCAGAACAGTGTCTGATGAAGTGACAATGGTGCCAGTACAAGTAGATCCACGCTAAGGATATGATACATGCATGGCCTAAAAACATTTAATCTACAGACTAGAACTACAAGAGTTTAGTTGTACAATGCAGTAGTTTCTGTAGTCTGGAATTTGATCAGACAAAAAAAAAATAAAAAAAATCACAGAGGGTACACGCTTCACACACATCAAAGCACTACACTATCTGAACTCCTGCCAAACCAAATCACCATGCTATGAACAGCATGTAGCATCTATCATCATCATTATGATCAACGGAATGAAAGGGCAGAAGCAACCTCTACTCTGTCTATTACTGGGAGGAAATATTCACAGCAATACCCATATGCCCTTCTCAAGAGACTTCTGCATCTATTTCTGACAACCATAGATCAGACTCTTTCATTTCAAAGGAAATTTGAATTCCAGAGTTAAGAGGTCAACTTAATTTTCTTTCCCAAACCAACAGTAAAGCACCAACACCAGTTCTATGTTACAGCGTATATTACCATAAAGTAATGACATTAAGAAATAAGCCAGCAGAGGCAGAGAAATTGAGTGATAACTGATGCTGAAATAGCACCACACCATGAAGCCTATGGTCCAGTTATCTTACATACGCTTACGAATGAGAGTCAAAACAGAGTTCTTTGAAGAGGCACATCAGCTTGGCATTTAAGTATTTTATGGTGTCTATAGACTTCTGGAGTTAGAGGGAAATGGCAACTTCTACTTGCCCATCTGTCAGTAGCATTACAGAACTCTCTGGGTTTCAGTGCTAGCTCCAACTTACTCCCCTCCATCCCATTCCTCCAATGGGTTTCTACCAGTCCCATCACACCAATTTCAGCACACTACACCAAGTGTAGCAGCACTCACCTGCATTTACCTTCTAATGAAGGAATTAAACTCTAGGAAAACAGTGAAGACGGCAACCTGAAGACTGGCAAGCCATCCATCACCTCGGTGGAGGATGGCAGCCGTCCTCGCACCCAGTTTTGTGCCGCAAACATTTTTTGACACCTGAGCTCCTCACAACTAGCGAGGTGTTTCGGCAAAGCCTTTCTGCCATGCCACCCACCCGGCTGCTCAGCCCTGCGGACAGGCACCTTGCAATGTCTCCCTGCGGACACCAGCGGGGCAACTCAGCCCTAGGGCTCTCAGCATCCCGGCGGGGTCACCCTCTCACCACTTGCTTTGGCAGGAGAGGTTCAGGCGAGGGGTGGAGGCCGGGACCCGACGAGCCGAGGGATGCCCCGAGCATCCCGCGGGGTTGGCGCTGCTTGTGACTAAGCACGCCCGCGGCCCTCAGCGGCCCCAGCAGCCGGGCTGCCCGGGGGCAGCCCCAGGAGACGGGACCCGACCCCTGCCACCCCGGGGGACCCCCATGAGGGTCCCCAACCCCCTCCCCGGGTCCTTCTCGCCGCCGCCCAGCCCCAGGCCCCCCTCTCCCACCGCCTACCGCTGCCGTCCTTGAAGCGGGGGGGCGGCACGTCTCGCAGCGACCGCGTCCAGCCCCCCTTCTGGGCGCCTTCCTCCTCCTCCTCCTCTTCCTCCTCCTCCATGGGGCCGGGGCCGCCCGGCATCGTCCCCCCCCCGCCTCCAGCCTGCCGCTGCCGCCGCCGCTCCGCCGGCCTGGGTGCTCGGCGCCGGGCCGCCCTGCCCCGCGGGGACTGCCCCCCGCCTTCCTCCTCCTCCTCCTCTTCCTCGCCGCCGTCCTCATCGTCCTGGGAGGAGGCGGCGGAGCGGGAGTCGGCCGAGGTGCTGTAGAAGGGGTTGCCGCTGCTGTCCTGGCCCGACTCCCCGAAGACGTCGTCGGAGATCTGCAGGCTCTCGTAGCGGGAGCGGGCGGCCTCCAGCAGCGACAGCGCCTTCCTGCGCGCCGCCCCGCCGCCGCCGCCGCCCTCCGCCATCATCTCGGCCGCTGCCAGCAGCCGCCCGCGCTCCCCTCGGCCCGGCTCGGCCGGGTCCTGCGGCCGCAGGCAGCAGCCCAGCAGCTGCAGGGGCTCGGGCACGGCGGAGGGCAAGCAGCGAGCGGGGGCAGCCCCGCCACTGCTGCCACTGCCACCACCGCCGCCGCCGCCACCGAGCCCTGCCTCCCGCTCCCGCCCGCACCACCCGCCCCTGTGCGTGTGCAGGGACATGGGGGGAAGGAGCCAGCTCAACATCTCCAAGTACCACATCCAGCCAATTACCGCGGCACTCCGCGCACGGGAGGTGGGGTTATATGGGCCAGCGCCGGCCGCCCACGGGCCGCCCCGCCGCCCGCCGCCGCTCCGCCCATTTAAAACCACAGCGCCGGGCTCGGGGCTGCCGCCGCCGCTGCGCCGCGCCGCCAGAAGGGGGGGATCCCCATCATCCCCATCATCCCCATCCCCCCCATCATCCCCATCCCCCCCATCATCCCCGTCCCCATCCCCATCCCCATCCTCATCCTCCCCATCCCCATATCCCCATTCACCATCCCCATCCCCATATCCCCATCCATCATCCCCATCCATCATCCCCATATCCTCATCCACCATCCCCATCCCCATATCCTCATCCATCATCCCCATATCCCCATCCACCATCCCCATATCCCCATCCCCACATCCCCATAATCCCATCCCTTCATCCCCATCCCTTCATCCCCATCCACTATCCCCATCCCCATCCGTCATCCCCATATCTCCATCCACCATCCACCATCCCCATATCCCCACCCCTTCATCCCCATCCCCACATCCCCATCCCTCACTCCCATATCCCCATCCCCGTCCCCGCCCCGTCCCGCCCCGTCCCGGAGCTGTCCGCTCGCCCGCGGTGCTGAAGGCGGCCCCAGCACCCGTGGCTGACCCTAAAAGCACGGTGGTGGCGAGGCATCAGCGAGGGAAGGGCTGTGCCGGTTAAACACGGCTCCCGAGGGCAACCTAAGGGTTTGTTAAAGCAGCCGAAGTGTCTGGTTATGCACAAGTCAGAACGGTGTGTCTGATGTTAGGGTAATGTTTGAAATCCCCAATCAAGGTTTATTATCATTACTATTGGCTTCCCGCTGTGCTGGTTACTGTACAAACGCTCATTAAGAAGACAGTCCCTGCCTTCCCTCTCACCGACAGCCCACCCTTTCGCAGCACTGCTCTCAAAATAAACATCCATTGGATTCTGTGGAATGGTTGCGTTCAACTGGGGTGGAGGACACACACATATAATTTGCATTTTTTGATGCAATTCTTTGGTGTAGGTTATTCAGAAAATCTGTCAGCGTTACAGATTTGGCAAATTTTATAACACTGAATCTTTCTGTCTTTTAAAAATGAAGATTATGTCCTTCCAATGATTCTCAAGGACTCTAGCACAACCTAGGAGATGATAAAAGTTGGGATGTATAAGTATTTAAAAATTCAATCTTATGTTCTATTCAGATGTTTTTAAATTGCCATGACATCATTAAAACTTTAGGGTTCTGTATAGCGCGTACAGCCAAGTCCAGAGAAAAGAATCCATCTTTTGAGCACCTTTAAGCAAATAGAAAAGCCCAGTGCAATCTGAGGTGTGAGATTTAAGCCATATTTCTACTTCTGAAAAATCTCAAAAATGTCTTATTGATTATATTAAAAAATTATTAAGTTTATATACAAATGGATTTTATGGATTTTTTTTTTTTTTTTTTTTTTTTTTTTTTTTTTTAACTGCAGGATCTGCCAACTTAGCCTGTAATGTGGGTTCTTCTCATCTCTGGTCAACAGAAATCATAGCTCTGTAGGCCAACCTGCCCTTTTAATCACATCTATGCTACCCTGTTGTCTTCAGAATACCTATAGCAAATTATCATTTGAAGACAATGAGGTTGCAAATCTGCCACTGGAGGCATAACTGGACTGGCAGAATTGTTCTTGCTGGTATCGACAAGTGACCAGTTTGAGCCTCATGAGTCCATTTGGACTGGCAAGTAGAAAACAACAGATTACTTTTTCCAAATGTTGTCTGTTTCGTATGCAGTACCCATGAAACAAACAAAATGCAACAAAAAAAGTGGTGCACTCTGATGACCTTTTCACACAATGATTTTTAAGGAAAAAAATATAATTAAAGGTCTTGACAGGTGTTTGTTGGTTTTTTTTTTTGTTTGTTTGTTTGTTTGTTTTTGTTTGTTTGTTTGTTTGTTTTTTGGTACTAGAGACATGGATGGACCTCTCCATCCAGGTGAACTCATCTCTGCATGCAGGTTTTATGAGTGTGCCCTTGGACATTGAAATGTCTATAGTGTTTCTATTTTTTCAGTAAAACACAGCAGCAAGAAGGACTGCTCTGAAGACCAGGACAGAAAAAGAAGGCTTGCCAGGATGGGCTCCCAGTGGAAGAATTAATGAGAACAGTCCAGAGACCAAAGAAACCCACACAGATTTTCACAACTGCTGGTTGCAGCAAAGACAATTTCCCCCACTTCCAGCACACTTCACTCCAAGTTCTCATTACAGCTGGTTGAGGCACACTGCCATGACTTTCACTCCTACTGGCATGCCAGATGCCACAATTTCAGCTTTCATTTTTTGAAGAGAATGCTGGAAACAATAACTCTGGGACCAGACAGCTACACCAATAGGGAGCAGCAGGACTGACCCTTGCAGTTACCAATCCAACACAACTTTTTAAAGACGGAGTCTTCTGCCATATATGTGCACCTTTTATTGGTGAAAGTTTCCCCTCTTTCAGCCTCATCTATAGCTGTTCTGCCTGTCTCACAAGCAGAGAGACTGCTTTGAGTTTTTCATGAATGCACAGAAGGGTAAGATCACTTTTTTGAGAGAGGACCATAGAGGGTCACACAAGGGCTCTACGCATAGGATTTTAGCTTGCATTATTTGCTGTAACACATAGCTGTTTGAGTAGTTGTCCTGGTTTCAGTTAGAACAGAATTAATTTTCTTCCTAGTAGCTGGTGGAATGCTGTGTTTTGGCTTAGGATGAGAAGAGTGCTGATAACACCCCGATGGTTTAACTGTTGCAGAGCAGTGCTTATACCAAGCCAAGGACATCTCAGCCTTTTGCTCTCTCCTGCCAACAGGCAGGCTGGGGGTGCAGTAAGAGCTGGGTCTGTCCCCTGTTCTAACTGAAACCAGGACAGTAGTCTTCTCAGAGCAGCTGTATAAACTGCTGGCTGGATTGCCATAACCCAAAATAAGGGTTCTAGATTGTGAAAGTTGCTGCATATCAAATGCTAATAGTCTTTTGATGAAAAATAATTATAGAGAGGCAAAGAGAGGAAAGGTGATTCTAATAACGTTCTCATCAGGTTGCAGGGTTTTGTGAACAGTCAAGAAAACAGTCACCAGCTTGTTGGTTGAAAGAACAAATTATATAAACCTAATGGGACATTATACATATAGACGTGTTTTCTCCTTAATCACTTGCACTTGTGTTTAGCTGCTAGAAAACATTACTACAGTAAACTGACTTTTGTATCCATGACAACCTGTGGATCCACTTTTAATTTGTCTGCAGAGAAAATGCTGGGATTTTTTTTCCTTGAAGTTTTCTATTTTTATTGCAATAGCAATGGTGCCTTCTATGTGCTCCTTCTGATCATGCCAGCTTTCAAGGGTAAGACCATGATAGGCCTGAGCCTCTCTCATCTTGTGCAGTAGGTCGTCAAAGTGCCTGACACTTCATTTGCAGATCCAGTGGCCAGCTGTCAGTGGCTGATTCCTTAAATCATCTTTCAAACAAATTATAAAATATGTTGAAGAAGTGGCATGGTGGGTCACATCATGCATAGCAGAGCAGAGTCAGCACAAGCAGTCAGATGGTTCTCTGTCCTCAGTTTGCACAGTTTCAAGTTTTTTACTGCTTCTACTACAGCTGAAGGTAGAATAACCCCATTGCCCTGACCAGTGTGTTCCACACTGGGAGCAGGATTGAGCCCTTATTTCCTTAGGTTGCAAAGGAAGAGCACTTCAATCTAACATTTGGCTGCTGTAGTGATACTGTAGGTCTCATCAATTGACTATGGGCTGTCTGAAGAGCTCTTGCTGAGAAATTGAACCACTGAAAGATGGCAAATCACAGGTTTCTAACTCCTTTCCACAAACTACTTTCGTTTACAGTGTTGAAGACAGCTAGAAATATATCAGGGTTTTTCTTGTACTATTATTCCATGTGTATCAAGAGGTGGTTATCTTTCACTGAAAATATACATACTACAAAAAAAGGATTGTGAGCTAGTCTGAACAGGCCTGTTAATCCTAAGGTGGTGAGTTTTAAAATAGAATAAGAAAAGTGATGCCTTGAGCCAGTAGTAGAAAATCCCATATTTCTGATTTTTCAGTACCTTGCTCTTTGTAGTTAGACATCAAGCTCTTGGAGGAAGGGTCTTGTACTGTGTTTGCACTACTTCATGCTGTTAAAGCTTGGCTCAGATCCAAGAAAACATTGACATTTCTATCTCCTATCTAAGCTTTCTTACTTCCTATTGATTTCATAGAGTTAGTAGACCTAAGCCCCAGTGTGTACCTGGATCCTTTCACAGCAAAAATTCACCAAGTTGGAATAATATTTAATCAGTTCACCAATTTATTATTTTCTAACCTCTTTACTGCAAGCACAGCCCAGAATATGAATTTCAAGCTGTCTTCCATCTCAATGCCCTCCTTAAAGTAATCTGTACAGTTGATACTTTACACAAGGGTAGATTTCTTCATCAAGTATCAGGTGAAATAGACTCCATTTCCCTCTTCTAATATTGTTTTGCATCAGGTGAACAGGAAAACTCAAGAAAAAGGCTTCATCAGAACTGGAAACTGTGATGACTTGGAAAAACAGAAGATAAAAACTTTGAGTTCAAAAGTAGTGGTTTTACCCAGCCAGTTCTCTGACAACAAACACATTACAGCTGTAAATATGGAGCTGGCACACTGTTTCCTCCCAGACCCCAGAGAAAAGGCAGTAAGGGGCTGTCTTGTCCTTGCAAGAAATCATGCATTAGGCTGTTTCTCAGCACATCACCACATGATATCTAGTTTACTCTCACCTCACAGGAAAGAAAACTATGCAACCACAACAGGTAATGTCACATCCCTCTCCATGCTCTGTTATAAAGGCTTCATATTACGTGACTGGCTGCATGGCATGGGGAAAAGCAGCTCTGTAGGGGTTGTTTTCCACTGTATTGCCCTGCGAAATACAGATCCTCCATTTTGGGAGGTATAGCACAGCTTCTTTTCCTCCTTACAGAAGTTTCTTTTGAACTCCTTAGGTAGTTGTAGCATATGAGATGTTGGCAGCAATAGCAACGGTTGTCTAGATATTTTCTTTTCATTCTTAGGTTCTCAAATTATAGGTAGTGTCTGAACCCTCTGCTTCTTGGATTGAAAGAAATTTTACATTGCCTAAACATGATGATAACTCAAAGCTCAAGGAAATAAAGCAGGTTGCTCTTTTCAAGAAAGAGAGAGGGAACAAATATATTTTACTACAATATAAAAGGGAGAGGTGATTTTTGACAGTTCTAACAATGAAACAAGGTGAGGGTTGAAATTTAAAACTTAGCAGAGAAATTTGAGTATTTTGGTGATAAATCCTTTTGATTTACTGGGCTTAATAGCCTTCAAAAATCATGTTTTGTGCATACATGGTACATTTTTAGCAAAAGCTATTTTATAAACAACCCTCACCTAAGCTCCAAAGGGAAAGATAAGGTGTGTTGCTCAGGCATGCATGGAAGATTAGTGGTTTCATCAATAATTTATGGAGGGTCCATAGAGTATGCTGCAACTGTCTGCAGAAGCCCTGTCTTACTCTCCTTGCTTTCTGGTGCGTACGTGGATCAGAAATTATATCTAGCAGGCCAGAAGCACAGAACTGTGCTGTCTTTTTTAAAAAATCAAATGCTGAGCTCTCTAATGCACTTTTTTTTTTTTTTTTTTTTTTTTCCCAGTTGAAAACCACACCTGTTTGGAAAGCACTTTTTGAAGGACTGACCTCATGCACACACTTCATAGTAAGAGCAGATCCAGTAAGGCAGAGCCCCACATGATCTCTGTTAAAGGCTGGAGTCATTAAGCCAATGCCCTATGACAGTCTGTGTGTCCCATAGTGTAATTCACATCCAGCTTTTGATCAAGATGGGAATGGAACCTAGAGAGGACCTGGGACTGGGAGTGTGATAGCACCTGGAATCTCTTTATTTAGCTAGTTATTTCTATTATAACACACTACAGAATCAATAAGTTGTGATAGCATGATCACTCGTTACTATGTAAATAACACATCAAAACTTGCCCGCATTTCTACCACCTACAACCCTTTTTGCCACAAATATTTTTGTCTCTTATCTTTTTTCAGAGAAACCCATGCTGTAGCAATGCATGAAGGAGATGACTAGAGAACAGGATCCCACCCAAGCTGGCTCGTAGTTTGGTATCTTGCACAGTTTTCACTTTACCATGACTATCCTTGATTTCCAAGTTCACCTTCTTGAACCCTTCCTGGAGGGATGCTTCAGCTGCAAACACAGGTGCCTGCCTGGCTGAGTGAATGGATACTGCCATATGCTATTTGCTCTACAGGCTACATCATGGTCTACTCTTTCTGTGGCAACTCAAGTTGGAGGCTTATCCAGCTGCAGAATTCACTCATTTGCTTCATCTTCAGCTTGTAAATTTACCTTTCCAATATAAAACTAGAGTGATAATATTACTAAATAGTAAAAACATTAAGCATTGATTTTTTTTTTTATATTTAGTGGTTAGTTAATAACCTTATCAATATTATAAATAAATGAATAACTTCTAGAATAACATCATAAAATAAGTAAAGATCAAGGTTGCCCTAACATAATGAATACTCTTGGAGGTACAATGTATAGCCTGTAACTGGGTAGGAGAGCAAGAATACCCCAAAACAGTTCTTCAAATTGTCTGTCCACCTACCAATATTTTCTTTTTGTCTGCTGAAACAATTTCTGGTTTTTAGCCCTTTTTTCTAAGACACCTTCTGAAACCACCAGGAAATAAAGTATCCCATCTGTTAACTGCCAGGATGCTTTGATTACTATTACCTAAACAGGCTTCAATCTGTCAACAGTCTATGCTAAACCTTCTCATACGAGATTATCTCTTTTTTTTTTTTTCCTCTTTTGTGCAGTAACTTATCAGACAATTATAATTCTATTGAAATTGGTTCTCCTTGCAAAGCACTGTAGGCTAATGAATTATACTTAGACCAACACTGTTGTATTTCATCAGATACCAAACTGATTAATTTATATTTTAGTCAAAAGCATCCATCTTGGTTTCATTTTTTAGGGGATTCGACTTCTCTGCAGAGAAAAGAAAAAGAAGCTGAAAAAGCAAAATATGCTCTGTACAGGGTGATTTGGATTGCTTAAGGATCTGAAATGGAATCACATCTTCCCACAAAAAAAGGAATAATGTTAGTTATAGAGCATGGCAGATGGCTGTTTGTCACCATTAGATTTGGAGTGTTTACCCACTTTGTTTAATCAATGTAGCCATGAGTGAGACCAGCTCCTAGTTGCCTCCTGGAAAAGAAGTCTTTCAGAAGTCAAAATCTGATCATAGAAGGGAGCAATACTGAAAATGAGGGAAGGGAGAGGGTGAAAGAGAGAGAGACTATTTTCATTAACAAAAATAATTGTTAATCTAAAAAATACTTTCTGCTTGACATTTCGCCCTGTAGGAGAAAATTCATTTTTCCATGCAAAGGCTGGAAGTTCAACCATCACAATACACATAGGCTTTGCTCTTGATGATAACTGAACATCTGCAGCAGTGGATGAAATGCACAAATACTTTCCTGGCTCTCAAGATTTGGCCCATCAAATGATCCTTTCAGAGCACATCAATGACTGTTAGCTCGACACATTATGAATTTCTATTCCGAGATACACCAACAGAAACTACCAATTCCAGAAGCTGTAGTCTCAAATAGCTTTCATTGTTGTTAGAAATAGGATATTTAAAAGATATCTGGAAAAAATGTTCATCAGCCTCCATCAGAAATTGTTTATTCACTTGCTAGTAGTTCTCCAAGTACACATTGAGGATTTGAAAGAGGAACATTTCCAAGGCACATTGTCAAGATAAAAATCTGATTTCTTGATACTGCAAAAAGAAGAAAATGATCAACTGAAATGCATTTATTAGAAGTCCCCTCTATATGTTGCTGAAAATTGCTTAAAGTTACAGAAATATTCACCATGTTGTGTGTTAAATCGCACTGTCTTCACCCAGACATTGATTGGGGGACCTGACCTGATCCAGGGAATAAGCACCGCGCACTTGAAGTTGGAGCACCAAGTTTCTCAGAGAAACCCTTTTTTCCCTCCTTTTTTTTTTTTTTTTTTTTTTTTCCTTGCAACTCACATCCCTGTGCCTGTAGTGTCCTGGTAGACTTTCTATCCCTTTTTCTCACGTCCTCTCCATCATCACGTAGGTAAAACCACACGGGGGCACAGGCTGTGTATCCATTCTGTCATCTTCCTTACACAGAAAGTCCAGGTCTGGGGACAAAGCACCGCCCACTGGAAGTTGGAGCAACAAGTTTCTCACCAAACCTCTTTTCCCATTTTTTTTTCTTTTTCCCTGGCAACTCATGTTCCTGTGCCTGTAGTGTCCCAGTAGATTTTCCATCCCTTCTTCTCATGTCCTCTTCATGGAGACATTGGTAAAACCACAGGGTGGCACGGGCTGTGTACCCACTCTGTCATATTCCTTGAACAGAAGGATGCTTTCCCTAACACCTGATACAGACACTGGTTTGTGCAGTAAGATGCTGGGCTACAAAGAGGGTGGTCCTGGCCTACAAAGTGGTTCTTTTCAAGCCAGGGACCATTTCAGCAGCTTCCAAGCTAAAGAAACAGTTGACTGCTCTGTCATAAGGTGTTCCTGGTGAAAAATTTCAGGGACCACACCTGGGGACCACACCTGGGGACCACACAGCCCACAGTGAGGTGTTCCTCTAGATCCGGAAGTTTGAAGATGGCTGGAAAAGCCACCTGAGTGGTTAGAAAGCTACCTGGTAGAGAAGGACCTGGGAGTATTGGTGGATAGTCAGCTGAAGACGAGCCAGCAGTGTGCTCAGGTGGCCAAGAAAGCCAACAGCATCCTGGCTTGTAGAAGAAACAGTGTGGCCAGCAGGGCTAGGGAAGTGATTGTCCCCCTGTACTTGGCTCTGGTGAGGCCACACCTTGAGTACTGTGTTCAGTTTTTGGCCCCTCACTACAAGAAAGATAGCGAGGGGCTCCAGTGAATCCAGAGAAGGGCAACGAAGCTGGTGAGGGATCTGGAGAACAAGTCCTACGAGGAGCAGCTGAGGGAGAAGAGGAGGCTCAGGGGCAACCTTATCACACTTTATAGGTATCTTAAAGGAGGCTGTGGCGAGGTGGGGGTTGGTCTGTTCTCCCATGTGCCTGGCGACAGGATGATGAGGAATGGGCTAAAGTTGCACCAAGAGAGGTTTAGGTTGGATATTAGGAAGAACTTCTTTAGTGGAAGTGTTGTTAGACATTGGAATAGGCTGCCCATGGAAGTGGTGGAGTCACCATCCCAGGAGGTCTTTAAAAGCCATTTAGATTTAAAGCTTAGTGATATGGTTTAGTGGAGGACTTGTTATTGTTAGGTCAGAGGTTGGACTAGATGATCTTGGAGGTCTCTTCTAACCTAGGTGATTCTGTGATTCTGTGATTTTGTGATTCTATGAAAATGGGATGGAAAATCTACCTCGACCTTAGAGGCATGGGTATGTGAGTTGCAAAAGAAAACAACTGGGAAAAAGGGGTTCTCTGAAAACCTTGCTGCTCCAACTTCCAGCAGGCAGTCATTTAGACACATAAATGAAGATTCTGACCAGGACTAGAGGGGCCCTGCCTCCAACCAGAGGGGGGAAATGGACAATCGAGTTTATTGGACTGTGTGGATTCGATGGCCTGGCACGTCAGATGCAGAGAAATATAAGGATTTAGTAGACACCGGTGCACAGTGTACTGTAATGCCATCAAGCTATAAAGGGCCAGAACCCATCTGTATTTATGGCGTGATGGGGAGATCCCAGCAGTTAACTGCATTGGAGGCTGAAGTGAGTCTAACTGGGAACGAGTGGCAAAAGCACCGTATATCTGACTGGCCCAGATGCTCTGTGCATCCTTGGCATAGAATATCTTAGAAGAGGATATTTCAAGAACCCAAAAGGGTTCTGGTGGGCTTTTGGCATAGCTGCCTTAGAGACAGAGGGCATTAAACAATTATCTACCTTGCCCAGTCTCTTGGAGGACCCTTCTGTTGTGGGGTTGCTGAGAGTCAAAGAACAGCAGGTGCCAGTCGCTACCACAGCTGTGCACCAGCGGCAATATCGCACTAACCGAGACTCCCTGATTCCCATCCATAAGCTAATTCGTCAATTGGAGAGCCAAGGAGTGATCAGCAAGACTCATTCACCTTTCAATAGTCCCATATGGCCAGTGCGAAAATCCAATGGTGAGTGGAGGCTAACGGTGGACTATCGTGGCCTGAACGAAGTGACGCCACCACTGAGTGCTGCAGTGCCGGACATGCTGGAACTTCAGTACGAACTGGAATCGAAGGCAGCCAAGTTGTATGCCACAATTGATATCGCTAATGCATTTTTCTCCTTCCTTCTAGCAGCAGAGTGCAGGCCACAGTTTGCTTTCACTTGGAGGGGAGTCCAGTACACCTAGAATCAGTTGCTCCAGGGGTGGAAAGACAGCCCTACCACTTGCCATGGAGAGATCCAGTCTGTGCTGGAGCAGGGGGAAGCTCCTGAACACCTGCAGTACATCAATGACATTATTGTGTGGGGTGACATAACACCACAGGCCATCAAGGTAGAGATGCAACATACAGATGGGCTCATGATCGAGGGGTGGACCTGACCATGGACACTATAGCACAGGTTATTCATGATTGTGAAACATGCTGCAGTCAAGCAAGCCAAACGGTCAAAGCCTCTTTGGTATGGAGGACGATGACTGAAATATAAATATGGAGAGGCCTGGCAGATTGATTACATCACACTCCCTCAAACTCGCAATGGCAAGCGCCACGTACTTACAATGGTGGAAGCAACCACCGGATGGCTGGAAACATATCCTGTGCCTCATGCCACCGCCCGGAACACTATCCTGGGCCTTGAAAAGCAAGTCCTATGGCAACATGGCACCCCAGAAAGAATAGAGTCAGACAATGGGACTCATTTCCGAAACAACCTTATAGACACTTGGGCCAAAGAACATGGTATTGAGTGTGTGTATCACATGCCCTGTCATGCACCAGCCTCCGGGAACATAGAATGATACAATGGACTGTTAAAGACTACACTGAAAGCAATAGGTGCTGGGACATTCAAAAAATACGCATTTGGCAAAGGCTGCCTGGTTAGTCAATACTAGGGGATCTGCCAAACAAACTGGACCTGCCCAGTCAAACCTGTTACATACTGTAGAAGGGGATAAAGTTCCTGCAGTGCATGTAAGAAACGTGCTGGGTAAAATAGTCTGGGCTACTTCTGCCTCAGGAAAAGGCAAACCTATTCGTGGGATTGCTTTTGCTCAGGGACCTGGATGCACTTAGTGGGTAATGCAAAAGAACGGAGAGGTCCAGTGTGTACCTCAAGGGGATTTAATACTGGGTGAGAATAGCCATGAGTTGAATTGTATTATATTAATTATTATATAATACTGTATGTCATTACTGCCATGATTGCTATATACCATAGACGAAAATAGTGATTAATTAGAATGTATTGGAAAGAGTGTAACCTGAGCATGGCATAAACAGTATGGAATAAGTGCTGGATATATGGCCTGGTTTCAGTTATGATAGAGTTAATTTTCTTCCTAGTAGCTGTTAGGGTGCTATGTTTTGGATTAGGATGAAAAGAGTGCTGATAATATGCTGATGTTTTAATTGTTGCAGAGCAGTGCTTATACCAAGGCAAGGACTTTTCAGCTTCTCACTCTGTCCTGCCAGCAGGCAGGCTGGTGGTGCAGCAGGGGCTGGGAGGGGACAAACCCAGGAAAGCTGACCCAAACTGGCCAGAGGGGTATTCCGTACCATATGGGGTCATGCTGAGCAATATATATGGGGGTGGCTAGCTGGAGGGGGGGGTTGGCTGCTTGGGGATAGGCTGGGCATCAGTCAACAGGTAGTGAGCAATTGCATTGTGCATCACTTGTTCCATACACATTATTGTTATTGTTATTAATAATAATAATAATATTCTCCTGTCTTACTAAACTGTCTTTATCTCAACTCACAAGCTTCACATTCCCGTTTCTCTCCCCCATTCCAGAGAGGGGGGAGGGAGGGCGAGCGAAAGGTTGTGTGGTGTTTAGCTGCCAGCCAGGTTAAACCACAACAAAACAGCAGAATGTTCAGGGAACAGTTCATAGACACTGCTGTAAATCTGACAGTGCTTCACATCCTGGTCTGCTCACTTTCAGATGGGAAAACACAGTGTATAAAGAAAGGCACCAGATCTCCATTAAATTCTGAAGTGACATTGATATTTGCTAAACACTTTACTATTAGGCTTTCAAAATCGCTCTGTAAGAGAGAGAGTGAAGTAAAAAAGTAAAGAGAAAGAAGGGAAAGCTTTCTGAATGCCAATTTAGTTACTGAAGCTTAAAATAAATATTATGCAAAATATTCTAGCTGCATGCTGTAAAGCCACTCATTTGTTCAGTGCATTACCCACTTACTCTTCCTCACGTGGGTCACCTGCCTTTTCAAAGCTCTTAATGCGTAAAATTAATCCCTGGAGGAGATTACACAAATAAGCTATGGAAATACAGCAATGATCTCCTGATTTACACAACATTTGCATCTTTCTTCATTTTCTTCATTGTAAACAACTGTTGCTTGCTTCTCTGGGAAGACTGCCATCATTGATGAGAGCCTCTTTCATAGTCCCTAGGCTGAAGACACACTGGCTCTCTGGATTTTACTGATACACAGCCCTGAATCAGCCTCCTTTATCTCATTTGGCCTATCCATCTCATCAGGATGAGCAAGAATTTTTGTCACTGATTTAACTAAGCATAGATTTGCAGACTACATCTTCCTTGTAAGGTCCCCCTGACTGATTTCTGGATTTTACGTGTCTTTTCCCACAGTGGCTTATCATTTTTGCCAAATTATTTTCCCCTACATGTTCAAAATATAGAATCTAAATTAAAAATTAATTTAGATTAATTTAGATACACTGACTGGCATCTATTTGGGAAGTGATAAGGAATAAGCACATTATCTTTAACTGACTTTACAAACATACATTTATGTCAATAAAAAAAAAATATATGGGGGGGGGTAGCTATTACTCTTAGAAGAAAATCATTGCATGGCTTTATTTTCATTCTAGTCATTCTCATTTCTGGATTGCTGCACTTATGAAGGAAACATTCTCTTCTGACCACAATTTCTTACACACTGAAGAGAGGAAATCATGTTGCTCTGTAGACGAAGACTTCACAAGCTTATCCTTCTCACAGGTAAGGACTGAATAACCACCAGGCCACCAAGAAATGTCACGGGCATGCTGTTATCCTCGTGATGAAGCTATAGTCCCTGTTGCTTCTCTCCTTTATCCACCTGCCCTTGTGGGTCTCTGATTTCCTAACGCTTAACCTACGCCATTGCCTTCCAGATAGAAATCAATATCTAGTACATCATATGTACTAAAGTCTCAGTTACTGCTACTAGGTGTCTTCTCTGGCCTCTGCCTTCTTCAGGAAAACTTCTCAACCTCTTATGTATCCTGGCCATCTTCAACAACATCAATATCTACTAACAAGGTGGTACCTCAGGCAAATACTGCCAGAAGTATGCCCTGCTCCCAAAGACCATTACTCTTAGCAGTATTTAAAGATTGGTATGTAAATTACATTTCTCTAGAGCCTTGAACTTGTTAGTAGAATAGACATTGGCTGCAGGCAGCTGCAGCACAAGTCAAACCAATTTATTTAGTGTAGATTAATAATTTGATACAATTATTTTCTAAGGACACTTACTAGGGTTATTTTAGAATGTTCAGTCATTTCACAGTCTTAAATGTGCTCTATGATGAATGTAGCTGGATTTATACTTCTAAGTCAGTTTTGTTTCATTTCAGCTTCTTATTCTAAGCAGATGCTCTACAAAGATGAACAGAGGTCAAATCATCAGCTGTTGGCTGTAATGCTGTCCCCTTTCTGCTAGTTCAGTGAGCTCAAATCCCATAAATCTTCTTGATCTTGAAATACACAAAAGCAGATTGGAAACTTAAAAGAAAAAACTGAGCATTTAGCTGCCTCAGAAATGTCTTTCCAAATATGCATTCTGCAAGATTTATCTTGCAAAGCTTGTTAACAGATCTGTTCAGTAATGGGCATCTTCTGACTGGTGATTAAGTAAAGCGACATTGATTCCACTGAGAGAGAATAAGTAAAGGCTACCGATAAAATATCTGAGCCTGTATTTGCACTTCTTCAGAAATGAGGTCATATACCTGAATTTATACAATTGTGGAAAATATACTCATGTTTTAAGGTACATCTGGCTACTCCGTCATCACATAAACATTCAATACCATTTGCAATATCCATGGTATTGCAATCGATGGTTGCTTGTTCACAAGGAAATGTGTTTGTGGCAGGCATTAGGTGATATAAACCAACAGGTTAGGCCTGATAACCTGGGGCTCTAACTGTCTGTTTCAATAATATTCATCCCTATTAGCCTTTTCTGGCCTTAAGATGTATGCTGATCATGTTTAGGAAGCTCCTTACTTGTTTGTGCTTGTGTCTGCAGTTTTCCAGCTCATCCATCTCATGCACAGACTTAGAAGAAGCCCAGAGATGCAGGCTCACCACGGCAGGCCTGCACTCTGCCGAGGCACAGCCTGCGCTCAGACAGCCACCAACAAGACCCATCTTATCAGTGCTGCTTTCTCCTTCAGAAGGGCTCTGCCATATTAGCTCAGGAAGGATCTTCAGATGCAGCAGAGGGCTGGCTGCTGGCTGGAGAGTTTTTTCCAGCAGTGCCAGCCAGCTCCAAGTGACTGGATGTATGCCCATCATGTTAATTAAGAGATCACTGCTGTTACTGGGTGACGAGTATGTGTCAGATTGCTCGACAGAGTGCCAGACGCTGTGCCCAGATGCCACATGAACGTCTTGTAACAAAACAGGAGATGGGCCACGTCTGGGGGCCCTCCATGGGAAGCATTCTCCTTTGGCATGAGTGTGGAGTCTCCCTTTTGTGAAGGCCCTGCTGAGGAGGGTTTCAGATGTCTCCAGCACTATCTTAACTTTTTCTGCATTGACTCAGAAACAAAACTCATTCCATTGATTAATGCTGAATGCACAGTTCACCCATCCATCTTTTTTTTTCTGTCTCTTATTTTAGTTTTCCTATTGATCTCTGCCACCACAAGAAAATCTGTGAGATGTGGGCACAATATAATGAAGCTGGAAGAAGTGACATTTCTTTGTCCCTGAAGGCATTCTCAGCAACCTGCAAAAGTTAAAAAAGGATGCCACATTTTAAAATCAGGTTATGTTTCAGTTCAGGTTATGACACACACAGTCAATGTATAAGGCTAATCGAGATGCCTTTCCAGGATGACTCAACGCCCAGGAATCCCTGTGAAAGAGGTGGAGGACATGGGACATTTACAGCAGGAAAGGTGACCTGTTGGAGGAGACGTGTTGGAGGAAGAGACCAAAAGACAAAGGGTCCCACCCAGAGCGAAGGAAATGAAATAAGACTGTTAATGTTAAGGTAGATCAAAAGTCTCTCTTGCCCACATCCTCTCCCTGTCAAGGTCTATACGCAGACACTTAGAAGAAAAGCCTAATGGGACAGTGCCCTGATGCTACCAGTTAGCCCTTAGCCTTGAGCTCTCATCTGCTTAGCAACTTTCAGAGATGGATATTGTAACTATATCATCTCTGTCTAATGGCTTGGTAGGCTTTATTTCCAATGATTTTTCTAATTTTTTTTTTGAGCAGACTCATTCTTCTGGCTTTCTCAACACCCTTTACAACATGCTGTGGCAATGAATACCAGCTTAAGAGCAGTACGTAAAAACCGTTTGTTTATAACCTGTCACTTGATCGTTTCATTGCATGTCCCTCCATTCTCTCATTGTGTGAAGCAGTCAGTAATTATTCCTCATTCATTTTCTCTGTGGTGTTCATGATTTTATACTTTTTGTACCTTTTCTAGTTTTATGTTTTAATGTTTGATTAATCAAAAACACATGAAGTTTTCAATGTGTGAGCTTGTTGCAGATTTTTGCAATGGCCTATTATTTCCCGCCCCCCCCTCCCCCCCCCCCCCCCCGCCGTATTCCTTTCTCATTAGTTTTAACTTTTCATTTTCCTTCTTCACCAATGCTGAAAATTGAATGGATGTTTTCAAGAATTACCTAGAAAAATCCAGGTTCTCTTTCATGAATAATAATTGCTTTATGGAACATAACAAGATGCAGAACTTTAGAACTGAGGTGTTTTTATCTAATGTAAAAACAGAAATAAAAACTTGGAAAAGAAAACAAGGATGCGTATATTTGTAAGAAGATGAATGATACAGACTCTTTTTCCTTAGCTCATTTTCAGAAACAAACAAACAAACAAACAAAACAAAAAAAAACAAACAAAAAACAGGTAGCTGAATGAAAGAAAGCTACAGAGAAGCAAATCACACTGTCAGAGATAAGAGATGATCAAGATGTGGACCATACAACCCTACTCGTCACATTCAGATGAAGCAGGCATTATCGATGAGGAATAACAACATATAGTGCAATTCCTGGTGAAGGCAGATGGTAAACTTGTGATGATGATGGAAACTCAGTGGAAACGGGAGGAGAAGAAAAGGTTAGAGAAGAAATGATCTAGCTGTTTGGCACACAAATGCACCAGGGACCACCCATCAGAGGGGCCCAGGTGCAGTGTAGGAAGACAAGGGAAGCAAGAGGTGAGTGTTGGCCAGCAGGATAAACAGTCTCATTCTAGCCATCGTACTGCTGCCTGTACTAACTGCAAAATACCAATGAAGAGAAATACAAAACTAGAAGACTAGTCCCAAGTTCCTTTTCTGGTATTTTTCAAATTGTGAGAAGGTGAGATGAATGAGAATATATATACACACACACACACACACATATATATAATTTTCCACACATCTAGTGACAGCAAGTAGTTTACTTTTAATGTATTGGCTCTGTTAATGAGTTACATATGAATTTACAGCCATTATTGCCTTAAGAGGTTTCCAGCAGTTCTGTCCTACAATATTTCATGTGAAAATTCGTGTGCTCCAAGCATTATTACTCTTTATTGCACCTAAGGGATTGTAGTGCACATATGTTGGCTTTATCCTAGCAAAATAGTTTAATTGTTTCAGTCTCTTGCTGGGGCCGGTCCTCTTTAATATCTTCATCGATGATCTGGACGAGGGCATCGAGTGCACCCTCAGTAAGTTCGCAGATGACACCAAGTTAGGTGCGTGTGTCGATCTGCTTGAGGGTAGGAAAGCTCTGCAGGAGGATCTGGATAGGCTGCACCGATGGGCTGAGGTCAACTGCATGAAGTTCAACAAGGCCAAGTGCCGGGTCCTGCACCTGGGGCGCAATAACCCCAAGCAGAGCTACAGACTGGGAGAGGAATGGTTGGAGAGCTGCCAGGCAGAGAAGGACCTGGGAGTGATGGTGGATAGTCGGCTGAATATGAGCCAGCAGTGTGCTCAGGTGGCCAAGAAAGCCAACAGCATCCTGGCTTGTATCAGAAACAGTGTGACCAGCAGGGCTAGGGAGGTGATCGTCCCCCTGTACTCGGCTCTGGTGAGGCCGCACCTGGAGTGCTGTGTTCAGTTTTGGGCCCCTTGCTACAAGAAGGACATGGAGGTGCTCGAGCGAGTCCAGAGAAGGGCGACGAAGCTGGTGAGGGGCCTGGAGAACAAGTCCTACGAGGAGCGGCTGAGGGAGCTGGGCTTGTTCAGCCTGGAGAAGAGGAGGCTCAGGGGCGACCTTATCGCTCTTTATAGGTACCTCAAGGGAGGCTGTAGCGAGGTGGGGGTTGGCCTGTTCTCCCACGTGCCTGGTGACAGGACGAGGGGGAATGGGCTTAAGTTGAGCCAGGGGAGTTTTAGGTTAGATGTTAGGAAGAACTTCTTCACTGAAAGGGTTGTGAGGCACTGGAACAGGCTGCCCAGGGAAGTGGTGGAGTCACCATCCCTGGAAGTCTTCAAAAGACGTTTAGATGTAGAGCTTAGGGAAATGGTTTAGTGGGGACTGTTAGCGTTAGGTCAGAGGTTGGACTCGATGACCTTGAGGTCTCTTCCAACCTAGAAAATTCTGTGATTCTGAGATGACCATCAGTGAAAGTGATTTTTACACTTCTCTATTGACTCCATGAATATCTAGATAGTTAAATTAACCTGATTATCTCCAAAGTAATATAAAATGTTAACTCACTTGACTAGGAATAAGATGGAGACCAGACAATTTCTCCATATGCACAGTTTAAAATCTGTTTAATAATGGTAACATGCAGCTTCTTCCAAACAAAAGTAAACACTACAGTGATATCCACAATTGATGCAGAATTTCAGCAAGCTTCCCCAGGGAGTGGTGAGTATCTGATTTGTCCCATCACCTCACTAGAGGTATCAGAGATATCAGAGGTATCAGAGATATTTGGTATCTCTGATGGGGTGTTCCCTGGACACCAGAGACAGAAAATCCTAGGAGAGGAACCTATTGTGCCTTTCTGGCAATTTTCTGTCTTCCTGGTGAGAACAACAAGGACAACCCAGTGCACCTCGCTGACCAAGCACTGAGGAACACCAGCACTGCTCCACCACAGCAGTCCATGTGGCTGACCATGGCTGGGAGCTTCTCAGGCTGCAGCAGAGCTGCTCTCAGGACACTGATTGGAGGACTGGGCTGGTGTGTGTTCAGCTCTGCTGGTGCTGAGGCAACCAAAAAAGATGTTGGGTACAGGCTAAAGCATCCAACAAGCCTGGGTGTTTCACCTTCTCTTTCACAGTGCCCTGCCACCATGCTAGAGGTGGCATCTTCAGGCCCACATATACGTTGCTGTGCTGGATGTGTCTGGGCTAGCATCCACATTTAACTAATGCCATAGACAACGCTTCTGATACCTGGGAGCACTAGTCACATGCACATTAACTGGCTGTGAAACAGAAGAAAAAATCTGCCTCCATCTCCTCTGGTGCCTGGGGTCAGACTGTCTGTGTCTAGAACAAGCAGCTGTTTCCGCTTGCAAAAGCTCCACTACATGAACAGAGACCCTGGAGAAATTACAAAGTCCCCTGAGCCTCCACAGATTGCAATGCATAAAATAAAATGCTAGGGGAAGACTGAAGTTCAGGGCCTTCTTTTCCTCATGACAGCTCTGTTTCCACTTCGCTTGCTATTTGAATTCATGCCTTGGCTACTTTTAAAATCACCTCTTGCACAGCAACCTCTTCTCATATTCTGATTTCAGTCATCCCCTGAGGTAAATAAAAGCTGGTGGCTGCTGGTTTAGGAACCCACAACCCTAACTGATATCCCTGAAAGAGAGGAATTTGCCTTTTTATTCCATATGGATGCGCTGGGAAATCACAGTAGATTTCCCGGGAAGTCATGTCAAAGACTTCATATATGAAATCACATAATCTGGAATTGCTTTTTGGTGTGACTAAATTCTCTTCTACACCAACCCAGGGAAAAAATATCAAATCATACAAGAACTGTATTAATTTTATTTGGCACACTGACAGCTCTGACTTCATGTATGGAATTGAATAGGTATTTACTTCACAGATCCAAAAGGCATGGGCCAAATGATCACTGCTGTTAGTCCACTGAAGTAAATGGAATTAAAAGAGGGTGAATCATTTGTGAGAGCCTAACATAATTCATTAATTTGAAATATTTTTTTCATCTATTTGGTTGCAATGGTCAATATATTGTGGACAGGCTTTTTCGATTTGGGAGAATGTGATAAGGTCTGGAGTAACTCTATGCAGTGATTCCAGATGATGGCGTAGAAATGAACACAAACTTTTCTGGCTGCTGAAACAGGAGTCTTATTAGGCTTATTAGGCTGAGAGGAGGGATTAAAGGACCATCAGAGCATGGTAAGAATTATAATCTGTACAATGTAGGACAGTTAGAGAAACAGTCTGCCCTGGGATTGCCTCTGGGTTTACAAATGATAACTGAGGAATGGTAAAGCTAAAATGGCAAGGTTTGCAACTTGAAGGAAAAGCTCCGGACTATTAATCACAGGTGTCAGATGGACAGGATTAAGCGCAGAGACAGCTGCATAATGTGGGACTCATCCTACTTTAGTTTCCTTGTCCTGCCCAAGAAGCAAGAGACGATCAGGCAGCTCAGCTGAGACAGTCTGCATTTACTGCACTGTAGTCAGTCAGAAACAGAACTGGCTCCAGAGATTTTACACATCCTGTCTGAAGGAAAAAAAAGAAAAAAAAAAAAAAAGACAAACAAACAACAACGACGACAACAAAAACAAACATATTATCTTTGGTCTTTGTAAAGAATTTAAAGAGTTTGTCTCTATGTGACTTAAATCACCAGCTACCTTTTGTTTCACCTCCTAGCTGCGAGAAATGCACATCAATAAGGACAGAATGACATGAGGAGACCCCTGCAGGGGCTGGGTCAGATCATTAATTCTCAAAACACCCACTCCCCATTTCTTTGCACAACTGCTTTGCTCTCTCCCCACTCCTTATTATCCCCCTGCACACCATCCAGCACCCTTCCATCCTAGCTGGTGATAACAGTGCAGAGCAGGCAGACAGGAGCTGCCTGAGCAGAGTGGGAAGGAAGGAAAAGCACCACTCCTCAGGCTTGCTCGCTGTGCAGGCTGAGTAATTTTTCAGATACAGAGACACACACAAAAAAAAAGATAGTGGCGGCTCAGGAGACTGATTGTGCTTGACGTCTCTTTTTCATGCTCTAAATATTGCTAGGGATAGGGAGAAGGATTTTGTAGAATCAGAATAAAATACTTAAACATATTTAAATTCACCTAAATTCTGATTTTTTTTATTACTATTATTTTAGTTATATTTCATTTCAGTACAAAATGCAATCTCTTTTTAATACTTTGAATTGTCTGCCAAAAATATTCAATTTCTGACCGTTTTTTATCAGACATCCTTTCTGTGGATGTAGGGAGATTTTTGAAAAACTGCTTCCTTTAAATGCTGTCTTTACATTTGGGACCCTCAGCTGCTTGGGGGCCTTGGCTGGTGGCACAGAGGTCCCTTTTAGGCTGAAGCCATTTACAATAACCAAAGTTGTTACTATTTATTTTTAAAATAATTCGTGTATTTCTGACCTGTTTGACTTGCATATTTGTAATTTTGGAGTCTGGACTCAGACACATCTAATAATAAAGAGAGGTATAATAACATATACCTACAGCTGTTTCTATCCCTCATCAACAATGGTGATGTTTTCCACATTCCAAAGGTTCCCATATGCCACACAAGAAAAAATCAGGTTTTTAGTCCCTGGAGCCACCTCACCTTCTCAGCTAGTCCATTTTTATTTTTTTAATGACTTTTACTTCTGTTGAATCCCGTTTCCAATTTCACTACACCTAGACCCTTTCTTTTCTCTCCTTTTCTATGCCTATAATTGAAAATCAGAACTCCTTGCTTCTTCACTCAACTGCAAGAGAGCATGAAGGCTGAAGCTTAAAAGAATGGAAATTGAACTGCGAATAGATGGCTGTATATGGTCACTTTATTTAATAGAGTTTCAGCTTTTTAATAATCCACTGTGTGATTACAGAATTAAAGAGCAAGGAAAATCTGAAAAAAAAAAGCAAACAAAAATGATAGAGAACAATTACCAAAATGAAACAAACTAATGATGAATGATGCTTACTTTAAAACAATATTTTATTGAATTAGAAATAATTTGACCTATATTGGAAACTGAAGGAATTATAGTGATTGTACTGGGATAATGCCAGAAAGCAGCTTGGCTGCATTATTAAGCTTGAATGAATCAGCTTCGACTATGAAATGCATTGCTAAGTAGACAAGGATAGTAACAAATTATAGAAAAGAAAGTGAGGGAAGAGAGAGGACATTTTGTCACTGCATGGTATGTGTGCAAGCATTGATCATCTGTCTTGATGAGGACAGTCCAGGGAGGTGGGGAAATACCTGCATTCTCAGAAAACGAAATCAAACCTTGGCACAAGGCCATCATGATCGCATCTGATGGTATTAAAGCACAGGTAGCAGCCTGCAGTTCAGTATACTTAGCAGAATATTGGGGCTGGATCGAGGTCCTTTGGGAGAAGGCAGGTCCTTTTCACGTACAGGGATGGTCTCGTGCTGTGTCTGTTTTCCATCTTGCCAACAAGGCAAGCAGATCAATGTAGGCATTATTTATTACAGGTGCTGATAACGCAAATATACTGATGTTCATAACACAAAATAGAGTAGCATAAGGTGCCAGGGTGAGAAGGGCAATTATAAATGGAGATTAATTCAATCTTGGTTACGGCTTTCCTATGTCTGTGATGCTAATGGAGTTGCTCGGTTGTAACTAAAATTAGCTTTTAAGCCAAACAGTAAATGAAGACTACTTTGTGGTCTACAGCAGCAACATAAGCCTGTCATGTGTGTGTCTGTGTTTTAAGGCAAGTGTTCTCAGGTGCTAAACCAATAACCAAGGAAGAACACGCTCTCAGCAACCTCTTGCTTCTAGAAGACAGATGCATGTATGTAGGTACATGCAAACCATGTGGACTAGTCCTGGGGGCGTTTAATGTGCCAGTTACCACAGCATGAGGAAGTGACCTGATGCCACCTTGGAACAGAAGGTGGTTGAATGACACAAACCAACCCTCTAATTGCACAGATGGGGACACTCAACATCACAGAAAATAACTTGTTATTAATGGGCTACATTTAGTCAGTGAGAGGTCTTTTGGAGGCACTAAGCAGCATGTCTACAGATACTACTATTTAATAGCAGAATTTGAGGCTGGTTTTCAAGCTTTCAGCTGCAGAAATATCTGCTGTTAATTTTTGCTGCAGGGTTAGAACAGCCTATAGATTTCACACTGGAATTTTTAGACCTTTATTGTATGTTTATATGCTACAGGCCCATTCCCTTCTGTTAGGAATTCTCTCATGGGCTTGATTCACCATCTGTAATTTCCTTACGGTGCTGAACTTTAAGACATCAGTTTCTTTCACAATTTAAACATGCTTTTTATGCTTTTTTGAAAAAGAAAGAGAGAAAAACAAATGAATATATTACTCAGTGTTTTGAAACTTGTTTCTGTCTAACTTACGCACTAGATGTAGATCAATTTTCCCAAACTTTTTTTAGGAAAAATAAAGCAAACAATTTCACATCTCTATAGACAAAGACATGAAGTCCCGTTTTTCTCATTGTTGTTGTTTTGTTTTGTTTTTAAGTAAATACAGAAGGAAATTTAGTTTGGGTCAATTGTTTTTTTTTGAGAAACTTTGAAGTATTTCTATTGAGTTATGAGAATTATCTTACTCAAACAACAGATTATCTTTCAACATGAAAAAAAAAATGACACAATTAAATACAGTGAAATTAAAGAGAGATGAAATTTTTTGTAATCGCTTTTGAAAAATTTTGATGCCAAAAAAATTGCCAGAACTGACACTTTCCTGTAAATGGATTTGACTTGAATGAATCAGCATTATTTCACAGGAAAACTCTATGCTCAAAATTACCCCAGTGTACCACAGATTCATTCTCAGAGAGAGTTTACTTCCATACCATCCCTTTCCTAAATGCATGAATTCTGACTGTTTGAAGAACTCCCTAAGGAGCTACTTGTTAAAGATGTTAAAGATATTTTTCTTATCTAATTCAGACCTTACAATTTTTATCACCTAATTGGGGTTGAGGTGGGGTGCTGAAATATGATCTCTCAGTTGAGATTTGACTTTTTATTTTTAAGCTGAAACAAAATGTATTTGGCTGTCCGAGTCCTTCACTATATGTAATTTAAAAGAAATAAGTTTAGAAATTAAACACATGAATTACTAAGCAATGAATAGAAAAGAACTTGCTTTTGTACATGGTTGAGTCCAAATATCTCTTTAAAAGCTGAAGCACTAAATTTATTTGGAAGGGAATTTGATTTGCTTTTTGAAAATAACAATAGTTTTCAGAGCAAACATTCCTGTTCATGAAGGGCTGTTTGTTTATGTAATTAAGTCAGTTCAAATTTGGACAGATCATGAACGCTTCTCTGTGAAATGCCAGGCATGAAGATGGCTCCCTTTTTTGATGCAAAATGCCATAGCATGAAGGAAGACTAATCTTCAGAATCCCAGCCTCCAAAGGGCAAGAAGAACCAGAGCTTGTTCTTCCACTGACTCTGGTGAATCCAGGATCCCATCCTTGCCTGTAAAACTTGAAAAGCTGATTTTTTATTATTTTATTATTTTATTTTTCCCAGGTAAGTGCTGAGGTTAGTTTATGAACATTTATTAAACATTTAGAGTTCACCCAGTGGAGAGACTGCTATAGTTAATGTTTTATTTAAAAGCTCCAGATTAGGGTTGCTGCAAGGGAAGATAATCTTCATGTGTGAGGAAAAGTGTTGGCCACGTCCCATAAGTGTACTGAACAGTGACACCTCTAGGGGTGATTAAATTATTTTTATCAGTTGAAGGTGTGTCTCCTGTTTTGAATCAAATGTCTAAAAACAGTGAGTTTTGGATTTCTGATTTCTTACCTTTAATGTTCCTTATAATTTTCTGTATTCTACATGCAAAATATCTGTTAAAGCACCAAAACTGTTCAGGATAGAGTAAACAAAATATAATTCCTTCAGCTAGTTTAAAAAAAATGTGTACCTGCCTTCAAGATGCAACACAGAGAGGCAAAGCTGGTTTCACCTCAGTTTGATGTTAGGCATGTCTGACGTCCCTGTCAAAAGCACCTGTCATATTGCATTACTTTGGATTAAACTTTGGTCCTTCAACCTCTCCTTTAATTCCACCTGTTCAAGGAGTGCATGGAGTGAAACATCGGCTCACCAGGATTTCTGAGTTCTTTGCTTCTAAAGTACTCTGAGGACTGCAAACTGGGAAAGGAAACTGATCACCAGTCATGCTGATCTACAGATTTATGGGTTTCGTTTGTTTGTTTTTAACCTGGAGAAACAAGAAAAGATGTTCATACCAGAAGCCTCTTCACAAACAAACAGACAAACAAACAAAAAACTCTGTAACAACTGTTTGGCATCTGTCTGAAAAGATACTGATATTATGAATGGATGAAAGGCATTGCAGCACTGGGTGCACAGCAGGTGCATTTGTACTGCATAACTTAAAGCAGTTTGTCAATAATTTCCTGCACGATGGAGATAATATTGGAAAATGTTAGAAGCAGTGTCACATTTGTCACCTGCACACAGAGGCAGCATGGACTTTTCTGCTGCAAGCAAGAATTTGGAGCTGTTCCTCCCCATCAGTCTGCCAATATGACTTACACTTCAGATAAGCTCAAGCACAGTAAAGAAAAAGCCTGACTGAGCACCCTCCTCTAACTGTGGTGCACAGACAATACGGCACACAACCTAACCCACAGCCCATAAGGGGGGAATGGTATCTTGGGGACTGGCTGAAAATATCTGTGCTGGTAAGTGGAGCTCTTGGTCCCGATGTCAGTGGGGATCCCAAAGTCTCCCCAGGCAAATTTGCTGTTGAAAACTGGGGCAAGGCACTTCAGAAAACAAATAACAACAAACTAAAATCAAACCAAACCAAAAACTTAGCTGTGTTCATGGTTGCAAAGTGAAGGCTGGGTCTGACTGTAGAAAAAGGTGAGTTCTGCACCAGTGGCAGAGCTTCTGAAGAGTGAGCTGTTCAGGCTGTCACCAAACAGCACTCCCAAAGGGCCCTCTGCAAGCCTCAGTGACAGGCACGGACCTATTTAGGGTGATTTTCTGCCTCAGCCTTTTCCTCTCCCCCTGTTCCCCATTACCACGTCCCACAGAGTCCAAGCAAGCAGCAGCGTTTTTCTCCCTGGAGTCAGATGAAAACGGTTACCATCCTTTGGTGGCCTCCTTGCAGGTAGGAACATAAATTTTAAACAGATAAGGGAAACACACATGAGAATTGTGCCACTAAGAATTCAGGATTCACTATGTATAAAAGACTGAAATCATGAATAAGTGCTAATTGCTGAAATCTGGATGCTTTCTCACCTGTTTTGCTCTTTTATTGCGCTCTTAGCAGATGTTACTGAAGGAATATTAACATCAAAAGTAAACACCATGGTGAAAATGTTTGATGGTTGTTACTGAGTGCCGCAACTGAAGTAGAAGCAGGGTGGCATTTATGACCTTTCTTTCACCATTTCCCTGTTGCTGATGTGGTCATGGGCAAGCTGGAACGTGGGAGGCTCCCTCCAAACACCAGGTCTCATTTTCATGCTATGGGGTAATATAGCCCTGGCACAGGCTGCCCAGAGAGGCTGTGGGGTCTCCTCCGGGGAGATCTCCTAAAGCCACCTGGACATGGCCTTGTGCAGCCAGCTCTGGGTGTCCCTGCTGGAGCAGGGGTTCAGCCAGGTGGGCTCCAGAGGTCCCTGCTCACTTCAGCCCTTTTTTGATCCTGTGATTTTGAGCCCAATGCCACGCATAGTTTAGAGCAGCTCAAGGGCTGCCCTACCTTTCCCTGTCTTTGGATCATCCTAACTCTCTTGCAGGCACTGCTTTGCCCTGGCAGAGGCATCCCCAGGCAATGGCAACCCCCAGCCAGTACATGGGAACCAGCATTGCCATCCCCTTGTGAAATTCCCCGTCTGGGTGCAGCCCGCACATACTGAATCCAAATCCAGCCGCCGGGATGCCATTACTGGCCTGTCTGTCACATTGCTATTAGTGTGACGGAGAGGAATGACTCTAGACAGGAAAAGGCATTAACAAAGGTCATTAATGAGAGGTTCTGGGTATTCTTAGAAAATCACAGCATTAGTGGGATGACTTGAAATATTTATTAACATGGGGAATTATGTCAGTTTGCAGATATTTCTCATTACCCTACTTTTTTTTTTCTTTCTTTCTTTCTTTTTTTTTTTTTTTTTTTTTCCTTTTTGCAAGGCTACAAAGCAGGCCTGTGTGAAATCCAGCAGTGGTCTCTTCAATCACGGAAAGTGCTTTTAGAAAACATTATGGTAATGCTCAGCACTAAACGCTGTTTTTCCCTGAAAAAAAAAAAAAAAAAGTAAAAAAAGAAAAATCACTGGGAAGAAAATAAGAAAGCAGCACAGAGAGAAGAGTGTTCTCTGCAGGAAAGCAGCTTCTTCATCTGCAAATGTTTTTAGAACGCAAAATCAGGATGGTTTCAAGCAACAAAATTCAGGTGGTAAATAATTCCCAAGCTTGAATGCAAGTCATGTCCTAGTCAAAGGAAAATCCAAAAACATTGTTTTCATTGGTGGACTTCCTTCTATTTGCCATGTATGTTTATGACCCAAAAGAAAGTATGTAAGAGTGGTTAAAGAACAAACATGTAGGGTAAATTTTGAGCTAGTTGGTAAAATGAATATCTAATACATATTTGGAAGTTCTTCGTAGGTGCTGGTGAGGCTGGATGCCACAAAATTTTAATCCTTTCCTTACAGAAAGCTTAATGTCTTCCAAATGTCCATCATAACTACTTTGCAACATTTGGAGTCATGACATCCTCTGCAAACACTGCTGATGTCTGCCTACAACTGTAGGCTGGAAAAGTACAGAAACTGCACAGAATTAATTTGCAGGAGTGGCTTTCAATATATAGGTTCTCAAGGCCTATGTAGAATCTGACCCATGTAGGAGAACTGCTACCAGAAAAATCGTGTTTGATCATTAAACACATGCACACCTCCAGCTGAGCACAAGCACCCACTCAAAGTGAGCCTAAACGCTGATGGGAGAGGCTGCTTGTTCAAATTTGTTGCTGCAGCAGTGGAGGGGCTGTTAGAGTTACCTGATGAAAGGAAAAATGATGATAGCCTTCATATTTGTGAGCATTTAGGTGATTGTCATAAACAGGCAACCGAGCATTTGTCTTTCATGTAGGATGCCAGGCAGAGATTGCCATGTGGGTGTGTGGCTGTGCGTATGTTTGTTGTGATTGACTTAGCTCAAGTCAATAATTCTGCTGAGATAAGTACCAGAAGTGCCAGAGGCAAATGAAGGCAGTAAAAGGCACCTTGCTAAACATCTCTGGATTCTAAAATAGAGTGTAGTACCTGCACAGTTACTATCTAAAAGGCATTGGCAGCCAGTTCTGGGCAGAAATTGATTTAGACTGGAAAACTATTAAAATATAAAAATTTACTACGCAAAAAAAACTATCAGATGATTTTGTTGTTAGTGTTGCTTTTAGTAATCACTATAATGATTAATCATTTGCCTTCTCTGTATCTAAAACAAAGCAAGGTATCAGGGAGCAAACAGAGATGTAAATAATCATGTAAACATGGGCTTTAGAAATTTTCTATTAAGCCTGCCACACCTGTTCCTCTTGTCAATGGGGGAAGCACCTTGAAGAAGGAAGCACAGTGTATTATTATTTTTTTTTTTAAATGCAAATGAAGGAACATAGAACCTATAACATGTATCGACTACTGAGTCATTAGAGGAACTCTGAGGAGCTCAAATTCAGAGGGAAAATGCCTACATAAAATTATACCAAGCAAATCTGGCATGGCAGTTTTCCATTAATGCAAAAGAAAGCGTTTCATTATTGATAAGCAGAATGCATTCTATGTTTAAGTAGCTGGGTTCAACACAAGGGCTAAACTAACAGGCATGTTTACCATGCACAGCCCAAAAGTGGGTCAAAAACAATGGAAGGTGACCTTAAAGTCTTCATTTCAGATGTTGTTTACAAATCTGGATATGAAGCTTATAAATGTCTTGGTCATCTGTCCCCCTGTTTTAGAGAAGTGACAAAAACAACATTGATCATATTTCTTTTCAAAGTTACAGACCATTGACTCTGGGGGTGCAAAAATTCCACGATATTCTCTCATTCATATAAGCAGAACTTCTCAAGTGACCAAATGTTCATCAGCATGAATAAAGACTACCCCAGAAAGATCTTCATAGTATTGCAAGATGGGTTTTCTTCTTGTATTTATTAAAAAATATAGGACACCTTAAATTGGAGCATTGTTGCTTAGGTTTAATTATATATATATTTGTAACATGGTAAGTACGTTTTCCTGGACTGCAATAATATCACTTTTGGGTGTAAATTCCTAGAGAAATGATTCCATTGTATAAACATAAAATGCATTTTCTTATTTTTGCCATTACTATTGTTATTGCTATAACTATTATTCCTATTATTGTTGTTGTTGTTAGTGAAAAATGCTCTCCAGAAAATCTCTTTCAAGAGCATTCATGCACAAGGAAATTCCTACACTTTTATTAAAGTAATTTTTTTAAGACAAAACTTTTTGTCGTGTTGTCCCACCACATATTTTCATCCTTTACGTGTGAAGGAATTAAAAAGGCCTTACAGCTTTAACAAAGACCATTCCTCAGCATGACCTCTAGGAATAGCCGAGGTCAACTATCTAAATGGAGTTCAATTGTAATTCATCTTTAAAATGCCTATAACATTCACTGAAAAATGGTGTCTTCCCCAGAAGTTTAAAATGCTACAGAAAGCACATCAACTCCTCTGAAAAATAGTACATTTCTACCCTGAAGGGCTATACAGCACAAATGAAAAATCCTCCAAATGAGTAATTTCTGAAGCCTCAAATTGCAGTAATGCCATTTAAGAACCTGTCAGCAGTTACGAAGATGAAGCTGGACTCTGACCAGTTTGGGTTTTGTGCTGAGGAATGTACGTGGCTGATGAAGTTCCTAAAAATAACTGCTGTCCATCCTGCCTTTGTACCTGGTGATGGACCCGAAACCTTTCCATGCAACATCAATGAGATGCCGGTGGCATGGTAGGTCATGGTTTTTGGAGCCGTGGTAGGAGAGAAGAAGCTTGTTGCTGCACTCGTGAAGTGAAACTGCAGCTGAGATGAGAAAAGTGCAGTGAAAAATGAAGACAAGCTGTAAGCCCTCAGAAACTAATTGGCAGCACAACCAGTTTCATTCACTAACTCATGGGCATAAAACCAAATTGCTTTCTCATCATGAAAATAGTGAGGGTTTTTAAATACTTTTCTTTTAGGCTTTCATCCCTTTTACTATTTTTCGTCTACAGTGCTATTGTTTCCTTTTGTTAGAACATTGCTTTTCTTTTTGCTCTTAGTTCTAGCATTTTTGCAAATCTAGCTCCTATGCACATATGCTACTTGGTGAACTAAACCAAGAGGTGATAAGTGGAGACAATCAAGGAATTCTCTTTTTAAAACCTCACAGCTTGTGCGAAGTGAAAAGTTATTGAGATACAGGCCAAAAAGGTAAGTGCTGAGAGTCGCAGCTCTATGTGTGTTTCTAACTAATAACCCTCTGGGAGAATTCACAATAGTCTGAAAAGAAGAGAGACCCACTGTACTATTTCTAACACGGAAATTTTATTTTTTCCTTGTTATCTGAAATTTTAATTAAAGCCATGCAGACTAAGAGTTTTTGGCCATGTGCATCAACACAACAAAAGTCGCCACTTAGCACAGCACAACAATATATCGTAATGAGCAGTGTCTTTTCATGCAACAAAAACATTCCTTCAGTGGTAAACCAGGTGTAAGTCCGTGGTGAAAAATGAGAAGGCTCCACAAAGAAATACTCACTCTTTTCCCTGTAATTCTGCTGGTCATGTCAAAACACACAGGGAAGGAATATTCTCATATGCAGTTAGAGCTCTGTCTTAGTCACCTCAAACATATAATTTTATATGAACTAAGATTCCCTCTCAACCATTACTTGGCTTCAAATAGATCATGTGGGATTTTTGTTTCCTTGCTTTTTTAAAATATTAACACTTGAGAAAGAGCAGTTTGAGTGAATGGAAGTCTTGGGAATAACAATACATTCAATTAAATACCACAGTTTTATTACCGAGTATGACAATTTGGTAGCAGCAGGGTCCATGTACTCTTACAAGGATGGATGGAGCATGCAGCATATGCAAAAAGCCAAGGTCAGGAAACTAAAAGCCAGCTCCAAATATTTTCCAAAACCAGTTTTCAGCCTCTCTCAAAATGATGCAACATTTATAAATCAGCTGGGTCAGAGGTAAGTAATGACACAAAGAGAAAACAGTATAGGCTGAATAAAACACATCACCCACCTACAATTGCATGTCTTCAGTCATCAGTACAATTCCATCAGAAACGGACCTGCTGGGTGGGTGGGAATGTGGTATTTCCTGCTACCTACCTCTTCAGTCTTTGGCTTCTCTGTTAGCACCCTTCATCACTGACAGACTGATAAGAAAACCAGCTCTGGGCTCTAAGTCATCAATATTTATTGTGGGACAGACCAAGAAGCCCACCTTCACTATCTGTCTGAAGAGCTATACCCACTCTGAATTAATTCCCACCCAAAGGAGAACAGTTTCTAATATGGGATTTTAGGACAAAGTGCCATCCATACAAACTATCAGGCTTGGTCATGAGAACTGGCCCAGGGTGGAGCAGACATAGATAGTAAATTCCTATTTTGTCCCCATTTGAATTACTAGAGCTTGAAAATGGAGAATGATACCATACACAGATGGGCCACAAGATGCTAATGACTCTTGAGCAGTACAGCCCTGACCTGGATTTAAACTGACAGCCAGAGAGGAATGAGATATAGAGCCTCTCCCTCAAGTCATCTAATTCTTTTTCCTGTGATGTGATTTTAATATAATTCTTTGCATTCACAAAGCATCGCTTAATCTGAATTAGCTTTTTGAGCAAGATCTGACATGGGCTGATCATTTTGCCTTTCCAACCTGTTTTATCTCAGCCAGGATTCATTTTAGATCTCCTTAATATTTCCTCCAGCTGTTTTGTTGTGACCTTCAGTAGCTCTAGCCTCCCTCTGGCTGACCCAGATGCTTCGCTGCTGTAATCTGAATCCCCAGCTCTCAGAGGTCACCCCTGCTCCAAAGCTCCTTTCTAAGCTTTCAGTAAGCTCTTTCACAGAAAGCTCTTAAAGGAATATAGTTATCATGACATATGAAAGAAGGAGCTCTTGTCATTAGAAACTGCTTATGACATAGGGGAAAGAGGATAAGAACAAATGGCCGCTTTTAATAATGAAGGGGAATTACCAGCAAAGATCCAAAAGATTTTAAGCTCGAACTTGTGAAGCAGCTATATGTGACAGGAGAAGGAGGTGAATGACAAAGATTTTGTGAATGATAAAAAATGATTTAGTAAAATCAGTTCTAAAGTGAAGAAAATCTCAAATCACCAGTTGCCCACATCTGAGGTATCAAGAAATGGAAGAAAGGTTGTTTTGTATTTGCCCTTTTCCTTTCTTTTTGTAAGTATCCAACTGGCCAGTGTCAGAGACAGGGTGCTGAGCTAGAGGAGTTGTCATCCTGACTTAGTATGGGCATCCTCCTGCAATTAAGAAGGAAGGGCTGTACAGAAAGCATCTACCAAAAACACTTTCATGTGTTGAATGAAGAAAAATAATCACAATGTCCTGCTCAGATACCTCCAGTTCACAATCAGTACAGCCTCCAAAAGAGATTATACAGATGGCAATTATATTTGGACATGCAGGAAGTGTGTTTCCAAGGCAGGATCATCCCAAGAAAATTCTAGACAAGGAAGAGTCCTGTTCAGATCTTGCTTTGCCCTAATCTTTGGATGCTGTGTTAACATATGTGCCTGTGCAACCCATTCTGCTCAGGAGAATTTTGTGAACCAGCTTCCACAATCAAATATTCTGCTGCATGAGGAACGAGCTGATGATGATTTCAAGTGAGCTATAAATAAACTGAAGAACATTAAACAAACAAGTCACATGATAGATGTGGAGATTAGCTATTATGAGGAACAATAACAACTTCTCATGGGGGGAAATAAGAGCACACACAATATAGTTGTTGCTAATAGGCCAGGCTTTGTGTCAGGTGTAGAAAGCAGACAGCAACAGAAGGAAATATGAGCTACATGTACTTCTTGGCATGGGCATACTCTGAATGCAACAAGCAAAAACTATCCTAAGAGACAGGCCAAAAGCTGTTTACATAACTATTGGGGGGGGGGGGGGGGGGGGGGGAAGAGAGAGAGAGAAAAAGGAAGGAAGAAATGATCCAAACAGGATGCTGTATTTCAGGACATAAGGTGGGAAGTGTTAGTCACAGCATCAGGCATGCACATCTTTCATCCAGAGAGATGAACCGTCTGTGTGAAAGCATTGGCTACACTTTCCAAAGCTATCTGGTACAATGTGTTTTCAAAGGATGCAGGGAAAGATCATGAAATGAGACACTGAATGGGGGAGCACGTCTTGTCAGATGGATAAGTTAGTCTTCCCCTTTGCTACTGAATCACAATGAACAGCCTCCCTAAAGTACTACAAAGAATGGAAATTTCATCAACTACTCACCTACAAAAACAACATTCAATTGGCTTCTATCCATCCGAAGAGATAAGAAGCCACGACTTTTGCTGGAAGGTACCAGAAGCTTGGAAATTGAGGAGGTTTCTGAGTTCCCAATAACAACAACAACCAAAAAAAAAAAAAAATCTGAGAAAATGCAAAAGTAGGTGACATTCAGATAATTAAGGTAACAAATGTATGTTTTTAAGCCATCTATTCAAAAAATAGTTTCCCAAACTTTGGTCTCAAATCAAGATTTGAAGGCAAAAGCTACAAAGTCATTCAAAATCTGCTAACTCTTTGCACTCCTATCAGCAGAAATTTTAGTTCAGGGTGTATTTATAGTACAGCATTCTGAATCCAGCTATGATTGACTAATTTTTCAGCTTTATATAACCAACATGGTAGAACTGGCAATATCATATCTACAAGCAAAGTTCCACTGCTGTATGCCATATTAAATATGTGGCTTTGATCAGGAGATCAGAACTCAAAAATGAAGTGTTCCCTACATCATACAACAACAGAACAGATGTTTTTTGACTTGCAGCTGTTGCAGAGGAATTTCTTGAGAGTGCACGAATAAAGAGGGAAAAGTTCAGCACCTTTTTACATTCTGAAGTCATACCCGGAAAAAGTAGTGCTTTAGTGAGTTTGTTTGTGCGATGACTTATTTCCCCAGTTTTTAACAAAACTGAGATGTGAGCTTCTCTTCCAAAGGCAGCGTTTCCTTTAAATACCTGTATAACCCATAAACACTTCAGAGAGCTGAGGACCAGTATCTAAGGCTGCCGTGTCTCATGTGCCTCTGGACAGTCCACTGGTGCTGTCTGTTCACTGGAAATGGGGTCCAGGCCTCCCATTTGTTGCAGAGCTGAAGTGACCCTGCCAAGACAGGGCACTGATGCCTGGGACAAGTATTTTTCTTGCTCACTTTCTGCAGAGGGAGCCGAAGCTAAGAGACATAAGCAGCATTTACAGCAACAGGAGGGATTCATCCGTCACACTGAACCACAGCTGCACATGGGTGTACTGGATGAACTAGAGCCCTAATGAACACGAACATACGTAGGGGTGGCAGCTGAGAAAATATGTGAAGAGTCTTGGGGTAGAGTGACAGTCTTCATGCAATTGCAGTCAGAAAGCACTTTTTGGAGCGCTGGTCTCCAAGCACAAAGGAACAGTCACTTGTAAAGCTAACACACAAGGACTGTTTGCCCCTTCAACCAAAAATTTGCTACTGCATCTGCAGCTCCCAGCATTGACTGAAGCAGTCCCTTGCAAGGGTGAAAATACGTATAAAGGCTTAGTCTCTCCTCTTCATTACTGGCAAAGCTGCTTATTTTTGCCCTCCTTAGTTTCAGAAAAAATAGAGCTGATGTACTGCAATGCCTTGCAAACTGAGAAGTCGTCGTGTGCCATCATAGAATCAGTGGTGTCTTAAAATGGATAGGTCACTGAAGGAGACCGATGTTTCCAAGACTAGGGCATTGCTGCTTAGGTTAAAGAGCAGGCAGTTTTTCTATTTGCTCATGCCAATAGGCACATATATCATTATTTGTTAAGGAATCTATTCTGGATCATCCTGGTTCATAGGATTCCATTCTGGAATTTACTGTTCCAGATGGTGAATATCGTGGAAAGCTTCTCCAGGGTTTCTTTTCTGTCACTGAGCATTTAGATGGCATTAAAAAATAAAATAAATCTATTTGTGGCAGACACCCAGCAAAGCAAGTTTCATCCTAAACAGCTAAAGAGTTATATAATTACAGTCAACAGAAAGCAGCCTTATCTGCGAAGTGTCAGGCAGCCTTACAGGCAGCAATAAGAACTCAATCCCTGCTACTATATGATTTTTCATGTTTCTTCTCCTTGTTATTGCTTCCTCTGAGTAACTTTGTGCCCCATTTTTACACTGGTTGTATTGGTCCAGTATTAGCCTTCTGTAAAATCAATGGGGATGCTAAATTAAAAAATATAGATTAAAAGGATTTTTTTTTTTAAAGGAAGGTTTTTTTTTTTTTTTTTACCAACATAATATTAATGACTTGTAAAGACAGCAAAGCTTGGCATATGAAGGAAGCTCTCTTTGGCTAGCCAAAATAATTTCTGTCATAATTGGCTTCTTTCTCCTATTTTTGACAGATGTGTCCCCAGTATAGTTCTATGCAACTGACATTTTATGCTCCTCATCATATTAAGGAACTGCAGGAAAAACAGTGCCTAAGCCACACTGGGGGAAAAAATGTCTATAACTTTGCTATCAGAACTTTCTTCAGCCATTCTATTAAGAATTTAGAAGTGAGGGTACTGTAAGAAATCATTCAAATCAGTAACACCGAGGGTTCTCACAAACAGCAAAGTCATTGCAATATTCAATGAATGAAGAAGTTATTTCCCCAGATGACTGTAAAATAACTTCCAAAAAACAATCAGCAGCTATTGTGATGGAGGTGCTTTTAGCAGCTCTATCGTCCTACAGTGACACCAGACAGCAGCAGCTCTGGGTTTTGGCAGGCCACCCAATTGATTGGGGCCTATGTGTGTATTGACCTGGAAGGTGATGCCCTCTGGCTTTGAGAAGGAGTGGGAAATGGTGACAACCGAAACAGGGTTCAGGCACTTCATAAGCTCATTTTGACGGTGGATAAGAGAGATTAATCAACTTGGCAGGGGCAGAGCATGTCTGATGCAGGTGTCTGTGCAACCGGGCTCTTCCCAACCCTGTGTCATCTGCAACTTCTGCATATCTTCCCTTCCAAGTCCTAGCGATGGAGAATCCGTTCATGGTAGAAGCACCTGAGCACTCAAAAGCAATGCACCTGCTCACAGCTCAGTAATCATTCATTTGAGGAGAGGAGCCTTACAGATACTAGGAAACAGAGGAACCATAAGGGAAACAATCACACACCTTTCCCTCTCTGTGAAAAAGAGTAGGTCTAGACTGTTCTAGCCTGGTGGTCAAGGATATCCCTGTAAGGACTGACAGTTAATGCATGGAGTCCCTTATGTATCTTACATAAGGAGACTTTTTTTTTCCATCAGCAAAACAGATGAGCACCTAAAAGAAAACCATAGCTAGAAGAAATAGTACTGGGTAGTGACTTCTTGTAGTAACAAAATTATGCTAATATAATAAAAGATACAGGTGTAAGAAAGTGCTGTATTAGCAATGAATGGATGAATAAACCCCACAGCTGTGCTTTCAAAGACTCCCTATCTAGCTATTTTACTGAAGCCTTTATAAGAACACAGAAACCTGTTCCAGATGACAATAAAGATAGAGGATGTGTTACTACCTTAAAAGATTAAGGTAGTAACACAGCTTGCAACATGGACAGGACCAAGAAACTACCAGAACAACAGGATGGTTGTATTTCCATTGTGTTTGTGATATTCTTCTCATGTCAACTCTGTTGTCGGTGAGCTCTGCTGAACATGTATATGCATCATGCCTCACTTAGCCGCTCAGACTGGCAGGTCCTTTAAGCTTTAGCTTAAGAAGAAGAAAGAGGGAAAGGCCAGAGGGGTGGGAATAAGGTGGGACCTCCGTTCCCTCTCCATTCCTGCAGAGTCTGTGACTTGAGGTGGTGCCACCAAGCAGAACCCTCTGATGCTCTGTGGCTGGCCGAGTTCTTCAGTGCCTGGAGTTCCTCCTAGTTTGTTGATCAGCTTCCCCATTGTGCTCTATGCAGCTTAATCACATGCTGGCAGACACTAATGGGGATGTTAATCAGCTAATTAACATTTATCAGTAGCTGAGCTTCCTGGGAATGCTACAGGAGCTGCTCTTCACATATGTCACTAGGACAGCCTCTGTTCCCAGCTTAATCAGAGATTTCCACCTGTTGTTTTCCTTTTTTTTTCTTTCCTCATTGTTTGGCATACTTTGATGGTACAGAGGATAATGTGAACCAAAGCTGGGAAGAGATATACTGCAGAGTCATTGTCACATCACGGATCCCAAGAAGATGAATCCATCAATGGGACAGGCAGTGGTAGGGAAGAGAAATGGAGGATCAGACACCAGAGTATAACCATGCACATCCCATATATCAACCTAGGAAGCTGGCTCAGTCCCTGTGGTAGCATGTTCTAGAGGAATGTTGTTTCTCTTACCTATTGGACACAGCAAGAATGAGAAATTAAATGCTTGATACATGAGATACAATAGGCAAATTGTTTGAGTGAAAAAGGACATCCTCAAAAATGATTCCATGTTTTAGGCAAGGCATAGCTTGTCAAAGAAAATCAAAAATGCAATGGATATTGTCTTCAAGAAAATACTGATATTGCTGCAATAAGCAACATTTATGAGAGAGTCTGGGCATTAAAGTTAAAAGAGCTGTGGCTTATTCAGAAATGAAGAAGTATGCACAAAGCCTACCAATGTACTGTATCTCTGCAAAGAGAAAAAGCAATATATGGGATAGATCTGCCAAATTCCAATGTGTCATCTGTGCCTCAGAAGACACCAGATATGCTGAACTCCAGTTCCTGTTATGCCATTTTTTGTCTATAGCTGAAAACAGAGAGATTTCCCTTGATTAAAATTGGTTTTTAAATCTGACTCAGTATTCACAGGATCCATTGGGACATCTGGGCAATTCTTGCAAGAAGGTTAAGGAGAAGAATTGGAATGGAAAACTGAAGAGAAAAAGGGAGCAAAAACTAATGGATGATAGACAAGAGAGGAGAATAAAGAGAAGTTTCAGAAAGTGTATGCATGTAAAAGATATACTAGAGAAAAGAAAGTGGGAAAGGTAATGCATGACATAAAAAGAATATTTCTATTCAGTTCTCTCTGCTTTCTGAAAACGTCAGAGGGACAAGGCACTAGTGCTGGTGTTATAACTGGGTTATGGTTGTGGAATGGAAGCATGTTGGTGCATTTAGGGGAACAGTGAAATATGACTATAAGTATTTTCCATGGTTTGAACAAACAATGATTTGAGAAGTACTGGAGATTCACATATTGCTATGTATTAACTTAGGGCAGGGCAGGGCAGACAGAAATAAAAGGGGTAGTTTTTTTTGCAGTTGCCACTTCTTTTGAGCATCATGCAGTTTTGATCCTAAGACAGGACTGCAATTTGTCAAAAATGTGCTGCTGTCTCCTGTACAGTAGTGTCCTATTAATCACTGAGGCAGTGTGAGGACTTCTGCGTGCAGGTACAACAGTGCCTCGTCACAGGTATATGACTTTGAGGAAAGAGGAGTCCCAAAGCAGGGATATTTTTAAGAACATTACACATAATTTTCCAGAATCTTTATCTTAAAATCCACCCTAGTTGTTTGAAAGAAGCGGGTTGAATAAAATGAAAATAGTAAACAATACTTTAAACAGTGAATTTCAGTGTTATTAAGTAAAACTAAGTAAAAGTGTTTTTTTGTTTTTTTGTTTGTTTGTTTGTTTGTTTTCCTGTTATTAGGTATTTTTCTGAGTTCTTTCATGACTGGGATGAAACAGGATAGTAGGGAATTGATAAAAATGATATGTGGTATCAATTCATCTTTCTTTCACTTATGCACAACCATAGATAGGTATCATTACAATTTCTGTGCCTAAGTTTCCCTGTCAGGTAAGGTATTCCTACTAATAACTTCATGATGACTTGGCAGGAGTGAAATGAAGCTTAAATTACATTGTTTCCAGATCCAGTAATAGAATAATGCTAAAATAAAATAAAATGTTGTTGTTCACTGTCTGGGTTTCCACAGAAGACAATGAACAACTGGAGAGAAAACGCTAAATGATCATACTCTTGAATGATTGACCTGATTTTCCCAGATGCAACCCATGTCAAATAAGTTGGGATTGTTTTCTTGGTTTCTGCTGAGTTAGTATTGCTTCTCTTCTTTTCTACTGCACTTTTTATATCCAGATTCTTTCAGGTGAACAGCCAAAAGGTTGAGGGGAACAGGGGGAGCTGCACTGCTTCATCCCAGGTCACACAAGCCAGTGACATGCCAGCTGGTGCTATCTGGACAGCTGATATCCCTTCATCTGCAGTGTTAAATCTGTGTTTCCTCTCTGCATTAGAGCTGTAGAGACACAGAAATAACTGGGGCAAAGTTGGGGGGGGAGATCTTGTAGCTTTAATTCCCCCGTTGCATAACGCATTATGTGAGTGCCTGAAACACCAAGTTAAGGCTTATCTTCAATTTAATGATGCAATTGCCCCATTCCATACCAAACTGCAGGAATCACTAATTACATCTCTTAGAGGCCAAGCTATTCAGCTTACCTCAAACAAGAGGCTGGAAAAAATAATTACTCTTAACAAGTGAACTGAAACTATTATGCAGACTTCCCCAGTGTGCAGAAGCCGCAAGTCATAATCTGAGATGGAGGATAATAAACAGCAAGTAGTGTTAGAGCACACAGAATTTCCTGTGTCCTATCTTAAAATAAATAATAAAAATAAATAAATAAATAAATAGATCTGAAAGGTCAATGCAAAAAATACCTGCACAGATTTCTGCCCTGGGGTCATAAAGACAAGCTAGGATGCTGATGAGACACTGCTCTCTGCAGAGCTTTCTGAGCTGAAGGAACAAACTGAATTATTGCCATCAGACAGGCCAGTGAAGACTGTCTGAAAGTCTCCCTTCCCTTTTGTACTCTTTCTGCTTCCAGCTGGTCCTGTCAGCTCAGATGTTGTGAAGAAAATTCTCTTCCTTCTCTGGTGAGGAGCAAATGTGCACTGTAAAGACTGGCTTGAAATAAAACTGGGCCAGCAGCCAAGCTTGGATTCAGGGCTCTACGTTGCTCTAAAATAAGCCCATTTACCTTCCCCCATGTGGTGAGAGCTCATCCTATGGCTGTCTTCATCTCCACCTCTCTCACTTTCTCTCTGCTCACCTCCAGTGCCTCGCCCCTCGCTGCTCCCTCTTTCCTCAGCCTCACCAGAGCTTTTGCAGGGCAGCACATGTCCAAACACCAGTCCAGCCTTTGCGTGGGCTGCTGTAGAAGAGGCTTGGGAGCTGCAAACCCACTGCCTCCCACCAGAACACATCCATTGCTCCAGCATCATCACCACCTTATGCCATAGGGCGCACAAAACTGTTAGTCCTCCAAGAAGAAAGAGGTGTTGAATTATCCTGAATTAAAGCTCACACATCAGCAGTTGCTGCAGAAGGTGGCTTGAGGGGATGCAGGGCTGGGCAGGGTGGTACACGGCAAGGTCCTCACAAGTACATGATTACAGGAGTTGTTGGAGTATTTCTGCCTGAAGCTGGTTCTAACCGTGTACGCGTAAGTCTTGATCTTTTGTTTCATTAATGAGGACATTGCAATCACTGTTTGGGTTAAGAACAGGGTTTTTTGACATCTCAGGTTGTTAATTTGCTTGGAGGCATCTGAGTGCTTTCGAGAATTAGCTAGGGAGAAATTTAAGTACAATGTCTTTCAGGGATTAAATAAATATCCTCATTGTTTTTAGACACTATCAAAGGCAGAATGTGGGGCCAGCTGAGCTGTCAGTCAGCCTTTCTGTGGCAACTGCTATCACATATATATTAAAAGAGAGAGAGAAAAAGAGAGCCCAAAAGCTGAGCTGGAAACGTTTTTAATTTACGGATAGGAATAGAGAAAACATTTTAGGAGAGGGATGTTGCAGCATCAGAGAAAGCTGGAACAATAAAGTGGAACCGAAACCTCACATGCCATACTTTGTGAGACAAAGAGAGAAAATAGCCGTGAGTTATATTCGTAGCAAGGTGACCCAAAGTGCTTTCACGGCTGAACTCACAGGCTGCACAGAATAGTCATGGTTTGGGGCCTGTGAGACAGAAATAATTTTTTAACCTGCGTTTTCTACACTGCAAGCAGTACTCCCTTCCTTCTTCTGCATTCCCCTGTCCTTGTTGGGTGTGACACTTAGAGCCTGCGATAGGAGGGCCTGCTAGAGAGAGGAAGAGGGTGTGATGATGGATTTAGTCTATTTATAGCCACCCTAAATGCACCTCAGCCTTGAGAATTCTCCCAGGCTCTTTTCTTTCTTCTACGAACAATGCTATTGTTGTTTATATGCAGACAGCAGCATACCCAGTCGGGCATCACTTACTGTAGTCATAAGAAATACAGCTTACTGTAGTCATAAGAAATACAGCTTACAAAGCTTCAGATGGATACAAAAGCAGTCAGGCAATGGAGACAGATCTAGAGATGCTGTTCCTGGCCAAGTGGAATCAAGCTGTGACTAGCAAAGATAAAGGTCATCGCAGAGCACCAGGCAGCATAGCACTGCCATGAATTTTGCAGTCAACAACTTAGAGGTGGGCTTCAGAAAGGCATCGAGTATTACAGCCTTGTTGTTTTCACCATGAACCTCTCCCATCATTCAGACAAGGGCTATCCATTTCCTTGAGTTCAATCTACTTTCTGCAGTATTCCCAGATGTCCTGTAACTCTTTCAGGTTTGTTTTCTCTGGTTTCTTTACTTCAAATGCTTCACACAGCACTCTTGGGCATCTCAGCAGCATCCATATATCATTCATCTTCATCAACGACCTTGAATTTGGGAGTTGGACACAATGATCTCTGGAGGTCCTCTCCAACCCCTACAATTCTGTGATTCTGTAATATATAGGTTTATTGGGTAAGTTCAGAGGACTCTGCGTTCTTCATTATCTTTCTTCCTCTGCTTTTGCCCTCTTGCTGTCCTGAACTGAGATGCAAGATATACTAGGATGCTTAGTCATGCTTTACATGCTCCAGGGCTTCCTCAGTGCTACAGCCCTTTAAGGAGTATCCCAAAGCACGCTTTCAAAAACACCTCTCAGCCCAGTTCTGGGCTGCACTCCATATCTGGGAGGTGTGAAGCTCTGATTTTAGGCTGAGAAGTTCTCCTAACTTTTCTAATTACCCATTAAATGTCTTTCCCTGGTCCCCTGTACATGCCCCCAAGGATTCACTCACTACTGAAAAGCAGCTGATGTCCATTTTGCCATTTGGCTATGGGAAAGGAAAGTGAAAGAGGAACTGAAGCACCGAAGAAAGAAGTGGTGCATTGTGAGGCTTGTTATAGATTACCAGCAAGCAGCATGAGTGGGAGTACTGAGAGCTGCTGGCATAAATTCCTCCCTCATGCTGGCACAGGTTCCCCCACTGTGGGGTGGCTCAGGGGTAGCCACCCCTGCTCGTTCAGCAGATTGGGGTCATGGCTGATGTCTGTGCAGCCTGGCACCTGCCCTCTACCTGGATGCTTACAGTGAGTGGATGGGGGAGCCCCAGCAGAGCACACCGTACACCCAGTGCCACTCATGTGTGATTTACAGAATAGGCCAACACATTAATTTACTCCAGAAGTGGGGAATAGTTGGTAGCTGATCAGTGAGAAAGCAGTGGGATAAGTTCTTCACAGCAAATAAATGGTTAGCATGCCTGTTTCTTACCAACCTTCATAGCATACCTTTCCCATATCTCCCAGGAACCATACACTGACAGACAGCAGAGGACAAAACCACTGTTTTTGCTCTTCAGAAAACATATCAGGATGGGCATTGTCTTTTTGACACAATGATTTTTTATCATAAACAGTGTCCGCTTCATCAAAGCAGGTCCCTATAATCTCTAAGAAGAAGTTATATCTTGCCATCAGTCTTCTCTATGAGAAATTAGACCTTACTTGAGCTGTGTTCTGCATTGCATAGCAATTATCCTGCTGTGAAGGGATGGACTTAATGGCCAAATAGGTAATTTCTATCACTAATTTCTTTGCTTACATCTCAGGAGGCTGTATGCTAAAAATTCTTTTTAATAAGAAGAGCTTTCTTATCCTGGTGTACATAATTACATCGCCAGTAAAGCAAAGATAAGTTCTACTTTTTTTATGACTCATGATTTTGCCTGCCTTGCTTTTCAGATGCTGAATGTGATCCATCTCTCAGCCATCTGATTCTTAAGAAGCCTTAAGCATGGCTTACAAACATTCGGTCCCTTCAAAGTGCTATAACTTATCTAAACCAGAAGCATGGTAAAACTAGTTACTGAAAATTTCATCTGCAATTACAACCTCTTTCTATATTGTAGCTGAGGTCAGGAGGAACTTTTTTAAACAAAGGCACTCAGCTGCACAAGCGTCCTGTCAAGAGCCATTCATTACGTTTAGACTGCAGAGGACAGGCTGAAAATGGTGGAATCAACAGAAAATATAAATTCATGCCTGATAATTTATTGCCACATGCAAATTAGTTGGTAGCCTAAGTGAGAACCTGACAAAGCTGGATTAAGGGCAGAATGAGGGCTGCAAAACAGAATCTTGGGTTTCTGATTTTTTGTCTTTTTTTTTTTTTTTTTTTTTTCTTTCCCAGCTTTAAATGTAAAGCATTAAATGACAGTGAATCACAGCCTGCATCTAATGTGTAGTTTGGGCTAGCATGTGTCTCAGACGTGGTCTTTTTCCAATTATAAATTTTGCCTGGGCAGAATGAGAGGATTTTTCACATTTGCCTATGATTTCTGGCATTATTTCTCACTAGCTCCAACAAGTCCATGGTATGTCTGGAAAGCTGGGGTGTTTCCTCAGAGTACTGACAGGTCAGCTGTACAGTGCTTGAGCTGCAGGACCAACACAGGAACACGTGGCTGTGCCAATATATCCCACTCTTCTCGGGAGTATCAGCAAGTCAGCACATGCGATTGATGTGTTGCGTGCAACATATCCTGAAGCACTGAATAATCTGCATGGCTCATCACAATTAGCTGAGTCTCACAACTTAGCACGTCACATGCATTACTTTAACAAATCCAGCACAGAGCTAGTAAAATTTTCCGAGCAGATTAAAAAGGTTGTTTCCCAGTGACTAATCATACCAAAGCTCCCGTACCGGTGTGTTAACTGGAAACCATGGTGTGACAAATACAAAAAAGGAATGACACACACAGTATTCCTATGAGGAGCTCTTGAAACTGTCAAGATGTGCAACTTTTTTTTCACAAATATTTGAATAGAGAGTATAGAGATCTTTCTGGCAGTGAGTCAAATTCAAGTCCTTTATCTACAAGTGTATTTTTGGTGATTTCAGGGCAAGGATAATGTTTCCTTATATAGCTGCATCAGAAAGATGCTTTAAATCACTTCTGAAGATTGCAAATTTCTGTCTCCTGGGAGTGCATATGTATCTGTGATAGACACGGCACTTGAATTAATGGCTGCCCAAATCCCGTCAAGACCTCATGGACATTATTGACAGAGAATGTTGATCAGGCACCATAAAAAATGATGGGGGGAAAAACAAACAAACAAAAAAAGTAAAAAAGTTCATTTCCTTTTAAAATCACTTTGTGGCAAGGTGTCAGAGAGAGCTTTGCATGAAGTGGTGCTGTGCCAATGTGAATAACAAATGTCTGTTTGAACACCTGCTGTCCTAAACAACTCGACATCCGGTAAGCATCGAGCAGTCCTTGGATGGAGCAGGGGATGAGGAGGCTGATAGCTGCTCAGGAAGGCAAACAGCACCCATAGGATGGGACCTGCTGGAGGAGGCCAGGTAGCAATTGAGTGCCTCGCTGACCCTCTTCCCCAGCAGCTCTGCCAGCAGCAGGCAGCTTTCAGTTGTCTCTCAGCTGGTAAGCAGCCCTCCCCTGCTGGTCCCATTTCGTTTTTGGGCTAGCTCCTATCACTTAGCAGCTGCAAGAGGTTGCCAGCATTTGGTGACTCTGGTCCCACTGCTCCAGGAGGAGCTGGGATGCTGGGGAAGGTGGGTGAGGAGCAGAGCTCCTCCATTATAACAAGGCAGGGTTGGCAGGGTGGGAAGGATCTCACCAGGAGGAGAGGAAGAAAGAGTTTTCACTTCTCATTTCCACTTTCTTTCTGATCACTTGCTTTGATACAGGCTGAAGTGCCAGTCGTACTTCAGCACAGAAAAATGGGAGGCTAAGACGGAGCCTGATCGCACAGGTTGCTAAGAGAGTAATCTAATTTACAGCAGATGGTGTTTATTGTTACTTCCCATCTGCATGAGGATTAAGAATTCTTCTTAAAAGAAAACGATGCAGCCTGACAGCATCCTGGTAGGAAGGGGCAAAACTAATTCCAATCAAATATAGCTTTTCTCATAAGAGAGGCTTTTCCAAACCTTTGGGTAAGCTTAGCTTAAATGGAGTTTAGGATTTTTTTTTTCCTTTTTAAATAGTATTTCTCTAAGTTTCTAGCTGTGCACAGTCATTTTTAAAAATGTGGAGGAATGGAGTCAAGTAAAGGTTAAGTGCATTGCTTCTGATCAGAAAGGAACTTAATGTCAGAGCCAAGATTAAAGTTTCAGCTCTCCAAGGTCTAAAATAAGGATGCAGTCCTACAAAGGCACTGATAGCACAGCTTGCAAGCATCTGTCCTTCACCCAAGTACTGACAGAAGAGAGCCATGGATATGCTGTCTATGAGCGATCAGTCCCTGAGAACTGCAGATGTCTCTCCTATATTCAGCTCCCACTTGCTGATGTTGTCTCATTGCTCAGCATGCCTTTTTGTTCATATTAAGAAAGTAAATTTTTGTTCTATTGGTATAATCCACATGAAATCATAAGAGTTATACCAAGGCGATTAGCACACTGAGCCTCATTACAGTCTGACTGTTTGTTTGTTTTTTATATACCACACCATAAAACTCACACCTAGCATATAACTGTGTGACTATCACCCTCATTTGTGCTCAGGCTTTAATGAGCAATCATCAAAATGACTACAACTTTTAAACAGTGATGAAACTTTAAACTGGAAGTGGAGGGAAATGACAGTGGAAAATTACTAGAAAGCAAAGCAAAAAAACAGTAGTGTTCAAAATAGCAAAAGAACAAAGAATGAATGGATAGTTTGGTCAAATATGTGTATGTGTACAAAGGCAACTTGCCTTGATGTGTGGGCCAGTCCCCATACTGCAATGATTTTACTGTATTTATAATATAACTTCACTTCTGCTCTATGCTGCTTGTTTATAGATTCATTTCGGGCTTAGTATGCCCTCTTTTCCTTCCTGCAGTTTTTGTCCTGGAAAAAAAAAAGCAGAACCTCATTATTTTTCTGGGATTTCTAGAAATCAGGCAGCCCCTGGCAGATGGCTGGTGGTACAGAAGCAGACTGACTGGGTATCTCAGGAAATTCATGGCATTCCCAGCAAGGGGAAGCCATCTGAGGCCACTAGATCTGACCAAAACAGCTGCCTGGATGCCAATAGACACCCATCCCTTGCACTGCAGCTCTACACTTGATCTCTACATTCACGGCAAATCTGAAGCAGCTGGGGTGCGTCTGATATCTGGCATATGTGCTGCACAAATAGAAACCTCTCTCTAGGATTTCTAGAACAGAAGTCTGGAAGTCCTAGATACATCTGCAGCAGGTATTCTAGTGGTTGCTAATTTAAAGCAAAAAAAATCATTATTTGTCGTCTTCTTGAGACTTGCAGTAAAAAAAACTCTGAAAAGGTTTGCAGACATGGCACCTATGTTGGCCAGAAGATGTTTCGCCATTTTAAGGTACAGTTATTAAAATCCTCAGATGTGTATTTTTCCTCTTAACTGGTTTACACAACTGTGGCACATCTGAGCCTTTTTCATTTTTATTTCCTCTTGTGGTGGTAGTAGGTGAACAGTGTGTGTGTGTGTGCATACACTCACATGCAGTGTACTTTATATATATACCACAACTCATTTTCCAGTGTGGAGTTTCTCTTCCAGCTTGGTTATGCTCTTGCTTCTTAACTGATCTGTGCAAGAAACCCTTGAAGGCTTTGTTTTACAGTTTCACAATAGAGCATCCATTTGCTACTAACAGAGTTATGAAGTTCAACACAACTTGGTGATCCCAACCAGATCTATGCTTATTGAACACTGATATAATTTGCTTCCAATTCCACAAAGAAATACTTCTCAAGACCTTCTGCTCCTTAAGTCTTTTTTTTTTCTTTTTTTTTTTACAGCCTGAAAAATGTGCATGGATTTCTGTGTTTGTCTGAAGCATTAGTGACATCCAGTGGTTACCAATGCAAATGCTAAAAATGCTTAACCCCAATTGTTGAGGGACACCTAAACTTCTTCCATCTCCTTCTCCAACAGATAGCAATTAGAAAAGGAGAAAAGCATAAAAATTGTGTTTCCTGGCTCTTCTCAGTACATTTGTACTGTGGACTTGATTAAACCTCACAGAACTTGCAACACAAAATTGTATTTTTTCATTTGTGATATCTGTAAGAAATGACAGTGCTCCTTTAAGAAACCAGGTGGCTGAAATCATGCCATATACCACCAAAACACGGTTACAGACCACAGTACAAAACAACCAAACAATCAAATGTGAGACCAGAGAGAAATATAAGCTGCATATGCACAAGGGTTTCACTAGGTAGTCTTCCATGGATGTATGTGCATGACAGGTGAGAGAAGCTGAAATAAGAACACAAAACAAAAGGAGCAACAGTGATCTTCTGGACAGTCATGAATAATGTCATCCTGATGAAAAGCCTCAAAGGCACTTTGGGACAGAGCTCTGGCTAAAGGAGGTTTGGATCTATAAACAAATACATTACACTGTTGTTTGAATTCTCTCCTTTGAAGTAGATAGGCTTTTGGACTTTGTTGTAAATTAGGATGTTCTCAAAGAAATAAGTACCTCTACCATCTGTTTCCCCTCCCAATGGAAATAAGTTGATAGTCTCTGAATTTTGGGTAAGAGTCTGCTGAATCAGCCATAGGCAGTTATCTCAGCTCCAGTGTTGCCACTTCTGTGCTGGTTGGTATATCATTAAGCTCCAAGTAGCCAGCTGAGATGTCAGCAGCCCAGAATAAATTTTCAGATGATCTCCAAATAATTATGTCCCATTTTGAAAGCTTCGCTCACTGTCATGGTGAAGCTTGTCAGAAGGAAAAGGTAGAAACCCACTGCTTTTGTCAGGTATTATTTGGGTCACTGAGGCAGGATGTCTTAAGTTAAGCAGCCCCTCTCTGTTACGATTTCTGTTTGGGTAAGGCAACTCAAGCATGAGAGGGCTGAAGCCTCCTTCTTCACTGTCTTTCCTACTGTCTCTCTCCCTCCTCATCTGTCTGTACTGGACATGTCTTTGATGTAAAGTACTAGCCTGTACTTAACACATCAGGGAACAGGGGCTATTCTGCAACGTTTTAACAAGATACATGTTCAAAACATGGTTTTGTCTGGTCCATTTTCATACACCAGTTCTATGTATTACACACGTTCACTATCAATCTTACAGCACATATCATACTTATAAAAATCATATTTTAATATACTCACAAAACAATGGTGTTACTGCAATTTTACACCTGGCTTCCAAGACCCATCCCTTGAGAAATTAGCAAACTTCTTTACCTTGTCCATTTAGGCTCAAGATTTTTTTGTTTGGTTTGTTTGGTTTTGTTCTTATGTTGCATATTAATATTAAGCATTATTACAACCTCACTGATCAGACTAGAATTATTTATGTCTTTGGGGTGAGGCATTGACATGTGTTGTAATGGCTGAGAGTTATCACAGAAATCCATAGCTTTCACTCATTAACTTCAGTGCTTAGGACTGGAACCAGGGACATAAACTCTTCTCCCTGTATTAGTGTAATCAGTTTCATTCCCATGTCTTGTGCCCCAAAAGAAAACAAATAAAAGGCAGTTAGTGAAACATCAATATTAGAAAAATACCATTTTTCTGCTGTGAACTTCCATTTCTTAATTGCAGTTCATTGTTTTTAACATCTACTGAAAGCCGCCAACACAGATTTTTTCTTTCACAGTTCTGCCAGAGCCAAGTGACACATTGATGGAGATGTCATTTTAGACATGCAAGGCACTCAAACCAATACATCAATGCTAGCATAGTAGTTTGTCTAATATTATCTACATTTCCTAAAGGTTCTTGGTACCTGGAGCGTCTACCACAAATTAATTGTAGTATCTCTGTCCCTGCATGATGCATGCTGTCACACTTTTCTCCTTTATCAGAAATTGTATGCAATGCCTTGAGCTTTTTAAAATGATAAGAACAGAGAGAAATCTTAAGAATGTGGTGGGAGGTAAAAGTAGATACTTTCCTTCCCAACTTAACTAATGCATATTGGAGGAATGGAAGTATTTCCAAGATAAGTGGATTAGTCATTGGCAGCCTTCAAAAAATGATGACACAATTATACTAAATATGATTTGTCATATCATTATGCATCCTTCAAAATGTTCTTTATTTAAGAATGAGAAGGGATGCTGGAATTTTTAAAACTCAGCACCCACACAAAAGCTAAATGTAGTTTTTCTACTCTCTGGCCCCTACATCATCCCTGTAGCAATAATACTGAGATGGACTTTCAGATGCTTTCTCTTCATTCATCCGATGAGTTCATTATCATACATCATCCTAAAACTGCAGATTAAATAGTGACAACAGCTTTCACAAGACGTTTTTAAGTGTTGTATCTTTGTCTCTGGGAAAGGAAGATGGGAAAAAAGCTTAAAAACCATGCTTTGCTAGTCCTGGAAATTTTGGAATGACAGTGATGCGAGTCAGGAAAGGAAAAGGTTGAGGGGTTTAATAGTAGAAATGAAATAAATAATACTAGCACAGAAATAATGAAAGTAAAGATAGCTTCATACAACTTTGAAATGGCTCATTCCCTCACTTATCTTCTGTCATGGGGATACTCTGCTCTGTGCATAGCTGTACCAGATGAAGATGACTGCTTATTTCTGGTTTTACTGTCAACTTACTGAATGTGTTATATTGCAGTTTCCATTGGCAAATTATTACATTACCCAGAAATCGTGGTTATTTTACAATTACATGAATAAATTCATTGGGTGTAAAGAGGTCATCAATAAATAAGTGGAAGCATACTCTTTTTTCTTCAAAGAACTTTGTAAGAAAAACTTTGTCAACAAAAATATAAATGGTAACAGTACATGTAGGTCTTCTTATTGCAAGGTTTGTCTTAGCGAACAAAAGTGATGTTAAAAAAGTACATGTAACTCCTTTTTAAAGCATACGCATTTAATATTGCTTAGAATTTTAGTTTCCAACATTCAGCTCATTAAATTAAAAGGACAGCAGAGCATTAATATGGTTTTATTACTATACCACTATGAAGACATTTTAATATCACAACATAAGAAACAACTTTTTGATCAGATATAGTCATAACTACTGGGAGGAAAAAAAAGGGGGGGGGGGGAGGGAAGTGTGGATTTATGTGGTGGGTATATCTTTCATGCTTTTCAGCTTACAACACATTTGAGCTAGAAACCATGTCTGCCAACGTCTGAGATCTCCAAGAGGGCTGGGCTGTGAAATAACAGGCTCAAAGAACTTTTCAAAGAGACAGGATGAGAGTGACCATTTCACTGGAGATGGAGAGCCTGTCTCACAGGCAAGGACAATCAGCATGCAATGAGCCAGCCAGAGGGTGTACATGACCAGTCATTACTGGACTGCTCAGGTCTTCATCCTTCTGATAACATATGAAATCCTAACTCACACACCAGCTCACGGGAGCAAATCACTCAACAAGTTAGACTCTGGTGTATGGTTTTGACCTGCTAAAACCTATGAAGTGCAGCAGGTCTACAGGGCTTCAGCCCACCCTACCAAAATCTGTGCAACAGGAGAGTTGCTTCCACCCATCTGTGGAGGTGCAGGGAGCACTATAGCAGGTACGCTTCTAAAATTGCTCAATACAGCTTTGAACTGAGCTCACTAAGGCAAGGTTAAACCCATAAAGCACATGTGTGAGGAAGGAGGTCATTTTTGTCTTCCATACTGAGGTGGCATACAAAAGCACAAATGACAGCAGGGTGCCTTTTTAGAGCCAAAGTTGCCTTTACTAATGTGCAAGAAACCTCAAATCAAGGATTTTGAAAGACAGATGCTAACAGAGGGTTTGCTGGCGAGCAGAAGGATGGAGGAGGTGAATTATGCTCTGATTCTTGATACTCTGCAGTACATGGGCACAAAGTGAAACACACTGACACATTATGGAAAAGCTGTTTTTGCTGTTAGAGCAGTCAGGCAATGGCACAAATTGCCCAGAGAGGAGCTAGGTCCTTGTCCCTGGAGATATTTAAAACCCCACGGAGACATAGCACAGGACAGCTGCCTCTGGGTAACCCTGCAGAAGGCAGGGACCTGGCTCAAAACTCCCACAGGAGCTGCTTTCCACCTATGTTTCCACGCTTTGTGCACGGCTTTAGGTGCATGAGTCCCTTGCGTGTACTAGGCAACTACTGTAGGGCAGAATCCTTCCACACGACTACCGCTACACGGCGGCCTCCCCCGGCCGCCATTTTGTGCTCGGCGGGCCTCCCCGCCCGCAGTGCGGCGCGGAGCGCTCCAGGGGGCGCTGCAGCGCCCGGCCCGGCCCGCTCATGGCGCACGCCCCGGCCCGCCCCGTCCGGGCGGCGGGGGGGCGGAGGTGTCGCGCTGGCAGCGGCGGCTCCTGGGCCTGGCCGCCCGGCTGCAGCCGGGAGCCGCTGCCCGTCATGGAGGCGAAGAAGATGAACCTGCCGCGGGGCCCCGACAACCTCTGCTTCGACAAGGACGAGTTCATGAAGGTGGCCGGGGGCAGCGAGGGGGCTCCTGCGGGGTGAGGGGGGTGTGCGGTGGGGTCAGCTCTTCTGTATGGCACGCTGAATTTGGAGCGCTCTGTGTGTGACTAAAGTTTTTGCTTACATCCGTCTCCCTGTCCTGTTTGGTTTCCAGCCGGATTTTGACGTTGATCACTTCGTGTCGGAGTGCAGGAAACGCGTGCAGCTGGAGGAGCTCAGAGAGGATCTGGAGCTCTATTACAAACTCCTGAAAACGGCCATGGTAGAGCTCATAAATAAGGACTATGCAGATTTTGTTAATCTCTCAACAAATCTAGTAAGTGTTACTAAGTGGTGCTGTCAGGCTCAGGCTTAATACATCTTATTGTGATTTTTATTTTTCATATGAAAAGTATATGGCTTCTCTTTTGGTTCTGTTAGGTTTAAGAAGGCTTAAACTCTGACCCCTTACACTGAGAGAAACTGAGAGACCATTCCTACAGAATTTACAAGCAGCACTGAATTGCTGTTGGCCCATAATAAATGTTTTAGATGTATTAATTTATCCTAAAAATAATTCATTAGGAAGATAGATTCAAGGCAGACGCTTCTTGTTTTTATTTGCTAACACTTGTAAAAATTAAAGGGAATAAGTTACTAAAATATTAATAGTAAAGATGCAAATAAGGCCATTCGGAGAGATATTTTTAGGACTCTTCAAACTTACTATACATCTGTGTATTCTTAGAAAATCCAACACACTTTGCTGAGAATTTTAATCACTTTCATATTAAAATTTCTTGTCCATTGTGTCTCCTGCTCTTTTATTCCAATTTATAACATTATACAGGTTCAAAGTTTGAGATTTATCTTCTCTAGAAAGGGAAAAAAAAAAAAAAAAAAAAAAACCATAAATTAAGGTTTTCTTTCATTGTTGGCTTTATATGCCAAAAACGGTCTGACACCTTTATGCCTGCGTTGGAAGTAACATATTTGTGCATTGCACTTAAAATTGGAGGCCATAACAGGAGATGTCTCATCGCAGTTCTCTTTAAGTATCTTTAAAATGATAGACTTTGTCAGTAATTTACATATGAATTTACCAAAAGAGTTACAATCTTTTTTGTGATAATTTCTTTAGGTTGGCATGGACAAGGCCCTTAACCAGCTTTCCGTACCTTTGGGACAGTTAAGGGAAGAAGTTATGGTATGCTCAAAACAGTCATTATACATGGCTTGGTAATCTTTAATTCACTTTCATATAATATATAAATGTTTTACTTATGCTAATAGTTACAATTGTTTTCTCTCTGAAAATTCTATTCTTAGGTAACATGAGAGGCATTGTTTTCTAGCAGTTGTAGTAGGCTTATGTTTTTTGTAGTGCCTTTCGATCCAGAAGTAAAGAATCCTTTAAGTGTGATCAACGAATGGACTCTTGCAAGTTAACTCTATGCAGATATTGTAATTATTTTAATATCTGAGTAACTTGGAGATGGGAGTAAATAAGTCAGATTAAAGGCAGTCCCACTGGAGACTTTTTCCTTGGCCCTGTGGTTGAACCATGAAAGATCACCCACTTCAAGTCAGTCTGATTCTTGTTCTAAGTCTCACCGTGACTTAGCATTTAGTGAAGGGCAAATTTCCATCATCTTGGCAGCTGATTCAAGTGGATATTTGCTGCATGAATGTTCCATCAAATATCTTAGCCTTGATGTCTAAAACTGAGAATAGGTTCACATATATAACATGAAATAGGTTCACCTAGAGAGCTATTTATTGTATAGAAATTGCTACTTAAATCTGACTTTTAACTTCAGTTTGAAGACATAAAATCATACTGGTTTTATTACTTTGTTCTGGGTGAAAGGTGGGTTGTACTCTATAAGTTTATGGAGAAAACACTTGGCTTGAAATAATGATACCTGTCATGGCAGTACTTTAGGAGCAGGTTATACTAAGATTATACTTAAGTTACTTAGTCTTATTTCTGTCTTTTTCTTTTTGAGAGTAGTTGACATACTATAACTTTTATTTGTCCTATATTCTTATTGATGTCTCCTGTTTCAGGAATTTAGAATTCAGATTTTTGTTTTTTAAAACTTGTTCTTCATAGTGGGAATCCAGCTTTTCATACTGACTTTCTCTTTCACAGAGTCTTAAATCATGTGTCAGTGAAGGAATTCGGGCGGTGGATGACCGGCTGTCTAAACAAGAAGATATTAGAAGAAAAAAGGTACAACAAATTATTACCTTGAAAAGATCCTCACTGGGTCAAATTCTGGTTTTGACATTAACCGCAGGAAAATAGAGTTTAAAAGTTCTAGGCTGTCCAGATGCATATTCCACAGAATTTTGCACTTCTAAAAATAAGAGGGTTTGGTTGACTGACTTCGTTTTTACAGTCTTAATGATACAAGTCTTTTTCTTACTTTTTTTTTATTTTCCAAAAACATTTATGTTCAGTTGGCTTTTTTTTAGTTACAATTGTTCTTGTTTCTGCTTGTAGTAGTATATAAACTAGTATATTGCAAATATAAACATATGGCCATTTAAATTTTGTATGCAGGAGAATTAATATTTGTGGTTTTGCTTAACTTGGAAAAATTATAGGCTTATGCGAGCAATACTTTAACTGAGACATGATTCAAAAATTAAGGTGGAGGGAGAGAACTTGCAACGGGAAAAAAAAAAAAATACACCCAAAAAAAAAGTCCAAAAGATTTTCAGGGTTGTTATATAATGTAATGGGATTGGGGTCAGACATAAAAAATCTTTCTTTAATTACAGATGTGTGTCCTGAGACTTATTCATGTTATTCAGTCAGTTGAGAAAATTGAGAAAATTCTACATTCCCAAGGCACTAATGAATTGTCCTCTTTAGAGGGAAACAGGTAAAAACAAACAAAAAAAATAAAACAACCGAGTAAACACTTTCTTTTTAATATCAGTGGGACTAATTTAATTTAATGATATTGGAGATAAACTTGCAAACGTTAGGATATATCTTCAGACATTTAACTCTGATAGAATATGTGACTTATTTTAGTATTTTTTCAACTTTAGTCCTCTGTAAATTTGTCATTCTGAATTACTCGTAGTGCTGAAGTGTGCATTAAATTGTATTTTTTTTCCTAGGAAGTCTCTAATCCTGTCATGTCCAAACTGCTCATGCAAATGCATGTCTTTTCCAATATTGTTTGGAAGTAAAATGTGGAATAGTTTTTCTTGCTTTCCCTTCTTATGTATAACTGAAAGGACTGCTGCGAGAATAGTCTAAGGCAGGCAAGCCACACAAGTTATACCTCTGAAAAGTTCTGAAAAGACAGGACTGTGACAAATTCCAGTCAGACTGCTGAGTTTTGATTTTCAACAGCTTAATGGAAAGCATCCTCTCCCTCTACCTTTGAGAGAGGGAAAATGTATCTTGGCTAGTTTTGGTACCAGTGTACCAGCCAGGCACATGGAATAGTTAACTGGGATGCAAGTGCAACTTAAAGGTGGAGGAAAATGACAATTTCATAAGCTTGTTTAAATGTGAGACATGCTTTGGGGCTCTTCCACTCTGTACACTGGATCACATGGTAGTGAGTGGGGGGAAATGAACAGACAACTCAGTTCACACCTAGAGGGATGAAGCACATGCAAATATTTTCTGTCACGGTGAGAGACTTTGCAGAATCATGTTTGGAAGCAAGATTGTATGTAAGTGACTCAAAATTTAGGCCAAGTTTTGGGGCCATATAGACCTGAGAAGCATAGGACTGTTTCTCTAGAGATAGCTGTGTTTAGTTTTATTTTATGATGGAAAGGGGAAATAAACAAATCTGGATCGTGAAGAGCACTTAATGCAGTTTCTTGAGTTCTGTTAAGACTGACTCTTCTGTGACAATAAGCAGCTTTGCCATGTAGAAAGCAATGCTTCATACTGCTGGTGCTTGATCTCTTGTTCCTCAGCTTCTGCTTCACCCATTTCATATTGTAGTAGATTCAAAACAACTCTAATTTTGTAGTCTGTTCCAGATTATTATTGTGTGACTGCAGTAGTACCTATCTGAATTCCAAATATTTGTATTAACAACAAAAATTGGGGGAAAACATTATCTATTGCAACTGAAAGTGAGTATATTTGCAAGGATCTAACTGTTCTCATTATCTCTCTTCCAGTCCACTCGTAACCGGACAGGTTTTAGAGAGAATTGCCACAGAATTTAATCAACTACAATTTCATGCAGTACAAAGCAAAGGAATGCCCCTTTTGGACAAAGTGAGACCAGTAGGTATTGTATTAAAGCCAGCTTAACACTTGTAGGATCAAGCAAAAATATCTAAATAGGAAGACAAATCTCTTTTTCCACAGAGTTCTACTGAATTGATTTACAGGATAAATGACTTTCAAGAGGCTGTTTTATCAGTAGAATGGAAGTGTTATTTCTTCTGAGAGTTTATGCTTTGCTTACTAACGTCTTTAGGATAAATTATTTGAAATAATAGTAAAAAAAAACATAACAAATGCTTTTGTTAGTCTATTATGTCTTGCAGTTTGTCTGCATACTGATAGCAAGGCCTAGTTCCAGAGATTTATGTTGGTTTTGTTAACTGCAGTGTACAGATCAAAATACAAGTGGAATGTCTTAGAAGTGGTTGACTGGAATAAATTGAAGCTTGTCTTTTATTGATATTTAGTGCCTAATTCTTGGTATCTGTGCTGGTAGGCTAGTGTCCCTGATAGCTTGTTTTTAATAGCTGTCAAATGTAAAAGATGACTTGGTGTTTGTTTATTTTTTTGCCTTTTTTCCCTAACCATTCACTGGAGAGAGGGAATGAAAAGTAGTGCTTAAAAAGTATGTCATATGGAAATGGGGTAATGTTTTAAGCAGATGAGCATGAAAGCTGTCATCCTTAATGGCTTCTGAGCTAATGAGATGCTTCATAGTTTTTCACTATGTATAAGTGCCTGTTGGCGATACAAACTTGTTTTATCTCAAGACTTTAAGGATACCGTGTTGATTCATGGACTGTTCACAAGACTATTCTGGCAACCAAATTAACAACAGGGGTAAATGTGAGCAGCAGAGTAGTATTTATGGTGGGAGGACCTTTGTTCCTTTGTTGTGTGGCTGGCTTTACAATAGTTACCAGGACTTCTGTTTTGTACCTGTTGTTGCTGTACTGGTTTTGGCTGGAGCAGAGTTGATTTTCTTCCTAGTAGCCCATATGGTGCTATGCTTTGAATTTGTGATGAAAAATTTGATAACGCACCGATGTCGTAGCTGTCATGAGATCATAGTTTCCATGACTAGTTAGCAATTGGGTTACTGGTTTTGCATGTTCAGAGCAGATTCTGTGGCTATTGAAAAAATTAGTTTATAGATGGATGGCTGCAATATAGCATGCAAAATGCCAGAGAGAAAATTTGACTTGTTAAATGGGTAGTTCAACTATGATTAAATTATCGTGCATCATTGAACTCGCTTTAAATACAGAGCTGCAAGGGACCATCCTGGGCCAGGAGTATTATCTGCAGCTAGTGTGACAATGAATTGGATATAGTGGAAGAGATGTTACAGATCAGGAAATATGGTTAGCAGACAGGAGGATGTGTGTTGACTGAAGCAGCTGTTAGGCAGAAGCCAGAAGGAGTCTAATGGCATGTCGTTTGTCACCAGTGTAATTCAGTGTCTTTGGTTTGCAGTTACTTGTCAAGTTGTGCCATGAGCACACCACAGTTTTAGTTTCTGACGCTTAGGAATAAATGCCACAGTTGTCATCCCTGGTAACACATTAAAAAGGTTTTGTGTGTTATCAAACATAGTGGTTCAGTTGAATAAGGAACAATTACTGACCCATTTCTTCAGTATGAAGGAGACTGCATAACTTAGCATGTCTCTTTCAATATACAGAGGAAAATAAGTGCCTTTTTACGTAACTTTTAACTTTGGTAACCCATTAAGCTGTGTTCATGGTCATTTAATGTTGACAGTTATCAAAATTGTGTACGTTTTAAATGAAATTTGAAAGCCAGATGAGGTATTTCTGGAAAAAATGTGCTTCAGCGTTAATGGCAAGGCTTTGCTTTTAATTTTTTTAAACTACTATATTTTGTTTCTCTTCATAGCGTATAGCTGGAATAACAGCTACGTTGCAGCAGTCTCTTGAAGGGCTGCTCTTGGAAGGCCTTCAGACTTCAAACGTTGACATCATACGTCACTGTCTTCGCACTTATGCAACAATTGACAAAACAAGAGATGCAGAGGCGTTAGTTGGTCAAGTACTTGTGAAACCTTATATAGATGAGGTAAGATAAAATCAAGAATCCTGAGAAAATGATCTGACTTGCAAGAATACTTGTTTTTTTGGTTATTTTCCAGCTTTGGATAGGAGCTTCAGAGTGCTTCTGTGGAGAGAGAAAGAGAACTGACCCCTAACGGTGTCAGTTTGTTGTTCCTATTTAAGAAAGAAGGTGGAGGAATTCTTTTTCCTGTTACCAGTTTTTAGTTATATCCCACTGCCTACATTTTGCTTGGGTCGGGGGGAAATCCAAATAACAAACCTTAAGCCAAGCACACAGCTGCAGTAAAATACAGTTTACTGTGGAGCAGGGTGCATTGGATCAGGTCAGAGGTGTGCCTTTCTCATCTACTGGCTCAATACCAGGCAAAAGCAGTACAAATAGTTCTTACTGCTGTTCCTTTTTTTTCTGTAGGAGCAGTATCTGCTGTTCCCAGCTGTACCAGGACATGTACCAGGATTTGTTTGGGAAGTGTTCTGTAGTGGAAAAAAACGTGTCAGGTGGCCAGTTCTCAATTCATGAGAAACTTAGTTGTAGGACATCAGTTTGCAATAGTGAGTTGGACCAATTACAGAGTACTGATTACATTTTCTGAAATTAGAGGACTTTATGCTAATTTTCTTGACTGTGCAGCTTTTGCTGTGCCTGTAAAAAGTTTCATCAGCAGTACCTTCTGGTACTGCTTTGTTCTTACTGCTTCCTCTGGCCTTAGCTGAATAATCTATGCTATTTTTTTTTCTTTCTGTTGTAGTTGATGTTAATGTAATCCTTCTGAAAAAGAAGGAAAGATTAATGAGTAACCTGCCACAATAATGGGTCAGCAAGTCAGTCAGTTGTGCCCAATTTTTCTTGTCTGTCAGCACACCTGCAGTTGCCACTAAAAACATTTTTAAGCATCTATGATTGTATCATGGCAGCTCTAGTTTGAAGCTTCAGTGAAAATACAAAAATGAATTTTAAGATTTGATATTTTGCTGTGTTTAAACAAACCTGATAAAACGAGTTTGTTATGGTTTTAATAGATATGCTGAAGTGGTGTTTCCATAGCAACAAGCCTACTTTTCCCCATTTTTAAGAGGGGAGGTGGCAATAAATGTTAACAAATTTTTCATCAATGTGTTGGGAATTATGTCTGTGTTAGGTATTGACTGTGTATCATTTCAGGGGATATTTGTTCCGTGCTGTGAATCAGTGCCCTTTTCACAGCATAAGCTCTAACACTGACTGCCCTGTTGCAGGCAGTTTCCCTGCCTTTCACCAGGCTGTCAGAGTGTTTCACAAAACCATTAAATTCACTGGTCTTACAGAGTAGGTTAAACTGGGCCCACAGCAGGTCTGTGAAGTCGTTGAACAAGAACTAGCATTATGAACCTCTCAGCAGTATTAGGATGATGAATGGTCCACGGCTTTCACTGTTGTGTCTCTGGGGAGGAAAGGCCATGAAGTATGAGAGCTGCCTTGGTGATTGCAAATAACCACTTGCTTGACCTGGGGTATGTTAATAGAAGGCAGAACAGATCTCCTTTCTCTCATCATTACCTCTGAAATAGATAGCACTTTTCAGCAGCTTTGAGTCCCAAGTCACGCTGTTGCAGCATCTTCCCTTTTGCTGTCCAGATTTTATTTTATTGCTGTTACTCTTTAAATGGAGATATTTTTAACTGTTCTCTTTGCTCTATAAACCTCTAAATGAGATGTGATGTCAGACATTCTTTTATTTTTCCAGTTCCTGAATATTTAAAATGTATTTTCTCTACTCATCTTCCACAAAAAATGCAACCGCTCATAGTATAGAGTCAACATTTCTTATTAAGACCCATAAAAGCAATGTGAACATTGTTCCTAAAAGTGTTGAATATGTTCCTTTAGGCAATAACAATTGCCTTTTCTTACACTGGTGTGACTTTCTAAATATAAATGGAGAAGTGAACTTAATAATAATAAAAATAATTAAATACCTTATTTTTATTTAGAGGCTGTTTTCCACATAGTTTTTCCAACCTAGGCAAGTGAAAAGTTAGTCTGTGTAACCTCTGGTGAAGGAGTTGTTCTTCTGAATCAAGATGGGGAAAAGAAATTACTTTTTTTTTCCACTCAGTAATGCCTTTTGCAGCCAAGAGCTGGAACCTTTCCTTTCCCAGTGGAAGAATAGTCTGTCTCATAAAAGCAGGGCTATATGTCATTGTCAGTAGGATGTTCCTTTTCTTCTGTAAGAAAGGAAACATTTAATTTTTTTCTGTTCTTACCTTGTGTGCATACAGATTTATAAAACAAAGACAGCTGCTGGCTTTTGGATGGTAGAAGAAGTAGGATGGTGGATCCAGACCTTTCCACTTAAGAACAAACTTCCCCCTTGGGTGCTTTCTAATACTGTAGCAACAGCAGTGGGGACTGGTCGTGCCCTCTCAATTTCACTACTATCCATTCTATCCCCACTTCTGCACCATTCTGCTTGTTTATGTAGTGAGAGGCAAAAAATAGAATAACAAAAAATATAAACTATTGTCCTTTTCCCGTATTACCCACATAGTCTGCCTTCTCTTTTCTCAGTGGTTATCCCTTTTCCCTGGACTTGAAGTACTGTCCTGTGAAACCACTTTGCCAGCTGCTTTAAAGGCTTAACTTTGTGATGGAAGATTCTTGGCTCTTGGCTTACCTGCATTTGGGAGTGGACCAACCTAACTCTACATTAGAAAAAAAAAATTGACTTTATTCTAAGGCTTGATTAGCTTTTGCCAGTCCCATGTTTGCTATCACAGACTAGTTGAGGTGATAGTGACATGTACAGTGGGTGGGGAGCCAGGCACGTTGGCTAACAACTAAAAGCTAGAGGCTCATTTGTATTCTTGTGGCTGGTCTTGCTGATTAGAGTTGTGCATTAAGGAAAGCAATAATTTAAGCTGGCACGTTCTGCTTGGAAACTAGGAAAGTAATCTACCAAATATTGCAATATTTAAGGTTATGATATGAGAAGTTTTAAGTGAGTAGGCTTCTGAATTTTACATTGCGGTATTTCATACTCACTTTTCTGACATTTAATATTGAACTCTTCCTGGCAGGTGATTGTGGAAGAGTATGTTCAAGCTCATCCTAATGGCCTTCAGGCCATGTACAACAAACTATTGGAGTTTGTTCCTCACCACTGCCGTCTCTTGCGTGAAGTTACAGGGGGAGCTATTTCAAGGTGAATACCTTGGGGTTTCTTACAGTTGCACTAAAGTTACAGTAAATGCAACATATATTTTTGAAATATCTGTCATAGTTACTTACCATACATAAATGACTTACCTGGTCTTTCCTGAAGATTCATATTCAAGTTTGATTTCTGCCTCGTGTCTGTGTTTTTCAAAACAGTGAACCCATTTTCTTGATGTTGGGGCCCAGACCTTCAGAGAAGGGAAGGAGAGAATCCTGTATTTCAGTAGTAGAATTGAGTACTGTTTACAATACAATGTGCCAAATGCCTTGTTGGTTTTTGTGCTTTTTTTTTTTTTTTTTTTTAAATCAAGGAAACATGATTGGATGCTTCATCCAAGGAAAAAGGCATAACAAAGCTATTAGGAAAAAAACAAGTTTTTTGTTAGCATACATCAAAAAGTGGGGAAGATCCTCAGAGATTTGACTCACTGTATTAATGGAACTACAAGTTTAATTGATTTGTATACTACTTCCACTGTTTTCTTAAAAAAAGTGCTTAATTCCTTACGCAGTTAATTTGCCTGTTACAAAGTTTAAATAATCTATGTCTACTGAATTGTATCCATTTATCTGCTTGTAGACTGGTTAGTGTAATGGACTGCTGTATTTAGCAGAACTATGGGTGTATCCCCTGGGGACTGCATAATTACTCTTCTAATTATTTGTCCATTGCTGAGCTTGTTATTACTCTGAGTTTTACTAACACTTCAGTTCTTTTAATCCCTCACCAAGTTCTAATCTTAAAAGTAGAAAGTTTTGACTTTAGAGTACTGAACTGGAATTAAATGTTTGTGTGTCTTCTGCTCTCAATTTATAAATTTTCATAATCAGAGTAGCCTTTAATCTTTTGCTTCAAAGCACAATATTGTGCATAAGTACAACATGGAACAATTAAGAAAGTGTTCTTTCATGCCATCGTATTAGTCACGTTACTTCTATTTGTTATCTCCAAAGTTTGGAGCTGTTTAAGTCTTGAAAGCCTACAAGTAGGAGTTCTCAGCAGAAAAGTACTTGCTTTCCAGACACGCTTGCAAAATATGTAGCTGATAAAATTTTAAAACACTTCCAGAATTCTAAAAAATATTTTGTTGAGACCATGGGATCAGATATGAAACCTGAAAGGAGAACAATTAAAGAGAATCAGCAATATTAAAAAAATAACAAATAAAATAATTTAATTATATTTTGTCTGATGCAGTACATGTCTTTCTAGTTATCCCTACCTCCAAATAGAAGCCTGGTGGTGAAATATAACCATGGAATAATTAAACTTTTATTTCAGTGAGAAAGCAGACATTGTTCCTGGATACGATTTCCTAGTGAATTCAGTGTGGCCAGAAATAGTACGTGGTTTAGAAGAAAAACTGCCATCGCTGTTTAACCCTGGAAATCCAGATGTGTTTCATGAGGTAATTACCTTTTTTCCATTTGCTATTCTTGTGACACATACAAGAATTGAATGAGCCATGTTCTCCAGGCTTTTTCGCTGCTGCTCTTGTATAAATTCATGTGCTTGCATAGCCGGGAAGAGGAGGCTATCTTACAACACTTGATCTTTTCATAGGCATTAATTCTCTCCTTGTCTTTGTCAGTGCCCTCGTTCTGGCTGGGATAGAGTTAATTTTCTTCCAGCTAGCTGGCATTGTGCTATGTTTTGGATTTAGGATGCAAATAATGCTTGTAGTTGTTGTAGAGCAGTGCTTACGCAAAGCCAAAGACTTCTCAGGTTCTCCCACTGCCCTGCCAGCGGGGTGCAGCACTTTATTTATTTATTATTGTTTATTATCGTGATATTTTTACTTCATTTGCTGTTGTATTAAACTGTCTTTATCTCAACCCATGAGTTTTACCTTTTTTCTGATTTTTACCTTTTTTCTGATTCCCCCATCCCACTGGGGGGAGCAAGCAAACAGCTGTGTGGTGCTGAGCTGCCTGCCAGCTTAAACCACAGCAGTTAGGAAGGCTCATACAGAAGTTACTGGAAGCTGTTTAGTCTTGTGAATTTGGCCTTAAATGTTTGCTTTAGGAGTAGATGGCCTATCTCAGCTGTAGAATTGCAACGTATATGAAGGTGGGAGAGTATGACAACAATATTTTGGCAAGACTGGGACTTCTGTATAGGAAGGGTTATCGTTCATTTTAATTAAATGTCTGGGTTCCAACTTGGCCTAATGCTTCTCAGTTTCCCATAAAGCTTCTAACATCCTTCAGGTTTCACCAAATGCCCTGCGTAGTGCAAAGTATGAGCTGTGCTGCGTGGTTTACACAAGAATGTATTTTCTCTTCAGAAGAGCTGGTTTTGGTGCTTTAAATTAATTCTTAATAGCCTGTTATTTTATGCTAGGCTGATGCTGACCGGTGATGCTGCTACATTTATTAAAAAAAAAAAAAAAAATCCCAATGACTTTCAGTTACTTCATGTAGTCAGTCCAAAGTTCTTTCTAGACAGCTTTTGTCCACTTAATGATCTCGAGTCTGAGTCAGAATCACAGTATTTTATGTAAAAATCAATAAGTTGAAATGCCAAGTGTAATGCCAAGCTATTACATCCATGGAAAAAAAGAGTAGGAGCAGTTACAAATTAAGAAGAGGAAAAAATTGTAAATGTTTGCTGTCCTGATGGTAATCTAAATAATGCAACGCAGACTTTAGACAGTGGTCTTCTAGCTCCGTTTTGTAGGTTGATGGAAATGCAGAAAAGTCTTTTTCTCCATGTTTGTTTGCTTATTTTGCATTTGTATGTAGTTTTAATGCTGAAAAGTAGTACTTGTTACAAGGTCCTTTTATGTAGAGAGGATTGAAAAATATTTTTTTCAAATCATCCTGTGAAAATCAAGCTAACAGTCTTAAGCATATATGTTAAAATAACTATTTACTTCTGCAGTTTTTAAATTGTTTCAGGTTATTGTGTCCTTATTTCTGACTCAGATTTGTAGCTTTACAGGCGTTTAAAAATAATACTCCCATCTCTAAACATTGATTTGAGACTGTTAAGTTTAAATGCCTGTATTCGAAAATTGCTGCATTTTGTTTCAGACTCTCACAGTTTCTGTTAAATAACTTCTGTGCAGTCAACAATCCAATCCTGGAAGCTGAAATGGGAAGCAGTGTTGCTGTTAGTTCTCTCTCTTAGATATAATGTTAAAAATAACTAGATAAATGCCTGAGTTGCCTTCCATTTTGAAGGTGATAGGTTTTTTCGGAGTGTTTTGTTTCTATCTATGGCTAGAGATAGAAGGCAGCTGAGCATTAATGGCTTGTTTGCCTTTTAGAGTATTGGGCTTATTATCTAAGAAAGCAGGCTGAAAGAGCACTGATGTCTCATTCTCCCTGCATTTGACTCCCACAGCTCTTACGGTTCCGCTGTGTTATAGATAAAACCACGCTGGGATGGATGTAGTTACCTAAAAGATTTCCTGTGCAATTTCCAGAATACCATCTCCCCACACTGCAACTGCCATATCACGAGAAAAACGTGCTGTAATGGTACACTGAACTGAAAGTCACAAATGTACTGAGATATGCAATACAAAAATGTACTGAGATAAGCAAAAGAAAAGCATGTCCATGTCAGTGCATGGCCTGTGGTCCCAGGGTTGTTTCTGAGAGCAGAACCTGTAAGCAGCACCTCAGGGGCTTCTGAGGATGTTTTACTGCTTCATCAGAGAATCTGAGTACGTTGCTTGCCTATGGGTTGTGGTAAGAGTCTTGCTGCTGCAGCCCTGCTGCTGCTCTTAGCACCACACCATCAGAAGCACTGAGACAGTGGCTTACTGAACATGCAGAGATTTCAGTGAGACATGTAGGATTTCTTTTATGGCTGCTGTTTTGGGGTTAGGAGTGTTCCTTTTTTGTTTGTTTGTTTGTTTTTTTTTTTGTACAGAAACCATTTGCACATAGTCGAACTTTTTCATTGCAGAGGCAGATTTTAACTGTAGCTATGTTTTTACTCCTTGTTTTACATAATCTTTTTCTCTGTACTGTTAATACAGTCTGTTTTGTGTGAAATAACATTTTCATGTACCATTTTGCCTCTCGTTTCTTGCTCAAGGCTTTGGTGGCTTTCTGCATTGAACATGTTAATTTATTATGTTTATTTCAGGCTGTTAATAAGTTACTGAGAGTAAGCCCAAAGTGTATTTCGGGATTGATGCATTTTTTCTTTGTTTGCAACTGGCTTAATACTATTTGTAAATATCTTAAAAAACCAACCCTTCCAGTTGTTTGAAGTTTTACTGCAAATATTTGGTATTTGCAATACATATTGTTAGGGAAACAGTTCTAGAAATTCCTGTAGAACAGTTTCTATATAATAGAAAGGAAATACCATACTTCCCTTCTCATGTGTGTTTGGTGATGTCTATTTCTGGATTTCGTTCCTGATCCTTTCCATTTGTTGTATCCCTTTATCTCTAATTTCCTGGGACTGACTTCAGTGCTGTGCACCATTGTTGTTCTACCCCGGTGATTCAGCTCAGAAATACCAATACATCTGTCTGATCAGCTCTCTTTTCCAGACAATTTTACGCTTTTTAGAAGTGCTGTGTGCTGTTTTTTCTTATTATAGAGTAACACCTGCTAGATCATTGGTTTTAGTTTCACAGCAATCCAGGATTTTAGCCTTACAAGATTAGGTGATGGCAGTGGTGTCAGCCCATTCTGAGTCTTGAGCTTAACTGTAGTCTGATGCAGGAGATCTGTTGAAACCGTTGTGACTTTCATTGCTTAAGGGGGCCTTGGAAGTGATCAAAATGCTCATTCTCTTTCTGCAGAAGTACACTACCAGTATGGATTTTGTACGGAAATTTGAACGACAGTGTGGCTCACAGGCCAGCGTGAAACGATTAAGATCTCATCCGTCCTACCACAGCTTTAACAACAAATGGAATTTGCCTGTTTATTTTCAAATAAGGTTGGTATGCATTTGTAGTCATCAATTCTTTCAGAAGTAGAGTTGTCACAGCAAAATGATACTGCTTAGGGTCAGATCTCCTCGTTACGTTACAAAGTTCCCCTTGTCAACAAAATCATAGAAGTCAAACTATGAGAATATAATTACTGAGCCAAGTCATAGCTTTATGCATCTTCCAGCACTTTAGCAAAATCATAGAGTACATATTGCAGGGTAGCTGGCTGTCATTACACTGAATTTCATATGCTGCTTATGAACAGACCTAGGTAAGTCTTGAGTCTGGTTTCAGGTTCTGTTTTTCAAGTGCCGTTTCTCCCTGGAGCTAAACTGTATGTTGAGTGATACTGTTTGTGCAAATCCAGAGGAATAATTACAGTGAGGGAAAAAGATATTCTTCTACAAAATAAAAAAATAAAGGGCTGACAGCTTCTAGCTTTTCCACATCTGGCTATGCTTCTGACCTATTATTTCTGTCTCACAGGACAATTCTGAAGTTCTAGATCTTGTAGGGTTGTCTTCTCAAAGATCACCCAGCAATTTTCTTTATGTAAGAAGCTATGTCATAAGTTCTAGCTTACTTTTCCAGCTGGTGTGATGTACCTGCAGCATTATGTTGTAAAGATCTCGTGGGAAGAGAGCAGAGAGAACCAAGAAAGCTCCATTTTAATTCTAGTAAAGCTAAAATTTTACAGAAAGGAACCATATTTGTAGGATGTCTAGCCTATGCATCTGATTTTAGGGCTGGTTAACAGGCCTCCAGGCAAGAAAGCTGCTTGTTGGTAAAGTCTGTTAGTTGTTAAGCGTTCTGTGTGTCATCTCTCTTGGTCCAAAGACTTCTGAGAGTCTCTGGACAGCTTCATACACTGTTACATGAGCAGAGTTTGTTGCCTTGAGGGTACTGCAGCAGTGTTAGTTGTGAATCCAGTCAAAGCAGAAGCAGCTAATAGTTTCCATCCCCAGTTTTGTTTCACATGTCTTTTAGTTCCTGTATGTACAACGAGGATGATTACTTGGTTTTGTGGATTGCTTTTGTTTATAGTCCAGTATACTAAGTAAGTTTTTAATATTCTGCCTTCAGTTTTGAACATGCCAGCCCAAGTACTGTATTAAGTGTCTGCAGTGTGTTGTACTTGGACTGTATATACCCTCTGGTCTTTGCATTGTACTTCAGTAGGGTTCAATAACATTTTCTGTGCTAGCAAAACCAGTTACAGGATGTTCTTTCCCTTGCTTCTCAGTATCCTGCTCATTTATTTGTTCCACCACAGCTGTTTCTGGGGCTAAACTACATGTTGGATCTCTGAAATGATCAGATCTTTTTTTCTTAAAAAGGGGGGAGGCAGCAAAGGGAAGAATTCTCAAAAAAAAAAAAAATAGAGGGAAGAAATTGAGGTTTATTTTTAATGTGGATCACTTTTGTGACTATGTTTATAGCATGATTCTATAAATGGTAATTACTGTACAGCTGTAGACATATTTATGCAGTTTGTTTAATCCAGGAAAAAACTACAGTGATGCCAAATCCTGGAATCCTGTGAGGGCTGGAGCTAATACAAATCAGTGGCAGGAGTGTGGGTCTGGAAGCAGGCAGGGTCTTCGTGTTTTGGTGATCCAGTGCTTTTTATAAAATGATGGTTCTGGCTTCCTCTGACATCCTCTTCTGTTTTTTTGCTTGCACAACTGTTCCTGCAGCTATGCAGTGAGCCAATATGAAGTACTGTTACTTTGGGCAAAAAAGGCTGACTTTCAACTCTAATCAATTTCTCCAAACCACTTCACTGTACAAATATTGATGCTACCCCAAGGGAAAAGGGCAGGAGCACTCAATACAGTAGTGGTGCTGACTGTGCAGACTCTAAGGGTCTGTGGAACTGTAGCAATTATAAACCTCTTAACAACAGAAAGACATCATTAATAGGTCCCTGAATCTGCCCTTTTGTTTGAAAGTGCAACTTTCTAATACGTAACCACTTGATCAAACGTTGATGCTGCTTTTCATAAGATGGAAGTGAAGCTTCAGCATCTTCTCTCTGTTCAAAAATATTTTTTTTTCCGATTGGATACTTTGGTGTCTGGCTCATACAAAGAAAAATAAATATTTTTCTTTTAAGATTATTATAAATCTGAATAGTTCACTATTTCAGTAAATGGCTAGATAACGGCAGCTGCTTCATCTTTTACCCTATCAATCCTTTATACCTGAATCATCTGACAACTTTTGGAATTGCCCATGAATTCTTCAGTGCACAAATGTGAAAATAATGCCATATATTCATTATGTATAGCAGCAAAGCTTTTTCTTTGAAGTGTGTAACTATCCTCAAATCATACAGGATTTTTATTGAAGTGTTATCTTACACTGTGACATTTACAGTTAAGGTTGCTGTTTTGTTTTTTTCCAATTGCAGAAATTGCTCAGAACAAACAGACCTCACTTAAGCCTGTACAAATGATTCTTTAAGGAGTGGATGGATGTAGAGGCATTTCTTTTGTAGCAATGCAGGCACAAGCACCCCCAGTAACTCTCTTCCTTGCCGTCTGTTTCATTTATGTCATTACAGCTGATAGTGGATAGTAATGAGCCTACATGGTAGATATTTTTTGCCCATCTAAAAAATATTCAGCAAAATTTGCATAATTTTTAAAAATCTGATTTGATTCTCTAATACTCTTCACCGTAAGACCTGAAGACACTCCTTTCTCAATGAAGGTGTTGTACAGGCAGGAATGAGGGTTTGAAACCATTTCACAAATATTTCTAAAATATGTGCTATGTCTTGGTAGCAATTGAAAAAGATAAGTCACATCACTTGCTTTTTATTCCAACCCCTGGTGTGTCAATCACAGATCGCTACTTAAAATACTGTAAGCACGCATCTAGTCCATTAGTAGTTTGAACAAGAAAAGCTAGATGGGTCACTGCTCTGATCTGGAAATTACAGTTGAGAGGTTTTAAGATGAGCCTTGCAGGTTCATAATTGGTAACCTTGGTAGGTGTACAGATTACTCTGCACATAAAAGCAAAAAAGGAAAAATGACAAAAACTTATTATGGAGGACTGTAAAATACAGTTTTATTTCAGCATTAGAGGTAAGAACTTGGTGAAAGGATACATTTCTACAACTCCTGCACAACAAGAGTACTTACCTAATACTTCTTTAAATATGGATAAGTACTGTAATGTTTTAATATTAATTTTGCTGTTACACCTCAAAAAATCAAGGGGTGGAATTTTTTTTTATATTTTTTGATAGTTTCATTTCATTGGTTTCATTGTTTCATTGGTTTGTTCAATTTTTTTTGAAGGTGGGATAGGGGGTGTCAGGGCATCCTGTGAGGAACTAGTGATTTTTCAGGTGCAGAATTGTTTGCAGAACCTTATGCCACTGTTCATTAACAAACATGCAGAAAGCTAAAGGCTCCCACTGTCATGTGGCATGCTTGAAGGTCAGCTAAAGCAAGTACGAAATGATGTATTCACTTACAGTGTGAAAACAGTACCGATTAGAGGAAATAAAAAGCAGCAACAAAACCATTTCTAATAAAATCTAAGGACTTGACACTGAGCTATGGCTTTGATAATGCTCGTAATTGTGATTTTCATAATTTCCCAATGTATAAATTTCATATCTGCCTGTAAAATGTCAAACATTGTCTTTGCAGGATTTAAAAAACACACTTAAGATCTTTTCTTGTATGTGCACTGATAGCATAGATACTGAACATTGAAAAGCATTTAGGCATCAATTTAAGCAATTGTTGATTTATAACATTCAAAACTTCTATTTTTCAGATTTAGAGAAATAGCAGGGGCCTTTGAAGCATCGCTTTCAGATTCACTAGAGGAAGCACCAGGTAAACTTTAATTGCAAAAATTAATTATTTCCCTATTAAGAAGGAAGCACTGTTTTAAGTAGCAGTGGTTATTGTCTGTTTATTATTACTTACTAATGGGCATCCTGAGGGTTCACATGAGCTTTCTGTTTTCTTATGAACTCATTAAACAGTGGAATACATTTTTGTAGGGAAGGCAATATAAGACTACTGTTCAGTGATCGCTTACTAAAAACCCCTTTTTACCAGTAACAATTAACATATTTGTGGAAATGTCCCCTCAGTGCAAGAAGGAAGTATTGGCATCCTGTAAGTGACAACCAAAAGACAATGCTGTGTTATTGGGGCAAACTTTATTTTTATAGACATCTTCCCCACTACATAGCCCTATCTATTGGCAGCATTTAGGGTTGCTATAGTTCGTTTGTGTTGGTGTCTGCTCAAAAAACGTACGTTGATTTATGAGCAGATGAGGAGGTAAGCATAGGAAGGATTACAGTGGAAGGACAAATCTGGTGTATTTGTTAGAAGTACACTGTAATTAGAAAAGATGTTACTTCAGTTACTGGAGTAAGTGCCTGTGAAGAAGGTAGCTAAGATTAACTTGTGCATGTGTATTTTTACTTCTGACTTTTAAATTATAGAACTGAAGAGCAAGGAGGAAAAAATAATGGTGATGAAATGCATAAATCCTACAATTTCAAGGCATTTATCTGAATCTTGCAGACACATTCCTTAGCTTTATACTATATAATATTAGTGCATGAACTGCTTTAAAAGTATTTGGTTTAAATATGGATATTCCTACTGTGTTTTCAATAAATATTGAAGACTTCTTTTTAAATCTCAGATAATGCAATTATTAACATCAGTGATGTTCCGTCTTTCACAGTGTGCTTAGGAACTTGACCTTTGTTGCCTGATTGTTTTCAGAGGGCAGCTCATATTGCCTTTTGGCCACTCACATGGTCTGGACGAGTCTTCTGAAGTGCTGGTCAGATCAAATGTTTTTACCACTGTTAGCACACCGTCTGTGGAAACTTAGTCTGCAAATTTTGGCACGTTACTCCGTGTTCATTAGTGAGGTAAGAAAACTATGTACTTAAGGTTTTGGTGATTAGTTATGTCCATCAGTAAGAGACCTCTTGAAACAAAATGTGTAACTTCTCTCTAATTACTGTTCTTCTGAACTTAAAAATGCTGAACAAGATCACTCAACCAGTTCCTGAGTTTGTTTTATATAAAGTATCACTGCAAAACATATCATTGGGCACAAATATCAGTATTGCTCAAGTATTACTGTCTGATGGTTGCCAAGATTGTACTATGTGTAAGATTGCCTCTGCCAGAGACAGAAGTAGCCATAATCTTGTGTTTTGTACAGTTGGTATCAATATGTTTTCATATTGATACTGTGAACTAGGTTGTGAAACTGAGCCAGGTGAAAACTAACCTTGCAAAAAAAATAAGGTGTTGAGTTAATACAAATCAGTTGCTGCATGGTCAACTGACTCAACATCGTAAGTCACGCTTCTGAGCAGAAGATCTTGTGCTTTGCCCCATTCCTAGCCATACAAGTTTCTCTCTCCCCCTTTCTTGTGTTACAGAATGACAGCATGATAGAATAATTTGGGTTGAAAAGGAGGTCTAGAGGTCATGTGGTCCAAATTCCTGCTCGAAACAGGGCCAGTTTAGATAAGGTTATGGAAAACCTTTTCAGGTTGAATTTGAATATCCAAAGGCAAAAATTTCAGTCTCTTGGGGAACCCTTTTACAATGATTGACCACCCTGGTAATTAAATATCTTTTTCCTTTTGATATAAATCCCTTTGTTGCACTTCATATCCATTGCCTGTTACTGTCACTGTATCTCAAGACAAAGTCTGATTCCACCTTCTCTGTACATTCCACTCAGGTAGCTGAAGACAGCAGAAAGATCTCCCTTTATCTTTCTCTTGAGACTGAATAGCACTGTTCTCTCAGCTAAATTGTCTTACTAAAAGTGCTCATTAAAACAGCAGCTGAGTGAGGCGTGTGATTTACAGCTGAGGGCTTGAGGAGGTGGGAGAAAGGAGATGATTGACAGCAGTGAGTCATGTTTTCTGAGACCAAAAAAAGACCTTGAGTAGCCTTGTTGCAAGCATGATAGAAGAGGAGGGAGGGGGAGACTCAAACTGCTCTATTTGGTGACTGTTGGCGTAGAAGGTGCTCAAAACTCTTGCACACAGATCTCTGAGCGTTGCTCCTTGTAGTGCTGTAGTAGGACAGGTGGACTGAAACAGTCTATTGTTTCTGCAGTTAGTTGTCTCTGCAATGGAAAGTTAATTGGCACAATCCACAGCTGGTTTTGTGTTCTGGCGTATGAAATAGTCTATTTCTACAAAGCAAATAATAATCAAATTTTTGATCTAGCACGTTCTGTTTATTTGAACACCACACAGGTGGTAATTACTCCAGGATGGTATTGTCCTGTGGCATAGTAATAAGAGCTCTAAATTACTGAGCCATTTTGTGCACCAAAAACTGTTTTAAAAATACTGCTTTTAATGCAATTTAGGAATGTCAGTATCCCTTGCAAGTGTTACATTCTAATGCCAAAAACTTAGGAAAACTTTGTGCTGTTTCTGTATACACAACTTTAACTGCTTTTGCTATTGCTAGGACTCACATCTCAGTTTGATGTTTCAGGTTTCTGTAAGGCCCATTTCCAGTGAGAATGCAAAGGAAAGCAAAAAATCAGTGCCAGCTGGCAGAAAGGTTGAGGCTTCCATAAGCCTCAACCCTAACGAGGACCAAGGGAATGGGTCTTCTCCAGAAAGTCAGCCTTTGCCTTCTATATCCAGTACTCAGTTGGTGTATATTGCTGCAGATCTGGACAAACTCCAGGAACAGGTTTGTGCTTGAGACTTTACTTACAGAAGTCTTTGTCAGTCTGTGTGCCAGTACTATTTGGCGTTTTGTTAATGATATTACTACCAAAAAAACACAATGCATTTGTTTAAGATTTTTTTTTTTAATTCTAAAACTGGAGTAGTCTGATAGGAAAAAATACCACCTGAAATACAGGGTCTATTCTCTGGATACTTTGAGTGGCAAATTACAGAGAAACCACTTCAGATATTTAAACTTTTAATCAGTAGCTTCTGGACTTTACCACTACAACATGTTGTTTCTACTCACTTCTAATGTAAAGTGTAACTGTCCAGAGTTTTACTTTTGCTAGTAATCTCTCTGATGTCTCAAAGTGTGGTACAGTATTCAGCTTTAATGTTATTCTCTTTTATATATTTACTGTTTTTAAAAATCTTTCAGCCTCAAAAAGGTTTTATAATCAAGATTATTGTTCTATCATCATGTTTTACTAATGAACCAGAATCTTTGAAAGAGCTGTATGGTATTTATTTGCTTTCAGTGGGGACTCTTTCATGTTTTTCAGCCAATGAGGCTGGAATTCCTGTATCTTGTGAAGTTGCCTCTGGGTTGGTAGTATTTTGTTAATTATAAGTTATTTCCCTGAGGATAACTGTAAGGTAGAAAATTGAATGATAGACCTTAAATCCAATTAATACTGTATTTTTCTGATACTAGGTTTCGATAAACAAAATTAAAAATTCAGAAAAGACCGAAGGTGTCTTTTAAAGCACTTGTAACTTGCAGAATGTATAAGAGCCATTTAAATATATTTATAACAGGACTCTTGTTTGTTTGTTTGTTTGTTTAGATTCCTGACGTCATAGAAATGGTTAAACCAAAACTTGAAATGATTGGCTTCAAGAACATGTCTTGTATTGCAGGTAAACCTGAGAGGCTGAATTCAGTCTTTCCCCATTCTCCCAAGTCCCTTTGCTGACCAAACAAAATGAGCTTTTACATGCCGTATAATTTACCATGAGAAACTTGAAATCACTCATGTTTTATTGCCTAATGATGCCTGCTTCCAACATTAACCATTCTGTGAAAGAGAAACTACCTTGAAGTCTAGAAAACATTTGATTAAAATTCAGTGAGTCTGAAGTGCTTTTTTGGGGAAGTAACTTGTTCAATAATTAGGATGCTTCTCCAGGAAGAGAGGGACCCACTTAAATCTAAATCAAGATTATGGGTAGATGGATAGATGCCTAAGTCCATGAGAGTGGTAGCTGCTTGTGTAAATCCCCAACTCAGTAGATGATCTTTTGCCAATCACAGCTTTGTGTCAAGCGTTTTCCAGTCAGTCCATGGGGATTTGAGGTACTGTGAGAGAGAATTTCACAGCCTCAGTTTCTTTGGTAGGTTTGAGCCTTTTGATTCAAGCCCCTTGCTGCATCGATAACACTGAGAAGAGGGAAAAAAAAGTGAACCTGGAGAATGTCAAGTTACCCTTTTTTAATTGTCTTCCCTGTATTTGTTTTTTCTGGCTGAGAAATGGTTGATATTCGTGGAGATACTTTATAAATGGTTGGTGTGTATTTATTTAGCAAGCATCCTGTATTCAGCACCGGCAGCCATCTAGGACAGGGAATGAGATTGGGATGATGCTGGATTCACACAATTTGTAATGTGATTGGGCAGGGTAGCTCAGTCTAAACTTCATTTTTTTTACTTGAATAGAAGCCTTGGAAGACTCAAAGACTTCTTTATCAGCCTGCGTGCCTACCTTGAATAACAGAATTATCCAGGATCTGAGTGAGTCCTCTTTCACTTATCTGAAGAGTGCACTGGAAATTCCAAGATTATATAGGAGAACCAATAAGGTCAGTGCTGGTTGCAGAAGGAAAAATAAATCTCAGAAGGGCCTGTACTAAGAATCTTAACTGGGCAGTACATTTACAATTTCAGGGCTGTTCATATCTGCTTGAGAGTCAAGAAATGTATTAAATACTGAGATGACTTAGTCATTACTGTTTATCTCTTTGAAAAGAAAGAATTGTATTTTCAAAATTTTAGATAGGGTAACAATGATGAGAGCACAGGTTGAGACGGAAGGGCAAGACATAAAACTGTTGTACAAAACCAGAACGGTTAATAAGAAAAAATTGGTTTCCCTCGTCTCATAGCATGTATTGTAAGATGTGCTGCTGTTGGGTGGCAGGGTTTTGGTAGGGTTTTTTTTGTTTGTTTTGTTTTGTTTTGTTTTGTTTTTGTTTTGGAAGATGGGTTGATCAGGGCAGGGAGTGACACTTCAACCTGCTATGTCAAGAATTTTTTTCTTGGTGAGCTAGCTTCCTAGATTTCGTTCGGGAATGCCATGCACAGAAGAAACAAGATAAGAATGGTTAATAAATAAATAAATAAAATGATTTGGTGAAAAAACAATAAAAAGTAATTAATAAATATGTTTCCAAAACCATGTTCAGATCTTAGCGTGTCTTGTTGCTGTGCCTTGTCTTTGCCAATTTGCACAGTTGTTATGGTAGCTGGTTTGGTCTCATATAAAAAAAAAAAAAAAAAAAAAAAAGGCAGTATAAGAAAATATAAGTAACAGGCATTTCAGATGTCAGAGATTGTGTACCCTGGGTATGATCTGTTCCCCTGCAACGCAGGAGGTCTGTCCAAGCTATTGCATGGATCACCCCTGAAGAAATGAAGCAGTCTGATTCCAAGACCATCTCAGAAGAAAGTAGAGAAGGGATATTAGAGTTATCCCAAAAGCTTTCTTCTGAAAAACATAGTGAGTGGGTGGGGTGGTATGAGAATAGAAGGAGCAGTGGTTTCAGTTTAGTGAAGTATGATACGAAATAGCAGCTATTTTAATGAAGAGAGCTAGGCTGTTGTTTATACAGAGCGTGTTCAACTTTCTGAAGTCAGCATGAGCAGCAAGTAGGCAATAATAGGGGTGGCTGGCACATGCATCTCTCCAAAAGCTTTGGTCATTTTGGACCTTGTTTCATAGCATTTTACATAGTATAAAGCTGCTGAATGATTTGGTCAAGGTTTGTTCCATGTCTATGAAGATCTCTTTATTGATTATTTGTGAATAATCTATTTCTTGGTTTACATGCATGCTCAGCATTTCACGTATGTGCTATAAATGGTGTCCATGTGTTCAGTAAATAAATTACAGATTCTTTTTTCCACCATGTTTCCCTGCCTTCTCCCAGGAAGTGCCAACTAAAGCTTCAGCTTATGTTGACAGTGCTCTTAAGCCCTTCTACAGACTACAAAATGAATACAGAGATATATTGAAACAGCCCATGATTCATCAGTGGTTGGAAGGCGCCCTCTCTGAAAGCACACAAAAGTAAGAGAGCCATGCACAACATTCGTTGTACTATTTAAAAACTTCATTGTCAGTTGAATGGGCACAGGAGAAAAGAGAAAACACGCTACAAGTTGACACAGCCGTAAAGAAAATGGGAATATGTCCCCTTTTTGACCTGGTGCATTCGTTCAGATTTCTATTACTGTTTTGTACTCAACAGATGAAAAGCAGGGCTGGGAACTCGAGACCTGACCTCTGCTCAGATGTACACAAACTGACATTGTGGATAGAGCATATGGAAATTGTTTTGCTCTAGTAATGCAACAGTAAACTAAAACCTTGCATTTTGTCTCAGAAATTACTTAAGTCCTTAACCTCATGTTATTGTCAGCAAATCATGGTCAAATTCTCAAGAAATTTGAGTTTGACTTTCCTTTGACAATTTTATTGTATACAAAGATAATGCAAATTTTAGTGCTTAAAAAAAATAATGAAAAAAGCTGAAAAGCCAGTTGTTCCCAGCTGTATAAGGCAGTCAAAACACAGTGCTTTCCTTCATTCTGGTTTCCTGGCTAGCATCTTGAGGACTTCTGAGCATGAATATCCATCTGCATTAAGTTCTTTAATGAAATTTGTTTGTCCGTCTACTTTCCTTTCAACTTCATACTGCTGTGAGATGTTATCTTCTGTGAGTTCAACCATTTCAGTGTGTACAAAAAGAAAGTAATAATTGCTTTTGTTTGGATGTTCTGCCTGATAATTTCATTGGATACGTGCTACTTCTGGCACTGTGGAAAATGAGAAGGAGGCTTCAACACTGAATTGTAATCTTTAGGTTGGCCTCTGTACTTAATGGTGGAAATATCAGTAGCTTCTTCTCAAAACCACTCCTCTCAGCATTCCTCATAATTTTTATGAGGGCCAGTGATGTGCATGCAGTAGGCTTTTCTGTAAAAGTGTAATTTTTCTCAATCTTCCTTCATTTAGGTATTATGAAACTGTTTCTGATGTGTTAAGTTCTGTTAAGAAAATGGAAGAGAGCCTGAAAAGGCTGAAGCAAGCCAGAAGAACTGCAGCTTCAAATCCTGTTGGTACGAATGGAGGTATGAGTGATGATGACAAAATCCGACTGCAGCTGGCCCTCGATGTCGAGTATTTTGGAGAACAAGTAAGTTAAAAGAGAAGTTTGTCTACTGCTGTTAGGTAAGGGAGTGAGATACAGGAGGAAATGGGAGCTCAGCTTATTTTTTGGGTCTTAAAAACTTTGTGCTTTGTTGGTTGTTTTTTATATCTGTGTAATTCAGGTGACTTGAAACCTTAATGATCATAGAATCTCCTTGAGCAATGCATGCTTTCTGTGCTTTTGTATACAAGTGAAAAAGGTATTTCTCACTATTCAGAATTCAAGTATTGCTTAGTACTCAGAAGCACAAAGAAATACTGCGTGGACAGACCAAAGGACAGGGTATTTTCTTAGCTCTGATGGAAAATTCTTTATGGCCTTGCTTTTGTTTGCCTTCTCCTGGGTAATTCCTGCCTTCACTCACTGCATAATCAAGGGTTTATTCCCAAGAGCTTGGAAGGGGTCAGATTTCTTTCTTGTTGTGCTATGTAACAGTAAGTTCCTTTTGATGCTGAATACAAAAACTAAAACAGCAAAGTAGAAACAAGTAAAAGAACAAAATATTCCAGGAAATGGGTGTAGTAGCTTTATCAAATTGTGCTGATTAGTAGTCATTATTTCCATGTGTAAGTTTCAGAAAAAAAAAGTAGACTACTAATTGCACGTCCATGTCATTAGTTGCCAAGCACTTGTTATCAGTCTTGGTTATGAGCAGATGTTGTCTGTACAGTAAAACAGGTAGGTAAATTCTTCCTGTGTGTAAGGAGATGATTTTCTTATTTCAGAGGCTTACCACAAAGGAGGAAGATTTGGGTGGAAGCATGGAAATCTTATTTACTAACAAGAAATACTATTTGGCAGTTTTTAACTGGGAGCTTGAGTTGGGTTTGTTCTTCTATTCCTATCCAATTATGTGCATTAACATAATGTGAATTTAAGTTAAACTGGGATAGATTATTCATAATCATTTAGGAGCTGGTGGACATTACCAAGAGTTCCAGCAGCAAACGTCTTTCAGGATCACTTTATCATGGTTTCATTTAGATTTCAGTGTACTTTTGTTTTTCTCATGGTTGTATTTTTCTAACTGCCAAAGCAAGAGATTCCCTAGGTAAGAAATGACTTGTAGCAAACTCTGTTGTTGTCCTCATCCTACAGGAAATTCAAGGCTAGAACAATGGGCTCTTGCAGCTTATTGAAATGCTTTTGTTACTGTGCTGTTGGCTGTTATTGGGTGTATCCATGTTTGCCTTAAAGGCTTTCCTCAAATCCCAAATGAGGATTCTGGGCAAAATTTCATTTGAAATGAATGCATTAAATGCATAGTTACAGCCAAGGTTCTCTTTCTGACTGTTTCATTGACTTGACTTCCAACTGACTTAGGTTAAAAGTTGCCTAGAAGATGGTTAAATATTTTACTGCAGGACGCTCTGTTGAATGGAAAGACTTAACTGAGCAAAGCTGGATACAGCGTTTTTTTTGTAGTGTGCACTATATGCAGTTATATTTCTTTGCTCATCAATGCAGGACAAAACATACGCTTTACTAATTGTTTTAAGGAGAACAATCCATAAGCTTTTGTTCTAAATAAAATTAACGTTTCTCTTGTCTTTCTAGATACGGAAGATGGGACTGGATACAAGCAACATAAAAAGCTTTTCAGCCCTTACAGAGCTTGTCCTGACTGCCAAGGATCAAGCTACAGTGGAACAATCCTAGATACTTTTGAAGCGTGTGATTGAAGATAAACACTGTCCCTAAAAAAAAAAAAAAAAAAAAAAAAAAAAGACTTCACTGTTCTTTATTTTACCAAATAAGTAGCAATGAAGTGCTTCCTGTTGTATCTTAAGCAACAAATAGGTGCATCAGCTGTCAAGAAAGAATCAACTGTCACCGAAAGATTGAGAGTTTACCATAGTTTTCCATTATATGGAAAGCAGTCAGAAATTCTAAACTTTTTACTATAGAATAAAAGTGGAAGGAAATGTTTTTTTTTGTTTTATTTTAAATCTTATATTGTAAATGAATGAACTTACATGATGAAAATAATATGTAATAAATTGTCTTCCTACCTTTGATGTCCCATATGTTTTTGAGTCAAATATATTTATTGCTGGCTGTCTAAAGCTTTCAAAGGGACAGCTCTTATGGAATAAAGACAATGCTCACAGGAATAGAGTCTGCTATTTATTGCTACTGCTCTGCACTTAACACCTTTCCCTCATCACGGGACATGGTTAGCTCTTGTTAGGGTTTCATAAAAACATAATGTTTTTATGTTAAAGATTATTTTTATTCCATGGACCTTGTTGATCAGAAGTGCTACATTTAAAAAAAAAAAAAAAAACTAAAATACTGTACACTTCAAAAATAATTTATAATATCAGCACCTAACTTTCTTGCTGTTACTTTCTGGCTACCTGCTTTCTTTCAAGGTAGAACTTAATTTGCTAAGCTAGAATGTATTCAGTGTTGGCGTAATTGTGATTCATCTTATGTTGTATATTAGAATTCAGAGCTATATTTTGCCTAAATACATGCAGAATTTCTCAGACTTCACACCTAGCTACCTTAGTTCAAGGTGCATCTTTATGTAGCAGGAAATCTAAAAGTTTTACCATGATTTTAAATGGTAGGAGGACTACCAGAGGGCTATCTGGAAGCTAGAGTGACTTGCCTATTGAAACTTTATGTGAGGGATAGGTAAGTCTGGGATGAGTAGAAGAATTTGAGAATTCCAGCATAATTGTCAGCTATGCTCAGTGATAAGCCATGTTGTTTCGATGACACGTTAAAGAGTCTGTCATCTTTTGTTTTCTTTCTCCAAATCTCCCACGTTAGAGCATGATTTTAGGTGCTAGTTCACCAGACTGCTGATGAGCAGTTGACTGCAGCTGAGGGCTGGGTGAATGACACCTGGGATACCTGGAATGTGTGTTACTGTGCCTCTGGCAGAGGAGTGCAGTGGGAGACCGTAAGTGTTTCCTACATTTCAGTGGGGTTTTTGCATCCAGATTCTGATGGGACAAACAGAGGGCGGGACAATATGTGGCAATAAGAGAAAAGTTATCAAGAAATGTCAGATCTAGAAGCTGATGTGCTTTGGTGGTGGTTAGGATACAGTTACGTTACATACAGTGTGAAAATTGCCAGGAGAAAGCATGTCCTAGTATGTTTCAGTTTATAAAGAGAATGAGAGCCTTTTTAAATGGTTAGCCTGGCAACTTTCCTCAAGAGTCTGAAAGTCTGTCTTGAGTTCTTTTTGGCTTCTGCATTGCTACCTGTACTCATGTTTCTGCAACTGGAACTCGGGCATCAAGAAAACTGGTAACTATAGGGGGGAAAAAATGTTTGTTAGGACTTCATTAGCTCTACAGAGTGAAGAATAAAATAAAATAAGCATTTTAGACATAAAATTGGTGTCAGAAACAAGTCTCAACAGAATATATGCTGTTGGGGAAGCAAAGGGATTTAATCGTGGGTTGTTTTCTTCTTTTACCATTTAAATGGTACATACACATAGAGCTTATCCTTTTCATACTGTAATGCTCCAGAACTTTCCGCTTCTTGCTCTGTCCTGCTTAGTTCTAGTTCCCTATCTATGTCCTTTCTTCCTCACTCTGCTTTTCCAGGGTGCCAGGGGGCAGTATTTTGTTTTTCTCCATGTAATACTGACCAGCCTGTGGAGTTCTCCAGCCATGTGTGGTCCTTACCTGTGAAGAATGTTATTTTGTCCCAGAGCCTACTGGCAGCATGGCCAGGGGCCCCTTTTATTTGTCCTCCATCTCCATGGTAAAAATGGAAACTCTTGTGGTCTGAAATTCCATTTGTGGCTGATGCTACACACTGACTTCAAGGAGTAAACGGAATAACTTTTAATATAGCTTATATAAGCACTTGGAAGCTGTCTCTTTCATGCTTACAGCTATACTGGTGGCTGTATTGTGTGATAATTGGCAACTTACTGTCTTATAAAACATAAATCTGACAGTACATTTCAAAAGCTGGAATGAGATCTGACTTAGACATAAACCCAAGTGAACTGTGGCAAAGCGATTTGGAGGTGGTTTTATTTGCAGTTTTCCTATTCTGCGTATTGATAGCTAATTGCTGCTGTATAAAATACAAGCACAGTATTTATGGGTTAGAGCATCTGGAATACATACATACAGTACAATATCCATGCATTTATCCAATTGCAGCATTTGTAATCCTAGTATTCTCAAGAAAGATATTCCTCTGTCTTTTCCTATTAAGACAGAAGAAGGTTATCGTCCTACATTACCAATAGCAAGGCACTGGCATTAGTAGTTTTGGATTAGATAGAAATCTGGGCCACTGTGGATGATAGTGAGCTGCTGTGCTCTGCAGAATACATCTGGCACCATACCCCAAAGAGGTTTGCAGTTACTGCGAATGCCATCAGCACCAAAGACAATCTAGAAATGCGAGGTCAAAATCCATGTTCCAGTGTAATCAAAGGAAAAGCTCGTGCAGGCTTTCTTAAGTACCAAAAATTCACTCCCAATTCCTCTCTTCCTCATTCACATTCAGGAATCAAGTCTAATAATTAATCTGCTCTTCCAGTTTTTCAAACCTTTATGACACTGCTAAGATTTGCACTGAACTGCTGAAGCCATTTTATTCACATGTATCAGCACAACAGCCATTAGTATAGATCAGTGCCATTAATTCTGGGGGATTTTTTGGTTCTTAATTCTTTTAAAAATGGTTCGGATGTGTTAAGGTTTACAGATTTGGGCTCTAACCAGTAATGTTCTTTTTCACTACAGAGCTGTAATAAATGCCTTTCAGGTTAGAAGATATTCTAAGTAATGGAATTGTATTGGCATAGTAAGCCTTATTTTTTTCTAAAAAATCCAGAGATAATGCTGTCACACCATGCGAATTCATACATTGCAGTTCATTAATGCTACCAAACCTCATTTTTAGCTTTTCCATGGAGTTAAGAAATAAACATACCCATCTGGGCTGGAGAAAGAAGAAACTTCCTATAAATGTGTTTTTGCTTCTAAGGCAAAATCTTGTCTCAGTGGGACAAGCAAAGCCTGCCCATGATGTTGGCAGCATTTTAAAGGAAAATAGTGCTGATCAAGCTAGAAAATTCTGTGCATAATTATAAAACTTTCTCTGTAAAAAGTGAAAGGGAATGTCTCTTGTGAAACTGACCAAAGTAAAAGTGACCTCTCAAGAACAGAAGAGTTCCTTTTTTCTACCTTTCTGTAGTAAATGCTGCTTGCGCTTATAAAATCTTTTTTTCTTTTTTTTTTTTTTTTTTTTTTTTTAAGTCAGTGGCTTGCTGACTACTGTTTTGTCCCCATTGTATTGAAAAGATTGCTGGGGCAGAAGGGAGACAAGATGGGAAGAAGGAAAGAAGAGAAGCTGGGAGAGGAGTGTGAGTCACCACCCCATGTGAAACAGATGATGACCGAAATTGGAATGTTGCAAATTTTTAGCTTTCAAAAAGCTGTATTTCAAACACTACCTGTTTCATCTCAAAGCTAACTAGAACACTCCACATGATCATAAAAATAACTGATGAATAAGAAAAAGGTGATGGGAAATGTATATCGTTTTTTTCTTCTCCACACCTTCCCCCCTTCCCTCTGCCCCAGTTCTTGGTGCTTGCATTTAAACACTCTGCAGTGGGTTTGTTATTCTGCCAAGGAAAAGCATTGCCCTTGACTTCTCTTCAAAAACAGCTAAAAGGAATGGCTTGTTCAGTGTTACTTCGAGTGGTCCCGAATCTTCCTTCTGTGCTGTGGGGTCTTCTGGTGGATCTGTTTCATCGTTTGTCAGTTTGAAAAAGGCTTTATTAATGATCTGTAAAGGAAAAGATAAAAGTAATCGGAGTCATGATAGTGAGAGCTTAAGTAGATGAAAAAGCACATGAAGTAATGTTGAGTTAGATCAGCTGTAGCCAACCCAGGATAGACTCCATGGATGTTCAAATAAACCCTTGATGCACTTGTTCCATAACATGAAAAGTCTCTACAGCAGCTTGTACACTTGGGCTGTATGAAATCCCAGTACCCATTATCCTGACAAAGCTTCAAACGTAGGACATCTTTCAAAAAGAAAAAAAGTCAAAGGCACTGAAATTACACTTTTAGAACATAATTTGCTGCCTTTTAATGGAAGATAGCCGTCCCCTTTAAGATCCCCTCTTTCTTTCCCTTGGGACCTGAATGGTTGAACCTGTCTTCAGGTGAGACAATGTGCCATGCTTGGTTCTGTTTTTGCAATTTCTGGGAGCAGTCCCACAGTGGTCAAGGGAACAGCCCAATAACTGCCAGAGAAGCTGTGGATGCCCCGTCCCTGGAGATGTTCAAGGCCAGGTTGGATGGGGCCTTGGCCAACCTGATCTAGTGGGTGGTATCCCTGCCCATGGCTGATCTTTAAGGTCCCTTCCAACCCACGTCGTTCTATGATTCTGTGTACTGCAGCCTGTATCATTCAGTCCAGTTTTGTTGCTTTGAGTTGTTCAAGCTGTTGGTATGGAGGCTAATTTGTGTGCACAGAACCTAGTGTGCCCAGACCTCAAACCTGGTGATTGTGTCACATCCTCTACTGTAATGATGAAATTTAAATGCTGTAGAGCAAACCTGTTCTCCTAATTGAAAGAGGATTCAGTACCATTCAGTCATCTTGAATGTCTGCTGCTGATCAAGTATCCCTCATTGCTCATACTGTTTTGTTTTAGGTCAAATTTTACAGTTAAACAGGCTAAAGCTGAACAGAAAGCATTTTTTGCTTAACACCAGTGATATATACCATACCTTCCCAACAGTTAGATTGGTGTCACTTATTTTACTGAGATCTGCCCCCTTCCCCAGCAATGCAGGCAGTTTCATATCTGCAAGAAGTTCCTGTAGATCAGAGCTGTCTTCTATTTTTAATTCTGGCAAGGTTAATTTAATTTCTCTGAAAAAGAGAGAGGAGAAGAGGGAGGGAGAGATGAGAGTATGTCCTCTGGTATCAAAGCATGGTGTTTAGGCAGTCTTTGGGCAGCCAGTGGACATTTCTTCTACTAATACTGTGTCATGCCTGTGTTTCTGTGAATCTCTGCACTAGTTGTTACACCCTCCCTGACAGGATCCGACCCCTGTAGGAAAGCAGGGAGCAGGCAGGGCTGCACTGTGCACCCTCTCCCACTAATTCCTATGGGAGGGCACATGTGTGTCCAAGCTGTACCTTGGGGACAGATCCTGGAGCCAGGCCACAGACTGCAAAGGGAGCTTGGACTCTACTTTGTCCAGGTCGTTGCCATTGATGGGCTGCAGCAGCACCAGAAGAGCGTTCTTGCTGACAGGGACTTCAATCACAGAAAAAGTCTCACTGGCATCAGTCTTGTACTTGAAAATCCCAGTTACTGACAGCATGGGGACCGAGATCGCTGTGTTCGAATCGACCCAGAACTCCTGAGGCTCTTTTAGCAGGGAGGCTTTCTTAGCTTTCACTGAAAAACAGACCAAGAAAGAAGTTGAATCTTCCCTTTCATCCTTCCTCCCCTCTGCCCCTTAACTGGTATATTGTTTGTTTAAAAACAACACACCACATTAGATAAGGGCAGTATGTGTAAAATCACATTTAGCTACTGTAAAAATACGTATCCTGTCTTTAATATGCCTTCTGGTAGCATCAGGCAAAGGCAGTGCAGATTTACAGAACAGAGTCTGAAAAATCATCAGGACTGTGACCTGCTATGTTTCTACCAGCTGTGTGACCAGGAAATGCCACAAATTTGGTAGAAATTTCTGCTTGCTCAGTTACCTGCTCCCTCCCAAGCTGCCAAGGTGGTTCCTGGGTGGCTGATGGGTCTGATGTGGAGGGTCTGGATTTCCTCGCCATCCCATGAGCAGCTGTGACGACCATGTGCTAGGATTGCTTGTTTGGGACCATATCTGGCAGGGCCAGCTGCAGGAGTGCCCTCACACAGCTGGAGCTGGCTGCTGAGGCAGCCAGGGGGCTGGTGCAAGGGAAGGTGGTACAAGCTCACCCTGGGGTCTTACCTTTAGCCTTCTTGAGAACCAAAGCAACGGGGAAAGTAGCAAGCACAACACCAAAGGGTTGATTGAGCCTAGGAGGTCAAGAGGGACATACCTGAACACTTGCTAAACCTTGATATAAATTTCTTACCCAGTTCAAAAGTATGGGAAGCCTTGCTCTCACCTCCTGCTGCTTCTGTGCAGCTTTGCATTTCAACATGTTATCTGCTCATTGCCATAGATCAGTGCTGCTGCCCAGTTAGGCAGATAATCCTGTTGACATTAAAGAAACTACTGCCATCAGTGAGAAGGGCAAAGATCAGTAGTCTTGAAATTGCTGTTTTGTGGAAAGGGGAATTAGGAAAACAGATTTATACATTCTGGTAAAGAAAGGAATGCCTTCATTAAAGTAATATCAGTATAAAATAGGAGCTGGCATAGCTGTACTGCTAAATAGTCTATTCTCCAATAAATCCAGGGAAATGCTGGATCCTAACACATTTAGTACATAATAAGGTGTACATAGGAACACTTGTCTCCTAAATCACCTTGTATAAAAAGCAGATTTAGGCACTTCCACTTAGTGTAAATTCAACAAAACGCAGCAGCGGGTAGGAGATGTGAAAGGTATAAGCAAAATAAAATACAATAAAATAAAATAAAAAGTAAAGAGTTGTTCACTGTTTTTTTTTTTTCTTATCTCATAAGAATGAGGGATGGAAGCTGAAAGCAGAAAGGAGACACTTTGCCTGTGTAATCTGCGGAACTTACAGGACAGCAGATGTCCAGAGTGTAACAGAATAAAACAAAAGGAAAAAAAATAATCATTCAGAGAGATAAATGTATCAAGCTGGGATAATAACTTTTTAAATAGTCTTGGGAAGGACATAAGGAATGTCACAGATAGAGGAAGCAGTATCTAACTGCCTGCAAGGCAGCAGGTGAGGCAGTAGGCTCCTTACTGGTGGCTCCTATCATTTCTGTGAAGCAGCACTGCCCTCTGGCAGGGTGGACATGTGAGGGCACAGACCTTGGATTAGCTCCAGGCAGTTTTTATGTTCCTGTTAAGTAAAACGAGCTCCCATAAAGAGTTGACTCAAAGTGCCAGGAAGCTAATTGCCTCTGGAACATTAAACATGAATTTGGATGCAGAAAGTTTGCTATCTGAAACAAGAGTGCTGCACGTCACAATTTAGTTGTATGCAGATTTGTTAAATGCTGCCAGTAGGGAGAAAAACAAAACAAATCTGATGTGGCAAATAAACCAGACTGCTTCTTCAGCAGTACCATTTAAATTATTTACTAATTTACAATAGTGCATTTGGATCTGATTACACAAAATTTCAAAGCTCTGGTGTTCTCTTTGGGGCTGAGTCTATTAATACTGGGACAGCCATGAACCACAGCAAATCAACCCCACTGGGTTTGCAATGGCTCCCCATGGCCATCTGCTGCTGAGGGTCTGGATTCCTCTGCCCTCTAACATGCAACTAGGTGTGTAATCCCCTGAAAAGGCTCCAAGAGAAGTTAGAAGTCTTAACATGACTATTCACATCTGGTTTTACAACAGTGTTGTTCTTAGGACATGGGAGAGACCTGTTCATAGAATCTTAGCATATCCTGAGCTGGAAGAGACCCTCGAGGATCACTGAGTCCAACTCCAGGCTCCACACACGACCACCCAAAAATCAACTCATGTGTCTGAGAGCGTTGCCCAGACACTTCTTGAACTCCAGCATGCTCCGCGCCATGACCACTGCCCTGGGGACCTGTCCCAGTGCCCGAGCACCCTCTGGGTGCAGACCCTTTCCCTAACCCCCAGCCTGACCCTCCCCTGCCCCAGCTCCATGCCGCTCCCTCCGGTCCTGTCGCTGTCCCCAGAGAGCAGAGCTCAGCGCCTGCCCCTCCGCTCCCCTCGTGAGGGATCTGCAGCTGCCATGAGGCCTCCCCTCAGCCTGCTCTGCTCGGGGCTGAGCAAACCAAGGGACCTCAGGGGTTCCTCAGGCATCATCCCCTCTAGGCCTTTCACCGTCTTTGTAGTCCTCCCTTGGGCACTCTCTGACAGTTTTATGTCCTTTTTATACCATGGTGTCCAAAACTGCACACAGTGCTCATGGTGAAGCCACACCAGCACAGAGCAGAGCAGGACAATCACTTCCCTCAACCAGCCTGGCAATGCCATGCCTGATGCACCCCAGGGTACAGCTGGCCCTTTGGGCTGCCAGGGCACACCATTGATTCATGTTCAACTTGCTTTTGACCAGAACCTCCAGATCTCTTTCTGTGGGGCTGCTCTCCAGCCTCTCATCCCCCAATATGGGTTGCTCCATCCCAGGTGCAGAATCCAGCATTTGTTCTTGTTAAACTTCGTATTGTTAGTAATTGTCCAGCTCTCAAGCTTGTCAAGACCTCTCTCTTCAAGGCCCCTCCACCCCCAACAAAGTCAACAGCTCCTCACAATTTACTAACATCTGCAAACTTACTCAAAACACCTTCTAGTCCTACATCCATATTATTTACAAAAACCTTGAAGAGAACTGGTCCTAAAAAGGAGCCCAGCAGAACCTCATAAGTGACTGGCCACCAGCCTGATGTAACCTCATTTACTATAACTCTCTGAGTCCCAACCATCAGCCAATTGCTCACCCATTGCATTATGTTTTTGTCTAGCTGAAAGCTGGACATTTTGTTCAGAAGGATACTGTGAGAAACCATATTGAATGCTTCACTGAAATCCAAAAAGATTACATTGACTGGCTTCCCTTGATCAACCAGAAAAGTGACCTTGTCATAAAATGAAATTAAGTGTGATAAGCAGAACCTTTGCCTTGTGAACCAATGTTGCCTATGACCAATGACTGCATTATGGAGTATCTTCTGACAGCACCCACAAAAAGCAAAGAAAACTGAAAATCCAGTTTGCAAGTGGGAAGATAAAGGCACAAAAGCATTTAATGCACATCTGAGCTCCACCCTTTATCAGTAGAAAACTTAAATCTCACTGCAAATTTATTGAAATACAGTCACCAGTATAAAAACTGCCCTAAGGTGTGCCATCTCCAGTATTACATTCAGGCACTAGGATGCTGAAAAGCAAGTACACTCTGGTGTACTGGCTCTGGTGCAGTAGTATTTCTGGGAACAACCCTAGGTAATTAAAGGATTGTTTTACTTCCAGCTTCCACTCTTCCAGACTGGAAGAGTCTGGAAACCCTTCCAGTTTCAGTAACTGGTAGCTTACTTTCTGACCTAGGAATTGCCTCCAGACTATGGAAAAGTATTGCTTATGCTTGCTTTAAATCTACATCCTGATGATTTTTGCCAGAAACCCCTCTTTAGTGACTTTTTATGACTTTTAGTTCTTTTGTGGTAAGAAATCAAGTATGGTACTCTATTATTCATCTCACCACACCTTTACTAACCCATAGTTTCCTGGTCAAGGAAACTTTCCCTGAGGCCATCTCCCTCCACCTCCTCTCCATTGCCCTTGCTGGCTTGTGGCTGAGTGAGGGGAGGCAGCGTGCAGGCAGGACCCTGGGAATGGGACACTGCATGGGGCTGTGCTTCAGGTTCTCATCTGAGCTGTTCCCCCTTGCTGTTTGACCTTGCCTCCTTCCCAGGAGCAGGGCTGCTACCTGTCCACCTAGCCTGCCTCCAACACAAGTGCTTGTTCACCCTTACCTGCCAAGCGGACATCCACTGCAAACAGCAGATCGGTGGATGGGTCAAGGTCTGTCAGTAAGCATTTGCTTCGGCCCTCGCTTTTGGCCTCCACAAAGGTGTTTATTTGCTTTGTTGCCTCACTTGGGTTTGTAAAGTCCACAGCTCGGGTGTAGAAAGCATCAGCTGAGGGGAACAAATCATGAACGAACTGTTCAGATAAGGGTATGCCAGGGGCAGAGAAGAGGCAGAGTGTCTTGAAAAAGAGCAGCTCTTCATCCCTGTTTTTGATGAGGCTTTCAATAGTCCTCAGGCTTGCAAGAACCTTGTGCCCATCCACCCTAGAGGTGCAGTCAGGATCTCCAGAGGGGGGAACAAATCCCAGCAAACCCTGCAAATCAGTGGCCGTCTGGTTGGATGCACCCAGGTAGAAAGACACCAAGGAGCCATAGAGACTGGTTGGGGACAGGAGGACATTTTGGCCTCGACGTGCTTCCCTCAGCTCACTGTAAAACCGCACACCCAGGACATACACAAAGTCCTTCAGGTAGCTCAGTTTCTGCCTCCCACGGCCACTCAGGTTCGGGGTGTCCAGCTTGACTTTGTCCTTCAGGTCATCTTCATAAGCAGGTGTGGTTTGGGACTCGATGGAGGCAGGGACAAATGTTTTCCTTCCCTCTTGGGCCAGGTTTTCCATATCCTCACAGGTACTCTTGTTGAAAGAAAACAAACTGAAAGGATGGACATAGACCCGGTCACAAGCCACCACAGTGAGGCAGAGGAGCAAGCAGAGAAGGTCTGCTGCGAGGTTCATGTTGGAAACCACTTCCACAGTGTCTGCTGAAAGAAAAAGTGGAGAGGAAGGAAGACCGATCAGCCTGTTGTAAATACTGTTTCTTGTATTCATATGGTGAGGTGCCCATACTGCATTGGAGTTACAAGGACAGGAATTGCAGTGTATAGTGCCAGCTGGGCTGCCTGCTCCCTGAAAAGGACGGGATGAAATGGCCAACAGTTTCATGGCAGCAGGTGGGGATGTGCCAAGCATGGATTTGACTACATTACCAACTGCGATATCCTGAAGATTGAGCACTGGAAGCAACATGGTAGTGCTCTGCAATGAGTTAGGCTTGCGAGCTAGACTGTGCTAGTTCTGGCAAAACATTATAATAATGCAGCTATATTGCTCCCGGGACCTAGTCAGAGCTATCTCTGCAAATTGCTGCACTAAATCTTGCTGACACATGGACGAGTTAAGCGATTTGCCTGCTGTTACAGGGGAAGTGGGTTTGGAAACCAGGTCTCTTAAGGTCCCACTGCTGAACTCTCCTACTTTGCATGTCTAGTCAGCATAATATCTGGCACTAACGAAGCATTTTGTGTTTCCATAGCCCAGTGCAAACATTCTTTCTAGCTTCTAGGCAAACACACTCAGGGCTCCCTTACAAAAATGTGCTAACACGGAAACCAAGAGCTTATTTTCATAGCACCTTCATTATTTGAATACAGAGTTAGAAGGGATAAACTCTGGTTTTCTCTTCTGTGCGAACAGTTCTCCTGTGGTAAAAGACCTCCTGCTGCTCTTGTTTTTCTTGACTAGAAATAGAGAAATTTCTTGAACATTGACGTTGCCAGTGTTTCGGAACAAAGGACCTGGTGCATATGGGAATGCAAAAGGCATAGACACACATACATGCATGTATTTATGAACATCCACATTTATACACAAACACACTGACAAACTGTGTTTATAATTCTCACTTATCCTGTATCCAGTTTTTGATAACTAATAGCTCTGTTGTGCCTTCCTTGGATTTGTAATCTACATCTTTGGATTTGCATATCTGAAATCCAAATGAGTCAGAAATTACACTTCTGTATGAATAATGCTTATCATTTGCCAAAAATGCTGTTAATCAGAGCTGTATTTTTACACTAATAGCTGTATCTTGTTAGTTGCAACTCTGTTCACCCTCTTATGTGCCTCACAGCAGCCACTGCTGGCAGCAAGCTCCCCAGCCCCACTGGTGCCCAAAACTTGCTTCTCCCCTCAGCCACCATGCTGACCCTCAAGGGCGGAAAGAGCAAGAAGAGAGTCCTCACTGCTAACACTTACACCAGGCCTGGTCAGTGGTGAAGCAAACGTGATTTAGTTCCCTAAAGAAGTCAGCCCAGAGCCTTTCAGAAAAGCAGGAAAACTTGAGCTGAAAAATTGGCATTCAGAGCAGATCCATTGAGTGTGCTTACTAGCCTCCGTCCGTGCTGGTGTCCCCCTGTGGATGATGTCTCCTCTGGGGCAGGCTCCCTGTGGCACCTTCTTGCTCCGGGAGCTGTACGTGGTGACGTTTGGGGCATTTATGCCTTTCCCCGAGGAGGGGCCTTTCTAAAAGTCTCCAGTGGCATTGCACAAAGCTACTTTACATCACGGGCTGGGAGGCCAAAAAAAGTTAGTTCAGACCAGATAGGGCCTGATAAAACTGGAGCATGATTTATCACTGGGTGCACAGAAAACTCCAGAGATCAATACACAACCTTTAACCCGACCCAGCGCATTTGTGCAGCCTGCAGTTACACATTTACTGAGATGGACACAGGCACTTCATTATGTAGGAGAACTGATTATAGCACCTGAAAATAACTCTGCTCGTTTTGTGCTGGACTCGAGGAAATGCAGGTTTCCTTGTGCCTGCATTTGGTGCACAGTCAGACCAGATTTTTTCCTGTTGGGTAAGTTGCCTTTAAGCTCTGACTTGTGGTTTGTGTACCCATCAGTGAGTGGCATGTCAATTTTTACCATTTTTTACACTCTTGACCTATCCAGAAGATCAAAAGTTTGCTTGTTTTACTCTTAAAAGCAAAATGTTGTGGGGAAGATGAAAACTAGATGGATTAGGTCACCAGATCCAGCTGACAGATAATTCACCCCTTCTACTCTCAACTTCCCAAGTCTTATTTAGAAAGAGCAGTGGGATTCAAAGATCTTTCTGCTGCTTTTGGAGTGGTCCTTCAGCTTTGGCATGCCCCTTCTTCCTCTTTAAGCAAACAAATAGCCAGTTAAACCGGGGATGATGCAGTTGGTCTGTGCTGTGGTGCCCGGTTACATGGGGGCTTTAAGGAGTGAGCCAGGAGCCAAGGCAGAACAATGTTGTGGGTGCACCTGGGCTGTTGGAGCTGGTGGAGCTGATGGTGCTGGTAGAGACAGTCAAGCCCTGCTGGGATGAGCACACTGACAGAGGGATGGAAATACATCTCTGCAGCACTGCTTTTCATTTGAACAATTTGACTACTTTAGCTGTAATGAGTCCTGAGCATAGGGCCATATGTCATGCTGTCATGTAATGAGGCCCAAGCAATCAGCTTGAAATATTTAAGGTGTTTTCTCCTCTTGCTGCTGGGGCATCTCAATCTGAGAAGCATCTGGCAGCAGAACAATCCCTGAGCATCTGCACCATCTCCAGACGGCTATGAAATGCATGGAGACTGGCCATGGATCCAGGCAATAGGAGAAGCAGGCACTCTGTGGCTCCTGCAGTGCACCGTGGTCTCCTCTTGATGTCTGCAGGCACGAGCCCCAAATCTCTGGCCACAGGGGATGCTGCCCTATGGAAGAGTGGGGGCAGGAGGCAGCTGAGCAGAAACTCCCACTGGTAGTAGAGCCTTTGATTTCACCTCTTGTTTATGCCCCAGTTCAAAGCTCAGACAAACCTCACCTAATTATGCTCATTCAATTAATATTTCCCTACTAAGATGCATTATACACTAGAGTATTTCTTAGACCTTTGTCATTTATCTTTTCAGTTTCTAATAAAGGAGGAGATTTTGGACTATGAAGAACATACATTGCGACACATGGGAACATATTTTGCCCTATTATGACTTAATTACACTCAGTTTTACATTCTACTTCTGAACCATTTTAAGGTAGAGTGCACAAGCGTTATTCCAATTACTATACGTGGACTTTTTTTTTTTTTTTTTTCTGTTGGGTTGCCATGGTTTTAGGAATGAACATATGCTTGAGGATAGATCTAGACTTCAGCAAGAGGAGAATCTCTATCGTGCTTTTCAGCTGTGGTGTCCACAGATATTTTTCCCCAAAGAGAGCTGTGCCAGAAAAATTGCACTGGGAAAAAAATAGGTGAAAAACTTTCCAACAGCTAGGAAATCAAGCAAGTAAAAGCAAGATCCTTCCCAAAAACATTGCCTGTACAAAGAAAGCCCAAGGCCTGCACCCATTGCCTAACAAATCTCATTTTGCAATTGCCACAATAAAGGTATAAATAAACACAGACCTCTCAAAGCCTCTGTCCAAGGAAGAGGTTCCCGTCCTTTTGCTCCACTCCTCCTGATCTCAGGAGAGGACTCATGTCTCCCTTTTATACCCACCCTTACATAAGCTGGCCTGAGCTCCCATCCCCCCTGCGCTGCCCTCATTTCTCTTCAAAACCTGCCTCTGTTTTTCCTGTTTGTTATTCATGGTCACAGCTGCCTTCTCCAGAGAGGGAGCACAGAGCAGCTGAAAACCCTCTCCCACTGGTACTGTGGTCCCTGCTCCACGTGCAGCCTTGCTTCTCGCCCATCTTGTGCCATCGAAATGAAATCCCTTTGCCAGCCAGCCTTTCTCTTCTGATATGCAAGTCGGGGAGCAATGTGCCACCCCACGAAAACTTGTGGGTGTTGTTGCTGCCCCTGCTTCCTTATGTAAATGCTAGCAATTCTGCTTTGGAAATTTTAACCCTAGTAGGGGAATGCTGATCTTAAAACCAAGAGTGAGTAATTAGGTGTTGAATAGAAAAACATGCTTTTTTCCAAGCTCAAATTTCAATTGATTGGCAAGACAGCGGGGCCAGACATACTAGAAGGATGTCTCTCTGTCTCCTGTGAGGTTAGTATGGGATTTATAGAGAAAGAAGTCACCATGAATAGACGATAATGGGTTGTCCTGCTCACAGACTTGGCCCACAGGCAGTGCTGAGATCTTTGTAGAGATCTTTGTAGGTGGAGCTTGCACTTCTGACCTCTGCAGACTGTAAATCTGTATTGGGTTAACTCAGACAGCCTGCACATGGTTATGTGTCATTTGGTACTAAATTTAAGGGTTTCTTTCTCTGAGACTAAAAGTACCCTGAATGGGAAGCAGGCCACAAGCCATCTGCACAACCTGTGGGTTTAAGTTGGTAACTGCAAATCTCTACACCCCATCAACACTCATAATGCTTCCCTCTCTCTTTTCCTTTGGTAAGGGAAGATCACATGAGGTCTGGACAAGGCACCAAGAGGAGAGAACAAACTGCAAGAAGGACAGGAAAAAAGGGAAAAAGAGGAAGCCTGTGTGGGAGGACCTGACAAAAAGGAGACAAAAAAATATTGCTTTATCAGCAGGTGCAGTGGTTGTTGCAGGGGTAGCAGGCACTCATCATGCTGGAAGGAAGAGTGTTTGTGAGACATCGAGGAAAATCTCTGCAGAGCAGCCAAGTGCCTGGGGAGACCAAGGCACTTTGTGCTGGAAGAGTGACCACTGGGATGGTGAGAGTAAAGGCAAAATGATGGAGACGAGCCCCAAGTCCTTACTCACTGTTTTGCCACAATCAGCAGGATCCCAGTAAAATTGCCATGCAGAAAATGTGGCTAAAAGGAAGTGCACTGCCTCGTATATAAACTGCAGAAGGCACTGCCATAAGATGCTGTGGAGACTGAAAGCGTTAACTGGTACAGAAAGAGATGAAATGAAATCACTGAAGGCACAGCCATCAGAGGCTGCGGAACACAAAGGTCCAGGTACAACAGCTAACTTGGGAAATCCCCGCACAGCCGTCTGTCTTGGGTTTAGTTTGATCCATGTAACAGCTCACATGCTTCTCTCCAAGGGCTTGTCTACAGCTTGTGATGGAAATAGAGATGTCTGAGCGTAACTTGGCCAGTTTAACTTGGCTCACCCTGCATCGCCGACGGGAAATACTGTTTTAGTATCCCTATGTCAGTGAAGCATCACACCTGGCAAACCTGACCCCAGCCACGGCGCTGCTGGGCACTGCCCCATTGCACAGCACATTCAGGAGCCCGCTGTTGACTCTTCAAAATCAATAAGTCTTGGACAATTTGATCAATTTTCAAAAATAGTGGGTAGGCTCCAAATATTAGTTAGCCACTTTTTATGTTCTGTTTTGTTTTCCTTGATTAGTCAAAGTACCTGTAATAACTGGTGGCAGAGTCACGGCACCAGGGGCTGAAATCTGCCTGTCTCCTGCCAGACCTTTGGGCTCTGCTCTCCCTTCTGCTGCACACAAAGTACTCGGTGGCTTTTTCCAGAGTAAACACGAAGGGAAGAGGGAGGGGGTACAGATCTGCTGATGGGTCAGGCAGGTTCCTGCACGGTAGTAAACCAATTTTCCCCAGTTCTGTGGGAACTGTGGCAAGTTGCCATGGGCCTGATTTTATTTGTTTGCTTTTCCTATCTCTGGTGGGGAAAAGCTGTGCAAAGTAATTTTTTTTTGGACTATTTTAATGAAACTTTGATAAGGAATAGCTTTGTATGTGATTTTTATTTTCTCTCTGTTTTCTCTGTACACCTGATTCCTGCCCTTGTTGGCTGGAAACACTTTTCTGTGAAAGCAGCTGGGGAGCACAGGGGATGTACTCAGTGCTTGCCCAATTTTTTGTGTAAAGAGGATTGCAAAAATGCTTCTCAATAATAGCATTCAAAGTACAGATGACGAAAGAGAGATTATCCCGCTTCTGCTGCAGGGTCTCACAGAGAGGAGCAGCACGGCTGCTACAAAACTCAAGGACCATGTGCGTACAGTTTAACCCCAATGCCAATTTTTCAGTACAGAAACTGAACCAAACCCGTGCTTGACTTGGTGATTAGCCAGCATAACCGCTGTGGTCCTCCCACCTTGGCCTTCACCTGCCTCTGTCCCATACTCATCCCTGTGCTGGGACAGAGGGACGCAGTGTGCCAGCCCGGACAGTGCCAAAATACACAGGGTGAGTGGGAGGCTGGAGGCTGACTCAGATAGCTGCCCAGAAATGATGCGTGGGGCATGATGCTCCCTCCTCGCAGGGGCAGAGGTTCCCTGCAGGAGCGTCACCAGCTCTATCTCCTTCTGCTCCTCAAGGAACAGTCCCCTTGAGGTCTTCGTGCTGGTGACCATCCACCTGCAGAGCTCATCAAACGGTGTAATACCTGCAAACGATCTGGGTCCTTCCCTGCAGCAGGTGCTGTGAGGAGGGGAGACAATCCCAGACTGAAGCAGCCAGGACAGCACAAGGCTGTCCTAAGAGGGAAAGGGGATACAAAGATGTGACATGATTCACCTTCAGCCACACAGCAGGTTAGAAGCACCTCAAGGACAAGAATCTGAGTTTCTTGCCTCTCAGCCTCGTGCATTACCTACTTGATCACGCTGTACCTGAATACCTCAAATGACATCCACGAGGCAGAAGAGCAGTGACGGCAATGCCTGCACGGTGTGATCCCTGCCTCAAAGAGCTGGAGCAAGCTTTGTTGTGAGATTGACGCACTTTGTGAGATGCTCCTGCTGAATGCTTTTGTGTCACGGAGGGGATTTGCACCTTCCCAATGTTTCTCAGCTGGGTCAGCCACTGAAGTCTTCAGGCTGTTCCCTGTGGTGAGTGAGGAAAGCAGCCGGGCGACTGCTGTCTGGGAGATGCTACAACACTAGGTCCAGAAGGCTCTGCCACCAAGCATCCTGCTCCCCTGAGTGTTGTGAGATTGCCACCACAAAGTTCAGTGAAGCTTTACTCCCTGGGGATCCTCTTGGTGAGACCTGGAGAGGTTAATCCTTGGTGGCCCCACTGGGATATTGAAATTCTCATTGCGACCCCAGGGCACCATTCAGGGTAGTTATTTCCTAGCCTGGAAAATTCAGTGAAATTAAAAGCAACACCACAGAAAGACCTTTGGAAGCTGGGGTATCCTCACCCCAGCCTTCCTCAGCCACCTCTACCCCTTCTCCTGCTCCTCTGCCCACACTTTCTTGCCCCGGACGGGCAGGTAGCAGCAGGACTCAGCTATTTTGGCTGCAATTCAGTGTTCCTCTGAGAATAATATTTGCAACAGGTTCCCCATTCTCCCTTTCTCACTGGAGGAGTGGTTTTAATCATACATGGTAGATGCCGTCTGTTAGTGGGAAACGGACTGGCTAGCTCCCTACTGCGGTGGTGCAGGGACTCTCTTATTTCCAGGAGTTGTAGCTGCCAAAAGGAAGCTCCTACTCACAGAGACAGACAGAAATGGGGGCAAAAATGAAACTCTCTTGAGCCAGCAACCACAATATCCCCCCCTCCAAATACAGTCCATGCTATAAAAAAGGCAGAAGCCTCCTGAGACCTGAGATAAGGAGGTGGCGTTTGGGTTGGCTTTGATTTGAGGGTACATAACTGCTTCCAGCCAAGCTGTGGGGCACATTGGCCTGCCTCCCACTCTCAGATCCCATAGACAGATGAAGAGAGGTGGAAAGCAGTGGGGCAGACAGGGGCAGGCAGCTTTACAGTAAGGCTGCCTGGGCTGCTGGAGCCCCGCAGAGCCTCACAGGGCTGCATTGCAGACACATCAGCTCCAGCAGGGCTAGCTCCAGCCAAGACAACAGGACTATGTGTGGAGCTCAAGCCTGTAGAAGGAAAACAGCAAAGGCAGGAGCTAACCCAGCAGCCTGCAGAAGCTCTCGCCTTCCTCTCCTGAGCCGAAGCTGCCTCCGTGTGGCGAAGCTGCCTCCAAGTCCTCGCAGCACCTGGCTGCCTCCACCCCAGCCAGGGGCGCTCGGAGATGCTCTCGCCTTCCTTCGCTTCGTGCAGCCCATAGTTCTGAAAATAATGGGAAAAAAAAAAAAAAATCTTACCCACCGGTGGCTTTTTGCAGGAAATAATAAAAGAGCTTGTGACTGAAGTTTCTGAGGTTTCAGAATTTCCTGCTCACTCCTTTCTACTGGGTGGTTTTTAAGCAAACACTGAAATGTTTGCTGCAGTTTAGGATTAATTTTATTTTTTATCTTGCCTTATTTTTCCACCTTTTCTATGTTAATGGTAAAATTACATTTTAGCTTACTGCCTAAGGGAGAAAGCTGAAGAATAGGAAATTCAGCTCGGGGTCCTCCTAGTGAGAAAAGAATTAAGCCTGCCTCCCAGTCAAGCTGCTGAAACACATGCTGATGAAAGCCTCTGTAAACCATAATCCCCCCTCTAGCCCCCCCAAATAAAATAATAATAACAAACAAAAAAAAAACAGTGGAAACAGTGGGAGCTCTTATAACCATTCTCCCAGGAAAATTTGAGCTCCTGTAGGGCTTTCCTCTGACTCATGGGGTTTGAAGAGATGCTGTAGCTTGGCTCCTCTCCCACACTGCCACTTGGTGTTTCACAGTCCAAAGAAAAAGAATAAAACTAATCTTAAAAGCACCCTTTTGTTTGTAAAACGACCCCTTTCCAAAGTAGCGAATTAATGAAGCAGCATTGGCTCAGCTCTGACAAAAGCCTGGAAGAGCAGCTCGGAAAGCTGTGCCTGTTTGTCTTGGTAAAGCACTCAGATGGTTGTCTAACAATGACATTTCAGCTGCCAGCACAGATAACGCTGTCATTACTCACCAAAGCACAAAAAAATATGTGTTTCATGTTTTTTTCTGGGTGTGCAATGGAGGGGAGTAGCGATGCTGGGCAGAAAGGGGACAGACATGGTCAGGGAAGGCAGAGATGATGCCTGGCCCTGGGATGCCGTGAGCATCAGGGACCCCCATGCACCATGGGCTACACAGGGGAACAAGTCAGCCCCAGGGGATGTCTGCTCTGTGTTAGCATTTCATAGCCAGGCAGCGGGCAGTGGTGGCAGAGCTGCACACAGCGTAAGCATGGCTGAGTCCTAAAGCAGCATTTGGGACAGGCACCTCCTCAGGACAAGGCCCTTTTGCTCTTACACAGCATGGTGAAAACAGCCTGGCTGTGGCCTCTCGCCTCTTGCTGCTGTGCAAAATGATAATGAGCGCCCACTGTAATTTTGACTTCCTCCTCTGGATGAGATCTTGATATCTTGCAATTCCTCCAAGGTACATTTTTTCTTGACTAAGCCCAGAGCAGGATTTCCAAAGGGCACTAATTGAAGTCCCTTCCCTTGATTTCCAGTAGCCTGTTTCTCATTGCTCTGCAGCAGTTTTCACTGGGATGGCTGTGACATTTAGTAGGGCAGTCTAGTCCTCAGGCCTGGCTTGCAGTCCCAGCACAACCCCTAAAACTCTGCACGACCTTCCTGACCTCCCCTCCCTTTGCTCTCTTCTCCCTCTGGAAATGAAAGAGAGAGAAGGATGCTCTGGCCCCTCTCCAGAGGGCAGGCCAGAGAGAGCCTGTAGGGCCTTACTGCTGAAAGCTGAAGGAAAAGTCCTAAAAAAAATAATAGCCCCAAGCTGGGCTCAGTTTGTCTGGTGGAGCATTGTAATGTCCCAAGTTAGCAAAGACGCGTGCAGGAGCATATGCAAACTCTGCCAGGCTGCAAGCCACCAGGCAGAAGTCCACGCTCTGCACTGAGCCAAAGGAATGGAAAGTATAAGAAATAGTGTGGTTTCATGTGACTGTGGCTGTGACATTTGGATTCAAATCAATGCACAAGTTCAGAGGGCGCCAAGCAATTTTAAATGAGACTAATCTCAGAGGCAGAACAAAGATGTTTTATATAACTTCATACAAAGTCAGAGGAAGAAGGAAGGTCGGAGAGCTGCCCGGTTTCACAGATGGCACCTCAGTCTACATAATATGTATCCATAAATTGTTGCAAATGTAAGGAGAGCTATAAAGGGACTAAGGCAAAACCAGTCATGCCTCTCAAACCCCTGGAGAAGGAGCACAAAATTAAATCATCTAGCCTAAAAGAGTCCCTTAGAGAAAAACAGATGACAGTGAAGGGGCTTAGCTAGCAGTCAACAGCACTGGAAAACTTCGGATAAGTCAGGTCAAAGGCTATGGATAAGCCCTGCAATGCTAAACTCATGACAGGGCATGAGGTTTACCCATGACAGGGTTATGAAAGACTTAATCAGGTTGCTGTCATTTGTACAACCAACTTTAAATCCTGAATGACCAGGGTCCACCTGGTGTTGATGGGGAAGGAATTACGTAAGTGTGACTAAGAAAAGCACACGCCAGATGTTAAAAAGCGGGGGCTGAGAGTCAGAGCTGTAGCATGAAGCTATGCAGGATGCCAGGGAGAAGTGGACCTAATAGTTTCCTACAGCAGGCCTTTTGGGTTCCCTTTAGGTCTCCTTCTACTCCTTGAATTACAGCCTGAGAGAGAGAAAATAGGACTCTCTGTCAGTTAAGACCACAGAAAAACAAACTAGACCCTCTGCCTTCTCAATGAAAAAGAGACAATTCAAGGAAGTCTGACCTGATAGCAATGATGGTGGGAAAGGAAATGACAGAATCACCTGTTCCAGCACCATGTCTGTGCCACAAGAAGATGGTGAGAAAAGTCTCATCAGCCCAAAGCTCTGGAGAACAGGAACAAAGGTGTCACCTCTGGGGCAAAAGTAAAGCAAAATCCCACCTCTCTAGACTCCACTCCTAGCCATGGGCTGGTGGGATTTCACAGAGCACTTGCCTATGGGCTCCAAGAGCTGCTGACATCCTCGCTGCCAGTGATCCTTATCTATAGCTAGTGGTGTAAATGATATCTGTGGGCAGAAGCAGTTGAGCTGGTACTCACATTCTGTTCAGGCTTTAGAGCCAAGGCTGAGGGTAACAGATAAAGCTCCAGGTGTTCCAGGAGCAGACGTTTAGTGATGGTGCTTGGGGAAGAAAAAAGCTTTCAGCTTTAGCATACATTGCCGGCCTATGCATTGCTGATGTTGCTACACTGCCAGTTTGAAAGCCTGCCTCATCCTGTGGCTCGTAGAGAGATATCTGCAGACCACATGAGCCTAATGGTTTCCAGAGCTGGCCTGTCAGGAATTAATTGCATTTGCTCTGACAGCTCTCTTTCAGCTGGCAGTGCCTTTACACCTGTGCAGGCACCCACTTTGCAGGGCAAGGACAGCCCTGGCCTATCAGCCCTGCTGGGAGAGGGCCGGGGGGCTGGAAACTTGCTGTCCCCCTGACAGTGCAGCCCTGGAGAAAGGACTTCATTGCTCAGGGCTGTCACAAGCCCTGCTCTTACATTGCTTCAGTGTCACAGTATGTTCATTGCAATAGCTTGTCAAGTTAAAATGTACAAAGCCTGGTGTCAAAGCCTCTTATCATCTGTGTTTGCCTACCTTCCCAGTGTTAACACCTACTCTGCTTTTTCTCAGTGCACCAGCATGTCTGAGGACCAAAGCCCTTCTACATTGGCTGTTTGTCTGCCTGTATCCTGAGGTATCTGAATATTTTGGTGCCTGTCCCCAGTGGAATACCTCACAAATAATTGCTTTGCTTGGCATCCCTGCAGTTATCCCCAGCAAAGAGGCCAGGACCAAATAGGTGTAATTGTTCTTTTATTTGTATCAGGGTAACCCCTTTGTGTCAAGCCTCCCAGCCATACCCACCTTTCAAAAACACAGAGGTCAAACCACTTCTACAGCATTTCCCCTTTCTCTCTTATCTCCCCATTGCCTTATACCTAATATGTATATTGTTCCTGCAGGGCAGGAAATATCTTGAAATTGCATATCTACACAGCAAGGAGCACAATGCAGTTTAATAGTCCCTACTATATATAAATCTAATACATATAATTTTCCCTATCCTGAAACCAATAAATGAAGGGACTGGGCCAGAGATGCTATCAATTTATTTAGTTCACTCTTTTCCTAACATAATTTCATGATTTATTGCAGCATCCTATCCTATATAGGATGCAAATATTCTTGTGCATGAGACCAAGACCCATGTTTCACTTTCTTCCCACCTATTACAGTCCCTGAGGATCTGCAGACAGCACCAAGCAGCAGCAATAACAAGAGTTGTCTCTCGGGAGAAAAACACTTTTGGTTTCAAAAGGGAATTTCATGGTAAAAGAGCAAAACTGCTAGAAGTCCTTTTTCTTGTAAAACTCTTGAGTGTGGCTAGCTAGATACAAAGTTTTGTATATAACTGAGAACTGAAATATTTTGTTAGCATTTTCTGCTCACTCCTCTTTTTCCCAACTGCTTTCTCCAGGCTCCATCTCTTCAGCCCACTTTCAGCCAGGTTTGATACCAGGGCTGAGACCTCAGAGATGTGAACTTTACTGCAGTGTCAGGACTTGAGCACAGTGAGGAGAGGGGAAAGTTGTCCCTGCCCTCTGAGGGAAAGGCTGCAGTGTGAAACATCCCTTATTAACATACCAGAGCATTCACTTAGGACAGAAACTTTATGAATTCCCCTACAGCACAAAGAGCACCCATCAGAGCTCAGCCCACACATTTCTGATTGCAGCTGAACTCTGAAAAGCGGGAACTCCCTGAGGTGATATGCGGTCACTCCCCTTGGGCTCTAGCAGGTGTGGAGGCTGTGTATCCAAGATGCTGAATGTCTCCTTCCACGGCTTTCACATTAGTCTGGAGCGTGAGAACATGCCTTGCCCCACACAAAGATGTTGGGGATGAGGTGCATTCCTGTTTTTTTTTAACCACTGGCTGAATGTGGGATGTTGGGTACATCACATCTCTGAGGCTCACGTTGGCACTTATGACCTTCTCCTGCCTTAGTCCCTTAGCTGGGATCCATCTCACATGACTATACACATTTAATAGCTGAGCAACTACCCTCAGCTAGTCCATGAGGCTTCACCTAAAGGGAAATGAAAGACGTGGTCATCTCCAGAGAGATCTTATGGATGAGGACACAGTGAATCACTTCCTGGAGGCACTGCTCTTCTGTACTGACTGTAGAGAAAGCCGAGGTGAGCAGTTTGGAGTCTGTTCTGCAGACCTAAAGTTCGGTCAGATGACTGCCACGTTTGGAGCACAAGGCCTGCCTCTTCTCACACGTCTGGACAGCATCCATACATTTGGACCATGGGAACTTGGTCTCAGGAGGGAGCCTGCAGACATCAACAATGGGTGCAATTATGGGGAATAAACATGGGAATATATGCTGTGAAAAAGAAAGCTTTCCTCACAGCGCTGCTGTGACAAATAGCAGAACAGAAAGGAATTAATTCTGTTTCACCTAATTGCTCTCCATTAATCATCCCTTGGCAGCAAGCTCGAGTGGTCGACCAAAGGGCCAATTAAAGCAAAGGGAGGCTGACTGGTGTTTGTACTCAGGGCTGTGTTTCGTGTTACAGGAATTGTAATTTGTTCCCAGGGCAGCATCTCTTGCCATTCCACGCATGGAGGAGTACCCATGCCTGTCTGGCTCTGAACCCTGCCGTTATTTCTTCAGAGCATCCATGGTGCATGAACTGACCTCCTCTCCAGGACAGTTTTTTGCTGTCTAATGTGAGATGTGATGTGGCAGGTAGATGCTGGGCAGCAGAAGAAACACAACAAGAGATGAGCAAGGTCATGAAACCCAGAACTCAGTGTCAAGTATGTGTGTATTTGGGTTTAAAATCCTTTATTACAACACACAGAGAAATCCTACGAGGCACAGTGTGTTAAAACCCTTTCCCCAGGTAAAATACCCTGTCACTTGCCCTGCCCTGAGCTGTCCCCACAAGATGCTAACACCCCAAACCCAGGGCCAGCCCTGGGCTACTCCTCGGCAGAGCAGCCCTAGCCCTTACACGTCATCCCTGGTGTCCCTCGACAGGGACAGCACCTGGCCGCTGGGACAGCCCCACCATCGTCATGCCGAGCTTTTCATGTGTGGGACAAAAAGGGCGAGCCTGCTGTGGTTACAAAGGCTACACCCCGTCCTGCAGCTTGCGTTTCGCTCCGTTGGCTCCCCATACCTTGAAGTCAGCGGCCAGGGGTGGCGGGGAGAGGTGCCAAGCCCCACGCAGGCCCGTCACCGCCGGGTGGGCACAGCAGCCCTGCCCCGGGGAGGACCTGGCACCACCTCGCCACTCCCGGCCCAGCAGCTGGCGTGGCCGAGCTGGCCGCCTTCCCTCCCTGTTTGCTTTCAGGGTGTTCATTGCGCTGCTCCTGCGCTGCTCGGAGCTGCTCCCGCTCCTCTCTCCCTCTACCCTTGTCCCGTTAAGCCTCATCTCCTCGTGTTCCTCCCTGGTGGGAGCCATGCCCTACCTACTCCGGGACTCGAAGCCCAGGCCGCCACCGCTGCCGCGGGAGGCGCGTGCCACCCACAGCTCGGGGAAAGCCTACGAGGAGCTAAAGCAGGAGTGCCTGCGCAGGGGCAGCCTCTTCGAGGACCCCGACTTCCCTGCCAGTGACGCCTCCCTCTTCTTCAGCGAAAAGCCACCCGTTCCCTTCCTCTGGAAGAGGCCTGGGGTGAGTACATGATGTCTTCACACCCCACCATCTGGTGAGAGTGCTCCCATGTACAGCAGGGAAACCCAATGATTGTTCGGGGTGCTTTGCTGTTTGTTTGGGGTCCTTGGCAAAGAGGAGGGTTGGAAGGTTTCACCCCATGGAGCTGCGTGTTGCTGGCTTACATCTGGTGACGGGGAGTGGAAAGGTAGGGGCATTGTAAGAGAAGCTAAAATCTGATAACTATTGCAAGTATTTCTGAAACACCCATTTTTTTTGAACTGTCCTGTAAAATCCTATACCTTTTCCATATTTTCTTGTCCTTTTGAAGGTCTTTGGCTTAATCATTTTAGAATACCGTATGTAGATTTTCTTCTTTTCTGCCTGCTGTAGCTTATTGTGCATATATTTATGTACATGCACAACGTATTTCTAATCGGGCATCTCTCTTACATTATTGCCAAACACAAGCAATGTTAAGATGAAAATAAGATGGCATGCAAGGGATTAAGGGTAAAATATATTATGATGACATGACTATTTGAAAACCAACTGCCATTAATGGAGGAAATTCATAATTAAAGTTAAACTTAAAACAACCAAAACTTCTAACTTTTAGAGCATGAGACATGCTTGCTTCCATCATGAAACACTGAGAGGCTGTGAATACATGCCATGATCGCTGAGCCATTCAGCAGTAGCCAAGGGCTCGATGAGTATCTCTTAATGCATCTTGCGTAACAGGCATTAATAACACGGGGATAGCCCGAAGCTTCGCCAGTCACATGCTCTCAGATCACAAAACCAACATCGCTCCTGGTTCCTTCTCCCCAGTTAGCTTTAACTAGTAGCCAGGAAATTTGTGGCTACTTTTCATTTCTTTGTTAATGATTGACATTTATTCTCTTTTTCTTCATGGTCTGAAAGCTTCAGAATTAGCAGAAAATGTCCCTTTGCCAATAGTGGTACCAAGAGAGAAAAAGAACAAAATGGGCTTAAAATGGGTTTACGTTTTGGCTTCACTTAATCCACAATGAGAGACATTCAGATGCTTTAGTGTCTGATAGCTAACGTAGTGTCACTACAGAGCATTATTATGGCTATTACTCCTAGACAAGTTTCAGCAATGAAAAAGCAAGAGATAGCCCCAAAGGCAAGTGCAGACCCTCAGGCACTGCTGCCCACCTTGTCTGGAAGTACCCCAAAGGCTAGGTGTGCTTTCAGGCTCCCCCAAAAAGCAGGCTGGAGGTTTGGGGTTGCTTTGCTCAAAGACATGACTTAAATGTCCTCATTAGTGGTAGTAAGGGACATAGGAGAGTAGACTTTCTGTTATACGCAGACTCTCATCGTCAGGATGTTTGTAAGCTGAAGTGGAAATATTTCTACTAGGAGTAAGCTACCTGAAACAGGCTCTGCCTTTACACTCCAGTGCCCGCCATGCAAAAAGGTGAACTTCTGTGAGCAGCACAAGACATAAAGCTCAGGGGAGCCTGTAAGGATGCAAAACTACAAAGTTTCAACTCCTCAGCATTTAAGCTAAATCAATTTAATGTCTATTAGCTATCAGTGTGTTTATACTGCCCCTGTGTGTGTGGGTATCGGTGTTCAGACTGCTTCTCGTGGTGGCTGGTTTTTACTGCCTTTCTACCAGTGTTTTACAGTGGTTCAGCTCAAGTGTAGCACAGTATATGCAGGTAATTGCAGGCCCAAATAATGTTAGTCCTCAGATTTACACCTTGTTACAGTTTATTCTTTAGTAATGAGAGTAGAGAAGGCTTTCTCATTATTTTCACATGTATATATATACCTGCAGGCACAAAATTTTGTACACAGAATAAACAAGACCCTCTAGCTAGCCCAGATCTGTACATCTCCCACTGCAATCAGTGAGCTGCACTGATTTGCACCTGGTGAATGTCTAGATTTCTACATAAATCTTAAGTGCCCTAAGATTCAGAAAGATATTTAGTGATTTTGTTTACCAATCCCTTATCTTTACAAATGAGATCCTTGAAATTACGCCTTATCAAAAAATTAGAATATTTTGAAAAACAGATGACCATTTTCTCATTCTATGTTCCCTTCCCTTCCCTGTCCTGTCAATTTAAATCTAAATAAAACTGTTGGGCTAGTATATCTGTCATTTATTTCTAGGAGCTCAGTATTTGGGAAAGCAAGAGACATATATGTTGAAGAATTAAAAAATAATAATAATAAAAAGGGGGGAAGACAAATATGTTTTACAATGCCAATTGAATCTGTGGTCTACAGGAGGAATTAAGAAGGAAATTCTCCTAATATGAACAGCCGCTGGCAACCAGTATGACAGGAACTATATGCTGGAACCAGAGAGATAAATACAATCACAAAAATAGGGCCACCATAAACAGCCTCAGCCTCAGCTTTTCTTAGATCTCTAAGAGGGAGATCTTTTCTTAGACCTCCCTCTACCAATGTATGCCAGAGGCTCAAGGGATGCAATTTGTTTCCCTTTGACTCGAAAGAAACATAGCTTCAAAGCAGCAGCAGGAGAGTTGCAGGCACCTTCTTTCATCTCCCTGAGAAATTCATCACCCTAATTCTAGGCAATACCCTTATGTAGGTGAATCTTTGAATATGCTGTGTGTGGATGCAAGATCTAGTCCTGGGTTTTGTCTTTTAGCATACTGAAAGCACTGATACGTGTTATTACACCATCCAGTCTGAAAATCTCTTTAAGTTTAATATTATTCTTGCAAGTGTAGCTCTTGGTTTTCTTTTGTGTAGCAGAGAATGTGACATGGGTCCATTCAAAGTCTTTTAAATTCCTTTTCTTTTTTTTTTTTTTTTAATTTGTGTTTGCTTTAAACACAGAAGATTGAAAATATTTTCACATCTGTCAGTTGTAGAGCTGTGTAACAGGCACCGAGCCACAAAACTCTCACAGCACTCAGCAGCATTTGTGTCCATGTCGGTGGAGAGGCTTTTTATCTCAGCCCTCGCTAGCATGCAGTTTCTTGGTAACACTAAGCGCTGTGAGAATCGTGTTCTCCAGGAGCAACAGCACTAAAATAAGGCACGTTATTAAAGATCAGCTGCCTTATCAGCCGTCGTACTGGTGTTTAAAGGCAATGAGCTGTGCTCTTTATCGCTCGCATCCTGTCACACATGGCTGGGTGTGTTTAACAAGCAGGCGGGCCAGCTGATGAGGGGGTGACGTTTGGTTTCCCCTTGCCAGGTGCGCTGGGGACATGGCATGGCCTCACCACCAGCTCCTCCCCAGAAAAGGCAAATAAAAAATACACAAACCAGCTTCATGCCTGAATATCTCCTCCGAGGGATTAGCTTCTCAGGAAAGTGGCTTTCCTCATCCGTGGCCGTGTGCCGTTTTCCTCCGCCATCCAGGCAATCATTTCTTATTGTGTGCTGCCAAAACTGCTGAGCCACCAAAGTCACCAGGTCACAAAAGCAAAGCAGAGCACGCCCTGACAGGACAGAAAGTCAGGCTGATAAATTTGGAACATGGCCAGGCTGTGCTGGCCGAGATGAGAACAGCAGTACCAGTTCATCAGGGACACTGTCCTGGCCACAGCTTTGGCCAGTAAGAGATGCTCCAGGAGTAAGTGAGGGAAGCTGAACTGAATTACCAATATCCTACCCTGACAGCCTAAAAAAATGCAGAGACAGGAACCAAAAAGTAACTCCGTTTCCTTCTAGGCAAATGCAGGGGTTAAGTGACTGAGTGTGCTCTGCTATATTTCCTCCCTCCTTAATTTGCCTTTTTTTTACAAGCTTCTGTTGATTACATAAAAGAATTTCATGCAATAGGGCCTGCAATAGCATATCGTGGCAGACTGAGAAGCTCAAGGAATATTCCTCCAGTAGTATATTAGATGCTCTCTTCCTCCTCCTCCTCCTCCTTCTCCTTCTCCTCCTTCTCCTTCTCCTCCTTTTCCTCCTTCTCCTCCTTTTCCCTTTTCTGTTCAGTTCAATCAATTCAATTCAATCTACAGTTCATGGGAAAGGGGAGAAGGGAGGCAAAGTCCTGCCACATATATTGGTTTGCCACTGTGATTTTTCTGTCCAGCTGAGATACAAGAGAATTGCTTTAATGCCACTGTGATCACACAGTCCTTATAACTTCTGAGCACACAGGTGTGCTCAGAAGGGTGGGTAATGTCAGCTCCTCGTAAAACCTGACTCTGTAAAACAAACAAGGCTGGAGTCTGCCTTTTTTGTTTCCTTGTTTGAGGAGGAAATAGGACATACAGCGTCTGGCAACCAGGAGACTATGTATTATGTGCAGGTAAATACAAGGCCTAATACTGTGTTTGAAGGTAAATTGCCAATTTTAGGGTGTTGGGGTTTTTTTCAGCTGTTGGGGGAAAAAAAAGTAGCCAGGGTTGTAACTTAACTTTGAGATTCTGGACCAGGATGTGCTCTATTTTAACAATTGCCTATGGGTGAATAAAGAATGCCAGCCTTTCATTAGCAGCCAACTAATTAGGAAAAAATGAGGATAGCTGATTCTTTAATTGCTCTGCACTATAATTAATTAAAAGGATTAATTACAAGCATTCCCCATCTAGTTCTTTGTGGTAGCTTACACTGCTGCATGAAAATATAGCTCGTGCACACACAGGGCTCACATCTGGGCTCAGAGTGACAGTGACATTTTCCTGGCATACTTTCAGTCACGTCTGTGTCTCACTCCCACTCTTCCAGGACATTGTCAAGGATCCCAAGTTTATCCTTGGAGGAGCCACGAGAACTGACATTTGCCAAGGGGATCTTGGTGAGTGATTCACCCCAGGTGGGTGCGTGCATGCTGTGCAGAGCAGCAGGAATATCCTCACACGCGAGGGGATGTTGTTGCTCGTGACCCGATGAGAGCAGTGAAGCTGGAGGCACCTCCCATGCTCACCTTGCCCACCGCCACCTCTTTGGTGGCACTCTCCCATCTGTGCCAGGGACCATCCTGGTTCAGAGGGATTCAAGGCCAGAGAAGGATCCCCATGCAAGGGTACTGTGACCCCAAGGGAGCTTTTCATCCACCAGCACCTCCAGACTGCCCTGTCTGGGCAGGGGCACACTTCCTGGGGACACACAGGATCTCTTTTCAACAGGGGTGGCAGCTAACTGTGACATCTCCCCTCACCCCCACACCATCTTCTTTTCCTCTCTGTGGAAGAAAATGAGGCTTTTTCTTCCCCCGTCTCAATTCACAGGTGACTGCTGGCTATTAGCAGCCATAGCTTCTCTCACATTGAATGAAAAAACACTAGCAAGAGTGGTACCACTGGATCAAAATTTTGGGCCAGATTATGCTGGAATATTTCACTTCCAGGTAAGATGAAAATCTGGCACAGCATGACCACATTTCTGGGCAGCTGGTCATTGCATGTTGTGGTCTGGTTTGTGGTGGGGATGTGGGTTATTCCAGAGGAAACATTAGAAAAAAAAAAAAAAAAAAAAAGAGGGGGGGGATTGCTGAACTTAATCTGTTGTTCATGTTTTGAGGAACAATCTTGAGGGCTATGTCAACCTCCCACATGCACAAGCATAGGCACTTCTGTTCCGTGAAGAGAAATATGGCTTTGAAATCATTTCACATTTTCCACACAAACTCCTCTTAGGATGTAAAGCCTTAAAGATGAAACAAGATTTTGTCTGTGGTCTGTAATACGTATCTTGAAGATGGTTTGAATCACCTAGTGACCACTTGTATGTGACTCACTGGGGACCATATGAGTGCCATTATCCAGCTAAGGAGCTGTGGTGCAGATTTACTCTGTTAGACTTTTTTTCAGACAGATTGACTTTCCTTCAGAGCAGTCTAGCATGGTAGAGTGGGAAGGAATGGTTTACATACGATTTCTGAGCAAGCCTATCCTTGTCACTAGCTGACACTTAGAAGCATTGGGACACGAATCTCCTACACTCAGGAAATGTCATGCTGTCAACCAACTCATGCTCCATCTTTTCTAAATAGTTTTGGCAGCACAACGAGTGGCTGGATGTCGTGATTGATGATCGATTACCCACCTTCAAAGGCCGGTTGGTTTTCCTGCACTCAGCTGAACACAACGAATTTTGGAGTGCTTTACTAGAGAAAGCCTATGCCAAGTAAGTCTAGTGTACCACGCTATACATAAATGATTTATAATTTGTACATATATTATACACTATTCAAGTTAACAGCTTCTATCTAGTATTTTTTTAAGCTATTTTTCTTTTTTTTTGCACTTACTGCTGCCCTAATCTAAAGAGCTTGTGAGCTCATCCAGCTCCCATCACAGCATTAGATACAACCCTAGCTGTTAGCAATGGAGTTGGATCAAAGCCTGAATCCTACCATTTGTGTCCCCGCTGAGACCTCAGATGATGGTTCCGGCCAACTCTAGATTTTTAACTGATTTGGCAGGCAACAAGCCACTGACATGCGAAGATATCCAGTCCTTGCCAACCTGGTCACTGACACTAATAAAAGAAAAGCCCCAGGCTTTAAGAATATCGAGGAACAAATTAATTAAAAGTGTAATTAGCAAGGAAAGCAGAAGTATCCCAATATACATCATATATCTCCTGAGTACATTCTGGGGCACAACTCTTCAGTGCCCTTCTGTGCTTTTACGCCCATGTGAGAAAGCTCTCAAGCATGGGTATCGTCAAAGTTTTGAAAGCCTGTCTCACGGTTAGCATGTGTTTTCCAGGCTGAATGGCAGCTACGAGGCTCTGAAAGGAGGCAGCACAATAGAAGCCATGGAGGATTTCACTGGAGGAGTAGGAGAAATGTATGAGGTTAAAACGGCTCCTGACAATTTCTATGAAATCCTAGAGAAAGCTCTGAAAAGATGCTCAATGGTGGGCTGCTCTATCGATGTAAGTAACAAATGGGGTCTGATTTTCTCAGCTTAGTTTTGGTTTCTGCATTAAAAAACAAACAAACAAACAAAAACCGAAAAACACTACTTTATAAAGGGTGGTTAAATCATTAACAATTAGATGGATATGCATTTAACTCTCTAAATAATTGCTGTGAACTGATAGTACGTAATATCAGTGTGGTCCTTAGTACAGCTGTCAAAAACAAAAGAAGATTCATCACATTTCAGCAGGTGACAGCCACTGGATTTAAAACAATAATGATGTTAGTATGAGCACCTGGGGAAGGTGAATTTCCTGTCTTACTTGGCCCCTTGACATTAAAACCAGCCATAGCTTTGTGAGGACTTTAAGGCTCCACAGACTAAAAATTGATTTGCTTCATTCCTGGATTCTGCAACGACATCTATTTGGTCTTGTGAGACTCAAGAAACTTTTCAGGGTCAGTCTGTTTGTAAACAGGGGCTGGAGCTTAGAATGCATCAGATTTATCCCTCCAGGTACTGAAATCTCTGAAATATCAACACCTGACCCCACCTGAGAGCACCTTTTCCCATCCCTTACCTGACTCAAACTACATTTGAATAGCAGTTTAGGTTGATATCCTGGAACTATGCATGGTGTTGATACAAAATCATAGGGACATAGAAGGGATCTGAGCCAGGAACCACCTTATTTTCCCTCTGACTGTATAGTGCTCCAAAAGAGAAATCCCCACAGCTCTAGAGAGCTCCCTTTCAAAGGGCACCATTGCACCACCACTGCCTGCATGGAGCAGAAAGACAATTTCCCTATTCACATTTCCCCATTCTGGTTAGCCACTGACCTCCCACATAATGGCTGGAAGGGACCAAGTTACACCACTTCAGATCTCCCTATGAAAAGAGGTATTCACGTTTTTTTTTTCCATATTACAGACCAGCAGTGCTGCCGAGTCAGAAGCCAAAACCCCCTTTGGCCTTATAAAGGGCCATGCTTACTCCTTGACTGGCATCGATGAGGTACGTTTCCTGTGGTTTGTGTCAGCAGCACGGGGCAAGGAGAAACTTGGTCAAAAGGCAAGGGACTGTCCCCCAACCTTAGGCAATGGGAGGCGTTATCCTAGGGGAGTTATCCAAATTCCCATCCATCTTTCCCTGCCACGTCTTCTGTAGCAGTGCACTTTTAGCCCAGCTTAATGACACGCAGCATTTTCTCTTTTTCTTTCTTCCTCAGGTGAGCTATCGGGGCCAGAAAGTGCGGCTCATAAGGATAAGGAACCCCTGGGGACAGGTGGAGTGGAATGGCCCTTGGAGTGACAAGTGCGTGCACTGTGCCATACAGGCCATGCAAAAATCAAGCTGCTGCTCCACATCTAGCTTTCTGCAGGCACAGTTATTTCACAAAAAAATTAAATCAAGAATTTGCATGTGCTTAATGGTATTACTGCCATACTGGTGTGTCACTCTCAATATTTTCAAGGCTGCTCAGCTGACACTGTCAAGGATGTTTAGCCCCCAAAACCCAGTATTAGCAAAAACATACATTAATATAAATTGGATATGTTCATTCTAAGACACTTCCAATAGTAAATATTATGTTTGGTGTGATTTTCTCTTTATTTTTTTGCAACCTAGTTCCTGTAGTACTTGTAACATAACATTTGTATTTAGTCCTACTACAGGTAATCTATAAACCAATTTTGTATTACCCCCTCTATCTTACGAGTTTGTCATTGCATTTACTGTTCGGTGTTTCTAAACATATTAGGAATAGGCAAGAACTTTGCAAGTTATATTATAGATGTGTTAGACAGTTAGGTGATACCCTCTATGTGGTACCTGCTAAAGTTATGGAAGGACACAGAAACACAATAGGATTGGTCTGAAAACCAGTCTGCTTTTACTACTAAGTTAAATGAAGTATAAATACTACAAAAGAAAAAAAAGTATGCATTAAAAAATAACACTATATTCCCCCCTGCTGAAAAAAAAAAAAAAAAAAAAAAAAAAAAGAGGTTAAGATCAGGACAGGCATCTGGCAGTTCAGGTTGTTTATTGAAAATGCTGTATCTGCAAAGTGGAGCTCTGACTGCACTTGGGAGGTTTTCTGGAGCTCTGGATGCCAGTACAAAGCCCTGCTAAAGCAGAGGGGCTCCCAGGTGGCTACAGGAATCTGTAATAGCATTTTGCAATGGTTGCTGGAATTTAAAACCTAACACAAAATGCCCTGTATATCCTATCAAATTGGATTTCCAAAACGTCTTAGTGTTTTTTTGTTTGGTTTTGACCTGCTACAGCTGGATCTGTAGAGGTGAGTAAAAAAGAGGCAAAGATTATATCTGCAATCCCAGTTAGTCCAGCAATTCTCTCTGTACAGGGCAAAGAGCCTATTCGGTTCCCACTGAGTCAAGTTTGTAGAAACATCTGTCCCTAAATTACCGAGAAACCTAAAAGAGGAGATGGTGCTACAGATGGCAAACAGATTTAAGGAGGAGTGTGATTTACAAAAATCTTGTGGTTTAATGATAACCATATTTTACTCAATCCCACCACCTGACAGCAGTCCCAGTGCTGACTGCAGGGAATAACTCAGGCAGGACTCTTCTGAGGCAGCTTTAGGATCTTTGTCCCAGTCCAGCTTCCAGATACATTAGTTGGGTCTCTGCCGCTGTGTGGACTGGCAGCAGGGTTTAGGAAACCTCTTAAAGGCCTTTGTGTTTATGTGTGCTGCTCAAATAAAACACTTCTGGATGAAGAGCAGCCTACTGATCTGTCCAGATGGTTGTTCTGGGCCAGGGAAAATTAAATGCCATAGACCCATAGTAAAGCTTGGCTTTGTTTTCTTGCAGCTCTCTGGAGTGGCGTTTGGTCAGCCCATCAGAGCAGAAACGCTTGTCTCAGACAGCACTGGATGATGGAGAGTTCTGGTAAGCCACAGGGTTTTAGAGCGTGACTCCAGTAAGAAACTGAGGTGCTGGTGGCCAAAATGGGTGACAAGGAAGAAATCTCTGAGTGAGCAAATGCTTGGTTTCCTTGCAGGAGGAAGCAGGTTCTGCATGCTTCGTGTGTGTACGTGTGTATTTTAATAACAAAAAGTCTTTTGAAGGTCAGTTTAGTTAATGGCATCAGCATATTTCAAATGCTGTGTGTCTCCCGTGGTTGTAACAGCCTTTAAATCCTTACCAGGAACATACGCACACTACAGAAGGGAGCATTGTACTGCACTGTAGCGCCTATGAAATGCCTTCAGGGTTGATGTTAGTCATACACTGGTAGGGAAGAAGCGCTTAGAAGCATTGCTACTTGTTACAGAAAGTACAAGAACACCAGGATATGTGTGAAATGATGGAAAGATTTAAGAAAAGATGAAAAAAAAAAAGAAGTGGTAGCAATTGCTTTAGAAGTGTGAAGTGTTCTTCATGCCAAATTCACTATCTCAGACAGAGCAGATGGCTGACTTGCACATGATTCCCCCACCCTACCCCGTATGAGCCACGCTGTGCACTACTGACAGTGTGTCTAGTCGTATTTTCCAGGGCCAGATGCTAATCTCGTTTACACAGAGGTAAATCCAGAGAGGTATTCAGCAGGATGATTCCAGATCTTTCCCACAAGTTAAACCAAAGTTCACCCTTTGGTCTGGAAAGAGATCTAATACAGATGATGCGGAGCATTACATCACATAAAATGGTTTATCTCACACACTGATAGCTCTGGAAGGAAGTAGGTCCAGTGACTGATCCATTACTTAAGCATTTTTACACAGTATATCTTTTAGTTATTTTGCTACTGACAGCAAAAGGCAGCAGGGCATTTCCATTTTTTCAAAAAGTTTGAGTGGGTTTTTGTTTGGTTTTGAGCTTTTTGGTTTTTAGAGATGAATAAAAAAGAAGCAAAGACTTTACCTGCAGCTCCAGTTCCTCCAGCACATCTATCTGTACAGGGTGTGGCTTAAAGCCTGGCTGTGTACTGGAGATACAGGTGTGTAAATAGGCATCAAATGAGCAATTAAATTCATCAGAAAGTTGTCTGTCCAACAGAGCTAAGCTCATAGTTAAATAAGTCCTCAAAAGGTCAGTAAAAATGAAGAAATATGAGCATACCCAGGCAAATGGTGGCCTTCCTTGTACAGCGTCTCAGACACTGTACAGAAACAAAAGCCAGCAGGACTGAAGTTTTCCCTGAAGGGGTTAAGCGGAAAAAAATCATATGCAGAAGCTAAGAAATGCTTCCAAAACCAGTCAGGCAAGTCTGATACCAGCTAAACCCTCCACCCAGTCCATCAGTCTTATTTGTCCTAATGTCTTTTGACTTGTGTGTATTTCTCTCAGGAGTGTTTGCCCCTTTGCCCCTTCTAAGCTCCTTCTAAGACACAAGACACATCTTGGTGGTTTCCCTATCAGGCTGCATGGACAGACTTTGCATGAGCAGTGAATGTGGTGTACCCCTAAAGACATTAAGGTGGTCAGGTGAGGAATGAGATGAACAGAGCTGCTTCTCTCCAGCTTTCAGTTTGCTCCTCCTGCTGATGCAGTTTACCTGAGGAGCTGGAGAATGAGCTATATTCCTCCTTCTGCAGCAGGGGACTTCCAGCTAGTCTGTTCACCACTCCTGGTGGTGACTTTGCTTGCCTCCCTAGAAAGCTGGGGTGATCTTTGTGAGGTATTTTGAAACCTGCTACTAGAAACAGTGAGTAGCAAAGTAATTAGGTCTTCAAGAGTTCAAAAGGTGTTCTTCATGACACACATTTTATCTTTGTGCTTAGCATATAACATCAGATACAACAGGGCTCTTATTGATGACAACTAGTTTGTACTGAAGTAGACCTAATGGCAGGTTTCACCCTCAGCAAACTCAACAAGTATTCTCTTGGTACATCATTTCTTCAGGTGTCTGCAAGGTGACAGGTTGCTCAGGAGACCTACTGTGCATTCATGAACAATTTCTGTAGCTGTGCTACAAGTTTGGGACCCGGCTTATTCCATGTGCTGACTGCATACAATGTTATGTTCATTTCTCCTACACAGGCTCACTTCTGTTAATTGAAACAGAAGAAACGGAAGAGGAAATGCACCTGTTTATTCTCATGTATTGTTTTTGGTTTCATCCTAGGTAGAACAGGAAGGTTAGGAGGAAAGGCAGTGTAGGGAGGGAAATTTGACTAAAAGGTATGGGACATTTAAAGCAGGATAAGTGTCATGTCATCAGAGTGGCTTCACTCAGTGCTGAAAGGCACCACGGCTTTGGAGAAATACATGGGGTAAGGCAGCCAAGGTGGGAAAAGTGGCCCCATAAGACCTTTTTTCCTTTCTGTTCTTTGGATTTGGGAGGACTGAAGAAAATCTTCATGGTAACATACTCAGGGACTGCTGACCTCATTATCTATCCCGAAGATATTTTAGCTGTGTTTTTGCAGTTCAAGTACAAGTACTTCATCTGCTTTGCAGCATGCTTCCAAAGAGCCCAAAATCGCATAGTGTGGCCAGGAAACTGAACCACTGAAGAGACAGAGATTTTGCTATACTGCCCTGCTATAGTGTAGTGAGCATTGCAGTGAGAATTAGCAGTGTTTGTGGCATGAAAGGCTAGCATTATATGAGAACAGCTGATGAGAAAGAGGACAAATCCCAGGAAAACAAGTCCTGCTGTTTCTTCCCACCCTAAAAACAAGTTGTAAAATGTCCCAGAGCAGGTGTAAATTAATGCTGCCATGGACACCTCTTCCTTATACAGCATAAAAATGGAACTAGCTTTGTCCAGTGAGCTGCGCTAAGGGCTAGCTGAGTCCTATCTTCCTCTGCCACAGATACACATGTGGTTGTGGAGAGCATTTTCTTTCCTGCTACTCCATTTTGCTGTTATGCATCAGTCACCAGAGAAAAAGGATAGCTACAGAAGTTCGTGTCAGGGAGGAGCAGTTTCTCTGCTCTGTTCCCATAGCCCATGGCTGCATACCATGCCCAGCTGGGTGCCTGGCTCCAGCTGTCCCTTTTCCTGGCTGTTTGCTCAGTCCTGAATACCAGGCTCCTCAGCCAGCAGGTCTGTCAGTATCTCTTTGCCAGTTTACTTGCTAGCTTAAAATCACATGGCTTATCTGCTTCTCAGCATGCTGAGTAGGCTAGGTTCAACCAGCCCAGCATAGAAACTCAGAAATAACTGTAATTTGGCATTTGCTTCCTCCTTTCCATGGCCATGTATATGTATCCACCATCGGTTTTAAATAATTATGCTGCAATCTATATGACACAGTAGCAGGAAGCAGTGTCTATCACCATCAAGGGCTGGTTGGAGCCTTTCCTTAAGCCCAAACTTACCTTTTGTTCCTCTGTTTGGCATACGGTTTCTCTAGGACAAGGTCCCATGCACCCATAATTGAGAGGAGAGTGAGCAACTTGAGCCTAGGCACCTTACCAGAAGGCCAAACGTGACTTCAGCTGCATTGTGGACAGGCTAGTCGTACCATGGCCTGACTAATCCATTGCCACATGTCCCCTGTAGTGCTGTCCTGGGGCTGGTGTTGAACGCACAGATGATTTGTAGGCAGACTTGGCTCCTGCCATACAGGGTCCTGGATCCTTTGGTTGGCTCTCCATCAATGTGGATGCAGCTCTTAGGACTAGGATATAGTAGCCTGGGGGAAGGGGATGATCAAGCATCTTTTTCCACAGTAGGTTTTCTTCCAGTGTCACTTCATTGTGTCCTACACTCAACTGTACCTGAATAAAATTAGTGGAGTTACAGTAAAAAGGAAGGTGTAAGAGATGTCAAAATCAGACTGAGACAGTAGGGTTGCTTATGCTTCACACCACAGTGAATGAACGCAACTTCTCCCCCAGTGTACATCACCATATCTCCACAGTTGCTGAAGGTCCACATAGGGCAGTCTGGCCCTGGGCATCCTTCAATGAGGCTAATGATTGCCTGTTCCTTTCCATGTCTTTCATCCAGGATGAAATTTGAAGACTTCAAAGTGCATTTTGATAAAGTTGAAATCTGCAACCTGACTCCAGATGCCCTGGAAGACAGCACTGCCCACAAGTGGGAGGTGACCATCCACGAGGGGAGCTGGGTCCGGGGATCTACTGCAGGAGGATGCAGAAACTTTCTAGGTAAGTAGATGCAGCTTTGAAAGCGAGAAGCAGGCACAGAAGTCCTTACCCACCCTTAGGCACCTCTCCTATTAACCCATAGCCAGGATTGTGGATGCAGGTCAGGCCAGCTGAGTCTCAGCTAGTAGGAACCAGCCAAAGGTATAAATACAGTCCAACTTGAGGCTTTGGGGTAAGAAGAACTGCTTTCTTCTTTCACAAGTCTGTTGGATCTGATTTGTCTCTCACTTACATTTGCATGAGCAGGACTGGCTCCAAATAAACCACTTAAAATGCATCAGTAAGTGTAAAATGAGACAAAAACCCAGCTCAGACAGCATGTTTATGTGGCTCTGAAGTAGCATCAAGGATCTGAATTGTGTTACTCCGTATTGGCACCAGCACTATGGAATCATTGTAGCTATGTATTTTGAACAAAATTCCATCGGACAGCTTTATTAAAACCATGGTAACTTAATAAAATATCGGGCCCAAAATCTTTTCTACACCTAACTCCATGAAGAACTTTGGGATTCAGCTAATTTTCTGCAGAGCTGAGTGGAAAGAAGCATGACAACTAATGGAAAAAATAAATTTGAGCAAAACCTCAGCTTAATTGTCCTTTTTGTCTACTTTTTTTTTTAGTAGTAGTAGTGGTGGTATTATTCTGAGGCAAGAAATGCTCTGGTGTTCTTTACATTGGCAGACACTTTCTGGACAAATCCACAAATCAAGATGCATTTGACAGAGACAGATGATGGGCAAGATGATTGCACATTCATTGCAGCATTGATGCAAAAGGATCGACGCAAACTCAGGAAGTTTGGTGCTGAAATGCTAAGTATCGGCTACTCTATTTACGAGGTACTCTATTGCTCTTACAATGCGTGCAGTAGCCACCCCGTCAATATTACCATCTTTCTCTGGATTTGTAGCACTGCCAGTCATCAGACATTTTTAGGGCCCTTGCTCTTAAAATGCTCTTCTGAGTTACATCAAGCCCCATGGAGAATTTTGCCTTGGTTAGGATGGAGTCCTTTCATAGGAGGATTTAGGAGTCCCATGGGTAACCAGGACAAACTCCTCAGCCCCATGACTGTGTTGTCCCCTGCCTGGATCCCAGAGAGGGAATGTTGCTTCTTATGAGTCTCGTGGGGCTCATCACACACAGTGGTTCCTGTCCCTGTGTGAGGTTGGAATTGGAAAATCTTCTGAGGCGCTTTCTCCATGCAGAAGACAACTGTGAGGTCTCATCACTCTGTGACATGCCACCTAGGATTGTGATATTTAATAGCAGAGAATGTTTAAGCAGGAAGGAAGTGTCCTAGTGTCCTCTTAGACTGTCTTCAGGGTGAGAGAGAAACCCTGGTAACAGGTCCTTGCTGTAAAGCAGGAGCTAGATTGCAGCAAGTGCTTGGGTTAGGGTGTGACAGTCAGCACTGCAGCTGGATGTCAGGCTTGTGCCAGGGAGTTTGGGTCTGTGACTGGGAAGAGGGCAGGGGTAGCCCTCAGTACACCACAGCCAGTGCAATGCTGCCTTTGATCCCCTCTAGAGCCCCGGTGGAGATGGACACCTGAACAAAGACTTCTTCAGGTACCACGCCTCCAAGGCCAGGAGCAAAACCTACATCAATTTAAGGGAAGTATCTAACAGGTTCAAGCTGCCGCCAGGTGACTACATCCTTGTTCCAACCACATTTGAACCACACCAGGAGGCAGACTTCTGCCTGAGGATCTTCTCGGAGAAGAAGGCCATCACTGAGTAAGTCAGCAGCAAGCACTGGACCCGCTGGTGCTCTCCTGTGCATAGGGCTGCCAAATCCTGGAAAGGGTCTGGCTGCCAGCTGTCCAGCCCTACAGCAGAGTCTTGGGGTGGGAAGATCCTGCTTTTTTCCCTCTCTGGAATTTTCATGTGCTTAGTAAGGAGAAAAAGGAAAGGTCTGAAAATGAGATTTTGGTTTGCAGTGTGCCCTCCTGTGCCTCACACCTCCTGTGTGAGGTTGAGTTGGGTGAAGGCTTGTTTGCCTTCAAACTGGTTGGAAAAAAAAATCTGTCTGCAGATGTATTTGCCTGTTTTTGCTAAATCTGGCTTTTTTTGGAGAGGAGTTTAGGAGGTAGAGAAATCGGGGCCCTGGTGAATCCACTGGAAGCTTACAGGGAAGCATTGCTAGCTGCCTGCTTCTCAGCTTGTTCAGTAAACTGCAAGTGCAACAGTGCTTCCTTACAAAGTCTGTCCACATGACAATTTTATATTAAAAACTGAGGAAGAAGTGTGCACGATGAATACAGAATGAGATTAATTCTTTAGCAGAAAGCACACAGAGGGACTGTGCCCTCACAGAGTCCTGCTTAAAGTATGTTTTAGTGGCTTATGCCAAAATTTAAATAAAGCAAAAATCTGTTTGATGAATTTCACCCAAATGTAATCAGTTCAGTAAAAAATGCAGTTTTATCTTTTGCCTCTGGAAAATGTTAATGAGCAACTTGGTGCCCTTTCCACACCAAGCAGATATTGAACATCTTCAGATATTGAATGTGGTTTTGTTTTCCCCAGGGATCTAGATGAAAACGTTGCCATTGATCTCCCTGAGGTAAGTCTACAGAGTTAAAATATCAAGAGGAGAGCTCAGCAGAAGCCAGCACACACTGCTTTTACTGTCTTTGGCTAAAACATGTTCATTTCACAGGAATGCTCCACAATTGCCAGCTTTTTGTGAGTGACTGAAACATTCAGTTCTGCTGAATATGGTAAAAGAGCTGTAACAATCAAAATCACAATCGTTATGCTTCTGCAGCTGCTCCAAGGCAGTCAGAGTCAGACAGCACCAGAAGCTGGTCTCAGCCACCACAGGTGCACTGAAAGTACCCCACTTAGCACTGGGGAGGCAGATGGCCTTTCGTAGCTATTAAAATTCCATTTATTGTGAAAAAATAAGGAGCAAGAGTATTTCCACAGGCCTTCATTTGTCTTACATAAAAACCTAGCAATATCCTCATGGTTTGGGAAGGAAGGCTTGACACGTGTGTACCTAGTGAAATTCTTTTTGTTCCTGGATGACCTGGCCTGCCTGCTGAGTGCTAATTGCAGCTGAATCTGAGTCAGCTCCCATTTAAATGTATCCCTGCACATAATCTGTTGATTGTAGTATGAATTCCCATGGAAACAAGCTAAATCATAATCCCATGAGTCCCTCTTTATTAAAATCCTCCTCCAGGGACCAGCTAGCAACTGAACATCTCCATTTCTAGGATCTCAGGGCCATGTTCAAGGTCAAAGTAAATCTGTACAGTGTCATTAAGGGACCACATCTGAACTTGACTAGTAGAAATTGAGGAATATGCATAGGGTTGAAAAATAAGTGTAAATGGCCAAGCACTGACACCAGGGTGACAGCACGGTAGATGTCACCTGTATTATATCTTCTGTTGGTAGAGAAAACAAAGCTTAATTCTTTGCATCCTGTGCTGTTCTGTTAGTTGCCTTCTTTTCCCCAGTTTTCTGGCACAAGAACTGCTCCCTGTTTGCATGGTCACCCCAGCTATAGCCATGGCCCTACGTGGTGGCATCTCTCATCAGTGTAGACTGAGGCCTGGGCTCTACACCCCTGCAACAGCACTGAGGCTCTCAGCTGGCTCAAAGTGCTCCCGGGCATGGGTTGACTCTATGGAGAGCACCAAATCACAGCCAGTTCCAGCTGCTGCCATCAAGAGAGGCCAGAGGCCCCTGGATGATGCCTCTGGGAAGAGCTTCATTGGGCTGGGTTGTTCAAGGACTGTGGAAGCAGAGTGGTTCAGGGATGGAGTGAAAGGAGCGGCGTTTTCCAGGATAGGTGCCTTTGGTTTTGAGATGGCCAAAGTAGTGGTACACTGTGCAATTCCCCAGGCAAAGGAAATGAAGGGTGAGAATCCCCTCAGGAAGCTTGGTGCTTGGGAGGCCTGAGGTCTGCAGTCAAAGCATAACAATGTTCCGAAGCATATGCAGTTATTGTAAGGTGTACTGTGCTCCCCTTATGCAAAGAGGAGCTGTGTGCAGGAGAAACATCATGTTTTACAATTCTTATAAACGTCTTCCTATGGTTGATGCTGCAGCCTCCAAACCCAAGTCCACAAACAACTGAAGAAACTGAAGAAGAAAAGCAGTTCCGGGCACTGTTTGAGAAGATCTCAGGAGAGGTGAGCTCAAAACCCTCGTAGGTCATAACAACACGTAGAAAGTAGGAGAGAATTCTGCTCCTACTCAGGGCCAGGTGAGGAAAAATGCTGTATTTTGGGGGGCAGTAAGCTTAGTTGCAGTGTGTTGTTTAGGCAACAGATGTCACCATGCCTTATATCTAGATGGAAAAGGGCGCAGTCCCAACTGAGCAAACCAGAGGACCAAAGCTAGAATTCAAGCCTGAGGGAGCCGACCTAGTTCCATGTCCAGCTGCATTTATATTTTTCTTCAAATCAATGGTTCCATCTTGAGATTGCTTTCAGACAGCCTTCGGCACAGCAGCACTCCAATATTTTGCTAGCTGTTTGGTTTTTAGCCTTTTCTGGGTTTTGTATGATTCTCTTTTCCTGAGATGCAGCAACATACAGATGGGTGATGTTTGTGTTTTCTGAGGTTTTTGGTATGTCTGATTCCAGAAACACTCAAGTAACAGATGCTGCTCTTTTTTTTTTTTTTTTTCTTTTTTTTAATTTAGGACATGGAGGTATCCGCAGAAGAACTTGAATATGTTCTGAATGCAGTATTAAAAAACAGTAAGTGCTGATAACCTCTGTACTGTTTCAGTGGCATGCAGCAAATGGCTGTGAAGAACTTTATAAAAGCTGCCATTAAGCTCACTTACGAATGTGAGAATAAAGGCTGTGTTAAAAATCTTGCCTGGTGGCCTCCAACCAGCCAGGGCAGAGCTGGGTAGGCATATTGTCCATGATCTAACCTCGAGTGTGTCCTGCCTCCAGCATGATCCGTGTCAGTTCACTGAAGCCAGTTCTACATTGCACTACTGCTCTGCTCTGGAGAGACAGGGAGTGGGACTAATAAGACCTGGATGTGGCTCATGGCCCTGCTCATCACAGGTCTCCCACAGTAAGGTCTAAGAGCCTGCTGTCTATGCTTATAAAATCTTATTTTCTGCTATGGATTTACAAACAGCAGATTTGCCCAATGACTTCTGTCTTATTGTTGTCCTTTTTCAGAAAAAGACATCAAGTTCAAGAAGTTAAGTCCCATTTCATGCCGAAACATCATTTCTCTTATGGATGTATCCTTTCAAATAAGTACTTGTGAAGCTAAACAAATACTGAATATAATTGTTCATAGCAGAACATTATGTATATTGGAGACGGGTGGGGTTATGTCATGGAAGAACACTGTCCACAGGAAAAAAAAGTGTGAAAGTTGTATCCCTATTTTTACTTTAGAAATCTAGTGTTAGGAGCTTCAAGACAGACCATTTTCTACTGAAGACTTCAGAGGGAGATGCTTTAATCTAAGCACTTGTAAAAGTAAATCTCAATTATTTACATATAGGACAGTGCATTTTTCAAGCTGTGATTTATTTGAAAAAGATCTGGAAGAGAGAACCCAAAACTGTTGTCTGAAGAGTAGACTTCACTAGAGAGAGGTGTGCATTCAAGTTTTGGGTCAGAAAATTAAGAATGAACAGAGTGGTGAAAATTACTGGTATCAAACCTATGGGGTTTTTTACAGCCAGACAAAAAGCTGGAAAATCTGGTCTTTCATCTAGATCCTGGAACTCCAGGAAGCAGACATGTGGGTGAGATTTGTCTGTCCAAATTTAGGCGTTTGTGGTGTAGGTGTTTACATCTAAGCTAGCTTTCTAGACTTCCTTTGTAGATAATGAAAAGGATGGTGTAATTATGCTTGTTCTCAATGTGCCTAACTGTGAGGGAAGCTAAATGATGGCACAGACACTAGGTGAGATGAACCACAGCCCTGGTACTTCTCCACCAGACTCATCCTTTGCAATGTTCTGCTGTTAAATTTAGTATGGGTTCTCTTCAGGTAGAGCTGGTTTTGGCAGTATGCTTTTCTGATAGCTTTTTTTTTTTCCACACGTGAAACAAAACAAAGACTGTATCAATCCTGACAAGGCAAGTATCTAACACTTGTTTCTTGTTTTGCTTGAAACAAGCTACGCTTGTTAAGCTAAGAAATTTTTATCTTATCCTATTGTTGCTCCAGTCCATGGCAAAGGTAACAAACATGCTCTCAAACAACTTCTAACACAAAACCAAAACAGACAAAAAGACAAAACTGTATTCTGGTAAAGCCATGTCTGTAATGTTAAAATTCAGTGCAAATCAGTCACTGTCCATATCCAATGAGAAACAGAGTACTGGTCCTATATTTTCTCCCTCAGCAACCAAGCTTCAGTAGGGAGTTGGTCCACGTTCACATCTCATCCTTACATGGTATTGGAACAGAGCCAGGGTCTACACTTGACCCCGGAGCATAACAGCAATCCTAGGTTTACTATTTAGGATATAACCAAATAGTTTCCATGATTTGCAATGCTTTCAGGGAAATCTCTGCATAGTTTTGAATTAGTGGGGAGACATCTCTTCATCTGCTTTGGAAGCACAAGGAATGCAGACAGAACCATCCCACTCTGGACGTGGCATTTAGAGCACAATGGAGGAGCAAAATGACACAAATGGAAGCCTGAGCTGATGCTGGCAAGTCACCTCCATGTCACATGCCACCAAATTCCCTGGTTGTAGTCACCATGTAATGGTGGGGATGGGGGTGAAGTATTGACACGACAACCAGAAAGAAGAACCTGTCTGGCTATAAAGACAGACTTCTTGTAGGAATGGTAATGTCCTTGGAATCTGTGAGTGCCCACAGTAATATTGCCAGTATAGGTGCTTAACTAACAGCATGCTATTAAATCATGGTGGGCTAGACCCAGCTTAGCACGTGTTGGCCTTTCTGAACTATTGCTGAGTTAGTGTCCATGTGAACAAGGGCTTTGTCTTGAAAAGTAAGATGTAAAGGGGAAGGAGAATGCAAGTGAGATCTACTTGGGGGACATCAGTAGCTCAGCACAGTAAATATTAAGACCCTCACACATCAGGAAGAGGGAAGTTCAGGCACATCTAATCACCACTTCTCAGCACTACTATACAGATGACTATTTCAGACTTTAAAGACCAGATTTTGCTAGTCTTACCACACGACTCCCATTAATCTTTGGTAGAGACATTGCAGTAGAGCCTGGTCTCTAGAAAACAATACTGAATAACACATTGGTTGACTAACTCATTCGAGTACAGTAGCAATTTGTTTTAATCAGGTAATTTAATTCTCTGAATCATTTATGTGCTATTTACATCTAAAGCTGTTCTCGCCTTAGAACAATCTGTCTTTCTTACTTGCATGGAGCTCAGCTGTGTTTTTGTGTCACATAATGTTCCCCAAGTATCACAGCCAGAGTCATGAGCTGCACCTCATGAGAAATCCCAATATCATGCTCAACAGCACTGCAGGCCTGCCGGCCAACGTAATGTTATATGTTTAAAGGGATAGCAATGTTAAATTCACTCAGAATTTGGCTCTTTATGTAACAAGTCATTTTCCTTAATTCAAATTACTAGACCAGTGGCAATGGGACTCTGGAATTCAGTGAGTTCAAAGTTTTCTGGGAAAAACTGAAGAAATGGATAGTAGGTGACATTATGCATTCAGTTTGGTTCTCCATTTTACTAGCTATTTCTTGTGTAGTTTATTATGTATATGCAGACAAAAATAGAGACAGGAGTGTTTACAAGCCACAATTTTTTACTTAAAACAAAAGTTTTAAAAGCATGGGGGCTTGTTTTGGATCTTCAAAAGCATTCTTAGCTTTCCATGATGCTAAACCTTAATGGTTTTCTGGAAATAACAGAGATTTTTGTAAGGAAATCAACTATGTTTGGGACAAAGAATGTAATGGACACTAACAAGGAAGCCAATAAAAATGAAACTTAAGGAGTTTCTGTTACTGTTGCACAGAAGAAACGATGATTCATGACTAGCAGGAAACAATCATTTCATAAGTCACTGCATTGCCATTATCGATCTCTCAGTAGACAACAGTACTGAAGTCTGGGAAAGTTGATTCTAATTTTAAACACATTTCCCTGCCACTGTATATGGCAGTAAAAACAAGCAGACTTTCAGAATCAGGGCACAGACTGAATATTCAAATAAAGACATCATAATTGTTTCCTCATGGTCATTAATAGTTTTTTTCTGAATTCATGCTTCACCCAAGCATTTAAAATATGCAGTTCTCTGCTTCTTGTCTATCCCATCAGAAATGACATATACTTTTTCTGGGTCCTAATGTCATATCTCTTTTATCAAAAGATGCATTGTTTTTGAACAAGGAGACTTGAGAAATCCTTGTCTTCTGTAAGAAGATTTGCACATATATCTGATGGAAAAATTTAAGCTGGTTGTGATAACAGCTCAATTTAACCCATATTCCAAGGGCGAATCATGTTTGTCATCTCATTAAAACAAAGGAATTTAACTCCAGTTTAATAATTATTTAATATTTAGGTCAAAATTCAAACCAGTTGTACCAGACCTCTCAGCTGCACAATGAATGTTTAGATCCTTTATACCTAGCAGCAAATGGGTAAGGGACAATCTCGACTTCATCTTACACAATTTTTTTCTAGCCTTCAGGATCATACAGAAAAACATGAAAAGAGATTAAGAGAATGCCTCAGGAGAGAGAAGCTAGAAGACAAATAAAAGTATATCCTTCCCAAATAAAATTACTTTTTAAAAAATCATGGAATTTTTTATGAAGAGAAACTCATTATATCTGAAAGATTGGGTTTGGCAGTACTTGTTTGAATTTCACAACAGCCTATTCATATGACAGAGAATTGGGACCCAAATTGCTCCTCGGTTACAAAATCAGAATGGATCTAGACCACGGATCTTGTCAGCTTTCTTAAGTGCTTTGTGCCACGCTGTTAGAGATAAACACCTTGCTTTTGTGTGCCATATCTGTGCTCCTTTCATGTGGAAATACTGAACTTTCCATCTGCTCTTTTCATAACAGAATATCTTTCTTCTGTTTGACTCTGATAAATCTGGCTCCATGTCCTCCTATGAGCTCCGCACTGCTCTCAAAGCTGCAGGTAAGACAAGCCCTACTTTTTATTTTGGGAAACCTGTTGGACAGATGTGCTGTAGGCAAAGAAGTCTGCAAGCAATTACACCATCTGGGTGCCCCCTAAATGGGAGGAGGGCTACACCACAGAGAGGACCTTGGAACCTAGAGGGAAAATTGAAAGGACTTCTGGAAAAGCCTCTTTCCAAAGGTGCAGAGAGGTGTAGGTAGTACCAGGTTTCCCTTTGGTTAAAACACTTTCTCAGCCAATCTTAGCTTTCTTTGTGCCCACAAGGGTTTGAAGCAGCATGGCCAAACTGGGGCTGGGAGCAGCAAGTGAGGTGCTGATGGGCGAAGAGTCTTGCCCAGTCATCCTGGTGGGGCTCACCATCCCAATACAGAGCACCCCAGGGAGGGTCCTTGGGCCATGGCACTTTCAAGGAGAAGTGGCAACAGTGATTTCTGTTCCTTAGGCTGTCTTGGAGAGGAAGTGGGATATTTTTAGGAATTACCTTTGGGAGTGTGTCTGTGTGGGCTGCCGCTGGCCCTTTCATCTAATCGTCTCAACACATGCAGGATTAGACCCTAAAACAAAACATTTCAGAGCCCAGGTCCACTTGAGGGTTTGAGGAGCTGCAGGTAACCTGTTTGTTACAAAGAGTAATCAGTGGGTTTCTATTTCATCACAAAGTATTTTTATTAAAGCACGTAGTTTTGCAGAAATCCCTTCAAATTTCAAGGAGTCCCTCATATGCAGTGACCGCAAAATTTGTGGTTCAGATATACTTATTCATTCCAAGCTTTAAAAACTTTGCAGTCAGATCACTTTCTGTGTGGATGTGTGCCATAGCACATTCTCCCATTAACTGATTTTCAAGATTAGTTAGTAGAGATTTGCAGATTCCATCCTGGCCTATGAGGCTGCTCAATTTTCCTATGTGTGTGTTTTGGAAGGATATCAACTCAACAACTACCTGTTGCAGCTGATTGTCCTGCGGTACTCTGATGAACAGTTCCAGATTGAATTTGATGATTTTCTGAACTGCTTGATTCGCTTAGAGAATGCAAGTCGTGAGTATCTTCTTCCTCTGGGATTTCTTCCCTTTTGGAAAAAAAAATATAAATCCAATTTCTGCTGTCACCAAGCATATTGCATAACATCTGAGATCAGGTGTGTAGATTGAAAGGCTAACAGAATGGAATTGTGTTTAGCATTTGCTTTTAGAATAGCTTTTCCCCTGTAAAATGAAAAATGTTCTGTTACTGATGGAAAATTTCCCCATGTGAATAAAGCCTGCTTCAAAAACTCCACAGTGATGCAGAAGGCATGTGAAGAATGTTGGCAAGGTCCTTGTTGTAGCCTTTCTTGTGGCTCACCCATCAGAGCAGTGGTGCCCAGACAGCTTGTAGCTAAATCTCATTTGTAAAAAAGTGGAGCTGTTGTGTGTCCTACTGGGTCGAGCCCCTAGACGCCCCACTACTCACACTCACTATCACCATTTCCCTCAATTCCTGCTGAATTAACTGAAGATATGGTTCCCTGTATCCCTTCTGGTTCCCATCAAAGCACCCTAGGATCAGTTCATTTGCACGCAGGGTCTCCCTTGTTGCAGAGCAGAAGTAGTAGAGACAGGTAAAATGGCTGAAGAGATCATCAGTGTGGCTTCAACCTCAAACTCAACTCAACTCGATGAAAATCACAATCAACTTTCCTCTGTGATATTTTTTTTTTCTCTTCTCTTTATTTCCTGGTTCAGTCTGGGGCAATAGAAGTGTTAAACTACTGAGAGAAAAGTTCAGTCAGATATATAAAGAGATGCAAATTGCTTGGCTTCATTTCAAAGCATCCGAATCTGAGTGCTTAGACACCCGCTTCCAGTTGAGTCCTGAAGAGAGACTTGCACAAAGGGCTGAACTCAGCAAGACTTTTCCTCCTGCATGTTCATTTTTCAAAGTAGTTACCACCTCTAAGCAACCCCAAGCGACCAGACTTTGCGCCAGCCCCCCCCCCCTCATAGGCACAGCCACTGTCATTGTGGGATGGGGAGCTTATATATGCATACGAATGAGGTGTATTTATGGCTCCTGTGTCCTGTTTTTCATTTCAGGAGTATTCCAAGCACTGAGTGTGAAAAATAAGGAGTTCATTAACCTGAATATAGGAGAGGTATGAGCACAGCTTTATAAACACTAGCAGAATTATGGGGCTCCTCTACAGCTTTTTCTTCACGTTAGAACTGGGATATTTCTGTGTGACACTTCAGGTGAAATCCATGGCCATGAGAGCACAGAGGGCATCTGCAGTAGATGTCAGCAGGGCTGTGATTTTACAGTGCACACACTGATTACATCTTCTCCTTGCTATTTCCTTCCTTGCCCTGTTGCATGCTGACAGCTTCCCATCCCCCTTTCTGGCTTCTCTGCTTTTTCCTTCCTCGGGTGCCAGCTCGCTGTGGGGAAAAGGGGAGGCAGCCAGCCTGGGATGGGGAGGTCTTTCACTCTCACATCAGCTTCTCCTGTGCACGTCCATCCTCTGCTTCTCAGCATGGGTTTGTTACTTTCTTGTGCTCTCTTTGTCTCCCTGTTACACATGTGGGCTGTCTCACATTTTATACTTACCCAAAGTCTCCTGGGGCAAGGCACAATGAATTCTCTGGAACAGCAAATGTGGGAGCTGATGTGGACTGTGGGGATGCAAATGAAGGGCCTGAAAGTATTTACTGTAAATTTGATCTTTCTTCTGATATTAGTTCATTAACCTGGCAATGAACATTTGAAGAAGTTTGACTTGGATGCCAGGAGTTCTTGGGACATCGCTACCATGGCTGCTGCCCTGACAACTGTGGTCCCCTTCTGATGTAGACTTAACCAGAGCTTTTGTGTGGAGGAAGACACGTGCTGCCCACCCTTTCTGGTCTCCAGCCCTGTTGTGTTCAGGAGCTCCACAGTCAGATCACATTTTGTTTTTAATTTTGATAAAACCTGCTAATGGATTTGTTACTGGAAGAGGTATTTGGATGGGGCACACATGCCTCTCAAGTAGACTGAAATTAATGCCCCTAAGTTAACACAGTCTTTTATAAAATAAGATTGCATTTAGTTTCAGCACAGCACAGCCTACAATGATTAAAAATTTTTATTGCTGCTTGGTTACAAATTACTGTGAGGTGCTTTTAAAAATACAAGGTTGTGTAAAACTGTTCAATTTGGAATTTATTTTGAGGCATGCTGTGTGGCTACATCACAAGTCTCTTGTCACAGCCACATGAATTTCAGTCTGATAGACTATGAACAAAGGAAGACTAGGGAATGCGTGGATGAAAATCCATCCTCGAATATTTGTAACAGAGGTCCCTGGTCCAGGTTTCCTTAGAAGGATGTTTAAGCTAAGATTTGATGTTCATCACAGATTTAATTTAGGGATAAATTGTTGCATCTCACCTCCCTTCAGTCCTTCCTCTGCTATCAACCTGTCCAAAGTGTGCCCCACAAACCAAAGTCTGCAGAATTACACACGTCTTGCCTGTATCTTCAGAGAAACATGCCTCTGGAGACAGTGAGCTCTTGCGTGGGGCTACCTTTCCCTCATGGAGTCAGTGCTTGTATCCCATACCAACCATGCCTTTAGAAGACCAACTATAATCATTTTAGGTGAACTAAATGCAACCATTGGTAAGGCCCTGATCTCTGCAGCTATTGCTGTTTTGCATTTGTCTCTTGCATTGTATTATTCATGTGACATTGATAGTCAGCGCTGACTTAAAAAATAACAGTAATAGCAGCCAGGAACTTAAGAAGTCTTCACTGGATTTGTTTCTATGTTTATCTTCATAACTTGTGCCTATTTTATAATGAATCAACTGTCTCGATTTGTTTTCTAAAACTTTTCTTGCAGCGAAACAGATGGCCCTAGAAGAGCTTTGCATTCCCTACTGTCCAGGATCACTGAGGCAGACAGGGTTTTATTTTCTCTACATTTAGACCTAATGAGCAATTCTGGAACAAAAATCAAACTGTAGTAAAGATTAAGTTCAAAGAACAAAAAAAGAAACAAAAAAAGAAACAACAATGAAAAAAATTCACCAAGGGTCACAATGTTTAAAATGCCCATTTCTTTTCCCTAACAATTACAGTCTTATAGCTATATAGAAAATGCTCTGGAGCTAACTGGAAGCTGAGAGAAAGCTAATGCAGTACTTCATGAACTGAGGTACTCAGCCCCATCAGGTGTATTGATTTTCAGATGTGATGGTTGTATGCCCTTTCAACAGCACTGGAGGCAGCTGTCCAAGTTTGTGAAAGTTTGAGTTAAAATCTAGACCATTTGGCCACACACTTGAGAGTAAATTTATAGATTCTTATCTGGTTCACTGTGTAAGCTTGAATGTTGATATAAATTTGTTGTAATATATTTTCTTTCTGTAATGATACTCACAAGGTATGCAGAAGAAAAGAGACGTTTCCATGCCTGGCACCTCCACTGTAGCTTTCTGTGTCTTCACACAGAGCTGGGGATGCCTTGGAGAAATCTGGTTTGATATAAGCAATGGGGCACAAGTAAAAATTTCTGCGTTGAAGAGAAAATTCATGCATTTAAGAAAAAAACACCCCAAAGTGTTTTCTTCCCACTCAGAGCAGTCTCCTGCTGACTGTATGCCAAAGAATCTGAGAGTTAACGTCCAAATCCTTTACAAATTAGAGTAAGACCCAGCTTCAAAAAGGAAAAGTAATCTTAGGAATAAGTGCATCTGAAGGTGGAGGATTATATAATCCCCTGTAAGTTTTATTATTTTTATTATACTGTTTGCATGAGTGAACGAGTGGGTGAGTGAGAGATGTTTGACTTCAAAGCCCCATCAGAACATGATAGCCCTTCTCAGCGCTGTGTCCATGTGGTGCCTGAACAAGAGGGCAACCTGCTGTCCAGAATCAGGGATCTGGGCTTGCTGGTTTTCTTTTCTTTTAATCAAGAATTTTCAGTTTAAAGACAGACCTTGCTGCTTTCTCTGACATGAGATGTGGATGCATTTGGTTCTGTACAAGAGCTGGAGCTAATCACTTAGGGTGGTCTGAAAGCCATGAGAGCTGTACGTTCCCTATTGTGCACACAGATCTTCTCAGCGAGTACCAGCTCATGCTGTGAGCCCTGCCTCTCTGCTAATGGCTACATTAATGGGGAACATGAGATGCATTTTTCATAATTATGTTACTGGGGAAAAAAATCACTTAGCTACAGGGCTGCAATTTGAGCATGCTCTTCCACTCCCTCTCAGAACCGAAAATGCCTCTTCAAAGCCTGCTACTGAAATCTCAAGCCAGATGTTGGCTGGGCTCAGCAATGGTGAGTCTTTGGCAGTGACACCTTCCTCAGAAAAATCACATTTCTGTCACAGGCCTATTTTAATCCCCACAAGACTTAACGCTGGTCCCCAAACACTTGATGTGTCAACGCAGGGGGTGCCCGAGGCATTACAAGGGTCAGGAGGTGAGGGAGAGAAAAAAAAGTGAAGCGCAGTCATACTGCTGGCAAAGCCTCCTTCTTGTAGTGCTGTGGCATCAGGCAGGAGAGATGCTTGAAACGATGAGGCTGTTCTCCCAATTTATAGCGGTTGTGGTTGCTTCCAATCATCAAAATTAAATATTTGTGAAGAGATAGCTGAGTTATCTAAATCATTTTCATTTCAGCTGCATCATCTCCCTGCCTCTCCCTGGAAATATTTGAGTCTTTGTGCTTTTCAGCTAATGGCAGCGCATCTTTTGGAAGCACATCAGAGCGCTGAGGGTAGTTTATAATGTTCCCAGTTATGTCTGGAACTTCAATATTTTTAAAATAAATTACAAATACTTGCTGATTGAGGTAAACTAAAGCTGTCAACTGTCGCAAACAGCTATCTTCTGCACGTCAGCCACTTGTGAGGGAAAGTGTGTTATAAACTGCCCTCCCAAAAACTCCAGTTTTCATCCTCTGCCCTTTGCATGGCCCTTGAAGGGAGGTCCACGTCGCTGAGGAGGACTCGGCCTCCAGGGGAGAGAGAAAGCCTGGGCCCAACGGGGGTGTTAGACACCACAGAGGGAGACGGGGCAGGCTGGCCACAGGCACCGGTCCCCTTACTTCCCATTCTTCTGGCCCACTGAACATACAGCCACAGCTCCCTGTCACCATTTTGTCTTTGTGTTTATTTAAAATGTCCAAAAGCAAGACGTGGTGGGGATGGGGACAGGGTGGGGACGGGGACAGGGCTCCCAGTCATGGCCACACTGCCTGGCAGACAGCCCCGCGGGACACAGCCCTGCCCCTGCCCTGTCAGGGAGGGCACCGCCAGCGTCTTGTGACAATTTTATCCAGTTGCTAAGCAGCTGGGGACACAAATACAGTGGAAACAAACTGCCCAGAGGGAAAACTGCTGCATTGTTCTGGAGGGCGCCAGGCCTCCTCTCCCCTCCTGAGCTCCCTTCTCTGCCAGGGGGCACAGGCCTGGCTCCTTGGCCCCTCCAGCTGTGGCCGTGCCCATTAATCTGCAGCCGTGCTGGAGAGCAGAGCCGTGCCCAGCTCCACAGCCTGGCCCTGGGCACCCAGCCTGGAGATGGAGCAGCTGGGATGCAGTCTCTGCTCCTCTTGATGGCTAAGCCTGGGCAGCAGCCACATTGCACTGCAGCCCCCGTGGCCATCCTGCAGCCTGCTGCCAGGGCGGGCAGCTCAGCGCCTGCCCCAGCTTGAAAACAGATTATCTGGTGCTGCAGAGAATGGATTTATCATGACTGATCCCATCCGTTTCCTAGAGGACGTGCTGCGTGACCGAAATAGAAATGGGGTCAGCAATTAACAGGGTAGCTCTCAGTCACTGTCACCGTATGTTACGATGAATGTCTGGTTTGCATATTTACCTGGTAAATAACTCGCTGGGAGCTTTAGCAGAACACAGTTCAAGCAGAAGGGAGACAGAAGTGGTCTGGGTCCCTGAGAAATTGAGGGGCTGTTGTACAGAAACTGCTGTCCCTGCAGATTTCTCCTCCAACATGAAAACGTGCGTAAGTGTTCCTCCAATTTCAGTGAGGGCTTTTTATGGCAATGGTGAGAGGCAAGTGGGTGGGTAGCGACAGTGATGCTCTCAGCTCAGCTTTGTGCCCCCCCTAGACTCAGCTGAAGAGCCTGACTTTATCCCTAACAAGGATGTTATATACGCTATCTTTTGAACGGGCGAAGGCAGACGTTTGGGCACAAGAAGCAGAGGTTGAGAAGTGCCTTCATGAGTGCGCCGCAATGGCAGTGACCCAAGTCATGTCCTGCGCTGGTGCCAAAATCCCTCTTAAGGCCAAGAGTTCTGGGACATCTTTAGCACCACAATGGCTGTTTCAGTTTCTGAACCTTTTAGCAAGTCCAACTTTCTCTGCAGCGAAGGGTAACATCTCTCCAGGAGAGCCCACTGCACTGTTTGAGAGACATGTTGTTCCTTCCAGGGGCAGGAAACCTCAAGCTTGCCGAAGCACTTTTCCGAGCCAACAAGAGCTACAGTAAGAAATTTTGATTGAAAACAGGTGCATGGCTGGCTGTCCAGCTGAAAAAGGAGTCATGGTGAAGTTTGCAAAAGCTCTGGGGGAAAGGCGTGCATTCAAGGTGATGAAAAAAACATTGGCACTGGGTTTGGTTTGGCAGGGGAAGCCAGCAAGGGGCCAGGGAGCGATGGCTTCCTCAGCAGCCTGCACCGTGGCCCACACACATTTCATTTCAAGCACCTGAAGAGCAGAGGCCTGTTCAGCAGAGGGCCCTTGTAATGACATCAAAGAGTGATTTGCAGGGCAAGCTCTTCTGGGAAGACAAGTCTGACCATATGCAGATATTTAAATCCCCACGTTGGTCCCATGAGTCTGAGAATTTGGCCAGTTCCTTGGGAGGAAAGACAACAGTCAGTGTCTGACCTTGTGCTCTTCCAGGCACATCCTAGAGGGCAGCTGTCTAACTTTTGCATTGCCTGAAAGCAGATGCCTCTTTGGGAGTACAGAAGACTCTCATCGTGCAAAAGAGTGCTGGGGGAGCAGGGAAGGAAGAGAAAGGGAGAGAAAGTAGGGGCAGCATGAGCAGTCTTCAACACTTCAACGTAATTATGAAAGCCTATTTCTTTTAGCCTTGAGAAAACAAATTCCTGTGGGTGACCACCAAATCTGCAGGCCAACATGGCAAAACTTCAGACATGGGAAATGCATGAGCACCCTTCACACCCTCCCCTCCCTCCTGTATCCTGCAGCTTGTCCTGCTGGTGCTGACCTCCCTGCAGAATCATGTCCCACAACTGCTTCTCTGAGAGCACCATGGCAGAGCTAGCACTTGGCACTCGGGGACCCCCATTCACCTGGGTTGGTGCACCCAAGGTCCATTCTCCTGCCAGGTTTTTCTGTTTAAGAAACAAGGTGTCCCTTAAGTGACAACCCATTGGAAGAGTAGTTTTGCTGCTGGGATGCAACAACCTGTGTCCATGGGTCCTGGGCATGGTCCCACACTCCTGGGAAACCTGCTTGAGCAGGGGGTTGGACCAGATGATCTCCAGAAGTCCCTTCCAGCCTCAATCATTCTGTGAAGTGGCCTTTTACTCCAGCCACCCCAGTAAGGATGGCTTGACTGAGGGAGCAAAGGGTCTGGGAGGGCAATGACTGGATGACTCTGCTGTGGGTAGATGAAGAGGTGTATCCAGAATACCCACAGCACCAGGACAATGCGCGTGTTTAAGGCACTGTCCTTATTTCCCTCCATAGACTAGAGCAAACCATCATTTCTCCAACGAGGTGCCATTATCACCTAACACCTGGACCTAGGACATCCCAGAAGGCACGAGACAAGTGCCAGTGTCACTAGATTTTGTGTTCTCCATAAAGCTTCAGCTCCAGATGTTGCATGAGAAAGTGAGAAGTCTGCCATAAGGTTTGGCTTTTATGGCAACAGATAAAATCTAAAATGGTACTTGAGCAGGTTAAATGTTCAGAAACTGAATATAAACAAAGACCAACCCTATTTTATTACTTTTTGAAGTTCAGACCATGTTGATAATTTTAGTGGCCTTAACTCATGACTCATGAATGCTTTGATGTGCTGTTACTGCTCCCGGTATAAAATAACCCTGTGCTGGCTTTGTTTACAGACAGGGATTTCCTTCCCTAATAAATGATTGAAAATGTTCTGACAATTAAGTCTCCAGAGCTGTTAATTTTGTAGTTTCCCTGATTACTAACAAACAGCTCTTTAAAAACATTAACACCAAACAGGAATTAGTGATTTAAAGAGCTTTGGAGATGTAACATTAGTTTTATAACGCTGCAGTTCTGCACTAAGCAGAAACACATTCCTCCCTGCAGTCCTGTTGCCCCTGTGCATCACTCAGATGCATAAATGAAGGCAGAAGTGGAACACCATCATTTCAGATGCATATGAATATATACATGAACTTATGTTTATATACAATAAATAAAATCTGTAACATATATAAAAATTTATTTTATATACATGTGGGCCAGTTTGTGTAAAAGTCTTCAGCAAGAATCCCCAGCAGGGGAGTGGCTGGTCCCCTACACTGACTGACAGCCAACTTCTGACTCACCACACATGGATTGTACAGTTTTAAAACTAGCTGGCCAAAAAAAAAAAAAAAAAAAAAAGTTTGTTCTGCAGAGGCAATTGGCTGCAGTCACAGACCTATCTCTGTCCCAAGGGCAAATGCAGGTTCTCCGATGAATTCAGCTTCACTCAAAACTCAGTTTTGAGTGATATGGATCTCAAGGGCATCTACACTGAAGGCTGCTTGGGAAGCTGCAAAACTGCACGTCAGAGGGACATCCCCAGTTCCACGTCTGGCCTTGGGGCCGAAGCTCTGAGGTTGCTTTGTGCATTGGATCTGCTGTGTGCCTAGCTTCTCCCGTGGTCCAGGATTTTGCAGGAATTTGGGGGAATTTGCAGGAATCTGTTCAGGTATTTCCAGAAATTTGCTTTCCTGTCCCGGTGTAGTACTGTGGCATTTCTGTGCAGGACCCAGCATGAAGCCTGTTAGAGCATGGGGACATTTATTCCTCAGCTAGCCCATGCTTTCAGCTAGGGCTCACAAAGGCATCTTTCCCATCATCTCAAGTGCCTTACAAATGTCTGTTCCTTGCACTTCCCACCGTGAGATCGCTTCCACGTGACTTCAGCTGATGCTTTTTGCTTTTAAGGAGGTTAAGATGATGCTTCGAGCTGTGTGCAGGCATTCAGCCTAGGGGCGAGCATTGCCATTTGATATTAAGATCAGTCAATGGCTTTCATTCAAAGTCTCCAAAGAGGAGTCTCAGCATACTTTCTGATATCCAGTGAAAATCTGAAAGAGTTCAGTGTAGAAAACCTCTTTAGAATAATTTCAAAGCTGGAACAAAACGATGTCCTGTAATTATGAAACTTGCAGCTTCATTCATTGGGCTACAGTTCATGCAGTACAAAAAGCTGAAAGGGCGTCTTCTTTAGCTCTTAACAGTGAAGAACTGTGCACCATGAGCAATTTGTAAGAGGAAATTCCGCAGCCGAGAGTCTCGCCGAGGCAGAGAAATGCCACAAGTGGCACAAGCACATGGTCTTCACCATTGTTATTTGCAACCACTTTTGCAAGGAAGTTGCAATTTTATTTATAACAAACTGAAGCACTGAGCCGATGCACAGGCCCCCATAGTCTTTGTTTCACCAGTCCTTGAAAGATAACAACACCTTTGCTGACATACAGGGGACCTGCACCCCCTCAGGAAGTCTCATGAGGGCATCTCAAGGTGGCATGCGGTACCTGAAGTCACACAAAGTTTGACATCAGGCAATGATGCCCTCAGTAGAGGGCATCCACCGCGGCTGCGGAGCTGGAGGAGGTTCTGCTGTCGAAAAGGCCAGCAAAGAGTGGGCTGTGCCACAGTCTGCTCCGAAAAAAGTGTGACGGATGGAGCTGGCCCTCAGGGCATCCCTAAAAGGGGAAACACTGGCAGATCTTCAGGGTTTCGATTTCTGTTAGCAAGAGCCTGCAGTTTTCAGCCCCAATTTCTTGAATTTAAAAATATATGTGTATATAGATGTTTGCATCCAGTCCACACTGTGTGTCCTTGAGGACTTACTAACACCCCATCCCCACAACCACCACCAGTGCAGGGCCCTGCTGCCTCTTGCACGGACTGAGAAGGAAACAAAAACCCAGAAAAAGGAGATGGGTGCTGGGGAAGCAGTTTTGAAATGAGAACATTTTGTAGGTCTCTGGTTGCGAGTGCTGAGGCTGTTGAAGTCAAAAGGGATTTCAAACATGGCAGAAATAACTTGAAGCCTATGAATTTTTGAAGAGCAGAGCTCTGCATAACTCAAAAATCTTTTCCCGCACCTCTCCAGTTACAAGTTATTTGTGTGCCTCACGCTTTTCCTCTCTTTAATTAGATTGTAATTACTCTGTTTACATTGCTGTGCGTGGCGAATACATGTGCACGTCTTGCCTGCTCTCCTGGAGGCGAACCAGCCACTGGGAGCCTTCTCGGATGAGAAGGGGCCTCCCCTGAGGCAGGCAAGAGGCCTGGCTCCCCTGGCTCAGCATGGGAGGCTGCTTCGTCATGGGCAGGAAGGGCTGGGGCTGGGAAAAATGCGTGGTTTGGGTTTTACCCACGCCTGGACAGAAGGGTGGGCACAGCTGTGGCTGGGGGGTCTGGAGGTTGGTGGCCTTATGGAGACCGGGATGAGCTCCACTGACGAGAGGGTAGATGGGCGCTGCTGGACGGGCAGAGGCTCCCACGCGATGGATGCACTGAGGGGAGTGCGTCTGAAAGGATAGATGCAATGCATCCTGCAGTATGTTTCTTAATTGGAGGTTCCATCATTTCTTCCCTAAGTGTTTCCACTGCCTAGCTGAAAATGGTATCTAAAATTAGCTCCCCCAGATAAAGGCATTTTTGTCATATTTAGTACATTCCTATAAAAACACTGAAAGCCAGCTGTTTGCACTGGGTTACAGAGACAAATCTGTTTGTAACTATAATGATCTGGCATTGTTAGTGCTGGAAATAATAGTGTTTTTTTTGTTTTGTTTTGTTTTGTTTTGTTTTGTTTTGTTTTATCTGTCTACATCCTATGCTCATTTTTTCCATACTGAGGTAGTGCCAGAGGAAGCATTATAAAGGCTATATAATTAAAACCAGAAGTGCCTTGCAGTGAACTTAACAGTAAAAGCTAATGGAATTTCTAGCAAAAAGAAATGCCCTGGAGGACTAGTTGGGAAGGAACTCGGAAGGACTCGGTGCTGTTGCTGTTGCAGATTTTAGCTGAATCTGTACAGTTGAAAGGAGTCAAGATTGCGATTTTTCTCATGCCAGCTGAAGTTCTCTGTGAGTGCAGTCACCGACTGCTGGATGCGGTCTGTGAGGCCGGGGGCACCGAGCCAGGACCCACCTTGCCAGTTCCCAGTTCCCACTCCATCCATCAGTGCCAAAACCCCTACAGCCCAGGAGAGCCCAACCCATAACCCAAATGGACTGCTGTCTGCTAGCAGTGACCTAGACCAGGGGATGCCGGGCCTGGGAGACAGGTCTTGGTCACCAGAGCACAGCTGTAGGCCTGAGACCTGGCTCAGTGACTCTTTGGGCACTGGCTCCCTGTCCTGAGCTTGGGCAAGTTTCTGCCACACAGGGAGCTGGTGGGGAGCAAACTTCTGTTCCTCACTGAGCGGTGTCACTTGTGTCAGTGACAAGGGGCTACAGGGCCCTTGTTTGTTCGTGCAAGTCATAAGAAGCTTCACGTGCTCCTAGACAGGACTGGATTTGAACTGGCTGGTGGAAAGACCGTACAGGAACACACTTTGCCAAAATTGTTCTTAGTCATCTGTGCTCCTGAAACATTACTGCTGATACCTCAGTGGCCAGGAGCTTGCCTTGCAGGACTTTGACACCATCAGCTCAGCTGATATCAAATTTAGCCTGCCATCCTAAAGCTTGGGTCCAGGCTGGTGGTACAGATGTGGTACAACTTGGCCAAGAACTGGGCACTCAAAATGGTTTGATCTGTGCGGAAATACACAGGGGTCTGTGTGAAATTTAACATCAGGTGTGCCTCAGGGAAAGCAAGCACCTGATACGCTGATAATAAGACACTGCACGACTCTCAGTGACAGCAAGACCATTCCCTTGGTGAGACGAGAGCCAGAGCAGACAAAACAGAGGACACACAATAAAAAACACTCCTGTGCTGGCAGGGCAGTGGGCCAAGAACCTCTCATCTCCCTGTGGGATTGCTGTGACTTTGTCCAGATGCAGTTTGTGGGGCCAGCTGAGCGTGCCTCAGGCTGCGGGTGCAGAGCTCGGGGGCCGCTGCGAGGCCTCGGCAGCAGCTCACCTAGGTGGGCAGGAGCTCGGTTCCTCTTGGGGCTCTGGATCGCCAGCAGCAGCTCAGTTTCTCCAGAATCCAGGATGGAGTAGTGAAAATAAGCTGTAATTAGTGGCCACAAGTATTTGCCGTCCTTCTCTGCTCCAGAGGAACTGGGCTGCAGCCAAGCGAGAGTGGAAGCCAAAGGGTTCAGCACAACGCAGAGGCCCGAGCAGTTTCTTAAACATAGGCTTATAGGCACACACCAGAAGTTTCCTTCTTGGCAGATACAGACCCTGAAAAATGTGGCAAGGAGAGCAGGATGTTCAGTCAGCCCTTTAATAACAAACAGCTGTAATAAAATCCGGGCTTCCTGCAAGTCAAAATAAATTTTGCCACCAAGTTAGCTGTAGCCAATGCTTCAGCTCGTGTAGCTGGAACACGTCATGGTGGAGAGGAGCAAAGTGGTGAATTTTCTACTTCCATTTGGACTTTGCTCCTTCTTCTCTCATCTTTTTCATCTGGTCCTTTACGACGATGCTGTGTGCCACTGCACCTTTCCATAGCAGCTGGCATCTCGCAGCAGCAACAGCAATCCCTACAGAACACTTTGTGCCTGGCTGATGGGGGAAATTTTCAAAGGCTGCCTTCACTCTGCCTCTCTGACTTCAGAGCACAAACCCAGGAGGCAGATGGCCAGCTTGACTTTGGGGTCACCGGCACTCTTGCCACTTTTGGTAAGAAGGGAAGTCAAGGCTGAGGGCAGGCCCCTGTGTAAACCTCTGGTTGGTTACTGAAATGTTGAGCCATCCAAAATACACAGACGACTCCCCTCTCCCTCCCCCCTTATTTTTTTTCATTCCCTCATTCTTTCTGGAGACAAGCATTAAAGGAAAATTGCAGCATGCTATTTTCAGAGCAGCTACATGTTTTTTGACTCGTTGGCATCCCAGTAAAGCACCGACCTGCCAAGGGCATTTATCCCTGTATCTTGGCTCCAAAATGAGGTCCAAGTTTCACAGCGATTAGGCAGCAGAGCCGATAAATGCTGTGATTTAGAAGTTGCTTAATGGAATCTTTTGCCCCAGAAGACATTTGGAGTAAAACCTAGAGTGATGCTTAAGGCCAAACAGTAAGCTTTCAAAGCAGTGTGCTGGGCTGGAGGTGAGCAGGGAGAGGGCTGCCAGGCTTTCAACCAAGCTGGCCCGAGGGATAATGGGTGGCTGGCCAGCCCGCAGCCTGCTGCCCTAAGAGTGGGTACCCGTACTGTGTAGGACATGGGCGCTCGTCCTAGCAAGAAGTTCAGGGTGCTGGTAAGGAGCAGGATGAACTGTGGCCTCTCCCCTGGTGTCTTCACCTTGGACAGAAGGTATGAGGATGGGAAGGACCAATGCCCCTGGGAAGGGGATCCAAGGGGATGAAGGGCTGAAGGAGAGGGATGAGTAACTGGGAGATTTTCTTCTCACAATAATACCTCACAATCGACCTCAGATCAGCATCTCTTGGATGCTGTTCAGTGCTGAAAGGAACTGCTGGATCCAGGCTGCAAACAGATCTCATGGTCATCTCTCACCTCACTCTGACTCCAGAGGGTGCTGCCAAGGCTCCCCTGATGGCGGGAGGTCAGATGCAAGTGCCAGATCCTCGCTATGAACTACAAGGTTATATTAAGTACTGAGATGTAAAGCCTACTTGCAAAAACAGGACGATAACAGATTTTAATGATAAATCTAGAGTCCTGTTGCAAAGAATCAGGCATGCCAGGCTCGCCTGCTCTGTAGAGGCTTTCACTAACCCATAAATGTAGGACAGCAAATTATGGGCTTGTCTCAGATATGCAGTCATAATTCTTTCTCACTTCTGCTGCATTTGTACCTCATGGTAACAAGCACATACTGCTACAAGTAGGTCATGAGCAAACTTGGGCAGCGAAGTCCAGGGGCCTGTCTGTGAACGCCTGCAGAGCTGGGTTTTGCATCTCCTGAGCGTGACTTGCCAGCCCTCTGGGGGTGCTGCTGCTGAGCAGTGAACAGGACTCACTGCTGGGTGCTGCTACGGTACCCACAGCCGTGACCTGGAAGCCAGCTCTGTGCTGCCTGAAGCAGGGGTGCCACCAGGGTCCTCACTGACTCTCAGCAAATACAGCAGGAGTCACCAGTAGTTAACCTGATCTACAACCTGCTGGTCACAGGCAGATGGCCACAGCCTTTTCTATGCTGTCTTTATTCAGTTATGAGACCTGCTGACTCCAATCACCCAGACAACCCCCAGAGGCTGCAGATTTGCCCTTATTAGAATGGATTTTTTAAAGTTAAGATGGAGCTTAAGCAAGGCTGAGGTGAGCTATGTGTAAGCCAGATCCTAAATATAGTTGGAACACCACCCCTTAATTGGCTGTCGAGTCTCTCCAAACCAAATTCTTCTTCAAATGCCTTTTTAGTTGTTGATAGAAATTTAGCTCAAGCATAAAACAAATTGAGCTGCTTTTCAAAATACACTTCTGTGAAAAGTGGAGGTGGGCATGCAGAAGAACCAGCCTTGTAGCTAAGTGTTTGAGTCTCTTATGCAGCAGGTTCTCTAAGGGTAAGACAGAATGCAGCAAGTGAGGCTACCCAGTGGCCTCTGCCAGCATCTTTTTGTGACGTGCTTTAAAACCTGTAGGTAACCATCCACTGACAGCACAACTGCATGAAACAGTTGATGCTATTTCTGGTCATATCCACCAAGTATAGTTTTCAGACTCCTCCTACAGTATTGCTCCAGATACTGATTTGGACTACCTGAAGATACCGGGTTTGTGTGTTAAGTTCAAAGTCCATTATAGCAAAGTTAAAATAAATTACAGTCTTCACAGAAGTCCCAAATCTCCTGTCCCCAGCTGTCAGGTAAAACGATAAAGCAAATTATTTCCCCAGACAGTCTCACTTAGAAGTTTGAAAAACGGCTGTAGTGTAGAGATTTATTTTTTTATTTTTTTGATATGAAAAACTTGGTTTCTAAATTCTAGACCAGATTGTTCTTGACTGCCTCTTAGGGAAATTCAAGATGTACCAAACAACTCCAATGGCACTGAGGAGAGCAGGGTGCAAGCGACAGAACACAAAGCAGTACAAAAGCCTTGTATGTTCTATTTAAAGTGACTTTATTAAAACATTGTTAATATAAAATGTGACCAAGTACAATTTTTTTTTGTAAGAATGTTTAATAAAAACATATGAAAGAAAGAAGGAGCATCAACTCTTGTCAAAGCACAGGAAAAACCTACCAGGATAAGTAAAAAGTTCTGCAGCATGTTCTACCAGCTGGTCCCAATGTGTATTAGGGTAGAGTTAGCCAATGGAAGAGACAGACAGCCCAGGTTCTTCTTTAAGAAGCTTCAATGTAGTCAGCAGAGATTTAATGTAACGCTCCTCAACAGTAGGAGGCTTTGCTTTAAGATCTGCCCCTATCAAAGTAAGATTAGAATGCACGTCTTTACACTGGATTTAAAACTTTTCAGCAGCTGAATGCATAGAAAATTAGGTTCAATGGCAAAGGTAATATCCAGGGTTAGCATTCGTCAGCTTCGAAAAGAAGGTGCAAGTCAATACTAATTATACACCTAAGGAGGTTTTGCTGAAGGTGTTCTAAGCTGTATTAATGCCGGATGCTTGTAAGGAATCCTAAAAAAAGGGCAACTAAGAAAAAGCCAGCTGTAAAGCCTAGGCCAATAGAAACAATGAAAGTATTTTGTGAACTGCTGAATGCAGAGACAATATCCCGAATTACAGGAATTTGTACATCTCGAGAAGGATGTAAAGAAGCTTTCAGAATTCTATAAATAAGTCTGTGCAATGGCTTATACTCTGGCAATCTGCCCCCTTAGCTACGAAACCTTTTAAGAAAACACTTACTAGAAAAACTGGAGGTTTGGGGCTTCTATTTTTCAGGGGGTAGGAGGGCAGCTTACGGCATCTTCCTTGATCACCAAGCAAGTTTTTAATGCTCTATCAGCACACAATGCTTGTTAGGAGTAGGCGGTACAGCAATTAGAGGCGAGGACTCTTCCAGTACATTTCCAACCCTTCCTGTAACAGCCTCACAGCAGGCAGAAGGGAGCCCTGCAGCAGCCGGTTCTGCACATGCAGCTGCCACGGGCGTCCAACCAAATGCCAAGCACTAACCCAGGAGAAGCCTAGCACTGGTACGGTCTAGTAGATGGAGACCTTCTTAGGGCTTTGGCGGGGACCTGCTCGAGCCGTTAGAGCCCTGTGTTTTGCCTTCTACCCCAAACAAATGCTACGGGACTATTGCTGAGGTAAAGGGAAGGTCAGACCTTTGGCATCGGAGCAGACCACCCACTGGTTGTGCGTAGGGGAAGTTAAGGCTTCGAGGTGAGGTAAACACAGTGAGAGTCAGTGTGTAAACCATGCTGCATTTCAGAGACAACGGACTCACATGACAGCTAACCTTGTTCTCTACATTTAAAACACCACACGAAGATCATCCGAAAGCACAACTGCTGAGGGCCACCTTGAGATGCCTCTTTGCACCTCGGGAACAAATGTAACCCAGATGTCGAATGCTACCCACCAGGAGGAAAAAGCACCAAAGTTGATAAGTCCTTGAGACGATAAGCTGCTTAAAAAAAACAAAGAAGCCTCATACAGCTACGACCTCCCATAAACATAGTGGTTTCCTGACACAAAGGTAATCCACACTCCAGCAATCACCAATGCTGTGCATCCAGCACTACTGCTAAGAGTTATGCTCTAGCAAGGAGGCAGTGAAATCATTAGGCTTGTGTTCCCTGAAGACAGTTTGTCCCAATCGTAAGGTGTTGTCTCGTTTCCCTTCCACCCCCAAGTCTTTAATCCAAAGACCAGAAACACCCGTCATTTTCCCAGGTCATTTTTCTAACACTCTTCTGGTTAACTTAGCAGATTTGTAGGGTACAGACACAGTGCTTCTTTGGATCCATCATTTTGGCAATGCCTTTGCCCTCTTCAAAAGAAAAGTATTTTCAAAAAAGTGGTATAAAAGTTACTTTCAAACTAAATGAGATAGAGAAATCAATACAATTCTTCTGTAAGTGTATTTTTCATACTGTTTTTGCTAGTTATCTGAAGTACGGAGTTCTTTGCTTATTGGGAACCATTGCATATGCTATGTTATGCCATTACTTACAGGCCATGCTAGCAAAGTTTCACATGAAAATAGCAACCTGTTTCTGTAGGTTCCACTTCTTGGATGTGGAGACTCGTTTATTTCTCTTTAACGAGTATTTGGTAACTTCTCCCACCTTCTCAATACAGTGGCTACTAAAAAAATTTGACAGATTTTAAAAAATAAGTCCAAATGAAACCACACATCTATCACTGTTTAAAAAAACAAAAATGCATCTGGTATTACAAAAGTTTATACAAAGGCAACATTTAAGAGTTTGAAAGTTACTTCTAGAAAAAGACACAAATACTAGTAAATTAACACACAAGGAGAAAGATATTCCACTCCTTCCCAAAATTGGTTTGAACTATTTTGATGCATCTTTTACCAGTTGTCTAGAAAATCAAAGCCAGTCTTCAAGATAACATTGCTTGTACTAGTCTGCAAGAGAAGAGAAAGAAAATGAAATGAGATGTGGTTGTTAATTATGGTATTACAAACTCAGTACTTGACTGCTTATCTGCAAAAGAAAGCTTAAAATGTTGTCTGCCGCTATTTCAAGTCCTTCACCTTGCTCTAGCATGCCTAAGAACCTATGCCAGAAAATGCTAGACATGAAGATACACTCATGATGGCTAAAGAGGCAACTCCAGATAAGAAAAAAATCCTTGTAGTGGTCTGCAGGGAAAATGCTATTTTACTCATGAAGATCAATTTTCAGACTAGAGTGGGAATTGCAGAGAATGAAACAAAACAAAACAAAAAAACACCACAGAGCATAGGCATTACTAATTTAAATGGATTGTCTGTTACAGTGACAGGCAGCTGCTTCCAGAAAACTGCATGTTTTAAACCCTGCTGACAAGTTATTTTACCAGGCTTTCAAGAACATACTTGCTCCTGCAGCACTGCGCTGCCAGCCATGACATTTGAGGCGATTTCACCTTTTAGGAAGACTGCTCCAGGGACACGTCTGAGTCTCTGGAGTCTCTTCCTAGATCATGACCTATCTTCATTTCCTCTTTCTGGAATCACTTCCCTGTTTTGGGGAAAGAATCCAGAAAGGAAATGAGAACTATTTCATGGATCTTTCTCTGCTACTCTGCTCATATTTTGACATGGGAGGATTGTTTCTGCACGGAGAGGAAAACCAGGCTTTTCAAACTATTCCAGTTGGCTAGAAAACACTCACAGAGGAATTAACGCTGAACAAATCATTAATTTGTAGGAAATCATGGCAAAGTCCTTATCTAAAATTAAATAACTACTGCAGTCACAATTTGTGGCAAAACAGCTTCAGAAGAGTAATGCCTTAGCTCCAGGAAAAAAAATAATGGCTAAACATAGGGCTCCAAATGCTGAAGTGGCTTAAGTAATGTTCTCTCTTAAGTGCTGCCACTCACTTTGCTTTCAAGTATGTACCTCAGCCTGCATCTTTCTGACCTTACATCATCTTGTTTGGAATTTAAACAATCACCAGTGTGAAGATATGGTATGAAAAGCTATGTGACATGCTTGAGGTGTACAGCAATATGTCAGGCGTATGCCTGAGTGCAGTGCTACAGGCCCCAAACAGAACTGCACAGCTTTGTTTCAACCACGACTCTCCTTCTCGGCTTCAGTTTTTAGGCTTCACATCTCTTTCTTTTCTTTCCCTCACCATGTCATATCCTGTTGTTCCCTCTCTTTTCTCACAGGTCAGCATCTGCTTTTTAAATAGCTCCAACGGGCTATTGAGCTGCTTGAGGATATTTTTTGTTGTTGAGCTATTTGTTTTTCTTTAAGAAAAAGAAAAACACATTCAGAAGGCTAATTTTGGGAGCTCATTCCATTTCCATTTTGGACTTCAAGAGAAAATACTTTTGAAAGCTGCCCAGCTGCTTGGGACAAAACACTGGGAAGTGGCTGTCGGGCTACTGCTTAAAACAGCTGAGAAACAAGCTCACCATTCACTGCTAAGCTGCGTGTACCAAGAAAGTAGCCTAGACTCTAGCTGATCCACTATTCAAGTTGAGCTTTTTCCAATAAGTGTTCTGCTGTTTTAAGAAAAAAAATAGTTTTATTTATTTATTTATTTATTTGATATAGTAAGCTCTTTACCCTAAAGTGTTAGGTAGCTTGCTGTCAGTCAGCCAATGGATGCCACGTCAGTGTTTCTGTTATCATATCCAAATGATGCCCTCATCCTATGAATTTTACTGTATTAAAAAACACTTGACTGAAACAAACAAGAGCAGTTAACAGGTTGTTTATATAGACTTCCCTAAAGTTGCAGGTTAAAAAACAGTAAGCTTAGTTATGGCTTAATGCTTATGGAATTCCTGATCTTCCAGAATGACCTTATCATATTTTAATGTGCTGTATTTGTTTTCAAATTTAAGGATCATGGATACAGCAGTCCTTACCTGTCCAGGCGTTTGTGGATCTGAAAGTATAGTACCATCGTTATCTTCCTTGTTTGTCCTAGAAGATGCCAGGTACTGCGGCGGGTCAGGAAGAAAGAAATCATCTAGAGAACTAGCAGGGAGCTGAGAGGGTCGAGGTTTCTCCCATTCGAGAGATACAGAAGGTAGACTGGGGGCTACAGACTTCTCTGGTTTAGTTACGCTGGGCTTCTCGGCTTTCACCACCTCCTTTGGAGCAGACTCCTGTCTGCAGAAGGAGGGCAGGGGTTTCTCTCCTTTCTCCATGGACTTGATCTGGCTGGGGGTCAGGGACTGGAACTCAGACTTGTCTCCTTCAAACTTGGAGCGCTCTGCATTTATCTTCCAGAAAGAAGACTCCTCATCCTTTCTGGGTGCTATCAACCCATCAGAGCCAGGGGTCTTGGCAGCCTGAGAAGGTTTAGGGACTTGGACACCAGGTGCTGCTTTAAGTGGCTGCCTCTGTTCGTTTTGCAGCTGGGCGCCACCTTGCTCTTGTATGGACAGAGATGCAACGCTGAACTCCATCTGACTCTGTTCAAGGTTAAAGGAAAGAAAAAAGAGTATTTCAAAGCCCTTCATAACGTCAGTTTTGAACTTCTGATCTTGATGCGTATAGATAACACCTTCACCAACAGCCAGGCAACTCCCACACAGCAGAGCTAACTCATTTTTTCCATAAATGTCTATCTTCCCAGCTACATTATAACAACTAACAAAAGACTGAAATGCAAGCAAATGTAGGAGTCCTAGACCTGCTGTAGAGGAGTCAGGCAGAGAGAAAACAATCATACTTGCGTTGCTCAGTGCCATCCAAGGTAGGAGTGCATAGCTTGCACGGCTCTGAAACATTAGAATAGGTGGGGATGCATCTTGAAAGCTACAGATGTTTTACATGAGAAGATTAAGCAAAAACGCACATGCTTTACTGAGCAGCTGAAAAGGCCGTCTTCCAGTAAGGTCTTCAATATGGTTGGCAACATGTTACAACTCCATCTACTTCCAAGATCAAAAATTAGATGCAATGGGTGTGTGTAATAAGCAACTTTTATGATTCTAATGCCTAAAGTACATCTCTGAAATAAGAGAAACACCTCCAGCAGGACCAATTCAACACTTACTCCAGAGCTGTTTTGCTTTTACTCACAATGAGGATGGCTGTAATCATTTCTGAGAAGTTACACTGGGTCAAGGAAGCAAGTGACCAGAGTTGAGGCATGAAACAGAGCTTGCAAGAGCCGCCTCAAAGTGAACAGTACCACAAAACGTTCATTTTGCTTACCACCACTCCAATACTCTTGATGTCATTTGGCACTGTTTAGGCTAAGAAAAGTTAAGCCTTATTTCACTCTGAGGAACCCCCAAGTGTTCCTGTACATAGGAATACCACACCACAGCAAGCGCAAGAAAAGAGCAATGTCACACCTCGTATTTTGTATGGAAAATGGAACAAACAATGCAAAAAAACCCCCTGCATTTACAGTTAGAGCTGCACTGTTGTCATTATGGGCTTGACTAGTTTTCAAAAAGCCTAGAGGATGTTTCAAATACTGGATTTGGTTATTACCTGCTGATACTTTTGAAGTTCATTACAAATTTGTAAAGTTTTCCCAATTCTCTCTTTTTCTTGTCCCCTCCTGAATAAAATTGCAATAGCATCTGTGGACCTAGGTTTAAAACAAGTCCAAACTGCTTATCAGTTTTACTAGAAGTTGTTTCAGACCTCTGTTACTGAACATGTTAAGTTCAGATGGACTCTAGATCTGGGACTTGCACACCTAGCATTTAATAATCAGAAACTTCTCAACAAAGTCCAAATGTTAACCCTGCAACTCATTATTTATAAACCAAATTTGTTTTGAACTGTCAGCTGCGAGCTATACATAAATGAATCATGAATTAACTTCTGAAGTTTCTAAAGAATTCGATACCTTGGGTGTCTTTCCAAGGTTATGGGCAAGGAAGCAGCAGGTTGCATGCTTCCATTAGGAATATACTGTGTCATCAAATGAGGCAGAACATAAACGCTGTGAGCAATTACAGCTCGGCTGGAATCAGGTGCGAGTCCTTACCAAAGAGCTCAACTCCCTGCTCCACCCTCAAAAAACAGAGAGGGAAACCACAACGCTTTATTTTTTATTTGTCTTTTCAAACCCAAAGTCATGACTTAAAGATAAGAACAGGAGATAAATTCTGTGTTAAACCACCTAGGAGTGCAACGATGCTGAAGATGATTTGCAGTGACTGCCGTTCCCTGTATTAAATCATAGGGATTCATTTCCCCGAGGTCGCTTGGCAATACTGTTGAATTGAGATTTACCACCCTGAAATTAAGATGCATTAAGAGTCACAGCTGACAAAATCCAAGCTCAAAACAATACAAAACAAACAAAACCCCACAACGCAATATAAAGTAGACCTGCATTTCCCCCATATCAAAAGAAAAACATAATTTTTTGGGGTTTGTTTCTATTGCACCTTGTAAGACTTGATTCCTACATGACAATGTACTTAAAACAATGCTACTTTCTGTCCTTCAGGAGTAGCCTTTTCCTTCTTGTGAGCAGCCTGTCCCAAGGCTTACACAGGAGCTGACACTAGCTGAGGGCCATCACAGCAGCAGTTTCAGTAAAACAGCCAAGTGCCAAGAGCAGAGAGGGGCCACCCCAGCCCCACACCTACCAGATTGGTGTTGGAACCAAAATCAGGGCAAAACACTGACAGAAGGGCAGCGGGGGCCTCCTGGATCAAAAATAAGAAAAAAAAGCAAAACCACCAAGATGGCTTTGCTCTTCAGCAGTAGCTGGATACACAAATAACATCAGGTCTCCTGGAAAATCTCTGTGTTGTGGAGCAGAAGCCACTTCCTGTGGTCACGTCGTGTTTTCTTTCACAAGGGCCCAAACGTCAGCTGAGAGCCCTGGTTTGGAAGCAGCTGGCTGCTTCTGGTGAAGAGGAGAGCGTGGCACCACAGGAGAGCCTCGGGCAGTTTTACCCTCTCCAACCCACTCGTCGATGTGTGTCTGGGAGAAGATATGCTTTTGTCTTATAGATGGAAGACCTTGCAGTGGCATGGAGTCGCACACATCTTTGTATTTTCACAGGACTGTGGATGAAGCAGTCATCCCAACCCAAAGCTGCTTCTGGGGAATAATGTACCAAAATAAGACCACAGTTTGAGTAGCTGAAGTGTGAGATTAAATCTAACAAAAAATAGAAGCTTGGTTTGAGAAAGAAAAATATCTGCTTCTCGGTTTGGACACAGCTTCTGTAATTTTGCTCTCAATTCTTGGAGATTTTCATCTTTCATGTGGTGAAGGAACTTTTTGAATATTCATTAAATCCGTTTTCTGTGTAGATGTTCTGTCTAATTTAAACCAAATCTACTTTATCTACCTTTGAAATAAAAAAGAGCTAACCTCCCCTTTCTTGGTCAGTCTCTAATACCACATTCAGTGCACAGCTAAGGGTGACCATAACTTCCAGCTTCACAGGAAAGGCCCACACAACGTTTAAGATCACATATTTGTGTCACAGCCTGGTTTGGAGATCAAATAGTTCCTTCCCAGGAACTTCTGGGGATCAGTCACAAGTTTTCTATTTTCCTTGAAACATACGACATTTCCGTTTGACTTTATAGGTTATTTAAGATGTCTGAACCCCTGAGAAATGCTGCTGATGAAAGAAAACGACTAATACGTAGTATCTTTCAAGTCACAAAATTGGTAATATTGACTCATGGCAGCAGCTGTTCCAAAGAGAGCTGTGCTGTGCGTTTGCTCTCACAAGGCTGATGGTGCTGCTGTCAGCTGAAGCTGGGCAGTTGAACATTTAGCAGCAGAACTGCACTTGTGGTGGTCTACTGACAGTCTTTTTGGGGAAACAAACCCAAAACATTTTGGTAAGATTAGATAATCAATAGAAAATTGACATTGAGGCACAATTTGGAATTGTAGGGATTGGTTTTCAGTCTCTTTCATAGGCTTTGTATGATTTTGAATAAGCTACAATTTTTGGACTTTAATTTCCCATCTAAGGAATAAGATAAAAACACTTCCTTTCCTACCATTTGCCCAAATTATAGTTCTGGAAACTGTTCAGCTCAGAAAGTATCTCAGTAGTTTACAGACAGGCTAATACAGTCCCAACTGCAATTTCTATGTGTTATCAAATTCAAATAAAAGCTATCAACAGCAGTAGTATTTTCAGGATTGCCTGCAAGAGCGAGCAGTTCTTAATGCATGAGACAGGGAGAGAGGGAGAGAGAGAGAGAGAGAGAGAGAGGGAGAGAGAGCAGACACAAACACACAAAGTAGTATTTTGAGGAAGAATAAACATAGAAGTCTGTTGTTATTGTTTTTGTGTTATAAATCTTACCCCTCTGGTCCCAAACACCTGCAAGGAAAGGGTTAAAGTAAAGGATGCTTAGGTCTTGGATCATCTCTCTGTCCAATAAATTAAGAAGAAGAAATATTCAAAACTGTAGCTTTTAGGAATCTGTGTATCCACCTTTCCTTCAAAGGACCATGGAAAGGTATCTATCAATTTTATTTATTGGAATAAAAACACTGAGACCTAACTTCAGCATCCCACAGGGGGGAGGGACGATCCACCAAATCATAAAACCATCTGTGTATGCTCCTGGGAAACAATGCAGCCTGAAAGGGAGGAACCCCACACTTCAGGAACCTAATGATGATTTAATAACACTGTATAGAATCACGTCTCATTCCTAAGTCTATATTATAAACAAGATGACCACAAAGAACCCAGGAGCTTTTTGTTTTGTTTTTAAGCAACTTATTCACTCATCAGGAATGTGTAGTATTTTACTAAACAGACACGCAAACACAGCCAAAGCAAATAGTTTTGCTTGGCAGCCTGAAAAATCTCAATCGTTGGGACAAAGACTGCAGAAATGCTGTCAAAAGCAACTTGTTTCAAGCACAGCCTGATATATGCAGAGGTAAGAAAGCCAAGATAAAAATGATTTAGAAGATGACTTTGGTTTGCTGAATGGACAAAACCAGAATAAACATGGACACGAAGTAGTTGCAGTTTTTGCTTTGTTTCCTGTGCACACAGTGGGTGTTTTCAGGAGCTTTTCAGAAAGAAATCCTTAGGTCAGCAGAGACTAATGGCAAGGGCAAAAATAGAGCAAAAATGATCTGAGTAATTTTAGTCCATACCAAGAGATAATGTGGAAGAGGCACAGCACGTAGCTTCAGGGAAAATTTCCTGATCTGGACTCAAGTTTGTCACTCTTTCTGGTGAGCCTGAGCAAACTCTGAGTATCAGTACCTGGTATGTGCAAGGTTTTATGCTCAAAAACAGCTGTCCAAAGATTGATGCAGGTGCCTGAATCCTTAGCCAAGACCAACTGGCCATGCAGATTAAAATAAACTTTGAACACAGCTCCTATTATCACAGTTTATTTCTTCTGCTCAAGAATTCAAACTCAACAGTAGTCTAGCAGCGCTGTTTTTTTAAATATCTGTAGTCTAGATAAAAAAGGGGAAGCAAAAACCCCAAATCTCAGGCATCACACTTCTTACCTTCCAAGAAAGTATTGGCATTTATGCCAATTAGATAAAAATAATTGCACCAAATTATAGGTTGAAAAATTAATCTAATATCAGGCTACTAAGCAAGGAGGGAAAAATATTTTCTGCTACTTTCTTCCTATTTAAATAAATAAAAAAATTAAAAAAAAACAGCTAGGAGTTGTACAAGTCAGGATATTGAAGACTGCCTTTTAGTTTTAGCCCTTAGATACAAGAAACACAATTTGTATAATACCATGTATTTAATTTATAAGTAGTACATTTTTATTTTCTTTCTCAATCATTGCTGGAATTAGATCACTTCCATAAAGACATAAAAAGGTGAATTCAGACACTGAAATAGCAAACAGATTACTGGAGGGGATTGAAGCTTGATGCTTTTTTTCTTTATCTTTTTTTTTTTTTTTTAATATCACACCTTGAAGGCTTTTCTTTTCAACTAACATCTGAGGGGCTGTCATAAGTCGTAAGTAAAAGAGAGCTGAAGGAGGAAAAGTCAGGAGCTTTTTAAACAAACAAACACACAAAAAAAGCAACAAAAAAAATGAAAACAAAATAAAACAAACAAAAACCCCACACCTATAGAAAGGATGCTCTACAGCTACATCCAAAACTATTCTAGCTGTAGCAAGACCAACATTTTTTTCTGATGAGCATGTTTCTGTTTTAAACATCTGGAATGAAACCTATTTTAGTTAACAGCATGAATTAGAAATAGATTCCAACTTATTCCCATGCTGCTCTATGTGTTCGATGTGTTAGTTGAGGCAGCAGACTGAAATTATTTTTTCTGCCCACTACTAAATTCATTGAAAAACAACAACAGCAAACAACACAGAAAGTTCTGAGTTCAGGAAAAGTTTCACAAATTTTGTTTCCAAAACCAGGCGTGATTCTTGTTTTCCATTTCTGTCTTGAGGTCCATGCCGAGTTTCACTGATTTTTTTACATCAAACAGACCAAGAAACCTCAAAGCCTAAACTCAGCCAGAATGTCAGCTTTCATCTCACTTAAACCTGAAGCCATAAATAGAATGACCTAAATTCACAAACCTGGCTTTAGCTTCAGTTAAAAAAATGTAGCCCACATTTCATGATGTGTTATATTCACGAGGACTCCACCCATGAACCAAATCACTCTGTCCAACTCTGTCCCTAGCTTTAAAATGTCAGCTTATTTGCAGTGCCATGAGAACATGTTGCTTCCTAAGTGATTTTCCTTTTGAGAAGTGCTGCAGTTTTCTATTAAAAATATTAGATCCTTCAAATAGCTGCCTAACAGCTAGCTCAGAAATTTATTGTTTCTATTTTTTAACCTGCAAACAAAGCAAAGAGGTAAGACAAGAACTTCAAATCACTTCAAACAGCTCCAAATGCTAGAGACACTCATAGGAGTATTTGATATGTTATGAACAACTTAATCTTTATCTCACATTTGGGTTTAAAATGAGAGCACAGAACATTTACTTTTGACAGAAGAGGGGTTATCGAGCCCCCCAACTGCATTCTGTCCCAAACGAAAGCAATTTAGCACACCGTTCTCATGGCAAGTGGAACAGCCACAAAATCAGGGAATTTGCTGCACTAGCTACTGTAAGAAAAACGTGCCCATGCCTAATCAGCTGGAAGCAGCACTGTCATCACTGCAACAGCTGAGAGCGGCTCCAACCTGCAGAAACCATCCCCTCCTCTCTTCCCTACTGTTCCCACTACCCTCTCAGCTGTCCTAAAATAGTTGTCCAAAAGGCAACTACTGATTTCGTTACTTTATATTTTTCGTACAGTCTCAGTGTTAAAAATAAAAATCAAGCCTATTGGCTTTACTGATTTAAGTCTCTGTTTTCTCCTCCTCTGCAAAAGTAGACATTAAATGTCACGTTCCCTTCTGTAGGTAACCCAAAGCACATCGTACAAAGCTGCAAGAGAATGAAGGCATTCTGCCAGCACGGCAATAGTGTGGAGAAACAAAACAAAATAAAACAGAACAACTCCTCATGAGCAGGAGATCAGGGAAAAGAATATTACGGAGAGAACAGCCCATCCTGAGGTAGAGCTAATGAAATGGGAAGAGTCTGATAGGCTAAAAAACAGTGGGAGATCTGGCTAGCAAGACTCTGAGCATGCATCACAACACAGCAACCTTATTCAGGCTCATTCAGGCTTTTTTCTGTTTCCCCATGCTGGACTGACTGGGCAAGAATATTTTCTACTCGGGCACTACCTCACGGAGAAATTGTGTTCCAGTATTCTCCTGCTAAAGTACTGGTTAGGGACGAGATCAAAGAGTAAGCATGAAGCAAGACATCAGCCTTTAGGAGCAGGAGAAGCTGAAGGGTTGGGCTGAGACTGCCACAGCACGATGAGGCACTGGGAAGAAAACAAAAGGAGGAACCCACACAAAGCAACCAACCCACATGCCACGAGGCAGGACAAAATGGATTCCCTGGAGCTTTGCTCAAGGAAAAGGTTATTCAGCTTCTCACCCTGCAGCCGAAGCACAGCTTTTATCTCCCTCCGGTCAGCAAGGAGGGAAGGGGAAAGCCAGAAGCACGTTTTGATTAGCTGAGACAAATATTCCTAAAGCAGCCTCCCCCCACTTCACTTTTCTTCAGCAGTCACATGAAGGCTTGCATGTCATTCTGTGATCCTTTGTTTGTTACAGAAAGGCAAGAAACTGGAGCATCATGCTTTCCTCTGGGACACCAGGAGGACAGTAGAAAGAGTCAAAAACAAGACAGAGCCTAGAAATATGATTACACCTGCCATGTTCCCAAGACGGAGTTTTGGGGTTTGCATCAAAAAGTATGGGAGAGACAACATAACTGTCTCCAGCATACGATTCATTTCTCCTTACTGTCAATGAGTTCCACACTCTTCTCACCACTCTTCTTGAGAGATTCACCCAAGCACACACACATTACAACCCTCTACAGTATTCTCCTAAAAGCCCTTGGTTACTTCTTCTAAGAGTCCTGAAAAGACAGGAGGGTTTCACTGACCTAGCAGGCTCCCACCGCCAGAAACCCTCCTGACCCAGCTGGTAACACAGATGGGGTGCTAGCCAGAGGCAGTGACCTTGAGCAGGAAGGCTGACAACAATTTTAGGGCTGGGTCAACTGGATTAATTTAGTGTTCACTGGCATTTCCAGGTAATTACCCTGCATTAGCCTAAGATTATATACATAAGCTCATACATGATAACGACGTATTTCAAGGGCGAAAAAATGAAGGTGGGGGAAAAGCAGCTTTCTCTGGCAGATAAATCCAGAAAATGAAAGGTCTGAAACGTGCGATTAAATTAACACGGCCACCATTCCCAGCTGAGAAAGGGTGCACTGTGTTTTCCCACTGGAAACACGGTACAACTGTGTTTGTTTCCTCACACTTCAAGTTCACAAACATGGGGAAATCTGGCTCTATTTTAGCCTTATGAGAATCCCATTGTAAATGATGCTTTAACAAAATATTGGGGGCAGAGTAAAGTAAAAAAAAAAAAAAAATGTATAAATATATATACATATAAAACCACTACAGGGAAAAAAAATAAATAAATTTTGAAGGAGCTGCCTTTTGGAAAGAACACAATGCTTTCAGCACAGCCCCAGGTTAACCAGTTTCATTACACTCTACTAAATAACAAAAAGATGAAGCATAAGCAAGTCTACAAGAAAACAGAAAATGACCTTCTAATGAAGTTACTAGATACATGTACCCTTCTCACCCCATTCCCTAACTACTTAATTCCTGCCTTCAAAACTGAAATGCAGTTATGCTTTCCCAATAACTGACACGCATTTTCCAGGTTCAATTTCCTGTCCTCACAAAACATGGAAAATGCTTTTGAAAGTTCGCAGTGAAAAAAAATATCAAATAATTTGGAATGAATCAGTTGTACACCTGCACTTGAAGTCAGAACATCAGTGTAGAAAGTACATTTTGTGGTTTTGTTGCCGTAAATCAAAGTACACCAGCCCTGTCCCATTTGAGTACGGTCACTTTACATACAGCTCCCATAGAATCGAGGCGACATTGGCCTAGCAAGTACCAAAATGAAGATAATACAAAAGCAGAAGGACCAGCATCAAATGACAAACCAACATTAAAAATAAAAGTGCTGCATATTCACCTTCGTTTCCCAGGAGAATGGAGCCGAGTGTTCATCTTGCCAAGTTATGTCCTGAAATAAAATTCAAGAATGTAAAAATCAGAACAGCGTTACCTGCTCAGAGAATCACACAGGTTGCATTGTGCATCCATGTTGCACTGCTGGAAGCATCACCACCACGGCAGAACTAGCTCGAAAGTGAGAGCACTGCTTCTAGATATCACTGATCACATTTTAAGACTGACTGAGTTCTCAGAGGGAAGGACTACCGATTAGTATTCCAATTTAACCTGACAATTTAACCCAAGTATATGAAGATTTAATGTGGTCTAAACGTCTGGAAATGATTTCTCTATAAATTGCTTTGAAATATATTATAGCTCCAATTTTCTACTCTACATGCTCCTCGGTAGCTACTAGCAACACGCAGGGATAGAATTAAGCAGAGGAACGGGGGCCTTAGGGAATTAAAGTCCCAATTTCCCCACTCCACAGATGGATGGCGCATGTGCAAGCGGGCAGCCTCGTGGCAGCACAAGAGCTGCACATCCATCCCTCCAAGCCACAGCTGGGCCCGGCCCCGGCAAGATACAGCTTTATGCACGTTAAGAACAATCGTTTTGAAATAAGTATTTGGTGCTGTTTAAGAAAGAGTAAAATCCCAATCTGAATCCAAGCAGTGCCTCTCTGGGAATGTACGGTGAGGTTTCATGAGTATGGGAGACTCTGGCCATGTGCAATGCTGCAGGAGAGGGGTGGGGAATTCCTTAAGAGCTTTAAGTGAACTCTGCTCGTTTTGATCATTACCGTATTCCAGCTTTATTACTAGGGCCAGAATGAGTAATGGGATAAAATTTAGGAAGCTATTAGTATGAAAATAATCCCAGTTTGACAAATTCAGGTAATCTCTTCACACAGAGCATGCTCTCCAGAAAGACACACAACCCACATCAAGAAAGAAGGGGTGAAAAATAAATAAGTAAACACACATTGTGCACGTTTTTTCGTAACTTGCAATAAAATGGTTGCACTTTTAGTTCTAGTCATGGATGAGACTTATTTGTACACTGGATGCTCACGCTCGCAGAGGTAATGAGTTGCAGCCTCCACACCAAGTGTAACACTGCTTTGCTACCACAGGGGAGGCACAAGAGTCGGATGGATGGATGGATGGATGGATGGATGGATGGATGGATGGATGGATGGATGGATGGATGGATGGATGAAAAAAGGCCTGGAGTAACCATGCATAAGGACAGGACAGGACAAGACCTGGAAAGCTTGTTTCGCACTTCTAAATAGAACTAGACCGTGTTTTAAGCTAACTACTGGTCAGGAATCTGCCATCTAAACATGAAAATGTGGCGATCTCCAACTCTTCCTCACTTGTGAAGCACAGGGTTTCTAGCAGCAAAGTGTTTGTGGTATATGACAGTAACCCCTCACTCCTTTGTGAGGATATAAAAGCAAGATTCACCTGCCTAATTCTTTACTGGCCAAGATCTTAGGTGAGGATGGATGAAAATACTTCTGGAATCTAAAGAATCGGGCTGATCAGAGCCCACCTGAAAGGGAAAGCCTGGGCTCTGCTGGACGGGGCATTCTGACCAGAAAGGAAGTTCGACACAGGAAATTGCCACGAACACGGGTGTAACACTAGGTTCTCTCATTCTAGGAAGCGGATACTCTTATTTGTTACTGTTTAAGGGAAACAAAGTGAGTAGAAGTCTGTTTTTATAGTCTGTTTTATCAGAATTTGCCCTGGGCAGTGCTGCTGACCGCACGGGAATGCCACACCACTTCGGGGGGATGCCTTGCAGCAGGTGAGCTGTCAAATTCTTTCAAAACCCTTTCAGAACGGGATCTTTCGCATCTGAAACGGGCAGAGTGGTAACCCCTCTGAAGGATGCCCGACAGGAATCACGGCCCAGCGGGGAACACATGTTGGAAAGAGCATTCAGTGAGCCCAGCTGCCGGATTACGGCTCACGCACTGGAGGTAGGACTACAGTCCCTGTGCCCACGTGGGGTCTGGGCAAATTAGTTCTGGCCTTTAACCGCAGCACTAGAGGACAGGAACAAAGTCCAAACTCCCACATGCTGCCGTGGAGCCTCACAACTCCAGATGTTAACAGAGCTGTCGGTGTATTTTACCTCAGGAGTTTAAAGGAAGCTTCCTCTTCTTGTCAGAAGGCTCACAGTTCATGAGCACAAGCTAGAGAGCAGGGGAAAATAACTTAATATGAGACTGATCCCAATAATAAACTGGGACAGATTGTAGGTCAGCCAGCTGTACACGTATGGGTGGCTTAAATGAACTCCTATTAGCTGTCAGACATTTCCAGTGGAAAATAACAAAAGGAAATCTTGTGTTGGTAACAAAGAGGGCACGTTAAGTCCAAATAGACCTTGTAAAGGACTGTGATACAGGTCCATTTACACAACATGCAAAGCAGCCACAAACCAGCTGGCAACAAAACTGGCAGCAAGGCAGGACCATGTCGTCCTGGATCCAAGACAGACAGTTCTTTCTTTTCCTGTATTTGGGACAAGCATAGGCAGCGCTGAAGGAGACACCTCTTCACCCGAAGTTCTCTGCACATCCTCAACTCAGAGAAGATGCTGGTGCTGCCAGCAGGCCCTACTGACAAAACGCTGCCTGAAGAGGGACAGGAAAGCAGCACGGGGAAGACTGAGTGAACATATAACATTGTCATACACCAGGACAGATCAATCCCTACAGAACGGAGTGAGTCAGCTTTCCACTTACTAGAAATTGTTGTCTTCAACAACCACTGAACTTGTGGGCATATAACCTCAATCTCCAGTTTCAGTAGACAAAACGCTCCTGAAATGAACTAATGGTATCTTGGTGCTGTTGTTAAAAGGTTCTTATCAGAGACAAGACCTAAGACTTCACTGGGTAATTTCTAAAGATGTAAGTACTAGACACCTGCTAGGCTGGAGGAGCTCCCTGAAAGAAAAGCAGATTTTCCTTCTTCCACATACGGTTCATTGTATTTCAGGCTCCACTTCCCAGCACACTTGCACTTCCCAGCCAGTAAATCTGAAGAGCTTTGCCCTTATTGAAGAGGTCTTCCACTGGATCTAGCAATCTATTTCATAACACATGGTTCGAAGCTTCAAGGAGTTGATGTCTGTGGTTACCTGAAGTGTACCTGAAGCTAGGATTAAACAGACAGTTACCAGTTCTGTCCGCTGTCACAGAAGGGAAGGAAGTTTGTGGCCTCCATCTCTTGTGCCTCAGAGGACACACAGAGGACTGAGTGAGCAGCAGGAGAACAGCGCAGTTCTGCTGCTTCCTCTCTGATGTGCCTGATGCACGTCCTTCACCAACTCAATCCCAGAATGAATTTTGCTTTCTGTGCAATAAACAAGTTCTCTCATGCTTGAGGAAAACAGGAGCAAAACCATAAACAATTTTAATATTCACAAAAGTAAATGGAGATTTTTTTCAAAAAAAAAAAAAAAATCTTTGAGGCTATTTAGCATCAGCACGGATTAGAAGAGATCCATATCTGATCAGCTTTTGTTTTCAGCACACAAAGCTCTCTTCCAGAAAGAAGCCAAATAAATAAACTTTTGTTCACCAGTGTTAAAGAAACCATTTGTAAGAAAGAGGACCTCCTGCAACATATTTCATAGCTTAAAAAAAAGGGGGAGGGAGGGAGTACAGAGAGAAAGAGAGACAAAAATCTGGTCATACACTTGATTTCAACAACCAGCTGCAGAATATATTAAAAAGATTCATGTACTATGCTGGCTACATGTAGGCACTGCGTTGCCAAACAGCATGAGAATTTCGAAATGGAAGACACTGGGAGAAAGATGCCAGGCTGTCTGACATAAGCATTGCTCAGAGCAGCTGACAATGACCATGCCATCCCAAAACTACCATGAAATGCGTTCCTGTGCTGGCAGATGCATCTCAGAAGCATTATCGGAACAGGACTTGCTGGTTCTTGTGGTTTAACTGCGCTCAAAAATTGCACTGTGTTTTTTATTTAAAAAAAAAAAAGCACAGATCTATAACAGACATTACATTAGAGCTATTGCTGTCTTGAATACTTGCTGCTTTAAAGCATTTTTAAGTAGGAGATAAAAGGGTTGATCCTTTGGCTTGGTTTCAAACCTCTTAAGGCTAAGTAACACGAATACAGCACCCACCTTCAGGTAGGTAAGTCAAGCTTCCCTATTAAAAGATGGGATGAAACTAACAAAACTCTCTTACCTTTCCTTCGCATAAACTATTTAACATTTTCTAAATCACAAGGCATGTTCTTCAACAAAAAGTTTATTTATCGTTAGTCCAATTCTTTGAATTGCTCAGTACCTCTGAGTATTCAATATGCCTTAAAAAAAAAAAGAATTAAAGATAAAAATAGTCAGAATCTATGTGCACGTCACACTTGTGGATAAACAAGGATGGTATGGAGAGATGGCAGAACTTGCTGTAAGCTAAATATCTAAACTGTCCTCCACCAAACTCAAGGGGGAGGATCCAGTGGCATCAACTATCATCATGTCAGATGCTTAACACAATTTATGATGTATTTCAAAAATACCCCCTTTACATGTATATTACTTTTACATTAAATCCCAAATTCTACTTCCAGATTTTTCTCTGCTCAGTTACCCCTATTTTCTACCAGCTGGGGAAACATCAGCAATTGAAGCCTTCTTAGGGAAGATGAAGCTCTGCTTGAAGGTTGCAGCATCCAAAAGCCCTTGGCCAAAAGACGTAGACTGCCTGGACACAGGCAATGATGGTGAAGCAACAAACAGTTTTCTGTTGTGCCCACATGCAGATAACAAGTCACTAAATCTTCAGCAAACAGGATAGAAAATCTTTTGTGGGGGTGTAAATGACCCTGTTAGCCCGGAAGAAACAAAAATATATGCTTGACCTGGAGCACATGACTCTAGAAAACAGAAACTGAGGGGCAAGAGATGTTTTTTGCGAAGAGCAGGTGTTGGAAAACAGCAAGGTCTGTGACCCCATCAAGGATGTGAAGCTGGTGTACTCTGGAGCCTGTTTCAACTTGCAAGTCTTACTTGACATCGTGAAGCTGACGGCGGACACGTCAGTGGCTGGTGTTTTTGGTTACGTGCATCCTCACCATGAGTGTGGAGCACGCAGGTAGACGTCAACTGTGCTGGGTGCCACCCAGCCAAACTCTGTGGTAGTGAGACAGTAGAGTTAGAGAATCTGGTTCCTGTCCTTCCATTCCTTTCATCGAGCTTTTTGTAACTTTTTAAAGTACACTCAGTTCTTTGACAGCGGGATGGCAGATTAAAAAGCAGCACTTGAGATTCACAGAGCATGCACATCTTCAGGCATTACATTGGGGTCTGGAAGTGCTGCAGGGAGGGTGAGGTAACGAAAGGGAAGGAGCCGTGGGACTCAGGCGGTTCCAGGCATTTGCCAGCAGTCACACATGGTGCCGCAGCACTCTGGCACTACGACACAACTGGATCATGGCTACAGGTTGCTGTGGTCCTGCTACTGCGCATCTATTTTCTGTCACAGCCTTCCCACGCGGGCAATGTACTGAAAGATGTTTTGAAAATGTAAGAAATGGAAATGCTTATACTTTGAGAGCTTGCAGTCCTGCACTAGAGGTTCAGGAAATCGGTTTGGTGTTAGAAAAGATCTATGGGAAGAGGTGGGAGGAGAAAGAGGGAACAAACCGTCCAGAAATATAATATATACCACTAAATATATCCTCCGTACCAGCTTATCCAAGTGGCCACGTGCATTAAAGTGGGAAGGAAATGCTGGGGGTTCTGGATGGGTAAATCAGCATTTTCAGCATTCATCCTTGTTTTGCTTTCTCCCAAGTCCTCCAAAGAACACAAGGAGAAGGAGATTAATATTTCATGCTTGAGCAAGCACAGGTAGATCTCTACAGATTTCAGCACTAGTCACCAGGGAAGAAGAGCAATACTTCTGTGGCCAAATGTGACACCTGTGGAGAGGGCGTCACCAAGGACATTGTTGGACCAGCACGCTCATGCTGTAAGGGCTGCAATATTAATTAACAATTTGGGGGGTATGCAGGCTACTCTCTGCTTCTTTGCCTCAGGATACCCTACACCGAGAGACAGGGGCAGGAGCCAGCACCAACCTAACTGCCCTCTGAGCAAGTGCGAGGTGACCGCAGTATTTTCAGCGGCAACATCTTACGGACAGCAGCAGCACATTCGGTATGCTGTCAGCTCAGAAGGCAGCAGGGTAACAGAGCTCCGTAGGCAAAACGTTTGCAAGCCTGGAAAGTTGACCTGGAATGGCAAGGGACTGGCCGCGGTGGCTCTGTAACAGTAGGACGCGGAGGAGCAATTACTGAGCCAGGGCAAATGTCCAAAACTCAGGTCGGATGCCAGAAGGGGAGCGGGGGGAGAGGAAGCTATCAGATGAGGAGCCAGGAAAAGCTCCGAGGCTCAATAGTGCTATTGGAAGAACTAAAATGGGAATGGAGGATGCCAAAACAAGTGGAATCTCTTTCTTCAGAAAAGCAATTTATATTAACTTCAGCTTGGAAGTCAAGGAGGAAGTCAGTTGAGGCAGATGATTCCAAAATTAAACACTTTGCATCGAGTATTTTGATGAGCCACGATTTCTTTAGTTAATGGTTACAAAAGGGCTAAGAACAACATTGTTTGCTTCATAGCTGTATTTTGGGGGAAGAGGAGAAAGAAAACGACTTGCCAAATTTCAGATGGACTCTCTAGTTGTACTTTTGTTGAGCAGGAAATGATTATTTCCATATGGTGCAGCACAACAACCTACTACATGCTTGCTTTCCTTCTGGATCCACATAATTCAAAGCAGAAATCACAGCGGAGCTGTCTGAGACCGGGAAAGCTGAACGCATTCAGTTTCCACAGCCATTAACCTCAGTCCTTTCACAAGCAACTTCAAGTTTAGGTTTCCTTGCAAAGACTGCTTGTGCAAGCAAATTTGTCCGTGCCCTTCTGTACACTCTTTTTCACCAAAAGTGGTGGTTTATTACCAGAAAATATGTACCCAGAATTTCTGGTATCACTGGCTATATAAATTAAAGATGAGCATACGTTGTCTGGCTCTAGCTGTGATGTGTGTGCTGCACGTTGTCCTACCTTCCCGACACATGAGGCACCACAAAGCCAGCGAGGAACCACGATGCCTCGATCACTTCTTCCAAACCTTAGTGCACAAGATACCGGTGAGGTAGCTAAAAGAAGCGCTGCTCAATTTAGACTGGATGATTACAAGTGCAGGAGCAGACTGCCCTGTTCTGGCAGCAGTCACGCAAGTTGATGAACAATAGGTCACTTGAAGAAATCAAATGAGCAGGAGGGGAGATATGGGCTCTGTAATCACACCAAGACTTGAAAACAAAGCAAAGCAAACCAAAGGAAACCTCACACAAGGAGTAAGAGGGATACAGGGTGTGAAGAGATGATTGTTAGTCCTTTTTCACAGCAGCACTCTCCGTACGGGGACCAGACCGGGCTCCCCGTAGCTGCGCTCTCCGCCACACTCTGCCATTGGGTAGGTGGCTCTCAGGAGCTGCAAAACCCACACTTTTTGTCGCCTGTCTTTCCACACCCCGTTTTTTCCTGGCACGTCCCGCGGAAAAGGCCACATTTTCTGAGGTGTCAGAAACCCCAGGAGCCGGGATGTTTTCAGCGCTGCATTTTTAACCGCGTCTAAAATCAGGCGCAAAGAGGAAGGGACTCAACTCGGGGCAAACACTCCCTGCGCTCCCTTATCCAGCCGGGGATCACACCCAGGGCGGCCGGACAGCTTCGGGAAGGCCTCCTCTCTCAGCTTATTTATTTTATTTTTAATAAAATCCCCTCCGGGATGGCTCCTGCTTCTCTCAGACCAACTCCGCCGGGCCGCCTCCAACCCGCCCCGACCCCCTCAGCTTCCAGCGAGCACCGCGCCCCGTCCCCTCACACACACACAGCCCCTGCATGGCGGATCCCCTCGGGGCTCGTCCCCCTCGGCTACCTCGTCTCCGAAGCGCACCAGCTTCTGGCCCGTGTTGAGGCGGAGGCTGGGGTAGGAGGCGGGCGGCGGCGGCGGGCGGGCGGCGCCGCGGTGCGCGGCGTAGCGGGCCTGGACGTGCGGCTCCACCAGGCAGCGGTCGATGATCTCGTCCTGCTGGCGGGGCGGCAGCCGCTCCCACTCGGGCCCGTAGCGCTCGCGGATCCGCTCCTTCTCCGCCATGATCTTGCGCGCCATGGGGCTGAGCGAGGAGAAGTAGCTGAAGCGCTTGCGCTCCCGCTCGTCCAGCGGCCGGTTGCCGTTCATCACCGCCGTGCGGGAGGCGGCGATCGCCGCCGCCATCGAGGCCATGGCCACCCCGCCGCCAGCCCCGCACAGCCCCGAGCCGGCCGCGCTCGCACGGCGGGAGTGGGAGCCGCCTCCTTTCTCCCTCCCTCCCTCCCTCCCTCCCTCCCTCCCTCCTCCTCTTCTCCTCCCTTCTCCTCTTCTCCTCCCTTCCCTTCCCGGCTCCGCTCCCACAGACGCCGCCTCCCCTCGCTCCCTATAAACGCCGGCCGCCGCCCCCCTGCCCGCCTCCCGCACGCCCAGCGCTGCTGCCGCGGGGCTCCTGCAGGACACGGGCTGGACCCGGGCAGGAGAAGCGCCCCCGGCTCCCGGCAGAGCCCCTGCGGAGCCCATCCGCCCCCTCAGCAGCCCCCCTGCCTCCGGAGAGCCCCCTCCTGTCCCCCGCTCCCCCACACGCACCGGCCCCCTGGCGGAGCCGGCCTGCCCCTTTCGGCCGACCCAACAGGCTCGGCAGGTAGCCGCTGGAAAACAACCGTGTTATGTGGTGAAATAAACCCCAAAAAGTCGCAGCCCCAGTGTAAGGGACAGGGAGCGTGGCGGGGCTGAGCTTGGAGGATGTACCCCAAACACCCGAATAAAGGCATCGCCCACGGACTGAAGCTGTGGTGGCTTTTTGTTTTGTCTTAGGTGTGCTGCCCGGTGAAGAAGAACGATCTCAAAAGATCGATGAATTAGGATAAGCGTGGGGTGGAAAGTCAGGGAAGAACAGTGGCAGTAGCGCATGTTCACTGTGTCACAGCACTCCTGTTACTACCGCCTCTGTCACTGAGATTAAGGAAGACAATTGTGCACTGCTGAGTTTCCACGTGGCACTGGCCTCTTCCATAAATTATAAGGGATTTCTGACAGCCACAGCACAAGTCTGCTCATGAGTTTATTATCTAGAGCAGGAGTGCAGTACAAAACCATCATCTTAAAAAAAAATTACCAAACTGCCCCCCTTTGCTGAAATCTTGCCTTATGACCAGCTTGTGCCAAGAGCATGGTTCTTTCTAACCTCCGTTCTTCTCTCCAAATCTATGTTTCCTACTGCTGTATTTACAGGGACAGCCTGTGTGAAACCAGCCTTCACTCCAGCACCCTGTTTAGTGTTAGCCTCGCTGTGTGCTGCCGGCTGAAGTCTGTCGTCGGCCCCAGCTGGCTGGAGCTGTACACCAGCATTCCCCAATACATCGGTATCCCAGAGGGGAGCCCATCACTGTAATACAACATCTTCAAAATATTCCTGACATAATCAAGAATTTCATATGCCTTTCCCGCAGGCGGATGATAGCTGCAAATTGTAGGTAGGTTGCAACTAAAAAAGTTTGAAATTATAAGAGACTTGATTTTTGTCAATTATGATTTCCAACCTGTTTCAGGTACTTTCAGACATGGAGTTCTCCCTATCTGCTATTCTGAGCCTCATTTTGTTAACCCATCCATAGAACCTGCAAGTTTCATTGCAGGTTATAGATTAGACTACAAACCTGCTTGCCTACCACCACCTTATTTCTCCCTTCCAGAGATCTCTTCATCCTCTGTACAAGCGTACTCTGTATCAAGTCCTAACTGTGTGTGGTAACATACACAAAAAGGAGGCTTACCAAAGACAAGTAAATATATTGAGACTAAATCTGTTTTGCCTTTTGTGCTGGGTAGTCGCACAAGAAATTTTATGATCTTCAAAATATATTATGAAGTCTCACAAATGCTGAGGTTCAGATTAATGGGTTTCCATTGCTTAACCTATTTTTTCTCCTCATACGTTCTGTAATATTAATAGATAAGTGGTTGGGTTGGGCCTGCAACGCATCTGTGTTCCCATTTTAAAGCTCAAACGATAGCTAGACCAGTTGTCTAAGATGACACTGGAGAAGATGAAAAATGATAATTAGATTTCTCCACATATCTACTTCTAAGGAGATAATTACAGTTCTCCACGTCCTCACATACCAGTCCAGTTATATAATCTTGTTCTGTTTGTTAAACTTGTTTGAGAGCATTATTTGACTCCAGCTCACGTTCTTAGTCATATGTATCGCCCAGAGAAACAAGCCTTTGAAGCACCTATGCACACACACGCGGATGCAACACACGCTTTGCCTACCTTTGCCTTCATCTGCCACTAACAATCTTTTTGGCTGTCAGCAGGGGGATGGGTATGAACTCAGGCACATGGGTAAAAATGAATAAGGAGCAGGAAACCTGGACAGCTGTACACAGCTTGTTTGTCCAGGTGATTTTTCCTCTTCCCCACCATCAATTCTCTACTCCCTCTTATCAAAGCCATAAAGCAAAGCCATAAAACAAAACAGCTCTTATTTTACAGTTCCAAGAACTTCCTGGTCAATACCAAAACAGATTTCCCACTTGTCAGTGAATTATAATAAAACGTACAGGTCTAAAGGAAAGACCAGTGTTCGAATACAATCAAGGCATCAGTTTAGGAATCTTTCCCTGTTTTCTGAACCTTTCCCCATTATGTAGAAATGAAATGATTCTTTTCCCCAAAAATGGTATCTAATAGATATTTCTGAAGCTTTTAGACCTTTAAATAGAAGGCATCATAGAAGCAAACAGTGCTTATTTATAATGGGGCAGGGAAAGGTACTCAAGGAAAAGTTTGGTGAAATAACTCAATTCTTTCAATAAAAGCTCACAAACTTTACCCTTCACTTCACAAGCTTTACCTTTCACTTTACCCTTACTTAGAAAGAAATACCTAAGTTAGGCCTTAATGTAAATTCTGACCAAGAAAGTTTAAAATGCATTCCCATTAGTAACCATCAGACAGATGGTCAAATTTGCCTTTATTACAGCTTTGCTGATGAATTTTAGGTCAGCATATGAAATTCTTTTTTTTTTTTTTTTTTTTTTTTTCCTGATGAGTTTCACTTCCTTTCTCAAAGTTATACCAAGCCTTCCCGATGTTTAGCAATACCATGAAGTGCACTAATGGCTACTAACGTGGATTCTAGCCATTTTCTTTTTTTCCTAGATTTGCTTTTTGGATATACACATTTTGTATCCCATTGATCAAATATATGTACTGGAACGTATTTAGTACTTTACCTACAAACAAGCAGGAGCAGAGAATCCTAGGCTTTAAGCAAACTGTACTCAGATATGGGCAGCCTACTTGCCTTCTGATACTTGAGGAACAGATGTTGGCTTCAGGATACTGCACACTGGATTCTTCCCTTAGGTGGGAGGTGGGTCAGTTTTTCCATCAAATTTAACCTTGACATCTCTGTAGCTCCAGCACAAAGCTCCATGCAAAGACTGAAACGGATCCTAGACCTACCAACTCAGACAGACCCAAGTTAGGGTTAAAAAACATCTTTAATGCTACTTATTCCTTCCTCCTGCCTTCACACTTAATTTCTGCTTACATGTATAGTAACAATACCATAAGCTAGCAGAGAGTCACACTGGCCACAGGTACAGATTGAGAGATGAGTGGCTGAGAGCAGCCCTGCAAAAAGGGGGTGGTCAGACACTGGAACAGGTTTCCTAGCAAAGCAGTTGATTCCCCGTGCCTGTCAGTGTTCAAGAGGCATTTGGATAATGCCCTCATCAGTATGCTTTAATCTTAGTTAGCCCTGAAGTAGTCAAGCAGTTGGACTTGACCTTTGTAGGTTCCTTCCAACTGAACTAGTAGTTCTAGTTTGTTAACTAGAAGTTAATACTATAATAGCACTTGTTCTTGGAGACATACTTACTACATGGGCAGCAAAACGTTCTGGCAACAGATGGTAGAAGGCGCTAAGTGGAAGAAAAGCACATTCTTTCCCTACTCTAATATTTTCAATATGTAATCTTAGAATACAAGACTTAATGAAAAAAGTTCCTGTGGATAGATACGCATCACCATTTTAGTTTGACCAGGAGCACACTTTTGAAGTGGATCTCCTCATCTTCTCCACTTACCACATTTTTTTTCCCACCACAGGAAGGTCTCAGAATATGTGTTGTTTCATCCAAGAAGTCCAAACCAGAAGATGCATTGCTAACACGCATTCCAAATGTAGTGAGCAGTCAGTTCACAAAACAGACAAGTATAGAAAAAGACCTCTGAAATTAATAGTGTGGGAAGTGTTCTACTTATACTGGGTGGGATGTGCTGCTTCCTAATGTAGACATAGTACACATTCACTTTTCAGGTTTCATTTAGAAATAGCTCTAGGAAAACCCACATGAACATTCAAGACTCTAGCTACCCATGGTTGTCCTATGCTGCCAGTGATGAAGTTAACAAATATTGAATTTAAATCGAGTCCTCCAGCTGGATGTCAGTACTCAGAGTAGCTCTTGTGGCTTTTCCTTTTTTTTTTTTTTCCTTCTTGCTCCAGGACTTACACACATCTGAGCATACATACATACACAGAGCCCACTTTGAATCCAATACAGAATAACATTGTGTGGAATAATCAACAAGCACTTTCCCTTCAATAATCTACCCTATTTTCAGCCCCATTATTAAAGTAGTTCATGTATATCAACATCCTTGAGGCTTTGCTGCTTTTTTTTTTTTTTTTTTTAATTAAAGAGGGAATTTGGAATGCATCATGCTGTAGCCAGAAAAAAAAAAAGGTGTATGCAGGATATTTTCACCTCTCCCTTGGAAAATAACTTGTTCTTTACACTATCTTGTGCTGCATGATTGGGACAGATAGTTGCTATTGCACAAAGCCCTAAACTCTGGAAAATTGGAAGATCATCAATATTAAACAAGTTGAAATCTATATCTAAAACGGAAAAGTTCTGTACATTTTCAGAAGTGTTGAAAATCAACACAGAAAAAAACCTGAAGTCGCTGAGGAAACTACATATTTGTCCCAACATTGCTTGCCCTTTCTGAGTTCATTTAACCTGAGGAATAGACGTAAAGTCACAGAGCTCAACCTAAAACGAGTACAATACAGTTAAGACTCACTGGAAGTAATACGAGTATGACAATGAGAAATTGGTTCATGGTATTGTCCACGTTGTCTGAACTGAATTAGCTCTACCCTACAGGAAGTCTGTCTTTCCATCAGTCCCCTTCCAACAAAAACAACCCAGGGAGCCCTAGATTGTTCTCCCAACATGCTCTCAAGTTTGTTGATATCTTTTGCCAGATACCGCCACCAATGGGTATATGGAAAGAGAAGCTAATGCACTGCTGCTGTGTTTTTGACATTTACTCACCGAGAAGCTAACCCCGAATGTCATTTGTTTGTTTTTGTTTCCAAATTATGTTCTTCTAAAATCCGTTCCTTTAAGCTGACATCTGTTCCTTCACTGGATTACATTACATGAAATGCCTGTGTATTTACCAATTACTCACACATTTTCTCGAGGTCTTCCATGCAGAAGACAGAGGCTTTGGAAAAAAAAAATTAAAAGGGAAGTCGCACGATGGTATTTTCAATGCACTTTTTTTTTAAAGTAAATCTTCACTTGCAGAGCATTCAGAACATAAGTGAGATGGAAATTTCTTCTTGCTCTTCATTTTGCCCCCCTCCAGACAGCTGTATTTCTTGTTAGAGTATGTCAGGATACAAGAAGTTAACTGTTTTCCTTTTTTTTTCCCTTTTTTTTTTTTTTTTTTCCTTTTTAATATTACTGGTCACAAAGATTCCCTTTCCTAGTGATCATTACTCAAATAAGTTTGTGTACTCTATTTATCGAAAAAACAAACAATAAACCCAGTTTGACCATATTTTCCCCTTCAAAATAATTTAGGGAGCAGCATATCTTGGTCTTTTATTTGTATAAATTACACAACAGCTATAGTTTTTTTTAGACAATAAGACGAGTCTGTATTTAGTACTTCAATCATCGTTCTCAGGGTAGGAAAAGTCTCTGATACTGATGGTAGACTCTTGTAAGAAGGTGAAATACTGAAAAAGGAAAAAAAAATATATTAATTTTTTGCTGCACTAAAAATAATTTCCCTGAAAGTTAACATATTATCTTGTATTTCTGTTCAAATGCTTCAACACATTTGGGACTCAAAGCCAAGAACCTGTTGATCACCACCAGTTCTTGTTTCTCTTGACTCCTCACTTCAGGAGCTGCCCTCACTATACAGAATGAAAACAATCACTAAATAAGAGCCTTCTGAAATGGCAGAACTTAAAGCAGAGTTTTATTGCTCTAAATCTTCAAACCTTACTTACCTTACGCACTATAATTTCTATACCACAGACAAATTAGCTCCCCAGGTTAATTATCATTGTATAATTACTTCCAGCTATTTGGGCTGTGGTTCCACAGATACTTTTCTCAGTATCAAGCAGAACCAGCTTTAGCATTTTCTCCACTCTGGCTCATTCCTCACCCATCTCTCAGTTGAGCCAGCAAATCCTATGCTGTGAAACAGTCTCAGTTAAAAATAACCTTGTCAAAACCAAAAATTATTTTCCTGATCTGGTTTGCTATGAGATCCCACACATAATTTCAGCAGTACAACTGAGAGGGTCAGATACACATAGGTAGGGTTGGAATAGTTTAAGCTGACTTTGCTCCAACAAGAGAAGATAACTTTTGTGTGGTAAAGGTAGTGTGAGGAACTGGAAAGTTCCTGTTAGGCCAAAGCCTTCTCTTCTCCAGGCTAGGTAAGCCCAATTCCCTCCTGTTGAGACATGTGCTTCAGCCCCCTTTACCATCCTGGTGGTCTTCTCATGAATTTGCTCCAGTTTATCCTTCTTTACTGTACCAGCAGCCCCAAAACTGGATGCAGGTGTGGTCTAAAGTACTGAATGGGGCAAAATCATCCTCACAATCTAGGGCAGCCCAGGATGCTGCTGGCCTTCCCTGCTGTCAGCTCACATTTAGTTTGTTTGCTTTCCTAGGGACCAAAGTGTGGCTGACCAGCCTCTAGTTTCCCTGGGTTGTCCTTCAGGCCTTTTGAAGGCAGATGCAAGATTTCCTTTCCTGAAGTTACCAGGAACATCCCCAGGTCCACATGACCTCTCAGAGATTACAGCTGGCCTTGTAAGGACATTGGCCAGTTCTCTCAGCACCCTTTAAGTGACTTGACCCTGTCCTGAAAGATACTAAAACTGTTTTTTTTTTTGTTTGTTTGTTTGTTTTTGTCTCTAGCCCCATTCTTAGATTTTGTATGGGGAATATCCACTAAGGGACAAATCAAATGCAACAGTTCTGTAACACTGACAAGGAATTAGCATGTTCAGTAGTCAAAAACCACTCTAAGAAAAATCAAAACTTTTTTTTTGGCATAATACAGAAGTCATACTGTTATATTAATGTAATACTGCATATACAAAACTTCCATTTACTTTGAAAATACTTATTCTTCAAATTAAAATAGCACCAACAGATAAGTACATCACTTTCAGTGTATAGGTTAGAGATCCATAAGAATGGAAAGAACCACCAAGTTGAATCCTCCCCCCTTTTTCCACTCAATCTCAAGATTCATTAATAATAACTACAGGAAAAAAAGGCAAATGATACCATTGGACAAAATGAAGAAAATATTAATTCAAGGAATTTTCTCAGTGGTAACACATGATGACTGGATGTGTAGACAAATGTTCTGTTAGCCTAGGAAACTGTTTACAAATTAGGATTTGTTAAGACAAGATTTGAAAGTTAAAAATAGACTGGATCATTTGTTAAATTCATAATGTCTAAGTCACTTCTTCAGCATAGGCTTAAATTTGACTTAAAGTCTTTCATATTCTACTACCCCACACCCATCCTCCTCCACCATCAGAACAAAAAAGATTTACCTTTTTAGGTTCATCCAGCTCCTTGCTATTTTGCTAAAAGCCTCAGATCCTGGTGCTGTCATTGCTTCAAAATCAACAAGCTGAAAATGCAACAAAATTGAAGAGATCTTAAGAAATGAGAGAAGTTTCAAGTTCTCTAATTCCAGGAAGTTAATCCCTGAATATTCTTAATAGATAACTTCAATTTTAAAAAAGCGTTTTTCCTTTTGTGACATAATACAGTTTCTCCCTCTAAGCAAGATGTCTATACTACTCAGTTGGTGACAGAAAATACGGACCATCTTCAAAATTATTATAATGTCCAATTAACAAATAAAACTGGGATATTTCACATTTTCACACACTGTATCTGCAAAATATCATACCATAGGAATGGTAGACTTATACTGGATTTTCCAGGCATTCTGTATTATTTCTTTCCACAACAAGTTTTTAGAGTTTAATCACAAACAGCGAAGAACTCTGGAAACTTCATATCTACAGCTCATAGCAAGTTTTCAGCAAAGCAGTGCTCGAAGACGCTGCTTCGTTAAAATTGTTTAGTGAACTCTGGCTGAATTTACGGAAGGGTTCCAATCAAATGTTTCCTCTGTTCCTGGTGGGACAGGAGTAAGCTTGCTAACTAATCTGTGCCCAGGCTATTTTCTCCCTCATCACCAAACAATTTGGAATAGCAGCATGCATGCCAAGCACTGAATCTGACTGTGGGTTTGCATTCCTGTCCACAATAAATAATACGCAGTCCATGGCTACTGCCAGACCTTCCAAGGCAGCAACAGGACGCTTGACAACTACATCCTTGGCTTCAGAGCAGTCTGATATTGCATGCTGTAATAAGCTTGGGACCAGAAATCCCCCTCTAAGAAATCTGTCAATAACTCCAGGTTTCATTCGACTAGAAAAAAACAATTTCTTGCAGCTAGTGAAAACCTTCCTAAAAATGGTTTTGTTTCAATTCAGGTGCTATTTCAGGAAAAAATAATTTTAAAAAGCCTCAAACATAAGAATTGCCTTGAAGTTTTCCATAAGACAGAAATTCTGGTTTTTAGTAAACATGAAACATCGCTTGACCACTTAAAATTGGTCAGCAAAATGCACTACCTTATTAAGTCCTAAGAATATGCATTAAAATAAAATAACAACAAAAAAACACTCCACATAAGTAAATATTCAACCTTAGTTAGGGCTCCTATAAAATACTGAAGATATCAGCTTAGCAGCCCCCTGAAATTGAAGTTTTTTTTGCTATCTGCTCTTAAAAGCAGCTAGGAGTACAGTACACATTCTTTTCATGTCCATGTTTATGTTTTTGCTGTTGTTTTTAATATTATCAGCCTTCTAAACTCAGTACTAAAAGGACAGACGTTATTGTTTTCAGGATTTTCTAGAATAGAAAGGAAAGTTGCTCTTTCTTCAGTTATCCACACAGGGTATTTCCTTCAACACTGAGTCTCACTGAAATTTTGCTGATTCTTTTGACAATACATTAAAGAAACAGAGGTGCTCTCTCTCCTTTCACGCTGAGGAGGTGATACAGCTAACAGACCATTAGCTGAATAAAGAAAGGAAAATGGAGCAAGGTGTTATAATATTTAAATGCAATCCAACCTTTCAACTGACTACATTTTAAACTGCTTTCAGAGGAGGAGGAGGTATTACGAGAAACTGCAAATACGTTTTTTGATTGCTAAGCCCTAAGTACTTAAGAATACATTGAGAGTAAAGAAAGAATTTCTGCTGTGTGTCCAGAAGAGCTGCTCATTCTGCCTAAGTATTCTCAGAATCCTTTTCAAAGAAAGCTGGAAAATGCAGCTCAGCATACAAGAACTGCTTCCCTTCCAAAGGTGTAATTACTGTGGGACACAAGCTGCTACCATTTGACTAAGCAGAGTTACTGTATATACAATTGCTAAATCTCACCTGCTCTCAGTTCAGCAGTGGAATCTTTAAAACTCACTAAGTCTACCTCATCTCCAGTAAATAAACGTGTAACTTCTGTTCATTTTACAGCTCCTTCCTCAAGTTTACATGCATTTCTTCCTCCACCAAGGCTGAAGCAGTGCGCTTTGATACTTGCCTTTCCTTTAGGAATTTTTCCTGATACTTCTTTTCCACTTGCCATTAGTGCTCCCATGATCACTGAATAAGCTATTACACTAAAAAAAAAAAAAAAAAAGTCAAAGATTTCCATAGTGTTATACTAAATAATAGCTTTAAGACTACAAAAAGCACAAATTGCGTATATTGCTGTTTCACAGAAGGTTAGCAAAAGTTACAGATGTGGTTATTTCAGAAATAAAATAAAGTGCAACACACTTAAGAAGTGAAATCACTTATTTTCCAAAACCATTGAAATAAAGATCCTATGAAGTTTAACTACTAAAGAACACTGTTTCTACAGTAGTCAGAATTACAATTTCAGAATTGTGAGTTCTTAAAACTCCACACAGCTGAATACAGAGCAAACTCCTGTTTCCAAGAAGCTTAACTGTAGCCCAGAAGTTTATAAACTTTACTGCAACAGAGCTAGAGGCACTGTAGGACCGAAAGGGATTCCCCTGCCCCATCTGTTCAACTTTTTTTTTTTTTAATTGTGAAACTCAAACAATTTCTTTAATCTTTTCATTCTGCAAGCTAAAGTAAAAGGCTGATTAAAGATACGAAAGTCTCTTGATTATTTGTTTATATTCTACTGAACTGTGTTTATCAATAAGCTTAAAACTCGTAAGTGCTCTGTGGAAAAGAGATTAGTAACATTCAAACCTGGCTACGTGTATGACTTAAACTAGAATTTCAGTTGAAGAGATCAATTAAATATGGAAAACTTTATTCTAATGTTTCATTTGGTGACCCTAACAGCTGAAAAAAATATTAAAAAAAAATGCAAAGTAAATATTATCTTAAGTTATACCAAAGTATATTTCATATACAATACATGTTTCAGTAAAGCTTTGAATTAAATTACAGTGGCCTAACAATGTGGACTAAGAACCCAAATGTTACAATTTTAAAAAGATACTTTTCAATCCCTGAGCTGAAGTCCATAAATACTACTAGCCATTTTAAATATACATGCAGCTATGAATAGTTACTATCAGCAGTTACGTACTAGCTTTTAAAACACTACAAAATCAGTGTTCATCATCATGGCAGCTAAAATAAGAAATGGTACAGGACAGACAGTCCAACTTCTATTTTTTCATATTAAAAGTATATTAGGATACTGTAATACATGGACATTTTACAGTGTGCATCCAAGACAACAGATGTGATAAAAAACAATCACTAACCTAGATCCTCTTGAAAGTGGCATTAAATTATAGAAGTAATAAACTAATGACAGGATCAAGTTGCACACAGCATCTGCTTCCTAAGGAAAGACAAAAAGAGAATTAAAGATGGTCTAATATCCAGATGTTACTATATGTATGAACATATATTTGGAAAAATCTTGTAGCACTTTTAGAATAACTGTTTCAAATGTGAAAAATATCAAGCTGAAGCTTGATTAACATATATACACAACTTATTTTATTATACCTTTCAAATTTAGGTGAAACTATTTACCTATACTGTGTTAAAGGATGAAAAGTGGAAAGTGCAAGCTTAAATCTGGCCAAATTCTCATTACAACAGAAATCAACATGAACACAATTTTTTTTTTCCCATGACTCCACGTTACTTCTCATCTTACATCCAGCAACTATAAACCAAATCTGCATATGATCTTAAGTAGTGCTTATCAGAACAATGAAACAGTGATGACAGACCCGTGCAAACGAAGGAGAAAGAAATATCCACTACTTCTGTAGCAGAACACATTGTGATATCAAGACCTTGTCTGGACTCTCTCCAATTACTGCAGCAAAGCAGAGCAAATTTAAGTAGCAGACAGAATGATGGCAATTTCTTATAATATTTGACATAACTGGATTTAAAGAAGCAGTCTATTTTATTACTTAAGATCTCTGTCAAAAAGTATTAAGACATTGACTGTTAAACACAAGGTATAAAAACATAATAGAATTTTATCAAGGAACTCATTGTTTCCATTAAAACAGTCTTACCCCCAGCTCTGCAGACAGAATTAAAATTTTTCCTTTAGCTGTTAGATCCTTATATAGAGCGTCTATTTCTGCATGATACAGCTGTGTTCTTTCTTCTGTTGTCTGAGTTTCTACTGAAAATAATATGTTTCCAACTCTATCAAACAGATTAAACAAGAACATAATTATTTTTTTTTGCACATACACAGGCTAAGTAACAAATGTGTAACAGTTAAATACTACATCATAACTTTTTCCTATATTTTTCTTTATATTATGTGCATTGTCCCCATTTTAGTTTAAAAAAACACAAACATTGAAATTAGAAACATTTTGCCATGTTGTAAGTTTATCTGAAAGAATACATCAAGATGCTATCCAATTTTAAAACATATTCTTGGCTTTGAGACTCCTGTATAGAATGCAAAATACAGTTTTACAAACTTAAATCTACCAAAATGGAATTGTTTTGGTATAAAAGCATGACTTCAAACTATGGATTAAAACAGATTAATATAGAAGAATATTTGTAAGAAGTAAATGGTATACCATTTTACTAATACCAAAATATCTTTCTAAAATAGTGAAGGCATGTTTTGTTTCATTTCAGCGTATACAGGCTTATGATTTAGAATGTAAAATTAGAAGTTAGGAAATATGTTAACACTTCAGAATAGAAGTTCAATTTCCATGTCCCAGTGTTAGAAGCACTCAAGTTCTGGGAAAAAATCCAATGCACAGAATTTAAAATCCCATAATAAACCAACAGCACGAGCTGTCTAGTCAATCTTTCAGCTGGTAGTTGGAAGGGGTTTCTGATTAGTTCTAATTAGATTCAGATTAACGCTCTTTGAGAAGACAAGGAGTCAGTATCTATACAGTGAGAAATTTGCTATCTCACTCATTGAGATAAGCCCGAGGTCCCACCTGAGCATATCCTCATATAAGAATAACATAGTCTAAACTGGCAGAAATAGGTCTGCAAACATCTCAAAAATACAGAAAATTAAAAGGCCAAAATCCAAATAGAAGAGTCTTTTCCATGCTTTGGTCAAAGAAATTTCCATTCAGGACTTCTCAGCCTCCATAAAAGACAAGGTCTCACAACAAGAAATGTATTTTGATATGGATAAAGAATGGCATTTTTCCTCCTTTAGGCTTTTTATATTTTAAAATGAATAACAAGGTGTCTCTTCACTTATGTTAGAGAATCATCTCAACTGAATTCCACAATTACTGTCCATATTCCCTCTCTGTCAGGGGACACAAGAGGAATCAGAAGTGCTGAAATAAAATTTAAAAATATGGTGGCAAGAACGTCACCAGTGAAAAACAAAAGCCACTTGATGCAAGTAGAAATGGCATTTGCGAAGATAAATTGCCAATACTTCATCATTACTTAAGGTATTTGAGCCCCCGAAAACATACTTATCTCCTGTTATGGTAATCGTGAATCCATCATATTCTTTTCCTTGATCCTTAAGGCTGGGGACTTTTGTGTTCACAGTAAACCCATCTCTTGTTTTACTGTTAAACTGCTTTCAAGAGAAAAAGAGAAGTAATATTAGAGTAAATGCAAAGAGACAGTCTGCCTCTATTGTTTTGAAACACTTAAAACTGGAATAGAAATGAAAGTGGACAAGCTGGGTGAGCAGTACAAAGAGTTACTGTCAACTACATTATTTCATTCATTCTTCATTTGCTACTGGATGGAAATCTTAAGTACCGAATGAGGCATTTTGCCATTCAACTTTAACTATATAGTGAATATAAAACTGCCTCATGTGTGAAAAGCAACTGTAATTTGAACTGTACAGATTTCTCCCCAAGTTGCACGTTGACAGTAACCATTTGGTGTAACAATGTAAATGCAAAAGCAGGAATCTGAAAGTCTGCTTTTTATGTTTACACTAAGAAGTAGTTGTATTAGTTTAACTGTGGATTCCAGAACACAATCTCATAGCAACACTTTGTTAACTATGATCCAATTTCAATTAATGTTTATCCTCATCAGAAGGAAAAATATCACAGAGTTTAAGAATTTTACAAAGCTACATTATCTAAATGTAGCACTGTAGCCAAAGAATTGTATAAACCAGGCAAAACTGTATTTAAGTAAAGCCAAAAGCCCAGCTTTTGACATAAACATTCCTCAGCTATCTGAATAACCAAACTGCGTCAATATTAGCAGGCAGCTATTTTATACAGGCACTATTAATGACTATTGTGCAATAGTGTTGAATGAATTACTAGGACAATTATTTATTTTAAGATAGAACTTGTGATCCAGAATGTTATGTTTAAAGAGAATCCGCATTTATTTTTAAAGAAACAAATCTAAAAGCCTCTAATGAGAAATAGCATTCCACTTAGATGCAATTCAGAATAGGATACAGTTGATTCAAACCAGAGCAAAATGTACAGGTTATGAAAACCAGGAAAAATATTTGCTGCCAGTTCTTAGAAACATTTATAACAAACTAGGTTATGTATAGTCCACTATGTTTATACATTTTCATCATTGTCTTGGAGTAACCTGTATTTTTAACTCCAGTAATAGGATTTCTTTTCTCTTTTTTTCTGGCTTATGATTCTATAGTAGCCATAAGAAGTGCTCTACAGGGCTGTTATTTGCACTTTCATATGGCAGTAGGCAACACAATCACCTATCCACCCCAATATCTACAGTCTCTTCATCACAAGTTTGTTTAGGTTTAGCTGGTATTCATGTGGATTCCTCTTCAAAGGCCAAGGACAAGACAGGAATCTAAAAAGGACAGACTTCCAAAACTATGAATTTTGTAGACCCTTATATTTGTAAAACCTATTAAAAACGCCACAGAAAAATTCAGTGCTTGAGCCATGTGGCTTCTGTGAAGATACCTATATTGCACAAGTGAGGAAATTCAAAACCAGTGTATCAGCAGTAGCAGCAAGGTAAACAAATCTTCTGAGGAACTGTTCTGTGGCAATCAGTCAGAGTGACTGATCAGCAACAGCTTGGTATCTGTCCATGAAACCACAATGCAGACGTACCAACAGAAAGTTAGGAGTTGGTCTCTATTTGGAATACATATTCCTTCCCAAATTTTATTCTATTCTAAATGAAGCTCTGTTCAATCTTTTAGCAATATATACTTTGTAATGGTGTTTCCCCAAACCCAAATACTTACATAAGGGTCATCCTAGAGTAATTTGAAAGGATTGAAGGAAGAGGGGAAAACCTGTTACTTAAATCCAGCTTAAGTCTCATTGCTTAAGTTGAGATCATAATATAACTCATTTGGCATGCCTTATGATCCACTGTCTTTCTGCAGATACCGTCACCAGCAAATAGTAAAAATGCAGGTTTCCCTCACTCCTTTTCCAGAGCACGAGAACGTAAAACACAGTTTCAGGTTGGCTATCAGTGACTACAGGCAACATTAGTTGCAACAGTTTCACATTAGATTCACCAAATGAACTTGTTCCTTCCATGTTGCTCTTGATCTTTCAGACATATCTTCAATTTTTTCCTTCATACTGTACACACATGCTATCAGACCATTACAAAAGATCTGACCACAAACCTTTCTGGCTGGTAAGGCAGAAATACCTTTAATTAGTGTTTCCAGTTTGTCATTTCTAAGTTTATACACGGTTGTTACATTCTGGGGAACTAGATATGTCCCATAATATGCTGTATTATTTTCAGCATATTTTGAAATGTTTTCTTTGATTTACCTTCATTATGGGAAGAAGATCTTCTACTTTATGTACCTTTTCCAAAGCTTCTCGAACCTCCAATAGTCCTTTTGGATTATTAGCACTAGAAAAAGAAATGATCAAATATGGAGTCACAATGGTTGAACGTGTAACAATTCTGGAAATCCATCTAGCTTTAACTTAATTAGCCATACCAATGGTTAGTACAATGAGTTATTGAAAGGTATTTACTTCTTTTCTGAAAAGGAGTTTCTTCATACTTGACCACGTGGTCACCTATTCTAGCACAAGAGAGTCACTTTCTTCAAAAAGGATTTTCCACCCTAGATCATCTCAGCTTATTTTTTCAGTTTCAATCCTCAACTTCAAACTTCAAATTTATCTTATTTGTGGTTGGCCACTCTGGAACACTGAACAGTGCTTGTGTGTATGTGTGGGCAGGAGTTGTTGATGAGAGAAGACAGAAGAAAAATAGTTTTGTTAGAAATGCTCTTCCCAATGTTAGAAATGCTCTTCCCAAAATGAGTGCATTTGTGCAGCCTCAAATGTAACATATATATTACAGGTGCAGGCACAGATGGATAGTGAAGAAACCTATTGAACCAGCTCTCTAAAATTTATCACTGTACACAGATTTTAAGAATTGAAGTATATTTTAAAACCACTGCACAAACTGCTCTGGTTCAAGGTCAAAGGCTACTGGCTCAGCCTGAAAAAGCTTTCAATAGAAGGTAGACTTTTCAGTTAGGACAAAGCTTATGAATCAGTAGCTATCAGAAATGTTCTAAAACTTAAATGTTTTCAACTGTTAAAAAGCTTTTCTGTACTTTTATTTTTGGTATTCACATAGCACAAAGAATAATAGAATGTAATATTTAACAGAAGTTACCAGGCCAAAGAAAAATTAGAAGACCTAAGAGCTTCTTAATTTTTTTAAACTTTGTCAGAACATTGTTGCCACAAATAAGCCACAGGTTGGGAAGACATTTTACGCATAAGAGAGCGATCAAAGTTTGAAATTGATATAAACACCAATTTTAAGATTATCTACATTCTTCTGTTTAAGGTTCTGCTACCATCTTCTGCTTGAGCACTCTACAAACCCATCTATGTAACAGGTAGCAAAGATTTTCTGTTCTGATAAAACTACTTGCCAAACACCAGTTTTATATAAAATTGCTTTTCATATCTTCTATTTTTCCTTCTCCTCACTCCAAAAGGTGGGATTTATCACTCTATTAAAAAAATTAATCTCAATATCCAGAGGAAATTATAGTCTATTTTACCAGGAACTGTACTCCATTCTACCAGGGGGGAAGACATCTTTAATGAGTCATATTTTATAGAAAGAATTAAGACCCACTCATGCAAAAGCTGTGGGTAGAAATTTAATACCATTATTTAATTAGAAGTATACTATAACTGACAATATTTTTCCGATTAGGTTAAGTGGCAAATAATAGGATTTTGCATTTCTATTAGGAAGTATAACAGCTATAGACACTAAGAACACTAGAACATAGAATTACAGAAATGTCACTTGGACTTTCCGAAATTAATCACTATGTAAATTTCAAATCAGTATTACCAGGGGAGTGAAGCAGCAGGCAGGGAGAAGTGAAAAAAAAATCAAAAGCTTACCCATGATAAACAAGGATCCTATCTTTGATAAAATGCAGAATTTTCTCGAAGTACTCCAGGTAACGCATGTTAATGACCTGGCCCCTACAAAACAAAAGAAAAGTTTCTCTTTAAAGTCCTGTTTTTCAACCCAACATTCCAGGGCTAAGGCAAACATTGTTCATTAAAATTTGACAATATTTTATCCACAGATGCTCTTAGATCAAAGTAAAGAATTAGAGTTTTTTTCTGAAATGGCAAATTGCCCATCCACAACTTTGGACATAGATTCCCAATTGAACTTGCAAAAATTCATGTATTATTGGTACAGTTGTTCTCAGATAAACTGCATTTCATGGGTATTCTCCCATTTTTAGTATATCCATTATCTATATGATAATTATCTATTGTAATAGGACAGAATTTTCTCAGACAGTTGTTTAGACTAGTAGAAATTGCAGAGCTGAGAGAATTATCAGTGTGCACACTGATTTACTTTGAGAACCAACATTCCCCATTTTACTTATTTGTGAACAGATGTGTTAATATGCTCTAACATAGTTTTCCATGTACAGTTTTCACATTTCCAGGTACAGTTTTCTTTACTCACCTGAGCACCTACTTACTGAAGTAATTTTGCTTTGACTCCTAACAGGAGTAGTAACTGTTGAATAAGGAAACAAGTTTTTTTGCCCCCATAGAACACAAAGAAAAATTATAAATAAAAACCTGATAAAAACCTGCTAGTATTATAACCACTCTGAGAGGAAAAATTACATACCATTATTGCATTTGTAGGAGTCCTTCCTCTTCTCCCAGTCTACAAAACAAGATTTTATAAAGCAAACGTTATCGCTCTCTGAGGAAGCAAAACCACTGTCAATCACAGGAAGGTGTACACACCTAGCTTTTATTCACTCTGAGTAAGTGATTTTGGCAGCTTAACTCCCTGTCTCACTCCACCACCTCTCACTTCAGCAGGCCTGGTCTCAGAGTAATTGCAGAATCGGTCTTTAAAAACCCGAACAGAATTAGAACACATACATAATCTGCACATAGGAAAGGGAGGGAGAGATAGAAAGAGAAAGGATGAAGATAAATTTCTGTGCATAATTTGCCCTTGTTGTACGTCCCATCATTTTCCATCTGTATAAAAAAAATCTGTACAACAGGCAGAAGCATGTCAGAATAAGGAACTGGATTTTTATTAAGTGGCATCTTGGAAAATGCATCCAAACCAGACCTATCATTCCATAAGGCTACCACCTAGAAGCAGCAGTACTGAGAAAAGACTTTTGGTGGGTGGTCAGCTTTAATTTCTGTATATTAAGCACTACTACCAAAACTTCAAAAGCAGCACTCTTCTAGAGAGTGTCTTTACTTTTTTTTTTTTTTTTTTTTGGTAAGAACACTGAGTGTATCATTAATGTTTAGCTGATCCCAAATCCTTGTTTTGGAAATAATTCAAACTTTCAAGAACATTCACTCTAATTTAAATAAAACTTGGTAACTTTAATCATTTGCCAGAAAAGAGATCAGCCAGAGTTGTGCTTGTGTATAGACCCACAAAGTAGCAGCAATAGCCAATATATTTGTATCTTAAGATTGTTAAGATCTGGAAGTCCATTAAACACAGTGAAGTACAAGACTTCTCTTATACCCTCTATTAAAAGCTCTTCAAATGAAAACAAAACTGTTTTCTGACACTCTTCAATCACTATACCATTCTGGAAAATAATTTTGAATTCAGAACTCACTGAATGCTAGTGCCTCCACATGTAAACATTTTTTTTTTCCAAAAATCATTCAACAATAGTGGACTGTAAATGCAAAGAATTCTGAGGTAAAGAAAAAGCATACGCTAAAAGATATCTAATCCAAGTATTTTTGCACACAGAAACTACTGGTGTACAATTTATATCAAACAAGCTAGAGACAGCATGAGCTCAGCCTGACTACATCTGTCATGAATACTAAAACAATGAAAGAAAGTTCCACTTTTCAAATCGTTCAGTGGCTAGCTAGTTTAAAACATTACTCCTCTACGCTCTCCACTATCCCTCCTAGAGCTACCCAGCCCTAATTTTTGCCAAATAAACTACACAGATGCATGGCAAAATAGGAATACTAAATGTTATGTGCAGTAAGACACTGAATCAGCACAACTGAAGAAATGGTAGTTACCGGTATGAACTACACGGAACTGCACCCAGTACTTGCAGTTATATTTCTTACATACTTCCAAGACAACGTATGCCATTAGCCGGAATGTCAAAATATTACTAAGTTCATATTCTACTAAGTATTATTTGAGCTTCTGTCAGTAGGGCCCATAACAAATTAGAAAGTCAGGAACCGTTACCTATCCTATTCCCTTGGAACAAAGAACAAAAGGCTGGTGTTCTATTGTTAGATAAAATCGTTTTATTAGAGAAAGTAATTTTTATTAGACTTGTTCTAATACTTTCATGTCTTTCTTGTGCTGGGGGCCCTAGAGCTGAAAGCTGTACTCCAGATGGGGGTGAGCCCCATGTGAAGTCATCAGGAGGGAATCCAAAAACAGAAACAAATCACTATGGGAAGCTAACCAAGGAAAACAGCTATTACTTGGGGTGTAGAATCATCAAACAAGTATTGCTTCCTAGAATCAAAAAGGATGCAGTCAGCAGCCAGTACTGAACCATGATCAGCTCTTAAGGCTGCTTCAAATCTAGTGTTCCCTCTAAAAAAGCCCCTAAATGGTAACTCCCTCATAATCATTGATTTGCTATCAAAAAATGCACAACCAAAATGCTGATGAGATCTCCAAAAGTCAAGGCTGATCCAAAACCAAAAGATTAAAACTGCAGGCCTATCATTCTCAAAGTTCATAATGCTTATTTTAAGTTTCTACAGAACCACCACAATAACTGGAACAGTAAGTTGTCAGTTTTGTTTTCCTATCAGCAGAGCAATTAAATGCAATTATTAAATGCAATGAGCAAAGCAATTACTGTGCTTTGCTCAGTGAAAAACAGTTGCTGACAGAGATCTTGAACAAGGGTGCACTCTTCAGAATATGCTTTCAGCATAGTAATCAAGTGTTGTTATATTAATGTCCTTGCATTCTGCCACCTTAGACTACCTAATAATTAAGTTTTCCCCTCTCCCATTTTAAAATAAAAACAGACAGAAACAGATGAAGTATGGGAGACACCCTTGTCTCAAAGAATAGATTGTTGTGATTTCAGCTGAAGCCTATGTGTGTAGAGAGGAATGCAGTAAAGATGGACAGAGTTTGGAGCCCAAATGTAACACTTGACTTGAGGGAAGACAGAAGCCTAAGCCTAAGACTGTCCAATAATGAGTACATCCCTGAAGGGCAACCACCTATTGCAATTTGGAGTTTAAAACTACATTGCCATTGCTCCTTAAAGTAAAGGGGAGCCTTGTAGAATGGTAGGACGAGCGTGGAGGAATTATCAGTAGTGATCATCATTTGTGAACATCAGACTATCACTTTTTTTACTTTAAAATTCTTGAGAAGGCTTTGCTTCCTTGTCTTGCTTTTTCCAAGCACATTCTCAAAAAAAGGAAGAAGTAGATATGAAAGCAGAATGACAGATCAAAGATTCAATACTTCCCATAGTGGGGGAGAAAAAAAAAAAAGATGTAATCTGGCTACATATTTAGTTACAAACACTCTGCTCCTGTGATTGACAGTGATGTTGCCACATTGCCACATTGAGTCTCTCACACTTCTACCACTTTGTGGGAGGTAGCACTACCTTGAGTGCAATACTGAGTCTTGCAGAATGGGAGAAGATGGAACGTACAACAGTGGTTCAATCTTTAATTTGAGCTTTGTTTGAAAATGCACCTATTACCTTTGATGGGTTACTTATTTTGTCACCTTTGCTTTAATTTGGTCTACTTTGAGAACAACTAAAGAAACTGTTTTCTCCCTATTATAAATTGGGAATAAAGGCAATAAGAAAGCTCTGTTTCATTATAATTGCCACTGTCTTCAAGAAGTATCATCTGCAGTAATAACAGCTGTGATTAACTTTACATTAAAAAAAGATCATTTGGGAATTAAAAACAGTATGTAAAAATATGCACCTTCCAGGTACTACTTTTTATCTTGCTGTAACTCAGTTGTACAGTTGAAATCCAGGAGGAAGAGAAAATGTCATCAGTGAAAAATAAGAGTGCACAACAAATAAATATTCCAATAGAAAATAAAAAATACACATTAAAGTAAATAATATAGTATTGGACACATATGTCCTTAGCGTGCATGCTGTTTCATGAACAACCAGTAAGTTTTGGTACAGTGCCTTAGTGTGTGTGAAAAAGCTGTTTGGCAAAACTCTCATACCTGATTAAATTAATGTGATTATTAAAACCTCTGCTAAGGCTTCGGGCGGGCATTTGGTCCAACCAAAGCACAGGCTGGTCAGGGTCTGCTATCCTACAAAGACAAAGGATGTTAACATTGGCACGTTTTACTCCATGTAATATTTCTAATTGAACTTTGTTCTCTCACACAATTTTTCACAAAAGCTATAATTCAGAAGTCACAAAAAATGCTTTTTTTTTTTTTTTTTTTTTAAAGAAATGTACATAGGGTTTTCATAAGAAAAGAATTTATAAGCATTTTATGTAGCTAGAGGTTGGCTCACAAAAAGTAAGGGTTTCAAACAAAGTTGCAATATGTCCTATGGTCTTTCAAAGCTTTGCATCAACCGGAAAACATAATTCCCAACCCTTCCCTTCTTTTTAAAGGGGGAAAGCAGAGTATTTTCAGAAGTGCACTCCTTGTACCTAAAGCATCCTCTTATTTTATCAGAATACTTACTTACAGAATGGTAGCTAGTATTAGTTTTTGCCTCGTTTTAAATTCCATAGTGCAAAAATGAGGCTGCTTGCTTCTCGTGTCTTTCATTTAATAAATTAAGAACAGTAGCACAGGCAGTGAAAACAGAGGTTTTCCTAGTGCTGTTCTGTTGATATACTTCAAACACCTTTTTGGCAGATCTATTTTTAAGGAGTGGCTATCAGTCTGATTTCTACTAATAATTGGCTTATTATATCTCACTCATCTGGACAAGAACTATTAACACTAATGTTACTTTATTTCTTCCTCACTCTCTTGTTTGTTTCACCTACCTGGTTTAGCCTTTTATTAGAAAATAGAACCTTTGCAACACAACTGTTTTTTACTTTACAAAAGAAGTAAGTATAATAGGGACTCCACTGTGGCCCCTAGCTGCTACTATCATATAAACAAATAAAATTAGTTACCCTACAGTAATTGGGATTCTTCAGTCAAATGTGCCTACAATTATTCCATTTTAGGGTACATAAAACAAAAGAAAAATCTGATTCTCATTGCCAACAGAACCCATGAAATCCACAAACAAGTATGTCTTCCTACTGATAAAGGTATACACAATTCCTCCTACGACAGCCTTCACTTGCATCAGAATTGCTCACCTTAAGTATTAATGAGTTCAGTATCAGTGATGCTTTAAGAAAAATAAATCCCAACACAGCATAAGACCTAAAAATGTGGGCAAGTCTAGTACCAGGTCCTCTGAGTCACCTCTGCCTTAACTGCTTGGAAGGTTGTGGGAATCTTCATGTCAAAACTGAATACTGTGTCTGCAGCAGGGAGCTTGACGTTGCACAGTATGTTAGTTTATAATGCACAGGTGTTAACTAAGGAGAGATTTTTAAGAACCAAAAACCTATAAAGAATTAAACCAATACAAGTGAGGTGACTGCTGTATTTTGTCTTTCTGGACTCAAAAAAAAAAAAAAAAAAATTCAAACACGCCTCGATTCCGTCTTGTTCTTCACAGATGTTACTGCCAGAATAACAGCAGAAAAATGCTGCCTCATTCTACGATTCTACAACTCTGAGTACATTATTGGTCACTTCTGACTCAATAAAATGCACAAGCCACAGAAAACTATGACAGACTGGGAAACCATTCTGGATGATTGCTTTGTACTTGTTTTACTCTTACACTTTTTCTTACGAACCTTCAACTAGCTCTTGCTGTTGACAGGATGCAAAGTTTTATTGACCACTGGTCTGAGCTATAGAGTTCAAGATAGTAACTTTTCTTACTGAGGAACCTGATGAGATGAGCCCAATCTGATCAATGTTACATGGCTATATTACTGCATTTTTTGTGAATTATTTCACGTGAATTAATCACGCAAAAAATAAAAAGTTCAAATGTTGAGTATTTCAGCTGACAAGATTGTCACAGACTGCTATTAAATGTCTGTTGTTTTCAAGGCCAGCAGTTTCAGACACAATACTCTGATAACTTCTGCTCAATCAACTGGACTGCATTTGAAACAAAACCAGAGCAATCCTTTCGCCAAACCTATCAATCTCCAAATGGGAAAGCAAGACATTCCAAAAGGCTGTTCAGAAAGGCAAAATACTATGAAGTATTTTGCTAATAACTTCATAGAATAAAAAATTAACAAAAATGAATTTATTCGAATAAATAATTATTTATGCAAAAAAAAAATAAAAATGCTAGTTGTACACTAATGAAAAAAAATCATTGATATTTACAATGGCAAGAGATAATCAGATTCAGGTCTCCAGCAATCAGTTTGTGCAATTTTTCCATAGAGATGGGGTAGAAAAACCAAGTAAACATTAAAAAAAACAAAAGTATTCAAGATGACTAAAATATATTCTATAGAACATTTTAAAAAAAAAAAAAAAAAAAAAAAAAAGTATTTCTATTTCTGATAACAATTTAATGTGAAAGTAATTGAGAATTAATAGAAGATACAATAAAGTATTCAAAAAAACACACATTATTTGGTTTGGTCTTAATTACCTTTGAATGATCTATTTGTGTTTACCTACCAAAACACTCATCCATCCTCTCTACATTAGCAACACACTTTTGCTTTTATCTACTCTTTTTCCATGAAGAATGTAAAAAAACCAACAACAACAACAAAATGAAACAACACACCAAGTAAAGAATCCCTCTAACCCCAGAATGCCTCAGTCTGAGCTCTTTGTTTAGATTACTTATTGTTATGCAGCCCTTTATGGAATGCATTGGATTTTTCACAAATATATGCACAAAGATACATTCAAGTATATAGGCTAAGATTGACTCCCTTTAGCTTATTCAACTGTTTCTATCACAGAAATAACAATTGTTCTACCTGTTCAGACTACAGCCCTTTGGTTAACTGAAGCATGCACCATTATTACAACTTAAGGCTTGTTTTCTCTCTTATCATTACCTTCGCCACTTCACAGCAATATCAAACATATCCCTCCACTGCATCAGTCTGGTTTTCCCATTCATCCGAACTTTTGAGTTTGCCCACGTCCGCTGCACAGCTTGCATTACTTCTAAAGTAGCCAATCCCATTGCTGGGAGAAGGAGGAGAGAAGGACAAACAACAAAAACAGAAAAGCAATCAGAACCACACACTTATTTTTGTACAGACAGGAAAACTGAAGCAGGGAAGTGATGTATTTACAGAAAAAAATGCCCATATCATTAAAAACTGGCAGATCATCTTTTCCAGGAAATTTGCTGATATAATTATTATTTTCATTTTAACTTTTTATATAAGTATTCAAAATGAGTAGAGCTTAAGACCAATTTGCAGGTAGTAAAGGCATGGCATTAAATTGTAACCACATTAATTTTTTAATTCTCAAGTTGAGAGCTTTTTCAGTATACCTCTATGTATTCTTTTATTTGGAAGAAATCCTGGTGTCTCATACTGCATCATGGAACCCAGATGATCAGCTACACATATGAGTTCTTGCACATCAGTCTTATAGCTTTCAAAATTCTGAAATAACACATCTCTTACAGAGGAGAAAAACATACATCAGACATAACTTGGCAACATAGGTCTTGGAAGTTATAAAACAATTTGTTCATCTGGTAATCCATACTGTTCATGTGGGAAATACTCAAAAACTGACTTTTTGACACTCGTTTCTTTTCCCACCTCACTAAATATACATAGTATATGGCAGTTATACTATCTCAAATCAAATCCTCATTCTACTCATCTTATTATTACCAAAAACTATTTCATCTTCAGACTTTCTCATAGTAATTGGCACTAAAAGTTAACCAATAACACACCTTCTTGAAATGCCACGCTTACCTGAGGAACCTCAACACTAAGTAAGGAAAGAATACATATAGAAGCTGGAAGTCTTATTCTGCAAATTATCCCTTAATTCTGTAAAAGCTTCTTGCATGTATGGAATAGAATCCATCTTTTTAACACAAAAGCCATATATTTTTAACTCAGCATTATTTTTACATAGAGGAATTAAGTGAGAATATATCTAGAAATTCATTTATATCAGGAGAAACTGCTATCCTTCCTTTAAGTACATATTTCTGAAGACTAGTCTAATAAATCCCGTGCTCTGTTAGCTGATATTATGCTGCCCATAAAATATTGGTTATCTAAATTATTCTGGAGAATATTTTTCCTAGTGAAACCCATCTGTTATTAACAAATCTACTTAATAGTTGAGAAATTACACCTCTAACAAAAATAAAATAAAATAAAATTTAACACATAGCAAGAAACTAGTAAGGGTGCTACATAGCATTGCACTCAGCATCTCAAACTTTTCAATGCCTTAACACTGATTGCAAAGAAAACAAAATAGAATAGTAAATCATTAAAGCTGTATGATGTGAAACAATATTGCTTATGTGAAAATCAAACTGAAAAAAAGTCATTGTAAGTATCATTCTTCCTCTTTTATGAACTGAATCAACTCCAGTTGCTACAGTTTTCGAAAGAACCTACACTCACTGGATTTCCACAGTATAAGTGCCTCAGAATAGCATTTTTAAAAGTCAAGCAGAAAAAAAAGCATTGTGAATAGGCTTAAAAAAAATAAAATTGCTCACTTTATATGTGGCTGTAACCCTGGCTGTTCTTCATAATTTTCTATAAGAAAAGGAAGATTTTTGGCCCAGTGGTCCTTGAAATTTCCAGGAAGATCTATATCAATATTATACTCTGTAAGAGGGGTATCCAAATGTGCATGCAAGTATCTAGAATACTCTGGAGGAAAGAAATAAAATTAAATACTGTTCGCATGATTATTCTACTTCTGTAATTATATAAGATCAGAAAACAGATTATACATTTGTCGGTTATAAAACATAACTTAAATAAGGTATTACTCTTCAATAATCAAGTTTTGTTATTAGCTAATTTCCAAGACAGACATAAGCCTACTTCAGCTAAGTACCACTTTACCTTTTCACAGAAATATGCATCAGGTTTACGGTGCCGACTTTTAACTGCATGAACAAACAAGTGTGTACATTTTCTGGATGACACACTCTATCATGCTCCTCAGGATGTACAATGTTTCCTTAAAATTGACATAATTATAACCACACTTGCACTTTCAGGGTTCTTACAGGATTTAAAGCGAAAAAAATCAACTCACCTCGGAGATATTTCACTTTCAGATATTCTGGACTGGCTTTCTGGCCTGGTAGTGGATCATTTAACATAACTTTAGTCTGAGCTTTTATGCCTTCATAAAACTGTCCCATTGCAACATGGCTGAGTCCTTTCATATACTGGCATACTTCATTGTATGGTTCTAGCTGTAGACACCTCTAGAAGGTTAAAGGAATAAAGCATTCACAAATCAAGAAACAGAGAATGAGAATCTTCAAATAAGCTAACCTGTTTTGTCAGAAGGCCTTCCCTACTGAAAAGATTTACTGATTATTAAGAAGCACTTTCCACCAAAGTTTTCTTTCAAATTCTTCCTGGCACTTAGATTGCTAGCAAAGAAAAGTACTTCTAGCTTTACTAAAGAAAAGGAATTGCCAGTGCAAATATGCTTTTGATCGCACTAATTGTTATGAAAGTAGACTGTGTTTGCACTAATGATAACAGGTTTAGTTTCATTAGTTGAATTAAACTACAAAAAAAACAGTCATTACATTAATGTGATTTTCTTGACTAGTTCAACATATGGATTGAAGAAATGGTGTGATATCTTCATTAGTTCATGCATTAGTACACTTCATTATTTTAGTCAAATATTTACTGTATGTTAAACACATAGCAAACTGATATTCATTCATTTAAACAATGCTCTGATTCTTTTTCTAACAATTACATCTCTTTAGAGGAACATTTCTGTCTTAAAAGTTAAATCATCCTTTCAATTATACCAGTATCTACAAACTGTGTTCTACAAGAGGAATACATAATGACTAAGGAAGTGTTCTCCTTAGAATAAGCACAGTCGCATTCAAAGGGGATATAGTCATGTCCACATCTCATTTCAATTATTGTTTTAAAAGCGATTGTTAACCACATGTCTATATCATTATTGTTCTGCCTGCAAAATGAGGCTGTTACTTAATGTCCATGGAAAGAGGCAAGATTTTATTTACCTAAAGAATTATGTACTTTTTTTCCCCCCAAGGTCAGTGGCTTCCTACATAGCATGAGTTGTTTCAAAACACGGAAAATGCCTCAGAAATTATTGTTCAAAAAAATGGAACTTTGTATGCATATTTTAAGCTTAAAATTACAAAGAAGACTAAATCCTTTCTTCCCCCAGGTACAAATAAACATTTAAGTTTCAACCCAAAGTAAAATATTAGCTAGAACACAATTACCAGTTTCAAAAAACTGATAAATCATTTCAACCAGAGCATGATAAGGAATTCATGAAGTAGAGGAAGTATCTTAGTTTTAGCCAAATTTCATTTTTAATTCTAAACTCCAAGCTTTTAATAAATCTTTTATGACAGACTTAAACTGTATTTAAATTCAAATGCACATTCTTCTTAGCATTCAGAATGTAAAACTTGGAATTTGTCTTTTTTTAAAACAATTCTTGTATACTCATTTTTGTTAAAATATTTTGATTTCTTATTTAAAGTGGGTCTTACACTACATACCTTAAAATTCTTCAGTGCTTCATCTAAGCTACCATGATGATAAAGCATCATTCCTTTGAGCTGTAATGTCTGAACGTGATTTTGATTTAGCAGCAAAGCCTTCTGGAAGCTCTCTGTAGCAGCATCGAAGTTGCCAAGTTCCCTAGGGAATTCCATAAAGTATAAAGTGAAAAATACATGGTGACAGCAAATTTACTTGTTAAAAGTTGTTTTCATGTGTCCACAGGGGATATCATCAAAATGGAATGCAATACTAATAGGAAATTTCTTCAGCAAAAGCAGTAATTCTCTAACTGTTCTTTGGTGGTATTAACAGCTGCACAAAGTTTTTTACTAGCTGAAATGTGTACTCTAATATGCAATGCCACAAGACCACAAAAATTTTCCACAATTCTATATGGACATAAACCATTAAAAAAAATAATTTAAGTATGGGTTTCAGAACCTAACAGAACCAAAATTTCTAAAAAATGCATTCTTAGAGAATGCAATCTCTGACAGGTCTTTTAACATTTTATATAAACACTATTTAATATACAAAATACTTAAAATGTTGAATAAGAAAGTGCGTGGTGTTTGGAAGATGAAACTAAAAACATACTAACAAACGTAGTGACTTACTCCATGGTCAGGACAGCTTTTAGTTTCTCTGTGTCTGTTTTTACTATCCAGAATAAATAAAAATAGAAATAGTACACAAGTAATTTTTTCCTCAAATATTTGTCCAGGAGACTGATTTTTAAAATTTAAGATCTTGAAGTTCTTTCTAGGTCAAGTTACATTACCTGAAATGAATCCAAACTAGCAATGCCAGAAAAGACTAACAACATTAACCAGTTTTAAGTACATTTGCCAAAAAGAATTTGTAGACAGATCAGTGATTAACCACAGCTCTTCTGTTTCAAGCACATGCACGAACACAGAAGTCACTAGACTCAAAGCAGAAATTAAATAAAATGCCATAACTGATGTTGTGCAGAAGGACAAATCGGAGACTCAGAATTGCCTACTTCCACTATAAAAAAAAAAAATCTTTAAAAGATTTTTTTTAAGCACCATATTTGAAATGTAGAAGAAAGAAGGTGTGAACTTAAAATATCTAATTTTAGAAAGAAAGAAGCATCTGTCAGCTGAAGTTAACCAAGGGCTGTCCTGGAGAACTTAGGTATTATTTCTGCCTCTCATAACACCTGTGTGTTTATGGGAAAGTATTTCAGACTTTCCTAGTTGGCCACTAGTTATAGCCCCCTCTGTTATTAAACAATATTCCATTCATCTTCTGGTTGTTGGCTGAGATTCCTTATCTCACTGCTGAGCATTTTAGATGAGCCAACAGTAATTGTGCTTTGCGTATTAAGTGTAATAAAACAAAAAACAAGCAAAACAAGAAATGAAGTTTCTTTTACATTCCTTCTGCCATTATTTCCTGAGGACCAGAGAACTTTGAGTGTGGTGGACAGTGAGAGGGGAGAAAAGCAACATACTTCAGCTGATTGGAATGCTCTGATTTAGTGACTTTTGCTTTGTAAGACAACAATCCACTGCAAAATGAAACTTTAAAAAGCTTGTTTCCCCGTCATCCCCATCCCTCAAAGCAAAACTTCTTCAGACTGAAGTTTCTTGGACACAGGATAGAAAAGATGAGAGAGAGAAAGTCTCACATCCAAACACAAAACACATAGTTAAAGGATTTATTGGAAATGTAAAAAGGCACCTACCCACATTCCAGGCTAAATTACTGACAATTCATTAGCACCTGAAAAGTATTCACACACCACAGTAACAAATACCACAGAAAAACTCATGAGGAAACTAACCATTATATTGAGTTCAGAACGCAGAGACTGTAATAAGGCACAAGTCCACAAAGCTAATAATAAAAACTTAATGTAATAAATGTAATTCACTGCTTTCAGTAAATACTGCATGTTCTGTATGCTGAAGGAAGCATACAGCCTGAAGAGAACATGACCACATAACTAAAATCTGTATGAAATGCTTGTGTACCATCCCTACCCCATTTAACCCTTGATAAACAGAATATGCTTCTGCTGCAACAGCATTTCTGCTGCAGATCAGTACTTTCCAAAAATAGTAATGTAAAATATGAAATAGAAAGTTGACAAGACACAGCAAGTTGGGAAAAGAACTACAATGTGCAGAGATACTCAGTTGATGACTATGTTATGTTCCCATCTTACTGATACCTGCCATTCACCTAACCTTTGATCCACAGCTGCTGGGGACTGAATTAAAACTACAGAGCAAACCTGAAAATTATTTGTCTTGAACACATGCTCACGTAGCCATACTGGCCACAGGAGCTATCAAGGACACATATGATTCTGCATGGTTTTGTAACAAATGTGTGAAACTTTGGAGTGCATTTTAAAGAAGACAATCATATAGAAGAAGTTTAAAACTATTTCTGAATGTCCTTACCTGTAGGCTTGTCCCAGACTTTTATATGCATCTATGAAGTCTGCTTTCTGCTTCAGAGCTTCTTTGAAAGATTCAATGGCTTCCTATAGAGAGATAATAACAAAAAAGTTTGTCACTTACTACCTCCGTACCATTTTAGCATCAATAGTTACTTGCCATGGATTTAGTTATTCATCAGAACTTTGTAAGAAACTTAAGTTACTTGTACAGAGCTAGTATAAATCCTGTCAAGATTCTTATTTAGAATAGGCATCAAATATATTCTGAGTACTATCTCCTAGAAGCACCAAAATACTTATTGAACAAAAATATAAGATAGTCATCTACCATTACTGACTGTCTTGTATACTCTAGATAAGTTTTAGATGCCGGAAGATTATCCCCAAAAGCAATGTCTTTTCACTCAAAAATTAACACCCCCCCCAAAAATTAATACCCTCTCAAACTGAGCCAAAGCTCAGTTTCCAGCAAGCCTAGTAAAACCTAAGAGGTGACCTGTACAGCCTTGCTTTAAGAACCACTCCTGACAGTAATTTATTAGAGGATAAACAGGAGTAGAGGTATGCTTGGAAATGCAGAGCCACTCAGTAACAATCTCTCCGAAACAGAATATTAGAGAGGGATGAAAGGGCTGTAATGGGTAAGATACTTCCTCCAGGAAAAAAAAAAAATGGGGTAGAGGAAAGCAAAGAATTGTGTCGATTTGCAAATCTGAAAAAAGAAAGCATTGTTCCCATCTTGAAGATTGAGGCATTATTTACTCTTGTCAGTTATATTTCCACGTTCACTTTCTGGGCTTTTGGCTGTCTACATCAAAAATCAGAAATTCAATCCAACTATTATTTGCAAGTACCTCACTTGACTGAGATAAGATACAGACAGTAAGTTCAGTGACATCCTGGAGTTCTCACCTTGTACAGTGAGTGTGCGTGTGTGAGGGGAAAATACCAGCATGGATACAAAAAGGGTAGTGATAAACTATGAAAGATACTGGGCTGAAACCCAGGAGTTCTGGGTTGTCTCCTGGTTCTGTCAGGCTTTCTTCATACAACCTTTACTGAATTCCAAGCTGTTAGTAAAGGCAAAAAAAAAAATCCACTTTCTTGAAATTTAAGAATCACAGTTATATCTTTGCATCTCAAATTGGTTTCAGTTGATTGAAAAAGGAAACAACTTCTCTGCTCATTTTAGAATCTGAGGGAACAATTATGTCCCCCCTATTTATCTATGAGCACTTCAGAATCAACTTATATCACAGGCACTGATGTAGGGTTCTCTATTCCTGGTTTCTTTGAATAATAGCTTGATTCTAGCTCATTCAAGAAAGAATCTAATATTATTTTCCTCTTCATCCCTTTCCCATTCACAGGCTCCTCTAAGGAGTCTCCATTTCATGAAAAAAAAAAAAAAAAAAGTTTAATACAACCATGCAGATCTTAGCAGAGATGCAAAACACAAACATCTTTGAAAGCACTACATAAACACATCATCAGTTATGACTGATTTACCAACGCCCATCAAGACCAGCAGTACTTATATGTCATATTATGAAGCATTACATTGTTAGAATTGGACTAAAAGCATTTTCATTTTGCTTTTACTCCTTTGCCTTAAAGATTTTATGTGAGAGAAATATGTATGCCAACACCAAATGAGATTTCTACAACTATTTTTTGGAAATAACCTCAAATAGAGAATTGTTATTTAACATAACTTTACCTTCAAGAGTCCTCTGTGAAAAAAGGTTAAGCCTTTATAAAGCATAGCTATAGGCTGATTTTTGTTCAGTTCCAGTGAGTGCTGAAAATCTTCGTGGGCTGTTGCATAATCCTGTGATAAAGTAGATTTCAGATGACAGAAGAAACACTATACAAATAAAGAGTAATATATATTTGTATTTTCATAAAGTTAAACTACAGAATTTTCTTTGATATATGAAGTTACCCTCAGGGCCAAACAGCAATGATTGTAAACTGCCACTCAGAATATCAACAAATAAGGAATGAATAATACACTTTCAACTTTTTCAGTGAGTGCTGTAATAAAACAAAGTAAAGGGAAAAAAAGACTAGACACAGAGACAGATCAGAGCAAAGTGAGCTGTCAGCTACTAGAATTCAGACAATCTTTAATGTCAAATGAGTAACTTATCTTCAAAGTGTAAGAAAATCAACACAAACTGATTACATAACAAAACAGGATATTAGTTTTGTTTTTTAAGCATATATAGTAGTTACTGTGGTGGCCATACCTTCTCCTTTTTAGACTAGTATTTAATAATACTCCTTAAATGCAATTGGAGGTTATAAATCAAATTCTTTATCCATATCCTATTCCTCAAACACACACAATAATTGGAGACAAGCACGCAAGGTAAACCATGTAGTTGCCCTCTGCTTCTCTGCATTAAATAGAAACGCAGATGAAATCCTTGAATAATATCTTTGAACTGCTGGAAAGTTAAATACGTTAAAAACAAGGCTTCCCCCCCTCTGCTTAAATAGTAAAGATGGTCTTGAACAAAAGTAGCAATTGGTATAAAAAAACACACAAGAAAATGCCAAACAAAAACCCAGCAACACCCACACAACCAGAACCAAACAGAACCATCCAAATCCACTAACCTCAGATATGAAGTACAGGGTGCCTCTATGCCTGTAAAGCCGTGCCGATGGCTGTAGCTGAATAGCTTTGGTGAGGTCAGATAATGCTTCACTTATTCGTCCTAGAGGGGACAGTATCTAAGAGACCCAACGAAAACATCAGTTTAGAGCATGCAGGCTGAATGGATTAGTTTTAGAAATATGAGAATTATTCTTTTTCATGTTCAGCTGTAACAGAATAACTATATTTTTTAGAACAGGACAGAAAATTCTCCTTTTTCGAAGCTCTTATGAAATAGAACATCTTAAAGCATCTTTCCCTTGAAATACCAGTGTACTTTCAACCATCATCATTTTTAGGAACTTAATATTTTGAACAGAAACAAGACAACCAAAGCAAAATACTGTATTTCAAAGTAATTCCAACATACTCAACAGAAAACGTAATTAAAACCTTCTCAAACCTCTTCAGTTTAGGCAAAGTATTCCCCCCAACCAAAATTTGCCCATTTCCCAATTATATGAATGCCTTTCATATTTTTAGATCAAGATTACTAAAAAAAAAAACATATTTATAAATATTTTATATTTTATAAATAATTGTACACTTAAACATAATATATGCTCTACTATTGTCTATAGTAATTCCATTCCATGTATGTTTAATTTTAAAAGTAAACGTTCCAGAAATTACATGGAAAATTATACTTGAGAACACTGTGCAATTGCAACAACTTCCAAATACCTGAAAAGACAGAAAAAAATACTCACTTCTGCTCGTTGTTCAAATACTTCAGGATGATCTGGTTCTAGACTAATTACCCTACTGAGCTCAAAAAGAGCAAGTTCAGCATTTTTCACATCCTGAAAAGGAGAAAAATAAGCAAGGTAAACAACTGTGTGTACTTACAGTAATACATTCTGAGCGATGAAGAACAATTCATTTGGCTAAGACTCTGAAAATGCATTGATTTACATTAAATGCCCTTCACACCTCCGCTAACAAGATTAAGATGCGGCATGCTACAAATAGCTGAAAAACACCTATTTGCTATAAGAAAATGAACTCTGCTTGTAAACATCAATTTTGTGTTGCAGCTCTAATAACTTATTCTTGGCAGCAAAGCTGGCTCAAGTTCGCACACGAACTCCAACACACATGCACGCGCACACACACACACCAGTGCGTTCATCAATACCATTTATAACCTGATCTGAGGAGTTCTGGCAATCAGTTGATGGCATCAGTGTCTTGTCTAAGTTTTTAGATTTTCCTCAATAAGCTGTAGGATGGGAGCACATACTTCACCTACAAAAACATGGTTACTTAGCAAGCTGCTATATAACCAGTTTTAACATGCTAAACACCATCTTAGTGTCTCAAAAGAGGTGTTGACAGAAACCTCATTTTTTTGAAGCGAAACTGTAGCAACATCTAACAAAACTCGGGAAAAAAATCAGACTGGTGTTAAAAATATGCAAATACGAGGGACTTTAAGCTCCTGTCGGCACCACTAAAGAATTAAAGATCCTGCACAAGAGACATTTTCAAGAAGTTATTCAACTCTTGTTCCCTCTAGAATACTGAGAGACCACTCAATCATGAGTTAACGGGCTACATAAACTATATCTATTTTAAAACTTATTTTTGCTCAGGAAAATTTTGAGCAGTCAGCTCTAAGTAATTTAACTTGAAATGTATTAATTTGTTCAATAAGATTTGAAGAAGCATGTCTGTCAAGAAGCAATATAAAGCCTACTGGACTGCAAGAGCTGACGATTTTCCATGCTGAAATAAAAGACTTTTTTATTTCCAAATACAGACCAGATACAAAGATAAATTCTGTGGGGCTTCAGAAACCTGCATTTTAGAAGACACTGCTCGTTATCTTATCTGATAACTCTTTCAAGTAGCTGTAGATCCCAGCGCTAAGCATTACAATTCACCGCTCACAACTGTTCCTATATTCTCCTTTGGCATCCTTGCTTCATGTTGCTTTACTTTCACAGTCTCACAAAGAACACACCCATGGGCTGAGCAGCATGGTCCACTAGATCACTAGGTTACAGAGCACCTACCAAGGGAAGGACATGGGACACTTCTGCATCGCCTATAGCAGGAGAGCATGAGTTTACAACTTGATAGGTACATACCGTTCGATCTAAGCTCCTCCTGTAAAAGGCCTTCTTATAGGTTAGTTTCAAATAATTCAGTCACCTATAACTTTAAATAATCATCTACTTACATGGAGTCCTTTTTTTCCATATGCTATCCCTCGTCCATAGATTGCGCTAACCAGCTCCGGTTCTTCCTGTTAGATTAAGAACAAATGTAGTAATCGTTTAAAAAATACGCATCTTTCTTCAATAAATGTTTAATTCTTGTTGCTATCAACTAGCAAGCAATGAACAACCACAGCTGCCAGGCAAAGATATCACATGGATTGTATTACATCCTATACTTTCATATGGTCACAACCTTCCAGTTTAATATACTGGAATTAGTGGGCAGGATTTGTCTGGAAAAAGAGCTAAACATCTCCAACAAATCTGATGGGAGAGAAGAGAATTCATATGAGAAATGCTACCCACAGCATTTTTAACACTATTTTATAGCAAAAGCACTCAACAGTGAGATACAGAAAAGTTTCATGTATACTTTTTATTCCTTTCTTCTGGTTGTATTTATGATTTTTATAACACAAGAGGGAAGGAGTTTAGACTCTGAGAGGTTCTATTAGTTAAACAACATCTTGTGCAATAAAATGTAATCCGGCCATGGCTTCCCACCCAAATATGAAGAACTACAACTGCAGAGCTGGTTTTCTTGGCACAACTTTTCTAGGCAGTTAGGGGTTCCCTGAAATCCAGTCAGAAATTGCCAATTTAAATACCTGCAACCAGGTACGTAGCTGTGCTCATTTACCTGGGACAACTGCCAGGAAACAAATTACTGCATTGACTAAACAACAGATAAGTGGTGTAACCAATGCTGACAGTTTGCCAGACTTCAACTGATCCCAACTGTACACGTGCCAATGTCAAGTTCAGGTAACTTCCCTACTTTTAATATAATGACTAAGCATGAATGGTTTGTTCTGTTAAATGTTCCAATAATCATTTTAATAAGTGTATTTAAAATTGTCTTACGGAAGACAGAGTGAATGATCTCAATGACTCTACATTCTTTGAGGCATCTAATCATGATATCATGATTTCAGCTGAAGTGTGTGCATTACAAATCTGCTCTATTACATGCACACTTTTCACAGTAACTTTCTACAGTTGATATATCTCACTTATCTTCACTTTCTATTTTACCTTCTTACTCAAGAGAAGGCAGGAAGAGCTTTATAACTTAATTTTTAGAAGCAGGATTTTTCATTAGAAAAGTTAAATCATTCCTTACATTAGAAGCATACCAATGACAGATCTCTAAATAACTGGAAAAAGTTCTGATTCGTAGCTTGTTTGTCCTCTGATAAGTTCCCTATAATAATGTTGTTATTATTTTTAATAAAAACTATTATTTATAATAGTTTTGTTATTATACTTTCAATCAAAGTATGAGCCATATGCTACCTGAGTCAAAACATGCATGATACTTGCAGTACTACTTTACCACTTCCATTTGTGCACTACAACCAGTTTAGAAAAAAAGAAGGCACATACTTCTCATAGTCACAGGTTCTTGGCCATATAAACACAGTATTTTGATATCAGCTTTAGGTATTGTTTTTTTGTTTATTTGTTGGTTTTGTTGTTGTTGTGTTTGTTTGTTTTTGTTGTTGTTGTTTCAAAAGTGGTTACCCAGGTTCATAGAAGATTCTGAATTCTTTACCTTGATCAGAAACAAATATCCTGAAGTATTAGCTAAGTTTTACTTACAAACTCATCACATGTTTACCACTGAAGAAGGATAAATCCATCATACAAAAGTATTATCACTAAGAATGCAAGGTGGAACTTGACACTAGCAGTAAGTTATCTTGCTCTGTTTTCTCCTGATGTTACTAGGAGCATCCTAACTGCAGCCCATCTCCTCCCATACACAGCAAAATTAAATGATCTCAGTCTACACACTAAGACAGGAATTAAAGGAACTTCAATCTTGCACAAATCGGTTTCTGAAGATGCTTTTTTAAATCGAAACATCATAAAGAAAATTATTCGTACAGATGAGAAAAATACTCACCAACTAACCAAGATATGAATCACCTGACTTTAAGAGCATGCTTATGCTTGGACAAAAAATAAATATCAGAGCTGTTATTCTCATTTTTAAACCCTTAATTCAATATGGTTTAGTAAAAGCCATAGGTTAGATCGGATAATTTCACAAAGTGATGTGTTTCTTTTTTTTTTTTTTTTCCCTTAAATACTACATTTAGCTTGAGGAGTCCAAAAAGAAAGCTTACCTGAAGCATTGTTGAAAATTGTCGTATGGCTTCATCATACAGGCCGTTGCCAATCAACACATAAGCAATTGCTAACAAGAAATTACAAGCATAAGTAAAACATCAAAAAACAGCTGGCTTCCTTCACACATACATTTTACAATTTGGTTGCATTTACAGGAATATACATAATGTACATACTAGCAACTTATATTAGTTGGTCAATTGTTTTCTAAACTGCCACTGAAATTGCCTTCTTCAACCATTACCTACCCTTTGTTAATTATTTCAGTTTGGATTATGCTCACCTGATTTTGGGTTTTGTCCCTCGCTCCTCTCTTTTTTTGCAAGCAGTTTAAGAAAGAGTTCATGTTAGAAAGGTACCACGACCCTATTTGGTAGCCCTATGTGAACTCTCAACTGTAAGTGCGCTTGGCTAACACTGATAGTTTTTTGATACTCCTATTAGAAAGCATCTGATTTTATTTCTTTGCATACATTTTGCTAAACTTTAATAGCTCACATTTTTTTCGTTCACTTGAAGTACCTAGAAAAACAAAAGTGACTCTGTTGTTTATAAAACTGAGATTGAAAAACACAGAATCCTTACCCATTTTAAAACACAAAAAGTTTTAAAGTTCTTGTACCCTGCCTTTGGAGCAGAAGCTAAGTATTTGAAAAAGAAACAGACCACTGTTTTTAGTAACATGTTCCTGTAATCTTCACAGGATACAAAAATAGTCAAGTCACAAGACTGAAAAGCTGTGGTTGTGCTTACGCGACTGAAGTTCAGTTTTGACAGCTGAATACCTACAACATGCTTAATGAAACAATCTTTCACCGGTCTTAGCTCTGGACTAAGATCTGCCCACGCTGCCCACAAAAAGCAAGCATCTTGCAAACTAGAGCTATGAAAGGTAAAGAAAAACATTTCCCCCAGCAGTTCACATGAACAGTTGAGAGCAGAACTGGGCACTGGAATTTTACTTTTCCTCACTCTTATACTGAGTTTTAGCAGTCATCCAAGCAGAATGGATGAGGTCTATCAGCTTAATTATTTACTCAAACATAAACAGACAAATAAAGCCAATTAGAACACAAGTATTTTTATAAGACACAGAGATTTTTCAGGCAGGCCACAATCTTCAGGCAGTGTCACTAAACTCTGTTCATTAAAGGAAGAAAAAAAGATAAGTGAAAGAAGTGAGAAATGTGTTTAACCCAGAGACTCCTTAATTCTTGGAGCATTTATTTTACACAGAAGGAAGTGCATGTGCAATATAAGCTTTTTCCTCAATACATAAAAAGCTTCACTCTGTGCAGACATATAGCATAGCCACCAACTGAAAGAAAACAGGAAGAATCAAGGACAGTTTGAAGAGCTGTTGAGTTTTTGTCATTTCACTATCCTCCAAGCCTACAGGTTTCTTGGTATCATCTTTATGGTTCCAATCCCCGCACACAGAACAACCAGCAAATAAAAAGAAGATGAATTCAAGCATGCTATCATTAAACAAAAAAGCTGAGGAAGCAAGAAAATGGAAACTACTTGTCTTGCTGATAATGAGTTTCAGTTTTATCTTCACTTAAGACTCTTGGCAAAACACGAGGCTGTAGACCATGTCTGTAAAGCTATGGCAAGTGATTGACAGTAGCTGACAGAATATCAGCATTTTCAATTCCAGCTTTCCAATTAATCTTCAAGTACTAGAAACATTACAAGTAGATTTTTCATAATGACATACAAGGGTTAACAATGATCCATTTGTCCAAGTATCTGCATACTAAGTTTCTTCAGAATGCAAGATACATTCCATGCTACTTTTCCTCAGACAGTTACAAGCAGTAGCACAGAAACAAGAGGGACCCAGGCTCCTCACAGCAGGACATACTTGAAATAAAGTGGGTAGCTAGATGTCAGCCTACAGGCAAAACATGATAATAGGGACCCTCTGGCATACTCTTCAGTCTACAGTGCAGATATTAAAGCATCAAATATTTTCTGCTGGTTGGAAGTTCAGCATTCCCTAAAAGAGTCTGGAAACATGGTTAGGTATGCTAGCAATATGAAAGATTAAATCCTTAACTTTTGCTGGATAAATCCTTGAAGGCAGAAGTTACATCAACAAATAACTACCCAATTGTTTTTACTTTGTTACACAAATTATGAGGAAAGACTCTCTTTGCTCTTATACAAAAGACCCTTTGCTGTCTTCCTTGAAACACATTCTCACCAATCTCTTTGCTGCCTCGTAGTGCCCACTGCTTCCTTCACAGGATACCATTTTGGAGAAGCAGTGCAACTAACTTCTTCCTCAAAGCTTTTGAGAAAAGGATTTCTTGTCGCTTTATTTGAAATGCCTCCATCTTCTGCCCCAAGAGTGCTTTGAAAAAACATCAACAAGTAGTGGACTGCAGAAGGACACAAATTCAGAAAGCCTTCTTACTGCCTGTAAGCACTGATGAAAAGAGTGTGTGAAGAGCACAAAACAGGTCCAAGACCTATACTTTTCAGAAAGCACATCCCACTGATATTTTTCTGGATGCCTGAATAGTTTTAGCCATCAATAGTGACAGAAAAGGGAAGCAGAAAGTAGTTGAGACTGTTTAATAGGATTTAATCACAATGATTTCTGAACACCTGCTTAAGCAGACTCAGGGAAGAATTCCAGTGAGCATAGCAGAGAGGATTTTTAGGAAAACATAACTGTTTTCTCTTTGCGTAACCATTGAAAATGAACTGGGCTTTTTAGGATAGTTTTTAAATTAATGTATCACATAGGAATCAATAGTTTAGTTTCAAAGCATTCAGTACTACTACTCGGCATGTACTTCACCTGCACAAACAAACCTCATATAAGACACCTTACCCAGTTCTTCATTTGTGCTGTCATTATCAGTAGCAAATGGAAATCTTTTCTGCTCTGCAAGTGACTTCGCTTGACTCTGTAAAACATCATGGTTTGTAGTGTTTAGCAAACAGCAACAAAGAATTTAACAGAACTTTAACAGAGAATGCTTTAAATCAAAGCGTTAAGACTACTGTGATTGCTCTAATTGAAAACAAATTCAATCCTAGTCTTTCACAGGGAAAAAAAATTGTTTTTCAGTCAGATACTGCCACTATCCTCTCTAACAAAAGGCTAACTAAAGGTTTCAAATGAAAGAACATTGACAGTATTCCAGGAGTGGTTGCTGTTTATACATTACACCTGTCTAACGTGAAGTTTTAGAAGTTTAACACATATGTTACTTCATAGGAAAGTTTCAGTTTTTACCCCATCAACTATTCCTTTGTCTCCTACAAAGGGAAGAGTACTACAGAAGAGTAAAACACAAAATGAAATACCAAAAAAGCATAGCTCCAGCAATAAAGACAAGTTTAACTTAGTAGTGCCATGCTAAAGAAAAAAAGACTGTCCTAAGAACTTTAAATTGGTTACAGCTGAGACTACAACAGGCTTAGCAAAGCCTAAACTATTTTGGGAACACAAATCTTATCTGCACAAACTGATTTTGCCTGAGACAGCCTCCCATTTACTGACATACTCTACCCTGTTCGTTTTCGTAAGTTTTTTCCAAAGATAGCTATAAGCCTAGCAGAGCAACACACATTAGAAAAACGCAAAACTCTCATTCAGTAAACCTTTCAAACTGGAAGTAAGAATGGAAAAACTAACTTCTCTCACTGCTCAGTTCTCTTCTTTTGAACTGCACATCTGTACATCTTTAACTTTGCAGAAAACAGCTTAACACTTTAAGCTTCAGATGAGATTTTTAACTTCATTTCCTCTACTGAGAGGACTGTGCTTTGTCTTCCTGCCTTCTGGTTTTGGTTTTTATTTTTGTCTTGTTCAGTCAAAAGAAGTCCCATCACTTGCACCCATGACAAAGATATTTCAACCACCTACGAGTGCAACAGTAACCTTCCCAAACCCATTATACACTTTTTGCTCTGTTCCTATAGTGAAAAGAAAGCTTCAATGGTTTATACTGCTGACAGCCCTAAAAACTCATGCTGGAGTACTACGAAGCCATTCCTTCATGAGCAACTTTAGTTCATTTGTACTTAAGCCCTTTGGGGACCTGTGGCTGCTAATCAATAGATGCTATTTATAGTTATTTGCTGAAAATTGACTGCATAACCAGTTGGAATTAAAGTGGTGTCACTTCAATCTACTAAAAACTGTTTTGTACATTATATTCTTAACAGCTTACCAGAATTTTTTCTGTGTTGAGAGAAAGCACAGACTCGCAAGATGAAGTCCCTCTTATGTCACAATCTGATTCACGGAAGTGCAAAAACGATGAGTCTAGGGGAAAAAAAAAAAAAAAAAAAAAGAGAAAATTAATACCTTTAGGAATTCAAGAAGTCACACACATGCTCTGCCAACACATCCCACACTTCCTCATGTTTATCTTAGCTTCCCCCCAAAAAAAGAGCAGGGGAGTAATAAAAGGGGGAGGGAAACTGGAATCAAGAAAGGGAAAAAAAATGGGGTAGGTTGGTCCCCAGCTAGCACTGTGATCCTGTTTTCTTGCCCAACAAATTGAAGACCAAATCATCATTCCAAACCTGCGGAAGAAAATTAATGGAAGGGATCACATGGAGGTGGGCAAAGAGTTGCTGCTGGAAGTCCAGGACACAGAGCTAACAAAGACTGCAGAAAGTAGAGAGAACATGGCAAACCATAACTGACTACCGTCACAGGTATATTACTAAGGATAATATTACATTCAAATCTAGGAATGATACACAGCTTGTTAGGACAGCAAAGAAAAAGATTAACAAAGTAAATAAACAGCAAAAACAAACAAACAAACAAAAAGCCCCTAGACTGACCACAGGAGTCACTATCTCACCTACATGGTGCTTTGACTACTAGCCCAACAGAGCTGTGAGCTTTCCAATCTTCAGATCCTACAGCTTCTATCAATTTGAAACACCGCAAAAGCAAAAAAGAAAAAGCAACAGTATTACTTCCTTGATTCCATATCACAAATACCAGGTATTTTATTTACAAACAAGAGTGGAAATAAGCTTGATGCTAAATTTGAAAGGGGGGAGGAGGGTGTACGTGCATTCTCATTAAGTTTGGCAGGCAGTGCTATTCTTGTAGTTTGATGACATAAGGCCTGCAGTTAGCTAACTCCCCATTTCGCTCAAGTGCAGGGGAAAAACAAAATGAAACAGCCTTCTTATAAGGAAGTCAAAGAGTATCTAAAACCATTTGCTGTAAACAGAAACTTGGAACTAAGCTGAGCCATAAATGATAACTGGGTGGGAGAAGTTTTACAACAGAAGCAGGGCTAGTGAAAAGCAGAAGGTGAAAGTCTGAAGTCACAAAGTCCTGTAAGAACAGTGGCTCACCACCCACAGCTCCCAGAAAAATCATTGCTGGGGAGAGGTTTCAGCACCGCCCTGTTCTTTATGCTGGCCAAAATGTTTCTCTCCCGTGCCATGGGCAGCATCATCAATAGGTTATTTGTTCTGTGCTGGTGCTCTTAAGTCAGTGATGGGGAATTCAGCGTAGGCTCACTGAGCACATCTGACTTCACGTGTCAAAATAAAGAGATGCTGGCAGGACCTGCTAACTCCAGAATCCTTTTCTGCATAGCAGTGAAAATTTAATGAACGAGTTTTTGAACAAGGTGGCAGGGCATGGTAACAGCCTACCTGGTGCAAGGCAGAGGGGGCAAAGCACCCCTTCACCTTTGCAATTCTCGGGGCAATGAAGATGCTGTGCATACAGGAGGAGTGGAGCTGTCTTTGTCTACAGGTTAGATACACTCAAGCCTGTATCACCCTGCTTTGTTAGCAGCTTTCAGCGGGATCAGCGGAGACACTCCTGGAGCTGGCGGCAGGCAGCAAGAGGAACGCCTGGAGACAGCGAGAGCCACGGCTCCTGGGAGAGCTGCCCAAGGAGCTGGGAGCTTCAGGGACTCCTCCAGCGGGCGACTCACTTGGCCACAAGATTTGAATAGCAAGGAGCGGAGTGCTGCGCTGCTGTTTTAGGGCAAGTAGGGTGAGCGTGTATGTACATATATTAAATTAAAGGCTGTCTCATAGCACCCCGTACCCCGCCAGCCACAGGGCTCTCCGCCAGCCCTCCCCACCACATTGCGCAGCTTTTATTGATCTCGGCGCCGGGTGAAAGTCTGCCCGGCCCTCGCAGCCAGCCGCGGCTCACGGCTTTGCGAACCCCCCGATCCCCCCCGGCCCTGAGCGACCCCGGGGCTCCCCCTCCCCGGCCCGCTGCCGGTCCCAGCCCCATCCCCGTCCCCGTCCCCGTCCCCGTCCCCGTCCCCGTCCCCGTCCCGTCTCACCGCACTCGGCCGCGTACTGCTCTGCCCACTCCGCCGCCGGGCCCTGGCGCTGCCGGTGCAGCTCCTGCTTGAGCAGGGACACGGCCGGGTAGCGCTCGCTCAGCGACAGCGCGGCCCGCACCAGCGCCGCCGCCACCGCCAGCGCCGCCCGCAGCCCCCGGGCGGCCCCGCCGCCGCCGCCGCCGGCAGGTGCCATGTTCGCAGGGGGGGACGCCGAGGGACGGGCAGGGAGGAGGGCGCCGCCGCGGAGCCTCCTGGGATACGGAGTCCGGCCCCCACGCTGGTCTCCCCGGGGAGAGGAGCGGCGAACTACAACTCCCGGCACGCCCCGCGAGGCGGGCCGGTCCCAGCACCGCCTCCGAAGGCGGAAGGGAGGCGCTGCGGGCGCCATGGCGGAGCCGGGCGCGTACCGCTGCGTGGAGTGCAGCGGCGGCGCGGAGGAGCTGTACCGGGACTACCAGCGCGGGGTGCTCCGCATCGCCCTCTGCGTGAGTACCGGGGTGCGGGGGGGGCTCAGCCGCCTCGTCCCGGCTGCACGGCCCTGCCTTCCCCTGGAGATCGCACGGGGAAGTAATAAACAAGCTCTTGGTGCTTTAACCGGGGCCTTCGGATCGTTCCGAGTTACTCCTGTCAAGGTTTGGTGACAGTTGGGTAGGTTCTCCTCCAGGGGGTAGTTCTGAGGTGGTTTGGGTTTTGGGGTGATTTTTTCTTTTTTTTTTTTTTTCTTTTTCTTCTTTTTTTTTTTTTCCCTTTTTTTTTCTTTTTTTTTTTTCTTCCTTTTTTCTTTTTTTTTCTTCTTTTTTGTTTTTCTTTTTTTTTTTTTTATGTTCTTCATTTTTTTTTCTTTTTTTTTTCCTTTTTTTTCTTTTTTGGTAACGTGGAAAAGCTGAGCGACCCAGCACCCTATATTTTAACATGGGGAGGAAGATCTGCCACGGAGGGATTTATTAATATACATCTTCACTAAGCCAATTATCCGCATTTTTCACAATATGCTATACTTCTCCTTATAAACTCTGGGAACCTGGCACGTTTACACATCACATAATACCCTCTAGTAAAGCTTAAATTAGTTGTGTGCTGTTCAGGCCTCGTTTGTGTTCATCTCACCTGCTTACGCAGCCCTTGGCACTCGGAGAACACTGCAAGAAGTTGGGTGAGTTGGCTAACTGTGAGGCTGTGGCCAGGTTTGTGCTGAAATTCCTGTACACCTGTAAAATCTGGGGTCATTCAAGCGTTTCTTAAATCAGAAATAGAGATTGGAAGCACACATTTTGTAGAGATCTGTGGCTGATTTGTATTTGGATAGATAGTAAAAGATCAAAATGTTAAAATGGGTTGTTACTGTAGAACATAAAATAGCTAAAAACATACACAAAAACCTCTACAGATTGATCAAAAACTGGAGAGAGCAACAGTTTTTCTGAGGTGGAAGACAAACTAGGTAATAGAAATTGGCTTCTGCTGGCTGTAGGCTTGCAGGGAAAGACAGATTTTTAGTCACTTCTTAGCATTAATATTATATATCAATCCTTCAGTTTACTTTGGAGCTTCAAACTCGTCTTTGGAATCAAGGACAAGTTGGATGCGAAGGGACAAGTGTAATGTTTATGCCTGCAGCCATATCCCATGAGACTTAGTACATCTTGTGAACCCGTGTTATCAATTACAGTTTTTATTTGGCTGTGAAAATCTCTAAGGGAAACCGGGATCCAGTAGATGGCACTCGCTCCTCTTAGCATTTAACCATTTGATGACAGAGAACCCTGTTCTCTTGGAGCTCTGGCATCCCATTAAGGTCAGTCAAAAGTCGCAGTTGCTGTGTTCATCACGAATGCAGAACTGTTTGAAAGAGCAAATAACAGTGTAAAAGAAAGAATAAACGAACCACACTGTCCTAATGAATTGGAATTGAGTCTACCTTTCTCCATACAGGTCCAGATGTGTAGCATTCTTCTCTTATTCCTGTCAATCATTTTCCTGCACCTATGTTGTGGGTTGTCATGGTTTGATTTGTTTTAGTCCTAGTGGCCCTTACTTGGTGTTATCACATAATCTCTAATCCTTTGTCTCCATTTCTGGCCACCCAGGATGGGCTGAGAGGAGGAGCAGGCCATGTGAGGAACAGGCGGTAAGAAGCACGTCGCCTCACAGTTTATCGAGTGGAGATCAGAATGTTAGAAAATTGTTAAGATCAAAAGGCTCCTTGAAGTGAGCTGATCTAAATTCAGCTTTATGTATGTATTGCAGGAAAGCACTGTTGTCATCTTCAGCTATCAAGAACTCATGGCAATTATAAAAATAACAGGGCAATTCTTGTTTCATTTCTGCCCTTTAATCTGGAAGAACGTTCTTGTCACCGCAGTAACATTCAGCATCGTGCTGTTGACAAGAACTATCCAAGCACGGAATGTCACTTGATACCCTTCACGAAATTCAAGAGCAGTGTTAGAGTGAGTTTGTCATTACCCTGAAAATTGTAATCAGTAGAATTTTCTGCACTTCAAAAAATGCAAAGATCCTGCTTACCAGAATGAAATATCATTTAGATCAGACATTTATATAGCTTGGAATGTAGACCCTAAATTACAGTGGGAACTGTCATGAAAATCTGAATGTATTTCAGAAATTTTGGAGGACTAAGGTGAGACCAGAAGGCGTATTCACTTGACCTGGGAACATCCTTTGTGAAATCAGAGCATGGAGTTAGACTGCTAGTCCTTTATGGCATAAAGAACCAAAAAATGAAGAATACCTACCTGGAAAAGACTGTATAATCATACTCAAAGTGAAAACAATGGACATTATCCAAATATTTTTTTTTGTTAAACAGCAGTGGGATACTTGTATCTCATTCCCATTTTCAAGTAGTCCTTGAAATAGTGACACGTAAAGGAAAATACAAACTATCTGTTTCATATTAAAATAATATAAAGTGTAATAGGCTCATCTACTTAGTTTTTATCTCCAGAAAATTAGGAGCATGTAGAACATTGTCACAGCTATCACTATTCTATATTGACCCTATGAACTTGCTCCAATCCTATTTTAAAGTGCTCCTTGATGAGCTAATAAATCAGCACCTAGAAGGTCTTTGCCATTGTCAGAATGGTCCTGTCATGCAGCACCATTTGGAACATCATCTTGAGGTTGAAGAAGTTGAGTTCTCCAAACATGATCTTCCATCTAGCCCTACATTTATTTTTAAGGTGTGTTTAACATGATCTGGGACTAATATTCAGGTGGAAGATTTGAATTTGTATATCCACACAAAATACCACAATTCTGTATTCCATTCTTAATGCTCGAGAGAAGAATGGATTTTTTTTTCCAGAGGCAAATACTAAAAGCTTCCACTATGGCTCATCTGTTTCCAGGCCACAATAATAGAGTGCAGTTTAGGAAATTTGATCTAATATGGCACTGCTTCAGCTTAGTTCCAGTAATAGTTTCTATTGCTCTTACAAAAAATAAGTTTCTTAGAGCTCCATGGTGTAATTCTGATGCAGACAAGCAGACCTCACAGGTGTTAATACGTACTCTGGAAATAAGTTTGCAAAGGCTACTGAAAAACTTAAGGAAACATTTTTCCTTTATCAAACATAAAATTCCACTTAGTGCCATGAAATTTGGGATGGAGGAGTCATGTCTTTTGTTAAAAGTCCTGTGGGGTGGCCAACTGCTACAAATTTTTCAAATTCTAACTTTTTTTTTTCTTAAATCTAATTTGTTTAATTGGTATTAGTTTCAGCAGAAGCCAACCCCAGACCTCTGAGACTGTGCATTCATTCTTGAGATTTGCATTTAGTGAATGAACCTTTTTCTCATCTTGCACGGATTTTGCTGTGGAAATGTCATTACAAAGAATAGGTGGGCTGTTGCTCCTTAAAAAGGACTTAGCGGTATTTATAAATGGATAGTATTTTTTTTGAGGAAATTCACCTCCTCAGCAAGAACCTGTTCAGTGTGTTTTTTTGATTCAGTGTGATAATTAGTGAGGCAGACGGGGTGGATGTGTGAGAATTGCCTCCAGTGAAGGTAAGGTTTGGTGGCTGCTGTGTCTGTCACTCATCAGTCCGGTGTGAGTCCTTCACTGTAAGCTTGCTGACATTTTCCAAATTTTTACCCGGAAGTGATGGTCAAAGTAAGTGTAGGTGTTCCGTTATAGAAATGATTTTTAACACTCAAATCCTTAACACTGAAATGATGTGTAAGTAACATAGCAGAATATTCAGTTAATAATATTCTGAACCAGCTGTTAACAGCAGTAACAAAAGTACTGTTCTGATAACGTAGCCATTATAGTATTAATGCTATAGGAAAAAAAAAAAAAAAAAAAAACAATTGGGCTAACCTCAGATAAATTCTGCAGTTGAAGTGGAAAGAATATAAAAGGGAATTAGTGAACTTGATTGATTCAAAAGCAGAAGGAAAAGCTCTTTTTTTTTTTTTTGTATTTGATTTTAAACCACTTTTTTGTTTAAAAAGAGTTTCAAAATTGTTAATAGCTTCAGACCCTAACAAAGGAAAATAAATTATCCATTGCAATGCATAGCGTTCAGCCAGGATCCCCCTTGTGTTTTGTAATAAGAAAGCCAAATTGCCTGAGCAGGGCACACTTCATTTAGCTTTTCTGCAATTAAAAAATAATTGAAAAGCTCTTTTATTGCAGCAAAGCAGAGAGACTATAAATGCTCTGAATGCAAAGCATTTATGTGGTAAGGTGAAGGATCTCCCGAGAGTAAAAAGATCATCCTGGAAAATAAAGTACCGTATTTACATAACTCAATCTGCAGAGCAATTCACTGCTGCAATGTGTTTCATTTAGGAAAAATATTATAAAAATATATTTAATTTTAATTTTGTGAAATGGAGTGCATTTCAAACTGAACTGTTTTATTTTTTGGCATATTAATACAGCTGCATCCCTCATAAAGAACCCACTCCTGAAAGCAGCACGGCTGATTACGTTTTATTGTTTAAGGGTGCTGCTGGGGTTAAGGGTAATATCTCAAAATAATGGCTGCATGTTATTTTGCCCTCTGAACCTATGTAACTGAACCTGTGTTCATGTTGAACCCATGGAAATGGTAAGATGTGCTCTACGGGTAGACCAGCAAAAAATTGTAGCTTCATTTTGCCAAACTCTAAACACTAGAAAAAGCAATACTAAAATGAAACTGTTGCACTGGTGTTCCTATTATCCACAGATTTGCAAATATATTCCTGCTGTGGTGTAGTATTCATGTTGTTTTTAATTTAGGATGGAGCCTGGTTATTCAATACATGTATTTATTTTCTGTAGTACGCTCTAGACTCTCTTCAAGAAGAATGCTTTTTCCTTCTCCAGCCCCATTCTCAAATGCTTTTACTTAAAAATCCAGTATATTTTAATGTTGGAGAGAGCACTCTAAAAATGTATGTTCATATACTTCAGGAACATAGCCCTTCGGTGACAGTAGGTACTTCCCCAAATATTTATATGCCATCGTTTATTTTGCATAAATCTGTGGACTGTGTTCACAGCTGAGTATCTCTGATGAATAAAGAATAGGTACACCTTTTGAACAGAATTTTATAAAAGGCTGGTAAAAATGCAGTAATGATTAGCATTTTAGTACTTTATTCTTATTTAATAAAACTTGCTGTTAAAATATATATTGCTTTTCTGATCTTTTTTCTGATTGTTTTGATCAGAAAGCATCTTGTAAGCTTAACTGAAGAACGTGGTTGTACTGGTGTTTGAAGAGGCTTACATCTTAAAGATGTCTTTTTTAAAATAAAATACTTTGATTTAAAAATGTGCCTAGTTATCATAGAGTAGAAATTTGTTTTTTGAAGTAACAGACAAACCTACTAAAATACTGTCAATAATTCATAAATTAATATTCATTTTAATTCATTGGAATACTGAAATACATTCAAAATAGCATTTTTTAGAGGATAGAAGTATTTATTGGACTTGAGTGTGTTAGTATCAAGCGTTCCTATAAACTGAAATGTAGCAATTTAGAAGAAAATCTGTAAGTGAAATTAACGGTGGCACATTTGACCTGTCTCTTCTGCAGCATAACCTGAAAATAGCTTGTAATCCAAGTCATCTATTTTTTCAAGAAAACATACCAGTTATGTCCTGTTTATGACGTGAATTGCATGTTTAAGGAAGAAATTAGAAACTGTTTTGAAAACATGCCGAAATCCAGATACTCCTTTCAGTAGGTTTAGATCTGGTTGTGATAAATTACTCATTTATTTGAGAAAGACCAAAGAAAGCCGAAAAAGCTCCATTTTGTTAAAGATATACTTCACCAGAGATGCTGAATGGGCTGTTGTCTACAGCTGTACAGCGGAAATTAGACATGAGCACCAGTATTTTAGCTCACTCTGAGCAGCCTGGCTGAAATCTTAGAAGGAGGCCTGCCACCAGTTCTGCATAGCTGAGCTGCTCCTGCTGATCTGCTGCAGAAGAGCTAGGGATTATCGATGTTCATAAAGTTACATCATTTTACCTAGCTAAAGCTGTCAAGATAAACATACATGCACTTGAACTGCATTAACCTTTGCTTGCATTGATTTTGCTGAAGTCAGGCTCTAGTCACGAGTTTCCTTGCTAGGTGTTTAAGGTTAGTGGCAGATGTTTTAGTATTACAGTGGGAAAAGGGGTAGGAAAAAAGAAAAAAAAGCAAAGCCAGGCACAGAGAAAATTTGATTTTGGAGGTTTTACTTACTCTGTAACGTCCTCATGATATAAGAAATGTCTTCATTTTGTCTGGTAAGTCTGTGTCAGCACACATACAAGTCTTCAGTGCGACGCTTCGAAGATCTCACAAGTCCCTGAATCTCCCAAAAACTCACTTTGGCTAGGTCAATGGCTGGATAAGCAAAAAGGATTTTTCCTTTATATGGTTAATATGCAAATAGAAATTGAGTACATTAAGAATAGGATTCTGGTCTAACTCACAAAGACAGGCAGACATTAATGTAGGTTCCTGTCTTCGTATGAAATGTCCTTGAAAGATGCTGGGTTTTGTGATATGTCAGATTTTCTTTTTGCCATTAAAATAACGCAAGGGAAATAGGATTCTTAAATGTTTGGTGGTGGTATGCTGAAATACTGAATTAAGCATCATCCTTACAGCTGCAGAAGATTTGTTTGGTTGTGGCAGCCAGAAGCTCTGGAGGAGAAGCCCCATACTCAAGGCTAATGCTCTACTTGTGGCAGTCACCCTGTATGTTTGTGGTAGAATTTCCAGATGGTTTGTTTTGCCTGGAGGGTTGGTCTGATATATTTTAATAATCTAAAATGCTTCTCAGCCATCAGTGAAAACTTCTCAGTAGATTTTAGCCGTAGGGGTTTTGATGGGTGTTTGGCCAGGACCCCTTCATTTGCAAAAACGGTTCTTTACTCCTCTCAGAAAGGTTTTGGGCCCTGGTGTAAAAACGTTCAGTTCTAGGAAGAGTGGAGAGCATTATGAATTTGTGGGCATGGAGGATATCCTTCATCCTTAACCTTTACAACACATGCTGTGTTGAAGAAAAATCTTTTGTTTGTGCTTGTCCAGTGCTTGTGTGAATAAACTTACAAAAAAATTGGAGTTTACCTGTGCTACATCAGCCCAGAGATTTGACATAAGTAAATAGCTGCCTAAATGAATGTGTTCATGATTTTCCTGTAGAAGGAAATGAAGCAAGGCATTGCCTTTAATTATAATTAAAATTTCTTCTGTGGTAGATTTTTCTCTTTATTAAATGCTGTAACTGTGGTCTTCTGGTAATTACATCCTTTCTTCCATCACTCTGACTTTAACGTTAGACCCTTCCAACGGTTGGATAATTAAGTTAATTTTTAAATTAACTTTAATATTTGAGTTCTGCACTGTTGTTATACATAGTATTTTCTTTTCTGATCCAAATAAGTTTGTTGTTGTTTTTCTTGAGCTGGACCAAGAAGCATTGATTAGTGGTAGCAATGTTCCTCAGACAGTCTATTTGATTTACGAAACATTTGTTCAGATGCTTTTCTTGATATGGAAATCGGTCTTCTGAGTCAATTTGCTAGTGAATTTTTACCTGCTCAAATTCTCCAATAATATCTTTGCCTTTATATTTATCAGAATTAGCTTTGGACACAGGGAATACTCTAAAATGGCAGAAACCTTTTGCTCTTTGCTGAGAGTTTGTCTGTAGGTTCACGTTGTCTAATGTTGATTTTTCTGACTGTGGCAGCATTTCAGAAAGCTGCTGTGCAGATTTCTGTGTTGGCAATGCATAGCTGTGCGCTGATTAAAATGGAAATAGGGACCGTTTCTGTGACTTTGGTACTCTGAGGATGGCAGCCGATATTTAGGCCTAGGGGAGTGGGATTAGCTCAGGAGAGGCTGGAGGATCGGTGGCAGGAGAAAGCCGGCCCACAGGTGCACTGCCTTCTGCAAGTGCCCTTGTTTGAGCTGTGGTGGTGGCTGTGACCATAGAATTATTAGGGTTGGAAAATCCCTTCAAGATCATCTGGTCCAACCATCTCCCTACCACCAATGTCACCCACTAAACCATGTCCCCAAGCACCACCTCCAACCCTTCCTTGAACACCCCCAGGGACAATGACGCCACCACCTCCCTGGGCAACCCGTCCCATCCCAGTGCCTGACTGCTCTTTCTGAGCAGAAATGTTTCCTCACTTCCAACCTGAACCTCCCCTGGCACAACCTGAGGCCATTCCCTCTAGTCCTGTCACTAGTTATCTGTGAGAAGAGGCCGGCCCCCAGCTCCTCACACCTTCCTTTCAGGCAGTTGCAGAGAGCAATGAGGTCTGCCCTGAGCCTCTTCTTCTCCAGACTAAACACCCCCAGTTCCCTCAGCCGCTCCTCACAGGACTTGTGCTCCAGGCCCTTCACCAGCTTCGTAGCCCTTCTCTGGACACGCTCCAGGGCCTTGATGGCCTTCTTATAGCGAGGGGCCCAGAGCTGAACAGAGCACTTGAGGTGTGGCCTCACCAGAGCAGAGCACAGGGGGACGATCACCTCCCTGGTCCTGCTGGCTACACCATTCCTGATACAAGCCAGGCATGCTGGATGTCTTTCTGGCTACCTGGGCTCACTGCCGGCTCATGTTCAGATGAGTATCTACCAGCACCCCTGGATCCTTGTCCTCTGCTCAGCTTTCGAGTCACTCTGTCCCAAGCCCGTAGCGCTGCATGGGGTTGTTGTGGCCAAAGCAGAGGACCCGGCCCTTAGCCATGTTGAACCTCATCCCTTTGGCCTCTGCCATTGATCCATACTTTCCAGGTCCCTATGCAGAGCCTCCAAATGTACAGTGTTGTGAAGTAGGAGTGGAGTTAGTCTGGAATTAGTCCCCAGGGCCATGACTCTCGGGGTCCTGGGCACTCACCAGCCACTGCCACCTCCCAGGGCCATGGGCACCCCCAGGAAACCTCAGTGGGACACGGGCACCATGCCAGGATGTGGTCTCTCCTCCTGGGGCATGGGCGCCTGGGCGGCACCTCGCAGCTCTTCTCTCCCGGCCCAGCTCCCTCGTTCCTCTGCAGGTGTATTCTCTACACCCCACACCCAGCAGCCCTCACTTGCCCCACTGCCTCCCATGTGGCTGCTGCCCCAAGCCCCTTGGTACCAAAAGGACGGACACAGGTTGTGTAGGGATGATCTTTATTGAGCTGGGAGAAGTGGTCTGCTACCAACAGAAATTTTCCTGAGTCTCCCAGCCAGCTCTGCTGCACACGCGTGCTCCTGCTGTCCTCTGTGGAGCAACAAAGCAGAGCCACGTCCTTTGGGATGCCAGCGGCACCTCAGGGAGGATGGAAAAGGAGACTTCTCTTCAGAGGTCCTCATGAGATGAATGGCGAGTCCCCGCTGGCTGTTGTTCTGGCTGGGCGTGGGCAGCCCAGCAGGGGACAGCTGGCATTGTCGGTGGTGCCCACGCAGGGAGGAGGTGTTCAGGGCGATGTTGGCATCCAGTTGTCAGGGGAGATGCCTTCAGCGCAGCGAGAGCCTTCGGAGGGCTGAGGTGTGTCCTGCCTCACCGGCTCGCTGTCAATCTGAAGAGAATTGACTGTCAGGTGGCTGAAAATGCTGTGCCACAATTATTAGCCAGGCACTTCCTTCCACCTGCCCCTTTTCCCAGTGCGATGCCTACCCTCTCACGGGCCTGAAGGTCCTAAGCCCAAGGGCTGCCCCAGCAGGTCATGGGCATTCCCTGGCCACTGCCATCTTACAGGGCCGTGGGTGGTGGCCGGGCCACGCGCCCCTTTCCCTGGGTCATGGGCTCCTCCTATGGGGCAACCCCCAGCCACGGGTCCCGAGCTCCTCTCCCCCCTTCTCCTGGAGCATCAGCCTCCCCAAACCCATGGCCAGCAGCACTCACTCGCCGCGCTGCCTTTCCTGTCACCGGTACACGGGACGCACGCTCTAGATGAATTTGCGGAGGGGACGCATGGGGGCTGTTCTTCTCCCGTGCTTGTTTTGCGCCTTCTTCCTCCGACGTGGCAGCCCAAGCTGTTGCAGGCGGAGCTGGTAGAGGCGCTTCAGGCACCTCACCATGATGGCAGCGTTGGCCTCCATCCGGCAGAGCAAGGCGCCATCATCCAGAGCGTCCTTTCCCCGGCGGTCTGTCCAAAAGGAAGCTGAGGCCCGCCGGCCCGTGCCCTGGAAGCAACAAGAGAAGCGGCACAGTGAAGGGCAGGGACGAGGGCTCACGAGGTGGCGAATTGTCCTGCTGGGCTCGGCTTCCTCTGGAGCTTTCAGCCTCGTAGGACTGCTCCGGGCAGCCGTGGGGGCTCGCCACAGCTGGCCCTTTCCTGCACGCGGCGTCTCCAGCACTCACCTGTCTGAGGCGTCTCTTTACTCTTCTCCAGAGGCTGTGGGCAAGCAGCCCCACGCCAAGGAAGCAGATGGTGTCCCAGCGAGTGCACAGCAGCCAGAGCCTCCCGCCCAGGGCAAGGTGTTCCCAGAAGTGGAGCAGGGGGTAGGGCAGGTCGGAGGGCTGGCGCTCGGTGCCGACGGGACGTAGCTTTGGGCCCTCTGAAGGGTCCACGGAGTTCAGCCTGAGCCGGATCCAGCTGGGGCAGCTGGAAAGGCCGAGGCTGCAGGGCCAGTTGGAGACCTGGTGCTTGGCGCCTAGGCTCCGGCTGACCCTGACCCTTTCCCAGCAGTGGTGGCCGCAGAGGCCAAGGCCACATGCCTGGAACACAGCCACGGCCAGAGCCGTGACCAGGAGGAGAGCCAGGATGAACTTCATGCTGCTCTCTCCTGATGAACACAAAGCAACGCAGGGATGGCTGTCACGCTGAGCAGAGCTCCAGCAGTGACCACCAGCGCTAGCAGCAGAGACCAACAGCACTAGCGGCAGTGACTACCAGCACTAGTAGCAGTGACCAACAGCACTAGAGGCAGTGACCAACAGCACCAGTGGCAATCACCAGCAGCACTAGCGGCAGTGACCAACAGCACTAGCAGCGGTGCCCAGCCGCAGCCTGCTTTTATACCCAGCCCTGTCTGAGGTCACAGGGCCTGTCACCTGGAGACGGGCAGGCAACAAAGGCCATGGTGAGGCTGGGGAGGATGCGGGCAGCTGGGCTTCGAAGCCTGCTGCTGCCACTGCAGTCTGCAGAGGGGGTCTGTCTGACCAGCAGGGCGGTGGGCCTGAGCCCCCTGTGTTTGGGACTGTGCCCTGGATTTCTCAGTGAGAGGGAGCCGTGGGCCGAGCCACATCCGAGCGGGGCAGCCGTGGCACGGTTCTCCTCAAAACCCTCTTGGGGGCAGAGTGGAAGCCCCTATCAAGAAGAAAGCCCCAAAATGGCTGTTGGTTGAATAAAATTGTAGAATCATTAAAGTTGGAAAATGTCTCCAAGATGATCTGCTCCAACCACCCCCTACTACCACTGTTGCCCACTAAATCATGTCCCTAAGCACCACATCCAACCTTTCCTTAAAACCCCCCAGAGGGTTTGTGATGCCACCACCTCCCTGGGCAACCCGTCCCATCCCAGTGCCTGACTGCTCTTTCTGAGCAGAAATGTTTCCTCACTTCCAACCTGAACCTCCCCTGGCACAACCTGAGGCCATTCCCTCTAGTCCTGTCACTAGTTATCTGTGAGAAGAGGCCGGCCCCCAGCTCCTCACACCTTCCTTTCAGGCAGTTGCAGAGAGCAATGAGGTCTGCCCTGAGCCTCTTCTTCTCCAGACTAAACACCCCCAGTTCCCTCAGCCGCTCCTCACAGGACTTGTGCTCCAGGCCCTTCACCAGCTCCGTACCCCTTCTCTGGACACGCTCCAGGGCCTTGATGGCCCTTCTTGTAGTGAGGGGCCCAAAGCTGAACAGAGCACTTGAGGTGCGGTCTCACCAGAGCAGAGCACAGGGGGACGATCACCTCCCTGGTCCTGCTGGCTACACCATTCCTGATACAAGCCAGGCATGCTGGATGTCTTTCTGGCTACCTGGGCTCACTGCCGGCACATGTTCAGATGAGTATCTACCAGCACCCCTGGATCCTTGTCCTCTGCTCAGCTTTCGAGTCACTCTGTCCCAAGCCTGTAGCGCTGCATGGGGTTGTTGTGGCCAAAGCAGAGGACCCGGCCCTTAGCCATGTTGAACCTCATCCCCTTGGCCTTTGCCATTGATCCAAACTTTCCAGGTCCCTATGCAGAGCCTCCAAATGTAAAGTGTTTTGAGCAGCACTCACTCGCTGCGCTGCCTTTCCTGTCACCGGTACACGGGATGCACACTCTAGATGAATTTGCGGAGGGGACGCACGGGGGCTGTTCTTTTTCTGTGCTTGTTTTGCGCCTTCTTCCTCCGACGTGGCAGCCCAAGCTGTTGCAGGCGGAGCTGGTAGAGGCTAAACACCCCCAGTTCCCTCAGCCGCTCCTCACAGGACTTGTGTCCCAGGCCCATCACCAGCTTTGTAGCCCTTTTCTGGACATGTTCCTGGGCCTCCATGTCCTTGTAGTGAGGAGCCGAAAGCTGATCACAGTACTTGAGGTGCTGCTGCTCCTCTGCTTGCTCCTACAAGTTATTTCCCCCTCAGGTCTCCTGGTTGAGGCTCTTGTAGGACTGTTCATAGCCATTCTGTTAACTGTTAAAAGAGCCTCTTGTCAGGAGGATCAAGCGTCTCTTTAAAAAGAAGGAAATGGTAACTAAGTACATCCTTCATAATTTAATGATCTGTGTTAATCTGAAGCCTACAAAAAGAAATGGTGTATCTTTCTGGCTTACAAAGGAAATCTTTGTATTAACCGTAGTGTCAAAGGGGGAAAGTACAATTTTTGTGGATGAATTAAAAACCTTTTGAAAATTAAGATTACACTAAGGAAAGACTAACAAGAATTGACTAGCTACTTTGTATTTCTGCAGTTGTGCTAAGCTCAGAGGAACATTTCATAAACTTTTTTCTTTTTTTTTTTTTTCCTAATTCTTGTTATTTTATGATTTTCAGAAATCCTGCCAGAAACCTGTGGACAAATACATTGAGTATGATCCTGTTATCATCTTGATTAATGCAATTTTGTGTAAAGCACAAGCATACAGACACATTCTTTTCAATACAAAGATAAATGTAAGTTGCCATGCCCCCACTTTCTGACTTTTTTATGTTAAAGACAGTATTTAGGTTTGTTAAATCGGTTGGAATAGCTGTAAAAATCAGGAACTGTTCCCTTTCACAGCTATGAGCAAGCTGAACCAGTTCGGTTCTCAAACAAATAAAGGGTCTAATATTACGAATGGAACATATGAAGTCTCAAACTCTAGCTGTTACTGAGAAAGTTACTTTCTCTACAATACCAGTAAAAACAGCTATCATCCTACATATTAAAAAAGAAAAAAAAAAAAAACAAAGTATTCATTCACAGAAGTTGCATTGTTTGTTAAATCTATGTAAAATCAAAGTTCACCCTCTCCCCCATTGGCTTATAGACCATGTTTAATGTTGAAATATGTGAAGTATGGACACTCATGACGTAATTTTTGCATCACTTCAGAGGATACTTTAAGTTTAGTTTGGTTATATTGCTCCTTTTATTGTTGATTCCTCACCCTTGTCTGAAGTAAAAAATATTTTTGGTCTAACTACACTACCAGTTTCTTCTAATGGAGATACAGATTGCCACAGGGAAAAATAAAAACAAGGGTGCTTAAACCAGTTCATTGAATGGAGTAGATGCCGTTACACTGAAGTTTTTGACAGTATAGCTCTACTAGCTACAGCACAATTTTTGTTTTTATATTTCTAACTGAAAGAGTTTTAACAATTTAAAAAATATAAAAATAAAAAGCAGGCTTTAAAAACTACTTATGTATTTTCTTCTGTGCAGAACTGTTAACACAGTTTTCTACACCCTCTAATTTGCCTATCAGATTAATTGATGTTAAAAAGATGATGTGCTAAACTAGTGGCTCAACAGAAGTAATTTGCTTATATTACTAAGCAAATAGAAAATAACTACAGAGCTTGTTTGTTTAGAGATATAGAAATGTATATCAAATACTAATTTAACACTGATTTAATTTATGCTGATTTAACAGTAATGATTTTATTGTTCTTTCATTTACCAGATTCATGGTAAGCTCTGCGTATTTTGTTTGCTCTGTGAAGCTTATCTCAGGTGGCTCCAACTGCAGGATTCAAGCCAAAATACAGATCCTGATGACTTAATCAGATATGCCAAGGAATGGGATTTTTATAGGATGTTTGGTATTGCTTCTTTAGGTAAGATCAATAATTATTTCATTTAACTATCAAGTGTACATTCTAAGCATTCAATAATTTTATGAGTCTTTCAGCAAGCCTGTATTGAAAAAAAAAAACACAACATATTAGAATAGATGTCATGTCCGACCCAGCATGGTTAAATGATTATGCACATGTTCTCTAATTTACTAGCAGGAGGGTTAGAACTAGTTGATCTTTTAGGTCCCTTCCAACCCAAGCTATTCTATGATTATGATTCTATGAAATTCATATCTCAACATTGATTACAATTTAGACCAATATTATCAGCATTATTGTCCTGGTTTCAGTTAGAACAGAATTAATTTTCTTCCTAGTAGCTGGTGGAATGCTGTGTTTTGGCTTAGGATGAGGAGAGTGCTGATAACACCCCGATGTTTTAATTGTTGCAGAGCAGTGCTTATACCAAGCCAAGGACATCCCAGCCTTTTGCTCTGTCCTGCCAACAGGCAGGCTGGGGGTGCAGTAAGAGCTGGGAGGGGACAGACCCAGGACAGGTGACCCAAACTAGCCAAAGGGGTATTCCATACCATCTGACGTCAGGCTAAACAATATATAGGGGTGGCTAGCCGGGGGGAGGGGGCCGGACTGCTCGAGGTTAGGCTGGGCATCGGTCAGCAGGTGGTGAGCAATTGCATTGTGCATCACTTGTTTGTACATATTATTATTACTTTCCTATTATCACCATTGTATCATTATTATTATTATTGTTATTATTATTTTGTTATTATTATTTTCCTGTCTTATTAAACTGTATTTATCTCAACTCATGGGCTTCACTTTCCATTTCTCTCCCCCGTCCCAGAGAGGGAGGGGGGAGGGTGAGCGAACGGCTGCGTGGTGTTTAGCTGCCAGCCGGGTTAAACCACGACAGTCTTTTTGGCGCCCAACGTGGGGCTTCTTCAGCACGACCCACCTCCTCCTCTGATGATATCCCAAAGTATTTGCCTTCTGGCCAGTCCATAATCACTTCCAATATTCCTGGGCGACTGGGGTTTCCTATTCGAGCCCGCTGAGTAATCAGTGCAACCCACTTGCTCCATGTAGCATCAGTTGCATGATGCGTAGAAGAGACCCTTCCCTTGAACATCCAGCCTAGTACCGGTAATCGGGGTGCTAGGAGGAGCTGCGCTTCAGTACCGACCACCTCCGAAGCAGATCGAACTCCTTCATATGCTGCCAGTATCTCCTTTTCAGTTGGAGTATAGCGGGCCTCAGACCCTCTGTATCCCCGGCTCCAAAACCCCAGGGGCCGACCTCGAGTTTCCCCAGGTTCTTTCTGCCAGAGGCTCCAGGTGGGGCCATTCTCCCCGGCTGCAGTGTAGAGCACATTCTTTACATCTGGTCCTGTTCGAACTGGCCCAAGGGCTACTGCATGGACTATTTCCTGCTTGATTTGTTCAAAGGCTTGTCGTTGTTCAGGGCCCCATTCAAACTCATTCTTCTTACGGGTTACTTGGTAGAGCGGGTTTACAATCAGACTGTAATTTGGGATGTGCATTCTCCAAAACCCCACAACACCTAGGAAAGTCTGTGTTTCTTTTTTGTTAGTTGGTGGAGACATAGCTGTTATTTTGTTGATCACATCCATTGGGATTTGACGACGTCCGTCTTGCCATTTTATTCCTAAAAACTGGATCTCTCGTGCAGGTCCTTTGACTTTATTTTGTTTTATGGCAAAACCGGCTTTCAGAAGGATTTGGACTATTTTCTTCCCTTTCTCGAAAACTTCCTCTGCTGTGTCACCCCACACAATAATGTCATCGATGTACTGCAGGTGTTCAGGAGCTTCCCCCTGCTCCAGTGCAGACTGGATCAGCCCATGGCAAATGGTAGGGCTGTGTTTCCACCCCTGGGGCAGCCGATTCCAAGTATATTGGACTCCCCTCCAAGTGAAGGCAAATTGTGGCCTGCACTCTGCTGCTAGAGGGATGGAGAAAAATGCATTAGCGATATCAATTGTGGCGTACCACTTGGCTGCCTTCGATTCAAGTTCGTACTGAAGTTCCAGCATGTCCGGCACTGCAGCACTCAGTGGTGGCGTCACTTCGTTCAGGCCACGATAGTCCACCGTTAGCCTCCACTCGCCATTAGACTTTCGCACTGGCCATATGGGACTATTGAAAGGTGAATGAGTCTTGCTGATCACTCCTTGGCTCTCCAATTGACGAATTAGCTTATGGATGGGAATCAGGGAGTCTCGGTTAGTGCGATATTGCCGCCGGTGCACAGTTGTGGTAGCGATTGGCACTCGCTGTTCTTCGACCCTCAACAACCCCACAACAGAGGGGTCCCATAATCACTTCGAGCAGTCCGGCCCCCTCCCTTTTTTGTTAGCTGGTGCATATCAAATCACTGAAAAGTAGCAATATTCAAAATTGTGGTCTGAACCGTTCTCATAGTTTGAAAACTAGTATAGAGCTCAGCCAGTTGTTGTGAGAGTTGTTTTGACATCTGCATGAGTTCCAGTGTTACACAGAGAGAAGGTGTCAAGAAAAGTCTAATAGCTCAATGATATTTTCACTTCAGTGTTTCTCCTGGTGCTGCATGGAAAGGGTTCATTGCTGGTGACCTTTTCAAAAATAAAAAGTATTGATGATCTTATTTTACAGATGAACAGACAGCTTGGGGAAAAAAAAAAAAAAAAAAAAAAAAAAAAAAGCTCCTTTTGTTGAAAAGTAGAGTTTTAATGTATTAAACTGCCTGTGCTGTATGGTGTCAAAAATTACAAGTATGACCATGCTACATACAGAAATCTGTGATAGTTATTTTGAATGTAATGATACAGAATTAGCTTAGGTAAGTAATAGTCACATATGACTATTAAAATGAATGCAGGAGCTGGAGGACATGTTCATGTTTACATATGTCTTTTAAATAGCAGTGTCTCAGTTTCATTTGACACAAAGCATTTCATTAAAATGTTTCAAAAAAAGACTTGATTTTGGTGCTTCATTCTCTCTTTCCATCTCCTCTTATATCCTCTTAGAACAAACTTCATTTCTGGTTGGCATCTTTATTGCCTTGTGGTGGATGAAACCTGAGATGCTAAAAACCAAGTCTGACTTCATTTTACTTCTCAAAGCACTGCTGTTGTCTGGCTATGGAAAACTTTTGCTAATTCCAGCTGTTATTTGGGAACATGACTATACGCCTTTGTGCCTTGTGTTTATAAAAGTATTTGTCTTGACATCAAACTCTCAGGCAATTAGAGGTACGTTTTTGCTTTGTTACTACATGATTTGTGTAGAACTTGTGTGAGAATGCAGCTGTTAGTCACTTTTGTCACTTTTAAAGTTTTTTTAAGTCACTTTTGTTGTTGTTGTATCAGTATCAGACATCACTGACATAGCTTCAGCCTAAAACAGTAATATTTAAACTTTCATATCAAGTGAATTTTAAAAAAAAACTTAGATAAGAGGTTCTTTTTCTTTTTTTTTTTTTTTATCCACCATCTCTTTGTATATGTTACATTGTATACATCAGTTACGGTTTGAGACACCTTAGCGTGGATCATTGAAACATTAAATAGAATTCTTTGTATGTCTGGAAGATGAAAATTTCATGTTAATTTTATGCATGGCTTTGGAATTCAGATTTTAACACACTGGTGTGATTTCTTACACGTACAAATTAATATGAATTCTCACATGGTTTCTGTGGACTTCTTAGCTGGAAATCAATACATTTGTTTTGTTTTCTTTTGCAGTTACATTGAACTTGAACCGAATGCTCTCTTGGTTGGCCATCGTCTTTGGATTAATTCTGGAAAATGGTGTGGTTTGCTTGGTCCAGAAAATTGGATGGGATGTTTGAAATGTCAGCGCAGACCTAAGGAAATACAACGTGGTGATCATTTTCTGAGAATGATCTCTGCCAGCAGGCTCCGAAGACACTATTTTTATAGTGATAAAGAAGATGATGGATAACAAAAATTTTCATTAGTGGTGTGAGTGGATGGTTTTAGGATGAGTTCGAAAGAGAAACTTCAGAAGGTGTCCTGTTTAATTTGATGAGCCATAAAACTTCAGCCTTAGTTTTTTGCATTAAAAATATGAATATGTCGCTATCCTAATAGCCTTACAATTCTGGCTGTATGGCTGTAATAAAAAAAAAAAGGTACACTGAAAAAAATCAGCACTGCTAACCATCACTGCATTTTGTCAGAAAGATGGGGATGAATCCTTCCCTTAAACGGAAGGAAAAAAGTTAGTGGAAAAATATAAAAGGCAAAATTGACATTTCCACTAAACCAGATTTTCAGAGAGAAGTGAACACATACAAACAGATTTTTAGAGAAAAGGCAGCTATTACAGATTGAAACTGCAGTGGATAAATTAAGTTGCATTCTCCTGAGTGCTTATATAACAATCCAAAATAATAAAATATTTAGTTCTAGAATAATCTCTAGGACGTATAGTTTTAAATGGCTTTGAATTTTATGTGATCTCATCAAAAGTGAAGTATGAGGCTGCTCAGCAATGTTCTTTTATGGAGTATTATTTGTTGGAAAAGAAACAAGATTTGGACTGTATTAATAAAGAAACGTTTATAGAAGTTCTGCATCCTTTTTCCCCAACAGGCAAGGAGAATGCTAGATGACCCACAAGAGAACTGGCAGAATTGGTTTTCTCGAGGCAGCATTTAGGACACTAACCTTACTCTTCTGCAGATCAGTTTCCATCATGTTTCATCCAGTGTTTAATTTTCCTGCTTCAGTTCTAGAAGGCTGTACTGACTCAGATACTACTTCCCTACTTCATTTTTCCCACATGCAGTCTCCTATCTCTGTTTTGGAAAATGCATTAACAAAATTAACATTTTGCAACATCTTCAAGTTAATTATGAACAGGTTTAGAGTAAATCTAGATTATGAGCACAGAAGACATCAGACTTCTTAGAACCCTTGCAACAACACAAGCCATGTTAAGTTACTCTGTTAGAAAAGCAAATGATTGCTAATTCTTTTTTAATAGGTCAGAGGTTGACACCACTCACATATGACTTGTTAGATTTGTTATCTTTCTGAGCATGTGACAGTGAGGCCAGAGAAAGCACACAAACAAACAAACAACAACAACAACAAAAAACACAGCCTCTTTTAAGAACACAAGACAAGTCAACACTTCAAGTACTCCAGCAAGCACATAGTTCTGAAGGAGTATGAGGGCTCCACCTTGCTACTGGTGTCAATTAATGACCAGACAACTGATTGTGGGTGTGCAGTTGTTCATTGGTTGAGCAGCAGCATTGTCAACATGGTATCTAGAACATGCTTTGCTTTACATAATTACTTTTGGGGCGATACTCCTCCTCCAAAAGTTTTTTTTTTAAGAAGAGTATGTTGCATAAGGTGCATAGATTAGTGTTTGTTGTCCTCCTACAATACCAACACACATCATTGCAACAGATGCTGCAGGTTGAGATGATGCAAAGGGAAAGAGCAGTAGATCTTTTAGAAAACCTTGAGGGGTGCTGGTTTGGCCTGCTTTCATTTTCTTCTTTCTCCTTCTGCCAATAGTGTAAGAGGGAATGCAGTTCTGCTGCAGCAGAGAGGGTGACAGACGAATAGGCACTAGGAAGATGCTGGTGTGTGTGCTGAGCTAATTCCCACTGTTACTGTAGCTGTCATCTGGCATTTAGTCAGCTCTCTGTTCATCTTAGAAGTACCTCAGCATTGCAACTGATAAAGTTTCTTACCGTTCTGTATGTCCCTCTTCAGGAATTGCTTTCTCCTCCCCACCCACCCACAATTTATTTTTTTCTAATGATGTAAAAGCAATGTTTTTGTTTGTGTTCCTGTTATGTTTTTTATTATTATTAATCTTATGCATCATGGGTATACACAGAAGATTTTTTTGTTTCTAAGGAATGTCTCATCTGCTCTGGCACTGATTTCAGTCAAAAGGCTGAGTGGAGCACATTTAATTGCAGGTAATAGAAAGGAAAGATTTTGTGTGACATGTAACATACATATTACCTATTCAACAGCAAAAATGTAAATACAATGTATGTAAATTTTGGGGAAAAACAGTTTTCTTGAAGTTTACTTAGAATTAAAAAAAAATAATAATCTTTGGGACAGTTTGAGTTTTATTTAGAAGACCTAGAATGGACATGAATACATTCCAAAGGAAGTGCGTAATGTTGTATCACATATAGTGATAACATCTCAGCGTTGTGCTCTGTAATGTTATCAGGAGCCACCACTATTCTTAGGCAACTAGGAGGAAGGAGAAGAAAATTAAAACTACGCAGCTGTGGAACAAATGTAGGTGTTGTACACATTTTCATTCTTCAAGAGGCATCATCATGATCTGGGCGTTCAGCATTACGTGGTTTTATGACTCCTAATTTACCAGAACTGGAATGACAAATGCACTAATACTCTGTCAGTCCAGGGGGGACTTGAGAACTTCCTCTGCATATGTGTGTGGGGTGCACATTGATGCCTTTGGGAAAGGATTCTGTATGGTGCTTCAGGGAGAACCTAGATTATTTCAAAGGCTTGTCTGTTTAAAATAGTCATGTCTCTCATATTTATTCTTTTTTTTTTATATCCTCTTTCAAAAAATTTTTGTAATAAAATAGTCTTCTTTGTTAGAAGATATATTAAAAATAGCCTGCCCTTTCTACATATCCTCATATTGTTTCATTGACTTATGTACAAAGGATTATTTGGGCTAAAAAAAAAAAAAGTCAGCAAATGAAGCCCTGTAAATAGTAGTGAGTTTTGCTTAGAATCTAATGGGATTCTGGAGCCTATAGAGGAAGGAGATAAGTGGAGGAAAGGTCAGAATTCTGTTGGATTAAATGCACAGAACAATCCGTGATGTTACTCAGACTTGGATTGAGCAAAGGTTTAGTGACTATGCAATGTGAACTTTACTGGGTCCATAGGTCAAATAACAAGTATTTAGAAATTATTCGGTACAACAGTGAAGAAATGGCATATAACCTAAGAAGGAAGACTTAAAAGATGGTAGCAGTTGGGCAGACTTCCACCAAATTAAGAGTTGAGAAGATTATAAAAACTAAGGGGATAGGGGAATAGTCCCAATAAAAGTTAACGTGTAGGAAAAAAATTAAGCCATTACGAATGTGTTATAAAACAGTATGAGTGTATGACTTAAGTAATGCATGAACATCATACTCAAATTTTCTAAGGGTGAACAGGAAGGAAAAATGTTGTTTGTAGATATTTTTGTAATAGTCTAACTGATAACATGAAGTGGCCAATGATGTTTTCAAAACAGTGAAGTCTATGGTTTTCCTTCAGAAAAGTTGCTGGTAACCTTATTATCTCGGTGGTTTGCACCCCATCCTTGAAAACACACTCCTACAAACAGAATTACCAATTATACAGAGATAAACAGAATTACATGCTGTGAACAGGAAGGGGTATGCCTCAGCAGGGATTCTCCCTTGATTCTGCAATAGTGCACGTTGTTCTAGGTTTTGCTGGTGAGGAAAAGGCTACTACTACCCTCGTGACCTCATTCAAGTATAGACAAGTAAGTCTTTTCTTACACAACAAGTCCTGTTTCTGGCATACAAGCTGCCATTTGTTAAGCCAGTCTTCACAAAGTTGAAAGTATAATATCACATCTGCACTGGAAAACTATTAGCAGCTGATTTCTCTTAAAACAAGAAAGCTTTTGTTTTTCAGGAACTTGTGCGCTTTTGCAGTCCGTCAGCTCTCACCCAAGTGGAGAATGTTAAGCACCACAGTGCCATCTGGAGTTGAAGAGTGAAGCACTATTGTTTCTAAAAACTGGAAGGAGCATCAACACACTTTTCATCTTATTTTTTTGAAAATCACTAATTCAAGCTTCTGAAAGTATTACTCATTTTCAGTTTGGAGACGTGTTAAAATGAGCTTAGTGATCAAAATCAGCCCACAAAATAATTGTTTCATAACTTGTATAAAAGTCCATTCTCTATTCCACCAGGAAAGCTATGAAATGCAAATTATTTTAGTGTGGCATCATCCTGTTTAAGACAAACAGTCATGCAAACTAAGATTATTTTGAGTAGTCTCACTGATTTTAGAGAAAATCCATGTGGTAAAAGGCATAGTGAATGCATGCCTTCACTGCTAAAAATCAATAGGAATTTTGACACTGGATTAATTTGAAACCCAAGTTGCTGCAGTTAGACTTTGCAGGAAGGAGTATATGACAAGATTCCTGAATTCTCTTCTGGCTCTTTTAAAATGCTGACCTTCTTAGCCTTTCCAATAATGCTTACTATATTACTTACTAGAAAGAAGATCTGAATTTGAGGAGCTTTGTAAAATCTTTTTCCTAAATATGATCTGTGGTCCTAAATTTGCAAAGCTCTTTTGAGCACTGTATAAATAAATGGCAGGCCTGGAAAGTGCCTAGGAAATACTGCCAATTATGTTTTATTTGCTCCTCAATAGGATTAGAGATACTTTTTTTTTTTTCCTTGGAAAAACTGTGGTTTAAATTCCTTCACATAATATGAGTGTGAACTTGTATAGTTTGTATATATGCTGGCTGCTGGAGAAATAAATCCAGATGCCTCCCATAATTTTTTTATAATCTGCAACTGTAATTCTGAATACATTTTTAGGCAAAAGAATTGTCCATAATATGCACAGAAGTGCATGGCACAGCTATCTGAGCACAACAGTAGGGGTCTGTATCCTCATTCTGGATATGAGACAGTGCTGCTGTGACCTTGAGCAAGTCATGTACGTATCTCCATGAAATGACTGTACCTCCACCACCACAGGATTTGGGAGAGGATTAATTTGTTGATGTCTGCTTAAAAAGATGAAAAGCATTAAGTCCTCTCAGCTGCAGTCAACACCATGTATGTCAGACATGGAAACAGAGATGCCAGGGGGCAGAGAATGTGAATATCAAAGTTGATGTGTTTAAAGAATTCTTCTTTGTTATGTCAAGGGAAGTTTTAATTCTGACCTTTGCTGGCCTACAGTTCTATAACATAAATATCTGTAGACTTTTAGGGGTATATACAGCAAATCATGAATCCCTTATCGTGAATTTTAAGTTATTACAGCTGCTACGTGTGCCAAAATAAAACTGAAATTAGTTAAGAAAATTGGAGGGGTGGGAGCTGGCACCTTAACTGATCTTACTTTCAGCTATCTGAAAGGAGAATTTAGGTATCCTGTTTTATTTGACAGTATGAGACTTTGAGGTAGAAAGCACAGGTATGTCTTTCATAAAAATGTTTTTTTGAAAAACATATTCGTAATTACTAATATCTTTTCAGTAAATGACTCCATTAACATTGCACAAATTTATACAAGAAAGCAAAATGTCAACACAGAAGCACTTGTACTCACCTTGCATTTTCTTCTTAGGACTGCTAATTCCCTGCTTGTAAGCAGCCATGGTTATTACCTTTACAGTGATTTCCTGCCCCACATGCCTGTAGCCCATCTAATGCTGTCATTCCTGCATCACTCCCAAACTTTGATCCCTTCTTTGGTCTCTCACTTCACTTTCAGTGCAAGGGTTTGGTTCTTACCTTCAAAGCCACAGGTGTATCATGTCTTGGCTACAGCAGAGATAGCATCTCTTTCTCTCTGTACAAGTACAGCATTCTTTTGATCAACAGAAATCAAAAGCCAACAATAATGTAATAATAACTAGGAAGAAGAGAGCACACACTGCATAATGAAGTGCCACATACCAGAATCAGGAAAAATGGTTTGGACTTTGCAGGATTGAGAGCAAAAGTAAATATATCAATTTGAGTACACTCCTTATCATCTTTTTCAGCATCAAAGATCTCTGTTTCTCTGAGGACAATTCTTCTTTGCAGTGTGGAAGAGACAGGCGAGTTGCACAGCTAGGAAACCATAACCCATCTCTTACTCATTCTGTCCTGGGAGAGAGCAATATGACAGTAAGACAGTGCTGATCATTGAAGTATTTGTTCAGAAAGGGCAGACAGATAAGTCAAAATCTTTGCTAGGGAAAAACAAATGATTTTTGCTAGGAATGAATGCAATGGTTCCTTACATATACATTTCCTTACATAAGCACATGAAGAGACTAGTTTTAATGAAAACTCAATTCTGTTCAAATTTTGTTTTATACTGCTTCCATTTTAAGGTTTTTTTTTTTTTTTTTTTTTTTTTTTTTTTTTTTTTTTTCCAAAAAAAACTTTCCTACTCAATTGAACTGTGGAATTTATCTAAATCATATGTGCGCACGTATACACAAAGAGAGAAAGGGAAGGTCCATCGATCATCTTCTTACAGCCTGTGCATTTTCTGCCTTAGTATTAAATTGTGTAACTTCTATCTATGCCACCTTGCAGATATGATCTCAGCTGCACCATGTGAAGGTTCTTCATGGAAAGAAAATGCCACCTGGGAGGAAGGCACCTTATCCTCACAACAGTTTGACTATGCAACAATAACAGATTGTATCATTAAGAAAAAAGTCCCTGATAAAGCAGCATGAAAAATGTATATAGATCAGTTCTGCCTTCTCACTGTTACTCATCTGTTTTCATTTTAAAAAAATGCCGTCATGGTGATGCTAATCTAATTCAGCTGCAGGAGCTCTTTGATAGGAAGTTCAGAGAGGTTTTTTAATCCTCTACATTATGTCCTGATAGAGGACAGCAAAACAGGAAGTTCTCATGCACAGATCCTTCCTCTTTCTAAAGGCTGCGTGGAAGATAGCCATCTGCAATTTCATGCCATTATACAGAAAAGTGCTGGCTCCTCTAAACTCCTCGCAACAGCTGTTCCTGAGCACTTGGCTCTTTGTCCTGAGCTGGCAGCTGGCTCTGCCACTGTCAGGGAGGGAAGAGATCTGTTTTCACAGAATCAGATAGGGCTAAAAGTGAACTCAGAGATCATCTGGTCCTTCATCCAGCCATGAGGCTGGACTGGCACTCTGGACAGATGTTTTGGCTGGCAGCCGGAGATCCTGCCTCAGAGGAGCCAAAGTTCAGCTGTCTTTCCTAAATTAAGAGACCTGCTGGATTTTGCTATGTGCAGCAACAGTTTGATGTCCTGTTGTTCTTCAGCTTTTAAACCTGGACTTACTTATTGTGAAGATGGTGGCTTGATCTCTTAGCTATGCAGCATCCTCTATTTTTATTCTCCTGGTTGCATGCTTCAAAAACTCTGCTGCCCCCTGCAACAGCCTTGCTGAGCCAGGTACATTAAAATCCATCAGATTCCTTAGCTGTAGAACTGCAAAGTGTAAAGGACTTTAAATAAGGCAGTCTGTACCTCTTCAAATCTACTACAGACTTCTCATCGGGACTAACACATTGGCTTACACACAGTTAAGTTTAAACAAAAATATGATCGCTGCCTGCAAACTCAAGTATTTAATTCAGAAGGCAATGAAAGAATGGGTGAATTGAGATCTCTGTTATTGAATAATAAATGCATCTGTACAAACACCCATTTAATTTGTAAAATAAGTTGTCATCTGAATTTCTACAGTCAGCACAGTTTTAAACAGACTCTTACAAAGTAGCGTATGCAGTAATAGCGAGATATGCTTGGCTTCTCTAATGCTGATTGACATATTTTGTCTCTCCACACCTGCATTTAAAGGCATAGAAAAGAGTTTTATTCTCTGTGAGAAGTTATATTGAAACACTAGAACAATTCTCCATTTGCAACAGAAACAGAAAGGACTTTCTGAATGACTGGCTAGTGATAAGTGGCACAGGGAAAAAAAGTCCCATTGTATAATCATATAAAGCACTAAAGACAAGACAAATCTATTTACATATGAAAACTCAGACCTCAAGCAAATCCTACAGAAAAGAACATGAGGCAAGATAAAAGAAATGCATAAAACAGATAGGAGAATTCCTTTCCCCCCTAGAGATTACCACAAATTTCTACCTCACTCATTTATCATTAAATTTTAATCCTTTATGCAAGCGCAACGACTGTCCCCAAAATACACTAGAGCTTTGTTCATAAATGTCTTTCCTCCGCTAAAAATGCCCAGAAAGAAAGGTATAAATGATATACTGAATAGGTGCTACATATTCTGTTTCTCTCTGCAGGAATAATATATGGTGTGATTGAATGTATTTATGGAAATCCTTCGCCAACTTGAGCAGTGTGGCTAAGTCAGTCAGAAAAAGCAAGGGTAATTGGAAGATATCAGCAAAGAATCTGCATGATTTGTACAATAATAAAGAGAAGAACAAAGGAATATCAAGACCCTTAGAATATGGATGTGCCGTGTTCAAAACACAGAAAGGTAACAAGTGATAACAGGATTTGGGTATGTTTGTACTATGAGAAATGAATTTTCATCCTAACAATGTACTATTTCTCTCTCAGCTCGTTCTGATAAAATGTCCTTCCCCTATACCAAACAAGTGTTTAAATCTTTAGGTAGTTTACTTTTTGTGCAATGCAACACAGAAAAAAATCATTTTATTCCATGATACGTGTATGAGCAGCCTATGATGGTATTTAGTAGTAATACAAGTGACACATGTGGTCCTGTTTAAGCTTGTACTTCTATAGAGAACGTTGCCTCATTTCTTAGTAATTCACGCCTGTATGCAATGCTTGAACTTTCCAATATCTTAAGCAACCAGAATGAAATTGTAGGCTCTGGGGGCTTTCAGTACAAATAATTGGTGCTACAGTTCCTTCTTAAATTCCGGATTGAGTTAACTGAAGACACCGTAAAGGGTTGAGGTTAGAGGAAAAAATAAATAACAAAATTTACTGTCTGCGTGGTACAGGTGCTTCTGTAAGTGAGGTAATGACCTTACTATGTTGCCCTTTTGTAAATGATTTAAGAGGTTGTGCTGTTTGACGAGTCAGAACAGTTTAAGCAATAGCTACCAGGACGCAGACAGGCACCTTTATTGTTTGTGACAGTGCTTGGTATCCTGAGCCAAAATGAGCTCTCAAACTATTACTCATGTGTCTAGCCAGATAATCACAGGGAAGTTTCTGACCCATGGAAGAAATGCTTGTGATTTCTGAAGGAGAGAGTGTTTGGCGCTGCGAGAACAACTGAAATACTTCTGCTAGCACCAATTTAAGGCAGCGGTTTGGCACCCAGCCAAACTCTACACCCTTACACTTCCAAACAGCAACCTACGGAGTCTGCTCTGGTTGCATCTATAAAATTGTAATAATCCACAACTTGCAGGTGATTTCTCCTCTCACTTTAAATTGAGGAAATCTCAAAAAATTATGTTATCTTAAAGACATTATCTTAATACTGCTGCAGCATCAATGCATTTAAAACCATGGCAAAAGTTCAGTGAAGAGTTGAAGCAGTCACACACCCGTGTATTTCAAAAGGTTTTGTCTCTTTAAATTACATACCAGCCTTATCTGAAAAATGTAAATTCTATTGCTAACAGCACATTCCTCTGAAATCAGATGTGGGCTCGATTACTCAATGTTGGTTGTTTCCACATTCATCTAATGAATTTTCCTGAATAGGAAGGATGAAAGGAAGCCAAAAAAGTCAGAGCAACAGACGTGCAGTGAATATTCATCCCCTCCAAAATAACCCTGTCATTTAAACACAAACAGCCAAATTTACTGCTGGTGATCTGAAGTGAGAACTCCTTTCTTATGAAACCATCACTTTCTTATGAAGTTTAATTGCCCTGCAAGTTGCAGGCGCCAGTCCAGCACAAATCGAGACTCACCTACAGTTCTAATCTATTACATCTGCCCTTAAGCAAACATACATTGTGGGCCATGTCTGCTCTTCCAGACAATCTGATCTGGGGATAACTTATCACTGCATGCAAACCATGTGTACAGATTTCACAGATTCTTTCAACCTCGGAATACCAAAGAAGCCAGCCCTTTGCAACAGACCCTACGCGTTTGCAGAGCTGATTACAGGGTTAGAGTAGCTAGGAAGCCAGTTGGAACAGCTTGTTAGGAAGCTTTACCACTTAGCATAGCACATGGAGCATTAAAACTCACCAAAAAATGTTCAAATTAATGTAAAGATGGCTTTGTAAATAAGACAGAGCTGTAGTTCATACGTATGCATATATATATAAAATAAAATAGTTATTTCTTGAGGTCACGCAGTGTTGTCTAGAGTTAAATTTACAAGATTCAAATAAACCAACAAATATAATGGACAGAAAATATACACATGAGGAGTTGTTTTCTCAGAAAGTGTACGTACTATATGAAAAGGAATATGAACCTGAAACTGCTGTGGTGATGTGTTCTCTGCAGGCAGACGTCAAGAAAACAGGAGTAAATTTTTTCGGAATGGCTCAAAGACACAAAGCTGCACATTGGACAAGAAAACATACCTGTTGGTAGGAATCCCTTTGGCAGGTACACACCTATGAATCCACCCATTTCATACTTGTCACCAGCAGTCAGCTGAATGACAGATCGGGGAAATTAGTTCCCCTTGCCCTCAGAGCAATCTAACTCCTTAAAGACAATTAATGGTTTTAGTTAGACAGCAAGGCAAGTAAAATGCATTCTTTCCAGTTACGCAAATCTATGCATCTGCAACAAATGACTTTGACGTTAGAAATTCATGACAAGCAAGTAGTGCATACCCAGATTTTAAAGTCTTTTGGAAAACAACGAAACATCCCTCAAGCTGCGAGCAGCAGAGCTAGTGAAACACGGGACCTTCAACAACTTGTGTCCTGGGTACTCGGCATCTCCTTCCAAACTGAACTTACCTCTGTCCTCTGAAAGCACTCGTATTCTTCACCACAACACTCACACCTCCCAACACCCCATTTAGTCCAAAAGGCAATATCTGAGTTCTCCCCTAAGCCTCTTCCCCCGTGCAACATACCCAGTTCTCACCCACGCTAACAGACGCGCTGAAGTCTCTCGCCTCCTTCCCACACCACCTACATTTATTTTGCCTGGCAGGCAAAACTAGGGAAGACACAGCAGGCACGGAGGCTGCTGTAGAGCTTTTGCTTTTTGGCTGCTGGTGACCATAAAGAAAGGAAAAGGTGAGTTTTACCTGTGATTCTGGCAGCCGAAGCACCAGCAAGCCTCTCTCCTCTACCAGCTGCTAATTTTTACAGTTTCTAGAAAGAGAGCAACTTTGCAAATTTTATCCAGTCAGATTTAGTTTATTAGCAATAAAAAATAAAATAAAAATGACGTAAAATGCAGGGACAGAGTCATTACATAAGCTGTGTTCCCTGAGGAAGTAGACTAAATGCACAGCAAAGCCTTCAGTAACTAAATAGACACTGAGTGGATTAATTGTTAACTTTTTATAGAGATTCTGGGAGTTTTGCCATTCTCTTTGTTGCATTTAAAAATTTGCAAACCGAATTCTTTACAACGAAATATAAACAATTTTTTAAAAATCAACATATTTTAGAAGACCATCTAAGACAGTTTGGTTAACTATAATTAGGAACTTAAGTATTATTTGCAAAGATAGTAATTTTGGATAATCATTCTTCCCATCTTTTGATTTCATGACTATACTAGATTTTGGATTACTTTTGTATTAAGAACTCAGCTTTAGAAAGCACCTGAAAGATGAGTCCAAGCTATCTGTAAATAGAGAGTGCAACTTTGTTCCGCCTTTATTGGAAAACTTCTGTGAACACTTTATTTTTTTCTTTTTTACAAGTTAATGGAATGATCATCTATGGCAAGTTTTGATGCATTACAAAGTAGCACCTTTGAAAATACTTGGGCTGTTTATTTGAATACCTCTTGTATGTTAGCACAGGTGGCTGGAGATACCATGCAGCTCTTTCAGTTGTGGAAACAAACGATGCTGAGCTGCAGTTCTGATTTCAGGAAGAGATCGTCGCTTCCAATTCCATCCCATCAAAATCAACAGGACTGATGGTGAACCCACCAGGACTTGAAGCTAGACCTAAACGCCCATCCCTTAATGCTGTTAGAGCATCATCCATCTATTTTTGTATGACGCTTGCGTTGCTGAGCAGAGCACACCTTCTGAAAAGATTTTTCTCTCTTTGCAGACTCAGAGCATTTCAAAACAACTAGACTGTGATTTAATTACAACTGGTATGACTCTGCAGTTGTCACAGCAATAAAATGAATGTATGTTGTTCAAAAGCCTTCAAACAGCTAGCACAGACCTAGTAACTCCCTATTTCTAACCACTGTACTCCACTGGTAGGCGTGCTGGAAAACGACTAGTGAAGACTTAACGATGGTAGATTACCAGTGGTGGTTAAGGGATGGTTACAATTACCTTTTTAACCACTTCACTAAGTTTTCCATCTCTGAACAGCAGGAAATTGTCCCCATTTTCTTGAAAGCCCGTCTTTTCCATCTCTTAACGCCGTGTTGACTAAGCTGACTGTGCTGTGTGGGACTGCCAGTGGCATGGTATTCACATGGTACAAAGCCATGTATCTGAACAGTCTGAAACAGAAGAATCTTCCCTGCATTAGCTACTTCTCTTATGTGCTCAGAAACATCTGTGAAGCCTTCCTTTGGCCGAGGTCTCCCATCTGCCCCACAGACCCAGCGCCCTTCCTCTCACCACGATTCCTGCATGCAGCACAGCTTGGTCTGGTGGGAGAGCATGCTCGTATCATGTCACGAGCATGGTGAGACAAACAGACAGCTGTGCTGAAGGAAGGAGACAGAAGAATCGAGAGGTATGTTGTACACTCCATGATTGTGTAGTTGACTAAACATTAACACTCATTCACTTTACTGGAAGGGAGATACCACTGTGAGTCAGTTCTGGACTCCTTCAGTAAGTACTCAGCAACATATAATTCATTTTCCTTGCTTAAACAGAAGCTGTCCCCATTTTACTACTGCAGTGGTATACTAGCTGTGGACTCAGCCCTTTTCTAGAATAAACCAACTGCTAATAAGGCCATAGAGTCTTTACAGAAAACAAATTAAATCAACTGCGTTGGTTCCAGCTTCATTCATACTTCCTGACAAAGGAAGGAAGGAAACTAAAAGGTATTAGAGTCCAGCAATACAGAAAAAGTTTCAAGAGTTTCTTGTGTTATATCCTTAAAAGGTTATATGTAATTTAAAGTGGGATTGCAGAGGGAAAATGGGAAGTGTTATTACCGGTACGTGTTTTGGACTGAGAGCAGCAAGCATTTGTAGTAACACAGCTTATTCTATCATGCACATAACTAAACTCTGACTTGGAGCTGCATGTAACCATTACTCAGTATTTAAGCTGTATTCTCCCACCAAGCATCTGTCTCTCAAATCAATTTCCCTACCTCATGTTGTTATAATGTGGTGAAGAGATGCAGCTCAGCAGCCAAAACACCAGGCAGAGAAATATGACTCCGCAACAATTGTTTACTGACTTAAATTTATTGTTTTCAAAACTTCTCACTAGCTAGCCAGTCTCCACTGTGTTTGAATTTGGCTTCAGAACACAAACCATGACTTCTCTCCCATGCAAGGTAGTCTTAAAAGGAAGAAGGTGCTGAAAACTTAGCAAGTCGGAACAATCCATCCTTTTTCCAGTGTAAATAATGTTGTGGAATAAAGCCTTCAGACTTCTATGCTTCTCTTAATACAGTGAGTATCAGCCAAACATTCCACATTCCCTACCTCACAAGCATGAGGCATTAAAAATAAAATAAATAAAATTTAAAAACATTTATTTACCTTGACAATCTAAAGTTTCATTTATACAAGAAAAAAATACTGTGAATTTCTCTCAAGACCATTCTCAGCAGTGGGACTGCTCATGAATTGCACTGTGTATGGATTTGTAAATCATTTTTAATTCTTGTGGAGACAGATTTCCTATGCTTAATTCAAAGTAAGTAAAACACAAAACAGAAGTAGGAAATTCCCACTCCAAATACAGACAGACAGAACCTTTTCCATTCTAATTTAAAAACAGCTTGCTTCACTGCAGAGGTCATGACTAGTGATAGGCTGTTTTGTTTTTTGTGGGAAGCAGGGAGCAGACAACAACAGTTCAGATTTAAATAATAAATTAAAATGCACACGACATTAAAATGTTATGCTAAGCATCATGCTTTTATTTTTTTTTTTTTTGAAAGAGCAAGAAAATAGCAGTATTTCAACAGACTAGAAAAAGCCTCATATAAATACCAAAAGCACAGCAAATTATATTCAAAACGGATACATTCCTAGGTCAAAGCATGAAGTTGTACGCTTGTGTGTCTGTGTACGCACACACATTTTAAATGTAGCCATTTGGATTATTTGTGTTTGCCTTTTCATTTTAGTTTTGTGAGTGAAGTAATTAGACCAGAATTAACAACAACAAAAAAATCCAACCATTTTCACAGACTAGTTTAAGAGCTTAAGCACATACACAATTACAACACAGTCTTTACTCTTGTGGCCATTAATTTCTACTAAAAGAAGCCAGTTTTAGAGAGAATACACAAAAACTCCACCCTGGAAGTCTCTTTGCTTTTATCACTGCAACATCCTAGCATTTGCTGAAAACTAAGAGAGGAACTACCCCAGAATTTGTCTCCAATTCTTTCTGTAAACTGTATGCATGCCAGACATAAACCATGCAAAAACCCTTTGAGATTAAAGCCCTTAATTATTAGCTTGTGTCAAGATTCAGGCACTGTGATTTACAGCAATCTTTAAAATGAAGGTTAGAAATGAAAAAAATCGCTTTGGGAGCTGATTTTATTTAAAACAGAGTTGGGGGAAGAGCAAAATTGTGGCAACTCATATATTCCAAGCTAATGAAGCATTACAGATACACACTACGAAATTAAAAAAAAAAAAAAACCACAACTGACTGCTTTAGTAAGTTCTGAAAACAAAAATAAGTTATACTTCAAAGAACAAGTTAGTATAAAAAGTTTTAACGTATGCAAAGTATGTGCTCAAAATACTTATTCTGCATTTTTAAAAAGAGCTGTAGTCTACCTTACAGAAACAAAGTTCACCCAGTATAAAATATTGCAATTTGTCCCATTTTGTCATATGAGAGGTTTCCTTATTCTTCATATGATCGAGAACACTTGCACAAGAGTTCACGTTATTTCCAAGCCACACAGTGGCAGACAAACTATGTTTGAGTCGGTGCTTTTACTACCCAGTGTAGCAAAAGCTAAGCAAACCATTTGAGAACAGAGTTTAGCAGGTCAAAGAACTGTGTTTATGCGAGAAATCCAGACAATAGTATAAAAGTTAATGCCAAGTGGCAGTACCAAGAAAGTGAATTAGATCAACAGGAAAAAAAACTGCTGATAGCATTCACTGTCACACGTACAGCTTGTAAGCTCGGTATAAGGAAAAGTCAAAATTAGCTTAAGAAGAAAAAAATTAAACTGTGTAAACAATCCACCCAGTACAAAACTGGATGCAGCTGATAAGAGCAGAACTAGCTTAACAGAGCTGAGGATGTGAGTGCATCCAGATACCTGTTCAAAATGCATTTATCAATACTGTTGACAAAAAAAAAAAAGAAATAAATCACAGCTATTTACACCACAGCGGAGGCTTCCCTCCCCCCCCTTAAGGAGTTATTACAACTCAGGAAGTCACTGCTGTCTTCTATGGTCAAAATTCCAGTTATAAGCTACCGATATTCGTAAGTTGAAAACACCCACCTTGCAAATTAAACTGAAAACTCTTGTCAAACATGCTTGAGAACTCTTCAAAAGTTATAGTACAGCACTTTGCTCAAGTGGTATTTGCATGAGTAACTTGTACTGACAGCCTGTTAAAATAAGTGAATTTAACACCAGTTGGGGTAGCTGGGTGTTCCTCCTCAGGAAGAGAGATCCGTAGAGATTCCAGTCATTCTTCGTGATGTGTAGTACAGGGAGAGAAGGACAAAGGAACCTAGGCCAGCCTGGAGATTAGTCTTCTTTCTAGAAGTATTCCTCCTCTTCATCAAAAAAGCCATTTTCCATAGCATACGTGCAGTCTGCGTTAGAGTCAGCTTGGCAGGCACCTTTGTATTCTTGAATGGACTCATAGAGGGAGTAGAGCTGACACAGTAACGACATATCTAGCTGCCGAAGGCCAACCTGATGGGAGAGGAGCAGGAGAGAAAAAAAAAAAAAACAAAAAAACAACCAAAAAAACACCATTATTACAAGTTCAATTTCATTGGCAGCATAATGCTTTTACTGCAACAATGCCAAAGACACACTTTTCCAGTACCACCACATCACATACAGACGTATCTTTCATACGTCTGTCTGCTTTTGTTTAAAACTGCCTGGATAAAGATTTGCAAATGCAGCTCTGACGGGTGTCCCACTTCATGGTGAGGTCTCTCTCTACTCAGTTTTCTTTTCTATACCGACATACACAGGCAGCTGACGTGTTTGCCTCGACAAGGCTCACTGTCTAACACAATACAGCACGCCACTTGAAGGCAGCAACACTAAAGCTGAATCAGATAAAAACACTCGGCAGGTTTGCAAGCAGTGACGTGTGTCTTTGTGTGCCACTCAAGAGTCCTTTTGGTACTCCCAGAGTTTGACGTACACGGGCTTGCTTTGTAATGAAGACCCTAATATTTTGTGTCCCCCAGATTTCTAAAATATCAGCTCCAGGTCTAATTAAAGACTTGGAGCAACAGCAAAGGAAGTTACCTTGTGGTCTGCATCTGTATTTCAGGCATAAATGTGTACATTACACTGAAAAGTAAAATAAAGCTAGTCATTTAACTTGAAGTAGTTTCCCTCTGTGGCAGCAGAACAGAGAGTTCCTTTGACATTTTCACCTACGCAGGCGAGATCAAATTAAGTGTAGGTTCCCTCTTGCAGTAAATTTAAACCTCTACCCAAAATAACGTTTTTCAAGAAGCAGCTGTTATGCCTAAATTTTAGAATAGGAAGTGTTAAGCTAACAGGCTATACCAAGACACATTTTCATAAAGTTTTGCATGGTTTTTTTTGCTATAATTTGTATTTGAAGATGAGGAAAAAACGTAGTCTTTACTGCAGCCTCGCAGCCAGGTTGTGCGTTACACAGAATGAGAATTCTTCTCCAAAACCTTTCCTTACGTGTTTAAATTCTAAGAAATACATCCAGCACATGAGAAAACCACAAGGGGTTAATATGAAGATCTTTCTCTGGCATTCCTCAGGTCCCTACCAGCCTGAATTATCCTACGAGCTCCTTTTTCTAAAGGTGGTAAGAGGGAAAACAAGCATCACACACAATGCCACTCCAACTTAGATAGGATACAGTGTCTTTCAGAGCCAATGTGCATTACCTGCTCAGGCCAGGAAGCCCAGACATCATGTCTCCTACAGACCAGACCATTAATGCTTTCATGCCTTTTAGGCCAAGACTTGGAGCAAGCTCAGGAATGTTATGCTAGTGGCCAGCAGATTACAGATGTGCCTTTCAATACCCTCAGACCAACACTGCTATTCTTCCCCATCTCCATTTTTTTTTTAATTTATTTATAGAACACTACTGCCTGCTTTCTCTCTCCTCGTTTAAGCAAACAGTCTGCAGTAAGCAAAGAAACAAAATTCACTTAGTGGTGTCTTCTGAGTCTTCCTGTATTCTGCAAGAGGAAAACAGCACCTGGGCAAATCCCCTTTGGCAGAAATTTGTAAAAAAACAAAACAAAATAATACAAAACAAGAAAGACTACACAAGGGAAAACGAAAAGGAGGTATTTGTACCATATCCAGGCCCCTCCATCTATTCAAGTCCTACTGAGGTAATTTCTTCAGAGGTGTTAAGCTAATGAATGTTTACCTGCCCAAGAATAAAGTCTGAACGTCAGCCTTTATGGCTGGCAGTTAAAGGGGTTTGGCTTGCCCCATCTAAACAAACTGCTCACCTCAGGTAAGAAAGAACTCTGTGAAGCTGGGCTTAAAACTATTACTTGTAAACATCCGAAAGATTAAGCAAGCTTGCATCAGCGCTGAGGGCCAAGGCTGTGGTGAGGAATTTTTCAAAGAGGGATTAGGAATAAAGGGAATGGGTCGAGCAAGGAAATTCAACCTGGAGACAGAAGAGAGATTCCAGATGCAAGATCTTTGTCTCCGAAGGAATGCACGAGAATTTCCTTCTTGGTGAAGCACTCCAGTGAAGAACAATTAATTCTACACCTAACTCTAATCTCAGAGCTAGACATTGCTCAGCAGAATTAATTTAGCAGGCCTTAACACCCATAGCTGTCACCAGCATCAAGCACTCAAACACGAACAGTAGATCTGCTGAAAAAGAAACACAGCGTCTAGCGCTTCACAACTTTCAGGTACAATCTTGAAGGTAGCAAAAGCCCAAAGAAACGTCTGGGCTTACTAGCACAAGCATGAAGTTTTCAATCCCAGTCAGGCTGACTCTGACTCAGGTTTCCTCACAGCACCTACCGGGCAACCCACTGCACACTCCCCTGCTGTCGACTCTTTTCCTCATGATCCAGTCCCCCCGCAAAGCATCTAAATCTAACACCTTCCCGTCTTAAAAAACCCACACAGAGGATCTTGCAGGGGAAGATGCTGCTATGCATAGCTTCTCCATTTGGTGCTGAATTTTTGGGGTAAGCTCATTACCCAGTTGTAATGCTATCTTTGACTGGTGTGAGGAAGAGCGTTCAACATAAATAATAACGTGCTGTTACCCGCTTGATGAAAGACGGGCTATTAGGATGCGAGTCTCTCTCTAATTTGTACGGGCCACAAAAAAGCACACCTGGAACTGCAGAGACTGTTGCTTGAACGCCTTTGATGTGTTTGGAGGCAAAGTGTTTTTTTTCTTCAGAAGGGTTTTATCCAGTTATCATCAAGGATAACTGAGTATCAAAGGGGAATGCGGGTGTCAAATGACTTTAACCAGCATCTCGTTTGATTTTCCATTAGGAAAAATAAATTAGACTTTTTATAAGAGCTACCTTTGCTTTTTCAGGAAGGATTACGATGAGTAGGATCATATTTTTGTGTTCCTTTATTAGACTATAGGGAAAAAAACAAACTGGGGTGGACGGCCACTTGTGCTGCCTGTGCTCCAGCACAATTTTAGGGCTGTCTCAAACTTTATCTGAATTACTTGTTGGCGGCAGACTAAGGCTGCACATCCTTCTGAAGCTACACAAAGGTTTCTCAACAGTATCTCGCGTTCAAAGCATGTTTTTTTTGGCATGGTTAGGAATAAAAAGGCCTTGGAAAGGGCAGATTTTAGCCGTCCCGTGCCTTGTTTGGGAGCGCAGGGCGCGTACCGCCCGTCGCTTGTTAGTCACTGCAGCCGCACCTGGCACAAGCCACCCCAACCCGCCTTTAATCGCTGGTTCAGGAGGAGCTCTGCCTCTCTCACGGCTCTACGGACCCAACACAAAGCCCGAAGAAGAGCCCTGCCGGGGCTTGCTGCCCCTGGACGGGGCGGGACGGGCGCTAACCCCCAATAGCGCTGGGGGGGGCGCCCCGCTCCCATGGCCGCCGCCGCGCACCCCGCAGCCGGGCACCCTCGGGAGGGGGCACAAAGCCTCTCCCCGGGCTCAGCGAAGGGGACAAAGCCCCGGAGGCCGAGCCCCGGCCCAGACAGGCCTCGGCCTCCCGGAGGCCGCGACGCGGCTCCCCCCCGCCCCCCTGCCCCCGCCGCCCCTCACCATCTCCTTGCGGAGCAGGGCCAGCGCCGCGTCCAGGTTGGGAGGCTTGGGGGGCCGCGGCGAGCCCCGGCCGCCGCCGCTCAGCTCGTCCTGGATGCGGGACTTCTGCGCGTACAGCCGCTCCAGGTCCCGCCAGCGCCCGCCCTGGCCGCCGCCGCCGGAGGAGGAGGAGTTGAGCAGCCCGCTCAGGCTCTTGGGCAGCGGCGGCAGCCCCGAGCCGCCGCCGGGACCCGGCAGCCCCGGCCCGCTCATGCTGCGGCGGCGGCCAGCGGCGAGCGGCGACGGGAAGGGCCGGCCCGGCTCCGCGCCGGGGAGGCACCGCCCGCTGCCCGCCCCGCCTACTGGGCCGGGCTGTACTGAGCCGTACCGGGCCGTGCTGTGTTGTACCGAGCCCCGCCGGGCTGTACCGAGCCCCGCCGAGCTGTACCGGGCCGTGCCGTGCTGGCGGCGCCGCCTGCAGCGCGCAGCAGGTGCCTCCCGTAGCGCTGCCCGCGGCAATTAGCGCCGCCGCCTCGTTAGCGCAGGCCCCGGGCGGTGGGGGCAGCGCTGGGGTCGGGCAGCTCTCGGCCAGACCTTTGTGGTTTTCCTCCCCCCCCGTCTGTCCCTATCTGTCCGTGCATACCCCTGAGGGGCCCCCCTCCGGAGGCTGCTGAGCACTCGTGGCAGTTTGGGGTCGGCAGCCTAACCTGCGCGCAATGGCAAGGCAAGAGGGGTTTTGAAAGCTAAATATTGAGCAGTAAAAAGCTTCCTGACTTCATATTGAATAATTAAACGCTTCTTGACTTTATACAGAGCAGATGCTTCCGTATTGTATATACCCCACCTTATCTCTGACAGCCTCCCTACCTGCCAGAAGGACCTTTGCCTTTGTGCAACAGCTGGAGACCAAAAAACCAAACCCAAAGCAGTTTGGTAAAGGTGGAGCTCTGGGAGCACACCGCCATGGCCCGGCCAGACTACTAGGAGCAGATGGTTAGAGGTGTAGTCCTGTTGCCACAACCTCGCTTTGTTTGTGCAATATTTTGTTAAAAAAAAACCCTACCACATACAGGGATTTTTAATATCTGTATTATGGAGTTGCAGCGGAGTTAAGCCTCCACACCGTTTTGTGTTTTGTTCGCAGATTCATGTGGCTTTTTCCTGATTTCATTCTCATCAACCCCCCTGACAATTGTTTTAAACTGGTTTACAATGGAGGAATCTTTTTCCAATCCTTATTTGTATTTATGTGCTACTTCGGGGATTGGTTTTTAAGATGATCTGCTCTTCATTTTAATGCTTTGTACATTAGAGTCAAGAGGATTTTTATTTTCCATTTGTCATGTTGTGACTTCTGCCCCAGCTGATTGTGAAAAATGAAATAGTGCTGTTAGCATTTATAACACTGAACGCGTTTCAGACCATTCCTGTTGTAGATTAAAAGCATTAAGAAAGCCCTTGTCCTTGCAGGCTAAATGTGTCTGACAGCAAAAATATTGATTCAGTTTGCTGACAATGTAGGCACATTATTATCTTCCTGCTTTCTATAAGCAAATATAGCTTATTTATTTGCTTTCCTTCCAATCCCTTCATCCTTTTTTTTTTTTTTTTTTTTTTTTTTTTTTCCAGATGACAGCAATTTGGAAAAGCTCATGAATATTCTTATTTTATCTAGACCGGCTTATCATAATTATTTTTTTCAGCTTGCCTGATCCCATTAGATTATAAGTGCATTTTTTTCACACTCAGGGCCTTTAGGCACCTTATTGCCATATCATTACTATTAACAATCTTTATGCTGGCTTGCTGTTTAACTTTGTCAACCGAAAAGTCAAAAAATTTACTTTCTGGGTTCTCATCTCTCGGATGGCAACCTTACCTAGCCTTTGTTCATATTACACAAGGACATGAAGCTGTTAGAGAGTGCCCAAAGAAGGGCTGCAAAGATGGTGAAGGACCTAGAGGGGACGATGCCTGAGGAGCCCCTGAGGTCCCTTGGTTTGCTCAGCCCCGAGCAGAGCAGGCTGAGGGGAGGCCTCATGGCGGCTGCAGCTCCCTCACGAGGGGAGCGGAGGGGCAGGCGCTGAGCTCTGCTCTCTGGGGACAGCGACAGGACCCGAGGGGACGGCATGGAGCTGGGACAGGGGAGGGTCAGGCTGGGGGTTCGGGAAAGGGTCTGCACCCAGAGGGGGTGGTCGGCACTGGGACAGGTCCCCAGGGCAGTGGTCATGGCACCGAGCCTGAAGGAGTTCAAGGAGTGTCTGGACAATGCTCTCAGACGTATGGGTTGATTTTTGGGTGGTCCTGTGTGGAGGCAGGAGTTGGACTCAGTGATCCTTGTGGGTCCCTTCCAGTTTGGGATATTCTGTGATTCTAAATTCTTAGCTAGCCTTTAAAATCTAAACCAACTTCTTTATTTAGTCTGACCTAGTTATAACATGGTGACAATGGAAGCTGGAGTCTTTCACAGTTGTCTGTTGTGCTTTTGTGGAACATGCTTTCTTTAGCTGTATAAATCTCTTAGTCTGTGCTATTTCCTAGGACCAAGATGCAGAAATGTTACTCACAAGTGTCCTTTGTTAAGGATACAACCTTAAAAAAGAAAACACATTAAAAATACATCATGTAGTTTGTGTCATAAAGAACTAGGAAGTGTCCGAATAGAGGCCATTTCCTCATGCAAATGCATTATGGTATATCTTTAATTTTATATTCTTATGTGATTTTTTTTTTTCCTTTCCTCATTCATTATGAGAATAGACGATACTCGTGTATCATTTATACCTCATTTCTAATACTCTTCTTTCTGGATGTGGTGATATATATTCACTATAGAGCACGTTGGATTGATAAATTATGAGGGTTTCCTGCAGCCTTTCCTATAATGCTCTCCCCTGTAATAACTGACTTATCTACAAACGCTGATGAATTCTTCTTTATGACACCCCTGTGATAGCAGATGGTATTATTATTTGTTCTGTGGATAGGGAACCAGGACACAGAGCTAAAGGTAGGTCACGGTAAAACATGTTTACTAATTTTAAGTGCCTATTTTGTGATTCTTAGGGATGATTTTCCTTAGAACATAAAGCTTTTTGCAGCAGTTCAACGTGTATTGTAGCAACCCCAAAATGTCTTTATGGCACCTTTAATTGAATGTTATCCCACCCTTCTGACAGAATGACGTGAGCCTCAACTTTAAGCTACCCTGTGCAGGGCAGCACCTTTGCTCTAAGCCTTTGCAGTGATGTGGCTAAGGTCACATTTTGTCCACTGTGCTGCAGGGGTATCTTAAACTTGCCAAACAAGATGCACCAGAGCTCATCTGTCACTGCCATTGGCATTTTTAAGTCCTGTTTGTTTGCAAGATGTCTCTCATTGGGTCAACTTGCAGCCATGACTGCTTGTAAATGACAGGTCAGGATCCAGATATCACGAACTAGGCGTATGGAAGACAAATTAATAATTAGTGACGCGTGGTTTACTCTCCCATTTCCTCCTGCAGTCAGAATGCCTTGAATATACTCTATTTCTCATGAGGCCTCTGGTTTTCATCACTGATGTGGAGGAACAGAGATCAGATGATGCTGTTCTGTGATGCTCTGGGAATGCTACAGATTTTGGTCCTTTGGCTAAGAGAATGTAGAAGTTGCTGGGCATAATTCACACATGATACACAACTCCACATAGTGGCATAGCCAAGCAGAAATTAGATTTTCAGCCAAAGATTGTTCAATTCTTAGGTGTCATAAAACCACATCAAAAAGTGTTTTTAAATAAAACTGTAAAGAGTCCCAATTTTGATACTTGTTGCTGTTTTTTTGTCCCATGTTGCTGTTTTTTTCACCAGTTCCTGCCCTTGCAAGAACCCTGTCCGAACCAATGACTGCTAGCTATGATCTCTGACCCCTTAGTTCCTACACCCGCCTTTTGCTTTTGTCCCTCTTTCAACAGCTGCCACACATGCACTCTTGCTGCTGCCTTCCTCAGCTGTTCTTTAATATGTAACTCTGCCCTTTATTCTTCTGTAGAAAAGTCAGACTGCTAGCTCTTCCTTTTTTTATAGAGAACTAGAAAAGCAAACTTTTGACAGCAGGAGGATATATATATATAGGGATATATAAATATAGGGACTGGTATGTAGAGGTTTGTGAGTGTAGATGAGTAACAATTTCTCCACTGAAAGCATCTGCCAGCCAGCAATAATACGCACGTAGGTCCATTTCTCCTTTTTGTTCACAAATAGCAGCTACTCCAACCAGAGCTCTGTCCTCTCTCTCTCTCCTTTTCACAATGAGGATGATAGGGATTTTTGAAATAATTTATGCCCAGCAGAAAGCAGTAAGAAGCAGTATGAAAATCCAAAGGCTGGGTGCATATGGCAAATAGCCAGTTAAATTTCTGTAATCACTACAGGTCTAATTCCTCTCTCAAACTGTTTTGCTTTTCTTTCTTTGTTTCACATTTTAATCTGTTAGCAAATGCTACTGGTTTGTGTTGTGGAGAGAAGAGACACAATCGAAGTCCGTACTTCCATATCAGAAATTCTGGCTTAGGATTATAGAAGGATCATACTCAGGATAAACATTGACTTGACCTGATAGTAAAATTGATGGGAGTTAAGATAACCGACCATTTATTTTCCTGATGATGCCAAAATCTGGCTTGTTCATGTCTCTGTTTAACCTTAGATCAAACTATAAATCTTCTCCATAGGACATCACTGTGCTCTGCAACACCAGTTTTAAAATCTCCTGTGTCCTCTCACTTCATTAAATCAGATGTAACAGTATCAGTCTATTCGTCCTACCTCTCCAGTCTCATGGATTCTTCCCCATTATGTTAGCTAGCAGAAAAGAGAGTTGTCATTTAGACCCCACCAAAATCATATTGCTGCAACACCCTCCTCTTCAGAACGAAGCTTCTTTCTGTTGTAATTAACAAAGAAAGTCATTTTAGGATTTCATATCAGCTGGTAAAAGCAAATCCACCAAAATGAAATGAGAAACAATACTATGTTGTAGGAATTAATCATTCCAGTATTATGTAGAAATTCATAGGCATAAAAGAACACGACAGAGTTTTGTGAGATAATTATGCAATAGACGAGCCTCATGCCCGCAGCCCTCAACGGCATTGAACATCTTCCCTTAGTCTCCTTCTGCATCAAAAATACAAAAGGAACTAAGGACTTCAAAGGGCCTTTTGATTTTTTTCCCCCATGCTTCCTAAGAGCTCGGTATAGTTCTGATAAGCTTTGGGCTGAATCATTTGCCTCTCCAAAATGATGGCTTGAGCGGGCCTTTATTACTGCTGCTCCAGCGTTGGGTTCAGTTTGTTAGCCTCCCAACAACAGGTTGCTTGCTCCTGACTTCCAGTAACAGCTTTCCAGAATCTGATTACTGAAAGTAGATAGCCAGGGGATCAGAGCTACAGGCTTTGAGGGTATTTGTCTTATTATCCCAGTGACACTGAGCAGACTCTTTCCTTCAGTGAGACCTGCATCGGGGTCAAACCCTGAGGATGCTGCCTAAGCCGTGCCGAGGTCATTTGAGGTAAAAATGACGGGAGGTCTAAATCTGCAGGCAAAATTGCAGGGCAGAAATGAAGTGCTGCTGAAAAGGGATGCCTGCTGATGTGCACAAGTAGTAAGAATGATTTGTGCTTACGGATTGCAGAATATTGCAGATTCTCTAGCAGTTTGATATCTGCCTTGCAGTATTTTTGAGTGGGGAGCCGTAGTCAATCACTTCTAAAAAGAATTATTTCTCTGCAAGGCGTTCAGTTGTAACCGAACATGGAAGTTTCTGTATATTACCATGTTCAACTAATGTTAATAAACATAATTTCTTGCTTCTTTCTTCTGCATTCTCCCTTAATAAATCTACAGGTGACATTTTTTTCCAGGTTGAATGCAAAAATCTGTGAGATAACATATTTCCGTGAGATGGATGCAGGTTACACTGCTCAGAAGATAAACACTCTTCAGCCGTGTATAGCTATAATGTTTGCTCTTAAGGAGGGGTAATTTTATACTCAGACATACCTGTGTTCCTGAAAAACGACCTTCCTCTTCCACCAGTGCAAGCAGACAGACAAGTGCTGAATAATTAAAGGCAAAACTGAGGCCATAAAAAAAAATACATATCCTTCAGTTGAGCCAGGCTAAATTCCATTAGCACCTAGCACCTCCCGCCTGTGCTGGAGTACTGCCTGGTGGTGAAAACAGCCTGCACGTCTGTGCAAGCTCTCGGAAGGGGAGAGTGATGAGCAGATGTCAGTGGTTGCTCTACCTCCCAGCAGCTCAAGTTGCACAGGGTTCATGAGGTCAAAGTGCACGCCTGAGAACAAAATCTGGTTGCTGAATCGCGGCTGCGACAAAGCCTGCGGTCAGGTATCCTTCCATATACCCAGATCTCTTTGTCTATTACTGAGATAGGTCAAGGACAGTAATTTAACAGTGCATAACATTATTTCTAAATAGTTTAGAGGAGAAAAGTACTCTTTGTAATTGAAAGTTCATTTAGGTAGATAGAATGTAATTACCTGGCACACTTAGAGGAGCAAAGCTATTGTGAGTCTCTGATGAAAACTGTCATCAGTTATTTAATGGCCAACAAGTGATTAGAATTTTTGTTTCATATTTCATACGAGAACAGCACATTCAGCAGCCCAGTGACCCCTGAATTCAGTGCAGGGGCACTCAGCAATTACTGACTCAGAGGCAGATGTTCTGCTAGCTGAGTTATGTTCATTGCCTCTTGCAGCATTTGAGTACGTGGCACCCAAACAGCAACAAGACCGAGCCTTATTTAGTATGGGAAATCAACTTTTGTAATGGTAGAGGTGAAGGAATAACTTTGAAATATAACCAGCATTTAAAACTGAAATATATTCCGTACAGCAAACATAAAGCTTGAAAATAACTTCTTGGCTTGAGTACCTGCAATACCAGATTTTTACCCGAAGTGAACCTGTCAGAGAAATGCCATCAAAGCGGTTTACATATAAAACAGCAGGAAAACAATTCACGCACACACACCACCAAAAAAAGCCCCCTCTCAGGCTCTCCAAACTGAGTGGTTGCTTCCCTGACTTCTACCCAAGAGCTTTAGCTGAGCCTGCCAAGAGGGAGGCTCTGGTGGGGGATCCCCCAGTGATCCAAAGGCTCAGCTCAGCTCACCTCTGTGAAGTCCCTCTGTTTTTCTTTGCTCCTCAGAGCTGTTCTTCCTTAGTAGAAATGCTGGGGGAGAAGAGTATTGGCAAGAGCCGTATTGCCAAGTGAAAGCTGTTCTGGAGTGCAATGATTCCTGCCCGTACCTTATGCACCTGTTGTATTGTTGGAGACAACGTGTGGCAGGATCAAACCGTGTGACAATTCAAGTCACTTCGCCATGTTACAACTAGGTGCCATCTGGAACATCACACAGAGCCTTAAAAAAAAAGAAAAAAAGCAATCTACAGTATATATTATAGTTGCAAAAGGAAACAAAAAAATAAAGCAAAGCAAAACAAAACAAAAGACCAAAGCCCTTCCAGGGGGAAACGTGATAGCAATATCCGCAAAGAAGGGAAGCTGTGAAAACCCGACATCTGTGCTGGAAATGAGATCAGATCAAGCCAATCACTGCTGCACTAAGCAGCCCCTGACAGGAACAAACAGGTGTGCAAATGAGTTAAAAGGCAAGAACATGGATTTTTGAATTTTTTTTGGCAAGTTTGCCAAAATAAGAATTGTTCTGCCAAGGCAAAGATGAACTAAAGCATCCTTTGTCTTTCTTTGATAAGTCAGCCAAGGAAGATGGAAGCCTACAGAGACTGCTTGAGGAGGAACCACCAGAAGTATGGTTACTGACAGTGCCTGCACTTGCCACGAAAATGAGCTTTTGGTAACAGGACGTTGGTCAAGTTCATTGCTTCAGAGCCTCCTCTTTCTTCGGGTGAACTTTGTGCATCAGTAACTAGCAACTTTGTGCTGATGTATCCATGTAGTTCAGAAAAACTACATTGCTCAATATGTTTTTGAGTGTAAGTTATCCTAAAAGTCAGTTCTAAGGCCCATCAATAACTTGATTTCTGCTTCCGTCCAAAATGAACACTAATGAGGCAAAAGCGGTGGAGATCTTTAACAGACCTTGAATTTACAGATCTGAAAGGCGAAAGGAGCACAGGTCTTCTCACTCACCTTTCTCCTTCAGCATTTTTTTAAAGAACTGTGACAGGTTAAAAACCATAATTTTTGCAAGGCCATAAAGCCACTACAATATGAAAAATAGGATTTAGAGTGCAACGTTTACTTGCTTTGAGTTTAACTTATCATTTTTACATGGTCGATTACTGGAGTACAATTGCTTTTTAATTAATGAGGAGTTTTCAGAACTTTTTGGAATACCAGTGACCTGAAATAACTTTAATATCCTTATCAATTCTTGCCAGTTTTCAACTTCAAGCAAAAAATAGCAAGAACTAGCTCTTTTATGTTCCAAAAATTATATAAGTGTTCAGAATAGGATCAGCACTATTCTGTCAGTGCTGCAAGAGCAGGTGACGTGCACCCGGAGGCACCTGCACCTTTGATGAAGCTGTTTATATTTACCAGCTCTCTTCTTGCCGAGTCATTCTTTGCTCTGACACTGCTGTGAGACAGCTAGGGAGAGACATAAGATGATAATTTTACATTGCTTTGGTGAATTTTCATGGATCAGAAGACAAACAAGTGCTAACTTAAAAATACCATCATTTTTTAATCATTTCAGACCTTATATACTTTTCTGTCTCTGCTCTGGACTTGTTTCTGAAGATGAATTCAGTTATGAAGGGAGCTTGGTGAGGTCCTTGGCTGGGATAAGCTCCCTGTAGAAGGCCTGCACATGTCCTGCTTGTTGTGGATATAGTCCCCGAACCCAAAGTGTTAGGGTTTTGCAGAAGAGAGGTGGCCAAGAAACTCGGGAGCTGGCTGAGGAAGCCAAGCAGAGATGCTGACTGCTCAAAGTGGATGCTAATGAAGTATTGGTGGAAGTTGATAGGTGAGTGACAGCCCCATAAAGGAAAGACTGTGTCATTTGTAGTACCGGCCTGTGTAAAGCACGCCGTCAAATAGTTTTATCACAGAAAATGTAGGGAATTTTAGGAGGGATTTCATTAAACTAAATATTGATAGGAATGTTTTATCACAATTCACAAGCACCCACTAAATGTGTTGGGTTTTCTTAGCTGAAGGCACTTAACATGTGCTCTGCAAATGTTCCTGCCCAGCGGTACCAGACCGTCTGAAGGACTGCAGGCGACCCAGCCCTAGGCTGCTGTACAATAGCACTGTTTCCCTGCCAAACCCCCCAACTGTGCAGATAATCTGTCTTTAGCATTGTCCTGACCGGTTTTCAAGCATTAATCCTCGCCCATACAATTGAGTGCACCTCAGCCTTTCTCAGTTTTAATCTTCTTCAGCTCTCCTCAAGCCTTTTTTTTTTTTCTTTTTTGGTCACATAGGAATATCTTTACCACAGCAGACTGAAAAGCCTGGTTTGAAATAACCGCTCCTTCTCCTCCAAACTTCTCCTCGAAGCATTAAGTGTGCTGCCGCATCCATTTGACCGCCGGCATCGCAGGAATACAGCAGGTTGCATAACGCATGTCTCTAAATCAACTTGAGCAGATGGGAAGGCAAATAGCTTGAGCCAGCAAAGCGCAGCTCCCCTTGGGCACATCTCAGATGGCGGTGGAAATGGCAATGCCCTGCTGGCTCAGTGTTGTCCTCTCAGGTGACAGAGCCAGCCTTGCCTGGAGGAAGCATTGTCCCCCTCTGGCTCTTCTTCCCCTTCGCATCCACAGAACTGCACAACTACATTCTTTCAAACATTGCCTGTGTGGTAATTTTTCTGAGCCACCATGCGCTGCTTCATTTTGACTGGTATTTAGATGAAAAATAAAGGATAAATAAATAACAGCCCACTTAATTAAACACAAAAGTAAAATATAAACAAGAACAATGTAGGTTAAAAGATGACTAAAAGTAGTGGTATTATTAAGTCTTTTAATGTTTTATGCTCATGAGGTAGGTAGCCCAGAGCTGTAGGAGAAAAGGAGACCTTGTTTTTTCTTGCGTTCTCAGTTTATTAAAAACCCACAATCACAACTGATTAATTGATCAAAACCAGAAATATAAATATCAGAGGAAGGAAGCACGACAAAGCTAGCCTGAACACATCACTGCTCTCTATTGAAGTCTTACAGAAATAAATTTCTGTTTAGCTCTCATCATCTGTTCTTTGGTGTAGAAGCAGATGGTTATATAAAAGCAGTTGAAAGATCAAGCTAAAGCTGCCTGTTGTAATGGACCTGCAGAAAAAACATGCTATATTTTAAGACAGTTGAAACTGAATCCATTAGCTTTGAGCAGAAGTTTGACCTGCAAAATTTGCTAATGCAAAATGAATTGCATACGTGAATGTCAGCGGTGGTGTCATGGACATCATTTTAAAGCACCGGGTGAGCCAGGCAGTGAAGGAGGCATCCCTGATGTGGCTGGCTGGGTGTGCTGTACATTCATGCTGCCTCACGCTAAAAGGCGGAGGAGCTCAGGACCGTTTAGCACCCTTGCCCCAGACAGAGCCACGTTTCATACCTAAGAACCTGTCGAAAGGCTGTAAAAAGATCGCAGACCATTCTCCTGTCCCTGCTTTGGTAAGACAGCAGCGGTATCTGACCTCGTTTTCTTCTCGCACTTCACCCAAAGACTGAACTCATTTTAGCCTGCTTTCCTTGTATAATTTATTTATGTCAGTGGCTGGGAAATTGCTATCTACTTTAAGCTTTTAGGATTTTCAAAAAGACTACAGCCCCATCTGCAAGGATATTCCCTTATGTATGCCCTCTGCAACTTAAACCACGCTAGACCTACTTTAGGATGACTGCAATATGGGCCAAAGAACTAATAAAGCTGCAGAGGGCTTAGAGTGTCAGGTACTTTATTGTCAAGGGACAAACACTGAGACAGGCTGGAGTGGCAAGGTGCTGAGACAGACCTGAGTCTTTCCAAGCTATCTTGGTCCTGATTGCCTGTATATGCAACAGTTGGGTTAACTGAACCTTGAATTTCCAAGCTCTGTTTTCTCCCTATCTCCTGTTTTTGCTCTGAGGTTTCCTAAGTTTTATACCACCCTGTTCTATGTTGCCCTTGCATCTTAACCCAGTGCTGTGCATTTCCATTGCATCCCTGAACCTCCTTTAAATGAGTCATTCTGGAGCATTTTGCTGTACTTCCTCGTCTTGCGAAGGTTGAATGCATTTATCTGTATCTTTTTGAAGCCTCAGTGTAATATGAAGCACCAGGGGAGCCCTTCTGGCTTTTATTTTCTCTGTGGGAGTCCATGCTCAGTTTATCATCTTTGCAGGATGCCATGTGAGCAACAGAGTTCATAACTGACACGGGAGGCTTGAAGGGGCTATCGCTATCTGTGCAGATAGAGCCCATACATATTTCATCACTTTGGCAGGGCTTTCTGCAGGTCTTGTGATCTTTGCAGGGATCCTTCTGGGAAATTCAATGAGGAGAGTCTAAGGAGGGGTTGGAAGATGAGAAACATAAGGGCAGCTTTGTGAAGGTTGCGTTGGTGGTGGAAAAGAGAGATAATGACATTGAAAAAGAAGTAGTGAAGTAAGAACAAGGTGAAGAGATAAGAAGAGCCTCTCCTAAGGTTAAGACTTCTGCAGAGAAGAAGGAGCTGAGCTCAAAGAACATCAGGGATTTGGCTGGAGCAAAGAAAACGGGGTAGAATAAGCAAATGCCAAGTGCTTGTTCAGGGGATATCACCCCAACAGCTGGGTGAGGTGTGTAGCAAGGGATAATGAAGGAGAAGAAGTAAGGAAGAAAGATGTGCCAACAGGAAATGAAAAGTTTGCTGGAAACAGTGCTGAGAAAATAGGACCCCCAAAACAGTTATTAAAAGGGTCACCGAGGAAGAAAGGAGAAGCCAAAAGGAGGGGGGGGGAACAAGAACAGTTATGCTGAAATGCATGCAGGGAAGAGGGTGCTCTGTGATTCCCCTATTTTCCCCAAAATTTCAGTTAATGTGCGTAATGAAGACTTGTTTTAGGGACATGGTTTAGTGGGTAGTAGTGGTGGTTGGGGAACGGTTGGACCAGATGATCTTGGAGGTGTTCCCCAACCTTAATGCTTCTATGATTCCGTGAAGAGTTCTTATTTTCCCACTCACATCTCTTTGTTTGCATCTTTGTGTGTAGCTTTTCCATGCCTACCTGCTTATACGTGACTTATCTGGCATTACCCTGCAGCGTTTTCACAGAAGTTGCAGCTGCGACAGGATACAGCTGTCAAAACCCTCTGACAGCTCACAGCGTGAGCAGTCTTTGGTGGACAGAAACTGATGGACATTTCTGACAGCCTCTTTCCCAACAGCTGCAGAAGCTTCTTGTTTATTGCTGCGTATACCTCAGGAGCTGACTTCTGACAGCTACGGAGTCACTTCTGTCCCTGAGAGCTGATGGGGGTTTCCACAGCACGTGCCTGGAGCTAATGTGCCGTGGCTATACCACAGGCCTGGTGGAGGCCTCCTCTGTGCCAGCCTCTGTGGGCTGCCTGTGAGGGAAAGCTCAGGATTTCATCTGTTTCACCAGGTGTTTGTCTGGAGGAGCACAGAAAGATTGGATAGCTGGGGTTGTGTTTATTTTGGGAAACACTGTGTTTTCTGTCAGTGAGAAGGAATACATTTGGAGATGTGTTAGTGTTAAACTGGGGATGTGCTCTCTGAAGAGTCTTGTAGACAGCGTACCTTATCTGCCTGTGAAAGGAATGAGCAGGTACATGCTGGTACTGCACAAAGCCAGCGTCTGCAACAAGAGCTCAGCTCTGCATTGACAAGCAAAGTGCAGCTGACATTTGCACAGGACTTTGCAGCAGTTTCTCACACAGTATTACACAGATTGGAAAAAGCAGTCCCTGAAGAAACAGATGAAGACACGTTCCTTGGGGATTGCTCTGCGACAAGACTTCAGAACACGTCAAGGAGCAGCGTGCAGTATCGGTAGCCAGATCCAGAGCAATAACAGCTCTCTTGCCCAAGGCACTGCAGTCACAAACTTCAGCCTGCCTCCGTGAAACTGGGGTGGAGAGAGAGTTAAAGGCAAACCTTGACATTTGGAAATTAGTCAGCCACTCCGTATCACTCCTGCTTGCCTGCCTTTTTGGCAGCAGAGTAGACTGGTGAAAATGTTCTCCGGCTCACAGACAATTTGGAAGCAAGCTGGCAGATCTGTAACTGGAGCATATGTCAGCATTACCTTCGATCAAAATGCCTCATGGAAACATTCATTTTAGTATCACAAAAAATAAAGGCATGGTTTATCATTTTGCCCCACTCTTTCTTGTCTTGCTCCTTTCCCTGAAGGAACCTCGAGCACACCTTGGTGAAGGGGAGGCAGACTGAAACAACATCTCACAAAACAGACACACCAGCCTCCCAGGGCTTTTACTTGCCTCCCACCAGTTCAGTTCTGTCCCAGAATTCTCCAAGGCAGCCAATTATTTTAAGGATAAATCAATTTCCACCCCAAAATCCATTTCATATAGCCCAAATGTGAACTCATGGCTCTCTCTTCTCTAAATTGCTGCCCGTCTCTATGTCAAATGTTGCCTTTGCAAAAATTCTCATCCTAGTTAATCTTTCCCTTCTCCATCCCTGTTCCACTCTTTTCTCTTTCCAGTGTCACATGTGGCTCAGGATCTTAGCTCAGCCTCCTTCCCCATGGAGGTCACAAGTCCTGCGGGCCAAGGAAACTGCTGCTGAGAGATGAGGGAGAGCTGAGAAGCAGTGAATCCCCCACACAGGTGAGGTAGACAGGGCTCTTCTCAGCTTTCTGTTTGCTTTTGGATGTGTTTCCTGTTCATCCAGCAGCTCTTGGGTGAAAGTGAAGGCAGGGCTTTTTCCATCTTGTTTGGTGAGGCAAGCAGACAGTCAGGTAGGGCAGAGGAGTGAGTGGCTACAGACTAAGAAGCAAATAAAAATCTGAAGTCACTGCAATTGAGTTGCACAAAGCCAGAGACTGACTGTGAGAGATGTCAGACAGCTTTGTGCTACAGTTAATGTTCAAAAATAGGTTTTTGCCATTGTTATGTTAGAACTCTTGGGCTTTGACAAACACATCTTTCAGCTTTTTGTGTCTTCTTTCTCTAACAGAGCTCTCTTTCAACAAATCGGATAAATTCTCTTTGGGAGCTGCATTTCTGTACTGAAATAATTGGGATCTTAAATTATTCCCATAAACTGTTAGACAGTGTGGCATCAATCATGTCTGTCATAAAAATTATGTCTACCTTAGCATTAGGAATATTGTCTCAGGAGAGGTCTGCAAATGCAAAGAAGCAACATATTTAGGGAGACAGGATGCTTTTTATTAGCTCAACTGATAGACCTGAAGAAAGGCCATCAAGAGTTGTCTGTGTTCTCCAGTACTGCAAGCTGGTCTAATAAAAGATACTGCTTCTCCCCACTAACCTTATGCTGCTGACAGTACCTGTGCTTTGATCAGGGTCTGCAGTTTGCCTCAAACATCTCCCCAGGACATTTGCTTGTTGTAATCACCACTGGCTGTCTCTTTTGCTATCAAAGGAGCTCCTTTTGCTAGCTTTTGATATAGGGAATGCATTACCCTGTAATCAAAGTGATGTTAACTCATCCCTGGGCATCTGGAAAGAAACCCTGAACAGCAGTTAGTGGCTAAATGTAAAATACATATTTCTTAACAGTTGTGCAGGATGAGCTGTGTGTGTATATATATGTGTTTGTATGTTGCATTTGTATTGCTGGAATACAAAGACAGCTTCTTTCCTGTAATCCGGGTGCAGGGCATGCTATCTTTTTAAATAGAGACGTAAAATAGAACATTTTAATGCACAGGAAAAATAGTCTGGATTTCTTATTATATAACACCATTCAACTGAGCGTCTTAAAACATCACAAAACCACACCTGAATACTTTCAGAGATCTTGTGACTATTATTGCAGTTATTAGTAGTGGACTGACAAATGGCACAGTACAAATACTAGACATTTTAAATATCAAAGTGGAGGAAACAAGTACAAGAAAAATCATAAAATCACAGAATCATTAAGGTTGGAAAAGACCTCTGAGATTGTCTGGTCCAACTGTTCCCCTACCACCAATATTGGCCACTAAACCATGTCCCTAAGCACCACATCGACCCTTTCCTTACACACCCCCAGGGATGGTGACTCCACCACCCCCCTGGGCAACCTGTTCCAATGCCTAACCACTCCTGAGAAGAATTTTTTCCTAATATCCAAAAAAAGAGCCATCCTGGTCTGTGTTGGGTCACCTTAGTAGCCTCTTCCAGAATTCCTGCAGACCTTGTTCACCCCATCCACCTTCTCTAGGTTGTGGTAGAGCAACAGAAAAGCAAGCTGAATAAAGCTCAGAACTGACCAACAGGTATTTCTTATGCAAAGATACTCAGGTAGAACATGTTTACATGCATTTTAAACAAGTTTCAGCTTAGAAAGTCCCATCTTTTGCCTGCATGGGGGACTTTTGTCAGTGGTGGTTGCACCTTAGTGAGGGTCTGTCATACAAACTGTTTTCTCATCAAAACAATGATGCACCCCTCTCCTCCCTGTCCTCCACAGCACCACTCCAGCTCCTGGCCAGAGGCTTTTGCTGTCGCTTCAGCAGGCAGAGTCCCCAGAGGTGGCATTGGGACCATCCACCGTGGCCCACCTGAGGGCTGGCATGGTCCTGACCTCGTCCTCTGGGCTCCCTCTGCTGTCCTTGGAGAGGCACAGCCCGGGGACTCACACACACCTATATACGTGTTATTTTATATATATAAATAAATGTAGAAATGCCTGCAGAACAACTGAGGTATCTACCTGAGCATCAAAACCCTTACTGCGACAGTCGCAGTGTGGTGAGATGTGTCCCACGCTCGACCACTGAACTCCAACTTGCTGACCTGTGTCCTGTGCACACCACAGATGGAGATTTTACCAAATAAGGACAAAAACAAAAACAAAAAAAGGCCTAAAGCCAGCGGCATTCAGATAGGAAACATTCCAATTATTACAAGCAAATGTAAATCACCACACTGTCCTCGTACAAAACATGTGCTGTGCTGCTAAATGAGCCACTGCAAATTCTTTAATATTCCAGTGATTTTCGTCACTCAGCAACTACTGTGGTGGTTCAGCAGTGAGTAGGCTAAGCTGCATTTTCCTAGCAGAAAAATAATGAAAGAAAATGCAGAGATAGAGATGTAGAAAGGAAACAATGAAACTGGTGGCACAGCAGGACGGAAATGAGGAGAAAAAAAGTTTGGCTGTCTGAAAAGGTTAAGTTGCAGGCAGCACTCCTGGAAAAGCGATCAGGGGGTCACCATCCTATTAGGAGATCAAGGGCAGGCAAAGTTGTGAAGCAAAGTGGAATAATTTAAAAGAAGAATAGCGAGAGGGAGAGATTAGGACAGCACAGTATAATTCCGGGACAGAGATCTGCTGAGTTTGTGACAAAGGAGTATGGTGGGACTGGTATAATATCTATCTTCTGACCAACCGGGTGGTTATAGAAAGATGCCAGCACATACTTTGAGAATGCATGAGTTCTGCTTGCATTTAAAACTGGTTGTGTCCTAGGGGAGATAGCTCAAGTGAAAAGAAATAATAATACAAATGACTGGTTGGGCAAACACCCACTACTCTGCCCTGGCAGCCTGGCCAGACGGTCTTCCCTCTCCACAGCCAGATATTGGAGTGCCCCTGAGCAGCAGAGCTGATCTCGACACGTGCTGCTTCTGTGCAAAACTGCCTCTGTACAACACATACATGCAACTACCTACAAAACTGGGGGAATTCTTTTAGCTCCTCCACCTGCCTTATTTTTTTTTTCCTCTTCCTCAGATTCTCATGATTTTTTTTTTTCCATGTCTGTTTTGTTACACTCTTTTGTATTCTCTCGGTATCCATTACTGGCTATTGTTAAAGACAAGAGGGACTGGGTTCATCTTTGGGCTGCTGTGATACAGTCTTTTTTTATATTCTTCCTTGAGTAATGCCTCACTAAAAAAATAAAACATTTGGTAAAAGGACGAGTGAAATAATCAGCTGCGTTCTTTTTTCTTAGGGTAACATAAAAGCATGCATGTTACATTTTGTTTGAATTAAGGCTATAATTGTATACACATTGCCCGGACTGTGATGTTTCGTAAAGTGGCCACAGTATTTCCTGTACATTTTTCTTTGTGTGAGGAGTTTTTTCGTTCTGTTAAATTGCATATCCATAGAGGATTTTGGGGCACTCAGCCAGTCAATCCAATTTGGAGTTGGATAGTGGCTGTTGTGGACTAAGTCCCTTATCTGTCCCCTTCAGCTGTCTTATTTCTCTGCTATTCATGGAAACGTAAAATTAAAAGTGGAATCAACTGAGAGGCAAGAGCCCAGCAAGAGACTTAGGAAGAAAAAGTTAAGGGGGGAGATCTCTCTGCAGCTGGGATAATGTGCTGACAACTTTGTTTTTAAATATGCGTGCAGAAGATTTTGTATTTCACATATATTACCATTTCATTTATCTTTGTGGGTATCAGAGCCAGTATGAGGAGAAAATTGAAATCAGATTGATAATGCCTTTTTTTTTTTTTTTTTTTTTTTAAGAAGTGGGATTTATGGAATTCTGTTTTACCACATGCTGTGTACTGAGAAATGATTAAGCTAGAGGAATGAATAGGGGGCCTGAAAACGGCTTGGCCATTCCTACGGGGCTATAGTAGAAACAGAAGGAGGAACCGGTTTGCGTATATACTCAATTCCATACATACTTCATATTCTGTCCACACTATGGTGAAAAAAGGATCTCCTGCTATTGCAATCAGTGGTTACAATGGTGCAAAATCATTGTAAATAAGAATTTAAATCTGATGGACCAGACTGTCTGGTGTGCTTTATAGGATTCACAGCTGTCTCTGCACCCTCTGACTCTGGACCAGAGAGGGCTTTGTGTTTCTTCTATCCTAATGCTGCTCAGTGCTGTAAAAGATGACAGCTTCGTATGTCCCTCGATGGCCTACATTGCAGGGGATGCAGAGGGATCTGCTCATACCAGAAGGAAAAGGGAAGCAGCATCTCTACTTATTTAATAATGTGAAATATTTATTTTTTGATATTATTTAAAATATATTTTATATACTGTATTATTATATTATTTTATATATAGTATGTATAATTTATATATTACATAAAATAGATGAAAATAAAATGTCGCAAAGGGAAAGAAAGCACAAAGGCAGGAATAAATTGTTTGTCAAATCAGAAAATGTAATGAAGCCATAAAGCCCACTGCTGACGTGAGTGTGGTTGATTTCGCTGGTTTCCACTTCCTCCCTCCTGCTGGGCACCTCCGCTAGCTGCTGAGAGAGAGGGGACATAAAACTCAGGTACGTGAGGTGTTGTGTTGACGAAAACGAGTATATCAAGCTTGGCATCTTGTGGACCTGCCTCTCCACCTGATTAATGCTGGTGTCTCAGGCCATGGCCACGCTGCTCTTTGAATCACCCTCAGAGCTGCTGCTAGGGGCCACTCCCTTCCCCTCCTGTCCTTGTGGAGTCACCAGTATTTGGGGATCAGAGTGCTGATGCTGGAAACGAGCCTTTCTGAGCCCTTCAGTATTATTATCTTGTGGCTGTGAGAACGAATGGGTAAGGGCGGTGGCACAAAGGACCTCCCTTTACAGCAATGACATGGATTTGCACCAGATTACAGTGCTCGTCTAGTCACCAACTGATGAGGCATGAGTCCAAGCCTGGCCCAGGCCTGTGCTCACAAGAGAGCTCTTCTGTCTTGACTCTCTGATGCATACAGATGTATGAATTCTTGCTTGCTCAACAGAAACCAAGCTAAAAAAAGAAGGGCAAGCCCAAGGCAGTCCCCACACCTGCAGCCTGCTCTGAAGGCTCTCCATCTGTGCCTCAAACATGATTATCTCCTACATTTCTTCCTCGTGATCCTGCTTCCTTGGCTCTTACTCCTTGTTTCTCCATGCAGCTTCCAAGTCTCCTCCTGATTTTCAGTGCTCCTGGATGATATTGCAAAGGATAGAGGAGGCTTTGATCAAACCCACTAGAACTTCATGGGAATTTTGTCCCAGTAGCTACAGCCAAAGCAGTTTGTACAGGTCTCCAGGTCTTTCTCCAGTTTCTGAAGGCCTTGTGAGAAGGTCTGATCCCTAGTTACTTCCAGAATAGAAAAACAAAGCCCATCTGCTAGGGTATTTATAGATTCTTTATGGCTCAGGGAAATTTCCTCTCTACCTGTTATCTTTTGCTAAACAATGATAACATTTTCTGTCTTTTCTTATGTACATTAGAGCTGGAGAAAAGCTACTTAGGAAGGGAAGCCTCTGTTCCTGATAAAAGACCTTTCTCAGTGAGTCACAAAGCAATCAGCTCCCTAGCTCAGTTCACAGTATATTGCCTGCTCTTTCAGGGACAAAAATTCACTATCCCCCTTATATAAGTATTTTCTTTGTATGTGGAGAGATTGCCACATGGTGGCAATTTACATCCACTTTACAATTGTATACACACAATACCTAGCCTAGCCTTGTTTCATTTTCAAGTGTTTGTTGTTTTTTCAGCCCATCTTGTGCTCTTATGAAATGTTAGCACTTCATGTTAAGATCATCTGTTCTTCTTCCCCCGTTTTTGTTGAGGGTGTTTGTCCCTCTCCTCTCACCCTTGCCCCCCTACTATGCTTTGAATACCATAATTTCCCGCTTTACTCTGCCGTGGTGCGGCCTCACCTTGAGTACTGTGTGCAGTTTGGGGCACAACGGTATAAGAAATATAGAAAACTGTTAGAGAGTGTCCAAGGGAGTGCTACAAAAATGGTGAAGGGTCTGGAGGGGAAGGTGCCTGAGGAGCAGTCCCTTGGTTTGCTCAGCCCCGAGCAGCGCAGGCTGAGGGGAGGCCTCATGGCGGCTGCAGCTCCCTCACGAGGGGAGTGGAGGGGCAGGCGCTGAGCTCTGCTCTCTGGGGACAGCGACAGGACCCGAGGGGACAGCATGGAGCTGGGGCAGGGGAGGTTCAGGCTGGGGGTTAGGGAAAGGGTCTGCACCCAGAGGGTGGTCGGCACTGGGACAGGCTCCCCAGGGCAGTGGTCATGGCGCCGAGCCTGAAGGAGTTCAACGAGTGTTTGGACAATGCTCTCAGACGTATGGGTTGATTTTTGTGTGGTTCTTTGTAGAGCCCAGAGTTGGACACGGTGATCCTTGAGTGTCCCTTCCAACTTGGGATATTCTATGAGTCTATGATTGTTTTCTACCTCCTCCCAGTCTTCATGCAAAAAGTGAACACACAAACACTTTGGATTTTACGTACTCCTTGGCTAGCTTTTCAAAAAAGCCAGATAAGCTTCTTTTCCTTTTAGCCATGAGTAGGATGACCATGGGGGCAGCTGGGCAGAGCAGGGAACTGAGGCAGATCCAGGGCAGAGAGTTGAGACTGACCGCAAGTACATGCTCAGGACAGCTTTTTGCAGCCCTTTGCTCAAATGGGCACAGTGAGCATGAGTTTGTGAAATTCAGATGTCTTTTTAAGAAATTCGCACAGTACCTTAAAAAAAAAAAAAAAAAAAAAAAAAAAAAGGAAGAAAATGCTACAAAAGCTCTCTATAATACTCATGTTGTGAAGGCACTGATGATGCTCCCAATGTCAATCATGATTTCCATTAAACGTGGAGGTGCAGGGTCCAGCGCTCCCTTCTCTCACCTCTCAAGAGCATCGTTCTGAGGTCGCTGCCCGCTGTTTGAATTCTAGCAGAGAAGGAAAGGACCTCACTCCAGAAACAGCAACAAAGAGAGGGCTCCTCACATAGCAGAAAAGCCAGAATGTCCCTGGAGTGATTCCAGAGGCTTTTAGTCTGAAAGATTTTTACAGCATCACTGAAACATGAGATCTTACTTTTCAAGAGTCCTGATTATAGATTAGTGCCTTTTGTTTTTCCTCATGATTTCTTTTCAACAGAAATGTGTTAAGAAGTGTTGAAATGGACCTCTTACTGTAATTTGTGCCAATTTACCTTTTTTTGTTGTTGTTGTTGGCATGTGTTTAAAGCAGCATTTCCTCTATATCAAATTTAATTCATAGATTGCCAGGGTACACTTAGGAGTGTATTTGTCAATAAATATTTAGGATCAAGCGTTATTTTTTGCTATTTAACCATCATAACAAACATACACTCAGTAGACAGTCTGAATAAAATTGCATTGTATAGAATTGTTCTCTGTTTTGAATTATATTTTTTATGGCAGATTTAATCCTCTGACAGAGAAAATTCAATACGTAGCTGCATTTATATTACAGATACAGTCTTCTGCTAGCCAACAGATAAGCTTTTTATCAGCAGCCATGCTTCTGTGGCACTCTTCTGGGCTGCTGCCAAGCTCTGCCTTCTTTCCTTTCATGAACAGATCAATGTGCAAACATTTAAAAACCCTAAATAGCATAATAGATACTTGAATGCAAGCTGAAAAAAAAATCAAAACTGTTGCACCTACATATTGTAGCTAATGCAAATCTACAAAAACAGGTAAATAAGGAAGAGTGGTAGCACATAGCTACCTTTTCCAAAGCTGCCCTGCCCCAGAGACTGCATGCATCAGCTTTTCCTCTAATCCCCAGCGGAAGCAATCTCCCATGCCTCTGCCACATCACCCCTCACACAGAACATACACCAGCCTCAGCTGCGGCTAGTAACGCTGGAAAGAGGAGAGGTTACAGCGTGGCGTGTTTGTTTATGAGCAATGGCAAGGTGTGATGTGTGTGTGTACCAAAAACACACATCCACTGGTTAGTACTCTAGCCTAAAATTCAGAGATAGCAGCAGCTGCAACTGCATTGTCCTCGGTGCTTGCTGAGGGCATCCTCCCCTGCTAATTGAGCAACATGCATTTATAACGGTGCAGCGAGACTCTTCACCTTACACTGCCAGACACACGCTGGCATTAGCCCAGATGTGTTTTGTCATCTTCTGGTTTTGTGAACTCTCTCTCTCTGTAGTTCTTTTTGCAATGGAATAAGTGCCTGTGGAGAAAAGATTTTTTTTTCTCTGTTACCCTTCAAACTGCAGGACGTGTGCTTTGAGTGATGCCCCTTAGTGGGAGTGATGCTGGAATACTGGGATCAAAAAGTTCCCCATGGGTGGGGAAACAGCCGTGGTAAAAGAAGAAAACTGAAGAAAGTGAAGTGACCTTTATGGACAGCTTTAGAAGAAAAAAAGCTGAGAAAAATAATAATAATAAAAAAAAGGAACACTAATTGGAAAGGGGTTAATGTGTGAGGGCATTCTAAAATATAAAGAAGTACAAGAAAAGAAATGGGGAAACAGGAAAAAAAAAAAGATGTAAGCAATGAAACAAGAGAGGCAAAAAGATGAATCAAATCTCTTTACTGAGGGCTTGTACTTCAACCTGCCTCATCATCTTTTTAATACATTTATAAATAAACTTAATTAGCTTTTTTTTTTTTTCCTGCCGGGAGGATATAAAAGATGCTAATGAGTTCTTACAAAGGGTAAATAGTTTAAGGGGATGATATTAGTGATACTGAAGTATTAAAATAAAGATCAAAGCCGTGACTGCCAGAATAGGGTTTCTAGGTTATTCTATGCAGTTACAGTTCTAATAGATTAAAGACTCATTTGAACATGAAAAGAGGAAAAATCATTGGGATCATCTCTGTTATAAGAATGGCTTGATTACAAAACATAGTAAAGGCCCGATTCTATCAGGCTGATCGGGCTGCGCAGAGCTTTAGGAATAACTCCATTAACATCAGTTAACATCAGTTAACACCAGTAGGTTCTCTTTCTTGGCAAAACTAAGGGTGCCCAAAGTTAGTTGGTGGGGTTTGCAGGGATCACTCATGCTTGGTGCCAGTTTTCAGTGCTTAGATCAGTTTCTGTTCTGGCCTCTGAGGCAGCAGAGATGATAGCGGTGTCTTGATTGCTCACCCCCATCGTCACTTGCCTTTGGATAGATGAACACTTGTCATGAGGAGGAAAACCTGTGCTCTGCAACCTAAACCCCTCAGAGCAGTTAGTAGAGCAATCGTAGGCGCTAATTTGGTCAGCAGCCGATGGTGCCACATGGCTGCATGTTTCTGTGCTCGCCCTCTGCAATCGCCTGGAAGCCAGCACTGCCTTGACAGATGAGCTGGGACACCAGCCCACGCGGCTCTCCCTTCTTTCAGAGCCAGAGCTCTCCTGGACAGAGACGTTTGAGGCAAGCTTATGAAGCAGGTGGAAAAAGATAAAGGTCACATCACACGGCAGAGAAGACCCACTCAATTTTTTGGCTTGCATTCCAAATGTCATCTCTTATGGATGTACACTCTGAGGCCACATTGGGCTTGTGGAGGAGTTCGGTTTGACTGATCACAGTGGCACTTCAGAGATGCTTTCTTCCCTCAGTAGCCAAGGGCAAAAAATATTACACTTTTATGTAAACTGTAGAGTAATGGTCAAAATGGAAATTTGAAATTCACTGTATTAGAAGTCTGGAACTTGTCAGCCATGGCTAAAAAGCTCCTGTAAAGGTGTGCTGGTAGGGTTTGGTGTTTGTACCCAGTCATTTTCACCCATTCCAGTCTGATAAGCCCAGGTTTTTTTTATATGTCTCAGAGCTGCTATTACCAATATACATGTACACTTTATGATTGCTCTCATCTAACACACAAGAGAGGTAAAGAAAGAAAGCAAAAGTCCTGGGGAGAAAATAATAAAAAATAAAAAATGCTATGGTGCCTTCCTAATTATGTTAGGACTGTGGCTTCCAACATATATGTGAAAATTGTGATTTGGATTCACCTGTACAGATGCAGGAAGTCTTTATTATACATCCCTTCCCACTGCTGACAGATGGTAAAGCAGAGAATGGAGGCTCTGGAGGTGACAGCATTTCACCCCCAGCTTTTTCTTGCAGTGCAGTAGCATAAGGCAGCTGTGAAATCAATGGTATTTGAGAACATTTCTTGCACGGCTGAGGTTTCTGGGTGGAGGCAGCCCAAACACAGCCCTTCTATCAACTCCAAGTCTTGGCACAGAGGTCACATGAAAGAAAAAGATACCTAGACAGAAGACAGGCGGGTTTATGTGGGTCAGGGCTTTCTTCTTTTGTGTGCCAGAGGACAAACGTGCCCCTTTCAACCTTGAACCGAGCAGCTACAAAGCTTGAAGCCACCCGGGACTTTCTTTCCCCTCAGCTTGTCATGAGAACATCTAGGCAAGAAGGAGAGCTGCAGAGAGGAAGGAAGGCAAAACCGGGAGCCTTTAATATATTCGTGCTCTCTGTCCCCTTCCCTCCTTTTCTACGCATCAACAGTTTTAATAACCTGGCAAAAAGAAAATGCGAATCTGGAAAATCCTTTCCTACCCAGTGCCACAAAATGATCATCGTGTATTAAGAAACATTATGAGAGAGGCGATGTGTTTAATATGGACTTTTTTTTTTTTATTATTATTATTATTAGATACGAGTTAGTAGTGCAATTTTTAAAAGCTGCTCTGACCCAACCAGCTTGCATTTTAATAAAAAGGCACCTGCTTGGGGAGCTGAAGTCCATGGAGACGTGGCTTTCGGACAAGGCACACGAGCAAAAAAAACAACAGCAGCGCGTAAAATAACCTCCCTCTCCACTATGAAAACAAACCGAGTAAACCAGACGGGAGAGGGGGGGCTCCCAGCGCTGTTTCTCCTTCCGAGGGGGCTGCCTTCAGCCCCTGAGCTCCCGTTTGCCACCCACCCCCGGGGGCAGCGCCCGGCCGGGTGCTCAGAACGCCCCCGCGGCGCTGAGGACAGGCAGCCCCGACCCTCACAGCACCTCCACAGGCACCGAGGGAAGCCCCCTCCGCCCTGAGAGCCCCTTTCCAGGCTGTTTTCGCCCTCCCCAGCCGCGAGGAGCGCGGCCCCTCATTCGCTGCGAGGGGCTCCTCCCGCCTCCATAAAGCCGCCCCCATAAAGCCGCCCCCATAGAGCGCCACCGGGCCAGGCCGGGCGGCGTCCCCGGGCTGCCGGCCCCTCGGCCCGGCCCCGCCGAGCTGTCCGCGCCCGCCGGGTGCTGAAGGAGGAGGGCAGCGGGAGGAGTTTTGGGGGGGAGCCCCCCGATCCATCCCCGTGCACACGGCGGCGGCCATGGAAGAGGAGCTGAAGTGCCCGGTGTGCGGCTCGCTCTTCAGGGAGCCCATCATCCTGCCCTGCTCGCACAATGTCTGCCTGCCCTGCGCCCGCACCATCGCCGTGCAGACCCCGGAGAGCGAGCAGCACCTGCCGGCCCTGCTCCACCCGCGGGGCACCGCCGCTCCGGCGCCAACCCCAGCCCCAGCAACCCCGGGGCCGCCCGGGGGCTCCGCCGCCCCCTTGGACCCGGAGTGCTCGGCGGGCGGCGGCGGGGACCACGCGGACAAGCTGAGCCTGCACAGCGAGACCGACAGCGGCTACGGCTCCTACACGCCCAGCCTCAAGTCCCCCAACGGCGTGCGGGTGCTGCCGCTGGTGCCCGCACCCCCGGGGGGAGCAGCAGCAGCAGCAGCAGCAGCTCCGCGGGGCGCCGTCCCCAGCCCCGGCCCCGGCCCCGTGGGCTCGTCCCTCACCTGCCCGCAGTGCCACCGGAGCGCCTCGCTGGAGCAGCGCGGCCTCCGCGGCTTCCAGCGCAACCGGCTGCTGGAGGCCATCGTGCAGCGCTACCGCCAGGGCCGCACCGCCAAGTGCCAGCTGTGCGACCGCAGCCCGGCCGAGCCGGCGGCCGTGCTGTGCGAGCAGTGCGAGGTGCTGTACTGCGCCGCCTGCCAGCTCCGCTGCCACCCGGCCCGCGGGCCCTTCGCCAAGCACCGCCTGGCGCCGCCGCCCGGCCAGCCCGGACCCCCCGGCGGCGAAGGGAAAGGGGCGGGCGGCGGGCGCAAGCCGGCGACGTGCGGCGAGCATGAGCTGGAGCAGTACAGCATGTACTGCCTGAGCTGCCGCAGCCCCGTCTGCTACCAGTGCCTGGAGGACGGCCGGCACGGCAAGCACGACGTCAAGGCCCTGGGAGCCATGTGGAAGCAGCACAAGGTAAGCCCCGACGCCCCGCAGCCTTCACTCGAGTTGTACCGGCACCAGCAGGCTCCCTCCCACTGCCCCCATGCCTGATCCCAGTACCAGCCCTCAGGCTGATCCCCAGCAGGCACCTGGGGTTGCCAGCCCCGCCAGCTTGCTTGTCCATGCCATCGTCCTGTCCGCTCTTCCACTTCACCTCCTGGGGCTCAGCCTCTTCCCACCACCTCTTCCTTCCTGTCAATGCCACAAATTGGTCAAATGGCCCGCAGCCACACAAAGTTTTTAAATGTGAAGGTGTGGCAGGGAGGCTCGCAGGACACCATGTTGTCTCCCTGTCCTCAAGGAGGTCTTCTCCTCCCCTCAATACCCAGAGGGCAGAAGGAATGGCTGGGGGGCCTTCATGGCACAAAAGTGAGTGAGGAAATGTAGGGTGGGCTCAGGGGACAAGTACAACCTCCTGTGATTCCCATGATATTGTGTCTGATCCTTCCCTGCAGCCTTCCCTTCCCTTAGCCCTTCCTGGAGACCCCGGAGATCTCAGAGTCAGTGCTTTGCAGCACAGGTGGTGCAAGATAAGTCTCTGCAACCGTTTGAATAAAGAGCAAGACATGACCATAAAAGTTTATAAAGTGCACGAAGTTAGCTCGTTCTTATTAAAAATGATGGACCCTGGGAAAGTTAGTTAAATTCCCCTCTGTATGTTCATTTGTATTAAAACATCTGAGCTGAGAGCTGTCCTTTGGAGTGTCCAGCTATGTTGGGGGCAAAGCAGTCCTACAGGCCACGCGAAGGGTACTTGGCTAGCTCTGATGGCCTCAGGATCTCCTTCTCTGCTGCAGATAGCACTGAAAGGAGCCCAGAGAGATCCTTTCAGACACTGCCGGAAAGGACAGAATCAAGTCAGGTCTCCTCATCCTCCAGCCATGGAGTGGCTGAGCATGAGCTAGCATAATGAAAAACACTGGCTTTTGGTTTTAAGACCTCCAAAAGACGCCACTTGGTGTTGAAATCCATAGCTTGTCCATCTGAGGAAGACAAGCTCCTTCCAAATGCGTGTCCAATGCATACTCTTGGCCAAGGGCTCAGCCTCCTCCTCACTAATGTGACTGTTACTTGTGCAGGGGAGAAGTTCTCTCAACTCAGAAGGAGCAGATCACAGATCTGCAGCCATCACTAAGCTGCTAATGGCAGAGCAGTGACTGAGCTCACTGTTCACATGTGGTTAACGTTTTGTGTGTTGTGAGGGACCGGCTTGTGTTGTGTTACAATCTACTTTGAGTTAAAACTGGTTGGTGCCTTTTTGAACAGTGTGATAAACTCTGCTGTGATCAGAGTGCACCGTTGGTCATTTTCTGATGTCACCAGAATGAACAAGAGCAAGTTGGTTTCTATTTTTACTGCATTTTTTCAGTGAGTATGGTATCACTGAATGTGATTTCTCTTGATTTATAGATTCAATCTTAGCATGAAAAGGCTGGTGAAAGCCAAAAAAAAAAAAAAAAAGATGCAAAATTAACTAATTTGGGGACTCTGAAGTTGGTCTCCTGTGAATATTACTTTCCCCAGAACAATGTGCTTGGCTGAAAGTAAATACAGTGGAGCCATGCAGTCAGACAGCCTAAATCAGCAGCTCACATTCTCTTGAAAAATTGCTCTGGAGTTAGATACTTAGATACACATGGTAGTGCCATGTCCCCCTCCTCTTACAGGGCGTGGTTTCATCCCACAACAGCAAACTTCAGATGAGCAATTTCTCTACCGACCCTAGAGCTGTTTGTCCAGAGCCCCTGCCTGTCTTCACCTTCAGGACCGTTTCCACCCACTTCTGCATTAGCCTTCTGCTCAGGCTCTTCAACTTCTCCGTTGTCTGAACCTTATGTAGTGATTTGGTGGGAAATTACAGAGCGTGTGAACTCATCCACGCAGTGTTTCAGACTACACGGTGCGAATGGCATCTCCCCTCAGCCGTGCTACTGCCCTTATGGCTGTTCAAGACTGGTTGGCCCCTGTTAATGGTGCAGGTTTCCCCATTACCCTGCTGCACGTAACCTCTCCTTTAGAGGGATGAAAAAGGGTGGAAAACAAAAAGAGGGCCCTGATGGCATGGAGCAGGGTAAGTAAATCCACTGAGTTAGGTGGGCTGTGTTATGTTCACTCACATGACTTGTGCATCTGGACCAACAGCTTGAGGTGATGAAGTAAAAGTACAGCCAGAGAAGTTGGTTGAGGCATTCAAAACAAGAACAGAGGACCTACGAATATGAGGAATGGTGGTGGGCATGTTTCAGCTCTGCACTTCCTAAATGATTGTGGACACATAGAATTGGAGTCTGCACGCCTGCTTTTATTTGCTGGTGTGAAGACTTGTGCTCCCCAAAACACGAGGGCTCTTTCAGCATTCAGCGCCAGGGTAAGCTTATCTAATCAATAGCCAATCTGTTGCTAAAGAGAGAAAGAGGGAAAACAAGCTAAACGAACACGAGCTGTGCGCTTGAAAAAGGACATTGGCATTATCTGGTTCGTTTTCTACAATCAAAGGAAGCATCAGTCTTCCATGCCTATCTGGATTTAATTACTCACCCTCATTATCTCCCTGTTCCTGTGTTTGATAGAAGCAGAAACTTGGCATCCAGCATCCCCACTTTTGTGTTGCCAGAGCAGGTATGATAGTAAAGACAACCATCAGCAGAGTACCGTTTGTCAGGAGTTATTAATTATCATAGCCAATGGAGCTTGTAACATTTCAGCTTGGCTTCAAGTAAATATTCTGCAGCATGCAAGACTGCTCGGAGCGTACAGGGCATTTTATGGTTTGGTTGGTTTACTGAGGGCTTAGTCATGTAGCTCGGTTTGATTTTAATGGGAAGTGCAGGACCAGATGCCACTGCTTTGTAAGGTATCCTTTGCAATCGCTTTGAAAAACAAGGCTATTATCTCTAAGTGGGTTTCATAAATGGAGGTCTGGTCTTCTCTGTGGTTCCGTGCTGCAGCCGCATTAATGCAACTGCTGTTTTTAGTGAGCACGAAAATTCCCTTAAGAGCCATCTGATCAATGACTTTGTCAAGTGTCTGCTCCAGTCCCTCGCAGTGGTAGCGTGACTGGAGCCGGGCATGACTGTGTGAATTGCCGGCAGCGCCTGCGGTGGCCACAGTTCGTCTGCGTTGGCTTGGGTTTCTACCTGATGGCCACAAATAATTTTTGGCTCGTCTTATCTGGCAACATACACTTTGATTTGTAAGTGAGAGTTGATGTTGGAAAAGTTTTACTTTTGTCAGGACCAGTCCTTGGTTTTGCTATGACAGAAACACTGGGACAGTTGTGCTGGGCCGGTCCTTGGCAGAACTTCTGATGCTTGTGCCCCCTGTTTCTTTCTTGCTTCCTCCCCACTGCTTTGTCATACCCCAGTTCCACCTTGTCATGTGTCAGCTGGACAAACCAAAGGCCCAAATACCTTGTGGGTTGGGTGGGTAGAAAGTGCCATCAAAAAGGGTGGGCTTTAAGTCATGGCAGCCACAACCAGCACACAGAGGGCTGATCTGCAGTCCTGATCGGCAGGTCTAGCAGAAAACAGGGACCCTTGCAGAAAACAGGGGACTTCCAGGACTGCAACTAGGACTCCTGTTAGGGGCTCATAGCTTTTGTGCCTTCCTTCATAGAAGGTGCTGTATCAAGACACCCTCTAGTCCTAGCGCCAAAGAGACTGTAAACTTTTGGGGGTCTGACGTTATCAAGAATACTTAATTTTCCATTTCTCCATCAATTATTATTATCTGTTTGCTGAGGATATTACTTGGGCATTGGCAATCTGATGGTGGCCAAGTGCGACTAAGAAGCAAACCCAGAGGAGAAGGCCCAACTGGTAGGACTTGGCACAGGAGCCCAGAGCCCCATGCTCGGTGTATGCCCTTGTGAAGAAGGCCGAGTATGACAGCAAGAAGAAAATGTCTTCAGTGACACCCACAAGGGGACCCATCCCATCTCTCCATGCTACACTGGCAGAGACCTAATGCTGGATTTGGGCTGCTAGATGGAAGAGTGTGGTTTCTGTAGTCCCAGCCAGGCTCTAAGGAAGCTGCTCAAGGACTGTGCGCTCAGACCATGGGTTCCTCCAGACAGAGTTTCCTTCCAACCCAGAAAGTCCATCAAGAAATGTCTTGTTCAGTTTAGAGAGATCAGGTGCCAGCTGAGCAAAGGAAAAGTTGGGTCTTTGGTTTGTACTTATGCAGTGATCAGGTCCTCATATCTCACCTGTCAAAAGCTATCAGAAGAGGTTTTTTCAGCTTCTCCAGAAATGTTCACCCGTTTGTTGGATTGGAGCATGGAAAACTGAAGCCCCCAAAAGACATTACTATGAATTCTGAAAACACAGATTTGTCTTTGAAGTTGTAGGTTTGGTAGAATCTACTACATTTAAAAAGATTTCAGGCTTTGGAAAAAAAAACTGTTTTTGAAAGCACTTGGGGATTTTTTTGGCATGACAGATGCTGCTGTGTAAGACTATTATTTCGTTATATATGTGGGTAGTTGTCTTGTAAAAAGTATTTTGAGTTACAGAGTCACTGTAATAAAGTGTAATGTGCAGACACAATACTTGACTGCCCCCACATGCATATTTCTCCTTTATTAAAACTTACTACAATTAAAATCTTAACTGTTCTCTTCAAGCACAAACAGTCTGTGTGTAAGAATACATGTGACAGCAAGTAAACCTTTTAGCTCATTGTTAATTGTTAAAAGCAAGGATTAGTAAGAGATTTTGCATTTTATCTCTATTTTTTCCTTCTATTTTTTTTTCTTGCAGGCACAGCTCTCTCAGGCTTTAAATGGTGTTTCAGATAAAGCAAAAGAAGCTAAAGAATTTTTGGTTCAGCTGAAAAATTTATTGCAGCAGATACAGGTACGTAGAATATTAGCTGTTGTGATAATATGTAATCAATAGAACTGAGTGAATAATTTATCTGATGACTTTGTCTCCTTTGCTGTTCTCATATTTCCTGGAATCGTCTAACCTTTCTTGAATGTATTTGCTAGGCAAAATTACTCATCAAATAATGCCTGTAAGCCTCTTTTAGCTTCCGGATTGTTTGCTGCTTATTGCACGAAGCTGATATTCAATACTGGACGCTGGAGCTGTGTTGATTTGTATTTGATTGAATCCAGCCTCCTGCCTGATGATAATTCTTTGAATTTAGGATAAGTTCTCATTTTTACCCACTTACAATTTACTACTTGTTTTTCATCTAGCAATTTCTAAAAATGTACTAATTTCTGGATAAAATCCAGCCAACCTGCTTATTGGAGAATTTTTAGGAAGTCAAAAATAAGGAAAAAGAAACTAAATCAATTTGGTTGTCTATTGAAGGAGAAGATATTTCCATGCACATAATTGCCGAGCTTCAACAGTGAGAATAGGGCTCATGGTGAGTGCAATAATTGAGAGCACAAACCCCAAATGAAACAAGTTCTATTTTCAACCAGATTTAAACTCTGATCAGTGTTGGAGGTTAGGTGATCCTTAACTTCCTTCTCACCCTGCAGAGTGGGGCTGGGGATGTGCTGCTGTGCTTTGAGCTTCACTGATTCCAGGAGGGGACACTTGCTATCTGCAGCAGCAGCGCTCTGCTGCCGTGTGTTTTCTGTGTGATACGCATCATCTGCTCCACGATATGCCTGCTCATCTTTCATCAACAAGCAAGTCCTGTTTCTGTTACTAACAGAAAGCCAAAGCCCAAGTTCAAAAATCTGTATTCGGTTTAGAACGTAATCATTAAAGAAATGACACTTTATGCTGCAAATTATGGATTCGTACCACAAATGCTGCCAGAGCTCGTGGATTGCCACAGAGCAGCATAATTACCCACCCTCACAGCCTTCTGTGACAGGGTGGGAAGGAGAACAAGCGAAGACTAGGAAATTGGTTAAAGGAAAGAACATGTAGCTGAAAGAAACCAGCATGCAGCCACTGACTGGTACCTGTCACGTGTCATGTTTTGGATGCAGAGTGAGGTTTTTCTCAGCTGACCTTAGCTATTTAAAAGGTAAATAGCTCATCCAGCCTAGTCACTTGGGCTTCTGACATTTTCCAAGGAGAAGGAGAGGTACCTGTAGAGAGCCGTTCTTCCCATATGTACTGGCAGCTATTTTAGGCTGGGATAACTCATCCAAAACAATAGTCTGTCACCAGTCTTTTCTTGAGTCATCTACCTCCATTAAAAATGTATTTTTTCCCTCTTGAAACCCAAAGGTGGCCTATTACGACTATTTATGACTATGCTGTAAAATCCTTTAATGTGTTTCAATAAAATCACTGGCAAATTGCTCTGCTTAAGGGAGCTGCTAGAATTAGATCAAAAGACCAAGTAATTTCTTTGATGCTGCTCATTGCTTAAATGCTAGAGGAGGGCTTGAAAAAGGAAATAGTATCTACCAACCACCCTCTAAAATTCAGGTGTGTCTAGACACAAAGCTGGATGTGAACCTCACATGTTGAGCCAGTCTCCAGCATGAGTCTGAATGAGGACATCGAATTTTAGCAAACCAGAACATAAGGACTAATCAGCTGCATATATATTAGTAAGTGAAACAAGGCTAGGGTATAACTGAGTGCTAGATGATGATCACTCACACCATCTGACACAGCACGGTTTGTCCCATGACAAATTGCACTCTTCCCAGGTGAAGCCTGAGCAGCACTGACCGATGGCACATGCTGGGGATTGCTCCCAGTAGGCAGGTTTGGTGCAGCCATGCTGTTTTAGGGGAAGGGATTTCAATGTGTCATGAGCTGATCTGTGCCTTTTGGCCTTTGGACCGAAGAACAGTTCTTGGACTGATTTTTGAGGAGGTAGATAGATGTAATTTGCATGTAGGTACCCAGAACCATGTATCTCAGTGCAGGGTATTTCTAATAGCTGTCTTGTGGTTACCACACATGCATACAGACACTACTCGGCTAAAATGTATTTTTACACAAAGGAATGAGCCATATGTTCATTTTATTATCCTGTTTCAATGCATACTGGACCAGTTAGCCATCCACTCTTCATCTCTTCTCTGAGCGTGTCAGAGCTACCAGGAGCAGTGCTTTTGTCTTGCCTGGGGCAGTTTGCAAATTCATAATCTATTCTTTCTCCCGTTTTGCAGATCTGTTGGTTTCTCCTCGTCTTCATTCCCTTCCCCTTTCTGAGGTCACTTTTAAATCTTGTAGTCTTTTCTCTTTAGAAACTGCCTGTTCCTTCCTTATTGCCCCTGTTGCTTCCTTGCTCCTCCTTGTTGTGGTCATTATCCGATTTTCACATTTTCCCATCTGCTGTAACAATTTCCTCCTTTCTCACTCGGAAGAGGCATGTCGCCAAACACCCTGTTTGATGTGTGAACAGAAAATGAAGAGAAAAAACGATGCACCACAGCCATTTACAGAGTCAGGCTCTGTACACATAACAGTGTGTCAAGAGAAGCTTGACAGAAAGAAGCTTAAGAGTGAGTCAGGTGTGATAAAAGCCGAGGAGGGAGAGATACAAACAGGAGGAATCTAGAACAAACCTGTGAACAGTAACTGAGCTGTGTGGTGTCTCCCTGCTCCCCTCTCACTGCCAGTGGCTAGGACAATGAAGAGTGAGCCCGCTTCCCTTGGACAGAGGAAGGGATGAAGGTGTTGTACTGCAGGGAAAGGAATGCAGTGCTGAAAGATTTGGTCTCAAAAGAATGAAGACAAAAGAAATGAACAGAAAAGAAGAGAATAGCATAAACAAAAGAGCTGAGAGAAAATAAGGAGTTAGGGGTGTGTGATGTGTGATGGCTTTCCATAGAGATACTTGTCCTTAAGCACATGTTTAAAATCATCTCACTTTTTTTCTTTTTGTTGATTTGGGGAACTGGTTAAAAAGCTGACAGGACAGCTAAGCATCTCCTGGAAAGATGGAAAGAGGAGCTTGAAAGCTTTCTCCTTCTAGCCACACCAGCAGATGAAGCAAGGGAGAGCCTCCCTTCAATGAATGTTACAGCACCAACTCCACAACCAGAGGGAGCCATCCCCTGGAGGAGGGTCAGCACAAGACACTTCAGGACATTCACACAGATTTCTACAGCTGCAGTGGGAGTCTGTGGAAATGGGGTTTGTGCCCTGTTTTTTGTATAGGAGTTTATGCAAGGCTGAGCGATACCCAGGCATTGTTCAAGGCTCAGCAGGGGTAGACATTGTGCACCTCACGTGCTGGCCCCTGCCCAGCAGAGAGTTTTACCACAGCATCAATAAAAGACTGCCAAGCGCTTGCTATTTATGAAAAAGTACTAGAGGCAATACACAAAATCTCAGGAATAATATTCGTACTTGATTCATTTCTTGGTAATCAGCCTATGGACTGCATCCTGGTCCATAATTCTCTTCTAGTTGTCATAGTGTAGAGCTAGTGATTTCAAGGGAGCTACACTGCAATAATTATACAGTGGGACAGAACCCTCTTACATATATATATGCATTGTGCATGGCAGGTTTAGATTTTACATTATGTTATACTACATCTGCTGTCTGGAAAAGTGCCAGTAAATCAAGGTTTTCATATAAACTTACTCTGTGGCATAGCATCTCACTGTTTTGTTTTATAGCATGTGGATATTAATGGTACAGCAATAATGAAATCAGAAAGGCAATAGGCATGCTAAAACCTTGAAAAGAAATCTTCTCTGAATGGAAAATGGTAAGAATGAACAATTGTGTAAGCTATAAAATGTGTTCTTTGATTAATATGTTTCTCAACTTCTTCTAGGAGAACGGGTTGGATTATGAAGCCTGTCTCGTTGCTCAGTGCGATGCCTTGGTCGATGCGTTAACACGACAAAAGGCCAAACTGCTCACAAAAGTTACCAAGGAACGTGAGCACAAGCTAAAAGTGAGTGTAACTCTCATTAGCTGTGAATATTCAGCTGTTGATACCTTGTGTTAGTGAGCATTTTGTCAAGTTCTGAGCCCTTTAATGCTGAACAGCCCAATCCTGAAGTCCTTCAGCAGGTTCCATCTTAGCAGTTTAATGGAAATGTGCTTACACACTTAAAATTAGGCCTGTACTTCAGCAATTTCTTGAGTGAGGCCATCATTCTATGTATCTGATATTTTGGGGCTCACTTATACAGCTGCTTGTTAGTGTAACCTCTGTGTGATTTCGATTGTAGGTCCTTCCAAATGCAAGAAACCCCTTCTGCCCAAGTAAATCTTTGAGGATTTTGGTTTCTCTTGAAGTCTCTGAAATTCAGACAGGCCACCACCAGATATTCATGCGCTACTCAAAAGATATTAAAGAGATGCTGTAAAGGGAAGAAAAGAAAGCTATGGGTGGTTAAACAAAGCAGCAGTCAGAAAATAGGCAAATTTCTTGGAAAAGGGAACTACATAAATGATTTTGAGATATTACAGTGCTGGTAACATTAATGGCATCTAAGACAGAAGGAAAAATCAAAGTGAAAAATATAAAGTGGAAAACAATTAATAAAATCTACCTGAAGTAAGCATTCCAAAATTCCCGTGCTTAACAACAACCAACATCTAGGACGTGCTTTTAACAGCATAGTTGATCCTGCTTTTCATTCCCCTTAGCCTGAGGTAACTGTGGAGTTCTGTGACCGAACACAGTGCTATTAGGCCTAATTTACAGCAGAACCTAGTACAAAATCTGGAAGAAATGAGAGGCATTCTTAATCCTAGCAATGCATCTTCAAGCAGAACAGGATCAATGGGGAATTGTGAAGATAATGGCAGAGTATAATCTGCAAGAAGCTATCCCTGCAGTTATCCTCTGTAATATTTGCTTTTTAAGTCAAAGGTTTTTTGAAAGCTCAATTTTTAGTGAAAGCACGATTGTAAATGTGAATACTGCAAATGCAAAAACATGTTCTGTGCTCTCTCTGCCCCAAGCAAACCTGAGGTTTGAGCAATTAATCTGCTCTGAAAATTGAGATTCCCTGTGCACAACATTTTGCCAAACTAATTATCGGTATTTACAATACAGAGCAAGTGAGTGTAGCTGATGGAGATGTGGCAATGGCCATATGGCAGCTAAATTAAGCATAGCTTTAACACACTCATCCGTTTGTTGCCTCTTCTGAAATAATTTTATACATTTCACTGCGAGCTGAGGCAATTATCAGGACTGTACTGATTGTTTTCCAGGTTGTTTGGGACCAGATAAATCACTGTACGCTGAAGCTACGTCAGTCAACAGGGCTTATGGAGTACTGCCTAGAAGTTATCAAAGAAAATGATCCCTCTGGGTTTTTACAGGTATTTTTCTTTCCAGTGTTCTGAGGAAAAAAATAAAAAATTGATATGTAATCTAAAAATGGACTGCTTTGCTAATTAGCACCTTTCACTTCCAAGGCAGGTTCATTTTAACTCCTGTTGGTAATGTCTAAAAGGCCAGTTGCAAATATTGTTTCTTAGGTGCAATCTTTTATTTTTCTATACAATTTTAATATCACTAAATCTGATGGTTTTATTCCATCTTCTCTACATCAGACAACTCATTAGAGGTGTGTGCTAAGGTTTGAAGAGTTTTTAAATGTATAGAAGGCCCCTTAGAATCTGCCTCAGTAACTGTTGAGTGAGATTTTATGGCTAGATCTCATGTAAGCCTACAACATGAAGGATTGATTGGCAGGTGTCTCTTCTTTAACATTTGACTTCCTCTGGCTCAGTTCCAGGAGCTGTGCAGCCTAGGTCCCAGGGAGGAAGCAGGAGTCTTTCATGGTTACCATTGCCAAGATGAGGGAGGAGATTCGACAAATCATGAAAGGGTCAATTGATGAGAAAAAACATAAGTTTTACTATCCAATTAATTACTTGGCCTAATTAATCACATTAACTATTTTCCTTAATTCTTATTTTAACGTATTAGCTTTATTGCCTTATAAATTGCCTAAGAAGAAAGGCACATCAGACAGAATGATTTGTATGTGGCTGTCAGCTGAACAGGGCATGCTGCACACATGAATGCATGAATGTCAGAGGGCTGTCACAGTATCCCTAAGAACGGGATGAAAATTAGCCAACATAAACCTATTAGCACTCCAGATTGATTGTTACTGTCACGTCTGGTCTCAAACAAGAGTTAGGAATGTGTGGTGTATGTTAATCTCAAAGACTACACAGCATTTTAGCAAGCTGTCAGTTGGATACTACAGAACGAATGCAACCTTTAGGTCTTACACACATGCTTAGATATATGCTTTCTTTTTGCTTCAGCTTATTTTTCCTATAACCTTTGTGACTTCGTTCTTTGCGCTCGCCTTTTACGTAAAAAAAGTACTTTTGTTTTTACATTTTCCTGGTTTATTTAACAATGATTTCCAGGTTACCAGCAAACACTGAAGCACTGCATTACTTAGAGCCAACTACTCCTGCAGCCAGGATATTGAAACGCAGCCAAGGGATCCAGCACCCCTGTAAGTGACTCCAAGGTTGTAGGAAGGCTGTAAGATGCTTCTCCACTTAAGGCACAGACTGGTTAGGAGCTGTTGGTGCAGGAGTCCAGACAGAAGTGTCTTACAGTGACAGTAGTGAGGAAGAATATCTGAACTCCTGCAGTACAGGAAAAATATCTCTGACCTAGACAGAAGAAAATTCTGCTCTCTGTGATTTGCAGGAATGTCACTGGGAAGGATTCCAGGTATCCAACTGGTGTTGCTGAACTCAAGGACAGTTGAGTTCATTGATTTCCTCAGAGCCAAGATTTCACTTACAGAGGAGGCCATTGGGATCATCTTAGTGTGACTTCTGGCCTAATTGTCTGTGGGCTGAGCTAGAGCAAAGATTTAAAAACAAAATTGTTTTGATGTATTGATAGCAAGTCCATCATATTCTAAGGAAATCTGGCTGACAACTTACTTCCCTCACTGAGAAATACACACCTTCTTTTCCTTTTGATTTTTTATTCCTTTCAGCTGAATTATTTGTGCTAAATGGATAGACTCTCTTACATGTAAGCCTCTGTTTGTGCAACTGCTGTTTAAACAGGAGAGCAAAACGATACTGTACACAGCAGAGAACAGAGTTCACAAGTGCATGAGGCATTCAGAGACATGATACATAACAATCTTAATAGTCTTTACTTATGCAGTTTTTACTTCCCTATTCTAAGATTGTTTTTGAAAGGAGGAGACCAAAGGATACCACATAAATGGAACTCACCCCAGAATTACTGGATCCCATCTCAACTCTCATGCTGTCATATTCCTGGTTTCCTTGTGCTGTATTTCTCAGCCATACTGTCACTTCTAATGTCTTCCAATGTGCTGCTTCATCTGCAGTTTCATCATAAGCTTGATGCTGTCTTTCAGATTTCAGATGCTTTAATCAAACGTGTTCAGGTATCCCAGGAACAATGGGTCAAAGGAGCCTTGGAGCCAAAAGTGTCTGCTGAGTTTGACCTGACATTGGATAGTGAACCTTTACTGGAGGCGATTCACCATTTGGATTTTATTCAGATGAAATGTAGGGGTGAGCTTTTGTGATTTTGTTTTTCTGTTTTTCATGCACGTGTTGAAATTGCACTGGGAAGCGGGGGGACGCAGAGGGAGGAAAGAGAAATGAGTTGAAATTGCTGGATATTTTTAAAAACCTTTCAAACAAATTAAGATCGCTGGGTGTTTCCGAGAAGGGTGTGCTCACCTTACATGCAGTGACCCTGACAGGCTCAGACAGTGATAGCATGTGCCGTTGCATATTTGAAAAGATGAATTCTTCAAAGTAGGACTGTCTGTTAGCTTTGGTGATTCAAAAGACATCAGCTGCATGAAACTTCATGCCATTTTATAGCACTCATAGATTTAACAGAGTTAATCAAAATACTAGTTACCTCTATCTTGTCGGGAACAGCTGAAGTAGTAAATAAATACTCCCCCCCACACACATATGCTTCATTGGGAGAGAACCCCTTTGGCTTATATCCGGAATGTGCTGCTAACAGTGCTCAGGTTTTAAAATAAAATAAAACTGGGAGGTGGAGAATTACAGGCAGAAAGTAGTTCAGTGCCTGTACTGTTCCTTGATTCCAGTTGTCAGAACGATCCTGAGGGGCACAAATAAATGGAAGAGGAGGTTAAGGAAATTATTTAAAAGCAGAAGCTGATGAACAGTAGATGCCATTGGCAAAAATATACTAACAAACATGTGCTTGTAATGCACGTGGTGTATGCAGAGCACACAACTGCATCAGGATTAAGTGGAGAGATATATAGGCTGACTAGATGTTAAACTCATGGTGGTCTCTGGGAATCAGGTCACTTTCTCCACTCAGTGGTGAATCAAGCCTTAGTTAAACAAGTGGCCAACGGGGTAGAGGCTGGCAGAAGTTCATGAATAAGTTAAGAATAATCATGTAGTGGTGTTGGATGTGATTATTTTTTTTAACTCCAAATAAGCATAAAGATTTCAGTTCAGTTTATCTGTTCTCCCTGAACCTGATTCTGAACCTAAGAGATCCAAGATGGAGTGGATCATTTGGCAGATAAATCTGTGGAGAAAGAATGGGTAAACGGTTAAAGGCCAAAGTCTGCTCACCAGGAATGGCTTACATCTTGACAGGAACAGGCTGTGTTAAAGAAGTTACTGAAAAAACATCTGCAAACTGCTCCTGAAATGCTTAGAGCTGTAAAGCAGTCAAGAGAGAAAGAGTATTGCTGATAAAGCTTCTCCAAATATTCTCGCATTTATCTGTTTAAATCAGTTTATATTTAATGCTGGCCATATTTATTATTAAATATATTTAGTACTAATCTTCCACCAGTCTCCATCCCTAACATTTAAAGAATTTAGCTAAACTATCCACTTAGATTGCTCATTAGCCACAGGTCACTTGAGGTGAGAGCAGCTTAGGTATTTGGCTTGTGGATGTTCATCTGGCTTTAAGTGTGAGGACTTAGAGACTAATTGAGCCAGATTCACTGGAGCTTTATGAGAGATAGTACTGTCAGTTGACAAACCCATTTAAAGTACTATCACTGTTAAGCTCTGGCACTGAGCTAGACGTAGCCTGAGATGCAGGGGACAGGGCAGGACTGCTTCTGCTTAAGCCTGTGGAGAGCTTAAAGACCAGCTTGGGCACTGCTCCCCAGCAGCACTGTGATAGTTAGTCCTTGGGAAGAACTTTTCCTTGGGCTGTCTTGGCTTTGACCAAGCTGCAAATCTCGTTGGGTTGGTCAGTACAGGTGGCTGGTGCATGTTGAGACCTGGCCTGGCTGTAGAAATGGTGCAAACAGGGGTGGAAATGCCATTTATCCTGGTCCCCGTTACTGCAGATGCATAAGGGACTGCGTTATTCCCCCTGGCACTGATGTATGCCCAAGCAACGTGTGCCACCAACTGGTCCTGAGCCAACATTTGTAGGTACTGAGCATAGTTAAGTATATGCAGTATATTTTTCAGTTTATGACTGACTACAAATCTGTTTGTATTTGAGCTGCTCTCTATCTGACACATTGACATTTTTGTTTCTGAAATTTGCCTCTATGGACGTCATTGTGGACATAGTTACCTCTAAGGACATCAGCCAGCTTTGCATCATCTTCTCATGCGTAGTGGTCTTGCATCTCAAGATACAGATACTACAGAGTAAACAACCCAGCCTTTCAGTAGTGAACACCCAGACCCACGAGGATTATCACTTTGCAGACTGAGAGGGAGCTGTTGTTGGTTCTGTTTCGCTATTTGTAGCAAAATTACCCTCAGGACTTGTATACTTCTGAGTCGCCAATTCCACACACAAAAAAATCTGTGTCTCTTCACATCTGCTCTTCTTTCTTGAATCTCACCTGCCCCAGCACACCGAGTCATCGATCTTTGCCAAATGTTTGGTGTTGAGGGGAGTGTTACTGACTCACCATATGGATCAATCTGACAAGAGTAGATACACTAAAGACATCAGAGACTGTCTGTAAAGGGATTTTGGGGGGAGCCTCCGAGAACAGGGCCAATGTAGCTTTTCCAGCTGCGTGCTGTTTCTTTGCAAATGCATTGCGATGTAAGGTCTGTAATATTGTTATCGATGCTTAATGCATGACTGAATTTCTAATTTTTTTTTCAAACTCTGGCCTCATTCAACCTCAGTGAGCTTGCATGGGTCATTTAGAGTGAAAGCTTGCTTGTAAGTAAACATTGATTCACTGTGTTAGACAAAGAAGAATGAAAATGAGAACAAATCACATTAGATTTGCTCTGATGACTTGTTCATGTACCTTACTGGTGGATTCTGTGTAAGCCTATATCTAAGGCCAATCTCAGTGAATAAAGATCAGGGAGTGTTGTTTTCTTTCCTTTTTACGGAAAGAAAAAAGCAATTCAGTACCAAATTAAATGTGCAGGGAGCAGAAATGTGATAGAAGCAGAAGCGATGCTTAAGCAGTCGTATTGACTGAAGTGTCTCACTGACTGTTCTTTGGTAAGGGTCCTGCAGTCCCCTGTCTAGCTGACCTGCTGAGATACATGCACAGCTCTAGTATTTGCTGGTGTGCTGGGGTTTCCTAAATCTCCTTCCTCTGTCTGTGTTTTCTTCTTTTTATTGCTTTTTCTGAGTGCCTTGGCATGAAATTCCTGTCTTCTTCAATGACTAGCTCATTGTGTACAATGCATTTTCTCAGTTCAAGCTATGGACACAGGCAAATAATGTGTTTGAGGTTTGCTTAGTGCAAACAGCTGGAATTGCCATGCAGTCTTGGTTTGTTGTAAAATGTAGACCAGGTTCAAAACAGGAAAGAATGTAGCTACCTGCCAATTTTCTGTACCACCTCTGAACAGTCATTTATATCCACATGATGACAAATAACAAGGAAAATCTTAGAACAGCCTTACTCTACCCTAAGAGAAGATCAACTGTGAGATGCATTGACTAATGTGTTTCTGAAACTGCTGAGTTGACGTTAGGCATCAGTATCACATTTCTTAGCTAAGCATGACCTGCGTGTAGCACTTCTACAATAGCAGGACATTATTCAAGCTCATTAATAGGTCTTGCTGTGCCAGTGCAGTATCACTTCTCCCTTTATATTTTCATTCCTTTCCTTCAAAAACTCTCTAGAGGACTTTTAAGTTGAACCAGAAGTGGGACAGCACTGTTATTTAACATCTGAAACTTCTTTTTTTTTTTTTTTTTCCTGACAGCCTATATTTGTCTTTTCCTAGCGCTGTCCCATGGCTCTTCACTATGAAGTGCATCCCCGTGTCCCACTTATTCAACTCCCTCTGTACTTTCCTATGACTTTTACAGCAAGAGTTCACCCTTTTTCCTCCCAAAGGGAGTCCGAGGTCAAGATAAATCTCCGACCATCTGTGTCCAGCTGCTCCAGGAGGGCGAGTGCAGCAGGCGTAATCCAGCAAAGCTGGACACCTGCCTGGGGTGAGCTTCTTATCCTGTCCTGGGCCATTGTGCAGCACAGGGATTTGGGCAGTTTATTGAGGAGTGTGGGAGTGCTGCCTGGTTTGCACTTAGTAAGCTTTCTGAATGAGGTTTTCATGTAGTTTTGCCAGAGGGAGTCTCAGAGGTAGGGGGGACCCAGCAAACGCTTCCTGAGAGAGTTAGCAGGGTAGCCAGAGTGGCAGGAGTGGGAGTGGTGGCTGATGCAGCCCTGTCTTCTCCCAGGTTCATCAATCACTGAAAATACACATGCTAACAAACACAAACAAAACCCTAAACTAAAACTGGTTTGTTTAAAATTCGCTTTACCTCTGAATTCCTTGCTGTCAGTTTTTTGGCTCCTGTAATGCCATATTTCTGTTACTTTTCCAGACACGGTGCCTTCTAGAGAAAAGTCTGAACTTTTTGTGTGGAAAAAAACAAGTAGGTCTTTATATATGATACCCTCTGAATCATCCTTAAATATCGAGGAAAAGCAGCAAAAGTTTCTATTGTGTTTTGTTTTCAGAAAATCCTTCAAGAGCTAGTTTATTGAGCTCCTTTGTTACAGGCCACACTCATTCTGCTGGGGTAGGGTGTTGACTTTTGTCCCTTCCAACGTGGGGGTGAAGCCTTTGCCTCCTGACACAGTAGGGAGCATTTTCCCCCTGTTTTCCCACAGACAGTTTGCTGCACGAAACATGAGCAGTCCTTTTTATGCTGAGAGGTTAAATAGGACGAAAGGAACAGCTCAAGGGCTTAGCTCTCTCACAGGCAGGAGGAGGAAAATAAACTAGAGGCTCAAAGTGGAGTACATAAAAGAAGAGCAAATTGACATTGTTAAGAGCTCAGTCAATGAATGCTCAGAGCACTCAGCTCCCTGCAAGACGCCGTGGAGCTCTGCAGAAATGATCCTAACGCTGAAATTAAGCCTTGGGCAGAAGACGAGGCAGGGCCTGTGCGTCACGTATATCCCACTTATCCTGTGTAATTTCAGTCGTGCACAAGACACATGCCAGATCTCTCCAGGAGACTGAAATTTCACTTAATAATTTCCAGCAAAGGACGAACAGTGAGAGTTCAGGTGTGCATGGTAGAGAAGGTGTGGTGGAGGCCTCTTCCCAGAGGCAGGGCTGAATGTTGTACTCTGTTTACTTTTATTTTTAAGATGCTGCTCTGGTCAACAGCGTCTTGGTGTGTTTTTTTCCTGGGCAAGTCAGTAAAAAAGCGTGTCTGCAGATAACTTCATGGCTCTAATTTCCAAAAGGACAGAGCCACAAGCAGTCTCCTGTGACGCAGAAGCTCCTTTGGCTACCTGAGCTGAGGGATTTAGATAAACGTTGCAATTGGAACAGTTTCCAAATACGTTTTAATTTACATATTTCTGCCAAATGGTTTGCCTAGCCAAGTAAAAACATTTCATTATATCATTTTTACCGGCTTTTGTTTTGAGGGCCATCTTCGGGGGTTGGACTGGATGATCTTTAAAGGTCCCTTCCAACCCACACCCTTCTGATCCCCCCCTACCATTCACTCCCCAGGAGGGGAGGGAAGCAAGTGGTTGTGGTCCTGCTCCCAGCACAGACTGAGGGGGTAGGGCAGAGCTGCACTAATCTGTACTCAGTTCCTGTTACAGTGCCACCCGTCCCATTACTGCAGCTGGAGAAGTGTTGCACCAGAAACAACAGTGTGACATTGGCCTGGAGGATGCCACCTTTGAGCCACAACCCAGTGGAGGGTTATATCTTGGAACTTGATGATGGAGATGGTGGCCAATTCCGAGTGAGAATTTCATTCAGCATTTATTTGTGTTTCTTTGTATATAAGTTTCCTCAGGATATGAATTTGTGTCTGTCTGAGGGTGGGGAGAGGGAGTAGGGAAGGTTTGGTTTGTCAAAGCATCCCTGGCTTTCATTGCATGGATGTAGAAAGCTCTGGATGTGGTTTCTACTCCTTAGAAGGAGCCCCAGCTTGGGTAGGAATTTGATTGAAGCTCTTCCTGGGCAGCTGTCAAAGAGGCCTTGCTGAGGTGAAAGGTGGAATTTCAAGTCACTAGTGTATCTACTGTGTGTCCTCCCTGGAGAACACCCCCACAGAAAATCCCACGCCAGCCTACAGGGGCTGGAAGTGCTTCATGCCACGGAGCAAGGATTTCTTTGAAGCTCCTACTCTTGTCTGTCCATATTGTTTCCCCTTCCAATAGATGAAATTCTTGGTCCAGAAATGCATTTTTTTTCCCCCTAGTGTTCAGATTTAAAATAGGATCCTGCATGAAAATACAGGATTTCTAATATTTTTCTCTGAGAGTGGATGATATGAGGCTAGGGGAAGTGTTCCTCAGTCACGCTGCAGTGGCCTCAGTAAGTACGGGAGGACATCCTGAGTGCCATCCTCCCAGACCTCCAGGGTGATTCCACAACTGCTCACTCATGCCTGTAGATGCAGGATACTCTTGTCCCCTCCCTCCACATCTGAATAAATGAACCGCAGAAGTAATTCAACCATCTTTCTGCCAGCCATGTCATGCTGGAAGCAGTGGTCTGCCTACCACGGACAGGATTGCTGCTACTGTTCGTACTTCTGTGACTTCAGGACCAGGCTAGGCTGATGCGTTCCCCAGGGCGTAGTGCCTTGAAATCATTACTACAGAGCACATCTGCTGTCTTCACAAGTGGGAAATTGTGCCTAAAACATACAATGAGATTTATCTGGGAGCTGTAAACTGGCTTCCCACCAGAAACCTGAAGGTTAGTAAAGCTAGTTAAATAGCCTGGAGCTGGCACACCTAAGGAACTGCCTCCCTGTACCAAACCACTACACCACAGCCAGCAAAGGCACCTGGTTTGGATGCCCCTCATTAGAAAAAACAGCAATGTTGGCAGGGTGTTTTGGAGAGGGCACTGTGTTTCTAGAACTTCTCCTCAATTCCTTGGTCCAAGTATCATTTGTGAAAAGGTACCTTCGAGAATGACTGGCCAGAAGCTGCTGGCAGAGTTAATGTTAGTAGGTGAGAGCGGTATCTATCTGTGTGCAGTGGATGAGGTGCGACACATTCCAGTGTCTTGGATAAACCATTTCAAGTGTTATTTACAACTAAAGAAATAGTTGTGAATAGACAAGATTTCAGGGTGTGCATATCCAAGGTGTGAATGAGCCTTGGTCCATTTGCGTGTGGCGTTTTATAACTGGCAAAGGCTTTAGGACTGCCAGTGCTGCCATGTCAGGATTTTGGATTGAAAGGATACAATACAATCTCAATCCCTAAAGCTCAAAGGTCACGGTTTTTAAGTGAAACACTTTGTTTGCTGGGGTAGGAACATCCTGTTTTACCCACGGAAAGATAAAATGCAGGCTTCTCAGAAATCCCATTTCAATAAGAGTTTGCTGACCATTTTCCTGAAGGATTACATATCTGAGAGCAGTGATACTGACTGCGCTTCATCAGTTCTTGATGAGTAGATTTTTAAGAATGTTTCTTTTTTTCCTTTGTAGTGGAGAGCATCAGTCTGAATAAACACAAGCAGTGGTTATGGTGAAACAACTGTAAAAATAGATGGATTGGAAAATGTGAGAGTTGTCCTACAAATACAATGTTTTGCACAGGCAGCATATTTTATAATACAGAGATGAAAAACAGTTCTGTTGAAACTCTTTCTCTCCATGAAAGTTCAGAGGCTAGCTCAGGACTCAAGAGATTTTGTTATTGTGGCAGCCACCACGGTAAGCAAGGTGGACAAACACAAACCCTGCCATGTACTTAAGTAATCCCTTTCTTATTCATCACATACTCCATTCACTTCAGGTTCCTATCAAAGAGCTTTAATCATCAGGACTGCTTCTAGGCGTATACTTAAGTGTCTTAAGTATGTGTCTGGGGGCTGAGTGCTCTGCTTACTCACAGCCTTAAGCTGTTTACAGCCTTTGCTACCACAGATCTGTGGATTTCACAAAATAAGAGAAATCAGAGGAGAGAAAGCTTGGGAACTGTGGCTTTCAGCCTGCTGCCGAACAGGATTATTTCCTTTTCTATCATTTCCTATTGCTGTATTCAGTTTGCCAATAAACATGAGGTTTCTAGGCTTCTTTCAGTTCATCACAAACTATCATCTGACTGATCCTGTTATTTTGCCTAGCTTTTCCTCCTCGTGAAATATTTTGCCTTATGCAAGTGCTTGCTCTTTAATAAATCTTTGCAGACTTTTATTATGTCTCTGCTGTCTAGTTGCTGTTTCATCAGGTGATGCATGTGATCCTAATCTTCAGGAGACTGGATTCTTCTGTCTCTGTCTTAGCGGGTTTCAAAATTATGTATTAATGCAGGCATGAGACAACCTTTCCAACAGAATTAAACTGTGCTTACTTGTTTTTTATTCCTCCTTTCCCCCTTTTTATGGTCCTATATAAAGGTAATGGTGGTTGAGATTCTAGGACTACTGCCCAAAATAGTGTTTTTGAATAGCTGTTTAGGAAAAGAGGATAAAAAGTAAAATCTGTGTTCCCTTTTTACCTTCACCTTAGTGTCTCCAGTGCTGACCTTACTTGGTGTCTTCACTTCTGTAGCTATCCATGTTGTAACAGCCTAAACTCTGCATTCACTAAAGCCACAAGAATTTGTTTACTTGTGATTTCTGTTTAGAAGTCTTAACGTGATCATGAGACACTGAAACAGTTAAACTGTGTCCCTCTTTCTCTTTTTTTTTGTTTGTTTTTGGTGTGTTTAGGAAGTATATGTTGGCAAGGAGACTCTCTGCACTATTGATGGCCTTCATTTCAACAGCACCTATAATGCAAGAGTCAAAGCTTTTAATTCATCAGGTGTTGGTCCTTACAGCAAGACAGTTATCTTACAGACGTCTGATGGTGAGTTTGTTTTTCGCCAGTTTCTAGAGTAAAAGCTGCAGCCCTCAGTGTTAGGACACTTGCATCCCGTTATATCCACTGATACATGTGGCACTTGCTGGCACGGAGATTTTGGATCATCTCAGTGGGGAGGCCAGGGACTGAGCTGCCCTCCAGACGTGCACCTCCAGGTCAGGGCTGAAGAAAGCAAATCAGTAATGCAGGGCTGTGCCACTGCTGTCCCTGCTGTCCCCTCTGCATGTGAACTAAACATGCACAGCGTTTCCAACAAGCTGCATGCACCTTTCTGTGTGCATGCTTTTCCAGTGCTGTTTGAAGCTAACCCACATAACCCACATGCAGGTGACCGATGCTGCTGAGTGTACGTGCAGAAGACAGTGCCAAAAACCACACGCAGCTGTCGGTGTATTCTGATGGCTGCTGCAGTGCACTTGGGTGGAAAACAGCCTGCTATCTCGGGGGGGGGAACAACCCAGTCCTAACTTCACTAATGATAAAATTCAAGTAGGCCATTTCTTTATGCTTTTGGGGGATTTTCCATTGTCAGTAACACTTCAGGTTTCAAATCTGCGGTTTTGTTTGGTTATGGAAGTTGGATGTCCAATTAGGGTCTTTATTTGTTGTAGCATACAGAGGCAGTTATGCAACACACTGGATATTTTGTATGCCATGCTGTCTCCACTTTTACATTTATCTTTGGAATCTGTGTTTTTTCTCACTACTGCTTCAATTTCAGAGCAACGTTTGATAAGACAGAGATGGGAATTTGTGCTTGTTCTTCTGTAATTACACTTGACATCCACAGAGGCATTACAAGAAGTTCATCTTCAGTAATGATATTGTAATGAATTGAGAAGTATGTGCTGTCCTCACTTCAACTTTTATGCTGTGTTGCCAAAATAGGCCAGTGTAAATTATTAATACTTTAAGAGCTTTTTCTCTATTTTTTTCTTCCCTTCTTTGATAAACTGGTGAAATCAGCCCTTACCAGCATGGACACAGAGGAACTCTGTTTTTATTAGAGACAATCCTGAACCAATTCACACTTGTGAGCATTTTCTGCATTACGAAGAAGACTTCGTTTCCTCTATGATTTTCTAGTTACTGTATGAGAACAGCAGATCACTGCCCTTAGAAGCCTCCATTCAGAGACGCAGATGATATAAGGCACACGAGTAATTTACACTTCCATAGCACCTTTCAGCTGCCTGAACTGAAAAATGCCTTTCAGGTCTTCCTGGGTTATGCAGATTGCATGAAGCACTCTTTTCTTTCTCACTCAGTCACCAGCAGTCACCCTGAGCTGGGTCTCAGTGCAAAGCAGTCCTGTGTAACCTCTAGGATAATGAGGAAAGATCGTCCTTGTTACTTGAGAGTGCGGCGGGGTCTTTAGGAAGGCTGATCCTCGTTCTCCTAGTGGAAGTAGAGCATCCGATCGGTGTGTACAGCCAATTCTGTCACAAACCTGCATCTCCTTTTCCCCTGCACAGTGGCGTGGTTCACCTTCGACCCCTCCTCAGCTCACAGGGACATCGTGCTGTCAAATGACAACCAGACCGCCACCTGCAGCAGCTACGATGACCGGGTTGTTCTGGGCACAGCCGCCTTCTCCAAGGGTGTGCATTACTGGGAACTGCACGTGGACCGCTATGACAACCATCCCGATCCAGCCTTTGGCATCGCCAGGATTAACGTGGTCAAGGACATGATGCTGGGCAAGGACGACAAGGCTTGGGCCATGTACGTTGACAACAACCGCAGCTGGTTCATGCACTGCAACTCCCACACGAACCGGTAAGCACCATCTGCACAATTTTCTCCTTATCGGTTGTTTTTTTTTTCTCCTTGTCATCAGAGGATGAGATCTCAACAAGCTGCAGGCCACCTCCCTGCCAAATAGTTATTTTATTCCTGACAGAAGTCTGCCTCACCTGTTCTTAAAAGTCACCGGTGACAGAGATGGCATCTCATGCCCAGGCAATCTGTTGGTGTATGTTATCCTTTCCATTAGCAGCTTTTTCCTGAGATCTAGCCTAAATCTCCCCTGCTGCGATTAAACCCATGATTTCATGTCCTACCCACAATGTCAGTAGATAGGAGTGCCACACACTCTAAATGCCTTGTATATTTGGAAAATAGCGTATTTGTATACCTACTCTACCATGATGGGAGACTGATGTACAAAGTCTGGCTGAGGATATACAGCAGGTGTGTGTCAGAGTGGGAATCAATTTTGATTTAGTTTCCTACTGCCTGTCTCAGCAGGTTTTCCATACTTCCTAGGTCAGATGTTGTTTCAGTTATATCAAATGATTAAAAGAAAGGTTTGCAGTCATTTTTAAAACACTAAAAATGCTTGTATTATCTCCTTAGAGGGAAGTTTCTGCCAACTTTCATGGCATCCTAAGCTGATAATAATGTCTCCTGTTGAGTAGTCATTCAAACTCTAAAACATACTTGTATTTTGAGTACATATACTGCAATTGATGGTAATTTTTGTTTGAAGCAGTTTGATTTTTGAGTTCATTATATACAGGGGGAAGAACCTTGTAGCTGGACCCAAAGCTATCTAAAGTAAATATGAATATTTTCATCGGCTCCAAAGGCCAATGAAAGGTCTTTTTAGGACATGACTTAGGTCATGTCATAAGTAAATGCAGCATAAAATAACATCAGAATAATAAATATATCAAAAGGTTCTCTGTCCCTTTAATATCTTGATTTGATTTAGGCTGGAAGTAATGTTAAGCTGGGTAAATTTTAATGCTCTGTGAAACAGCTTATGTTTTCTGGAAAAAACTGGCAAACGTTCTGTGTGCTGCTGTCCCAGAAACCTATTTTATGGATTTGGTCCTAGGCATGCTTCTTCCCGCAAGCAACACAAGAGCAAAGCAAAAGCTTTCCTTCTGGGAAGCAAAAGCAATGGAAACACTTTGGATTTCCAATCATCCTGCTTAAACAGGAGAACAAAGTACTTTGTGTTGATGAGAGCTTCCCTCTTTTTACTAGGTAAAACACAGAGGTTTGGCAGGCACATCCAAGGAATGGGCAGTCCAGTAGAATATTCTTTTGAGTGAAATACACTGACGAAGGGCATGTAGTCTCACGAAATCACATGCGCTTCAATGAAATTAGGTCTAGGCATTATATTTTTAACCGTGACAGTCAAGTAGGTCAGGTTTTTAACTCATTAGCTGTGGTAGTCTTGTGGAAACAATTGTTGCTGCCTTGTCATTTTTCCCCACTGGAGACAAGTGCATGATAGCACAATGTCAGTCCAAAGAAAATTTATTGCCAGCTTTTAGCCTCTCAGATGTTATTATGTTGGAGGAGATATCCTAGTAATCATTTCATCCATCCAAATCTTCACGAGACTAAATTAGGACTATAAATAAATGACTAGCTTCAAGGATAAGCTGGGGTGGAGCTTGAAAGACCGAGGCATGGGACCTGACAAGTTTAGAGCACTTTCCTGTTCTTTTTGCTCACAGCAAGCACACCAGGATCTGTCTGCATCCTTAAAAACAGCCAGGCTGGGCTCGACCTCTGTCATGCTAGAGGAAAGGGCACAAACAGATGAACCTAATGCTATAAAAAATAGAGACCTTTGAGAACAGGTTATGCAGACACCAGTTTGATACTTCAGGGCAGGGATATACCTCTGTAAGGTACCTTTCAGCCTTGTTGTTCCTGGAAATAATCAGTTCACAGCAGAGATGTTGTGTGCCCATTGCTTAGAGGCATCGCCACTCACTGCAATGAAAGAGATGGAAATCACACTGAAATATTTTATGCTGAAAAACAGGGGGACGTCAAAAATCTGGACAGTTAATCTTTAAGCCCCCTGCTTAAGGAGAGTCTCTGCACTAACTTCAAAGGTCTCAAGAACAGGTTCTCATCACACAGAAATACTACAATTGATTGAAGAATACTGGCCTTGACAATGGACATGGCAAAGTTGTGAAGTTACTCTAAAGTTAATGAAAAAACACTGTTAATGTGGAGTTAATTCTTCAGTGTATTAAACAGTGTTCATAAGTTAAGATTTATTTTTCAATAACAACGAAACTTACTGCTATTCTTAATTCCTCAAGCCAATTCATTCAGTCCTGTTTTGCAAATTGTCCACACTGCTGCTGAAAGCATTCTGAGAACGTCAGATCCCACTGCAGCAGACAGTGGCATTTTTCAGGGTAGCCCAATTCCTGTGTCTGCACTCAGACCTTCCAGCCCTACACACAAGACTGGCAGTCAGTATTTAGCGCTGTGCACAGAGATAAATATTTGCAGGACTGTGGGGAAAAAGTGTGTGAGAGTTGGGATTTACTGGGAATAATGAAAGTGGTGCATGTTTTCAAAAATGGATCATCATTGCAAAAGCACTGTACCAGGTAGCTGCCTTTTCCTTTCACTTGGCCTGCAGACTATCAGGAGGCTGTAGGATAACTACCATTAAGTAGCTTAAAAAGACATTAAAGTGTCAGCTCTTGGACGTGCTGGCACAGAAGTGTACCAGGAAGGAGCATCAGTTTAAGTTGCTTGAGCTAGCAGGCTTTTGTATTACAACTAAGACATTTATTAGAATAAATATCCAGTAATACTGTCTTGATGATGTGTGGAAGGGTGACTGTGTTCTGCACAAGTTTGCTCATGAAACTTTAGCTGTCCCATCTTTCCTCCTAAAGGAGGTGACCGTGACAGTACTCCCAAAAGCACTGGGTCTCTCAAAATAAGTTCCCAAAGACATCCTGGGATGCCCAGGAGGAGCTGTTCAGCCTCAGAAGCCATGGCTTCATCCTGCCAGAGCCTGCTGCTCCCTGTGGGGAGGTGGATGCTCAGTAACGAGGCAGCTGGCCTGCTGAAGTGCTGCAAAATTTGGGGCAAGAAAGCCAGGGAGAGCCCCATGTCTTGCTCCCCTTGTACTGGGCAGCCCTCAGCTGGGTCACGTGCTGCAGGCAGCAGCTTCTCTTCAGCAGGGCTTTCCCCTTGGGCTGCAGAGAAGTCACTCAATGTCACCATGTAGCACGTGGCTAATTAGCCCACAAGAAGCAAATTAGTTTATTATATAAGAAAGAGCATAATAATCTGAAATAGGCAAAGTTGCCGTTTCTGTTTCCCCGAGAGAATCAATGTCATTTAAAAGGATGTCATAAAATCTATTTTGAAACACTGCAGGATATAAAACTTGGTGCACTGCAATCAAAGCTGTTCTCCATCAGAGGAAAAAAAAGCAAAACAAAAAAAACCATTATCCATTTGTAAATAGCTCTAGATCGTGGTAGTGACACTTCCCACAGTCTCACTATGAGTTTTATGATTGAGTGCTTTTAAAAAACAACAACCTAGATCTTAAGACACTGAGGCTAGGTAAGCATTTTAACTTTTGTTGGAAAATAATATGCTTTATGGTTTTGGAGAAGAGCTCAAACACAAACTTGTTAATGCTTACAATACCAGAAATAAATTAAAGGGAGCTCAGAACTGCACAGTTTTAAATCTAACACATCTGAGAGCCCAACTCCTGATTCTCAGCTGTACCATTGTTGTTTGAAGAGCTATAAATAGAGAAGTCAAAATATTGTTGCCATTACTATCACAGATAAAACTACTTACACCTTAAGAGGAAATTGTGTGTGCCACATTTAGTCTAAAGGAAAAGCAGTTTATGACACCTAGTGGACACGATGAAAATTTGTTACCCTGCACCATATTCCTAGTGTATTTGTTTTATCTATGGGATAAATTTTATGTTAAAATTGCATTTATCCTGTGAATTTTGTGTGCCTGAGGGAAGCTCGTGGGACAAAGGACAGTTGCTTCCTTTCCTGATGCAAATGACTTGAAATCTGATTTAGCCTGAACAAATTGTGTCAGGTTGTAAATCCATTGCAGAGCCCCCACCCCATGACATTAGCGAAGTAGCAGTGCCTGTGGCCAATCTGCATATGTAGCAGATTTCTTGCTCAGTGCTCTTTAAAGTAATACTGGGTTTGACTAACCCCCAAATCAAAGTGCATTAACGTCAAATCGTTCATGCATGTAATGGCTGGATCTGTCCTGGCACACTCTGATACCATGGTAGCTCTCAGCAGCTGCTCCTGACACAACCAATTATCCCCGATACTAATAGCTGTGCCCCAAAGCCTAGAGCAGCTCCCAGCCCTATAGCTGAACACCTCGCCAGCCGCGGATCTACGTGTATCCTTAACCAGCCCCACCTTCCCTTCCTCCCCGAAGCCAGAATCTGTTGGACCTGTGCTGGCTCCCTGGCCTCTGGGAAATTGGGTCCCGTTAGGCATGGCAGAGGTGAGTCTCGAGCTGTTAGCAGGCAGAGCAATTAAAAACGAGTGCCTAGCACACAAGCTTTTCTGCTTGTTCATTTTCTGTGCGCATCACTCCACCACAGTAGGGGCACTCTCAGGAGCTGTCTCCAGGACTCCTGTCCTGCACCTTCGGCACTGAACTGATCTGCTTACCTGCCCAGCTCTTGTCAGCTCAGGGCCTCTGTTAGCTTTGGACACAATTTTTAGCGCTGAGTTTACAACTGGAAGAGAAATGGACCCAATTTCTCTTTCAGATATCCCCTTTAAGATCTGATGAACATGGTACATATGTTTTGGGTACAGGTGCGGTTTGGTCATTGCCAAAGTGCTGTGGGGCTAATCTTTTCTCTGTGCTGCTCCACTCTCCCCTTCCTTAGTAAGACTGCTTGTCCTGGAGAGAGCAGCAGTGGTGTAGCATTCTGCCTTCACTAAACCAACCGTGCGGTCCCTTTGTGCCTTAGGACTGAAGGAGGAGTCTCTAAAGGTGCCACCGTTGGTGTTCTCCTGGATCTGAACAAGCACAACCTGACCTTCTATATAAATGGGCAGCAGCAAGGACCTCCAGCTTTTGAAAACATTGAGGGTGTCTTCATGCCTGCACTGAGCCTCAATCGAAACGTCCAGGTAAGTCTTCTGTAGTTCAAGACAACTTGCCCTGCTCAGCTAAAGGAGGGCATATGCTACCGGCCCTTTCTGCTGTGACAGGTAATGTCATTTGTGGGTAGTCACTACTGATACTGGCTCTTTCCTTCTCAGCTTTCACTGAGAAGGCTAACACTTTCTTGAAAACTGGATTTGACCTTCTGTCTTGCCTCAAAGGTGTGAGGGGTAACCCTGTAAAAGCAAGCAAAAGTGCCTGCGCATCCTAATGCCTACATTGTTCTGCTGCAACCCATCCTCTTAGAAAGCAGCAGGGTTAAGGCTTCTTCTGCCAGTTTGACTAAAAAGCATGAGTATCCGAATTCCACATAGATCTTGTGTTTAGAAGTAGTTAACATTGGCAAGAAACAGAAATGCCAACAGCAAAGCAGTAAGTAGAGCAAAGACAACACAGGTCAGAGAATTGGTTCAACAAAGAAGACTCTGAAGTTCAGGGATTTCTCTCTGTTCCCAAGAGATCTCCTCTTGGAGGAACCCTCTTTCAATATAACGTGTTTTTTACTTCAAAACCACTGCATATGGCTAGAAACAGGAGGTAATGTAAGGGAGAACCAGCAGCTCTACCTGTGGAAATGCCAGAAGCCTGAGGACTGATGGAGGCTGGTTTTAGTCAGACAGGACCAATGCAGTCAGGGGTGGAATATCCATCATTTACAATACTCAGACTGAAGCAAGAAACCTCATGTGGCCTTACATGAACATCAGCATTAGTTACTGATGACATCCAAATCCTCTAAGATCTTCTGTAGCTTTATTGTATTTGATGCAAAATGCAGAATTGCACCTGCCTGGGCACCTGACTGCTATTTTCAACACACATTTTCAATTGCAGCTTTCCAACATCCTTTAAGTACCTTGCTTATGTTTACCATGACCAAATTAAGGCAGAGCATGGCCAAGAAGGTGTGAGGGGGAAGCTCATGGCCAGTGTTACTTCTTCTTTGCACAGGTGACACTGCAGACAGGACTGGAGGTGCCACAATGTGTAAAGCAGCCAAAGTTGCCCAGCAACTAATGAAGCTCCTGCCTGAGCCCCTGCTGGATCTGCAAGCTTTCTCAGTGTGATTTGGCACCTTTTAGTAAGTCAGAAAAAAAGCATTCTCTTCCCTACGTAAAATGTTGTACACCGTGTTGCTCACTGAGTACTCCACTGGTTACAGCTCGCCCACTCCATCTTTGATTTAACAAGCCATAGCAAGCATACCCACAGAACTGGCACGTGATTACAACTGGGTACCTGCACATATCTATACTGCATTGCATACATGTGCACACACATGCATACACATATTTATAAGGTGAAAAGGTAAATGAGTGTATTTTCTCTCCCATGGCTGGATTTGTACTCAAAAGATATTAAGGATGCTTGAAAAAATGGGCAAGACTAGGACTGGAGAACATTGGCTGCTGGAACAATTCACCAGCTGGTGAATTTGGTGGATTCCTTTTGCCTCCTGAAATCCTTAATTCAAGACAGTGTGTGTTTTGGCAGCTGAAGTGGAAGCTGAGTGCTCAGTTAAAGAATTCACCTGCAAGATTCTTTTGTCTGTTACTTCCAGGGGCTCAAATGACCTTAACTATTCCTTCTGGCTCTAGAGTACAGTAAGTTGTGACTCGTGTTCCCCTAGAATTCAGTGGCAGAACTTGCACTTCAACAAGAATAAGATCGTTTCCCAAATGCTGCCACATAATAGTTGTGCTCCTTTGAGCTTGCACCATGATACCTGCACAATTCAGATATGAAAGGTAGAGAGAAAAATATTCTTGGTACATTTTCATATTCCTTATTTAAGTGTGATTGTGGGGACTATCACACAGAGAAGATCTGATTGTGGTTATCAGCACAACTCTTGAAAAATGATGCAGGGTAGATCCTTTTGAATTTAACTGATGAGAGATTTATTTAGATATGGTATATGCAAAGTATTCCACACAGAGAAATGCTGCTTTTCAGCCTGTAAGTCCTGGGCAGCTGTAGTTCCAATGTAGCTTTGAGATCAAAAGCCTTAATTTTCTATTAGATTAGGGTGATGTATCTAACGTCTTGACTTCCATGAAACATTTGAGCAAGAGGGATTCATAGGATTAATGCTAAACCTGTTCTGAAGATTTTTTTCTGGATTGGGACATAAATACTTTGTGAGATGTGACTGTCTCTTGAATCTCCCTTGAAAGCAAGAAGCCATTTCAGATGCTGTCTGTGACAACGTGAGTCTGACCAACGTGGAACTTCCCCTAACCACAGCACTCCCACCTGCATGCTGTTGTCAGAAAACATATTGGTTTGTGTGAGTGTTCCTTTTCCTCTAAAACAAGTTAACATAAGCTCTGTGTGTGCATAGTGGTAACACATAAGAACAAGATGCAGCAGACTGTGTGAGCCCACGACATCTCAGACTTCTTTGTCATTTGTCATTTTGTCCAATCCTACGTAAGTGCTGTGGGATCAAACAAGATGCCACAAGCATCAGCTCTTACATCCTGTTGATGTAGTATGTCCTTTTCTTAAATTCTGCTGCTTATACAGGTTTTCCCCTCTAAGCATATGTCCAAGCACATGCGTATTGTTATCAGCCAAGTAATTACGAAGCCTGAAGCCCAAATCCAGCTAACTGCCTTGCATAGCCACAGGACCAACAGCCCAAGCTTCCCTTCGGGCAGCCTGGTGCAGCTGCACTTTCAGTCCCTGCCCTGAGCACATCGCTCAGGTAGTGCTGAGTGCTGGCAAGGCTGCGCTGTGACAGAGCAGCCAGCGTCCTCACTGGTGGCATCCTGTCCTGCAGCCACTGTGGGGAGCAGAAGGCAACCTGGCATGAAATAGTCACGGGCTATTTGACAGGTGAAATGCAGCCTGCCACCACAGTGCCTGTAACCAGCTAAGCATCTCGTAGCCCACCTCTCCTGCACGACAGCAATGCACCTTCAGGGATGTCAAGACTGAAATAGGAAACAAAACCAACAACAGGAAAAAATAACTTAAGCTGTTAAGCAGGAAAGCAACTGTACTTTCTTAAAGTCTGAAATGGAGAAACCTTTTAAACATTGGAATAACTGTGCTATGCTCACCTTGATTTGTTAAGGAATAGCAGAGACCAGCTGTGTTTTAATTTTTGGTTGTGTTTAATGCCATATGGACTCGTGCAGGATTTTCTAATTCAGTGGGTCTGCTTTAACCTACCTCAGCTAGAGTGCTATTGGACCCTGAATTTCCTCCCGAGCATGCTCATCATAAAATTGTCTTCAGTGAACCTAAAAGCTGAGTATTGCCAGTCAGAGCAGTGTGTGGGAATACTGTACATAAGTTGCACATAGTTTTTTATATTGAGGAACATCCCATGATGACTTTAATACAGAAGGCACTCCACTTTCACTTTTCTTATTAAAAACAACCAGATGTTTGTTTTGGGACTGAACCTTTGTCTTTGCTCCCAGCTTCTGTGAAGGAAATTCAAATGAATTTAGATCGTTTCACTCTTCAACCATTGCCAGATGTTTAAAATTAATTCTGAATGGGTTTTAGAAGCGTTGCAGTACTTGGTTTTGGTTTGCATAGTTGCTTTGGTATAGGTTCCTAGTGTTGTACCTTGGGGAGAATACAGTGAGTGGTACAGGGCACTATGTTTTAATGGAAATATGGACGGTAGGGACCCACATCAGCTCTGTAGAGAAGCTCATTGTTGTTCTAACACTCATACTAGTAGGGTACAGACTAGCTGCCATTACAGCCTCTTTTTAACCTAGTGGAGATGCAAATAAAATAAAAGGAATACAGTTAGAAGTAGGTATCCTGCATTAATAGGACTAATTTAGCCTAGGTCTAAACCTAAACAAAGTGGGTGTATGTGTTGGTTGTGTACAAATTCAGCGATTTGGACTTGGCGTGGTCCATAGCAATAAGCCAAGTTACCCC